>NC_138771.1:254488475-255818475 GCF_965119305.1 Pelophylax lessonae | reverse complement strand
GCCAGGAAAACACAGTGATTATTGCTAGTGGCTACAAGAGATGCTAGCGATAAGTGTGTGTAAAATCTGACAGACTGGTTGTACGTTGTCCTCCAGGTGATCGACCAATCAACTTGGGTACCTTCAGCCTGGCCATACACAGTTTAAATCTGCATCTCAAATGAAGCAATCCCATTTACATATAACACTCCATAAAGGAGAATTGAGGGGCTTATCAGGTCTGCGTCAAAAATTAACAGCCACACCCAATCAGACAGCTCGTGTTAAAAGGGACCTGAAAAGCAATCTGCATGGCTTGCTTTTCCAAGCATTGGCTAGTTTAGTGAGCCTGGACTAATAACAGTCACTGTAATGCTACCCATACTGCTGTCCTTTTAACATGGTGACAAAAGTTGATACCTATGCTACATGTGTGTAAAGTTACTTGCACCCTGCTAAATGGACAGCAATAAGGTTGTAAATACAGTGACTGCCTGTCCCCCCTGATGGCGGCCCTGGGTGTGTCATGAAAGGCCAATTGAGAAAATGGCTATATCATGTAGAGGAAATCACCAGTGTGGGGCAACCTATGTCATGGAGGTAGATTTGGACATCGATGTATATGTATCACCAGAAATGGAATTCTTTGTTCTACAATATCTCAAAGACGACCTAGCATGTTATTTGAAGACTGTACTATTTTGGACATACTTGGACTCAAACATACACTGCTCTTTCCACAGCTCCTCCTCCTCTGGGGGTATGATAAAGTTTATACGCATCTTCACCAAAAGCACAAGATGATGTGTCGTCTCCGGATGAGGCTGCAGCGGAGATTTCAGTTTCTGCCTGAGATAGTGGATCTGCAGCGGGCCTGGAGTGATGCCAAAAGGCGCTCACCCAGGCTCCTGCTAAAGGCTGTGGAGCAAATCTCCGGTAAGTAAAAATATACATTACATGTGACCAGATAGGTTACAATTTTTTGGGTAGGTGGACATGTGTTTAGCTATGCAACAACACTAATACCAACACCCCCCCCCCCCCTCCCTCTCGCTCCTACCTTTCCTACCTCCATCAAGTGTCTCTTCACAACCTTTAATACTACTATGTACATTCGTATTTTTTATGTTTTTTTTTTTCTTCTGCTTCTAGCCAAAGCGGACGGACGGCACCCTCTTGTGCTTTTGGTGAAGAAGGGGAGGAGGAGGACGGCCACACTCCAATATGCAGTCAGAGGCAGCGAGCCATTTGAGCAGCTGAAAATTGTGGATCGTAAGTAGAAAATAAAAATGTTAGAAATTTCTAATCTCTAATCACATTTTACAGAGCCCCCTTTACATCGGAGTCTCCAGACTTACTACACTGTAAGAGGGAAGTGTGAAGACTCTGATATAAGGAGAGTTTGGGAACCATTATTTGAGGGGGGAAGCTGGGGACTCTGGTGTAAAAGGGAACTCTGTGTTCCCCAAAGCTCCCCCATACATCTGAGCTTACAGAGACCCTCTTACACTTCCCTTCCTCAGTCCACCACAGTCAAGGGCACAACAAGTCCCACTGCAGAAGGCTACCTGCTTGGACTTGTAATCCTCTCTGTAGGGGAATGAGGAAATACTGCCTGCTATGCTAAGACTTGTAGTGCCCTCTGTTAGGGACTAAGGATTCCTCAGTCCTCAACATTCTAGGGCACTATAAGTCTCAGCATAGTGGGCTGTCATACCTCAGTCCCTCACAGCTCGGGTCAAAAACAACACAGTTAAACATCTAAAGGACAACTCCAAACAAAACTACCAATAATGGACAGAGTCCATATGCTCTATAATGTCAAAGACCCGCTACCACTCACCTTCCACCTCTGGTGCTGTCATTGTGTAGGGCAAAGGGCTCCATCTACACCATGTTTGGCTTTCATGTCAGATAGGCAGGACTTGCTCAGCTCCACTCTCTTCCTTGGCAATTGACTCTGGCGTCATTGTGGATCTTTCCTCCTCTAGAAAACCCCCAGGGGCCCTCTCCTTGTCCCCCAGCCACCCAGGGCCTTCTTCTCCTCCTCCTCCACCAACCATTTTCAGACTCTTCCAACTTCCCTGGGGCTACTCAACCACTTTGCATAGTGGACACAACAAATCTATGACCAGCCTGCAAAATATCAAGTCTGGGCCTGGTTACCTGTATGTTCCGGGTCCAGGGCGGAGCTCTCCTCCCAGAGCAACAACTGATGATAGCAGAGTGAGTTGACCGGCCAGTCACTTCCTACTGGTGCAGGTACACACCTACCGATTCCTCCACATCTTAGGATAACATGATCAGACGGCCAATCCCCAGGCAGAGAAGGAGGAGTAAGTGTCAGCGGACAACAGACACCTGGCAGACGCAGTGAAGGGACTGCAGCACACTGCTGCAACTTTTTGATCCGAGGATTGAAAGCAATCTTTTACTTGGGAGATTTCCCTGACTGCGCCCTTCGAAATGTTGGTGCTCCGCCACTGGCCGCAAGGCCCCTGTAGGTGCGAGGCCTTAGGCGCCCGCTTAATTTGCATGGTGCCCTCCTGTTTTAAAACATGGTCAATGCATCTCATTGGTGTAAGTGCACTTCTATGTTCTGAATTGTAGGGGCATTGAGTATGGTGCTAGCATGATGAGAGGTTACTGCCTATTTGTGTCCATAAATAATATATAATGTTTTTCTTTTATTTTAGAAACCAGTGATCAGGATGTTGCGGCTCAGCCTTCTCAGGCCCCCTGTAAGTAATGTGGATGTGCTGGTGTGTTGTGTATTAGGTCGAACTTGGAGGAATGATTGTTTGTTTTGTTTTCTTTTGTGGTTGATGTAACTTCAGCAAGAGAGGAGCCTCAGGCAGGGCCGAGTCGCCTGGATCCGGGCCAGGAACAAACTGTTGGCCAAGAAGAGGCCAATTGGTCCGACTCGGATGAGGACCTGGGCTCTCCTCAAAGGGGAAGTAAGTATTCTACATGTGTTTGTGTGTTCAATGTGTCCTGGTAAATATAAGGGCTGTAATATATATATTTTGACATTGGGGTTTTGTAGCAGCTGACATTGAGGATGTTTGTTGTGGAGGACTGGGGAAGAGGGGCCACTGCTTACCCAGTCCACTGTAACTACTACCTTCAATGTTTCCAGACTACTTTCTGTGTGCCTTTATCAAATAGCTTTTGTTCAAGGATTGTATTTGTGTCTTTGTGTTTCTAGGAGATACAACGCCATCCCCCCATGAAGGGACACCATCCCCCCATGTAGGGTCTCCCCCATCCTCCCCCACTCCAGGCTCCCCTGAACTAGTCTGTAAGTACCTAAAATTAGATTCTCACATGAATTGTGTGTGCTAGGATGATGTGTATCTAGGATAATCTAAGTTGGAGTCAAAGCAAGTGTAGTTTTGCTATATGTGACAGGAAGGTTGGTCATGAAACACTCTTGCTTAACCTTCATGTTTGAAAGGTGGTTTTGGGGAGCTTTACAGGACATGTTATCTTTTGTAAGTTATCTCAAGCCACCCTATTCTAAATTGGTGTTAGTTTCTCTACATTGGAAATGGTGTGCTTTGTACTTGTAAATTTTTAGGGGACATTGTAATTTAATCATGTCCTGATTTAGTCAACACTGAAAATGTGTGTTTGTCAATCTTTCATAAATACTCTTCCTCGGTAATGTACCACATTCCAGTTCACAATTTGTGTTCTTTTTGTGCAGTTTCTCCAGAGCCAGCCACGCCATCCACTTCAGGGGCCCCAAAAAAACCTGATGATGGTAAGTTGTGTGCTTTTCCAGTAATGTGTCTACTTAGTAAGTGGAGAAATGCTAACTGTGTATGTCCCCGCTCAGGCTTCAAGTTGTTCTAAAGGCAGCGGGTTCTTTATGTGAATGCATTCTATGCATTAGTATTCCAAGTGATAGGTGTGCATATTCCCCCTAAGACTTACTGGGACCATTTTTTACGGTCCAAATTTTTGCACTAATACTTGTCTGGAACAGACTCCCCCTCCTCCTTAACTGAGGTGACAGCATGCCAATATTGCCTCCTGATGCTGTCACTCCTAATCATTGAGACCATTGGAAGGGAGGGGGGCAAGGCTGGCTCACAGCCTAGTGCCTGAACAGGCACAGGGTGCTTGGCTTCATCTCATGTGCCTCCATAGCAAGCTGCCTGCTGTGGGGTCAAACAACAGGAGGGAGGTGCCTAGAGGTGTGTACAGGGGCCATGTAAAAAGGAGGATTGTTATTTCTCTTGTCCCCAAAAACCTAGAGAGTGTAAGTCTAACCTGATTAGTTTTCCGCAGCCCTCCCAAAATGATATGTTTCCAACACTTAGAACAGGCAGGGCTGAGGCACCAAAAACATCAGAAAAACACAATCAGCACAAAAGCAGGGAGTACGTATCCTTAACGCTACAAGCTTCACCCAGAAGAATGACGCTTGCACTGTACAAATCTGCATCACCACCATATCAATGTCTAAATAAAACTTTCAGGGAAATGTGGAGGGGTAATGAGTGGGTGTTAGAGCGTTTTCATGACTGCGTAACCTACAGTTAGCGTGAGTCCATTTGTTGATAAACTTTTTCTTCTCTCTTAACACAGCTGGGATGGCGGAAAGGAGATCAGGGGAGCAGACACATCTGCTCCGTCCAGAACTGGCCCTCAAAATTCCTAAGGGTGAGTCTCTACTATGTGTCAGGTTCAATCTATAGACAGTAAGAGGGAGAGAGAACGCTCCACAGATTCCAATGGTGATAGAGATAAATGTGTGCACATGTATCGTGTTGACCAATTGAACCCAAAACACCTTACATTCTTCAAAATGATTGCTTGTGTTTACATGCAGAAAAGCATTTTACTTAGCTTTGGTGGAACTGCTACTAACATTCCAAGCCATCTTATGTAACCTTTTGAACAATTTGCTGTGAAAGTTTGAGTTTAAGGTTTACAACAGCAATTTAGCATATTTGCTTCAGAGTGTTGATAAAAGCCAACCAATAGACTCCTAAGCATATTTGTTGAGGCACATTAATTACAATCCTTGTTTGGATCATTTTGCCTAAAACTAATTGTCATGTTTTTTTCTACCCAGGGCACACCCACCTCACCTACGAGGTCCTCCTGGATTATATGAGGTGGTGCGGAGACCGAATTCTATATTTGGAACACCTTTGTGGCGTGGATCCAGACCCTAAGGAGCCATTCGTTAGGAATGTCACACCTTTAAAAAGATCCTAGTATTTTTTTTTTGTGGTTTGTTTACTTATGTTGCACGTTGCAACACAAAGAAATGTCACATTTGTAATTGTTGCCCATTATAAACAAAAATCTAACAAAAAAATCAAAAACAGTTTAAAAAAAAACCCTTTTTTTGGGACCCAAAAAAAAAAAAAAAAAAAAAGCCTTGTTTTTGGCAACCAAAAAAAATATAAAAATTTATAAAAAACCCTTTTTTTGGGGACCCAAAAAAAACAAAAAACAAAAAAAGCCTTGTTTTTGGCAACCAAAAAAAATATAAAAATTTATAAAAAACCCTTTTTTTGGGGACCCAAAAAAAAAAAAAAAACAAAAAAAGCCTTGTTTTTGGCAACCAAAAAAAATATAAAAATTTATAAAAAACCCTTTTTTTGGGAACCAAAAAAACCAAAAAAAAAAAAAAAAAGCCTTGTTTTTGGCAACCAAAAAAAAAATGTTTACAAAAAAGCCTTGTTGTTTTTATGGCAACGGACAAAACCAAAAATGTTTACAAAAAAGCCTTGTTGTTTTTATGGCAACCGACAAAACCAAAAATGTTTACAAAAAAGCCTTGTTGTTTTTATGGCAACGGACAAAACCACAAATGTTTACAAAAAAGCCTTGTTGTTTTTATGGCAACGGACAAAACCAAAAATGTTTACAAAAAAGCCTTGTTGTTTTTATGGCAACGGACAAAACCAAAAATGTTTACAAAAAAGCCTTGTTGTTTTTGGTAACAAACTAAACCAAAAATGTTTACAAAAAAGCCTTGTTGTTTTTATGGCAACGGACAAAACCACAAATGTTTACAAATAAGCCTTGTTGTTTTTATGGCAACGGACAAAACCAAAAATGTTTACAAAAAAGCCTTGTTGTTTTTATGGCAACGGACAAAACCAAAAATGTTTACAAAAAAGCCTTGTTGTTTTTGGTAACAAACTAAACCAAAAATGTTTACAAAAAAGCCTTGTTGTTTTTATGGCAACGGACAAAACCACAAATGTTTACAAATAAGCCTTGTTGTTTTTATGGCAACGGACAAAACCAAAAATGTTTACAAAAAAGCCTTGTTGTTTTTATGGCAACGGACAAAACCAAAAATGTTTACAAAAAAGCCTTGTTGTTTTTGGTAACAAACTAAACCAAAAATGTTTACAAAAAAGCCTTGTTGTTTTTATGGCAACCGACAAAACCAAAAATGTTTACAAAAAAGCCTTGTTGTTTTTATGGCAACGGACAAAACCAAAAATGTTTACAAAAAAGCCTTGTTGTTTTTATGGCAACGGACAAAACCAAAAATGTTTACAAAAAAGCCTTGTTGTTTTTATGGCAACGGACAAAACCAAAAATGTTTACAAAAAAGCCTTGTTGTTTTTGGTAACAAACTAAACCAAAAATGTTTACAAAAAAGCCTTGTTGTTTTTATGGCAACCGACAAAACCAAAAATGTTTACAAAAAAGCCTTGTTGTTTTTATGGCAACGGACAAAACCAAAAATGTTTACAAAAAAGCCTTGTTGTTTTTATGGCAACGGACAAAACCACAAATGTTTACAAAAAAGCCTTGTTGTTTTTATGGCAACGGACAAAACCAAAAATGTTTACAAAAAAGCCTTGTTGTTTTTGGTAACAAACTAAACCAAAAATGTTTACAAAAAAGCCTTGTTGTTTTTATGGCAACCGACAAAACCAAAAATGTTTACAAAAAAGCCTTGTTGTTTTTATGGCAACGGACAAAACCAAAAATGTTTACAAAAAAGCCTTGTTGTTTTTATGGCAACCGACAAAACCACAAATGTTTACAAAAAAGAATTGTTTTTGTGAAAACCTTCCAAAAAATGATGTCAAAACATAAAAAATGTTTAAAATGTTTATCTAAATTAAATTTAAGTATGTTGCTCTTTGCAACACAAATGTTACATTGGCAATTTAGTTCATTCTATTATATATTGTAATATATTTTTTGTACGCTACAGTTGGTAGACACCCACATGTGTTATTAAAACATTTATTTTATTACCCAAGTTTTCTTTTTGGTGTACACATCGAATGTCTTTTGTGTTGTATTTGTTTACTTGAGTGGTGTGGTCTGTAATTGTTAGTATGTTGGCTTTGGTTTATGTTAGCCTTGAGACTTGTTTTGAAGCTACATTTGAAGGGAGACCTTTTCTTGGGTCGTTATGTGAACATTGAGTTATCTAAATTTACATGAAATCATATGTTTGGAGATCGAGAAGCACGTGTGTATAAATGCCTACATTAACCAGGGCCATTACTTGGCCACCAACACTCCTAAAAAACCAAAGAGCAAACACAAACTAATCATTTTGCATAAAATTTTATTTCATCCCCAAAAAAAGCACTATAAGAAATCATATTGTGCCACCCTCAAATTTAAAAAAAAAATGGCCCCACAAATTGGCCAATGTAACAATCATTAACAAAACCAAAAAAAAAAAAAAAAAAGAAATTAAGTTGGTGGTGGTGGTGGTGACTGAAGCAGTGTGGTGAGCAATGGAAAGGTTCCTGCCATCAAATGGTGGGCCAATAGTCCCATCTGCTCTGGGGTTAGCCTTAGAGTTCTGGTAAAGTGGCCCATTAGAATCAGATCCCGTGTCTGAGGCTGCTGCTGATGCAGGGTGTTGAACCCTGGAAATGTCCCAGACTGAAGATCTTGTGCCAATAGTCCCATCTGCTCTGTGCTCAGCCTAAGAATTTGGGTAACGTGTGCCATTACCATGAGATGGGATCGTTGCTGCTCCAAGGCTATTTGATGCTGCTGGTGGTGCAAGGGTTGTGAAGATGTGTGGGGAGTGGTGGTTGATTGGTTGTTGTGGTCCACGGTGCGGGGGCAAACGACATGTCGCATTGGTGACAAAAAAGAAGAACGGCCTGGGGAGGAGTGAAGTGATAAAGGTGTGGAGGGAATGTAGTCAGGTGGAAGGGGTACTGTGGAACCAGTGCGCATTGAGGTTGTGCAGGAGGATTGCTCATTGAGGGGTGTGGGAGTCCGAACGGAGTGTGAAGTGCTAGGAGTGGCTACAGGAGGAATTGTCCCATCCCCAGCTGCCTGACAAGTGGCCAACACTGGCATTACCCTCCCACTACCACAACCTGCAGTGGCAGGTGAGTGAGATGTTTGGGAGGGCTCTGCCAATGGGGCATCTTCAGATCCAAACAGGCATTGGCGTGTGGCCAGCACCTGAGTGTCAACACTTTGCCGATCCCGTTGATGCTGGTCTGCTAAACTTACCAAGCTGTTACGCATATCCTGTTGAACCTGTAACATATCCTGGTGAACCTGTACCATTGTTGCTACAGATTCCTGTATGAGCCCGAGCAGACGTACTGCCTCAGTAGATTGCTGAGTACGCCTCCTTAACTCATTTTGGACCTGATACTCATCAAGCAGCCTCTCGGCTACATCCAGCATAGATGGACGAAGTTGGGTAGGTGACAATCCCTCTGCATCTAAGGCTACCTGAAAGCAGAAGAAATAGACCAAATCATTATCAAACATCATGACTAAATATTTCAGATTAGTTTGACAACTTAACACCCCAAGCAGAACGTTGAAAAGTTTGATGTGCTTCTAATGAGTACTTGTTCATTGTAAGATTATCCAAGCTAGCAACACTTCTGATAATGGGTACATATTATATTGGTAGGACTAATATGACAAAGGCAAAAAAGATTCAACATGAAGGTGTTCCCAATTAACCCTGGTGTGGTAGGTTGTTTATGCTTTTGGTAAATCTGTTACTACACCAATGACTTTATACATCTACGTATGTTGTCTAAAATCTTGCCATCAATCGGCTAGAGGACAACCCAACCAAACGATACCCATGAATTTGGACCTGGAAAATCAAAGACGGGCCGGACTTTAAAGATCCTGGATGTTTTTGGAACATTAGTGGCACACCAAATTATAACATAATTCCCTGATGTTCAAGATAGAACTCTTGTTGTGCTGGTGCATCGTCAGAATGTCATAGCACTAATTTAACACACACAATGTAAGCCACATCTAGTCCAAAATCAATGCTACCATTGAAATGTTACATGTGCACCTTGTTCCCTTATATCACATACCACAGCACTGGATGCAGAATCGTCGCCAGCTCCTGATCCAACTCCAGCTGCAACGTCAAGAGGGGCCTGATGTTCTTTTAAAAAAAAAAAAAAAAAACATGTTTAGTACATAACCTTAGTCAGTAATGATTATGGCCAGATTGCCCTCCTAGCTTCATGAATGAAGCATTGAGGCCAAACATTCAAAAGTGCTTTCCTGGGCTCATAGGACACTTGCTAAACCCTCCCAAAGGTTAAGAAGGCTTGGTCTGCCTACTAATGACGGCACCCATTAATGCTGTCAACTGTGTTTTGCAGGGTAAACATCTAAAAGGCAACACTCTTTCCTAAGAAAAAACATGTGTGTTAATGGGGTTAATAAGATTCAAAAAAACATTATTTGACTAGACATACCAACACCTTCCTCCAGGCCTAGCTGCACTGGGTGTGTTCCCTGCTGCGGATCTTCTGTAAAGGACATAGCAATATGAGCTATCTTGGCCAAAAAAAAACATCTACATTGTTTGGCACAGTATGATATTGGACCTACCAGGAGGAGGGTCAGCACTGATGTCAACACCTGTGAGTCCGTCTGGTTCGCCAAGCTGCATGGGCTGTGGAGGGGCTGAGATCCGTGCTACAGATGAACAAATTGCAGGTTGGGGAAAACAAAAAAAGGACAATTGGAAGGGCAAGTATCACATTCTCTTAATGTCACACATAGGATAGTAGTTAATCTTTTCCAAACAACTCACACAATTGACATCCAAGATAATATCCTACCTCGGTGCAAAGCATCCGAATCTAAGTCCTCTCTGGGAAAGATGGTATCGGGTCCTATGATGTTCAAGAAAGGTAATTGATAATCCCAGAGAGAACTTCGTGCACGTTCATCCAGCCGACCTTGACGGTCATAAAGACCCTCCGCAGCCCATGCAATTAGCTTCTTCCGAACGGACCCACAGATGTCGTTGACCTTCTTCCGCACACTGTCACGGTGGCGAGGTGCTTCACCCAGTGCATTTACAGCATCCCGGATTTCATCCCACAATCTGTTCTTCTCTGTTACTGAGTAAGACGCGGCCCTGGTCCCATGTATCGCCTGATATCTGGCCATATAGGCGTGGACCAGGGCACAGCACTGATTGTGGGTGAAACGGGGAAGCCGGGTTAATGTGGACAAGCTGACTCTGGTGGACGGACCCGCTCCAGGACTACTGTCAGAAGAGCCAGCTTGTCCACTTGGTGTGTTAACACCTCCCCCGGCTTCCTCCTCCGGGATGGGGATGGTGGACTCCCTCATGGATACAGCTGGAGCCTCCCTCACACCAGAGCCAGACGATCTGCCCACCCTGCCCCCCCTGGCCCCCCTGGCCCCCCTGGCCCCCCTGGCCCCCCTGGCCCTTCTCATCCTTCCAGTGGGTGGGGCCATGGGAGCACGAGGTGGGCAGAGAATCTGGCTGTCCAGCAGCAGCAAAGAGCCCCAAACTCCTAAATCTGAAATGACAAAAGAGAAAACAGAAAAAACAGGATTTGCAGATTGCTCTTCATATACAGTATAATTAGTGAACAGTTACAGAACACACTTACCTAATGGCACAAACAGACTTGGTCGTGGTGGTGGTGGTAGTAGTGGGCAAAGAGCAGAAGAGGCTGCAAAGAAAAGGAAAAAAAAAAAACACATAAGAAAACGCATATGGGTACAAATCACACGAGGCCCTCCAAACACTTACCTAATGGCACAAACACGGTGGTGGTGGTGGTGGTGGCAAAAAAAGCAGAAGAGGTTGCAAAGAAATGTACAAAAAAAACACATAAGAAAACGCATAGGGGTACAAATCACACGAGGCCCTCCAAACACTTACCTAATGGCACAAACACAGTGGTGGTGGTGGTGGTGGTGGTGGCAAAGAGCAGAAGAGGCTGCAAAGAAATGTAAAAAAAAAACACATAAGAAAACGCATAGGGGTACAAATCACACGAGGCCCTCCAAACACTTACCTAATGGCACAAACACAGTGGTGGTGGTGGTGGTGGTGGTGGCAAAGAGCAGAAGAGGCTGCAAAGAAATGTAAAAAAAAAAACACATAAGAAAACTCATAGGGGTACAAATCACACGAGGCCCTCCAAACACTTACCTAATGGCACAAACACAGTGGTGGTGGTGGTGGTGGTGGTGGCAAAGAGCAGAAGAGGCTGCAAAGAAATGTAAAAAAAAAACACATAAGAAAACGCATAGGGGTACAAATCACACGAGGCCCTCCAAACACTTACCTAATGGCACAAACACAGTGGTGGTGGTGGTGGTGGTGGTGGTGGTGGTGGTGGTGGTGGTGGCAAAGAGCAGAAGAGGCTGCAAAGAAATGTAAAAAAAAAACACATAAGAAAACTCATAGGGGTACAAATCACACGAGGCCCTCCAAACACTTACCTAATGGCACAAACACAGTGGTGGTGGTGGTGGTGGTGGTGTTAAAGAGCAGAAGAGGCTGCAAAGAAATGTAAAAAAAAAACACATAAGAAAACGCATAGGGGTACAAATCACACGAGGCCCTCCAAACACTTACCTAATGGCACAAACACAGTGGTGGTGGTGGTGGTGGTGGTGGCAAAGAGCAGAAGAGGCTGCAAAGAAATGTAAAAAAAAAACACATAAGAAAACGCATAGGGGTACAAATCACACGAGGCCCTCCAAACACTTACCTAATGGCACAAACACAGTGGTGGTGGTGGTGGTGGTGGTGGTGGTGGCAAAGAGCAGAAGAGGCTGCAAAGAAATGTACAAAAAATACACATAAGAAAACTCATAGGGGTACAAATCACACGAGGCCCTCCAAACACTTACCTAATGGCACAAACACAGTGGTGGTGGTGGTGGTGGTGGTGGTGTTAAAGAGCAGAAGAGGCTGCAAAGAAATGTAAAAAAAAAACACATAAGAAAACGCATAGGGGTACAAATCACACGAGGCCCTCCAAACACTTACCTAATGTCACAAACACAGTGGTGGTGGTGGTGGTGGTGGTGTAATCCTTTATAGGCAAAAGGAGGCTGCAAACATTAAACATACATGAGAAATCGCATGACCTACATACGTGCACATAATAAATTACAGTTATCAGGAAAGCAAAAATGGTGTCTTTGGAAGCTGGGAAGGTAAGGGGGCAGGTTTAGATGCCAAATCTAGACTGCACACCTTTAACAAACATGAGAAAACACATGTCCAAACCACATGCACATGGGGCCAACTGCCAATGATTAAAAGACACTTGAGGGGTTCCCAAGCTATTGTGGGTTGGAGGGGATTCACCATAGACAACTTAAGCACACCCAAGATAAGTACAAATTGTCTCCTTCCTTTTTTTTGGGAGAGAGAGATACAATTGTCTTACCTCCAGATAATGTAGGTTGTGGGTCACAGGGTCTTGCTAGCACATAAGAAACATCGATCTATAACATCCAGCAGCCATATTGGCCATGTGCTCCTTTTATAGCTGGCTCACAGGTGTGATAATTAGCGGCCGTTTCTATATATATCTGCGCATTCGCGAATTTGCGCGTTCAAAATGGAGGACGATATCCCAGACGCATTA
The DNA here is from genome assembly GCF_965119305.1 of Pelophylax lessonae. Classification (NCBI taxonomy): domain Eukaryota; kingdom Metazoa; phylum Chordata; class Amphibia; order Anura; family Ranidae; genus Pelophylax; species Pelophylax lessonae. The sequence continues at coordinate 255,805,603 of NC_138771.1, read as the reverse complement.
GATGGTGCAATGCTGGCATTTATTGGTGCCTTGTTTGAGGAGGCCCTGGCACAGGAGGCAGCAGAAGGTGGGGAAGCTGCAGCAGCAGCAGCAGCAGCACCTTCAGCAGCAGCACCTCCAGTCCGTGTGCCCTTACCTCGCCAGCCACGCATTTTTGCTCCAAGGATCTATTTGGACAAGCTGCGGGATTCTGATGTCAGGAGGAAGTTCCGGCTCGAGCGAGGAACTATTCTACACCTCTACCAGCTCATAGCAGAGAAAATTGACCCGGACACACAGCGCGGCCATGCGGTGCCCGGCATGGCCAGATTGCTGGCCACTTTGTATATTTTAGGGCGTGGCAGCTTCCAAGCCACTTCGGGAAGTATCATGGGCATTAGCCAGCCCACAGTTTCAAGGGTGTTCATGTTGGTCATTAATGCCATAGTGGATATAGTGCCCAATTTTATCCACTGGCCACAGAATGAAAATGAGTGGAATGAAGTCAAGTTGGGTTTCTACCGGCGGGCACACATGCCGCAAATCCTAGGGGCAATCAATGGCACCCACATAGCCATTAGGCCCCCAAGGAGCCACGAAAGTGAATACCGGAACCGCAAGCAGTACCACTCTGTGAACGTCCAATTAGTGTGTGACGCCAAACAGCGCATCATGAGTGTCAACACTGGTCACCCAGGGTCGTGCCATGATTCCAGTATGTTAAGAACAAGTACTCTGTACGAGGTGTTTGAAAGTGGACAAATGCCCGAAGGGTGGCTTATTGGTAAAGTATTTTGTCTTAACAACATAAACTGTAAGATTACATAGACATAGGAATAAGCTACATCGGTGTACACCCTGATTTAAGCAAAGCCTACCTAAAATGGATGTGTTATTAGTTGTCAGGCTGTTCACACACAACCAGATCAGCAGCTTAGCAGCTCACAAAAGAAAGATTTGCAAAGTTGTCTTTGAGTCCAATGAAGGTGGTTAACCAATGTGTAAATGGTGTCCTCTAGCCACCCAAAGAAAACCTACAAATGATTCCAATGGTATTGCCATATCCCCAAAGTACTTTGCATAAGTGAGTCAATATTGGTTTCCTCACTCTAGTTGCAGATATATTCCAGAAGTAAGACCTAGGCTAATGTAATAGGAACAGAATAGGGGCCAAGTTGTAACTTGCAAGAGAAACCCACCACTTTGTGTGTCCTTTTTCCCATTTGTATTAGTGATTTAGGCAGTTAGACAGAGTTGAGATGTTTCATATGATTTTTTGCAAACAGACGAGCAGGTTGTTTAGTAAAATGCCTAATTGTCTCCCATTTTGAGGAGTCATCTAAAGTCACATGATATGAATAACTAATGTATATTTTTCTTATTTTTCAGGGGATGCTGGTTACCCGCAGCTGACGTGGCTGATGGCTCCAATCAGGTACCCCCAGGGCCCAGCAGAGAGGAATTACAACAGGGCCTTGCGGAGAAGCCGGAGTATCATTGAGTTGACCATAGGTCTTCTCAAGTCCCGGTTTCTCTGCTTGGCCCGGCCTGGGGGTGAACTCCTGTACTCTCCTACAAAGGCTTCCAAGATCATCCTGGCGTGCTGCGTGTTGCACAACATGTGCGTTGCCCGGGATGATTCTTGGGAGCTGACGGAGGAGAGGGAGCCAGAGGTCCGTCAGCCGGCGGCCCCCAGGCGGCGGAGCACCGCTGCCGGTATGGCCACCCGGAATACCCTGGTTGCTAGCCACTTTACATGTAAGTACTGTAACCGGTCAAGATAGGGCATGTGTATTAATTAGCTAGTTAGCAGAGGTGCCACTCACAGGGAGACAGAGGGTGATTATCATCTGCCAATGACACTTGCCATTGTAGATAAAGTGTAGTCAACATTGGTAAAATTGTGTTACTTGAGCAAAAACATGCACCTCTAACCATAAACATGTTGGTATTGTGAATAGTGTAAAGGGCTGAGAAGAGCTGGCAGGTGTTTATTTGTGTCTATGCCACCTGTGTAGTTATTGATAACATGAACGGCTGCTTGGTATCTTATGGTGTTGTAATTTTCCAGAACATCAACATCTTGGAATCATGGCACGTACCATGGGAAGCCTGTGGTGATGGGCTGTCTGGCGTCACAGGTGTGTATTCAAATGTTTACATTAATGATTTCTGGTTTGTGTAAGTTGGCATAAAATGTGTTATTTCACTCGTGATGTCGAAATTAAATGAAGTTCAGAATGAAGCAAACAGGCATTAAGATGTGATTTTCATAATGAAATGTCTTATCCTTTGTTTTATTTTTCCAGGAGTGGTACTGCTTGCGGGTGTAGGTGGTAGAAACCCACCTTGATGGACTCCACTCATTTTCTTTTGTGGTCAGTGGATATTTGGTAAGGCACATGGCCAATGACCAACATGAACACCCTGGAACTTCGAAAGTGGCTTGGAAGCTGCCCAGCAACCTTGCCATGCCTGTCCCCTATGAGCTGGTAGAGGTGCAGAATGGATTCTGAACTCTGCCGGAAGTTGTGGAAGACATCAGAATCCCGTAGCCATGGAGCAAAGATCGTGGTCTGGCGCTGTAAAGGCACACGGACTGGAGAGTGACAATATTCTTTTGCTGCATCCCTCCTTCTGCTGTCATTCTCAAATAAATAAATACATTAGAATTGAACATGTGTTTTTTTGTTTTGTGTGGGTGCCTACAGACAAAAGGGCCATCCACACTGTAAGATTTAGAGAAGACTTTATCCTTCCGATTGACATTTTCTATGTAGTGCAAGGGCCTGCCTGATTGCATCCAAATTGAAAGTGTTGAGGTTTGAGCTTCTATTATATGGTTTGGTTAAGTCTACAGGAAAAAGTCTAGACAAATTGTTAGTGTATGGCCCATTAAGCTGCCAAGGCCGGAGTTTTGCACTTTGCATGCTGCTTGTACTGGTGATGTGAGGGGTTGTAATGTAGAGTAGGGATGTGACAGTGTTGTGTTGAGGTGTGAGGCAAATGTAGTGTTGGACTATGAGGGTCTGTGTTGTTGAAATATGGAGAGAGTCCAATATCAGACACCTATGTTTATTGGTCAAGAAATTGTAAGAACCATGGTAAATATGTAAAGAATTGCATCTCGATAAAACTAGGACCACACTCATAAAATCAAAATTGTGTTGTTTCCATTGATGTGCTTGAAATTTGGGTAGGACACCCCCCTCCCCCCCCAAATTCAAGATAGTTTAAAAAAACTGTTTAAAAAAATGAGAGTGAAAAGAGATCCCAAGTGTAGTGATGTGATTTGAACCCATGACGTTGTGAACTGCAGTGAAGTTGCAAAGCACTTAGCTATTGTGCAGAATAAAGCTGTATGGTGGAAAAAATGGAGTGTGTTAAGGCTAAAAAGCACATATAGCTAAAGAACTAAACATTGTATGGAATGTGGGAAGAAGACCATGGTAAAATTGTGAGGTTTCATCTTGCCCTGAAGTAGGGTAGGGGTTTGGTCACTTGCCTTTGGTACTTTCCTTCATAAGATCGATTCGACACACAGACAAGATCAAAAAAACACTTAAAATGGTGTAAGCTTGCAAGCGCTTCTGAGTGTAACATTATTTAGCAATATATATGATGTAATCCGTTCCATTTTAGCAATATAAACAAAAAAAGAAAATAAAAAAAGTAGGTGGAGATGGTAAGCCTCGAACCTACAGCAGAGGGAGATGAATTACAGACATGTGATGTGTGCACTAATCCACTAGCCCACATCGCTATGTGAAACTGCTATAAGCAGGAAGACATAAGTTTGCGAATTGGCGAAGCCGCGATCGTAAGTGAATCCCGCTGACGGCGGAATTCATTATTGCTGTTTTACTCGCCAATTCGCCGCAGCGCCAGTTAATTGATTTGAACGCGGCGAAACTGAAACACGTCATAGATGTTTGAAGCTGCAGTTTCTTTAAATCCGGCCCCCCGTCTCAATGTAGAGTTAGTACTTCATACAAAAAAATCAGCATTCTGAAACACGCATTTCATCTGGTGAACTGCCTTTTTCACATATCAATGGAATAAATGACAAGAACACTGTCTGCTATTATGATCCTGACTCTAAATAGTAATAAAGAATATGCCCAATTAAGAGACATTGTTCGTATAATTGCTTTTGGACAATCTTATTTGCTTTAGTAACATTTTAAAAAAGGAGATATGCTTCAGTAATGTTTTCGGTAAAGACTTTGCTTGCATTCTGCAGATATGCTTTTCAAAGTGTAATCACTGCTGAAATGTTGTGTCAATGATTAGGAAGAAAATGATTCCAAGAAGAATTTCTCATTTCCATTCACAACCATTCACATACATTTTTGCAGCTTTTCTTAATGCTGGAAAAAATCTCAACAGCTGCAATATAGCTAGTAGAGGTGAATGCACTTCTAAAAATGAACGTTTCCTAAGGGAAATATGGCAAGTGCCATTGCTGACCTTCTTATGATAATTCTAATTGCCTGGCTGTTCTGCTCACCCCCTAGTACACAGGTAGGCATGTGGTGTGATAGCCGTTACTAGCACAGGGGGCGTCACTGTTGCTCTGTTGGTCTAGTGGTGCGAGAAGGGAGACAGCAATCCTGTGATCGCTAAATCACTCACTTATTGTTTTATAGTAGTAAACAAAACAGCCTGCTGTTTACCGGTGGTGCTGAGGGGGAGCACAGTGTAGGACCAATGTGTCCTTTGGCATGGACTTCAGGTGCCATCTTGGGAGAGTCCGTGTCTAATTTGACATGGAGTCCTCCTGGGATTTTGGCAGCCATCCTTGAAACAGAGAGAATATATACTGTATATAGACCCTGCTGCTTTCCAGAGGGGCCCTTTTGATGCAGTTCAAGCGGAGTTCCACTCAAAAGGATCTGCTGATCTGCTTCCTCCCCCCCCTCCAGTGCCCAATTTGGCACCTTTCAGGGGGAGGGGGGAACGAGTACCTGTTTTTGACAGGTACCCTTCCCCACTTCCTGGGAGACAGCACAGCGGCGCTGTCCCTTGGAAGTTCATCTCCCTCCTTTTTCCTCCGCCGCTGGGCCAATTACAAAGCACAGCGTGCTTTGCGCATGCGCAGTAGGGAACCGGCAGTGAAGCCTTTCCCTTTCCCTGGATGGCGGCGGCGGTACCCGAGAGCCAATACGGAAATCGGCTTCGGGTGCTGACATCGCGGGCTCCCTGGACAGGTAAGTTCTACTATTTAAAAGTCAGCAGCTACAGTATTTGTAGCTGCTGACTTTTCATTTTTTAAGGGGGGCAAAACTCTGCTTTAAGCGTGGAGGTAGGCACGGCACCTCGTTTGTTAGGGACAGATAGGCCTCTTCCCTCAGTCAAAGAGAATTGGAGCCCCGAACTTGGAAAAAGCTGGTGAATTCCTTGGCCACATATTCGTACTCTGACCAGTTGCTGGAAGGATTACTGCAGCAAAGGGATTTGGTTTGTCTGGCAGCCTAAAGAAGCACGCCTCGCGCAACCTCCTGTATGTAAGCCCTGTATCCATGTTTCACATTGTGTTGTTCATTATGGGTGCCTTGTTTTCAGGAGAAAATGGGGAAAAGCATATTATGTTATTATGTTATTGTACCTTTTATATATATAAAGTTTAAAGGAGAAATTGTGTTGCCTGTTTTCTTTTAAACTCTGCCACACTGGTACACACTGACCAAATAATTACACATACAGGGGGAGATTTACTAAACCTGTAGCATGCAAAATCTAGTGCAGCTGAGCATAGAAACCAATCAGCTTCCAGAATTTATTTTCAAAGCTTAATTGAAGAAACTGAAGTTTGAAGCTGATTGGCTACCATGCACAGCTGCACCATCCGGGCTGGTGTGGATGTGAACTGGTGACGCTGTATGTTTGATCGCGGCATCTGTCATTCACAAACACGTGAGAAGAGATGCTTTTGGTCTCCTCTTGTGGGGATGTAGGATTGTCGGTTTGTACACAAGAGGAGGTCATCTTGCACACCAATATATATGGATTGAAATTTGGAACTACCCATCTTATTGGATATTGGACTATTTGTCTGTGGTAAAGGGAAAGGAGTGAGAGGATTTTCCTCTTTATCTCTTTATCCTCTTTATCTCCGATCGTCTTTTTAAGATGCTGGAAATTCTTCATATCTGGATCCTGAAGAAGCCCTTGAACAGGGCCAAACTTGTTTATCCTGAATTACCCACATCATATTCATTTGATCCCGCTGAGTCGGATACATTATATGTGTAGAGAATTATTTTATTGTCACTTTTCTTATGGTTTTAATATTTGATGTACTAATAAATTATTCATGTTTTATATTTGTGGATTATAGAATTTGCATTAATATAAGGCACCTTAAAATCCCCTCTTTCTCTCCTGCTTTGTTCTCCAAGTGGAGAAAAGGTGGGGGTTTCCTACATTTTTTCATTCGTTGGGGTTAAAAATTAATGGGATGTCTTAAAGCGGAACCTTCAGTCATTTTTTCATCTTTCCATCTATTATATCTTCTGCCCTTGTTGTTTTAACTTTGGATAGTAAAGCATTTTTTTTTTCTGCCAAATACCACTTTATACGGCCTACTTCATCTTTCTTGTCTGGAAAGTAGCCCAGACTAATGACAATATGCACAGCTCTCGTTCTCTCTCTCTTTCTCTTTCTCTCTCTCTCTTGTGAGAGTTTGCCAGCAAGGGAGGAGGAGTGAGTCATAGGAGAGCCAAAGAGAGAGCTCCAGAGCTGGATGAGGGCAGAGATAAAAGGAGACTGCAGAGATCCAAGAGTATTCATCAAGAGAATAGAAATGTGCAGGCAAGCAGTGGTGTGAGTGTGTGTGTGTGTGCGTGCCTGTATATATGTGTGTGTCTGTATATATTTGTATGTGTGTGCCTCTGTGTGTCTGTGTAAATCCAGGAAGTGAACATACAGCAGCTTCATCTGCCCACAGTTAAAATGGCTGCAGCCGGACTTTGTGGAGGGAGATTTCTGCAGCATATTTGGCAAGTACAGAATCACAGTATATATAAAAAATTATACAAAGTGGTTGGAGGGAAGCTTTGGAATACGATTTTATAACAAATTATGTGAGCAGACTGCAGTTCCTCTTTTGATCAACGTTTTTCAAAGCACAAAAATGCACATTATCATGTGTGATAACACACATGAATAAATGTGAATGGTGTCTAAATTCCTATAATGCATTTAGGTTTTAGGTCCAGCAGCGTAGGCCAGGAGCAGCCCAAGACAGCAGACTGAGTACAGAATACCTTGCTGAGTATAAGCAGAACAATCAGAGCCCAGAACTTCCTAGAAGCAATGGTAGCACAAGCAATCTGTAAATTTCAGAAGCAGCTAAAAGCATTCTCAAAGGTAACTGTGCTACTAATTTTATGTCTGTTTAGTGTCAAAGATTGTATACATTTGTGACTGCAGGTTATTTGTTTAACCAAAGGTTTATAGGCCATTCCCATATAAAGTACACAGCTGCTGCCACTAGTTTCACAAATTACTGTCTGAAATTCTGTTTGAAAGTACAAGAATATACCTGGCAGCTGAACTCTATTTACAGGAAGCATATGACCATGACTTTCTGGATGGACTTTTATGATAAAATGAACTTGAAATTCAATGATCAACTTTAGGATTGCTCATACAAAATGTAAAAAACATATACTCAGGGGGCCCTTTGCAACAAAAGTGATGTCTACTTTTCAACATATGTAAGAGTTTATACAATGTTGTTTCCATACAGTTTTTAAAGCATACCTTCACACTCCCCACCTACTTTCATGAATTTCACTCTTGCCGCCCTCCTCTCTAACAATCACATTTTATTAAAAATGAAACATTGTTTTAAATACCTTTTCCGGGAAACACATCCCTGCACTACCAGAATTTTTTGCTACGGCGGGAATGACATACCCATTGCATGCAGCTTCCTTGGAAACCTAGGTTACATACTTCCCAGCATGCCTCAGGGTACCTGAAGAGAAGATGGCAGTGCGGGACTGGATGTGCAGAAAAAAACACAGGATTGCTGGGCACATGAATATGTTTTTGTGCATAACCCAGCAAAAAAAGGCAATGGGGGGAGTGAAATTCCTCTTTAACCACTTCTGGAACGGAAGATTTTCCGTAAAATTTTCCGAAAAATTGTCTCTGAATGGTATTAAGTTTACGGAAAAAGCATGGCGGGATCTTGATCGGCAGAGCATGGAAAAGATATAGTAGGCGTGGAAGGATTACCATCTTCAAGATAGCCGCCCTCCCGAACCAAGAAAATTTCTTTGTATTCCAGCTCTTAAGATCTCTGCCAATGTCCGCTAACAGAGGAGTGAAATTTGCGTCATAAATCATGTCAGTTTTGGAAGTTAGATGGATACCCAAATACTTCAAAGATCTAGGCACCCATCTATAGGGGCAGTTGGCACGGGTTAAAGATTTAGTACTTTCAGATAATGAGATGTCCAGAGCCTCAGACTTTGAGTGATTCACCTTAAAGTTTGATAAAAACCTGAATTTTTGGAAGTGTAAGTTAAGGCTAGGGATAGATATATGCGGCTGGGTAATATAAAACAGTAGGTCATCGGCATAAGCCGCAACCTTGAATTCTCTGTCCCCAACCTTAAAACCATGAATAGCATTATCTGCTTTAATATGTCTAATTAGCGGTTCCAACGCTAAGATGAATAGGATGGGTGACAAGGGACAGCCCTGTCTCGTTCCATTTTTTAAGTGTAAGGGCGTAGAGAAAACATTATTGACCTTAACCCTAGCCATTAGTTTAGTATAAAGTGATCCTATCCATCCCATCATGTTGTCCCCCAACCCGAGATGTCGACAGGTGGCAAGGAGGTAATCCCACGCCACTCTGTCGAAAGCTTTCTCGGCGTCGGTGGACAACATCAGACCCTGCAATCCCCGGGTCTTAACAGCATGGAGTAGATTAAGGGATTTGATAATATTATCGCGAGCCTCGCGTCCCGGCATAAAGCCAACCTGTTCTGGACCTACGATGTTGTGTAGTAGGGGCCTAAGTCTATTTGCGAGAATTTTCGCCAGAAGTTTAACGTCTAAATTGAGTAACGAAATCGGTCTGTAGCTAGGGCAGAGAGTCGGGTCCTTGTCTTTCTTGGGAATAACCGTTATGTGGGCGGTCAGAAAATCAGGTGAGGGACGTGACAATTTGGAGAGGACATTCAGAGCCTTGGTAAGAGGGCCCACCAATAAAGGATGCAATAATTTATAATATTGAGAAGTTAGGCCATCCGGTCCTGGGCTCTTGCCAGATTTCAAAGAATCAATCGCTTGCTGAACCTCCTCTCGAGAGATGTCCTTTTCTAGAAGGGTAACATCTGCTTCCGAAAGACACGGGAGCCCACTATCGTCAATGTATTGAGAGATTAGTTGTTCTCTAGAGCCTAAAAGATTAGCTGGGCGTGTCTGTTGGGGAAGATTGTACAAGGTTTCGTAATATGAACGGAACGATTCTGCGATGAATCTGGGATTGTGTATTTTGATGTTTTTCCTATTCCTCATAAACGGGATATGTGAAGCCGATTGTAGGTCCTTAAGGGCTCTAGCGAGAAATTTACTGCCTTTATCACCATGTTCGTAATAGATAGCTTTGCTGAGGTAGATTGATCTTTTAGTTTTATTATTAAGTAAGTCTCTCAAATTTTTCCTGGATTCCGTTAGCTCCTCCAGGATGGAACTGGCCGCAGAGAACTTATGTTGCGCCTCTAATTTAGCGATTTTGGAGACCAAATCGTCCAGCAACCTCTCTCTCTCTCTCTTTTTTCTTGCTCCAAATTTAATGAATTCACCCCTGATAACGCTCTTGTGAGCTTCCCAAATTGTCATAGAAGACATCTCAGGAGAGGAATTCTCTCTAAAATAATTAGAAATAGCATCCTCAATCTCTTTTTTAATAACTGGGTCAAGAAGAAGCGAAGGATTCAGTCTCCAATTAAAATCTGGTTTGCACTTAGAATCAGTGTTGAAGGTGATAGAAACGGGCGCATGATCAGACAAAACTATATGCCCTATCTTTGCCTCCACTAGATCGGGTAGGTCCCTTTGTGAAATCATAATCATATCAATTCTAGCATATTTATTATGCGGGGCAGAGTAGTGGGTATAATCCTTGTCTGTCGGGTGTAATGCCCGCCATGAGTCCACAAGGTTAAGGGATCTCAATAGATCTTTTATTTTTTTAAGTTTTCCATATGCAATACTCGTTTTACCCGTGGAAGTATCCCTCAGCGGTTCCAGGGGAACGTTAAAATCTCCCCCAAGAATAATACATCCAGAAGCAAAACTTTTGAGTTAATTTATCAATTTTGTACAAAAGGTGACCTGGGCCCTATTCGGGAAGTAAACATTTGCTAATGTTAAGGGGCGACCATTCAAGGATCCCGCCAGGAAAATAAATCTTCCCTCAGGGTCCGCCAATTCCCTGTCGACTACAAATGAAGAGTTTTTACTGAGCAAAATTGCCACTCCTTTGGTTTTTGCCAACTTGTTGGAAGCTGTGTATGCTTTGGTAAAGTGTCTGTCAGTGAACTTGGGGGTGTGATCTACTTTAAAATGTGTCTCTTGAATAAAAGCAATGTGAGCCTTACTTTTCTTCAGTTCGCCCAGTAATTTTCTTCTTTTCTCAGGTATGTTGAGTCCGTTGGCGTTGAATGAGACGACCAATGGTTTCTTGCCTAGGTGGGCGAAAGCCATCCTGAAATTGCACACTTGCAAGGGTGGGAAGGGAGGTTAGGGGGGAAGGGGAGGGACAACAGAAATAGGTATAGAGAAAGAGAGAATAAAGAAAGACAAAATATGACCAGTCGACTAGAGATCAAACTCCCCGTCAACCAAAAAAAAAGGCTAAACCGTTGGATCAATTTACACCCAAACGGTATGGAAGCCTGGTGGGAGCACTGGAAGAAGCACAGCGTAAAATGTAAAAATTGAGTATTTGGGTCAAGAAATACCCCAACCCGTGTGATGCGGCAATATTGTAAAATGCAATAATATAAACCTTATAACAGCTCTACAGCATAATAACAAAAACATTTGCAGGATTTGAGATAAATTATAAGAACCATGGCTGTTCAGTCAGAAATGCGTGTTAGGGCCAAAAAATTTGGCAACAAAAATAGGTAGATTTTAATATAAATACGAAGTGGATGACAGGTATCGAAGCAGACCAGGGATTCTGCCACCACTCGATGTCCGCAAACTTTGTTGGCCTACAGCCCTCTGTGAGTGAGTCTACCTCGTGTTATCACAGTACCTTAGAAAATCTGATGAGATGCTATCAGTCCCCGTGTGTCGTAGCTCAGTCTGAAGAATATTCTTAGATGACCTCTTGAGCATAATGTAAGGAGGAATGAGGCTAATTGATGATATCTGAAAGTAGAACATAGTCAGCATGCAAAACATTCAAATAAGAACTGAATTTGAGAGAAAGTGTCCTTCAAAGCAATTCTAGTTCTCTCTCTCAAAGCAAAGGTGACCTCTAGTGGCAAAAAAAAGGAATTGTTCCTCAAAAGGTGACTTGGAATCCAGAGCCTCAGTTCAGCAGAACAAGAATTTCACTCAACACGTGACCCCATGAGGGAGGTAAGACTGCTAACACGTGGCAACGGCCTAAGTCAAACAGAGTCAAAAGCCATGTAAACGAAAAAAACAAAAACCGGCCCAACAATCAGGAACAATGGTGAAGCCCAAAAAAAGGAGAACTCAGAAAAAGTGAGGGCAAGGTCCAGGACAATTTATTTCGAGTCTCTCATCCTCGGAGTTTTGGGAGGAGATGCAAAGGGCAATTGTTGATTTTTAAATTTTGTCTTAGTCCCCCCTTTGGAAAAAGGAGATTTGTGAGCAGAGGTTGAAGGGGAACTTTCGTATGCGTGGTGATTGACAGGTGAAGAGGGCAATAGGAATTCTGCGTACCAGTCTGGCAGACTTATAGGATCTAAATGCAGACTTGTACAGAAGGATTGTAGATCCTCGGGTGTTGGCAGAAGATAATTCTTACCCCTAAAGGTAGCCTGTAGCGCGAAGGGAAATTTCCATTTATAAGGAATATTTCTTTCCTTCAGAACCTCTAACAAAGGCCTCACCGCTCTTCTATTCTTTAGGGTGATTGGTGACAAGTCCTGAAAGAGTAAAATTGGGACCTCATTGAAAAGGATCTGTTCACTTTGCCTTGCTTTGGTTAGTATCTCCTCCTTGAGAACATGGCTAGTGAGACAGCAAATGACATCTCTTGGTGGCATAGTGTCAGGAGCCCTTTGTCTAAGAGCCCTGTGGGCTCTATCCATTTCTATGGGGGACTCAGGTGGTCTTTCCAGCAGATTGTTGAATATAGATGAAAGTGCTGCTCTGATGTCACCCCCCTCCACAGATTCAGGCAGGCCACGCACTCTTATGTTATTTCTTCTGCCACGATTATCTAAATCCTCGAGGTGGCGATTCATAGAAATTAAGTGGTTAGCATGGGTACAAGTCACCTCTTCTAGTCTTTTAATTGCCTTGTCTCTGTACCTGCCAGCTTTCTCTACCCCCGCCATCTGGTCGGTTAATCTCACCACATCTGCCTTCAGGTCGGTGATGGCAGCTCCCAGGGAGCCTTTTATATCGGCTGCGATAGCCATCATATCACTTAAAGTCACCTGTCTGTCTCTGGGGAAAGCTGAACTTACATTGTCCTCAGACGCTGTTATGGAGTCATTATCGATCTCCTCTTCATCCTCAGAGGCCGGTCTCCGCGCCATCTTGTGCCCAGTGGTTTGCTTTCTGGAGAGAGCGGCCTGGGCCTTGAATATATCGGCGATGATTTTGCCTTGATTCGTTTTGGAGGGCTTCACACTTTTGGCCGAGGGATTCGCCTTGCCGATCCTGCCCATAATGTAACCCAAATCAGCTTTTAAAATGCCGTAGAGCTAGTGCACTGCCGCCTCGGGTCCGGAGCTCAGGGATCAGGCAGCCATCCACGCTGCGCGCCAAGCCACGCCCCCCCCCCCCCCCCGTGGTATTTGATCACCTCTGCTATTTTTATTTTTTGCGCTATAAACAAAAAAATTCTGAAAAAAAAAAAAACAATATTTTTTACTTTTCGCTATATAACATTTCCAAAAATCTCAATAAGCGTATTTTGATTTGTTTTCGCAAAAGTTATCGCATCTACAAACTATGGGAAAGATTTATGTCATTTTTATTTATTTATTTTTTTACTAGTAATGGCGGCGATCAGCGATTTTTAGCAGGACTGCGACATTGCGGAAGACAGATCGGACACCTAACTGACATTTTTGACACTTTTCTAGGGACCAGTGACATTACTACAGTAATCAGTGCTACAAATATGCACTGTTACTGTACTAATGACACTGGCAGGGAAGGGGTTAATCAGGGGGCGAGCAAAGGATTAAATGTGAGCCTAGGGGTTGTTTTCTAACTGTGGACGGGATGAGCTTATAGAATCAACACAGGGACCTGTGATCCTAAATAGGAGGAACACAGGATCTCTGTGAGATTGCTGAGAGAACAACGGTCTGCTGTGTTTACAATGCCTTTCTCTCTCAGCGGGGAGCGATCAGCTTCCCTGCTGGCAAAGGATTGCTCCCGCGAACTGCTGTACTGGTACGGCGATTCGCGGTAACCTGCCAATCTGCCACCGTATATCTGCGGTGGCTGGTCGGCAAGTGGTTAAGTTAAAAAACCAACCATAGTATGCTATATATGTTGTTAAATACACTAAGCTTAAAGTATAACTTAGCTCCCGTTCACACCAGTGAGGCATTGAAGTTGCACTACTTTACCGTGATTTCAAAGTCTCACATTAGTGCGATTTGCACTACCAATTTCATTGTGGCTTGCGACTTCATACAACAGAGGTTCTATGCAAGTTCCAATGAAATCAGTAAAATGTAGTACAGCTAAAGAATATGGCCTGGGTAATAGGGTGGGACGTTGGTTAGCTAAAAAAGTGAAATCTAAACAATTTAGTAACAAAATAGAAGCACTTCTACACCCTCATTCACATAGGAGGTTAACAAATCCTAGAGATATTGCCAACGCCTTTGCAGATTACTATCAGTCATTATATGATCTTCAAAAGGATACAACTATCCCCCAACCTACTACAGAGATTATCTCAAACTATTTGGCACGGATTTCGTTACCTAAACTTACAGAGGATCAATTGAGCTCAATTTCCCAACCATTTTCAACTCAGGAAATTAGCTCAGTCATCATCAAACTCCCTAATCAGAAATCACCGGGGGAGGATGGGTTTCCCAATTAATTCTATAAAAGTTTATCTACAGAAGTAGCTCCCCACTTAAAATCAGTATTTGAATTAGCAGCCTCCACTGGTACATTTCCATCGAAAATGTTGAAGGGATTAATTGTCACAATCCCCAAGCAAAAAAAGGATAATGAGGACCCTTTATCTTATAGGCCAATTGCCTTATTAAATGTAGATATTAAAATTTTTGCCAAGCTTTTGGCAAGTAGACTGCAGAAGTTTTTACCCCAGTTGGTACATGCAGACCAGGTGGGATTTGTTCCAGGACGGCAAGCTCCTGATGGCACGAGAAGACTTTTGAATCTGCTGACACGGATGGGATCCTGTCGGACGCCTTCCCTGCTACTTTCTTTGGATGCGGAGAAGGCGTTCAACAGGATCCATTGGGGGTATTTGGAGGCAGTACTGCATAAATTTGGGATTGTGGGTTGATTGGGAAAAAATATAATGGCTCTTTATTCTAGACCAATAGCAAACGTACTTATATCGGGAATATTATCTAAATCGGTTGGGATAACTAATGGGACTAGGCAGGGATGTCCCCTCTCACCAGTTGTCTTTGCGTTGCTTATGGAGCCTTTTGCTCAGAGTATTGGGAGCAACGTGAAGATAACAGGCTGGAAAGTTGCTGAAGTTGAACATAAGATTAGCTTATTTGCTGATGATGTCATCTTAATCATTATAAATCCAGCGTCATCTTTAATAGAAGTAGAGAAAATGATAAATGATTTTAGTGCAGTATCATATTACAAATTAAATATTACAAAATCACAGATTATGGGTGTTAATGTTCCCATGTCAGTACAGAAATATATAACCGAAAAATTTTCCTTTACATGGTCCTCGTATATACCATTCCTGGGGATTAATTTAACTTCATCTATTTCCCAACTTTATGATTACAATTATAAACCCTTTCTGGACACTTTGTCACGACAAATTGGAGAACTTAAGGTTCAAGATTTGACTGTAGCAGGCAGAGTGGCTATGTTAAAAATGATTATACTTCCCAAACTACTTTATTTGTTTCGTACGTTGGCAATTCCCTTACCACCCCAATATTGTGTCTCTGTTCAAAAGTGCTTCAATCAAACTATATGGGAAGGAAAACCACCCCGATGTGCATCCCTCATTATGAGGAGACTTAGGAGGCATGGAGGGATGGGAGTTCCTTGGGTTTCTGCATATTATAAAGCATCTGTATTAGATCAATTGAAATATTGGTGGACGCCTGTGCAGCACAAATTGTGGCTGGGATTAGAGACGGATGATTGTAATCAAGAAAATCTTAGGGCCACAATGATAGCTGTAATGATTGGAGCTGTTGTGCCCAATATCCAATCTATTACAGTGCAAACTGCCTATACAACATGGGCAGAAGTATTTTGTTTGCCTCTCGAATATGGGGCGACGTGTGAATTCCCTACTCCCCTGTCAGTTCTCACGTACTTCATCCCAAATGTTGATATAAAATTGTGGTTGAGAAAGGGGGTTAAATGCTTGAAAGATCTGTATAATGAAACAGGGATTCATCCTTTTGAATATTTTGTTCACCAGTATAGAATACCACCGTCAGCTTTTTTGAGCTATTATCAAATAATTTCCTTTCTATGGAAAAATAGCCTTCCTTCACATGTTAAATTACCCATTTCTATATACAAGTTGTATCAAGCACCCTTGGCTATTGCCAACGGTATATCAGTTATTTATGATGTATTGAACAAGCATAACACCTATTCTAAAGCCACTACCGTTCTTAAATGGGAAAAATTACTGGGGAAAACTTTCCCGGAAACTAACTGGCTAAAAGCTTTTGCTGCCCCATACGCTTCCTCAAAATGTACTAATCATTGGGAATTATATCAAAAGACTTTACATTTTTGGTATTTGACCCCCACTAAACTTTCCAAATTTTATCCCTTAACTCCAGCATTTTGTTGGAGAGAGTGTGGTGAACAAGGGACGCTATTCCATATAGCTTGGGAGTGTAAATCGATTAGAGCATTTTGGAACAAAATATTCTCTATGAGTTCAGAAGTTGTGGAAAAAAACATAATTCCAAGTCCTGAGATGGCGATCTTGCACCTAAATGTCCATGAGATACCTATAAAGTACCGAGTAGTGGTCTTACATCTTTTATTAGCGGCAAAACTCTTAATCACAAGAAGATGGAAATCTCATGAGATACCATCTCCATCTGATATTGTTACATTACTTAATCAACTTAATGTGAGATGGAAAAAATTATGGCTACTATAAGTTCGGCGAAGAAAATATTTGCGGTTAGATGGAATCCATGGCTAAACAATCTAAGATGTATGGTGACAATGGATTAGATAAGGTATGTGTGTTAATGTAGGGATTGCTTAGTAGGAATGAATTTATTGATCATGAGGTAAAATGTGAATGGGCTATGGGGAACATGTCTCTCTTTTATTATAGGATCGACGTCTAGTGACGATAGATCGAAAATAATGGGTATGTGTATGTATGTATATGTATGTATATATATATATATATATATATATATGTGTGTATGTGTATATATATATATATATATATATATATATATATATATATATATATATATATATGTATGTATATGTATATATGTATGTATATATGTATGTATGTATATATGGAAACCCCATTGTTTGACGGTTATCCCGTCATTACAAAGTAATGCTTGTAATGATTAAGCACACAGTCAGTGTGTGAAACGCATCTACCTTGTCACGATTGTCATATTTGGATGTCCAGTCAATAAATCTGGATTTTGACTCAACCTAGAGTGCTGCCAATTCCTTTTCCTTTATAAATAGATTAGCAGAGAGCTGGTCTATTCACAGCACAGCTCTTCATGTTTTTGCCTATGTGGAGGGGGGTGTGTGCCTTTCCTCCAATCAGCTGTCTCATAGTGTATGGCAAGAATCCACACCCACAGCTGAATCAGGAAGAGAAAATTCTAACAGGATGTGCACTTTCTAAACAGTATAGAAGGCTGGAGACAGCAGATATACAAGTAAAACTTATGTAGAGAGATTTGTTTCATATCTGTGTATCATCTGAGGTTGTTCTCTTCACTGGGTATATCTGAGGGTTTACATCCATTTTAAGTGGTTAAGGGCCCATTTAGACTAGTGTATTGCGGTAACAAGCATGTCACACACATGTTTTGGAGCGGCAGTGCACGACAATGCACCATAGTGTGTTGTGTTATAAGGTTTGGCATATTTCAGATAATTATTTATTACTTTGTATGGTTTCTGCCAGCAGAAGTTTCATGAAAAAGCCAGTGACTGACAGGTAAAGAAGCAATGTCATCACAATGTTTTATACGGTGTTCAATACAGCACACATCTCTATTTGGAATTTTATTCTTTGGCAATATAGCAAAATGATTTCTTAATATGCACAACCTATAATGCCTATACACATGAGTTTTTTTTTTTCAATTCTCCAATGTCCCTAAGCAACAAAAGTATTTATACTATACTAAAAATGTGTACCATAGCTTGTTCTACTAGCAAGTGATTTTATTTTACATTTCATGATCACAGAGTTAACAGTTTATATATACACACACAACTCAGAATAGCGCTTTGTCTTGTTCAAAATGACGATCTATAAAACATAGATCTAGGTTTGAACATCATTTGTTAATAATTGTCTTGACTCTTCCGTATGGCATTAGCCGAAGATATATTCAAGCTGTCCTTGCTCAGCAATGAAACCTATAAATAGAGAATAGGAAAGGCAGCCAAGCAAACAGTGGCTTGGTAAAGACTAGAGCAGTCTGACACATATTACACTGAGCGAATTTCAACACAAGACAGCAGTTTCAGTATAACGTATTAAATACCTGAAGCAGCAAAACATATATGTATTTATCAGCAATGATAAAATTAAAGTTGAGGTGAATATTTTTCATTTTCCCGCTACATGAAAATTCCACACCTTTGGCAGACTCTTCTCTGTTCTCTGAGTTTTTCACAATACAAAATGATATCTTTCTATTTATGTTGGTTTACCAGGATTCAAAGGTGATATGTTTTTATTGTTAATGCCAATTTAGTGACAAGCTAAATTATTCTATTAAAAACTAGATGCATATTAACCACTTAAGCCCCGGAGGATTTTCCTGCTAAACGACCAGGGGGTATTTTGCGATTCGGCACTGCGTGACTTTAACGGACAATTGCGCGGTCGTCCTTTTTTTCCCACAAACAGAGCTTTCTTTTGGTGGTATTTGGTCACCTGTGCGATTTTTTGATCACGCGCTATAAACAAAAAAAGAGCGTCAATTTTACAAAAATAGCAATATTTTTCACATTTTTTTATATGAAATTTCCCCAAAAAAAAATGTAAAAATCAAAATTTTTTAACATTTTCGGCCAATTTGTTTTATGCTGCCTATGTTTGGTAAAAAAAATCGCAAAAAGCGTATTTTGATTGGTTTGCGCAAAAGTTATCGTGTTTACTAACAAAGGGAAAGATTTTTGTTGTTTTTTTTTTAACGCGTAATGGCGGCGATCTGCGATTTTTTTTGCGGTACTGCGACATTGCGGCGGACAGATCGGACCCTTGACTGAAATTTTTGACACTTTTGGGGTTACCAGTGACATTTCTACAGTAATCAGTGCTATATGTATGCACTGTTACTGTAAAAAAACACTGGTAGTGAAGGGGTTAACTTTATTTGGGAGGGAAGGGCTGTGTGTGTCCCTAGGGGCGTGCTTTCTACTGTGATTGGCTGTGGCTTGAGGTGAAAGGACACTGATCAACGGATCTACATAGTAGATCTGTCTGATCAGTGTTTTAACACCGAGGAGAATGACAGGCAGCTTGTTTACACAAGCTGCCTGACTTTCTCCCTCTCCCCCGACGATCGCCGAGTGAGCAGCGGACATCGGGTCCGCCGGTCACACGCGCGGGGGGGTCCGTGACCGCGCGGGAGCGCGCCTCCGGCGGCGCGCGCTCGCTCCCCAGACCCTCCCAGGCTAGTGACGTTAATTAACGTCACTCTGCCTGGCAGGGGCTGACCACCGCAGTAAATTTACTTGCGGCGGTCGGCAAGCGGTTAAGATATGTAATATTAAAATTGGTAAAAAAAAAAAAAAAACTAGTCACTTAGCAAATGTAAGCTGCAGATTTTTTTCTTTTTTTTTAACCACATGAACCACATTTATATGACATAAGACATAATTGCAGATAAGAATTTAAATGGGTGATGCTAAGTTGGTGGTATGGGAGTTTTCTTAAAGCGGTAGTATACCGCTTTTTGCCACTTTTAACTACAGGTAAGCCTATAATAAGGCTTACCTGTAGGTACAAGTAATATCTCCTAAACCGGCACGGTTTAGGAGATATTTGCACTGCATGCAGCCGCTCACGCGAGGTGGACCTTCAGCTTTCCTTGCCGGGAGCTTGCTGGAAAATGACTCCCGCGCACATGCGCGGGAGTGACGTCATCGCGGCTCCGGCCAATCAGAGCGCCTGAGCCGACAAACCCGGAAGAGACGCCAAGGGATCATGTCAGCTCCCACAGCGGTGTCCGGGGGTCCGTGTCGGGGCTCGTTCTAAGGTAAGTAATTCATAATGAGCTAGTATGCGATGCATACTAGCTCATTATGCCTTTGTCTTGCAGGGTTTTTTTTTTTTAGGTTTACAACTGCTTTAAGCAGACCATTTTCTCCTGCTGTTCCTCAACTGTAACCCTGTTTGAGAGTGGTGGTTAATTTAAGGTTCAATAAAGGCCTCCCTGAAGGCTATTTTAACAGTCATTTTTAATCATCCTGGGTGAAGGAGACTGTATGCCAATATCTTAGAGTTTTTAAATACAACTGCTCAAAAAAAATTAAAGGAACACTTTGAAAACCCATCAGATCTCAATGGGGAAAAATCTCATGCTGGATATCTATACTGATATGGACTGAGTAATGTGTTAGGAACGAAAGAATGCCAAGGATGGAAATGAAAATTATCAACCTACAGAGGGTTGAATTCAAAGACACCCTGAAAATCAAAGTGAAAAAATGATGCAGCAGGCTAGTCCATCTTGCTAAAATTTCATCCCAGCAACTCAAAATGGTACTCAGTAGTTTGTATAGCCCCATATGCTTGTATATAATGCCTGACAACGTCAGGGCATGCTCCTAATGAGATGATGGATGGTGTCTTGGGGTATTTCCTCCCAGATCTGGACCAGGGCATCACTGAGCTCCTGAACAGACTCCTGTCGGTGTTGGATGGACCAAAACATAGTCCCAGGGGTGTTCTATTGGATTTAGGTCAGGTGAGTGTGGGGGCCATTCAATGGTTTTACTTCCTTCATCCTCCAGGAACTGGCTGCATACACTCACCACATAAGGCCAGGCATTGTCATGCACCAGGAGGAACCCAGGACCCACTGCACCAGCGTAGGGTTTGACAATGGGTCCAAGGATTTCATTCCGATACCTAATGGCAGTCAGGGTGCCATTGTCTAGCCTGTGGAGGTCTGTACGTCCTTCCATGGATATGCCTTCCCAGACCATCACTGACCTACCACCAAACCAGTCATGGTTAACAATGTTACAGGCAGCATAATGTTCTCCATGGCTTCTTCAGACCCTTTCACATCTGTAATATGTGTTCAGGGTTAACCTGCACTCATCTGTGAAAAGCACAGAGCGCCAGTGGCAGCCCTGCAAATTCTGGTGTTCAATGGAAAATGCCAATCGAGCTCCGCGGTGGTGGGCAGTAAGCATAGGTCCCGCTAGAAGACATCTGGCCCTCAAGTCACCCTCATGACATCTGTTGCTGATTGTTTGGTCAGAGACATTCACACCAGGGGTCTGCTGGAGGTCATTTTGTAGGGCTCTGGCAGTGCTCATCCCTGTTCCTCCTTGCACAAAGAAGCAGATACCAGTCCTGGTGATGGGTTATGAACCTTCTACGGCCCTTTCCAGCTCTCTTAGAGTAACTGCCTGTCTCCTGGAATCACCTTCATGCTCTTGAGACACAGCAAACCTCAATGTGCTGGTAGACACCGCAAACCTTCTGGAGGAGTTGGACTGCCTGTGCAACCTCTATAGGATCCAGGTATCGTCTCATGTTACCAGTAGTGAAACTGACCCTAGCCAAATGCAAAACTAGTGAAAAACAATCAGAAAACATGAGTAAGGGAAAAAAATGTCAGTGGCCTCCACCTGCAAAACCATTCCTTTTTTGGAGGTTGTCTCATTGTTGCCCATCTAGAGCACCTGTTCTTAATTTCATTAATACCAAAGCAGCTAAAACTGATTAACAACCCCTTCTGCTACTTAACTAACCAGATCAATATCCCAGGAGTTGAATTTACTTAAATCTATGCTCTGATTAAAAAGTGTTTGTTTAATTTTTTTGAGCAGTGTATAAAGCATCAGTGTTGTTTATTTATTAAGTTGTTTGTATTGACATTTTAATAATTAGTGTCTGTTAGAGCTGGATTTTCCGCCACACTATCACACTATCCACACTATCACGCTATCACAGTCATAAATTGCTAATCAGCCCCATTGAAAGTATAGCGTCTATAGCTGCGTAAATTCAATTATATATACCATAGTTTGTTGACACTATAGCTTTCACACAAACCAATTAATATACACTTATTTATTTTTTTTTACCAAGAGCATGAACCAGAATTTTGCCCTAAAATTAAAATTTAGAAAGTAGAAAATATTGTGGGGGGGGGGGGGGGGGGTATTCGGGTGCTTCAAAATTTTTCCCCTTTTTTTTGTTTAAATACTGTAATAAGAGTTAAAAAAAACAGTGGTGATCAAATACCACCAAATTAAAGCTCTGTTTGTGTGAAAACAATTACATACATTTCATATGCATGCAGTGTTGCATGACTGCTCAATTGGCAGTTAAAAAAGCAATAGGCAGAATAGCAAAGGCTGTACGTACTGAAATGTTATATAGCACCTGCACCAACCCTTGCCCATTATTCACTAAATGCACAAAGTTTGTCTCTTGTGATGCTTCTGCTTTTGCTTTAGGTACAGTTTTATCACAAATTTGCCAGAGAGAGGAACATTCTGTTGTTTTTGCTTCTCAAGTTCTTTCCCTGCTGAGCAAAAAATTCTGCTGGAGAATGCAAGACATTGGCCTGTATATGGGCATGTAAATGGTGACATCTCTTTTTCCATGGAAGAAAGTTCACTATGAGAAAAAAGAAATAGGAGCTAAAATGAGTGTGCCATAATCCTAAATAGCAAAAATTAAAAAAAAAACACACAGATGTATGATAGCATCTGTACAGGGTGGACTTTAAAGGCACATACATGAGACAGATGTTGAACACCAAAATCAATTAAAATAACATTTTATTAATTAGCAATAAGAACAATACAAGTTAAAATAGAGGAGGACTGACCCAAACAAAGGGAGGTCAGCCAAAACCCTTTGGTTGAGTCAGTCCTCCTCTATTTTAACTTGTATTGTTTTTATTCCTAATTAATAAAATGTGATTTTAATTGATTTTGGTGTTCGACATCTGTCTCATGTATGTGCTTTTAAAGTCCGCCCTGCACAGATGCTATCATACATCTGTGTATGCACTATGAGAATTGTTTACCCAGCCCCAACTTCCTGCGGTCAGCTTCAGGGTCTCGCCATCGTCCTCTTTCCATACATAGATGGACTGGCTGAAGACCCAGAAGAGAGGCCTCTTGAAACATTGGAATATAATCCAATTGAATGTATGTGGAAAATTTACAGTAGCGCCAAAACATCAAAGATACTGTTTGGTAGCTTATGTTTTGTACTTTACTACTGCATTTTATTGTAGCCTAGCGGTGGCTATAATAGAAGTCATGACCTTCCCAACTTGGAAGGATGGTTCTCAAGGTGGGGAGTACCACTGAAAATCATTGCTGACAATGATCCACAACTTATTTCAAAAGAATTTGAGACTTTCCTTAACCTCCCTGGCGGTATGATTCTTTTGGATTTTAGGTGCTGAAAGCGGTACCATTATTTTGCATGTAATTCTTGTGAATGAGCAGTCCAAACCAACTGTATACATTTATTATATATATTATATATATACATATATTATGTATACATATTATATAATGTATACAGTTGGTTTGGGCTGCTCATTCACAAGAATTACGTGTATATATATGTGTGTGTGTGTGTGTGTAATATATATTATATATATATATATACACATACATATATTTACATAAAAAGTACAGTAAAACTGCAGGAAAGGGCACTGGGGGGCAATGTAATGTGATTTTATTTCATTTTGAACGGTATCAGTGTGTTTGGTGCATTTTACATTTGAATTTGCCGCCGGTTCCACCCCCCGGGGGACGTCACGTCGCCGGAGACGGAAGCCGGGGCTCGCAGACGATCGGGAGGAAGCTCCACCGCCGCACACCGCCCGCAGTCTTCGCTGGATCCCGGAGAAAAGGTAAGTAAAACCTCCTCCAGCATCCAGCGATCTTCTTAGCGCTACCCCGAGTGTGACTCGGGGTTACCGCTTTTGGCACTAAAATCTTACCCCGAGTCACACTCGGGAATACCGCTAGGAAGGTTAAAGGAGTTGTAAAGTCAGAAGGTTTTTCTATCTTAATGAATTCTATGCATTAGGATAGAAAAACCTTCTGTGTGCAGCAGCCTTCTTCTGCCCCCCTATCACTTACCTGAGGTCCCTCTCTGTCCAGCGATGTCCACAAGTGTCTATGCCGTCCGAGATTCTCCCTCCTGAATGGCTGAGACACAGCAGCGGCGCCATTGGCTGTTGCTGCTGTCAATAAAAGTCAGTCAGGGGAGAGGGGACGGGGCCTGGGTCCAGGCTCCATGTCTGAATGGACACAGGGAGCCGTGACTTGGTTTGGGTGCCCCCATAGCAGGCTGATTGCTGTGGGGGCACTGAACAGGAGAGAGGGGCCAGGATTACAGAAGAGGGACCCGAGAAGAGGAGGATCTGAGCTGCTCTGTGCAAATCCACCGCACAGAGGAGGTAAGTATAACATGTTTGTTATTTTTATAGGAAAAAAAACGAGACTATACTTTTACGCTTTAAATCAATAGGAATAAAGCACACCTTAACACCACGATACCAATGGCAGGCCAGTGGGGAACATTTTAACCAGACAATGAAAATGACCTGAAGACACATCCACATGAGGGACTCTTCTTCGGGAAGCTTTAGCTGCTGTTCTAAAACACTACAGGTCAGCTCTTCATAGTGACACTGGGGAGTAACCTGCAAAACTAAGGATAACATGTGATCTACGAACCCAGCTCACAAGTTTAAAGCTACCAAATAAAGTAGAAGAACTCTGAAATCTGCAAGCTAGAGTGGATAGGTACCAGGTCAAATCAAAATGTACAGTGATGCAGAAAGAAACACCAAGATAACTACCATCATTCCAAGCTAGTGGGTAAGGATAAGAAAGCCACCAACCAAGTCAAAGATTAGCCCCAGTATGTCTAATCCTGCAAAAATGTAATTAATTTGGGACCAGTAACCTGTAAACTAGAGGATAGATCAACTTGTAATGTGAACAGGTTAGCACCTATGCAAGATCCTTTGGTATGGCAGGACACTCCCTAATTGGCTTATTTGGGATGATGCATCTAGCCCTACCATACAACCACAATCATCTGGAGGCATGTTCTCACATGCCTTTTAAAATGAGGCCGAGGAGTTGTCCACCTATGTTGTTCAGCTAGACAAGGTTCTACACCAGATCATTCCTGAAAGGCAGCTTGGAGCCAAACAATGCGACATAGGTGTTGTTGATGCAGACTCCTAAAGGGGCACTCCCCTAAGATCTCATAACATTGAAACTTTGAACCAGAGAGCCGTTAACCTACTCCAAATTGGTTAAAACTATTAGAGAAGAAGAGGCTCTGTGTAAGGCCAAGGAAGCTGCTGTTGGTTCACCAAACGCATCTGTTGCGACTGTAGAAATTATAGGCACAGTGTGGATCCAGTCCAAAGTAGCTCCTTTAAATGCACAGATGTACCAGATGATAGAGATGATGACTCTGATGTCTGCCAGGATTGCCACCCTTTGGGGGAGAATGTGTCAAGACTTACTGAGACAGAGGCCCCACAGAATGTTCCTATTGAAAAGCCATTCAGATCAGCAGTGGCGGGGGTAAGGTCATTCATGAAAGGAAACAGTGATATTGTTGGACCTCCCTGCTGTGTGTTCTTTACCTGTGTAAGTCTCTTTGCAGTGACTGGAAATAGTGCTGGACCAGCCAGAGCCAAAACAAATAGCACACATGAGGTGAGGAGGGCACAGCTTGCCAGGCAGTACCTCCCTGCCCACATGCAAACACTGTGTGCGGAGAAGCTGCCCCCTCTATGTGTTGGCCTCTGCAGAGGGCATCCTATCTGATTTAGAATGAACTTTGCTGACTTGCCAAAACCAGATCCAATAACTGCAACTAGCTAGATGTTTCCTAAGACTTCCTGGAGCTGCTCTGGTATAGGTGAGTGCACACTGTACATATAGCTGGGGAAGTATACTGTAAAATCAGCCACTGAAATCATTTTGTGATCACACCAGATACCCTTCCTGTACATAGGGGATCAGGGCGCTTCCTCATAGATTGTGCTGTGTCAGCCAACTTACCTTGTGATCATTGAGATTCTGCAGATGCTGTGTTGTCCGGGTGGGCTAATCAGGGGCATAATTAAAAATCATGGGAGATTATAGTGAACAGATCATCTTGACTGTTGCACGTGATTTTCATATGTTTCCATCTAGCCCCCTCGGGCAGAGATGGCTGTGGACAGTAACTATTCTATGGTATAGTTCTATTATAACCAGAATATAATCTCCAATGTAACACCTGTACACACGCATCATCCCTACACCTGTGCACACACCACTGTAAACACACAGCTCCCCCCACACCTGTACATGCAGTTCCCCCCACACCTGTAAACACATAGCTTCGCCCACATGCACAAACCCCCACCCCTGTACACACGCAGCTCCCCCCAAACCTGTACACACACAGCACCCCCACACCTGTACACACACAGCTTCCCCCCATAGGGGTTCAAGTTCAAGTAGCCGAGCAAGTGACCCCCTCAAGTTCCCTGACAAGCTGGTGGGCCATTCTCCTATAAAGTCTGTTAAAGTGGAAGATGCATACACAAAAGCCCTTCTAGACTCTGGGGCTCAAGTGACCTTGATCCACGGGACTTCTATGACAAACATCTGATAAACATGCCACTGCAGAAGTTAGTAGATCTAGAGATCTGGGGTATAGGGTCTAAGAAGTTCCCATATGATGGGTTCCTCCTAAACAAGCTTGAATTCGGTCCATCAATGGTAGGATGGCCAGAGACTTCTAACACATTGGCCATCGTGTGTCTCCGCCCTCTAGGGGCTAATTGGAGTTCCATGATAGTGGGAACGAATACTGGCTTAGTCCAATGGTTACTCACTTTCCTTGTTTTAAAGACTGATGCCATCTCTGAAAGTGTACATACCATGCTGCTGTTAGTGTACTAGCATTTGATTCAAGAGCAGAAGACCCCATCTGAATGAGTCAGATGGCTACGGAAATTGGACAAGATGAAAAAGGTTTTGTAGCCAAGTGATGTAATGGGTCTATGAGCTTCAGTCAATTTGAATTGGGATCAGCACAGTCCTTATGTTATTAATGAGGGTGATCCACAGAGAGAGCTTAGCAAACGAGAATTGTAGTGGATATATCAATTAAAATTATTGGCGTCTCTGGGTTTGAACAAAGAATTTGATTTGGGTTGTTTTTTGAGTTATTATTAAGTTGTTGGGGTAGTATGTGGTGATATAGTGGAACTTTGTAGGGGATTTATATCTGTTAGACATACAATATATCTAAAATCCATTGATATACTGTATATTTTAAAATACTAATTACAGTATATTAGAATATAGGTTTTAAAGAAAGGGTAGTAGTTTTAATTATTTATACAGTATATTATGTTTTAGATATAGGGATTCTTTGTAACAACAATAAATATTTTTGTATTCATATAACACGTTTTTATTGTGATATAATGATTGTGTGATTATTTAAAATATTCATGATATACACGGCCACCCATCCATGGATGGGTGTGCCCTGACACATTATCGGTGATTCTTTTTTTTCATAGATGATGTGAGGAGACACAGCGGCAGCATTAAGGAGGAGGAACGAGGAGATATTCTAATCCTAGTCTGGGAGGGACCTAGAAAGTGTTTTTTGATCAAACCTAAATGTGAGGCCACATTTATGCAGGTGAGAGCACACCCAAAGGGGGGAGCATGAGTCAGGACTTGCACTGGCAGTGTATTCGAGCACTTAAAGCGGCTGAAAAAAAACAAATTAAAAATCACAAGGAGCCGCTGATGGATGGCCAAAGGGCATTATAAATTGACTCTCTGCACTGGATATCACTGTATATCACTTTATAGACTGCACATTTATATACTCATTATTTTAACACGATTTTTTGGCACATAAATATTGTGTGAACTTTTAAAATTATCTTTATTTTTGTATTAATAATATATGGTTTATTTGCAATATTTTTGCATAGTTACACTTGTGTGATCAATCACAGAGAGAGCGTTTGGGGTTAATAATTGATCATTTCTTTGTTGAGACTACACATAATAATGAGTAGTTATTTCATAATAATGAATATCTGTTAATTTCACACTGGGTAAAGGAAGGGCGACACGTTATATGTTTTGTTTAAAGACCTCCATAGTTACAAAAATATTTCCTAATACAGGCACACAATGGTGCTCTGAGTCCAATTTTTGGCATGCCCAAAACATCTGTCCTCCCCATTTGGGGTTATTTCCCTAAAAAGCGGGGGGGGGGGGTACAAACAGTCTGGAGTGGATGGGGTAGGTAAGTAATGGAGAGTATGTACAGTATTTTTATGTTAGTAGTCAAATGTTTTTAATATTTCTTGTATAAGCTTTGGTTATTTATGTATATGTTTTTTCAAATATAGTGTGGGACAGTGGGACAGCCAGTTTTCTTCCTGATGAAGCCCGTCCTGGCAAAACATGTTGAGGCTACTATCTCAATCTGCCTGTGAAGAGATCCAAATGGAACCAATGTGTTTGTCCATGACATTTTCTGTTTAAAAAAGTATTGTATATTTTAGTAACTTGTTTTTTTATTGTTTGGCACATTTAAAATCCCCTTTTTTCACACTTTGAAAGCTGAAAGAATACTTGTACAGGGTAGAGGTTAACAATCCGCTCACATATTTTCTTACTACAGCCAAACTTGATGCCATGGGAGGTCGATGATCAGTGACACTATCTGGGTTCTGTGTCAGTTTGAAATACTGCCCTGGAGTCCGAAATAGGGATGCTGATGCTCTTTTAAGAAGACCCTGTGGTTCAGAGACTCTTAAGGAAGTGTGGACTCAATTGAATTCCCAAGGAATCCAATACAGAGCCAGAGGGGCAAAAGGGGACGAAGCCATCTGAGTCACCACTGCTGGCATCCCAAAGCTCTACTGCAACTTGACCCAGGTAAGGAATCTTACTGGTAAGGAATCTTGTCTGCCTACTCTTTCCATGAAAGACTAGAGGAAATTCCAAGCAGAAGATTCTCTATGCTGTTTGACTTTGAAACCCTTGGGGAGTGGTTGCCCAGAGCCTCTACTAGCCGCAGATACTCCAAAGGAGGCTCAACTAGTCCACAAAGAGTGGCAATGATTACAATTGCTAAACAGATGTGGTCTATTAAAACTGTTTGATCTGTTAGGCTTTAAGAAGTTAAGAACAACACCTTACCCTCCTTGACATGTTAGGGACTCTTCCTTTAGAAATAAAACAGCATTGGAGCAGACAAATCTCCATTGGGGCGCAAGCTTACAACAGTACCCAAGAACGATGCAACTGGATATTCCCCTTATAGACTTCTGTTCGGGAGAGAAGTTCGCCTGGCAGTGGATTTGGCCTTCAGCATCTCCATATGTCAACTACAACTCACAGAGGCTATGTGGACAGGCTCCAGAAGAACCTAAAGACGGCCTATGAGAAAGTCAAGAAGCTTCTAATGCCAGAGGTCATCAGAACAAGAGGAGCTATGATCTGAACGTACATGACTTACAGCCAGAGAACAATGTGTCGCTAAAAAACCTGGGGCCTCCTGGAAAGCCTAAGTTATCTGGTTAGCTGCTCAGTGGAGTTCTCAGCAATATATCATCTGCAAGCAACAGACTGGCCTTCCTCTATACCAAATCTATAGGGACAACATTGCTTCTGAAGACCTGGCATTGAAACCATTTACTGCCCTTGAATAAATCAATCAGTGTACCTGCAAAAACGAGATGCCTTCACCCAAACCAAAGTGAGCTCCAGTCACTTGGTCTAAACCACTGTTCCCTTGTTGAACAAAACATGATGATGACACTGAAGATGACTAAGATGTGGATTGGTTGTGGCCTTTTGAGCCTACTATGGATGCCACTACATCTACTAAGGGGAGTAGTTCCAATATGCTTAGGCCTGAAGCCTCAGAGTTTGTGTCACAGATTCAAGTGGAAGAGGAACTGAGGGAATCAGAAGGAGGAACCTCAGCAGAATTCCTTGAAGAAGTAACAGAACCGTCTTCAGCACTTTCTTCAATATCTTCTCCAGTTTCTCATGAGCAGTACAGGGAAACCCCCATCTTAAAGTTGTCAGAATCTAACCAAAAATTCTACCCCAGATCCATCTGAACCCAGGGAACAGTGGGTCAAGAGAATGATACGACTCCTGTGGAAACTTATATATGACTCACTGAGCAACAGTTCAGAAGAAATGACCCCATCTGTGCATCAGTCTTCTGATGCTTCAGTGCTACCATTACAGCAACAGAGGCAAGAGACCTTGCTTCACCCCCAACACAATTCGCCATTACCTGATGTGTTTGTTAGGACATGTCACAACATCAGTTTTGTTTCTAGGTAACACGTTTATTAACTTGCACTTAGTTCCTTGTTGCCTCTCACCTCTTCGGAGGGCCAAAAATTCTTTGGCGAGAAAGAGGGTAATGTAACCTGTACTGTAGTTAATAACTACTGCGGACCTCTTCCTTTGTCACTGCTGTAATATACTTCTACAGTGTAGACAGGAATAAACCTCTTTGCAATGCTCGTTAATGGAGTGTCTCTAATGCAGGGGGCAGCCTTCTTGGCT
The DNA here is from genome assembly GCF_965119305.1 of Pelophylax lessonae. Lineage (NCBI taxonomy): Eukaryota > Metazoa > Chordata > Amphibia > Anura > Ranidae > Pelophylax > Pelophylax lessonae. The sequence continues at coordinate 255,775,129 of NC_138771.1, read as the reverse complement.
GGGTCTAAGTCGATCCTGGAGGTGATTGGCTGGTGCAACAGAGCAAGGAGAAGTAAGTCTACAGGAGGCTGAGGAGGAAAGGGAAGAGGCCTAGCTGGAAGCAAGTAGGTGGAAGCAACTGGGCAGCTGCTGGCTGAACAGAACTCTGCCATAACTTACCATAATCAGGAGAGAATGATCATTGTGCAGTATAAGGTGTGATTTGGATACCTGGGGTGATCAGACTGTACTAGAGAGCGCTCCCACTACTTGTCCCAACAGGAGAGAAATCACGGCAATTTCTATTCCTGTTTGACGTGAACTGGACTTACAGTATACTAAATCAGAGCACTTGACCCAGAACATCATACAAGTTAATCTTTTGTCTGCTGAAAACTGTTGTGCTCTCTTCGAGAGCCCTGATTTTTCCAGCGAGCAATATTTTTTTATCATTCACAGGTCAGTGTGACAAAATTTGGACTGTTATAGCAAGTCAGGACTGTCTTTATTTACTGTTGCTAGGTAAATGCATTATTGCAGGTGTTTATCCATATCTCTTAGAGTAACATTATTGTCTTATGATTTTTGTATATTTGCTAATCCTCTTTTCTTTTAGACTATGCTTAGTCTAATAAATTTTTTGGAAAACCTCAAATTTGCCTTTGAGTGCTAGGTGAGTGAGGTGTGGCATCTTCAGGTGTGCAGAGAAATCACAAAGCAATTTGGCAGCTTCTCTGGCGGTAGCTCTACATATATAAAATTATTTTATTGTTTATTTTTATTTCTCTTAATTTTATACGATATATGCTCAGGAGCGGTTACTGTCCCTAAGACTTTTCTACTGCTGTGGTTAGACACCGCATTATTTTTCATAGTTACTATTTTTTACAGTCAGGGGGTGCTGTGCTCCTTCTAATACCAACATATTATTAATTACAGTATATAAAATACACACAGACTGCTTCATGAGAACAGTCTGAGAAATCTATATAAAAAGTAGCATGGTGTGCTAAACAGACTTTACATAAGATCTGATTTTTTCAAAGCTAACATACCTGACAAAAGCAGATATAGTTACAACATTATATTTGTACATTTATATAAATATATACTGTATGCTATATATTTGTACAGGTATTTCAATATATGTTGCATATTAGAACTTTTTAATCACGTGTGTGTGCATGTGTATGCATGTGTGTACACAAACACCCCATGCTGGGGTGAAGACCACCTACTAGCATCCCAAACAGTAGGGAAAATCAAGCATAAAGAAAACCTAATGCATAGCCACACTTTGACATTAGATAACTTCAGATGTGTGGTCCATATTCTTATAAGTAAAGAATATGCACTTCACCGTCTTCTCACTATAAGTGACAGATTATGGTAATTTGGATGTTTCTTCAGTAATGCTAGAACCTGAAATGAATGCACCACAGGGAGATGTGTTGGTAAATTATAGTAAGTACTGTGCATGCTAGCTTCCAATCATTCATAATTAAAAGTGTTCCTTCAATGTTAACAGGGAATAAAGATAAACCTTTCACTTTCCACTAACTAGGAGATTATGGCTTTATTTGCCATTTAAAATTAGTTGCTTTTTTACAGCAAAAGCATGAAGTAATTTTAAAGGCAGTCTATGTCTATAACATATTTCAAGGATTTTTTTAATCTGATTTATGGACATTTTTTTTTTCAACGTAGTATGTAAAAGTAATTCCTATATATTCCTATATATCTCAGTATACTTAAAGGCAGCAATATATGGACCGAAGTTCGATCCATGTGTGGACTTGCTGGTTGTACATAAGTCGTTCTATCCATGTACAACCAGCCTGTCGGGTTTTTACCAGACGATCAGTGCTGCCGGCTATAGGTGGCAACACTAATCAGTGTGTACTGACAGCGGGAAAGGGTCTCCGGCGTCAGAACGCAATAACGCAGTGAGAGTGATTCCCCCATCCAGATCGAGACTGTGGATGAGGGAGTCGGGTCATTTTTTTTCATTCAACCTGCTGGTTAAACAAAAAAAAAAAAAAGATTAATGTTGGCCAGCTTAATTGTTATACAAGGACTCTTTTATGTATTTTGTTGTGTAAAGCTCTTTTTTATTCCAGGTGTCTTTCATCTGGTCACATGACTATTGGGTCCTCTTGTTGCCTCTGGTATTAACCACTTGCCGACCGAGTACGGTAATAGTACTGCGGCAAAGTGGTTCGTTATCGTCTGACGACGTAGTATTAACGTCGTCAGACACTCCCCGTTCTGGGCGGCGCTTGTGCGCCGCCGGAGGCTCGCTCCCGCTGTTTTCATTCACAGCGGGAGTCGGGCCAGGGGAGGAGCAGCGGCGATCGCCGCTGCTCTGCCCCGATCGCCGGGGATCTAGTGTGGAGATCCGCCCGCTGTGTGTAAACACAGCGGGCGGATCTCCATAGTGACAGGGAGTGACAGATCGGACTGTTCAGCATAGCTGGACATCCGATCTGTCCATGACTCACTCAGTCACCTCCCCCCCTACACGTCAGTAAGCACCAGGCATACATTAACCCCTCCCTCTCCAATAAAATTAACCCCTTCCCTGCCAGTGTCATTTTTACAGTAACAGTGCATATATATAGCACTGATTACTGCAGTAATGTCACTGGTAACCCCAAAAGTGTCAAAAATGTCAGTCAAGGGTCCGATCTGTCCGCCCCAATGTCGCAGTCCCACAAAAAAAATCGCAGATCGCCGCCATTACGCGTTAAAAAAAAAAACACCAAAAATGACAGAAATCTTTCCCTTTGTTAGTAAACGCAATAACTTTTGCTCAAACCAATCAAAATACGCTTATTGTGATTTTTTTTACCAAACATAGGTAGCAGAAAACAAATTGGCCAAAAATTTTTTAAAAAATTGGTTTTTACATCTTTTTTGGGGGGAATTTCATATTAAAAATGTTAAAAATATTGTTATTTTTTCAAAATAAACGCTCTTTTTTTGTTTATAGCGCAAAAAGTAAAAATCGCACAGGTGATCAAATACCACCAAAAGAAAGCTCTGTTTGTGGGAAAAAAAGGACGTAAATTTCGTTTGGGTACGGCATCGCACGACCGCGCAATTGTCAGTTGAAGTTGCACAGCGCCGAATCGCAAAAAGTGGCCTGGACGGAAGACAGCAAAATCCTCCGGTGGTAAAGTGGTTAAGTTCTTAGTCCTTACTACTGCACAGAACAACTCTTGCATATTGAAGCATGCGTCATGTTCTATGCAGCAAAACAGTGAGCCCACGCCAATGTTATGACATACCCTCAGGGGGTCTATGACTCCCTGGTCTCATAGAATGTGGATTCATTTAGGTTTGATAAACAGTTGTACAAATATTGTGTGCAATATAACATCTCTAACATCTTTACATCTTTGTATTCCAAAGGTCCCATGCTTTCAAAAAAACTTAGTTTTTTTGAGGGGGGGGGGGTGCAAACTTCTTTTGATGTGTGCACTAAAAATTAAAAAAATTAAAAAATAATTACTCAGGCAGAGAAAAGGTTAACGGTTAAATGTAGCTATTTCTTTTTAGTTTAAAACAAGGCCTCACTTGTAATTCAAACCAGTGTAGTGGCAGATGGTCTGCTTTAAGTGTCACCTAGCAGTGCACTATAAACCTCACGTTGGCTGCTACATCAGTCTAGCAATCCAGACCCAGGCTGACTCCTGATTGGCTGACAGGGCAAGGCTGTTTTGTGATTGGCCGGTGGGTTTTAGCTTTGGTCTTTGCCCAATGGAGCTCAGTTCAGCTAGGACCTACAAGGAGAGTGGGGCACCCAGGCAGGTGTGTGTGTAACCAAAGGTGTTTACTGTGTCCGAGGTGCCTGTGCCCAAGGGACTGAGAGAAATACCAAGATCTACTGATGTTGAGAAGCCTCTTGGCTACCTATTTTGCTTAAACTGTCCTGGTTGTTGGCTGTCCACTTTAGAACACACTTGTTTGGAGTGCAAATTTTTCCACATTAGAGCATTCCAACAGAACCTATTATGGACCCCAATGCCAGCAGGACAGGTCTTCATGTGTTAGTTAAGCCTTGCGGTTATCTTTTCATAAAGCTGTTGTGTTTTTTTTCTTGAGTCCGGGTACAGAGGTGGATCAGAGGGACCCAGTACATTCAGTTGCTCCCCCAGGGTGCACCCAAGTACTTTATTCTCACAAGAGTCACTGTCAATAGACACCAGCACATTGGTATATGCACCTGGAGGTGTCTGTGCCCTTTGTTATTTTCAGGAGTGCCCTGGAGTCCTCTTAAAGAGACCCTGTTTCTCATTCATACGTATCAAAGAAAATCTCCCTATTAGATGACATGTGCATTTCATATATTTTATCATGTTATTCACCTATAAAAACCTCCCTTGTATAGACTTTCAAAAGCATCAAGACTGCTACTGGGTTTTGCCATCTTGGACGTGATGACAGCAGCCCCAGCAGACACAGAACTGTCGCCCAAGTGACACTCTATAACATTTTTCTCCTTTAGACGCTTCATAGATTATCTACAGAGGTTATAGGAGGGGTTAAGGAGCTGGGTCAGCATAGGCAGTAATTATACACTACTGCAAAGGATTTGATGTACAAGTTGGGAGGGGGCTGTACTAGAGGTTTACTCTTCCTGGATTAGTTACATTTTCTGTCAAGTTTAAATGCAAATTGCAAGTGAACACAAAATTATTCATGAATAGGAAATACACTGCAAGTAAGCATTTAAAGTCTTGAATTTTCTGTTCTTATTCTAGTTGGTGACAGGGACTCCTTAGCCTAGGACTCACCAATATGCAAATATTGACTTCCAATACGAAGTTGGCACTAGTCTCCAAGACAGCTTCTGGTTTATAGGCCATCTCAGGAGACAGAAAAAAAATGCTCACTTTCAGTGGGGTTGCCCACATACCACAAGGGTTAAATACTCTAGGGGGTCACTAAAATAATTTTTACTTACTGAATCCTCTGCTCCTCGGACAGCCAGTGCTCTCATCTTCTCCTCTACATTCTAGCAGTGGACAGTCCCTCGGCATCCTCACATCCAAGGCAGGGCTATGGACTCTGGATTGACATTGATTATTGTAAAGGATCTGCAACTGCCAGAGTGTAGGGGAGATGAGGCTGTGTGAAGTCCTTTGACAGCTGGGGGGAGCCTGTGAGAGAAGAGGATCGGGTAAGTAGAACTGCTTTTTCCAGCTCCCTGGACCCAACTAAGCATTAAACTCTTGCAGTACAGGGGCAGTGCTACTGCAAGAGAACATTTTTTCCTTTCCCTGAAATTCAGCTTTAATTAAAAATTAGGACCTTTTGTTAGGATGGAAGAAAATAATTGCACAATCTTAATCTTATAACTAGAACTAGAATACAACCCCTGTACTGCATTGTACTTTTTTGCTAATAGTTCTCAGATCAAGAAGCTTAAGCATTCTCAGAGTCATTTGTAAGGTTAAACCCAAGATGTGAAGGGCAATTAAAAATATTTAATTTAATATAATACAAGGTACTTAACAGTGCACAATAATTATACGACTGTTAAAGGAAAGTTAGCACACAATTTATATTTAACCTAATTGAATATAATACAAGATAATATTATTCAACTTAGACTTTATGGAAAATTAGAGTTTGTTCAATAAATGTCTATATGGTACAAACATAGCTAAGGATGATTTAACATTACTAAACATTATTATGTGTGCATGTTCCTGAAAAGATCATTATGAATGACAATTCAAACCTTGAAGGGCAGTCCAGGCTCTGTAAAATTTTATCATGCCATCACAGCCAGCATCAGCTTACTCGAACAATTGTCTGGCAGTCACTGTACAAGTCCATCATCCTTCTATAGCTTTAACCAAAAACATCTTCATCGCTTAGAGACCAATGGCTTTATTACTCAAGGCACATTCCATGTTTATAAAACAGAATTCCAGCCCAAAATTACAAGATAAACATGAACAGGCCCCATTAAAAGATTAAGATTGAGATTTCCCATGCAGTACTTTTTCTGCTACTAGGTATAACTAGATGGACACGACACTCCCTCCCAGGCCTGTGACTGTACATTGAAAAAAGATGCAGCACAGTGATGAGCTCAACTTTCCATCAATGCTTTCTCTTCCTATCCACATTCTTCTTGTCAGAAAATGAACTGATTGGCTACTTGTACACTACAGCCCTGCTGTACAGAGACTGCAGAAAGCTAATACTAAGTAAAATTTAGTTAAATACACTGTTTGCATTTCAAATACATTTAATATTGAATCCATTAATGATTACAGAGATGTATTCATTTATGTATCTTGTGTCTTCCTGGAGTTAGATTTAATTTCAATTTTATGTAAACAAATGGGTGAAAAGCAACTCCAAGTACATAAATGAAGTCCTCCAAGAAAGACTTGTGCACAAAGTCCTGTGGAAGGATGAAAATTTCAGTAGAAAAGCCCGGTGCAGCATACATGGATTTAATATGTATCTATCATCCAGTGAGGAAAAACCTGATAGGTCCGTCCACCGACACTTCTCATCAGGGTATGAACAAAAAACTAAATGGAAAGAAGCATGGACTTTGGAGGCACTGGGTACTTTTCAAATATACCATTTTATTAAATAACATGTATAAAAACATCAAAAGAGAAAAAACAAAAAACAAAACAGTGTAACCATCCCATTCATAAAGGGGAACACATTTGTACAGAATTAACAATTCTGGCAGTTACATTGCTGGTGAATAATGAACAAGTACAGATCATTTGAATAACATAATAAAGTAATTGATACTTCACATCAAAGCGATCCAACCGAAGGTGACAGGGAGGTGTACTGTCTTCCCAGGGAGATCGGACGATATGTTAACACATAGACATTAAATTCCGTTGAGCAGGGAGGTGTACTGTCTTCCCAGGGAGATCGGACGATGTGTTAACACATAGACATTAAATTCCGTTGAGCCATAGTGCTCGACATGATTCGCGTTAAGCTTCTTCTGGAGCTAATAGATCAACGCTCAAAAAGATATCATATGATAAAGCAGAAATGTCTGCATAGTATATAAAGGTAGTATTCAATTCAATTTCATGAAGGGGTCAGTAGGTATACCCCTAAAGGACTCCTGACGAATGTATGCCACCCTCCCCGGATGGGGAGTAAACTGCCTTGACTCCTAAAGGACTCCTGACCCCTTCATGAAATTGAATTGAATGCTACCTTTATATACTATGCAGACATTTCTGCTTCATCATATGATATCTTTTTGAGCATTGATCTATTAGCTCCAGAAGAAGCTTAACGCGAAACATGTCGAGCACTATGGCTCAACGGAATTTAATGTCTATGTATTAACACATCGTCATACCGCTACCTGGGAGCGTACTTAATCCATTTTTTCCTCTCATCACCAGGGTATAGCTATAATGAATAAAGCTTACTAGGAGCTGAAAGTGATCCACATAGTTTAGTAACATTACTAAGGTTGCATAGACACAAAAAACAAAAAAAAATAGCATACAATGCCTAACTGGAAGCCACTGTTGACCCAGAATTGAGCAGCGGCATGATGTCAGCACTTTTGTTTCCTCTCCAATGCGTTTCGCCCAATAGGATGGGCCCTCTTGATAACGCCTCATTGGACTATGCTATGTTTTTGTTTTTATGTGTCTTTGCAATCTTTAGTTACTACACTATGTATCACTTTCGGCTCCTAGTGAGCTTTATTTATTGTAGTTATACCCTGATGAGAAGCGTCACTGGACGGACCTATCGGCTTTTTCCTCACTGGATGATAGATACATATCCAATCCGTGTATGCTGCTGTAATGGCAGCCATCATTTCTGGTGAGTGTGTATTTCACTGGGCAATGGAGGCTGACCTTGGAGCACTTTGTTGGATCACCTATTCTCACTTCAAGAGGTCTTTCTTAGAGGACCTCATTTATGTACTTGGACTTGCTTTTCACTCTTCACTGATTGTTTATATTCAGTCATTTTTGACACACGTGTTTACATGTTATTTTTATAAGTTGGGTATACTACTTGTCTTTGCCAGTGGCCATTGCACCACAGTGCAGAGACACATTTCTGATTTTAATTTTAGCATCATTTTAGCATGTAAATAGAAACTGTTGAACCTATTCTAGTAAAAGAAGAGAAGTTCTGTGTAAGCCAAATTGACTCTGGTCAAAGCTAGCACAGGGCTGCCTCCAACACTTGTGCCTGCCAACTGAAAGCTAAGGCTCCTTGCACTAAATTGTAGCAGGAAAGATAGAGAGTCACAGGTTCCTTATGCCTGGAGCAACCAGGGGATTCTCTTTACTCATGGCAGCCAAATGGAGTGGCAGGGAGCAACGGGAAGGTACAGGGGTGCAGGGGTGAGAACATGCATTTTTTTAAACCTTTTGCTTTACCATATGTTGGCAAGGTGCAGCCTGGTGTGATGGCAGTAAATACTCTAATTGCAGTAACAGAACTGTAATGCAATTGAAGTTTGATCAATTACCCGGTGAGAAGTCAACCCGCCCAGGCAACACTCACAGAACATTGCAATGAAGAGTGTAATTGTAGCTCTCGGGTGCACTGCCAGGATCTCAAGGGATAGAATGTGACTTGGCAGGTCTGTGCCCAAATAGGGAGGCTACCAGGAAGGAAGCTCTCCTTACCGAAAACACTGTCCCTGACAGACAGGTGACCTATCCCCTCACTACCCACATGCAAAATGTTCACCAAGGCTTGGAGCCAGGGTCTTAAATAGACTCCGCCTCACCCAAGATGGCTGCAAGAGTCACATGGGGTGCCAGCATCCAGTTGGATAGCTTCTGTAGTGACCCAGCAATGCTGCTGTGGTTGAGCACCACCTGCAGTGGGGAGAGTAGACTGCACCTGCCTACACATGCATGGCCAAAGCACAGGTTCTCTTTAAATAGAATAATGCGCTAAATGAAATGTTTTTCTTTAGTTAATCCTTTTGAGAGTCTAGGCTTTGATATAAGAGGAGTATAATGACATCATGTTTAATACCTGTTTATAATTATATAAATCTGTTTTGCAATATGCATGTGGGCATTGATCTTTTCTTACTAAAATTACCTGTTTTTGATACAGAAAATTGCATTGTGGGTTGAATGCAAACTGTCATTTAATGCATTCAAACGAAACTCTTAAATTTCATTTTTTCTTTAGCCAAGTGTTCCAGAATGTACTTCCCCTTCTCATAATTTCTCCAGATGTTACACAAATGAAATACTGTTCTTCTTGTGTCTAGGAATGAGCTTGTTCAGCAGTCTGACCTCATGAGTGGGTGGGAACAAAGAACTTTAACACGCTTGACTTGAGCAATGTTTTATGTGGTGAGAAAGACTTTAATCAGAAATGATCTTCTTCCTATTTCCTTATTTGAACGCTTCTGTCTGTTTGTGTAGGTGTGTGTTTTCTTATGCCTGCCATTGAAGACATACTTTTAAACCACTGAGTGTTTATGAGACCTCTGCTTAATGACTAACATGAATTCTGAATGGATATCAACCTCTGGAACTATTAAATTAAAAAAATGACACATTTTATATGATGCAATCTGTAAAAGCATTAACACAATAGCATTAACACAATAGTTGATCCTGCCAGTAGATTTGTTATGTTTCCACTTCCTTTAAGGGCCAAACTGTCCAAGAAAATTGGTGTTCTGTAAATAGAACCACCCACACAATCTCCACTTACGTAATTTCGACGACTTGACTGTTTTCACAGAACACGGGCAGCGTATACACTATGGTCCACGATGTAATGAGTGACCATTCTTAGTCCGCCCGCAAGTAACCAACAACATGGCTGCCTCCTCCTTACCCGGTGTTCTGTGAAAACAGCCAACTCATCATGCACCGTAGAGTATACGCTGCCGGTGTTATGTGAAAACAGCCAACTCATCATGCACCATAGTGTATATGCTGCCGGTCTTCTGTGAAAACAGCCAACTCATCGTGCATCGTAGTGTATACGCTGCTGGTGTTCTGTGAAAGCAGCCAACTCATCATGCACCATAGTGTATATGCTGCCAGTGTTCCGTGAAAACAGTCAGCTCGTCATGCACCGTAGTGTATATGCTGCTGGTGTTCTGTGAAAACAGCCAACTCGTCATGCACCGTAGTGTATATGCTGCTGGTGTTCTGTGAAAATAGCGAACTCGTCATGCACCGTAGTGTATATGCTGCTGGTGTTCTGTGAAAACAGCCAACTCGTCCTGCACTGTAGTGTATATGCTTCCGGTGTTCTGTGAAAACAGCCAACTTGTCGTGCACTGTAGTGTATATGCTGCCAGTGTTCTGTGAAAACAGCCAACTCATCGTGCACTGTAGTGTATATGCTGCCAGTGTTCTGTGAAATCAGCCAACTCGTCATGCACCGTAGTGTATATGCTGCTGGTGTTCTGTGAAAACAGCCAACTCGTCGTACACTGTAGTGTATATGCTTCCGGTGTTCTGTGAAAACAGCCAACTCGTCGTGCACTGTAGTGTATATGCTGCCAGTGTTCTGTGAAAACAGCCAACTCATCGTGCACTGTAGTGTATATGCTGCCAGTGTTCTGTGAAAACAGCCAACTCATCGTGCACTGTAGTGTATATGCTGCCGGTGTTCTGTGAAAACAGCCAACTCATCGTGCACTGTAGTGTATATGCTGCCAGTGTTCTGTGAAAACAGCCAACTCATCGTGCACTGTAGTGTATATGCTGCCAGTGTTCTGTGAAAACAGCCAACTCATCGTGCACTGTAGTGTATATGCTGCCAGTGTTCTGTGAAAACAGCCAACTCATCGTGCACTGTAGTGTATATGCTGCCAGTGTTCTGTGAAAACAGCCAACTCATCGTGCACTGTAGTGTATATGCTGCCAGTGTTCTGTGAAAACAGCCAACTCATCGTGCACTGTAGTGTATATGCTGCCAGTGTTCTGTGAAAACAGCCAACTCGTCATGCACCGTAGTGTATATGCTGCTGGTGTTCTGTGAAAACAGCCAACTCGTCGTACACTGTAGTGTATATGCTTCCGGTGTTCTGTGAAAACAGCCAACTCGTCGTGCACTGTAGTGTATATGCTGCCAGTGTTCTGTGAAAACAGCCAACTCATCGTGCACTGTAGTGTATATGCTGCCAGTGTTCTGTGAAAACAGCCAACTCATCGTGCACTGTAGTGTATATGCTGCCAGTGTTCTGTGAAAACAGCCAACTCATCGTGCACTGTAGTGTATATGCTGCCAGTGTTCTGTGAAAACAGCCAACTCATCGTGCACTGTAGTGTATATGCTGCCAGTGTTCTGTGAAAACAGCCAACTCATCGTGCACTGTAGTGTATATGCTGCCAGTGTTCTGTGAAAACAGCCTATTCATAGTGCACCGTAGTGTAAATGCTGCCGGTGTTCTGTGAAAACAGCCAACTCGTCTAAATCTGCAAGTACTGCTGTTAGAGATTTTGCAGAGTTGGCATTTTGACAGAACAGTGGCAGTTACAAGGGTTGGAATAAACCATATTGCACTGCCAGGTCAGTTTGTATTTTTTTTTTTTTTTTAATTGTTGATGTAAAAACGTAAAGCTGGAGTTAGACTTTAACCGCTTGCCGACCACACGCCGTGTATTTACTATGGCAGTGTAGCTCCCCCAGGCAAACCGACGTAGGGCTACGTCGGTCGCGAGCAGGGAGCTAGGGGGCGCGCGCGTGCTGCTGGTGGTGCGCTCCCGCCCCCAGTTGGCAGCGGGGAAGCCGATGCATGGGTCAGATGGCTCTGATTGCCATCTGACACCCGCGATTACTCCCCGCTGAGAGAGAAAGACGGTCGGCTGTTGTAAATAGTGATGGACGAACATCGGCCGGGGCGGTTCGCGAACGCCAGCCGCAAATTTTCTCAAAAGTCCGTGAACCCCCGAGTTTGCGGCGGGCCCCATCGACTTTAACCACTTAAGCCCCGGAAGATTTTACCCCCTTCCTGACCAGGGGTTTTTTTGCGATTTTTTACTGCGTGACTTTAACGGACAATTGCGCGGTCGTGCGACGCTGTACCTAAACGAATTTCACGTCCTTTTTTCCCCACAAACAGAGCTTTCTTTTGGTGGTATTTGATCACCTGTGCGGTTTTTTGATCATGCGCTATAAACAAAAAAAGAGCGTAATTTTTGCAAAAATAACAATATTTTTCACTTTTTTTTATATGAAATTCCCCCAAAAAATAATGTAAAAATCAAAATTTTTTAACATTTTCGGCCAAATTGTTTTATGCTACATATGTTTGGTAAAAAAAATTGCAAAAAGCGTATTTTGATTGGTTTGCGCAAAAGTTATCGCGTTTACTAACAAAGGGAAAAATTTTTGTGTTTTTTGGTGGTTTTTTTTAACGAGTAATGGCGGCGATCTGCAATTTTTTTGCGGTACTGCGACATTGCGGCGGACAGATCGGACCCTTGACTGACATTTTTGACACTTTTGGGGGTACCAGTGACATTACTGCAGTAATCAGTGCTATATATATGCACTGTTACTGCAAAAATGACACTGGCAGGGAAGGGGTTAACTGTATTGGACAGGGAGGGGTTAAGTGTGTCCTAGGGGCGTGATTCTAACTGTAGTGGGACAATGCTATTGGTGTAAAAACAAAGATCAACGGTTCTACATAGTAGAACCGTCTGATCTGCATTTTTACACAGGGAGAATGACAGGCAGCTTGTTTACATAAGCCGCTCTGTCTTTCTCCTGCTGTACCGGCGATCGTAGTGTGACCGCCGGACATCGGGTCCGCCGGTCACACGCCCGCACTCCTCCTGAGCACTCGCCCGCTATTGGCTCTAATAGCAGTGACAGGCGAGTGACGTAGATCTACGTCACTCTGCCTGGCCGGGGCTGACTGCCGCAGTAAATATACTGTGCGCAGTTGGCAACCGGTTAATGGGAGGCGAACTTTAAAAACCTTTAGGTCATATTTGCAGCTACAAAAGACGAACTAGCTGTGCACAAATAGTCCCAGCACATGGATAATGTCATAACAGAAGTATTGCAATTGAAAAAGTTGCCCTGGAACCTTTACAGACCCATTGTTTTTCATTTCCAGTCTGAAAAATTAGGCATTCACAGGATAAAGAAGTAAGTGTCTGCCATTCCAGGCAACCACTGGATACCTGGCCCTATAGTAAAGAGACTGTAATAGACCCTATAACAACATTGGAGCATTTTAAATGACTTTTGTGGACATTGACAAAGCGATTTCTGTGTGACTGCAGCCGATCTCTAACTGCCCCTAAAGCAACCACAGAATACCTCTCCCTATAGTAAAGAGACTGTAATAGACCCTAAAACGACATTGAAGCATTTTAAATGACTTTGGTGGACATTGACAAAGCGATTTGTGTGTGACTGCAGCCGATCTCTAACTGCCCCTAAAGCAACCACAGGATACCTCTCCCTAAGCTCTAAAGATACTAGACATATACCGAAATACCAGCCCTCAAAAGGACTTTTGTGGACATTGACAGAGCGATTTGTGACTGCAGCCGATCTCTAACTGCCCCTAAAGCAACCACTGGATGCCTCTCCCTAAGCTCAAAAGATACAAGTAGACCTATACCGAAAAATACCAGCCCTGAAAAGGACTTTTGTGGATCTTCACAACGCTATATGTGTCTAGCAAACTCTCCCTGACAAGCACAGCAGACCTCTCCCTACACTGACAGAAAGCGGAATGTGAATGGCTTCCAGATCGGGTCTATTTATAGGGTAGGGGGACTGTCCATGTGCTGGAATGTTCCAATTGGCTGTCCTGTTACACCTGACAGCTGTGTCACGGGTCAAAGTTCTCCCTAATGTAAACAAATATGGCCGCCACGAACGACACCACGTGTTCGCAAATTTGTCGGGTAGCGAACAAGCAAAATTCGCCACAAACCGACCGCCGGGCGAACCGCAAAGCCATCTCTAACTTGTAAACACAGCTGACCGTTCTTCTCCCTGGAATGATCATAGAGCCCTTGTGATCCTTCTATATAGGATCACAGATCTCTATGGTCATTTCAGAAGCCACTCCCCCCCCAGTTAGAATCACTCCCCTAGGCTTACATTTAACCCCTTGATCACCCACAATGTTAACCCCTTCCCTGCCAGTGTCATTATTACAGTAACAGTGAATATTTTTAGCACTGATTACTGTAGTAATGTCACTGGTAACCCCAAAAGTGTCAAAAAATGTCAGTTAGGGGTCCGATCTGTCTGCCCTACGTTGGCCCTACGTTGGCCCTACGTCGGTCCGCGCAGAAGGGCCAGCCTGCCGCAGCATATATTTAAAGGGTCGCCTATGGAGATTTTAGAATACTGTAGTTTGTTACTATTCCACAGATGTACGCAACTTTAACCACTCTGCAACCGCTCACAGTAATACTACTGCGGCAGAGTGGTTCGTTATCGTCCAGCCACGTAGTATTAACGTGACTGGACACTCCCCCTTCTGGGCGGCGCTTGCGCGCCGCCGGAGGCTCGCTCCCGCTGTTTTCATTCACAGCGGGAGTCGGGCCAGGGGAGGAGCAGCGGCGATCGCCGCTGCTCTTACCCGATCGTCGGGGATCGAGTCTGGAGATCCGCCCGCTGTGTGTAAACACAGCGGGCGGATCTCCATAGTGACAGGGAGTGACAGATCGGACTGTTCAGCATAGCTGGACATCCGATCTGTCCATGAATCACACAGTCACCTCCCCCCCTACACGTCAGTAAGCACCAGGCATACTTAACCCCTCCCTCTCCAATAAAATTAACCCCTTCCCTGCCAGTGTCATTTTTACAGTAACAGTGCATATTTATAGCACTGATTACTGCAGTAATGTCACTGGTACCCCCAAAAGTGTAAAAAATGTCAGTCAGGTCCGGTCTGTCCGCCGCAATGTCGCAGTCCCGCAAAAAAAATCGCAGATCGCCGCCATTACGCGTTAAAAAAAAAACACCAAAAATGACAGAAATCTTTCCCTTTGTTAGTAAACGCAATAACTTTTGCGCAAACCAATCAAAATACGCTTATTGCGATTTTTTTTACCAAACATATGTAGCATAAAACAAATTGGCCAAAAATTTTTAAAAAAATTGGTTTTTACATCTTTTTTGGGGGGAATTTCATATAAAAAAATGTTAAAAATATTGTTATTTTTTCAAAATAAACGCTCTTTTTTTGTTTATAGCGCAAAAAGTAAAAATCGCACAGGTGATCAAATACCACCAAAAGAAAGCTCTGTTTGTGGGAAAAAAAGGACGTAAATTTCGTTTGGGTACGGCGTCGCACGACCGCGCAATTGTCAGTTGAAGTCGCACAGCGCCGAATCGCAAAAAGTGGCCTGGACGGAAGACAGCAAAATCCTCCGGTAGTAAAGTGGTTAAAGCGTGACATTGTAGGTATCTATTTGCTTGGCGTAACATCATCTTTTATATTTTACAACTAAATGGGTATTATATTGTATTTGTGTGCACTAAAGATTATTAAGTGTATTGTTTCGTGTATTGTTTCCAAAAAATTTCAAAAACCTCTGCGCACATATTGTGTTACATAAAAAATTGCAAATTATCAACAAGTTTTTCTTCCCAGGCCTTTACTTTCAGAAAATATATAATGTTTGGGGGTTCTAAGTAGTTATCTAGTAAAATAAAAATGCCGAATTTTACTGCCTGACACACGCATCGGCTTCCCCGCTGATGAACAGGGGCGGGAGCGCTTCGCCGGTGGCGCGCGCTCGCCCCCTAGCTGCCACCAAGCGAGCAACGTATACATACCTTGTTTTGCCTGTATGAGCCACCCTGCCGCCGTATATATATAGAGCGGTTGGCAAATGGTTAAAAGGAACTTTCCCATATGGAAATATGGGAGCTACCATTGCAGAACTGAGTTTGAATATTATAATATAGGGAAGCAATGCCTGGGATGACAGCCCAGAGCCTGCTTTTTCAAAAACAAGCCATCAATGGCAGATCTAACATTTCTATCTGGACAGGTTCCCTTTCAGGCAGCACTGATAAAGATAGGGGTATGTATTGGTATAAAGCATTTGTGTGGACATGCCATTGTGTTTTTTATTGCATTTTTTGTCATAGTTATTCACACCCATTACTCTGATCTCCTGTACTCAGATCCTTCTTGATCGTTTTGATTATCATTTCCTAGGAAGGCATACATAGCAAAGCCATAACTTCTTTTGACCAATTAGACACCTAAACAGTCACTCCACTGTGATCTTTGTTTCTGACTAAACCAGTATACAGTAAACCCCCCTCCATTGGGGGGGTTACGTTCCGGACCCAGCCGCGAAAAGTGAAATTCCGCGAAATAGAGAAACCCTATTAAAATGCATTGTAGGCGTGTTTATTCACTGTACGTGTAAAAGCATTTTAAGGTCTTTAAACACACTTTTAAAACAATAGAAACTCATTTAAACACATAAAAGATACTAAGAGACAGAGCAAGAGCTATGGAAAACACAAAAATATTTCATTTTTAATGATTTATATAGTAAAATAACATTACAAAAAAACCTGCGAATTACCGGGACCGCAAAAACTGAACCGCGATGGAGCGGGGGATTACTGTATTACATCTTAAATTGGGGACTTCAAGCTCTGGCACTTTGTTTATATTAATTATACTCATTTATTGAAAGACTCCTAGTTTTGCCTTAATTGTTGTTAAAATGTGTATAATATCAAAATACATTTACTGTATCACATTGCATGAAGAAAGAAAACATATCTCACAATGCATAAACTATACATCTGGAATACATTTTTGCAAGTATTTCCCAGTAGGCACTTTACATATTTGTGAGGTTTGTTTGTTCTGTTGGTGTACAGTTACATTGGCTGAAAAGTTAAATTCTGAACAGACTCAGTTCATGTGCTGGAACTAGGATCTCTTGAGGTTCTCTGTTTTGTTTGTATCCCCATACATTCTTTGATTTTCACGACTCTACTGAAATCATTTATACCTTGCAACAGTCTCTTTCCTCCAGTATATTCCTGAATATCTGGAGCTGGCCATTATGTACAGTATGTCTATATATATATATATTTATAATTCAGTGGTTGAAGTCTATACCCTATAGGAAAATATACTCAAACTGAAATCGTTGTCTTCTGTAGCTCCAAGGTTAAAACTATGTGAGTTTTTATTGTCCTGTAACTATCTACACATTTGCTTTCATTTAGGACAGCAAAGCAAAGAATCGTATGACCTTCACTACAGAGGAAGCCTGCAGGTAAGAGAAAAGAAGGATGTTCTTTCACTGAGAATGATGCCTCTGGACAGTTGTAGAAACTAATATTCCTACTGACAAAAGTCGGTCCATGCATGTTCCTCTTTTTTTGTGGAGGATAGTGTTTCCCGACGACAGCTTCTGCATGTGATTTTGAGTCTCCAAGAATCCACATACCTCTGTATATTATGCTTACTGAAGGAGAAAACTAAACTTTTTTTGAATTTATTAACATTTCTCAACTAATGCTACTACTTAGGAAAGCGAGTTCCACATTTTCACTGCTCTAACAGCAAAGAACCCCTTGTGCAAATAAGGAATAAACCTTCTTTTGTTTAATCCCAAATTGTGAAGGTGTGTCTTCTTTATATGTCTTAGGTCCTTAACCACTTGCCGACTGCCTAACGACGATTTACGTCGGCAGTCAGCCCCTCACAGGCAAAGCGACGTAGGTCTACGTCGCTAGCCTGTAAGGGTCTAGGGAGCAAGCGCGCTGCCGGAGGTGCGCTCCCGCTCCCGCTCGGTCACAGACCCCCCGCGCGAGTGACCGGCGGACCCGATGTCCGCCGGTCACTCGCGATCGTCGGTTACAGCGGGAGAAAGGCAGGCGGCTAATGTAAACAAAGCCGCCTGTTAGTCTCCCCTGTGTAACTGCACAGATCATTCGGTCCTGCTATGTAGGACTGTTGATCTGTGCTGTTACTCACACAGCCACATCCAATCACAGTAAGAATCACACCCCTAGGGACACACTTAACCCCTCCCTCTCGAATAAAGTTAACCCCTTCACTGCCAGTGTCATTTTTACAGTAACAGTGCATATGTATAGCACTGATTACTGTAGTAATGTCACTGGTACCCCCAAAAGTGTCAAAAATGTCAGTCAAGGGTCCGATCTGTCCGCCGCAATGTCGCAGTCCCGCAAAAAAAAATCGCAGATCGCCGCCATTACTCGTTAAAAAAAAAAAGCAATAAAAATGACAAAAATCTTTCCCTTAGTTAGTAAACGCAATAACTTTTGCGCAAACCAATCAAAATACGCTTTTTGCGATTTTTTTACCAAACATAGGTAGCAGAAAACAAATTGGCCTAAAATGTTAAAAAATTTTGATTTTTACATTTTTTTGGGGAATTTCATATAAAAAAATGTGAAAAATATTGTTATTTTTGCAAATTTGACGCTCTTTTTTTGTTTATAGCGCATGATCAAAAAATCGCACAGGTGATCAAATACCACCAAAAGAAAGCTCTGTTTGTGGGAAAAAAAGGACGTCAAATTCATTTGGGTACAGCGTCGCATGACCGCGCAATTGTCTGTTAAAGTAAAACAGTGCCGAATCGCAAAATAGGCCCTGGTCAGGAAGGGGGTAAAATCGTCCGGGGCTTAAGTGGTTAAATGGTTAACATATCCCCTCTGCCCCCTTTATGTACAACTTGTTCACATTTATGTTTATTCCATGCTACGTATTTTCATACAGGAGAACTGCTTGATTAAACATTATATCTAATCTTGCTTTGATGATTATATTATTGCAAACATGCTTCATTGCCTCGGCAAACAGTATATGGAACTAAGAGCTAGCACAAACATGCGATCCTGGAAGACAGAATTCTTGCTGAAGGTTGAAGTTGGAAACTTCATGAAAAGTAAAGTATCTTTAGGTCTAAAGAACACAAAATGACCTTCTGATTGAGTTCTATTCCAGTTTCAGGAAAAAAAACACTGTGGAATTCATGGAAGCTGGCGAGCCAGGGGAGGATACATACTCAGCGCAATAATGAAAAACATCTGGAGTCTCTTTTTTTATTGCTTCTAAGGAGGAGAAAAAAAGGGAGTGAGCATTTGACTCGCAATATTGATTTGAAACATATTGTTTTTATTCTCCGAACCTACCCATATGGAATGAATTTAATGTAGTCAAAAACAAACCTACTAAATGTGACTGAAAATGTACTGTTTTTTCAATAGTGGCACTGAAAATCACTGGAAAACTTTACAGTATATAAGAATCGTGTATGAAAACACTGGAGGTTTTTGCACGGAACAATTGAGAGCAGTTGCAATATGGACTATTTATGATGCATGAACTTAACACTTTGAGTTTGGGGAGCACTTTAGTTAATAAATATATATGGTGTACAAAGAATTTTAAGTATACTTGGTCACTTTATATGTTTATATTTAAAGAATACACATGAAAGGTGACTGACCCAAAGTCATCTGTCTGAGAAGTCTGGTCCATAAGGTAGTTGGAACTTCCCGCCATTAGATGGCGCCAAACTGGCTATTTAAACTGACTCTCTGCATAAATTCATTGCTGTTTGGTTAGCAGCTTCTGTGTACTGTTCCTGACTCTGTGTGACCCCTGATCTTGATCCGGCTTATCTCTAACTTGTGCTTGTCTGCTTCCTACCCTGACCCTGGCTTGTCTTCTGGATTTTGCTCCTGCCTGTTGATCCTGCCGTGCTGCTCTCCTGGTACCGACCCAGCTTGTGACCCGATTACTCTGCTGCCTATCGTCTATGTCCTTCCTGCCCGACCATTACCTACCCGACTTGTTTGACCCTGCACCCTGCTCATCCGGCCTGCTACAATTCCAGCCCAGCAAGCTTGCTCCCAGCTGCCTCATACCAGCCCGCTCACTACGGCCACACTAATACTGGACTGATTACAGGCACTCCTACGTCACAGTGCTCCTGTAGCTGCTGTCTCACTATCAGAGACCCACGAGCCGGGGTTGTTCAAGAGGCCCTCCTCTACACGTCAGGCTCACCTACCAGGTATGTGACATCATCTCTCAAAACCATTAGCTACGTTTTAGCTAACCATAGTGCAAAATCTTATTATAAACTCTATGTGTTTAAATCCTCCGCCCTACCAATAGGGATTACTGGGAAAGCTCTAAAAGACCTAATGGGACTGTTTAATTACAAATGGGAGACTAGCAACCTTCCTTATTTAGGAACCACTCTTACCTAACCATCATTTCAGACTTATGAAGCTAACTATGGGGCCTTATTAAAAATCATGACAAGGGAACTCTCACAGATAGGAAAGTATACACTCTCGTGGTTGGGAAGAGCTGCCACAATAGAAATGCTGCTTCTCCCTAAACTGCTGTACTGTTTTCGCACAGTCCCTTTACCAGTCCCAAACTGTTTCTTCTGCCCCATGGACTTAGCCGCTAGGCACTTTATATGGCAGGGGAAAAAATCTTGCATATCGTATGCCACACTATGCAAACATAAAACTAAAGGCGGCATAGTCTACCAATACTCCGTAATTATTATTATGCTGCAATTATAGACCAAATTAAAGCTGGGTTTACTCTTTTAGATTGGCAATGGGTATCTATAGAAAGGCCGATGGTCCAGAATAAAGACTTTCAATCACCACTAATGGCAGGAGCTACTGCCAATCCTATCCTGCATACCTACCTTCCATCTATCTTGGCAACTATGGAAGCATGGAAATTTAGCTTAAACCAGAGCAAAGCTGCTTTCCCATGAATACAGTAAGCTATCCCCCTGAGGGCCTATGAATACCTTCTACCCTCACTAAATGTCTCAAAGAGGTTAGCGAAGGGCCTCACTACCTGTAAGGACCTCACAGAGAGTACCGAGAGCCATGTAGACTATACTTTCTTAAGACTATATGATTTTCACCACACACACCCTTCTACAAGTATCTCGGTAGATGCCAAATTGTGGCAGTACCTAACCCAGAAAAGCCCCAGCAAGGGAGGCATCTCTTGGTTTTATGGATATTTCCAAAACTCAGTTTTTTTTGCATAATCCCCACAGATGCTCAAGTGGGAAAGGGACCTTCATCGATCCTTCTCTCCCAAAGAGTGGCAACAAGCATTAGCAAACAACATAAGTGTTTCACATTGTGTGAGTCATTGGGATAACGCCCTAAAAACACTGTATAGAACATTATACTAACTATGTAGACTAGAAAAGCCTGTGGTACAGTATCAAAAGGTTAGAGTATAATTAACTAATAACCTGTTGGTAGACTGGAATGTTCCTCCTTATCTTTTACCTTATCTTTTATTTTATTTTTTTTTCCTTTTTGTTTCTTCCTTTGCTCCTTTGTCTTTTTTTATATATGAAGTTCTTTGTATATCAGTAAACTGGTACCTGTGTGTACCTCACATGACCTTTGTGAATGGCTACTTGTACCTGTACTTTACAAAACTTCAATGATAATGAATTGGAAGAATACAAGTGAAAGGGAGGTTTTAGGTTCTTAAGTGCTGAACTTTTAAATTTATTTAAAGAGTAACTCCACTTTTGTTGAGAAAAAAAAACATTCCCATCTGGGTGATCTCTGTACATTGTAAGGATTATAACAACCTTTGTCGGAGTCCTAAGTTTTGTCATTCTGAAGAAATCCCTGTGTGTTTCTCTGCCCCTGTGGGATGTTTTTTCCAGTGCAAAAAATAAGACAACATTTTAAGGAAGTGTAGTGCAAATATCTTTATATAATTATACTTCCATAACTTTTTCTTTGCACTCCTTACCATTTTATCTACTACTCTCCCCCCTTTTTTTGCTCTCCTTCTGCTCTCCTTCCCCTTTTCTTTGCTATCCTTCCCTTTTCTTTGCACTTTCCATTTTCTTTGCTCTCCTTCTGTTTTCTTTGCTCTCCTTCTGCTGTCCATCCATTTTCTTTGCTCTCCTTCTGCTGTCCATCCATTTTCTTTGCTCTCCTTCCCCTTTTTATTGCTCTCCTTCCCCTTTTTATTGCTCTCCTTCCCTTTTCTCTGCTCTTATTCCCCTTTTCTTTGCTCTCCTATCAATTTTCTCTGCTCCTCTTCGCCATTTTTTGCTCTCCTTCTCTTTTCTCTGCTCTCATTTCCCTTTTCTTTGCTCTCCTTCCCCTTTTTTAAATCTCTTTCCCCTTTCTCTGCTCTCCTTCCCTTCGCTCTCCTCCCTCTGCTCCTCTTCCCCATTTTTCTGCTCTCCATCCCATTTTTGTTGTCTCTTCTTCCCATTTTATTTGCTCTCCTGATGGGATGCTCTCCTTCCTCTTATCTGCTGCTTTGCCTAATATCCCTTTTCTTTGCTCAACCTTCCCCTTTCCTCTGCTCTTCTCCCCTTTTCTCTCTTCTGCTTACCTTTTTTTCTCTTGTGCTCTGCTCGCTTTCTTGCAGCAGCAGCTAGTTTTCTTTCTTCTTCGTTTTCTTTCTTCTTATTCTTCTTCTTCTCTTCTTCTTCTTGGTACCTTGGGCGCCGGGCGGGGAATGCAGGGAGGGGTTACATCGTGACGTCACGACGTCATCGGCACGGCATTGCGGAATTGGTCAGAAGGCGGAGGGGAGGGGACGCACAGTCACTACATGATGAAAGTGACGAACACCAATAAGGTACCGCGGAATACGGAACAAAGTGCGTTCCGTATCAGTTTGATACAGGACAGCACTTGTCTGTTTAAAATACGGGACGGTTCCGTATTTTACGGAACGGTTGGCAACCCTGACCCCAGGTAGCCATATTGCATTGCAATTTTATAACATTACAGCGGCTGCAGATTAAAAAGGAAAGTTAATTTTTAATAACATTAAATTACAATATGATGTGTGTTGCAATTGTATACGCTTTCTTTTTTCTTTATTTGCTTTTTTTTCCCCCATGAAAGTGGAGTTACCCTTTAAACCACTATTACCCAGGTAAGTATTATAGTTTGTTGTACAGCTGGTGAGACTAACAATAACTAACAATAACTGCATAGATGCACAGACTACTTAGCTATTTTAATATTAATATAATAAACAGTGCACCTATACAGCTAAAAAAAAGTATTTGAGGAATTTAGACTGGAAAGCTCTCTAAACTGTTGCCTCTATTGTAATACATAGGCTTAGAAATTAGCATTGTAACATGATATAGCTAAGACCCTGTTCTCATTACTAGGTTGTACTTGCAAAAGGTAAAAGAAAGGTTCAGTAATTCCTCTGTAGAGGAGGAATGATTGATCCAATAACTCAGCAATAAGCAGAGCTATTAGTATAGCGCATGCAGTTAATTTGGGTTTCCTGGACCTAAAGGTATAAAAAAGGCAGTTGGAAAAATATCAAATGCATGTTAGGTTGATTGATGATAATTGTATGTGTCAACGATAAAAGAGACATGTCAGCTAGTGCCTTGATATGTGTTTTCAAAGCAATGCATGACAACCAACAAAGTTCAGAGGAGGCAAAAAGATGTGTGTCATAAACCCCGATGCATTGGGTAAAAATATCACAAACTGTTTAAAATGGAATGGCCTTACAAGCAATGAAAGTATGTGAAAAATCTAAACATGACATAGAAATAAACACATAAAAAACAGTAGTCGTAAGGTGAAGTTCATTTACAGAGATTGCTGAATTCAAAATGTATATTTGTTAAATGTTACAAAGCTACACCTGCCGATATTTCTAAAGCGTTGATTTAGCGCCTCTATGACCTCGTCTCAACAAAAAATGTATGTCAAAGTTTCATAAAGGTGGACTAAATAACAAATCTACTAATGGAATCTGCTTGCAACCAAGGCCGGTGCATAAATAAGAATACTCTGGTGGAGCACAAAGCCTCAACCCTTAAACAATTGAGAAAAGTAATAGAGTCTGATGTTCTTGTACCATATTTCCTGAATCTTGGTGGGCTTAACTTTGGATCCCACCATACCACGTATTATGATAAATAAAGGTTGTAATAACTTTCTGAACTGAGTCTATTGTATATTGTAAGCTATTAAACATTGTGGGGGATTCACTCACATAACTTGGCATCATTTCAAGAAAGACCAAAGCTATTCCTAAGGCAATGGGTGGTTTTGCTCTATATTACATCCTTTTAGAAATATAGTAGATTCGATTTTCATTTTGTTTTTTCAGTTTTGTATGTATTTGCTAAGGTAAAAAGAAATTCCTCCTGGTGGTATATTTGATATTATAAAACCTCCTTATGTACAGTATGTGTCATAAACGTACCACTGAATAACAATATCAGAAGCACCAGGTTGAGGATTAAAATGTGTATGTGTGATGGAAAAAGCAAACACCAATCTTATAAAATCCTTATATGAAAAATCAATTTTGATTCCGTAAATAAAAGTAAATTTGCATTTTAAACTCAGTTGACAGGGGTCTATTAAAAGGATTGACTAGAATTTTCATTCATTAACAGCTTACTAGGGTTGAGCGGACACCTAGATGTCCGTGTTCGACGGGTTCGGCCGAACTTTAAAAAAAAGTCCGGGTCCGTGTCCCGGACTTTTACCGAACTTTTCCCGGACACCGAACCCCATTGAAGTCAATGGGGACCCGAACTTTAAGGCACTAAAATGGCTCTAAAACACCAAAGGAAAGGGCTAGAGTGCTGCAAATGGCAGCAAAACGTAATTAAGAGCATGGCAAGTGCTCTGCAAACAAATGTGGATAGGGAAATAACTTAAAACAACAAAAAAAAAACAGAAAAATAAAACAATGTTCTTCTTCATCTCTGAAGGACGAGGCCCATATGGAGTAGGAGGGAGGTTGAGGTGGTGGTGGATGTGGCGGTGACATAGGCGTGCGCACAGGGTGTGCTGGGTGTGCCTGGGCACACCCTAATCACCTAGGGCACATAGCATTGCCAGTGAGGAGATGGGAAAGATCTCCCTGGGACCTGCTCTGCTCTATTTCTCCTTGCCTACAGGTACATGGCCCCGATACATTACTCTCCCTGCTGGCAAACACATGCATGTGTATTTCAACTTTGGGGTGCACACCTTAATGCAATAGGCTGCGCACACCTATGGGCGGTGTAGGTGGAAGCGGCGGTGGAGGAGGACCAGGGCCAGATTAACAGCATCATGGGCTTGGTGCTGAGGATTTTGAAGGGCCTTAAGGGCCGTGCCTTGCCATGCACCCAGAGGAGGAAGGGTGCAGCCATGCATGCCTAATTCAACATGGGATGCTGTCTCTGAAGCCCATAAACACATCCATGCATCGCCAACTGTCCCTCCTTGTCCGGCCTTCACGCTGTGTGGGGAGGTTCTGAGGGTGCTGCCTGGGGAAGCGAGCATAGAAGCCAGACTTCTGTGTTTACAAGTGACAGAAGAGCGGTAACAGTGAATATGGCCAACCCGGGGCCTATATAAAAGGTAGGGGCCTGGAGCTGCAGCTCCAATAGCCCCTACATTAATCTGGCCCTGAGGAGGAGGACGAGGTAGCCAACACTGCTTCTTTTCAAAAATTTTAAATGAGGGTACACCCCAAAAGAGTGAGAAAGAGCAAAAATGGAACAATGGGTGGGTAAGGTCGGTATCCATTGCTATTCTGCATAAGGTACGGAAAAGTCCCGTGGGATCCATGCCTGGTTCATTTTAATGAACGTGAGCTTGTCCACATTGTCTCTGGACAGGCGGCTGCGCTTGTCTGTTATAACGCCCCCAGCCGTGCTAAATACCCATTCAGATAATACACTGGCTGCAGGGCACGCCAGCACCTCCAAGGCGTAAAGGGCAAGCTCAGGCCATGTGCCCAATTTGGAGACCCAGAAGTTGAAGGGGGCAGACCCGTCATTCACTACATGTAGGCGTGTGCACACATACTGCTCCACCATGTTGGTAAAATGCTGCCTCCTGCTAAGACGTTCCATCTGAGCTGCTGGTGCTGCTGTTTGTTGTGGCGTGCTGACAAAGCTTTTCCACATTTCGGCCATGCTAACCCTGCCTTCTGAGGTGCTGGCGGTGCCCTGGTTGCGTTGGCGACCTCCTCCTCCTCCTCCTCTGCCTTGTGCTTCCACTGTGGCCCCGCTGTCAGATGGGAATGCCAGCAGCATGGCGTCTACCAGCGTGCGCTTGTACTCGCGCATCTTGCGATCGCGCTCCAGTGAGTGAATTAAGGACGGTACGTTGTCCTTGTAACGGGGATCCAGCAGCGTGGCCACCCAGTAATCAGCACAAGTTAGAATGTGGGCAACTCGGCGGTCGTTGTGGAGACACTGCAGCATGTAATCGCTCATGTGTGCCAGGCTGCCCAGAGGCAACGAAAGGCTGTCCTCTGTGGGAGGTGTATCGTCCGTGTCCTCTGTATCCCCCCAGCCACGCACCAGTGATGGCCATGAGCTGGCCTGGGTGCCACCCTGCTGTGAACATGGTTCCATCTCCTCCTCCAGCTCCTCCTCCTCCTCATCCTCCTCATCCTCCAGAACTGTGCCCCTGCTGGACAATTGCGTCCCTGGCGTTTGCGTGTGCAGGAACCCACCCTCGGAGCCCCTTGCGAATGACTGCCCTGAAAGCCTTGGAAATGTTACCTCTTCATCCTCCTCCTCCTCCTCATCCTGTGCCACATCCTCTTCCATCATCGCCCGAATTGTTTTTTCAAGGAGGCATAGAAGTGGGATAGTTAAGCTGGGAACGGCGTCATTGCCACTGGCCATGTTGGTGGAGTACTCAAAACAGCGCAACAAGGCACACAGGTCTCGCATGGAGGCCCAGTTATTGGTGGTGAAGTGGTGCTGTTCCGCAGAGCGACTCACGCGTGCGTGCTGCAGCTGAAACTCCACTATGGCCTGCTGCTGCTCGCACAGTCTTTCCAGCATGTGCAAGGTGGAGTTCCACCTTGTGGGCACGTCACATATGAGGCGGTGAGCGGGAAGGCCGAAGTTACGCTGCAGCGCTGCCAGGCGAGCAGCAGCAGGGTGAGAACGCCGAAAGTGCGCACAAACGGCCCGCACTTTCTGCAGCAGCTCTGACATATCGGGGTAGTTTTTAAGGAACCTCTGCACCACCAAATTCAGCACATGCGCCAGGCAAGGGATGTGCGTCAAACCGGCTAGGCCCAGAGCTGCTATGAGATTTCGCCCGTTATCGCACACCACCAGGCCGGGCTTGAGGCTCGCTGGCAGCAACCACTCATTTGTCTGCTGTTCCATGCTCCTCCACAACTCCTGCGCGGTGTGTGGTTTGTCCCCCAAACAGGCAAGTTGTAAAACTGCCTGCTGTCGTTTACCCCTGGCCGTGCTGAAGTTGGTGGTGAAGGTGTTACGCTGTCCGGATGAGGAGGCGGTAGAGGATGAGGAAGCGGAGTAGGAGGAGTTAGGAACAGGAGGCAAACTGAAGCGCCCTGCAATCCTCGGTGGTGGAAGGACATGCGCCAAATTGCTATCCGCCTCAGGCCCATCCGCCACTGCATTTACCCAGTGTGCCGTTAGGGAGATATAACGCCCCTGACCGTGCTTACTGGTCCACGTATCCGTAGTTAGGTGGACCTTGGCACAGATGGCGTTGCGCAGTGCACACCTGATATTTTCCCCCACTTGGTTGTGCAGGGAAGGGATGGCTTGCCTGGAAAAGTAGTGGCGGCTGGGCACGACGTACTGTGGGACAGCCACCGACATAAGGTTTTTAAAACTGTGCGTCTCCACCAGACGGAATGACAGCATTTCAAAGGCCAATAATTTTGAAATGCTGGCATTCAGGGCCAGGGATCGCGGGTGGGTAGGGGGGTACTTCCTCTTCCTCTCAAGTGTTTGGGAGATGGAAAGCTGAACGCTTCCACGGGACATTGTGGAGATGGTTGTTGGTGACCCAGGTGGTGGTGTTGCTGACAGATCGTCTGTTTGCGGGGTGGCAGGTGCCGGTATCACTACAGATGTGGCTGGAGCGGCCGAGACTGCAGCAGAAGAGGAAGCAGGATGAGCCAGAGACGTTTCTTGGTTTTGAAGGTGTGTACTCCACTGCAGCTCGTGCTTTGCACTTAGATGCCTGATCATGCAGGTTGTGCTCAGGTTGAGAAGGTTTATGCCTCGCTTCAAGCTCTGATTGCACAGGGTGCAAACCACTCGTGTCCTGTCATCAGCACATTTTCTAAAGAACTTCCACGCTAGAGAACTCCTTTGAGCTGACTTTGGTGCGCTCGTTCCCTTGCTGCGTTGGGCAGTAGCAGGCGTAGTGTCTAGGGCACGGCCGCTCCGCTTCTGCACCCTGCTCCCTCTTCTGCTGTGCTGGTGGCTCTGTGCGACCACCGCCTCTTCCTCCAAACTACTCAGGTCACCTGCATGACGTTCATTCCATGTGGGGTCGAGGACCTCATCGTCCTCCACATCATCTTCCACCCAGTCTTCACCCCTGCCCTCCTTGTCGGTCTCCACAATGCTGAACGCCGCAGCAGTTGGCACCTGCGTTTCGTCATCATCGGAGACGTGCTGCGATGATCCTTGCATGTACTCATCTTGAGAAATAAGTGGTTGGGCATCGCTGCACTCAATCTCTTCCACTTCTGGGGCAGGGCTAGGTGGATGGCCCTGGGAAACCCTGCTGACAGAGTCCTCAAAAAGAATAAGAGACTGCTGTATGGCTTGGGGCTCAGACTGCTGGCCTGATTTGCAAGGGGGTGAGGTGAAAGACGGTTGGACATTGGCTGCAGGTGCCAACTCTGACCTTTCTGCAGTAGACTGGGTGGGAGACAATGTGAAGGAACTGGAGGCACTGTCAGCAGCAAACCAATCTACTATCGCCTCAACTTGTTCTGGCCTCATCACTTCTAGGGGCGTTTGATGCCCTACCAAATACTGATGCAGGTTCTGTCGCCTACTCACACATGAGGAAGGTGTTTCACTTGTGCGTGTAGCTGGCACAGATCGACCACGTCCTCTCCTTGCAACAGGAGCTCTACCAGCAGCACCACGACCCAGGCCACGGCCCTTATTTGACGGTCTCCTCATATTTCTGTAATTTAAGATCTTGCCCTAGAAAGGTTTTTATTGAATAGCGGAATAGGAAATATGATCCAAAAAAGTGTATGTATCTCGCACGTACAAAACCACACTAGGCCCCAATTACTATTGTTTCTACCCCTAAAAGGATGGATGAGGAGTAGGAGGAGTATGGAACAGACAGCACCCTCAAATCTTCAGAAGTATGAGATGAACCCCAAAAACTTGGAAAGGTGGATCTCACACGTACCGACACAGACTATCCCGCAATTCAATTGATCCTCAAAGGTTTTTATTGAATAGCGGAATAGGAAATATGATCAAAAAAAGTGTATGTATCTCGCACGTACACAACCACACTAGGCCCCAATTACTATTGTTTGTACCCCTAAAAGGATGGATGAGGAGTAGGAGGAGGAGTATGGAACAGGCAGCACCCTCAAATCTTCAGAAGTATGAGATGAACCCCAACAACTTGGAAAGGTGGATCTCACACGTACCGACACAGACTATCTCGCAATTGAATTGATCCCCAAAGGTTTTAATTGAATAGCGGAATAGAAAATATGATCAAAAAGAAAGTGTATGTATCTCGCACGTACACCACCACACTAGGCCCCAACTACTATTGTTTGTACCCCTAAAAGGATGGTTGAGCAGTAGGAGGAGGAGTATGGAACAGGCAGCACCCTCAAATCTTCAGAAGTATGAGATGAACCCCAAAAACTTGGAAAGGTGGATCTCTCTCACACGTACCAACACAGACTATCCCCCAATTTAACTGATCCCCAAAGGTTTTTGATTAAATAGCGGAATAGAAAATATGATCCAAAAAAAGTGTATGTATATCACACGTACACAACCACACTAGGCCCCAATTACTATTGTTTGTACCCCTAAAAGGCTAGATGAGGAGTAGGGGGGGTATGGAACAGGCAGCACCCTCAAACCTTCAGAAGTATGAGATGAACCCCAACAACTTGGAAAGGTGGATCTCTCTCACACGTACCAACACAGACTATCCCCCAATTTAACTGATCCCCAAAGGTTTTTGATTAAATAGCGGAATAGAAAATATGATCCAAAAAAAGTGTATGTATATCACACGTACACAACCACACTGGGCCCCAATTACTATTGTTTGTACCCCTAAAAGGCTAGATGAGGAGTAGGGGGAGTATGGAACAGGCAGCACCCTCAAACCTTCAGAAGTATGAGATGAACCCCAACAACTTGGAAAGGTGGATCTCTCTCACACGTACCAACACAGACTATCCCCCAATTTAACTGATCCCCAAAGGTTTTTGATTAAATAGCGGAATAGAAAATATGATCCAAAAAAAGTGTATGTATATCACACGTACACAACCACACTAGGCCCCAATTACTATTGTTTGTACCCCTAAAAGGCTAGATGAGGAGTAGGGGGGGTATGGAACAGGCAGCACCCTCAAACCTTCAGAAGTATGAGATGAACCCCAACAATTTGGAAAGGTGGATCTCTCTCACACGTACCAACACAGACTATCCCCCAATTTAACTGATCCCCAAAGGTTTTTGATTAAATAGCGGAATAGAAAATATGATCCAAAAAAAGTGTATGTATATCACACGTACACAACCACACTAGGCCCCAATTACTATTGTTTGTACCCCTAAAAGGCTAGGAGTAGGGGGAGTATGGAACAGGCAGCACCCTCAAACCTTCAGAAGTATGAGATGAACCCCAACAACTTGGAAAGGTGGATCTCTCTCACACGTACCAACACAGACTATCCCCCAATTTAACTGATCCCCAAAGGTTTTTGATTAAATAGCGGAATAGAAAATATGATCCAAAAAAAGTGTATGTATATCACACGTACACAACCACACTAGGCCCCAATTACTATTGTTTGTACCCCTAAAAGGCTAGATGAGGAGTAGGGGGGGTATGGAACAGGCAGCACCCTCAAATCTTCAGAAGTATGAGATGAACCCCAAAAACTTGGAAAGGTGGATCTCTCTCACACGTACCAACACAGACTATCCCCCAATTTAACTGATCCCCAAAGGTTTTTGATTAAATAGCGGAATAGAAAATATGATCCAAAAAAAGTGTATGTATATCACACGTACACAACCACACTAGGCCCCAATTACTATTGTTTGTACCCCTAAAAGGCTAGATGAGGAGTAGGGGGGGTATGGAACAGGCAGCACCCTCAAACCTTCAGAAGTATGAGATGAACCCCAACAACTTGGAAAGGTGGATCTCTCTCACACGTACCAACACAGACTATCCCCCAATTTAACTGATCCCCAAAGGTTTTTGATTAAATAGCGGAATAGAAAATATGATCCAAAAAAAGTGTATGTATATCACACGTACACAACCACACTAGGCCCCAATTACTATTGTTTGTACCCCTAAAAGGCTAGATGAGGAGTAGGGGGGGTATGGAACAGGCAGCACCCTCAAACCTTCAGAAGTATGAGATGAACCCCAACAACTTGGAAAGGTGGATCTCTCTCACACGTACCAACACAGACTATCCCCCAATTTAACTGATCCCCAAAGGTTTTTGATTAAATAGCGGAATAGAAAATATGATCCAAAAAAAGTGTATGTATATCACACGTACACAACCACACTGGGCCCCAATTACTATTGTTTGTACCCCTAAAAGGCTAGATGAGGAGTAGGGGGAGTATGGAACAGGCAGCACCCTCAAACCTTCAGAAGTATGAGATGAACCCCAACAACTTGGAAAGGTGGATCTCTCTCACACGTACCAACACAGACTATCCCCCAATTTAACTGATCCCCAAAGGTTTTTGATTAAATAGCGGAATAGAAAATATGATCCAAAAAAAGTGTATGTATATCACACGTACACAACCACACTGGGCCCCAATTACTATTGTTTGTACCCCTAAAAGGCTAGATGAGGAGTAGGGGGAGTATGGAACAGGCAGCACCCTCAAACCTTCAGAAGTATGAGATGAACCCCAACAACTTGGAAAGGTGGATCTCTCTCACACGTACCAACACAGACTATCCCCCAATTTAACTGATCCCCAAAGGTTTTTGATTAAATAGCGGAATAGAAAATATGATCCAAAAAAAGTGTATGTATATCACACGTACACAACCACACTAGGCCCCAATTACTATTGTTTGTACCCCTAAAAGGCTAGATGAGGAGTAGGGGGGGTATGGAACAGGCAGCACCCTCAAACCTTCAGAAGTATGAGATGAACCCCAACAACTTGGAAAGGTGGATCTCTCTCACACGTACCAACACAGACTATCCCCCAATTTAACTGATTCCCAAAGGTTTTTGATTAAATAGCGGAATAGAAAATATGATCCAAAAAAAGTTTATGTATATCACACGTACACAACCACACTAGGCCCCAATTACTATTGTTTGTACCCCTAAAAGGCTAGATGAGGAGTAGGGGGGGTATGGAACAGGCAGCACCCTCAAACCTTCAGAAGTATGAGATGAACCCCAACAACTTGGAAAGGTGGATCTCTCTCACACGTACCAACAGAGACTATCCCCCAATTTAACTGATCCCCAAAGGTTTTTGATTAAATAGCGGAATAGAAAATATGATCCAAAAAAAGTGTATGTATATCACACGTACACAACCACACTAGGCCCCAATTACTATTGTTTGTACCCCTAAAAGGCTAGATGAGGAGTAGGGGGGGTATGGAACAGGCAGCACCCTCAAACCTTCAGAAGTATGAGATGAACCCCAACAACTTGGAAAGGTGGATCTCTCTCACACGTACCAACACAGACTATCCCCCAATTTAACTGATCCCCAAAGGTTTTTGATTAAATAGCGGAATAGAAAATATGATCCAAAAAAAGTGTATGTATATCACACGTACACAACCACACTGGGCCCCAATTACTATTGTTTGTACCCCTAAAAGGCTAGATGAGGAGTAGGGGGAGTATGGAACAGGCAGCACCCTCAAACCTTCAGAAGTATGAGATGAACCCCAACAACTTGGAAAGGTGGATCTCTCTCACACGTACCAACACAGACTATCCCCCAATTTAACTGATCCCCAAAGGTTTTTGATTAAATAGCGGAATAGAAAATATGATCCAAAAAAAGTGTATGTATATCACACGTACACAACCACACTGGGCCCCAATTACTAT
Source organism: Pelophylax lessonae (assembly GCF_965119305.1). Taxonomy (NCBI): domain Eukaryota; kingdom Metazoa; phylum Chordata; class Amphibia; order Anura; family Ranidae; genus Pelophylax; species Pelophylax lessonae. The sequence goes on along the minus strand of NC_138771.1, from coordinate 255,742,032 downwards.
TGTTTGTACCCCTAAAAGGCTAGATGAGGAGTAGGGGGAGTATGGAACAGGCAGCACCCTCAAACCTTCAGAAGTATGAGATGAACCCCAACAACTTGGAAAGGTGGATCTCTCTCACACGTACCAACACAGACTATCCCCCAATTTAACTGATCCCCAAAGGTTTTTGATTAAATAGCGGAATAGAAAATATGATCCAAAAAAAGTGTATGTATATCACACGTACACAACCACACTAGGCCCCAATTACTATTGTTTGTACCCCTAAAAGGCTAGATGAGGAGTAGGGGGGGTATGGAACAGGCAGCACCCTCAAACCTTCAGAAGTATGAGATGAACCCCAACAACTTGGAAAGGTGGATCTCTCTCACACGTACCAACACAGACTATCCCCCAATTTAACTGATCCCCAAAGGTTTTTGATTAAATAGCGGAATAGAAAATATGATCCAAAAAAAGTGTATGTATATCACACGTACACAACCACACTAGGCCCCAATTACTATTGTTTGTACCCCTAAAAGGCTAGGAGTAGGGGGAGTATGGAACAGGCAGCACCCTCAAACCTTCAGAAGTATGAGATGAACCCCAACAACTTGGAAAGGTGGATCTCTCTCACACGTACCAACACAGACTATCCCCCAATTTAACTGATCCCCAAAGGTTTTTGATTAAATAGCGGAATAGAAAATATGATCCAAAAAAAGTGTATGTATATCACACGTACACAACCACACTAGGCCCCAATTACTATTGTTTGTACCCCTAAAAGGCTAGATGAGGAGTAGGGGGAGTATGGAACAGGCAGCACCCTCAAATCTTCAGAAGTATGAGATTGTGTTCACTGTACCCCACAAAGATTGAGTTCACTGCACCCCACAATGATTGTGTTCACTGCACCCCACAAAGATTGTGTTCACTGCACCTCACAAAGATTGTGTTCACTGTACCCCCCAAAGATTGTGTTCACTGCACCCCACAAAGATTCTGTTCACTGTACCCCACAAAGATTGTGTTCACTGCACCCTAAAAGGATGTTGTTCACTGCACCCCACAAAGATTGTGTTCACTGCACCCTAAAAGGATGTTGTTCACTGCACCCCAAAAAGATTGTGTTCACTGTACCCCCCCAAAGATTGTGTTCACTGCACCCCACAAAGATTGTGTTCACTGCACCCCAAAAAGATTGTGTTCACTGTACCCCCCAAAGATTGTGTTCACTGCACCCCAAAAAGATTGTGTTCACTGTACCCCCCAAAGATTGTGTTCACTGCACCCCACAAAGATTCTGTTCACTGTACCCCACAAAGATTGTGTTCACTGCACCCCAAAAAGATTGTGTTCACTGTACCCCCCCAAAGATTGTGTTCACTGCACCCCACAAAGATTCTATTCACTGCACCCCACAAAGGATTTTGTTCACTGCACCCCAAAAAGATTGTGTTCACTGCACCCCAAAAAGGATTTTGATCACTGCACCCCAAAAAGGATGTTGTTCACTGCACCCCAAAAATGATTTTGTTCACTCCACCCCAAAAAGATTGTGTTCACTGCACCCCACAAAGATTGTGTTCACTGCACCCCAAAAAGATTGTGTTCACTGTACCCCCCAAAGATTGTGTTCACTGCACCCCACAAAGATTCTGTTCACTGTACCCCACAAAGATTGTGTTCACTGCACCCCAAAAAGATTGTGTTCACTGCACCCCAAAAAGGATGTTGTTCACTGCACCCCAAAAAGGATGTTGTTCACTCCACCCCAAAAAGATTGTGTTCACTGCACCCCACAAAGATTGTGTTCACTGCACCCCAAAAAGATTGTGTTCACTGCACCCCAAAAATGATTTTGTTCACTGCACCCCAAAAAGGATTTTGTTCACTGCACCCCAAAAAGGATGTTGTTCACTCCACCCCAAAAAGATTGTGTTCACTGCACCCCAAAAAGATTGTGTTCACTGCACCCCACAAAGGATTTTGTTCACTGCACCCCAAAAAGATTGTGTTCACTGCACCCCAAAAAGGATGTTGTTCACTGCACCCCAAAAAGGATTTTGTTCACTGCACCCCAAAAAGATTGTGTTCACTGCACCCCACAAAGGATTTTGTTCACTGCACCCCACAAAGATTGTGTTCACTGCACACCAAAAAGGATTGTGTTCACTGCACCCCAAAAAGATTTTGTTCACTGCACCCCAAAAAGATTGTGTTCACTGCAGCCCAAAAAGATTGTGTTCACTGCAGCCCAAAAAGATTGTGTTCACTGCAGCCCAAAAAGATTGTGTTCACTGCAGCCCAAAAAGATTGTGTTCACTGCAGCCCAAAAAGATTGTGTTCACTGCAGCCCAAAAAGATTGTGTTCACTGCAGCTCACACACAGAAAAATGGATGTGGATCACTGACACCTGCCTATCTCCAATCCCACACCACACAGCAATATCGATTGTAGTTTGTAGAACACAGTTTCCCTAAAATTCAGCAGACTCTGTCCCTAACAGGATTGAGAAGAGATCGTAGATCAGGATTGAGTGCAGATTCACCCCACCCCCCACACAGCAATATCGATTGTAGTTTGTAGAAGACACTGACCCTATAATTCAGCAGACTCTATCCCTAAAATGCCTACAACTCGCCCTGCCTAAACACTCCGACCTGTCCCTCAATTCTATCCGGACACAAATGGTTTTTTCCTGCCTATCTTTCCCTAATCAGCAGCCAGCACATTGATGTGTGCTCTGTCCCTTAGCTAAGCAGCAGAATGACGCTGCTGCGGCGGCTGCCTCGAACTTATAAAGACTTGGTCACATGCTTCAGACGGCCAATCACAGCTACTAAGACATTTGCAGGCATGGCTGGGATGGCTTAAGGCACACCAGTTAAACGATTGTTGATTGGCTGTTGAAAGCCCGCCATGAAAAGAGCGCCAAAGCATGCAAAACCCGGAAATAAAACGACTGAACACGGATTTTTACCCGAACATACAGTAAAGTGTCCGTGTCCGTGTTCGGGTAAAAAAAATCCAATTATTCGGTACGAACACGAATAATACAGTCCGTGTTCGCTCAACACTACAGCTTACATGTTCATGATCTTTAAATATGTTTGTGTCACTGTTTCAAATGATGATGTCGATTTCCCATCTCATTATAGAACTTTGACATGTTTACATTCCATGTATTATAGCAGTTTGGCATATTTGTAATGAAAAAAAAAAGGCTTTAGATAAGTAGAACAGACAGAACAAGAAATAAATGCTTTTCCTTTCCCGCAATGCTTTGCACTATTCTTGCTGACAAATTCTGGTCAACAAGTCTGGAAATCATTTTCTTAATATGATGTTGTAAGTTTTTGTTTTTCACTTAGTCCTGTAAACCAGTGTTCACTTCATACATCCAATCATGTGCAAGGACATAATAAAAAGAAAATTTCACTGAATATCAAGGGAAAAAGGGCTATTGAAGCAAAGATATACACTTCTCAAAAAAATAAATGAAAGGAACACATCAGATCTCAATGGGGAAAAATATCATGCTGGATATCTTTACTGATATGGACTAGGTAATGTGTTAGGAATGAAAGGATGCCACATCGTTTGATGGAAATGAAAATCATCAACCTACAGAGTAGGGATGATCGAACGGTTCGGGTCGACCATCGGTTTGACCCGAACATTGGCTGTTCGAGGTTCGGCCGAATTTAGAACTTTTTGGCCAAAAAGTTCGGAATTCGGCAACCAGAACCGACCAAAATGCAATGGGACAGGAAATGGGCTTTAAAAGCCCATGATTGGACCAGAACCATCAGCAAAAGCCAATTGAGGGGGCAGGAGAATGCTAGGAATGTGATTGGAGTGACTAGGGGGTCCATAGACCAATCATTAGTGAATACGCCCCCCAGTATATAAGATAGCCCCCGCCAAATTCCTAGCATTGTTATACAGGGACACAGAAGAGAGTGGGAGCAGTTAGTGGACTTCTGCTACAAAGTGTCATTTAGCATTTATTAGTGTGAGGAAAGGGATATCTAGTGTAGTTAGGGTGCTCTTTTACACTTTAGTTAGCTTTAATAATTTAGTTTCTGTAGGGAAAGTGTTAAGTGCCAGGGTAACCGTAGTGTAGTGTAGGGTTAACTGACAGTGACTGCTATGGCAGGGTGACCAAACCCTTCCGTATCAGGGTGACCGCTATAGAGAAAAGCTAGTTTCTCTGAAGTCACTTTCGCTGCAGTAATATGGCTTCGCCCCTGTCAGCTTGCTTTTTGGCTGCAGGCGTCTATAGGGATTTTTTGAGCACATGTTTGGAGTCAGGCATGACATCTGAACATGTGTATAGGGGGTATATATACACACCCATGTATGTATATATACACCTGCACATATATAGGTGTGAAAGGAGCAGAAAACACTACTTGCGCTAATGAAATAATTAACACCAATATAGTTACGCTCCTATCACACCTATATATGTCTAAGTGTAAAATACATATAAGTATGTGTGTATATATACCACTATACACAAGTTCAGATGTTTTGCCTGCCTCCAAAGAACCCAAAAAAAATGCCCAGAAAAACGCTAGCGCCAAAAAAAAAAAAAACGCCCAGGTGTGTTGTTGCAGGCATTTTTTTGGGGTTTTTGGAGGCAGGCAAAACATCTGAACTTGTGTATAGTGGTATATATACACACATATGTATTTTACACTTAGACATATATAGGTGTGATAGGAGCGTAACTATATTGGTGTAAATAATTTCATTAGCGCAAGCATATATTTCTGCTACTATCACACCTATATATGTCTAGGTGTAATGTTCTGGTACCTTTGGGTACCCTAATTACTCTTTTCCTAAGTGTATGCGCCCCACCATTCTCTTTTGGTAAGGTGCGCATACACCTTTAAGACTGATGCTGTCATCACTGAGCGCCGGACTGAACAGCTATTTAAATCACTAGCTCTCACTCACATGTGTTCCTTCAACCGCCATGGTTGGAGCGTCCTGATCTCTGAGTTCAGCATGTCAAATCTACACGTTCCTGTATCTCGCTACCTGAACCTCTGTTTTCGGATCCTGTGTCTCGCCACCCGATCACCCCTGGCATGCTGTTTTCACCTTCACCCTTCTCACGACTACCCTGCTTTGTGCCTTGATGCTAACCTGTCTTGAAGCTCTCATGCTTGCAAGCATACATCGCTGTCGGAACCACGCTGCGCTGATCCCTGTATCCCGCTACCGGATCATCCGCTCTTGCCGAACCTCTCCTCTGCTACATTGCTACTAGTGATAAGTACCCCACAGGGGAAACCTCTATAACCTTCATACTAAAGCTTACACTATCTAGCTCTGCATACTAAGGACTATTATTACATCTGCATTATCTAAGATTGCTAGCTCTTGAGCCTACTACCATCTGCTCTTGCACTGGGTTGGTCTCTCCTGTATGTTCACCTGCTATTCTATCATCTGCTACCATACATGATTGCTAACCTATCTGCATCCCATCTGCTACTATCTTACTTTCAAGAACATTTCCTTTCAAGTGTCTGTCATCTACCATCTCTACCCAACCTGTCTCTTCAGCCTATCATCACTGTGTTACTATATACATAAGTCACTCTAGGAACATCTTATTGAGTGTGTGTATTTACTTGCTGAATTGAGATCATCCACACATGATGAGTCTTTGGGAGTTGGGATTGGTGTCTCAGCGTTTCTCTACATGACTACTGAAGTGGAATATTTCTGCAGCTGTAAATCCACATCATACATAAAACGCAGGAGCGTTACAGATTGAACGAACCTCAAATGGATTCAGCAGAAATAACCACTCAGGTGACACAATTAAAACAGCAAGTAACTGCGTTAATACACGCACTTGCTGAATTAAAAGAAGACAATCAGGCTCTGTCGCAGCAGGTAATTAGACTGACACAACTTACCACTGCTCAGTCCCCTGAACCCAAAATAAATCCTCCTTTGGTATTTACAGGCGATCGCAAAAAATTTCGCGAATTTAAAAACGCATGTGAGTTACTTTTCTTACTAAAACCCCGTACCTACCTTACTGATCACATTAAGGTTTGTACTATTATTTCTTACCTAACAGGCGATCCTCGGGCCTGGGCAGACTCTCTTTTTGAGAAAAGCGATCAGCTTCTCAACTCCTATGCCTTGTTCCTAGCAGAACTTACTAGCCTATATGATGATCCCAATAGGCAGAGAACTGCCGATCTTCAATTAAGATCCTTGAAACAAGGTAGGAGACCTGTGGAAGACTTTGTCGCAGAATTCAAGAGATGGACCCTTGATTCAGAATGGAATGATGCATCTCTGAAAACCCAATTTAGGCTTGGCCTATCAGAGGCCGTTAAAGACGAGCTCGCCCGAGCGGATCTGCCAAAAACCCTGGATGCATTGATACAACTCAGTATCACCATAGATAGAAGACTACGAGAAAGAAAGGCTGAGAAAATGGGAATGCCATTATCCAGTTCTTCTCGGATTTCGGCCGTTGACCCCGTTCCTATGGAGGTAGGAACCATACGCCCACCTCTATCAACTATGGAAAGAGCCAGAAGACGATCTGGTAATCTCTGCTTGTACTGTGCATCCCCGGATCACAAGATAAACGTCTGTCCCCTAGTCTACAAAAAGAAGGGTGAGTGTTCACATGTCCTCCTAGGGGGATTGACAACTTCAATTACTAACCCTTACCTTTTTGTTTGCTTAACATTACAGTGGGACCAGAACAGGATTACTACTAAGGCCCTGATTGACACAGGATCTTGTGGAAATTATATTGACATACGTTTTGCTGCTTTAAATAAAGTTCCTATTATTTCTAAACCTAAACCTGTCTCAGTGAGTCTTATTAACGGTGTTCCTTTATCCTCTGGTCCGATCACTGATCAGACACAGGCACTCCTAGTCACTACTAATGGGTCTCATATGGAGACCACTACCTTCGATCTAATACCTTCACCCCACTTTCCCATTGTTTTGGGACTTCCCTGGTTACACACACATCAACCAACCATAGATTGGAAGGAACGGACCCTGGCCTTCCTCTCTTGCTATTGCGGGGGTACGTGTAACCTCCCGTCTTTCGGGAAGATCCTGTCTGTGGTGACAGATGAGATTGCACCACTATGTTATCAGGATCTCTCTGAGGTTTTTCTTGAGAAAAATGCTCAAGCACTACCTCCCCATCGAGACTATGATTGTAGTATTGATCTACTCCCAAATAGCAAATTGCCGTTCGGTCATGTTTATCCTCTTTCGCAGGATGAACTTTCCCATCTCAAAGACTATTTGGATGAGAATTTGAAAAAAGGTTTTATTAGACCTTCCACTTCTTCCACAGCAGCAGGACTCTTTTTTGTCCGCAATAAGGACTCAAGTCTCAGGCCTATCATCGACTATAGGCAATTGAATGCTATTACAATAAAAGATCGCTATCCTCTACCGCTTATCCCTGAGCTCATTGAGCAGGTGCGTGGAGCTACCTATTTTTCAAAATTGGACCTGAAAGGAGCATACAATCTCATTCGAATCCGTGATGGACACGAGTGGAAGACTGCATTCAGAACCAGATACGGATTGTTCGAATATTTTGTAATGCCATTCGGGCTATGCAACGCCCCTGCAGCCTTTCAACGATTTATAAACGATATTTTCAGAGACTTACTAGATGTCTGTGTTGTGGTATATCTGGACGATATACTTATATATTCACGATCCCTGTCTGAACACATAAGACATGTAAGACTAGTATTATCGAGATTGCTTGCACACAACCTTTATGTGAAACTGAAAAAATGCTTGTTTCATAAAGAAGAAGTACTGTTTCTAGGCTACATCATATCCAAAACAGGAATCAAGATGGACATGAGTAAGATATCCTGCATTCAGGATTGGCCTACACCAACCACACGCAAGGTGCTACAGCGATTCCTTGGATTTTCGAATTTCTACAGGAAGTTCATCAGAAACTTCTCTGCCCTCACACAGCTCACTAGCATTAAAAGACCATTCAAATGGTCAGATGAAGCAAATAAAGCTTTTCACCTGTTAAAGACAAGGTTTACTTCTGCTCCCATACTACGCCATCCAGACCCATCCCTCCAATACATTCTGGAAGTAGATGCGTCAAACATGGCAGTAGGAGCAATACTCTCCCAACGACCAACTCACACTTCACAACTTCATCCAGTCGCCTTTTTTTCTAAATCCCTAAGCAGTCCAGAGGTAAATTACCCCGTGGGTGAAAAGGAATTGCTTGCTATAAAATTGGCTCTGGAGAATTGGCGACATCTACTCGAAGGCACCCGATTACCAATACTTATATACACGGACCATAAAAATCTTCAATATCTTCAGACTAACAAAACTCTCTCTCACCGACAGGTACGATGGTCACTATTCTTTCTAAGGTTTAACTTCCTAGTGACCTACACACCTGCAGATAAGAACAAAAAGGCGGATGCACTATCATGACTAACTGAAGAAAACTACTTCGAAATCCCTTCCGTTCCTATAATACCTCACAAACGCATTATTGGAGTTGTCCGTTCCTTGAAGGAAGAGGTTTTGCATGGTATAAGTTTGGATTCACCCCCACCACAACTAAATACTGATGCAGAAGGCTTCCTCTACTACAACGACAAACTTTACATACCACCTACCATGCGCACCAAGATCGTGGAATTATCGCATGATGTGCCTATGGCAGGACATATGGGTATGACAAAGACTCTTTATCTGATTACCAGGCAATTCTGGTGGCCTGACATGAAAACATCTATACAAAAATTCGTCTCTTCATGCAATGTCTGTGCCAGGTCCAAAATTGACACTACGAGACCATCCGGTCTACTATGCAGTCTACCAATACCCCAAACTCCATGGGAAGTTGTGTCCTTGGACTTTATAGTAGAACTACCTCCTTCCAAAGGATTTAATACCATCTTAGTGTCAGTGGACCATCTGCCAAAAATGGCACATTTCATTGCTAGTCGCAGACTACCTTCGTCCAAACAAACGGCAGAACTCCTGATGAAACATGTCTTTAAGTTACATGGTATCCCAAAAACTCTTCTGTCTGACCGTGGATCACAATTTATTTCCAAGTTCTGGCAAGAACTATGTCACATACTACGGATTGAGCGGAAGCTCACTTCTCCTTACCATCCGCAGACCAACGGACAGACTGAAAGAGTCAACCAATGCATCGAGCAATATTTACGTTGTTACACTTCTTACCAACAGAATGATTGGGTGGATCTCCTCCCCCTGGCAGAATTTGCCTACAACAACGCAACCCACAGTACGACCAAGCAGAGTCCATTCTACTTGAACTATGGGTTTCATCCCTCTATTCTTCCACCACGCAACCTTCCTTTAAATAACCCAGTAGCCTCAGACTATCTTACCCAAATAAAGGACTCTCTGGGTTTGCTTAATACTACCATTGCACATGCTCATAGTCAACAAAAGAAGTACTATGATCTTCGCAGAAGCCCTTCTCCTCAGTATGCTATCGGGGACCTCGTTTGGCTCTCAACAAAAAATTTAAGACTGAAAATCCCTAGCAAAAAGCTTGGACCTCTGTTCTTGGGACCTTTCCCAATCAAGAAACTTATTGGAAAAGCTGCAGTACAGCTTACATTGACAATAGACCTCAAAATACATCCCATTTTCCATGTGTCGCTACTGAAGCCCCATGTTCCTGACCAAGGAATAAGGCCTACTATCCCACCTCCTCCTCCTGTACAAGTTGAAGGTGGAGAAGAATATGAGATAAAAGAGATTCTGGATTCTCGTATCCACAGAAGAAGACTTCAGTACTTAGTTCAATGGAAGAACTATGGGCCCCAAGACGACACCTGGCTAAACACCTCTGACATACATGCCCCTAGATTAATCCGCAATTTTCATGCAAAGTACCCAGACAAACCAGCTCCAGAGGCCTTCAGGAGCCGGCCTTAAGGGGGGGGGGGGGGGTACTGTAATGTTCTGGTACCTTTGGGTACCCTAATTACTCTTTTCCTAAGTGTATGCGCCCCACCATTCTCTTTTGGTAAGGTGCGCATACACCTTTAAGACTGATGCTGTCATCACTGAGCGCCGGACTGAACAGCTATTTAAATCACTAGCTCTCACTCACATGTGTTCGTTCAACCGCCATGGTTGGAGCGTCCTGATCTCTGAGTTCAGCATGTCAAATCTACACGTTCCTGTATCTCGCTACCTGAACCTCTGTTTTCGGATCCTGTGTCTCGCCACCCGATCACCCCTGGCATGCTGTTTTCACCTTCACCCTTCTCACGACTACCCTGCTTTGTGCCTTGATGCTAACCTGTCTTGAAGCTCTCATGCTTGCAAGCATACCTCGCTGTCGGAACCACGCTGCGCTGATCCCTGTATCCCGCTACCGGATCATCCGCTCTTGCCAAACCTCTCCTCTGCTACATTGCTACTAGTGATAAGTACCCCACAGGGGAAACCTCTATAACCTTCATACTAAAGCTTACACTATCTAGCTCTGCATACTAAGGACTATTATTACATCTGCATTATCTAAGATTGCTAGCTCTTGAGCCTACTACCATCTGCTCTTGCACTGGGTTGGTCTCTCCTGTATGTTCACCTGCTATTCTATCATCTGCTACCATACATGATTGCTAACCTATCTGCATCCCATCTGCTACTATCTTACTTTCAAGAACATTTCCTTTCAAGTGTCTGTCATCTACCATCTCTACCCAACCTGTCTCTTCAGCCTATCATCACTGTGTTACTATATACATAAGTCACTCTAGGAACATCTTATTGAGTGTGTGTATTTACTTGCTGAATTGAGATCATCCACACATGATGAGTCTTTGGGAGTTGGGATTGGTGTCTCAGCGTTTCTCTACATGACTACTGAAGTGGAATATTTCTGCAGCTGTAAATCCACATCATACATAAAACGCAGGAGCGTTACACTAGGTGTATATACAGTGGGTACGGAAAGTATTCAGACCCCCTTAAATTTTTCACTCTTTGTTATATTGCAGCCATTTGCTAAAATCATTTAGGTTCATTCTTCTTCCTCATGAATGTACACATAGCACCCCATACTGACAGAAAAACACAGAATTGTTGACATTGATGCAGATTTATTAAAAAAGAAAAACTGAAATGTCACATGGTCCTAAGTATTCAGACCCTTTGCTCAGTATTTAGTAGAAGCCCCCTTTTGATCTAATACAGCCAGGAGTCTTTTTGGGAAAGATGCAACAAGTCTTTCACACCTTGATTTGGGGATCCTCTGCCATTCCTCCTTGCAGATCCTCTCCAGTTCTGTCAGGTTGGATGGTAAACGTTGGTGGACAGCCATTTTTAGGTCTCTCCAGAGATGCTCAATTGGGTTTAAGTCAGGGCTCTGGCTGGGCCATTCAAGAACAGTCACGGAGTTGTTGTGAAGCCACTCCTTCGTTATTTTAGCTGTGTGCTTAGGGTCATTGTCTTGTTGGAAGGTAAACCTTCGGCCCAGTCTGAGGTCCAGAGCACTCTGGAGAAGGTTTTTGCCCAGGATATCCCTGTACTTGGCCGCATTCATCTTTCCCTCGATTGCAACCAGTCGTCCTGTCCCTGCAGCTGAAAAACACCCCCACAGCATGATGCTGCCACCACCATGCTTCACTGTTGGGACTGTATTGGACAGGTGATGAGCAGCGCCTGGTTTTCTCCACACATACCGCTTAGAATTAAGGCCAAAATGTTCTATTTTGGTCTCATCAGACCAGAGAATCTTATTTCTCACCATCTTGGAGTCCTTCGGGTGTTTTTTAGCAAACTCCATGCAGGCTTTCATGTGTCTTACACTGAGGAGAGGCTTCCGTCGGGCCACTCTGCCATAAAGCCCCGACTGGTGGAGGGCTGCAGTGATGGTTGACTTTCTACAACTTTCTCCCATCTCCTGACTGCATCTCTGGAGCTCAGCCACAGTGATCTTTGGGTTCTTCTTTTCCTCTCTCACCAAGGCTCTTCTCCCCCAATAGCTCAGTTTGGCCGGACGGCCAGCTCTAGGAAGGGTTCTGGTCGTCCCTAACGTCTTCCATTTGAGGATTATGGAGGCCACTGTGCTCTTAGGAACCTTAAGTGCAGCAGAAATCTTTTTGTAACCTTGGCCAGATCTGTGCCTTGCCACAATTCTGTCTCTGAGCTCTTCAGGCAGTTCCTTTGACCTCATGATTCTCATTTGCTCTGACATGCATTGTGATCTGGAAGGTCTTATATAGACAGGTGTGTGGCTTTCCTAATCAAGTCCAATCAGTATAATCAAAACACAGCTGGACTCAAATGAAGGTGTAGAACCATCTCAAGGATGATCAGAAGAAATGGAAAGCACCTGAGTTAAATATATGAGTGTCACAGCAAAAGGTCTGAATACTTAGGACCATGTGATATTTCAGTTTTTCTTTTTTAATAAATCTGCAACAATGTCAACAATTCTGTGTTTTTCTGTCAGTATGGGGTGCTATGTGTACATTCATGAGGAAGAAGAATGAACTTAAATGATTTTAGCAAATGGCTGCAATATAACAAAGAGTGAAAAATTTAAGGGGGTCTGAATACTTTCCGTACCCACTGTATACATATAAGTATGTGTGTATATATACCCATATACACAAGTTCAGATGTTTTGCCTGCCTGAAAAGACCCCAAAAAATGCCCAAAAAAACGCTTGCTACTAAACCGGCAAGGTGTGAAAAGAGAGAAGCCACTAACATGTTCTATAAGTGACAAAATACAAACAATCTTTTTTTTTTTATGGTTCTGGACATGCTACAGAGCTGAAACTTCACAGGTACACTTTTTAGACCCCCCAGATACTAAATACAAAGAATTTTTTTTTTTTTTTATTTATTTATTTTTTTCAATAATTGTCTCTCTATCAAAAATGACAATTTTTAAGAACTTTTTTTGTGTGATTACTAGTCCCTGGAGTATGACCCAGAACCCTAGGCACTTTTTAGGGGCATTTATTGGGTTTTAGGGCTTCAAAATGGTGTTTTTTGATTACCGAAGTTCGGGTCCCATTGATTTCAATGGGGTTCTGAAATCCGGGCCGAACTTTTGGAAGGTTCGGGTGTTCGAGTCGAACCGAATTTTTCAAAAGTTCGATCATCCCTACTACAGAGGGCTGAATTTAAAGATGCCCTGAAAAATAAAGTGAAAAAATGATACAGCAGACTAGTCCATTTTGCTGAAATTTAATTGTAGCAACTCAAAATGGTACTCAGTAGCTTGTATGGCCCCCATGTGTTTGTATGTATGCCTGACAAAGTAGGGGCATGCTCCTAATGAGACGACAGGTGGTGTCCTGGAGTATTTCCTCCCAGATCTGGACCAGGGCATCACTGAGCTCCTGAACAGACTGAGATGCAACATGGTGGCGTTGGATGGACCGAAACATAATGTTCCAGCGGTGTTCTATTGGGTTTAGGTCAGATGAGCGTGGGGGCCATTCAGTGGTATCAGGTCCTTCACCCTCCAGGAACTGGCTGCATACTCTCACCACATGAAGTCGGGCATTGTCGTGCACCAGGAGGAACCCAGGATCACCAGCGTAGGGTCTGGCAAAGGGTCCAAGGATTTCATCCCGATACCCAATGGCAGTCAGGGTGCCATTGTCTAGCCTGTAGGGGTCTGTGCATCCATCTATGAATATGCCCCCCCTGACCATCACTGACCCACCACCAAACCGTTCATGCTGAACAATGTCACAGGCAGCATAACATTCTCCATGGCTCTACAGGCCCTTTCACGTCTGTCACATGTGCTCAGGATGAACTTACTCTCAACTCTAAAAGGCACAGGGTGTTCAATAGCAAATGCCAATCGAGCTCCACGATGCTGGGCAGTGAGCACAGGGCCCACTGGAGGACATTGGGCCCTCAGGCCACCCTCATAAAGTCTGTTTCTGATTGTTTAGTCAGAGACATTTACACCAGTGGCCTGCTGGAGGCCATTTTTCAGGGCTCCGACAGTGCTCATCCTGTTCCTCCTTGCACAAAGGAGAAGATACAGATCCTACTGATGGGTTGGAACCTTCTTCAGCCCTGTCCAGCTCTCCTAGAGTAACTTCCTGTCTCCTGGAATCTCCTCCATGCTCCTGAGACTGTGCTGGGAGACACAGCAAACCTTCTGGCAATGGAACGTATTTATGTGCCATCCTGGAGGAATGTGACTGCCTGTGCAACCTTTATAGGGTCCAGGTATCACCTCATGTTACCAGTAGTGACACTGACCCTAGCCAAGTGGAAAACTAGTGAAAAACAGTAAAAAAAGATGAGTATGGAAAATAAATTTCAGTGGCCTCCACTTGTGAAACCATTCCTATTTTGGAGGTCATCTGATTGTTGCCCATCTAGTGCACCTGTTGTTAATTTCATTAATGCTAAAGCAGCTGAAACTGATTAACAACCCCCTCTGCTACTTAACTGATCAGATCAATATCCCAAGAGTTGAATTGCCTTGATGCTATATTCTACTTAAAAAGTGTTCCTTTGAACCCATCATTGGGTTTCCCTCTACGCTGACGACTACCCCTCCCCGCCCCTGGACCTTTTTTGCCCGGGGGTTGGGAGTACATCTCAATGCCTCCCTGCTCCCTTTAGGCCTGTGTTCCCACGTTAGGGATGCCTGTATTTTTGCAAGCCTTTGCACCTCCCCCCCCCACCTTTTTCTGCCGCTGGGACTGCATCTTTTCCTCATCCTTTAAACTTGGGGGGGTTTTTTGTACTTTCTCATGGGCTCCCTTTTTGTCCCCACTATACTCTTTTTCACACTGGCCTTTCTAACACCGTTGCTCACTGAGCTCTTTTTTCACTACTTTGGGTCTGGTTGCCTCTGATCCAATGTAAGCTGGGATAGTTGTCAAATGTTATGTTGATGTTATACCATTGTTCTCGGTTTATGTTTGTATTCCCATCTGCTGTCCATGCTTTCTGTGATTGCTCATTTTATTACCAATAAAATGTTTTCAAAAAAAAAAAAAAGTGTTCCTTTCATTATTTTGAGCAGTGTGTATTGCTTCATCAGTAAATTGATCCCTTTGGCTACAGATGCCTCTAGGAGCTGTGATGGGTATGAAATCCAATATTTTAATTAAAGATATCAGGTCTCTGAAGAAAAATGTTTGCTCTAGCATCATTTGTTATATCATCTGTCATGGAGCATCAATCATTTTCTTCTCAATTTCTGTTGCGATTTAAATGGTCCTATTTAAATGTGCAGGTCTTGGAAACATATTGGGACCCAGTTATAAAGGTGTGACTATGCCTTTATCTAGGCTATACTGCAACTTAAAAGCATTATTATAAACCACAGTGGTATGTTGCACAAATGTACTTAGTGCGTTGCTTACTTTGAGACTCTGAAGCAAGCAAAGTGCCTGGGGGAGTAGAATTCAGTCACATGATATCTCAAGGTCATGTGATCAGCCTCTCCTCCTATCAAAGAGTATTCACTGCACTGTTATGCAGACAATACACCACCTGAGTCATAAAATGTAGGCACAGCGTGAAGTAAGCACTGCAGTGTCTAATAGAGAGAAAAGAGCTTTACCTGTTCTCTAAAATAAATGCCCCACCTAGTGATCAATGCTCAAGAATCCTTCATTCCCTGCTATAAAGCATGAAACCTGATTGGTTCATATAGGTTACAATACTTAATGCTTCATCATTGCTCTTTATAATTACCCACTACCCACTTCAATTACCCACTTTACCCACTTCAGGATTTCGTCACTTCGAGTTTTGGTTCTTTGTTTACTTGGCCGTAACTGGTCAGTGAAGCAGCCAATCAGCCAATCTGTTTTTGATCGGCTGTATTGGAAGCCATAGGAGTGATCTGGGATCTAATAGACCCCAGATCTCTCCATAAAGAGGACTTGTCCTAGCCCATGCTATCACAAGGGATGTTGTTCATTGTGATAGCAATAAAGTTTATAAAAAAAATTAAAAGGACAGTGTAAAAAAGTCCTAAATAAAGTAAATAATAATAATAAAAACAATGCAAATTGCCCCTGTCTGGCCATGCTCACACATAAATGCCAAGCATACGTAAGTCTCGCGTGCATATGTAAACGGTGATCGCACCACACATATGAGTTATTGTAGCAAACGTCAGATCGAGAGCAATCATTTTAGCTTCAGACCTGTAAAGGAGTTTAAAGCGTCGCCTATGGAGATTTTTAGATACCAGTTTGGGTCAGTTCCATGGGCATATGCAATTTTAAAGTGTGACATGTTATTTATGTGGCGTAACATCATCTTTTATATTTTACCCCCAAAAATGTATAATTTATAGTGTTTGTGTATACTAAAATTCACTAAAATGTATTTTTATACCCAAAGATTTCCTTGAAAAACCTCTGCGCAAATACTGTGTGACATAAAAAAATATATATTCTTTAGGGCCTCTGCTAAAAAATATATATAATGTTTGATGGGTTTCAAGAAATTTTTTAGCAAATAAAATGTAGATTTGTACATATATGGGAGAAGTGTTAGAATTGGCCTGGTGTTGAAGTGGTTTAAATTAAATAAAAAATTGTAATACCAACATCTTTTTTTTTTTTCCATTCTGATTTTCAGAGCTTATCCATATGTATGTACCACCGTTTTCATTGATAACTATTAAGAAGGTTAATAATTGCATACATTATCAACAAATAGATTCCAAGTAAAAAAAGAAAAAGTTCATATAGACATTACTGTGCCATTCCAAAACCTCTTATACCTCACTGGGACCGTTAAGCTGGGATTACTATATTTTCTAGTTGAAAATCAGGAACAGGTTCTGATTAGGTGGGTCATTGGCTTATAATCTAAAGAAAACAGAATGAAACGAACATTAAATATAACAAAGCCCAGGATTCCCACATCTCCAAATCTAATATTTGCAATCACTTGGAGGTAGAAGGTAGAAAACAAAGAGGGAATACATCAGTATGAGGCATGCCCCTTCTACATTTTGTTCCTTAGCTAAATATAAATTTTGTAGGTATGTAAGGGATACAAAGCCCCATCTCATGGTTTCTACAGAAGAGATGGGGCCAGGGACGTATCTACCGCGAGGCAAGCAAGGCGTATGCCTTGGGTGACTTTTTTTCAGAGGGGCACCTGCAGCCATAACTCCGGTATCGTTTTTAGAGCCGCTGTTTGGCTCTCTTGTAATAGCAATTGGAGCTGCTTACTAGCCGCTCAATTGCTATTACAAGCAGCAGGAGGGGACGCCCCTCCTGCCGCCTTCCACGGCTCTCCTGTTCCCCAAGGAGACCCGAGCGACCAGCCGGCGCATCAGCTGGCCGGACAGCCTAGCAAAGTTGGGATCAGCTTTGATCAGCGGTTCGTAACAGCAAACTGGAAACAATGACATGACATCAATTCCAGTTTACTCGGAAATCATCTGCGCCAGTTTTTAAAAATCTAAAGCATTCAAAAACACTGATCTTGGTGTTTGGAATGCTTTTAGGTGCAGATGAGGGATTTGCAGCCTTTAGGTCCCATATCGCTCCATAAAGAGTACCTGTCCCATGCCTATTGCTGTCACAAGGACGTTCACATTCTTTGTGACAGCAATAAAAGTGATTAAAAAAAAAAATTAAAGTAACAGTGTAAAAATAAAAAAAAATGTATAATTAAAAAAAATATTTTTAATGTGCCCCCCATCCTCCCAAACAGTGATCGTCCCACACGTGCAGTATCACCGCAAATGTCAGATCATGGGCAGTAATTCTAGCACTAGGCTTTCTCTGTAAAGCTAAAGTGGTAACCTATAAAGTCTTTTTAACTGTTGCCTATGGATAGTAAAGTTTACGTGTTTGTCGCTGTTGCACGGCCGTGAGAAATTTTAAAACAGCTGGGGTGGGATAAATTTAGATGGAAGGGGGGGGGGGGGCGATTTTAGCCTTGCCTAGGGCAGCACAAAACAAAAATACTCCACTGGATTGGGTTCTCTATGTGGCAAAGTCTTTCAGCACAGGTAGTGTCCAATTATCATGAAAAAGGAAATTCATTTATTCCAAAGGTCTAGGGAAACAACGGTGGAAGAGGGTGGATAGGCGTGCTTGAAGCGAAAGTCTACAGGGAATTTCACAAACTCTGAGGAAGAGTCAGTGTGGCAGTATGAGTCTGCTCATTCCTCGCCTGCTGGTACACATGGTAATGACCAGAATCAGTGGGCATGTACTAAAAGAGAATCAATTTTTTGGTTGTGATGAAGCGTCCCACTATAACGAAGTGGCAAAGCACAAAAGTCATAGTGGTAAGCAGACCAAAATTATACACAAGCAGGTCTGCATTACCTGGAGTGTCCCACTCTATGTTTGTGAAGGAATTCCATATAGGACAGCAGCTGGTTGTAGATATTGTACCTTTAGGTAAGGTGGGAAGGACCTGGTGGTGGGGCCAAAAAGCCATATCTGCAAGATATTACAGTTTCCACTAGCAGTATCTGAGCTAGATCAGAAAATTGCTGTTAGTAACATTTATATTTGTTGTCACTAAAAACCGCCAGGTGTATTGTCTGGTCTGAGTATCTTCCAAATAAAGATCTCCCACAGTTCCAAGTAAAGTAACAATACTGTAAGCACCGATTAATAGCTTTATACAAGTGAAGTAGAAGATATGAGTTGAAGATAAGAGGAATAGCTTCTAGTAGGGCCAATGCCAATGGAATATTTAAGGTTGTTATTGTGGAAAATGCAATATACTGCCAAGAAAAGATTTTAAAAAGATACAACTATGCCTGCCTAAGATGTAAATGGATTCTATTCTGAGGTTTGGGAAATGTTTATACTGTGTGATTTATACTGAGTGATCTGTTTATAGACTGAGTTCTGGTGTATACAGAAAATGACATATTAGAAACATTTACTCTTTATGTTGCAAGTCTATGTGCCTAGAAAAACAAATCCATATAAAATAAACATTCAATGAGATATTGATTTTACCCGTAATGAAGGAAAACATCGACAGATTGAACATATTCAGCTGAGCCTTAACTAAAGAATCTGCAGCTGGCATTGATGTTATTAGAATCTGCATGATCCCATTGACATAAAGCACTCTAGAGAAGTCTGACATAAAACTCTTGCAGCACAAGATTGGAGAACTGAAGAACCCGACTATATAACCATGTTATGTAAAAAATCCAACAGATGTTTTTGCTTAATATTATCATCAATAGTGTTGGCATGTTAAGCAGCATTTTAAAGAAAAAATCTCATACCAATGCTTCAATGAGTGGATGAACAGTATTATTGTTCCACCATTGACATCCAACAGTCTGGAGCAGCCATTACTAACCAGGGTTCTGTGGAATCAGGGGCGTACCTACAGGGGTCACAGGGGTTGCAAATGTCTCCATGCTCCAGGGGCCCTGTACAGCCCCCCCTGTACACTTGGATATGAGGAGTGGCAGGGGCTGCAGCATATAGAGGAACCGATCTCTTCATTTTCCTGCTGAAGCTGCTGAATGCCCGCTTCTCCTCCTCCCCCTCCCGCAGACATTCAGCAACTGCAGGAGGAAAATGAAGAGATTGGTTCCTCTATATACAGCCGCCCCCACAACTCTTCCCACACAGCTTCTTTCTGCTGCCCCCCTGTGTGCTCTCCTGCCTCCCTAAACTCTTTCCCAGCCCCCTTGTGCTTCCACCTGGCCCCCCCTGTCCCCTGCAGTTCTGCCTGCCCCCCCTCCCCTCTCCCGCTGGCTGCTGCGGGGAATGAGTCAGAATGGAGAGCGGTGAAGGGGTCAGTAAATGTGTCATTTACCGAGCCCTTCCTTGTCTGAATGAATAGAGTCAGTGATCCGTACCGATCACTGACTGTGTCCATTCATAATTGAAGCATAGTAAATCTTCTTTCTCTGTCTCAAAGGTGGAAAATCAGAGGTCAGTTTAGACCCCTGATATCTCACCAAAGCCCTTCAACGTGGCTCCTAAATAAATGGTAAAAAATAATTTAGAAAAAATAGTAAAAAAAAAAAAAAAAATGGTGAAAAAAAAAAATTTAAAATACAAAATAACATAAATAAAAACTACTGAAACCAGTGGTGGAACTACCATGGTCATAAAGATTGCACTTGAGACCAGGCCCTGGCATTCCACCACAGGGTACTAGGGAAGGGGGGCCCTTCTTGGTTTCTTGTACCAGGGCCCTGAAGGTTCTAGTTACACCACTGCTTGCAACCCTAGGGTTTCTCCAGAGTTAGCTAGGGGTTCCTTGAGTTTTGAGAAATTCCTGTTCTCAGATAAGTAATCACTGACACAAATGATCTTTTTTAGCTATCTATAAGGGTGGGGTTCTTCCCAATGACCACCAATGTAAGGACCATCACACTAATGTACCTTGAGCTTTAGATATAGTAATTATTATCGGGTATTCCTGAGACCATAAAGTTATTTCAAAGGTTCCTCCATGCTATAAAGGTTAAGAAAGGTTGATCTAGAGCCTATTAATGTCTTTTTACAAGGTCCAAAGGCATATGTCACTTGGGATAATATCATTATGTACTGTATATCTACCATTCTTAGGTCAAAACATTGATTTTACTAAATTGAAAAAAAAAAAAAAAAAGTGTTAAAACCTCTCTTGATTTTTTTTTATTGCTATTTGTGTCCTAGCTAATGTGTGTGACCACTTTGAATAGGACAGTATCAGTATAAAGGGTGCAGACAGTTTAGGGGGGATCTGGTGGCCATTTGGTTGTGCATACTGAACATGGGAAAAGTGCAATTAATTTTATGATCAGGTAAGCTGGGCTTATTAGAGATGTCTCTATGCTTTCTAATTGCACCATGAGCAGTATTTTTATATATTTTCTCTTTCTTCTGTTTTTTTTTTTGCAAGGCTCACATGTGAATTTGTGAAGGTCATCTTTTCTTTCATCTTTAGGATGGTTCCATACCTTCTAGATAAGGTATCTTAACTATATTTTCAATTTCTCAAAAGTCAAATGAGCAGCCTGAATATTTATTGTGCTTCAGCCAATACATGGGGAGGTGTGCCCAGCAGGTGGCTGGAGAGGCATAAAAATAGTCTTAGCTTTAGAACAGCAGGGTCTCCACCTGGCTGAGAGGGGGGTGGCTACCCGCCTCGCACCCTGCAGCAGTTCTACTGATTCAAGCTGATGTTCATCAAGGTCCAAGCTGTGGCCTACTTCTAAAATCCCTTTCTGAAGCTAATCAAGAGAAATTCACCTAAGGACCTGGTCTGGAGAGTTTACTGAAGAGTACCTAATGGAACTTGGAAAGGGTCTGGCTGTCCTGTGGCATTGAGGGCATTAACCTCTCTTTCACTGAAGAGTGTTTTGTGGATACTCTAAGGAGGCATCCGGTGATTCGGTGACATTGCAAGTACTGAGTTTAGGGTACTAGTGATTGTGTGCTTTTTCACTTTGGGTGGAAGTGCCAACGTTAGCTCTAACTGAGACACAGTAGCTTTTACGAGGAATCACTTGTCGCCATCTTCCATTGCTCCTGCATAGAGACCTTCCAGGGAAACTTGGTCTAGTAAAGTGTCCTCCTGTTATTATTCAGTAGTTCCGTAGTGTCCCATGTCACTCTACAGGTTCTTCAGCAATAAAAATTTGGGAAAAAAGACATACCCTAGACTGTTTAATAAACCAGAGTGAATGGACTGCTGCTGTGTGCCTGGCTGCCTCTGCACTAATCTGGGAAAGAACCAGTTAATGACAGGGGTAGTGCTACATATACATCAGAACTAGATTACTATTTACTCACAAAAAATCATTAGTCCAACCTACTCATGATTTATGAAAACAATCAATTAATATGCTTATCCGAAGAGAGAAAGCTTGTATACTAGCATAGAGGATACCCAAATACATATAATACATGTTAGAACGAGTATTTTACACATTCTGGATATACTGTATGTCTCAGGTAGCAATGCTTATAGAATAACAGATGAAAGACCACAGCTGGGATTAAAAGATTGTCATCCTAGTCAAATATTTCCAAATGTTGACTTAGCTGTCGGCCAATACATTACCAAATACTGAGGTACATTGTTGTTATTGAATAAGAACTCTAGTGGTAAAAATATATATAATTTTGTGTGCACTTTGTTGGCAGGATGTAAATAACATTACTCTATGTGCTATATAAAGGGATATGTGAATGCTTTTACACTTAGCTATGATTTGTCAGCTGAGGCTAGTTCTGATGGTGGTTGTGGTGGAGTGCAACTGGTTTTAATTAATTGCACCTATGAATTGTTTGTTTCTTTCTTTGAAAAACATACAAAAGCCTTAGGGCTCTTTCACACACTGTGTCCGTCAAACGGACTCCGCTTTTCTCAGCGGGGGATCGATCCGCCGATCCCCCTCCGAGCAGAAGGATGAAAGCTGTGTCTCCGCGCTGTGTGCGGAGACACAGCTGTCAGTTCCCCATACATCTCTATGGGGGAAATCAGATGGGAACGGACCGTCGGTCCGTTCTCATCCGATCCCATCTGATCCGATCCGCTGGATGGATGGAAAATAGGGTTTCCATCGTCCAGATTTCACGGACTGGATCGGGTCAGATGTAGGTGGACATGTCTCCGCTGACATCCGATTCCCCATAGGAATGCATGGGGCATCCATTCAGATCTGCCAAAAAAACGGACAGGCGGATCTGAACGGTTCGCCTGTGTGAAAGGGGCCTTAATAAAAAGCATCTGATGAAAACAAAAAATATAGGGGTGTGATGTTACTTGGACACAATTGTACCTGGAATTGTTGTTTAGGCCCCATTCACATAGGGGTGATCCGACTTCGGGGGGCGACCTCCGAGGTCGCGGTGCGAGCAGCGCGCCGCGACCTCGGAGCGGCCGCCACGGACTTCATAACATTGAAGTCTATGGCGGTTGCCTCCGGGTCGCCCCAAAGAAGCTCCGGACCCTTTTTCTAAGTCGGAGCGACTTGTGTCGATCCTATTAGAACGGGTCCGCAGCTTCCCTATGGAAGGCGACCTGTGAGGCGACCAGGTCGCCTCACAGGTCGCCTTAGTGTGAACGGGGGCTTAGTTGGGTCCTGTGACCTGTTTTTCCTTTTCTTTGAATAATATTATTTTATTTCATAAAAAATAAACAATGTGCACTTCAAGGGTGTCTATAGCGGCTGTCTATAGCGGCTGCATCTGCATCTTTGTTTGTGCCTTGTTCTCTTTTTTGTACTGCCTTAAACTTGTGAGATTGTAATAAAAAAAAAAAAAGCATGTAAATATTACATTGTTACATTACATGTTACAGAAGGTTAATGTCAAACATCTTTTCCCTGTAGAACTTATTTTTTATATTCTGCTATACCATTAGAGGTGTATAAATATTAACCTCTAATTGTCCACAGAGCACCAAGGCTGGAGGAATCAGATATGGTGTTCAGATGAGACTGTCAGTGGTGGATGATTAACTCTCAAGCTGATGAAATGCATTGAAGTGTGCTCCATTGGAAATAAAAGATTCAAATCATCAAAAAATATATACAGTATCTCACAAAAGTGAGTACACCCCTCACATTTTTGTAAATATTTTATTATATCTTTTCATGTGACAACAATGAAGAAATGACACTTTGCTACAATGTAAAATAGTGAGTGTACAGCTTGTATAACAGTGTACATTTGATTTCCCCTCAAAAAAACTCAACACATCCATTAATGTCTAAACCACTGGCAACAAAAGTGAGTACACCCCTAAGTGAAAATGTCCAAATTGGGCCCAAAGTGTCAATATTTTATGTGGCCATCATTATTTTCCAGCACTGCCTTACCCTCTTGGGTATGGAGTTCACCAGAGCTTTACAGGTTGCCACTGGAGTCCTCTTCCACTCCTCCATGACGACATCACGGAGCTGGTGGATGTTAGAGGCCTTGCGCTCATCCACCCTCCATTTGAGGATGCTCCGCAGATGCTCAATAGGGTTTAGATCTGGAAACATGCTTGGCCAGTCCATCACATTTACCATCAGCTTCTGTAGCAAGGCAGTGGTTGTCTTGGAGGTGTGTTTGGGGTTGTTATCATGTTGGAATACTGCCCTGCGGCCCAGTCTCTGACGGGAGGGGAACATGCTCTGCTTCGGTATGTCACAGTACATGTTGGCATTCATGGTTCCCTCAATGAACTGTAGCTGCCCAGTGCCGGCAGCACTCATGCAGCCCCAGACCATGACACTCCCACCTCCATGCTTGACTGTAGGCAAGACACACTTGTCTTTGTACTCCTCACCTGGTTGCTGCCACACACGCTTGACACCATCTGAACCAAATACGTTTATCGTGGTCTCATCAGACCACAGGACATGGTTCCAGTAATCCATGTCCTTAGTCTGCTTGTCTTCAGCAAACTGTTTGTGTGCTTTCTTGTGCATCATCTTTAAAAGAGGCTTCCTTCTGGGATGATAGCCCAGCAGACCAATTTGATGCAGTGTGCGACATATGGTCTCAGCATTGACAGGCTGACCCCCCACCAAAATTAACACACCTGCTCCCCATTCACACCTGAGGCCTTGTAAAACTAACGAGTCACCTGACACTGGGGAGGGAAAATGGCTAATTGGGCCCAATTTGAAACTTTTCACTTAGGGGTGTACTCACTTTAGTTGCCAGCGGTTTAGACAATAATGGCTGTGTGTTGAGTTATTTTGGGGGCACAGAAAATGTACACTGTTATACAAGCTGTACACTCACTACTTTACATTGTAGCAAAGTGTCATTTCTTCAGTGTTGTCAAATGAAAAGATATAATAAAATATTTACAAAAATGTGAGAGGTGTACTCACTTTTGTGAGATACTGTATAGGGGTAGAATAATAAAATATAATAATGCACAAATGAGCAGCGCTAGTAAACTACTACTATTGATAAATTAAAATGATATAAAGCCCATCAAATATGCCACAGGATCAGTGGTTACACAAAATATGTAATGAACTGTGAACTCTTCACCCAGGTGCTTGGTTACATAGTTACATAGTTAGTGAGGTTGAAAAAAGACATCAGTCCATCCAGTTCAACCTATGATGTGTGTGTGTGTTTGCTTTTAACCGTACATTGTATACCCCTGTATGTTGTGGTCTTTAAGGTGTCCATCTAATAGTTTTTTGAAACTATCAATGCTCCCTGCTGATACGACTGCTTGTGGAAGAGAATTCCACATCCTTACCGCTCTTACAGTGAAGAACCCCTTACGCACTTTAAGGTTAAACCGCCTTTCCTCAAGTTTTAGTGAGTGGCCACGTGTCTTATTGTATCTCCTCTCTCTGAATAGTTTGTTCCTTATGCTAGGGTCGCCAGTACAGTATTTGTACATTGATATCATATCCCCCCTCAATCGTCTCTTCTCCAGAGAGAATAGGTTCAGTGCTTGTAGTCTTTCCTCATAGCTGATGTCCTCCATTCCCCTAATTATTTTTGTTGCCCTTCTCTGGACTTTCTCCAGTTCCAGCACATCCTTCCTGAGGACCGGTGCCCACAACTGGACAGCATACTCCAGATGTGGCCGGACCAGAGTCTTGTAGAGTGGAAGAATAATCTCTTTATTTCTGGAGTGAATCCCCTTTTTTATACATCCCAGTATTCTGTTGGCTTTGCTTGCGGCGGCTTGGCATTGCATGCCACTGCCAAGCCTGTTGTCTACCAGTACCCCCAAGTCCTTTTCCATCCTAGACTCACCCAGAGGTTCCCCCCCTAGTGAGTAGCTTGCTTTCTGGTTTCTGGCCCCCAAGTGCATTACTTTACATTTTTCAACATTAAATCTCATCTGCCATGTAGTTGCCCACCCCGTTATTTTGTTCAGGTCTGCTTGTAAGGTTTCCACATCCTGCATAGAAGATATTGGCAAGCCTAATTTAGTATCATCTGCAAATACTGAGATTGTACTAGATATCCCCTCCTCTAGATCATTTATGAATAAATTAAACAGGATTGGTCCCAGGACAGAACCCTGGGGGACCCCACTTTCCACACCCGCCCAGTCCGAGTACTCCCCATTAATCACCACCCTCTGTACTCTCCCCTGGAGCCAGTTCTCTATCCAGGTACTCACCTTATGGTCCATACCTACCTTCCTTAGTTTGTACAGTAAGCGTTTGTGGGGAACGGTGTCAAAGGCCTTTGCAAAGTCCAGATACACCACATCCACAGGCTTACCTTTATCTAGTCTAGGTGGCAGCTCACTTCATCGTAGAAGGTTAATAGATTGGTTTGGCACGAACGATTTTTCATGAATCCATGCTGATTACTACTTATAATACCGTTTTCATTACTAAAGTCTTGTATGTGTTCCCTTATCATCCCCTCCAAAATTTTGCAGACTACTGATGTTAGGCTGACCGGCCTATAGTTACCCGGGATATATCTCGGCCCCTTTTTAAATATTGGTACCACGTTGGCTTTTTTCCAATCAGCTGGCACCATAACCGTCTGTAAACTATCCTTAAAGATCAAGAATAATGGTCTGGCAATCACCTGGCTGAGCTCATTAAGAACCCTCGGGTGCAAGCCATCCGGTCCCGGGGATTTATTTATGTTAAGTTTCTCTAGTTTAGCTCTAAGTCTATCCTCTGTTAGCCATGGCGGCACTTCCTGAGGTGTATTATTTAGTTCGGCCTTACAAGCAAGGTTCGTGTAGCCCCCGCGATTCCTTTGTGAAGACTGAAGAAAATAAATTATTTAACACTTCCGTCTTTTCTCTGTCCTCTGTGGCCATTTTTCCTTTATCATCTTTTATGGGGCCAATGTGCTCTGGCCTCGCTTTCCTACTGTTTATATACTTAAAGAACTTCTTGGGGTTCTTTTTACTCTCCTCCGCTATATGTCTCTCGTGTTCTATTTTAGCCGCCCTGATTTCATCTTTACATTTCTTATTACACTCTTTGTAATGCTTAAATGCTGCCAATGACCCCTCAGTCTTGTATTTTTTGAAGGCCTTTTCTTTAGCTCTAATATACATTTTTATGTTGGAGTTTAGCCACCCAGGGTTTAGTTTTGCTCTTTTAAATTTATTTCCCTGTGGAATGCACTGGCCCACCCCCTTGTTAAGTATGCTCTTGAAGCACTCCCATTTTTCCTCCGTGTTCTTTGTTCCCAGGGTTCTATCCCATTTTATATTTTCTAGCAGCGAGCGCAGTTTAGGGAAATTGGCTCTTTTGAAATTCAGTGTCCTTATATTACCCTTGTGTTTCCTATTACTGTAATTAATACTGAAACCAATTGACCTATGGTCACTGTTCCCTAAGTTGTCCTGTATTTCTATATCCGTGAGCAGGTATGTATTGTTGGTAATCAGTAGGTCAAGTACCGCATTTTTTCTTGTCGGTGCATTCACTATCTGACCCATGAAATTGTCCTGCAAAATATTTAGGAACTGCCGAGCCTTGGCTGAATGCGCAAGACAGTGAACAAACCAGCCACCACACACTGAATCTTACCAACGGTAAAGATGTGAACAGCAGCAAGCAGTTATGGGACCTCTAAACCCCGTTCACAGGAGCCAAATAGCTGCAGACATCATGTAAGCATCAACCATTTCCAATCCTAAGCGCCAATATTCCTCATACAATATGAACGCAGGACCCGATCATCCCAATGATGTTCCGGTTCAAACTCACCTCATAAGGGGGAAGATATTAGGAGGAGAAGGCCCGAAGTGTAGTACTTTATAAAAAGCCTTTATTAAAACAGGGTATGCACTCACCATGTGAGAAGACAAGCAGAGCATATAGGTGTAAGTTGGACAATGTTCCTCTGATACAACCAACAAAATGGCCGACCTCCAACTTCTGGTTGTGATGTGGTGACGCTTGGCTAGCTCCTCCCGACGCGTTTCATCACTACGACAACTTCAGGGGCGTGGCCAAGCGTCCGCGACACATCACATTTATACCCAGACACAATGGGCGGAAATGAATGAAAGCTGTGTATCTTCATTAGGATACCCCGGAAGCCGAAACTAGTCTTCACACATGCGTTCCACCAAAAGGGAGAACCAGGTGACCAGCCCACCCGGAAAAGACAAAGTAGAAAATCCAGGTTCAGCTAATATAGCCCACAGCTATAAAATTTGGTAACATCACACACGAAAGCCATATAGGAACATTGTTTACATCAGATAAAAACATTTCTAATAAAGCAATCTCATAAGCATGAGAGCAAATGTTATAAAAATAATTATGAAAATTATTTTTATAATTATTTTTATAACATTTGCTCTCATGCTTATGAGATTGCTTTATTAGAAATGTTTTTATCTGATGTAAACAATGTTCCTATATGGCTTCCATGTGTGTTGTTACCAAATTTTATAGCTGTGGGTTGTGTCCCCTTTAGCTGTGCCCGGATTTTCTACTTTGTCTTTTCCGGTTTCTGGGGCGGGCTGGTCACCTGGTTCTCCTTTTTGGTGGAATGCATGTGCGAAGACTAGTTTTGGCTTCCGGGGTATTCTAATGAAGATACACAGCTGTCATTAATTTCCGCCCATTGTGTCTGGGTATAAATGTGATGTGACGCGGACACTTGGCCATGCCCCCTGAAGACGCCGTAGTGACGAAACGCGGCGGGAGGAGCTTGCCAAGCGTCACCACATCCCACCCGGAAGTTGGAGATCGGCCATTTTGTTGGTTGTATCCGAGGAACGTTGTCCAACTTATACCTATATGTGTTCATGCTCTGCTTGTCTTCTCACATGGTGAGTACATACCCTGTTTTAATAAAGGCTTTTTGTAAAGTACTACACTATGGGCCTTCTGCTCTTAATATCTTCCCCCTTATGAGGCGAGTTTGAACCGGAACATCATTGGGATGATCGGGTCCTGCGTTCATATTGTATGAGGAATATTGGCGCTTAGGATTGGAAATGGTTGATGCTTACATGGATGTCTGCAGCTATTTGGCTCCTGTGAACAGGGTCTAGCGGTCCCATAACTGTTTGCTGCTATTCACATCTTTACTGTTGGTAAGAGTCAGTGTGTGGTGGCTGGTTTGTTCACTGTCTTACCATACCAAGCACCTGGGTGAAGAGTTCACAGTTTATTTCATCTTTTGTGTAACCACCGATCCTGTGGCGTATTTGATGGACTTTTTATAATTTTAATGTATCAATAGTAGTAGTTTACTAGCGCTGCTCGTTTTTGCATTATTTCCTTTAACTTCCCAGAGTTTGAGTTAGCTTCTGGTACCTTATAGGGAGCGCAGGTAGTTTTCTTTGTGTGTTTAATAAAATATAATATTTACCCTATTACTCACTCCAGCAAGCTCCTTCTATCTCGGATACTCTTTGTTGTGGGTGGTTCCTCATGTACAATGCAGGACTTTTGACCCTGCATTGTACTTGATGATATCAGCATGTATGTTAGAGAAGAGCCTTTGTTGAACTGGTCACACAAATAAAAGGAGCCTTCCAGAGCAAGTAGCAAGGCTAGGATTATACCTTTATTTATCAGACTTAACAAGCATTTACTGTCAATACCTGGTAGGTAGAGCCTGAATGTGCGGAGGAAGGCCTCTCTTACACCTCTGACTCAGAGCCCCTGATAGAGTAGACAGGAAGCGCAGAGTGCAGAGTCGCACGAGTGCCGGTGGATGTGCAGGCTGCAGGACTGCTGGTAGCGTAGAGTTCCAGATGGAGGCAGGTGTCCTGGGAGTAGTTGGATCAATGCAGCAACTAGGGAGCCTCGGGGAATACTGGAAGGTAAGCAGAGTTGGACAAGCCGGGTCATACACAGAGAGGTCAGATCAGGTACAAGTGGAGAGACTGGAGAATGGTAAAAGAACAAGCTGGGGTCGGTGCAGGCAGAGAACTGGAGTAGTCAAAGGCAAGCCGGGTCAAGGTCTCAGGAACAACACAGGTAACAGGAAGCAGGACTGGCACGGAACGCTGTAGACGAGACAGCACTGATCCTGGGAGCAGATCTAGTTTAAATAGGCCTTTTGATGCTTAACTGTCATCAGGTGCGCAGCACACTCAAATTCACATGCTGGGGCTTTCACGTTTGCCAATTAGCCAATTAGTTTTGGGAAATTCAAGGGGCAGGACCTTGCCTGCGGTTGCCAACTTGTCTCCTGGCAGGACCTTCCTGACATTTACCTTTGCAGTGTGGAGCCCCACTGCAAGGGTAATTATTTTTCCTTCCTAGAGTGGTTCTTACATTTATAACCAACATGGAAGTTGTACAATGCAGGGGAAATTTGCTTTCATGTGTCATTAAGGAAGAATAGGATAAAGTACATGCAGTATGTCTCAGGGTAGGTACTCCCAGGTAAGAGCAGGATTACACCTCCAGAAACAGTGTCAGGACCTGGAACTGAACCTAGGACATCTGCTGCGTCTGGCAGTAAGCTCTTCTTTTGAATCCACCTGAGATGCTGGACAGCTCCCTGCTTGATTCCAACTTACTTTCTATCTTGGTTCTGGTGAACCTTGAACTCCTTGCTCCTCCCTTGAACTTTATATTTAAGCCATGCCTTTGCACTGCCTGTTTGCCAGATTATTGTGCTCTTTTCCAGCCAATATCTTGCTGCCATCCCCATCTTCATTACCATTCATTAACCAACCTTTGGCTTGCTCTTCAGCTATGCTTCTGCTTGATCCCAATCTGCAACCACTTATTCCTGACCTTAGACTTGTTTACTGACTATGCTTCTGCTTATCCCTACCTGCTATATTTGCTACTGAACCTCTAGCTTACTCACCTCCTGGTGGGGTGATCCTGAGGACCGCAACTTGGCACTAGTATGCAGTATTTCCACCATCAGTGCTAAGACCCCACGCACTGGGTGAGCCCACATCACCTGTCAGGGGAAACGCGTGTATCTTGTGCTCATGTGTTCACCTTACTGTTTTGATTTGAGCCTTTCCACTGCCCTCGGAGCCTGACCCCTGATCATGAAAAACACCTTGATGGGGAATGGAGTGAGGTTTACAAAAATATTGGCAAATGTAATTAAGACATCTCATTGTATTAAAACTTTAAAAGAGGTTTTAATAAGTCCTCTTTACTGGGGTGAGTGCTAGAGAATTTAGCACTCTTTATACTGCAGAGATCAGAAACTTTTGGTGAAATTAAATGTGCATCTGTGATCCAAATAAAAATCTATGATGTGATTTTTTAACTACATGGCAGCACAGAATGGGACTGATTTGATGTAACCTTACTATTGTACTTGTTTGAGCCTGACTATGGCAGGAAATAATTAGGGAAGAACAGTGGGAAAAAAACTAAAGGTTGTCATTAGAAAACTCCAGAACCCTAAATTACGTGTCTATTATGGTAAACTAATGAGAATGCTTTGAATCATTGAGAAAAAATGTACTTTTAATTTTATGCTGCTGGGAACTTGTTTATATCTTGTCTAACCTTTCGTCATTATTTTTAATCTAAAAGAAACAACAAAAGGCTGCAAATGAACAGTAAGACCTTTGTCATCCTTTATGGTGTAACCTGGCAAACATTTTTCCTTAACGTTTAGTCACCTTGTGTGGGCCAACAAAACGAGTGAGTCTTACGTCAGGTTTGGTTTTTCTTTTTTTTGCACCATAGAGGTCATAATACACTGCATGTCCAAAAAAAGTTGGCACCAAAAAAAGGTCACACACTCTTATATTTTGTTGGCTTTGACTACGGCACGCATTTGCTGTGGCAAAGTTTCGATAAGCTTCTGCAATGTCATGTAGCAAGGTTTCCAGGCCTATGGCCTGATGTGGGTCTGCCATTAGTACCGGAATCCTCTCTAGCCCATGTGAGCTGAGTCCCTGGGTGTGACAACTGAAGCATCGACAACTCTGGCATCTTTGTTTGTAGTTTTATTGAAATAAAGGGGATGGGAGAAGGGAATAAGTGGGATACTCCTTGAGGCTCAAACTAGTTACAATTGGGACTTTTCTCCAAAAATGCCCATTGGCGCTTCCTTGACGCCACTGACTCTGAGAACACTCTGTATAACAGAAGAAGTGTCGAATCCCGACAGTCCAGTAGATCCAAGACTAAGAACTGTAGAACTCCTGACACTGTTGTACTGTGAAAGTCACTGAATACTTTCCCCCGCCTGGCACAGCTTGAGGTAGTATATTGCAGAACTCTGTGTAACTGTCACTGTAACTGGCACACTCTGTACACTTCAGGGCCCAGACTGCAGGTGCCCCCTTTGACCTTGAACTCTTCAGGGTCCACTAACTTTGTACCCCCTTTGCAACTTCAGGGTCCTCTACCTAGGTACCCCCTTTACCAGCTAGCTGACACTGGATCCCAAAACCTCTCCCGGAGTGGTCTCCTCTGACTCTAGGCAGACCCCCAGGGGCAATTCCTGGGACTGGACCTCTCTCTCTCTCTCTCTCTGCAGGTTCTCGGCACACCGGATCCCCTCAGCTCAACTCAGCACCTTCTGGACTCTCAGGCGACAACCTGAGACATCCGCCTTCCTCAGACAGGAGGAGAGACAGCTGCACTCTCCTTCCGGGGACTCTGCACCTGCCAAAGACACCGTGCTACACACTTCCCCCCAAACTTATACCCACTCCCAGAATCCTATGCAGCCTTATCTGCCTTCTGGGGTAGTTACAAGCTGGGATGTGTCCCCTGATTGGGCTTCCCACACTGCCCTATGAGAAACCTCTCACAGGAGCCAGTGGGGATACTTCTCCCCTCAGCAGGCACATCTGGAAGCCCTGAAACCCTAGCTACATAAATCACAGCCCTGCTGTTAGGCAGACAGGGCCCACTATACATTTTCCTAGCACCTACCTGTAGGGTGCTACTGTCACAAGATTTTATTCCGTCCAGTGTTGCATTCATTTTTCACCAAGATCTTGTATTGATGATGGGAGAGTCAGAACACTGCGGAAAGCCTTCTCCAGCACATCCCAAAGATTCTCAAAGGGGTTAAGTTCTGGACTCTGTGGTGGCCAAACCATGTGTAAAAATGATGTCTCATGCTCCCTGAACCACTCTTTCAAAATTTAAACCCCATGAATCCTGGCATTGTCATCTTGGAATATGCTTGTGCCATCAGGGAACAAAAAACCCATTGATGAAATAACCTGGTCATTTAATATATTCAGGTAGTCAGCTGACCTCATTCTTTGGGCACATGCAGTAACTATCCAATAGGATAGTTACTGCATGCTTAGTTTAGTTAGGTGCTTAGTTAATTCCAGGTGGCGACTTCTTTTTTTGGCCATGCAGAGTATCTAGGCAGAAGGATGTATGTAAGAGGGAATATTTTCCTACCAATTACTTTGTAAAATTATTGACTCTGTAAAATAAAGATTGGGATAACAGGTGTTGAGCAGTAAAAAAAAAAAAGGATAAGATAAGAAAAGATAAACATACTGGGGTCAAAAAAGGGAGCCATGGGTAAAATGTGTACACTTATTTTATAGATCTATGGAATTTTGAAACTGCCAGTTTATGTTTTACATACATTCTGTTTGTTGCAAATTTACAATGTATTACATCCACTACTCTAGCACTTAAAGTGTATCTGCTGTGACAGTGTGAGGCCATGCTACAATGTGAGTTTAGGTATCAAAGGTAAAAATGACAGGATTTGCATTCAGGCTTAATGTGAAAATAACTGTGTTTTAATTTTTTTCCGGGTTTTGTGATCCCGGATCGGGGTCTGGAGTGTGAAGGTTCCAAAGTGTATTGGGTGAGATGGAACCTTCAATTTTGTGTCTGGGTTTTGATAGACACCTGCATCCTGTGTGAGTACACAGATGTGCAGAGCCGTTATAAGCCAAGTCTGAGAATAGCTCTGGTTTGCCTTTTGCAGACAGAGCCCTGTCAGGAGAGCTGTGTGTTTCTGCCAAGACTGCACCCCATAGTGTGGGGACTCCTTGCCCAAGGACTGGCAAAGTTGTGACAGCTACAAGAGTCTGGGAGACCAAGAGAGGGTCTGCGAGACTGAGGAAGCTGGAGCGTAGAAAGTCCAGGGGGTTGGATAGAATCTGGAAGTCTCTGGAAGAGTTAGGAAGCCTGGGGAGGGGGTGGGGGGAACCTAATTTGAAAGGCCAGAAGTGGGCCTGTGCTCTGAGGTACTGCAGTCAAGTCTGAGTGAGCCTGAAGAACCTGTGGGCTTAGGGACCAGCATTAGGAGCAACAAGAAAAGACAGGCGCCACTCAGTAATGCAATCAAAGTTTATTTTCACAACACGTAGCACACTTACATTAAAATTAGCCAAGGGCTTCTCCTGATAATTACTCTACCCCGTGGCATAGCGCTTCCTCCTCATGGCCGGACCAGCAGCCGTTAGATGACGCCGCCTCGATGGAGTCCAATGGGGGAGCAGGATCAGACCGGAGACGGCGGTAAGCCGCTTGTCAACCTATGATGACGTAACGCGTTTCGGAGCATGCGCACAACGCTCCTTCCTCAGACAATTCAAGATACCGACAAGTGCGGTCTGATCCTGCTCCCCCATTGGACTCCATCGAGGCGGCGTCATCTCCCGGCTGCTGGTCCGGCCGTGAGGAGGAAGCGCTATGCCACGGGGTAGAGTAATAATCAGGAGAAGCCCTTGCCTAATTTTAATGTAAGTGTGCTACGTGTTGTGAAAATAAACTTTGATTGCCTTACTGAGTGGCGCCTGTCTTTTCTTGTTCACATGTGCCAGCGGGATCTCGGCTTTTGCCTGCTCACAGTGCTGCCCTCAGGAACCAACCTTGGACTTTTTTCGACATTTGGATTCACTTCACCTCATCCCATCAACATCCTAGTGCGGGTCCTATCTGTCGGCACAAGCGCCCAACACACCTTTTTTTGTTTCTAGCATTAGGAGCAACGGTGCTGCTGACAAAATACCATTTTTTTTGGTATACTACACTTAAAGGAAATCTATGATCTCAACATACACTTTAACTATTTGCTGTCAAATCATGTACCTGTACGTCATTGGCTTCAAGTGGTTGAACAAGGGTGATGCCTGCAGCAGTTTTTTAGAGTTGATGGTGGGCTCTCTAGTAATAACAACTGATGCAGTTAAGCAACCACTCAGCTGTTATTACAGTAGGGGATGTCCCCTCCCGTCACCTTCTACCGCTCCCCCGGGCGGGAGTGACCCAAGCGACCTGCCAGCACATCTGCTGGCTGGCTGAAGACCCGAACAAAGCCGGAATCAGCTTTAATCGAGTCTCGGATGTAGTAACCCGGAAGCGACGTCACAACATCACTTTCGGTTTACTCTGGAGCCAACAGTGTTTTTAAAAATCTAAAGTATTCAAAAAAATGCAGTTCTTGGCGTTTTGAATACTTTCAAGTGCAGAGGAGGGAGTTTGGGGTCTTATAGACCCCAGATCCCTCTATAAAGAGTACCTGTCACTGCCTATTACTGTCAGAAGGGATCTTGTGACAGCAATAAAATTGATAAAAAAAATAATTAAAGGGACAGTGTAAAAAAATAAAATAAATTTAAAAAAGTGCCTCATCCCTCCGCACTCGCGCACCAAAGCAAATGAATACATAAGCCGTGTCCGCAAATGTAAGCAGTGAGGTATCGCCACAACTGTTAGAGTGAGAGTAATAATTGTAGCACTAGAACTCCTCTGTAATGCTAAACAGGTAACCTTTAAATTTTTTAAAGCGTCGCCTATGGAGATTTTTATGTACCGTAGTTTGTCGCCATTCCACGAGTGTGCGCAATTATAAAGCATGACATGTTACGTACCTATTTACTCGGCGTAACACCATTATTCACATTATGCAAAAAAATTGGGCTAACTTTACTGTTTTGTTTTTTTTTTGTTTTTTGTTTTTTTCCAAAACAAATTGTGTTTAAAGGAACGCTGAGCAAATACAGCGTGACATAAAATATTGCAACGACCGTCATTTTATTTTATATATAATGTTCGGGGGTTATAAGTCATTTTCTAGAACCAGAGAGTCCCACGTTAGGAGACTGGATTAAAAAAGTAGAAAATATATATAAAATTGAATATTTGCGATGCATTGAAAAAGTTCCAGAACGATAGATTTAATGAAGTATGGAAAAGTTGAATTTAAAAAAACAAGGAAATATGTGGAAATGTGGGATTATAGGAGATTAGGAGGTTGAGGAAGGGGAAGGACACAGATTTACAGGATTGAAGAGAGAGAGGGGAAAGATGAGGGAGGGAGAAGTGGGAGGAGGGGAGAGGGAGTTGGGACTGATTGAGTAATTATTAAAATGTTAATGCTAATAATTTTAATATTTTGTATTTGATATTAAGGAAAATAATAATGATATAATAATAAAAAAAAGTAATTTTCTAACAACAAATGTCAGAAATAGGCCTAATCTTCAAGTGGTTAGTTTCATTGTAATAATGCAGAACTATAGGTAGTTTTGACAAACCAATATGAGCTTACTTGACAAATCTCCCTTCATGTTGCGAGTGCTGCCTGTCTGTTGGACATCTCTTTCCACAACATCCTGGATTCCCTGCATGCTTTGCAGCTTCCCCTCTGCTGTTTACGTTCAGTTTTCAAGGACTACAAATCCCATGGTACCTTGCTGCCTTCAAGCAGTGATTTCTGTACTGACTCCACCTCCTGAGACTCCTCCTCTCAGCGTCTCTGTAGTTCAGAAGACTGGCTCTGTGAAATGTGTGACACAGAAGTGCCTACTCACAGGGCACAGTGAACATGTGTCACAGAATTCAAGGGAATAAATGTGTTGGGATCCTCACAAAGTAAGTTTACAAACTTCAAGATTTTAAGATCGTTCAGATTAATAGGAGTAGGTAAGAAATAACAAACGCAGTATAGATATGAATATATGAATTTACATTTTGACCATGGATGCGCTTTAAATCTTTAATTTAGCCTCTAATCATTCTATTTGATACCTTGAAAAAATAAATAAAGTAAAAGTAGAAGTGAAGAAAAGCAAAATGAATCTTCAAGCCCTCTAAGTCTCCATTCACACTGGTACGACTTGTCAGGCGACTTGGTCAGCCTGACAAGTCACGCACCGTCGCGTCCCATAGTGTAGTACAGGACCGGTTCTAATAGGAGCGACCCAAGTCGCTCCGACTTAGAAAAAGGGTCCTGTACTACTTCGGGGCGACCTGGAGCAACTTGCATTGACATTCATTTTATGAAGTCCGTGCAAGTCGCGCCGAAGTCAGGCTGCACGCGACTTCACAGGCCGCCCCGAAGTCGGATCGCATCTACCTAGTGGGAACGGAGTCTAATAATGCGACAGGACAGGGTTGAGTCTTTTGCCTACAAACTTTGTGTGAAAAAGTGTCCCTTTTTGTCATCTCAGAAATTTTGGAGGTATGTAACTATGGGTAGGCAATAAATGGTAAATAAACATTAAAACAAGACTGTGGGGCAACACAAACAAATGCATAGCTAACTCTACTCCTCCCTCCCAGTGCACCTGCTGTGTGTTTACATTAGAGATTAGCGGACTGGAAGGCTGACCCTTATTGCTGAGTGGAGGAGCAGACTTACACAAGTAGCTTTGCTGTGAACCTTGAGGATGATTTGCTCCATAGTGCACGCAGCTACATAGGTCAAAGATGGCTTGTTTTGAAGTTAATTTACTGCTTTTAACTTACTGTTTGGATTTCCATAGCCTGACAAATTTTACACTTCATTAAAGAAGTTTTTAGTTGCACAGCACAAATGGGTCACTAAATTGTTATTGTTGGTCTCTGTGACCCAAAAAACTTTGCTTGTTTTAATTTGTGTTCCTGGTAGTGCCAGTCTTGTGAGACAGGCAAAAGGGTAGAGACCAGACTAAAGTGAGTAACCAATTCTATAGATTTTAAAATGATGTATGATTTAAAAGCATGTATTGCAAAAATAAAGTTGTTATGGAAGAGCAATGAGAAAATGTAGTCAAGATGCAACTGGGTACAATTAGTTAACCAATACAGAAGGTATAACCAGTGATTTTAAGTGCATATTTGCAGCTTTGGCTCTGAAATGCAATTCAAGGCAAGAGCTGCCAGGTGGTTTAGGAAATTAATGATTCGGAAAAAAAGATGCAGGTGCATTGAAAGGTCCCTTGTGGTTTGTTGGCAACCCATACAAAATGTATATAACATGCGTGCAGCTACAACACAAAGGTCTGCACCTGGCTTAAAACTTTATCTTCAGTCAATTTGAATATTATATTATATCTCATATTAAAGGGCCAGTCCTTGTTAAACTGATATTTGTTTGTGGACAAGGATATTTGTTTCTGATGCAAGGATTCACCCAGTGGTTTATATCAATCAGAGACTGCAATGGTGAGACTTCTCTACTAAGGTATTTAACTCTAGCATGCCAATTAGGGAATGCCAAAGTGATAAAAGATCCCACAAACATTTTGAGCCTACCTAGAGTTTTCAAGAGTTAAGCCTCCTACACACTACCAGTTTGTTTTTGTTCAACCCAGTGAAAAGACTGACAGCTCAGGTCAGAGGCCCTGTACTAACAATCCAATGTTAGTACAGCGATCTCCCCTGCTGTGCTATTGTGTTCTGACAGGTGGCAGCCCCCCCCCCCCCATTCCAGGACACTCTGGTCAGCGAACCGCCAGCTTCTGCTGGACTGGCTGCCGTAAACATGGGCTAAATGTCGGCCGGTCTCTATTGAACCGGCCAATGCCCCCAACATTCGGCCTGTGTGTATTAGGCTTTACCTGAAACATCATTTTTGGACAGCCTTAATCTAAATACACTGCTCAAAAAAATTAAAGAAACACTTTGAAAACACGTCAGATCTCAATTTTGAAAAATATCATGCTGGATATCTATACTGATATGGACTGGGTAATGTGTTAGTAATGAAAGGATGCCACATCGTTTGATAGAAATGAAAATTATCAAGTTAAAGAGGCCTGAATTCAAAGAGACCTCGAAAATGAAAGTGAAAAAATGATGCAGCAGGCTAGTCCATTTTGCTGAAATTTCATTGCAGCAACTCAAAATAGTATTCAGTAGTTTGTACGGTCCCCCACGTGCTTGTATGCATGCTTGACAATGTCAGGGCATGATCCTAATGAGATAACAGATGATGTCTATGGGTATTTCCTCCAAGATCTGGACCAGGGCATCACTGAGCTCCTGAACAGACTGAGGTGCAACCTGGCAGCGTTGGATGGACCGAAACATAATGTCCCAGATGTGTTCTATTGGATTTAGGTCAGGCGAGCTTGGGGGCCATTCAATGGTATCAATTCCTTCATCCTCCAGGAGCTGGCTGCATACTCTCGCCACATGAGGCCGGGCATTGTCGTGCACCAGGAGGAACCCAGGAATCACTGCACCAGCGTAGAGTCTGACAATGGGTCCAAGGATTGCATCCCAATACCTAATGGCATTCACGGTGCCATTGTCTAGCCTGTAGAGGTCTGTGTGTCCCTTCATGGATATGCCTCCCCAGACCATCACTGACCCACCACCAAACCAGTCTTGCTGAATGAAGTTACAGGCAGCATAATGTTCTCCAAGGCTTCCCCAGACACTTTCACATCTGTCACATGTGCTCAGGGTAAACCTGCTCTCACCTGTGAAAAGCACAGGATGCCAGTGGCGGACCTGCCAATTCTGGTGTTCAATGACAAATTCAAAACGAGCTTCATGGTGCCGGGTAGTGAGCACAGGGCCCACTAGAGGATGTCGGGCCCACAGGCCACCCTCATGAAGTATGTTTCTGATTGTTTGGTCAGAGACATTCACACCAGTGGCCTGCTATAGGTCATTTTGTAGGACTCTGGCAGTGCTCATCCTGTTCCTCCTTGCACAAAGAAGCAGACACCGGTCCTGATGATGGGTTAGGGAGCTTCTACGGCCCTGTCCAGCTCTCCTAGTGTAACTGCCTGTCTCCTGGAATCTCCTCCATGCTCTTGAGACTCTGCTGGGAGACACACAAACCTTCTGGCAATGGCACGTATTGATGTGCCATCCTGGAGAAGTTGGACTGCCTGTGCAACTTCTATAAAGTCCAGGTATCACCTCATGCTATCAGTAGGGAAAAGAAAAAATGTCAGTGGCCTCCACCTATAAAACCATTCCTGTTTTTGAGGTTGTCTCAATGTTGCCCATCTAGTGCACCTGTTGTTAATTTCATTAACACCAAAGCAGCTGAAACTGATTAAGAACCCCTCTGCTACTTAACTAAACAGATCAATATCCCAGGAGTTTAATTGGCTTGATGATATACTTAATTTTTTTGAGAAGGTATGTGGGTATATGTAAAGGTAATATGCCAGAATAAAAATCTGATGAACACATCATTTTTCCAGGTCAATAACCCATCAGTTACTAAAGGAAAGATAATTACATAGTCAAGTTGTTGACAGAAGTCCATTTAGTTCAACCAATAGAAAAATAAATAAATAGAAAACCTCCATAGACAAAATCCAATAGCCACAGTTGATCCAGAATAAATAATGATAGCTTCTGAGCTTAAGGCTCCATTCACACTGCCGCGACTTGTCAGGCGACTTGTCAGCCTGACAAGTCGCGGTCCATTGACTGGTACAGGACCCGTTCTAATGGGAGCGACACAAGTCGCTCCGACTTAGAAAAAGGATCCTGTACTTCTTCGGGCGACCTGGAGGAGACTTGCATTGACTTCCATTATGTGAAGTCCGTGCAAGTCGCGCTGAAGTCGCGGTGCACGGGGCTTCACAGGTCGCCCCCGAAGTCATGCAGGAGTTGTGCCGCTTCAGTGTGAATGCAGTTTAAATGTTCAAGTGCAAATAAAAAAAAGGATATTTAAACTTCAGTTACCCTAGAACAGCGATGGCGAACCCATGGTACGCGTGCCACAGGATTAAATCCTCCAAACACCATATAAAAAGCATAGACAACGTTGTCACCCTAAAAAACACACTCAAGGGCCCAGGCGTCATACACCTGCATTCCACTGTCAAACACGCACAGCATAGCAGCTCTACACATACATAGCTGTAATCAGATCACTGCTCCTCGTCATGACACAGCCCAATGGGTTCTGATGTGTCCCATGTTCACCCCCAGACCTCACAGCACTTATCAAGTTCTGTATATGTTGGCACTTTAAAATAAATACGTTGCTTTTTTGTTGACGTTTGGGCACTCAGGCCCAAAAAGGTTCGCCATCACTGCCCTAAAAGAACAATCAGAAATCTGTCTACAGAAAAATAAAATTTGATAATAGGCCTGATTATGTATATTTGTTACACAACTGAATGGTGCAGATACATGTATGCATCCAGTTGTTTGTAGAAAGAATATGGTTAGCAGACACTGTAGAAGTCAGCATCTTGTGAGGTTTCCAGGAGGATCATACCTACCACACCCTGTCTAGTGGAGGTCAGATGTGAAATCTGTATTACACAGCCATGGTCCTCCTCTTTTCGGGAAGTTCATACATATAGACATGCATGTTTGTTTTTAAAACGTTTACTGACAACTGTTTATTATGTAGATCAACAAAGCATAATACTTAAGTGGGAGTATTTATTCAACAAAAGTGACGGTAGATTGACCAATAGCAAACAAAAGGGTTTATTCTGCTTTGTGGACAGCTTCTGTTTCTGCTTAAAAAAAAGCCTGGTTGTGACGCTATAACCAGGAAATGTAATTTCTCTGGTGTACAGATCATGTCATTCTTATGTACTAAGTAAACATTTCAACATTTATTGCCTTGTATTAAATGCAATGTCTCTGCAACAACAATTACTCTCTGTTTTGTATGTCTCCGGTTATGTAATGCATCTGTAATTTGGAATTAATAAGAAATACCATACATTATTAGTATTATTACTTTAGACCTTTCTACTTGATGCAGTTACAAAAACAGGATTGTTATCATTTTTAATAGAAAATTTGATATATTTGTTAAAACAATTCCATTACGGTGACTAATAGTTTATTATATGAACCTTATAGTATTTTTGTGAATTTTCTCACCTATTTTTTCTCATTTACACACACACAATTATAAGGTCATTTACATTATTATGTAGTACTACCCTCTTGAGGGTTGCTGGTAAGTGTATGTTCTTTTGTGCTGCTTTGACCCTGCGGATCGTCCAGCCCTCCTGACAGGTTCAGACATGTTGCATATACCTTTAAGTAACACACTGACACAATATGATTGAGTTTTAACTTTACTCAAAAGAAGAACTTGCAAAGATATATCATTCAACTAGACCCTGGATAAACAGCCAGGGTTCAGTTGGCCCGACATTAAAAAGACAGTGAGAAATAGGTTTTAATAGCACAAAATGATACCAATAAACACAGTCTCTTGAAATATGTATATGGATCTCTCAGGAAACTATATATTATTATTGTAAAGCACTCTGGCTAAAGGGGAACCCCTGGCCGGCCTATACCACCTGTATACTGATGAGAGATGAAGTAATCTAGATACCAGTAACATGTCCCCTTTAAGAAGCAATAATATGATAGTGTTCTACGTGTAAGGCCTTGCTAAAATCTTCACCGGCAGTTGGAGCTTATGAAATGAACAATTCCCAATGTGACTCAGTGTATAGCAAGCAATGCAGAATAGGTGATTATAATCCTAAAAGATCTGGTAGCTGATTTAATTGCAAAGTGTCTGTGTTCAGTGTAACAAGAACTGTAATAAATGCAGTCTGAACTCTGAGCAGGTGCCCTCTCACCAAATCCTGATGTCTATCAATGAGGGTCCTGGAAGAACAGGCGATGGCAATCCTCCACGCTATGTGGCCTTGAGATGACTGCGCTCTGCTGTCTCCATGAGCCCTGCCGACTCCACCGGCGATGCTGCAAGGATGTCTGCAATGCAGTGGGGAACATCCGTCCTGCCAAGGCTGAGTCTGCATGCAGATGGGTGGTGTGCAGTAGGCCGCAGTCTGCTATCTCTCTCTCTCTGTACAGCAGACTGATGTGCACATGATGGATCCAGGGAAGCAAGAGGTTGCTGGCCTGTTCAGCAGATCCCTTTATAATCTCTCCCAATGTGCTCTCCAGTAATCCACAGCTTGCTGGGAAATGCAGTTCTTAAACAATCCAGCAAAACAGTCATAGCCTTACAAAAGACTACAATTCCCACAATGCCTTTCTCCCAGTCTCAGGAGTAAGATGTATAAACCCTGAGACCAACACTAGAGGAATACAGAGACAGTCTAAAGAAACAGGAAGTAAGTCTGCATTATCAGATAATGGTAGTCCAGTCCCAGCTACAATTGTAGCTATTTATATAGGATTTATATAGCGCTGACAGTTTACACACAACATAAGAGCAGACAGTAAAATTACAATGTAGTTGAATACAGGAGAAATTAGAGAGCCCTGCTCGTTGGAGCTTACAATCTAAGAGGGCCAATGTCATGTTGTCATTGAGCCAATAATCAGTTGGTTTGTTTTATAGCAAAGTCACAATGTTGGTAAAATGTTAGGGGAACTGCTGCAGGGTCCTGTTAGGTTTACGGAT
This sequence comes from Pelophylax lessonae, assembly GCF_965119305.1. Classification (NCBI taxonomy): domain Eukaryota; kingdom Metazoa; phylum Chordata; class Amphibia; order Anura; family Ranidae; genus Pelophylax; species Pelophylax lessonae. The sequence continues at coordinate 255,698,599 of NC_138771.1, read as the reverse complement.
TTATAGGTAGTGTCTAATAGGTTTTATGTGGCTAAGCAATACATTTTATTAGGCAATTGATAAAAGAAGAAAGGTGCGCTGCTATGGATAATGTGCAATAACTACAGTATAGTACTATGTGAGCTGCTGCTCCCACCAAATACAAGTACTCATAAAACTTGTTAGGCATAAAATTATATATAAAAAAAAAGTGGTGCACTACTTATAATGGTAGGAAATCATAATAATCATTACAGGTAGGTTGAAAAAGGCACCAGATGTGTTAACAAATATCATTTTGCAAACCAAATGTGTATAAATATAGTAAATGTAAACAAACACGTGAGGAAGTCATGTGTCTAGTGATGCAACGCGTAGGAGGAGCCAGTGACGTCACACTCAGCTGATCTCATACGATCTCGTTCTAGGGAGCCGTGAAGTCGGGGAGCCACGAGAGACAACAATACTTGTTGACAGGATTCTTATTGCTTATGAACTCTTTATTAAATGTGAGTGTTTTTGGAATGTTTTAATGTTTATTAAACTTTTAAATGGTACTACACTATGAGACACTCTCTTTTATATGTGTGATCGTGGAGCTGCACATATCGTGTTGCTAAGAAGGAGTCTAGAGGAATTTAAAGGATCTTTAGCACTGTACAAATTTGGTTTATAGTGACAGTTATCACATGAAGATATTACTAAGAAGCACTTTATCAACTTACAGACTTATAGACTTTTTTGGATTCACTGTATTTTTGTACTGTGTTTGTTTACATTTACTATATTTATACACATTTGGTTTGCCACATGAGATTTGTTATCATATCTGATGCCTTTTTCAACCTACCTGTGGTGATTTCCTACCATTATCAGTGGATATCATCCATGTTATAGCAAACAAATCATAAGTCTTGAGCTAGTGACAATGTCAATACATCCAGTGTTTCTCCAGTTTTGAAATTTAGAATACACTTAAAGCGGTTGTAAACCCTATAAAAAAAAAAATAAAAAAAAAAAACCTGCAAGACAAAGGCATAATGAGCTAGTATGCTCCGGCGCACTGATTGGCCGGAAGAGACGGCTCCAGCGCGCTGATTGGCCGGAGCCGCGATGACGTCACTCCCGCGCGCAGGCAAGCTCCCGGCAAGTTAATTGAAGGTCCCCCCGGACCTTCAGAGCGCATGCACTGTAAATATCTCCTAAACCGTGCCGGTTTAGGAGATATTATTTGTACCTACAGGTAAGCCTTATTATAGGCTTACCTGTAGGTAAAAGTGTCAAAAAGCGGGATACAACCGCTTTAAAGCAGTATTAAAGCCAAAGCAAAAAAAAAAAAAAAATGTAATTTATTGCAGCCTACCAATCATTATATGTGGTGGCTGCATTAGTTTTCTTTTTTAGGTATTTATTCCCTCTGTTTTCACTTGGTGATCTAGCCAGTAACACATGCCCTGTACTACAGTGCCCCAACTCTGTATAAAGGAGCACAGGAGGCACAGCAGACAGTAGCATCATCAGTCTAGGGGGAGGGTAGGGCTAAATGTACTAGCAGATTTAAAAACACTAATAAATTGAAACCAAACTCCAGCTCACACTTTATAATCAGTTACAGCAAGCAGTTCTTTTTTCCTTTAAGGATGAAGATTTTAAATAACAATAAACAATACAGTAGAAGAAAAAGAAGACAAATTAAAAGCTAATCATTGTAAGCATCCCTGCCAGTGGTGAATGGTTTGTCTCATTCCTGCAAACTGATACATCTGGAAGAGTGCGTGTTCTTTTGAAAAACAACAGACTTACTGGCTGGATCAGCAAATGAAAAATAAAAGAAAGAAAGCCTAAATAATTAAACGAATGCAGCCATTCATCACATCTATAATAAATGTTTGCTTTTGGGTTTATTAATACTTTAGATTTGAAAAAATATGAAGCATAGGTTATAAAGATTAGACTAAAAAGTTGTGTACTGTTTAAAAATGCATAGGTGAAATAAGAAGAAACTTAAAACACTAACTCAAGGGTCTTTTGTAATAAAGGGATTGTAATGAAACTATGTCAAGACCACTAGAACGTGGTCTTTTAAATTTGCCTTGTGCCTTTTGACATGCTGTTACTGTATAATATACATACATGAGTAATAAGAATGCTTTCATTGGCTCTGTCACCAGTGTCAGAGTGGTGACACCGATGAGGTTCAGAATGGTAATTTAGCAGCTCTGTTATTTTCCGGAAGGCTATAATATGAGAACATGTGAGTGTCTGTAAGCTTCTCTGGGTTTACCAGCAAAACCGTTATCACCAGTGCCGCTTCACTGGTATTACTGTTTCACTGAGCTATCTATGGCTACTTTTTAGTGCATGTAACTCCAGGATGGCTGACAACAAGTGTCTCTTGAGCTAATATGTTTCCTGGATGTCTCAAATATTGTCTACAGCAATCCCGCAGGCTGTGATAAGCGTATACATATGGTTGATAAATGGCTAATAAGATCTGTAAGTAGCCCATGGTGTCAACATTTCTAAAGGAACATATGGCATCCCAGCAGTTGGCACTTATGCTTCTGATAAATATTGCTGGCAAAGTAGGCATTTCCCAGCTTGCGGTCATTTAACAGATTCATTATATCAGTTTCTAATGTTATACTGATATAGTTTTCCTGAGAAGATGATAAAGTGTTGAATGAATAGTAATGGATTCATTCTATTTGAGTTTAGATAGAAATTTAATTATATAAATTAACAAAGTATGTGTGGGCATTTTTATAAAGAAGTAATCATCTGTGGTGAATCAATCGCTTAACCACTTGCCGACCACTCACTGTGCTGCTACTGCAGCACCGCGGCTCCCCTGGGTCCAGCGATGTAGACCTACGTCGCTGGACTCCTAGTGGTCTCGGCGGCGGAGGCTCGCTTCCGCTGTGTTAAGACACAGCGGGAGTCGGGCCGGAGGAGGAGAGGCGGCGATTGCCGCCTCTCTTCCCCGATTGTCGGGGAAAGTGTGAGAAGATCCGCCTGCTTATGTAAACAAAGCAGGCAGATCTTCTCTGTGACAGACAGGGAGAGATCACAGGATTCAGCATAGCTGAACCTGCAATCTCTGTCTCTGTCACAGAACCCCCTCCCCCACCCCCATGTCAGTAAGCATGAGGCATACATTTAACCCCTTGATCACCAACAGTGTTAACCCCTTCCCTGCCAGTGTCATTATTACAGTAACAGTGCATATTTATAGCACTGATTACTGTAGTAATGTCACTGGTCCCCCCAAAAGTGTCAAAAATGTCAGTTAGGGGTCCGATCTGTCCGCCGCAATGTCACAGTCCTGCAAAAAATCGCAGATCGCCGCCATTACTAGTAAAAGAAAAAAAAAAAACAATTAAAATGACATAAATCTTTCCCGTAGTTAGTAAACACGATAGCTTGCAAACCAATCAAAATACACTTATTGCGATTTTTTTACCAAAAATATGTAGCAGAAAACAAATTGGCCTAAAATGTTAAAACATTTTGATTTTTAAATTTTTCTTTTTTGGGAATGTCATGTATCAGAATGTGAAAAATATTGTTTTTTTTTTTTCAAAATTGTCACTCTTTTTTCAAAAATTAAAAATCGCACAGATGATCAAATACCACCAAAAGAAAGCTCTATTTGTGGGAGAAAAAAGGAAGCAATTTTCATTAAGGTACAGCGCTGCATGACCGCACAATTGTCCGTTAAATAATGCAGTCCTGAATTGCAAAATATGGCCTGGTCAGGAAGGGGGTAAAATCTACCGGTCTTAAAGTGGATAAAAATACGCTCATTGAGAAATTTTTTGTCAAAGACATGTAGCTAAATACATTTTGGCATAAACATATGACAAAAATTTAATATATTGGATATTTTTTAACAGTCAAAATAGAAAGTGTCAATTTTTCGCAATTTTTTTATTAAAATCACAAAAAATAAAAAGCGCAAAGGTGATCAAATACCACCAAAAGAAAGCTCTGTTTGTGGGAAAAAAGGACGTAAATTTCGTTTGGGTACAGCATTGCATGACCGCACAATTGTCAGTTAAAGTTGCGCAGTGCCAAGTTGAAAAAAGTGGCCTAGTCATTGAGCAGCAAAATCTTCCGGGGGGCTAAAGTGGTTAAAATGAATCCACCAGAAAGATTCAACAACAGTGAATGTTGGTGAATGTCAGATTTACTGCTTTATAAATATTCTACACGTTGTCGTATCATACAGATATGATTCGTTTAGAAAACAAGCTGAACATAATGCTGGCCTAACACATATGGCTTTAGTCAAACTTTGTTGCTATAAAAATATTGGATTTAGCATGTCTGTAACACATTTTATTACATTTCATTGTAGAGTTTTTTTTTCCTGGAATTTGTTGCAACTTTAAATTGTTTTGCCATTTCAATACACCGGAAAACATGGACAGTGACAGTGCAGCGCTTGTAAATTCTACACACACACACACACACACACAGTAACCTGCATAAATAAAGTGCTTGAATTAATAATAATCACAATAAAATCAAGGAAAGACTTACAGATAAATATATATAAACAATTCATATAATAAGGGATTGTTACCACTAAATGACATCGATCCTTAAAAAAGTGCTTGTCGTGCAAAGTCCCAAAATTAGTGCAAAGATGAACATCAGTCTTACTCCTTAGTGAATGCATACAAAATGTCCCAAAGTGCAGAAGAGAATCACGTATTTTATTAAAATGTAAGCAATAGTATATGATGTACTATTGGTTACATTTTAGGGAAATGCTACTTTATATACTCCTTCTGTGTGGGCTCCATGGTGGGAGCTTTGTATGCAGAGAGCATCTGAGCTGTTGGAGTCTGAGAAATATTGGGCGATAAATAATTGGATGTGTATCTGCCTATACATCTATCTGGTGAGTGCATTCTAGAGGCGGTGGTATGGTGCACTGCTGGGGATAACATTGATCTCCTCTGCACTTTGGGACATTTTGTATGCATTCACTAAGGAATAAGACTGATGTTCATCTTTGCACTAATTTTGGGACTTTGTTTGCACGACAAGCACTTTTTTAAGGATTGATGCTATTTAGTGGTAACAATCCCTTATTACAGTATATAATTGTATATATATCTTTATCTATAAGCCTTTCCTTGGTTTTATTTTGATTATTATTAATTCAAGAACGTTATTTATGCACGTTACTGTGTGTGTGAAGAGTTTACAAGAGCTGCACTGTCACTTTCCATATTTGTATATAAGGTTGGCTGATTAACTTATTCTGTTCTTTTTTCACTTGTATGAAGAGTTTACTGACATTACTGTACACAGGAAAACATGGATGCATATATACATTTTCTACTTTTTAAACTGCAATGTAAATACCCATCAAAATTTTTTCGCAAAGCTGCCATTTACATTACCTACTGTGCGGCTGTTGCAATTGCATACTTGCCGACAGTCCCGAATTTGCTGGGTCAGTCCAGTTTTTTAGCCTAAAGTCTAGTCTTTGCTTTGTCCTGACTTGTGTCCTGGAAATACAGGCTGGCTAAGTGTATTTATGTATGAGCTATGCCTAACACACAGCTGCTTATCCTGATAGTCTGCTAACACTGTGTTGCAGTACCTTTCCTGTCCATTAGCTCACGCTGTACAGAAGGGGGAGTGGACAGTGGTGTGCTGAGGGGGGGCATTGTAGGCAATGATGTGCTGGGGGGGGCATTGGAGGCAGTGATGTGCTGAGGGGCGCATTGGAGGCAGAGGTGTGCTGGTGTGTCATTGGAGGCAGTGGTGTGCTGGAGGTGTCATTAGAGGCAGTGGTGTGATAAGGGGCACAATGGAGGCAGTGGTGTGCTAAGGGGGGCATTGGAGGCAGTGGTGTGCTGAGGGGCACATTGGAGGCAGTGATGTGCTGAGGGGCACATTGGAGGCAGTGGCGTGCTGAGGGGGGCATTGGAGGCAGTGGTGTGCTGGGGGGCACATTGGAGGCAGTGGTTTGCTGAGGGGTGAATTGGAGGCAGTGGTGTGCTGAGGGGGGCATTGGAGGCAGTGATGTGCTGAGGGGGGCATTGAAGGCAGTGATGTGCTGAGGGGTGCATTGGAGGCAGAGGTTTGCCGGGGTGTCATTGGAGGATGTGGTGTGCTGGGGGGCACATTGAAAGCAATGGTGTGCTAAGGGGGGCATTGGAGGCAGTGGTGTGCTAAGGGGGCATTGGAGACAAAGGTGTTCTGGGGTGGCATTGGAGGCACTGGAGGCACTGGCCTGCTGGATTATACACAAGTGTGATGAGGGGCATTGGTGGCAGTGGTGTGCTGGGGGGGGTTAAAGAGGTGTAATGAGGGTACAGAGGTATACTTTGGTGCATCAGTGGAAGAGGTTTGCAGAGGGGGTACAGACATGTCCTGGAGGGAGGGGACAGAGGTGTGCTGGGGGGTACAGACATGTGCCAAAACACACTACCCGTGCCACATAAGTTTTCACCACAAGGTACCCAGGGGAGCCTCAGGTCTTGCACCATCTTAGCACCACCTGCGCTTGTTACTATTATCCTGTCTGTCTGTCTGCGTTTACATCTGTCCATCGGGCTTGCACAGATATAGACTTCGGGATACATGTTGAGGTCCATGTAGCCCTTTGCACATGTGTACAGATTGGTATACCCATGTGAATAGGGCCTAATACAAGTATTACAGGTACAGGTATATTATATGCATGGGACACCTTCGTATTCTAATTTGTATGTATGTACTATTTCTTACCTATTTCTTTACTGTGCAGAATGATTGTCCTTGTAGGTATTGTCTGCAGTCTACTATTACAATCTGGAGATCTGTGTTTAAATTTATACTGTTACTACCAGTGTTCTTTTGCTGTTTTTTCTACGTATGTCCCAACATTCTGTGGGTTCAGTCCAACAAGGTGCGTGCCACCTCGTGAACTAATCTCTTTAATATTTACAACTTTTTAAACATTTTTACTGAGCACCAGGAGCAGAGCTATAGCTATACTTTGATTGCTCATAGGGTAAATATATGCAATTTTAGAACCACACCTATTTAAATGAATGTCACACATCTAATTAAAGTTCCTTCCCCACCTCCAGTGGCAGGCTGGATGCACCTTAAAAAAGGTGTCCCTGGAAATGTTTAAAAAAAATGTCCCCGCTGAGCAGGCGTATGAGAGCTCTGTCTTCGCTCGGTGTGCAGAGGCGGAGCTGTCAGATCCCCGCTCTCCTCTTTGGCGGATTTCCTGTCCGTTTTCATCCAATCTTATCCGATTCGATCCTCCAGACGGATGGAAAATAGGGTTTCCATCCATCTGGATTTCACAGACTGGATCGGATCGGATAGCAGCAGTTGTCAGTGGAGATGTCTCCGCTGACATCTGTCGCTCCAAAGGGCTGCATGGAGCATCCGATCAGGTCCGCCTGAAAAAACTGACAGGCATCGGAAAGCCCGTGTGAAAGGAGCCTTTATATATTGCGGCAGTTTCCTTTGATAAATAAAAAAAATCAGGTGATATCCTGTAACATTTACCAACAAATAAAAGTCCAATTTCTCCTGATATGTTTAGTTTCACTAACAACTGGCGAAGTTACAAAACTGGGTTCAGTCATTAACTGCTTAGCGACCGCCCCATGCACATATACTACGGCAGGGCGACCACTCTGTGCCAGATCATGTACCCAGTACGTGATTTGACACTTCCGGTTCTGGGGCCGCGCATGCGGCCGGTGACCCACTCCCACTGTGATTGGACACAGCAGGAGCCAATCAGCCGGTCTAGCAGATGCCGCCGATCGTTTGGGAAAGAAGCAGAACAGCGGCCTAGGCAGACTGTTGTTCTGTCAGTAGGTAAGGGAGTGATCCTGTGTTACTGCTAAGCAGGAACACAAATCTCTGCCTTTCATAGCACAAGCACCTCCCCCACAGAAACCAAGCATATTTTAGACACACATTTAACCCTTTGATCGCCCCTGATGTTAGCCCTTCCCCGCCGGTGTCATTAGTACAGTAACAGTGCATATCTTTAGCACTGATCACTGTATTGGTGTCACTGGACACCAAAAAAGTGTCACTTAGGGGTTGATTTACTAAAGCTGAAGAGTGCAAAATCTGGTGCAGCTGTGCATGGTAGACAATCAGCTTCTAACTTCAGCGTCTTCAATTAATCTTTGACAAGAAATCTGGAAGCTAATTGGTTTCTTTACAGAGCTGCACCAGATTTTGCACTTTCCAGTTTGAATGAATCAACCCCTTAGTGTCCAATCTCTGATCGCAGCCATTACCAGTAAAAAATAAATAAATAAAAATTCTGTAATAATATGCCATGTAGACGCTTTAACTTTTGCGCAAACCAATCAATACACGCTTATTGGGATTTTTTTTTTACCAAAAATACATAGCAGAATACATATTGGCCTGAATTTATGAAGAAATTTGATTTTTATTAGGTATGTTTTATAGCAGAAAGTAAAAAAATATTGTTTTTTTTAATTGTCGGTCTTTTTTTGTTTATGGCGCAAAAAATAAAAAATGCAGAGGTGATCAAATACAACCAAAAGAAACCTCTATTTGTGGGGGGGAAGGACATACACTTTATTTGGGTACAGCGTTGCACGATCACACAATTGTCAGTTAAAGTAACGCAGTACCATATCAAGAAAAATGGCCTAGTTATGAAGGGGGGGGGGTAAACCTTCCAGAGCTGAAGTGGTTAAGGTTTGTTTTATCCTCAGGCAACAAAGGATTAAAATGTATTTGTTATACTATTACTCAGGTCCTATAAACATTCACAGTTGTAAGGTATGACAATGACAATGGATGACTAAATTGAATTATATGCAGTTATTGGATAGTGTGTGATATATTTACTAGTGAGGAGGGTGGAGGTGTTAGTGTTAAAACATTGATACACTAAATAAAAGTGGTACTAAAGGCATAAAAGAAAATGACATACACAATCACTGTCATTAACAAAGCAGGCTTTTCTAATCCCCTCCTGTAACTTAGTTTATTTTACCTGCCGATCCTGCAGTTTTTAACATACCAAGCTGTGCAGCAAAAGTGCCAGTTAGAGGGTTTAGGCAAACCATTTAACATTCACAAGGATGCTTACAATGCTCAGTTTTTTTTCATTTAGTTAAAATCTTTCTCAAAAGAAAAAGAAAATGTTTCTGTAACTGCCCAGAAATTGTTAGTTCCAGTTAGGCTTTAATGTGTTAGTCACTTATGTAAGTCCTTCCAAATCTACTAGTCCAAATAGGACTACCCTCTCTAGACAGTGCTGCTGTCTGAGGGTATTTCCATTGTTCCTCCATGAGCCACCCTCAGACAGGAAGTGTGTTACTGGCTAGATCACCAGGTGAAAATAAAGAACAAAAAATAAAAACAGAAAATTAAAGCAATTAAAAAGATACCACTCAAGGTAAGAGTTCCTCCAATTAGCCTTGTCTAAGCACAGAGAGCGGGTGCTGGCTCTGTATGCAAAACATGTAGAAACAAAAGATGTCTACACAGCCACACTCCAATGCAATTCACGTTTATTGTTGTGGATAAAATTCATTCATTTTTATTAAAGTGGATGAAATTCATTTTTTTCATTCAGTTCAAATCTTTCTCAAAAGAAAAAGAATATGTTTCTGTAACTGCCCAAAAATTGTTAGTTTAAGTTAGGCTTTAATGTGTTAGGACTACCCTCTCTACCCTCACTTTTATTGAAGTGGATAAAATTCATACAGCATGCAGAGGTACAGGAACAAAAACCACTGACGCGTTTCGAACCTGTGTCAGTGCTTAGTCGTAGCTATGACTAAGCACTGACACAAGTGTGAAACGTGTCAGCTGTTTTTGTTCCTGTACCCGTCTAGACATCTTTTGTTTCTACAGAAAATTAAAGCAGTTGTCACATCTAGGTATTGGTAAAAGGCAAGATACAGTAATATGTTTTGGGGGTTATAAATGACAGAACCTTGTCTAACAAAATATCTATATTTTCCTGCAAAAGAAATCAGCTTAATGTAATGCAGAGCAATGCGCCCGACACTCCCCACTTTAGTGATGTCCTGCCTGTGATTGGTCCAGACTTCAAACTGGACCAATCACACAGAAGGACTTCCCGGGACCTGGTGACATGATGCGTGGGGGCGGTGCATGCGCCAGTCACTCACCGTCCCGGCGTCACGTGATCACCTTCTCGCCCACCCACGCCGAGAGAGCAGAGAGGAGAGCCGCGCGTGAGGAGTCGGAACTCGGAGTCGGAAGTCAGAAGAAGAGTGTGAGAACGTTGGTCTCCAGGCAGTGAGTAACCAGTCTCCCCACTTCTTCGCAGAGTCCGCAGGCGCAGACTACAGTGAGTAGTCCTGTACTTAGCAGCAGCAGCAGACCGTCCGTGAGTGAGGTAAGTGAAGCCTCGGGGGGGGGGGGGGGGGCCCGGCCCGCACACCTTCACTGTTACTGACACTGTCTTCTTTGAAGGGGGAACGCACGCACGCTGGTCTCTGCATTGATGGGGGGGCACGGCAGACAAGCTGGTGGTCACTGGTCACTGCATTGCCATTGATGATGGGGGCACGGCAAGCTGGTGGTCACACTCACTGCATTGATGATCATGGGGGCACGGCAAGCTGGTCACTGGCAATGCATTGATGATGGCCCTGGGGACACAGCAAGCTGGTCACTGGCACTGCATTGATGATGGCCCTGGGGGCACGGCAAGCTGGTCACTGGCACTGCATTGATGATGGGGGCACGGCAAGGCAAGCTGGTCACTGCATTGATGATGGGGGGGCACGGCACGCTGGTCATGTCTAAGGCCTACATACACAGGGTATCTGTGGCCTATAAATATTAACAGCCTGTGTACAGTATATATATATATATATCTGTGTTGGAGTTACTTCATGTGCAGACCTTTACTAATTTATGAGAATTCAGTGTGCAGGCTCTAAATTATTTTACTTTTTAAATGGCATTGCTTTTCATAGGACAATTACTCCTCTTCAGAATATTAACTTTCTGTTTTAATAATTTTATACCATCTTCTACCAGGCCGCTGTGTGCCATTTACTATTAATAAATATATAGTGCCAGGCCAGCAGCCTGCTTAGCAGTGAGTGTACACAATATAAGACAGTGCAGGCCAGGCCAATTACATTGTACACAGGTAAAGTGCTATGCTAAGTGGGATTTGTGCTAGGGGGTCTGTACTGTGGGATTAGTGCTAGGGGGTCTGTACTGTGGGATTAGTGCTAGGGGGTCTGTACTGAGGGATTAGTGCTAGGAGGTCTGTACTGAGGGATTAGTGCTAGGGGGTCTGTACTGTGGGATTAGTGCTAGGGGGCCTGTACTGTGGGATTAGTGCTAGGGGGCCTGTACTGTGGGGTTTGTGCTAGGGGGCCTGTACTGTGGGGTTTGTGCTAGGGGGTCTGTACTGTGGGATTAGTGCTAGGGGGTCTGTACTGTGGGATTAGTGCTAGGGGGCCTGTACTGTGGGGTTTGTGCTAGGGGGCCTATACTGTGGGGTTTGTGCTAGGGGTTCTGTACTGTGGGGTTTGTGCTAGGGGGCCTGCACTGTTGGATTAGTGCTAGGGGGTCTGTACTGTGGGGTTTGTGCTAGGGGGTCTGTACTGTGGGGTTTGTGCTAGGGGGTCTGTACTGTGGGATTACTGCTAGGGGGTCTGTACTGTGGGGTTTGTGCTAGGGGGCCTGTACTGTGGGGTTTGTGCTAGGGGGCCAGTACTGTGGGGTTTGTGCTAGGGGGCCTGTACTGTGGGGTTTGTGCTAGGGGGCCTGTAATGTGGGGTTTGTGCTAGGGGGTTTGTGCTTGAGGGGTTTGTGCTGGGGGGGGGTCTGTACTGTGGGGTTTGTGCCACTCTCAGTCAGTGTATCCCATAATAGGGTGTCTCTCACAGTATATCCCATAATAGGGCCCCTGCTCCCAATTATGGGATATACTAGTACTGATGGACTCCTTAATATGTGATATATTGGGAGAATTTGTTTACGCAAGCAAAATACAGGGGACAAAATGGGTGGAGTCTATAAGGGGTGGGGCTTCTGGGGAAATGGGAGGAGTCAAATGGAAGGGCGGGGTCTTGCGCCCCACCATCTTAAAACTTCACCAGCCGCCACTGCTGTGTACTAACAATCAGATTATCGTATGATTGCTTAGAATGCGGTATTTTTCGTACTATTTTCGGATCCTGTGTACAGCCATTGGATAAGAATTACTCATTGAAAACAATACACCCCAGGTGGCTAAGTACTTATCTTAAAAGAGAAATATGGCCAAAGCTTTTTTGGTTATACCTCTCTTGTGGGTCACAGGAGTGCACTTACTTGCTCTCTCCTGTGACCCAGAGTCAGCTTATAGAAGGCTAAATTCTGCTGTCAGCTGGTGTCACAAAGCCCCTCTAGGCCCACCCATATTGTCAGGATCCACCCAGCTGCCTGATAGACAGCTGATTCTGGGTCCTACAACTTAGCTGAGAACCAAAGCTAGCTGCACCTACCCCCTCTCCAGCCTTATCCTCCAGTGAACTCTGGTGGGCAGTGTAGAGAGGGGTGACTAACAGTCACTGCTCTCTGCTTCAAAAAGATGGAGAACTGAGGGATTAGCGGTCATGTGATCGCTCAGTTCTTGGTTTTTAGAGATGGCGGTGGACAGCTGCAGCATTAGACTATTGCTGCAACATGGAGATGAGTATGTATGTTTGTTTGTTTTTTCACAACCCCACACTTCACCTTTAACCATTTTATAGCATTTAGGACAAGTCCTTAATGTAGCTAATCTACAATGCTTCTGGTGGTTAATCTATAAATTCTAATTTACTATAATATACTATATTTACTATAATAAAAATATGAAACAGAAGGCATGTAAAAATGTGAATATTACATCAAAAAATAAGGTAACCATTGCTATATTAATGCAGAAAATTGTTTTACTGAAAATATTTCCCGTTAAGGTTAGAAATCAGTCCTTTGTATGTATTGGGCTGCATGTCTTCTGGCAGTGTCTTTTCCCAGAAGTATACATTTGCTTAAAAAATGGGACTGTTTACATCCGTTCAGCTCCATCCAACTCTTCAAAATCTCCACTAAATGGACCGTGAACCCAGATTTTTCTAGATTGAGTAATAGGAGCTAAACATTTCTCATATCTCATAGAAATGGTTGAGAACATCTAGTAGACAAATGTGCATTGTTCGTGTACAGATCTGTTGAATGTATAGATGTTAATGCTCAATTTTTGATGCATGAGGCCTAATGTGTACATTCAGCAGAATAGAATAAATTATTGATTTTCCCACAAATATAACCTACATACAGCTTGTAGTTTGTAGTGTAACATTGAAAGAAATAGGGTTTTATAATTTATTATTATATTCCTTAAATCCGACAAAGTCTAATTAGGGAGTGCAGTCCTTGGAAAATATCGTTAAATTTACGGCAAAGCCTTAATTCTCTCAGCTATTAATCTAGACATTCAAACTGTAACATCAGTTTGTGGTAAAATGCTGATCACAACAGCTAAACATCAATACTTTCTCATCTCAAGAGATGATTAAAGCAATTACAGTCTGGCATTGTAAGCTGGGCTATGAAAAACTGGCAGTTTGCACAGCAGTCAGCAAAGCTGATTTTTTTAAAGCCGAGAACAAGCAAAAAAAAAAAGGACATATCCCTTTAACCTTTATTGAATGTTACAACGGCTATTTTATACTATCACATGAATTGCAGAATTCAAGGTGTACTAATTTAATTATACGGTTATTCAGCACTTATTTCTGGTGTGGTACATGGCCATTTAGCAGTCATTTTAGACAAAATCTGCCTATAATTGATATTACTATAAATATTGTTATTTTTCAATGCATTGATGTTAGGGTTTTTTTTTTTTCTTTTATACACATAAATTATTATTTTTTATTATCAGGATTTTTGTTTAACTTAGTGATATACGGCTCTCAATACCCAGCTCTTTCCCCGTGCCTCCCCCCATCCCGATCAGCCAACTAGTTCTACCTTGTTTTCTCCTATTTCATTAAAAAGCGGATTTCTACCCTAAAAAAAATTTTGCAGCATCAGCAAAAAAAAAACCTGAAAAAGAATTTGGTAGTTAATATATATTTTTTTTCACTTACCTTGTTTTTAATTAAAATAAACTTACCGTCCTTCCTTATCCTCCTTGTGCGGACATGGCCGCCGACATCACTTCCTCCTTTGCATTGCGTCCTGGGATATGAGCGTCATCAATCCCAGGATGCAATGGGGACGGCCCCGGCCGCTACTCTGATTGCCAATCGCAATCTACAGTGCATGCGTGAGATTGCGATCGGCATTCTTGGTAGCCAGGAACCCGGAAGAAGGACACAGAAGGGGACACCATGGCTTCAGTTGCCCACACTGGAGATGGCCACACTCTGCAATCAATTTTAAAGGTAAGTATTTATCTTTATTCTATAACTGTAATGACCTGTAATGTGGGGTTAGTGTTAGTGTAATTGGGGTTAGCTTAGGATTAGGGGGGTATTTTTATAAATGTGTATGTGGCCAGAACTCCGCTTTAATCTTAACAGGAATGACTTGTATTTTTGTTGAATTACAACCCACCTTCCAGTTCTTTATATTGTGATACGCTTCAACACCTGTTGTTGCTGTGTACTCTATGTTTGTAACAAAATGAAACATTTTATTGACCACTTCTGGACCGGAAGATTTTCATGCCTAATGACCAGGCCATTTTTTGTGATTCGGCACTGCGTTTCTTTAACGGACAATTGCACGGTCGTGCGACACTGTACCCAATAAAATTGATGTCTTTTTTTCCCCACAAATAGAGCTTTCTTTTGGTGGAATATGATCACCTGTGCGATTTTTATTTTTTGCGCTATAAACAAAAAAATAGCGTCAATTCTGATAAAAAAAAACAATATTTTTCACATTCTGCTATATAACATTCCCAATAAAAAAAAATTTAAGAATCTATTTTTTTTCTTCATTTCTTCATTTTGGGCCAATTTGTATTCTGCTACATATTTTTGTTAAAAAAAATCCCAATAAGCGTATTTTGATTAGTTTGCGAAAAAGTTATTGCGTTTACAAACTAAGGGAAAGATTTATGTCATTTTTATGTATTTTTTTTACTAGTAATGGCTGCGATCAGTGATTTTTAGCAGGACTGCGACATTGTGGCGGACAGATCGGACCCCTAACTGATATTTTTTACATTTTTGGGGGGACCAGTGACATTACTACAGTAATCAGTGATAAAAATATGCACCGTTACTGTAATAATGACACTGGCAGGAAAGGGGTTAACCCAGTGGCAAGTAAAGGGGTAAATGTGTGCCTAGGGGTGTTTTCTCACTGTGAGGAGGATAAGCTTGTGGAATCAACACAGAGACCTATGATCCTAAGTAGGTGGATCACAGGCACTCTGTGCTGATTCCTAAGAGAACAACAGCCTGCTGTGTTTACAACAGCAAACTACTGTTTTCTCTCCACAGGGAGCGATTGCGGGTGCCCAGCGGAAAACGTGGCATCTGGCCCCGTGAATCAGCTTCCCCGCTGGCTAATGGGGACGCGCGGGCACGCCCCCAGGATTGCTCCCGCGGATCACTGTACAGGTACGACAATTTGCGCAGCCGAGCAAGCCTGCCGCAGTACATCTGCAGCGGGCGGTCAGCAAGTGGTTAAAAAAACAAGTGGACCATAAACTAGCGATATAATATTATTACATATTTTTCTATTAAACATGTTTTAATTAAACTCTTGCAGAAACACTTGCAACTATCAGTCATTGAAACATGTACCCAGGCTATGGAAGATGACATATCAAGCAAACTAGTTATCTAGTGTAATGTTTTCTCACACATTCACACGTTCATGTATATGTCAGAAAAAATGGAGGACATAAAAGGATATCTGGAGGCTGTGAGTTATACAGCTGCTTACACATACATGATGATGTGCAGACGAGGCCTCACAATGTGTGTGCCCTGACGCTCCCACGTACTCTATATTGGGGCCTGTGTTCCTGCTTTATTAGAATAGTAAGCTCCTTGTCCTAGTACCTGAAAGATCTTCAGGTATACCTGTAACCTTTCCTGATTCTGACCAATGATCTGATCCATATATAACCCAGCTTTAGCACCCCTGACTTCATGTTTGACCTGTTATTGACTGATTATCTACTATTGCTGTGTCTTTCGTGTTTGAGTATACTTTGAATCCTATTCCAAAAAAAAAAGAAGGGCCAGTACTTTTAAACTATTGATTGCTGGCAGGACAGACAAGTAGATGATGTTCCTTGCTGAGAATTTGAAGTACCGTATTTTCCGGCATATAAGACGACTGGGCGTATAAGACGACCCCCCTAATTTTCATCTACCGGTAATACTTATACTTAGGTTACCTTGGAGATATTACACTTGGCGTATAAGACGACCCCCCATTTTTGGGGGATTTTTTTGAGGTTCAAAAGTAGTCTTATACGCCAGAAAATACAGTAATCTTTTTTGTTGCAGAGCACTTTGTCTCTAACTATGGAAGTTTTTGCAACAGTAACTGTCATGTTCCAATGCAAGTTTTCTTGGGTAAATAAAAGTAATAGTTCAAATCTCTTTGTATCTTGTCATCAATTTTCCAAATGATATTTTAGTCCACTGAGTAGAAAAAAGCAGAAATAATGTTTTAGACATTTCTTGAAAATGTCTGTATTCCATTTCACTAGAGTGTCCAATTTAATACGCATGAGACGTAAACTGCAATATACACTATATGTCAAAAGTATTGGCACACCTGCCTTTACACGCACATGAACTTTAATGGCATCCCAGTCTTAGTCCATAGGGTTGAATATTGAGTTGCCCCACCCTTTGCAGCTATAACAGCTTCAATTCTCCAGGGAAGGCTGTCCACAAGGTTTAGGAGTGTGTCTATGGGAATGTTTGACCATTCTTCCAGAAGTGCATTTGTGAGGTCAGGCACTGATGTGGATGAGAAGGCCTGGATCGCAGTCTCCACTCTAATTCATCCTAAAGGTGTTCTATCGGGTTAAGGTCAGGATTCTGTGCAGGCCACACCACCCCAAACTCGCTCATCCATGTCTTTATGAACCTTGCTTTGTACACTGGTGCAAAGTCATGTTGGAACAGGAAGGGACCAAACTCAAACTGTTCCTACAAAGTTGGGAGCATGAAATTGTCCAAAATATCTTGGTATGCTGACACCTTAAGAGTTCCCTTCACTGGAGCTAAAGGGCCAAGCCCAACCCCTGAAAAAAAACCCCAACATAATCCCCCCTCCACCAAACCAGTGCAAAAAACAAGGCTCATAAAGACATGGATGAACGAGTTTGGGGTGAAGGAACTTGACTGGCCTGCACAGAGTACTGACCTCAACCCAATAGAACATCTTTGGGAGGAATTAGAGCAGAGACTATGAGTCAGGCCTTCTTGTCTAATAATGTATTTATTATAATGCAGTAGGCCTTTGCGTACTTTTAACCAGTTCCCATCCGCGCTACAGCCTATATACGGCTGCAGCGCGGACTTGAATTTACGGGAGGCCGTTTTTAAACGGCCTCCCAGAAAGAGTCTCCCTGCGCGCTCCTGCGAGCGCGCATCGGGGAAAATCTGTGTCGGCCGTGTCCCTTGGACACAGCCGATCACATATCGTGGTGAATGGCCAATCACAGCGGCCATTCACCACGTGATCGGACCGTCCAATGAGAGATGATCTCATATGTAAACATATGAGATCATCTCTCATCGCCGGCGCTCCTTCCTCACACGGAACCTGCATTGTGAGGAAGGAGGGGGAGCCTCACAGCGCCGGGGACACAGAAGAAATGTAATCAGGGCACCGATCACCAGTGCCCTGATTACAAAAGGTAAAACACATACACAAATTGCCACCATCAGTGCCCACAGTGCCCGCCATCAGTGCCCCCCATCAATGCCCACAATCAGTGCCCATAGTGCTGTCAGTCAGTGCCCATCAGTGCCTGCTCATCTAGGCACTGGTGATGAGCACTGACTGGCAGCACTATGGGCACTGAGTGTGGGCACTGATGGTGCTGCCCATCAATGCTCATCAGTGCCGCCCATCAGTGCTCATCAGTGCCACCCGTCAGTGGCCATCAGTGCCATCTGCCAGTGCCCATCAGTGCCGCCTAATACAGGTGCATATATAAAACCAAGTCTCATACATACACTAGCTGCGCTAGTACACTCCTATTGAAAAGGTTTCAGATACGTAAAACAATCACAATACATATAACATGAATATGGTAATAGAATTGCTACATAACATTCATATGGTTATTAATAAGTCTCTTTTGCTAAAAAATTAGTAAGTAGTGTCCCCAAAAGTCCTCTTCAAATGCCCAGAAGCAGCAAAAAAAGAACCTTCACCACACCACCGTGCATCCCCTAGGTAATGGGAACGTACCCTTATTACAAGGTCAAACGCTTGTAGACACAAGATAAATCTCCACTTCACGACTGCCAACTCACATCCTGGTCCTGGAACAGGCTGGTCAATGGGATCACCAGTTTGCCTTAATCCTCATATCCCAGATCACATGCAATGAAACAGGAGACCCATAGCGTAATATGTAACAACCAATCCTCATTTATTGTTAGCCAAAAGAAATACACTCACATTCAAATAAAAGAACAATAGCAAGTAGATATTTGTACCAGGAATGCCCGCTGATCTCCCCGCCCGAACCGCTCATTCGCTGTACCGCTGTTGTACGGAGGACCGGACACCTCCGCCATGGACTTCCGGGTTCAGATCGTACTTTTGTTTCTGTTTATGAAAGACATTTTTCTAATCTGGTTCTCTGTTTCTGCAAGCTCCTTCACAATGCAAGACTAGTCCCCTAAGCTCTACCAGTCAGATGCCCTTGATGTGATCAAAATTTATGAAGAGCACATAGCCCTGCAAAAGACATGAGGATGGCGAGGAACAGTCCACTGCCAGAGGGTACGGGAGTGCCATCTGGGTGAGGATCAAGTGAGTAAGACTGCTTTTCTTGTCCCTTAGACCTAAATGAGCATATAACCCTTGCAGTGCGGGGCAGTCCTTCTACAAGGAATGGTTTTCACCTTTCATGGAGTTAGGCTTTAAAGTGCGGGTTCCCTTTTCACAAAGAATGAAAAGATGAACTAAAACTGTACACCCTTCTTACCTCCCTGGTTTTCACTGCACTTACTTCCATGGATGATTAGAATTAATTGCCCATGCAACCATTGCAGGGGTCTACAGTTTTCTACCTCTTCTTTCCTTAGGAATGCCGGGATAGATCAGTTCACGTGCCAGCACAGGATTACTGTGATCTGACCCTGAAGAAGACAGTGTCTTTCAAATCCCTGGCCCCCTGCATTGGCTGTGTGGGCAGTGAAATATAATCATTCATAGAGGTAAGTACAGTGGAGATGGGGTGCTTTCTTTCTTTCTTTCTTTCTTTCTTTCTTTCTTTCTTTCTTTCTTTCTTTCTTTCTTTCTTTCTTTCTTTCTTTCTTTCTTTCTTTCTTTCTTTCTTTCTTTCTTTCGTTCTTCTCCTTTAGAAGGTGTTCTTTTTGATTCAGTCATGCACCAAATATCCCAATTTAATGATGTGGGGGGAGGTCCTCCTTGCTGCAAATATTCCTCACACTCATCTCCCCCCACGCTTTCTAACAGCCTGTCGATAGTTGTTGCTAGCCACTGCTCGGGAGTAATTAACACCCTATTGCAGGCCATACGTGGGGCGAATTGCGAAAAACAATTTCTATGCGTTTGTGATCCGATGGTGCCACCATTGATTTAGATATTCAACCAACCACGCCTTCAATTTCACCTCATGTTGCTGCATAAAATTATTTTTGTGGCTGGGAATCTTCTTTTCTTTTCAGGTCACAGCTCATGGGCATTTCTTTTTTGATTATATTTCTCGCACTTTTCTCCCATCATTGATTAGAAATTCGTTAATTTTTCCAAAAATTTACAACATGCCCGATCACTCAAATTTGGTGGCCGCACGAAAATCGGCCATTGCTACAGCCCACCAATAGTGCAAAATTTGAAAGAAAATACTCATTTAAGATTTTCGTATGAAAATTCTTTCAGAATTCGACTTATGTATGGCCTGCATTAAGTCTTAAAGCATAACTCAACTTTTCCTGAGAAAAAAAACATTCCCATCTGAGAGATCTATCTACATTGGAAGGATTATAACAAACTTTGTTGCAGATTCCTACCCTTTGTTATTCTGAAGACATCCCTCTGTGTTTCTCTGTGCCCATGTGGGAAAGTAAGTCAAATGGGAGTGGTTTTATAATTATCAACCAGCTGTGCACCTGCAAAGCTCTAATGAGGTAATCTGCTGGGCCTGCATCCCTTTAGACGTGTTCCTATTGGGAGCATCTAACCAAAAAGGACAATTTTGTTCCAGGGGGATTCCTGAAATCTGACTTGTATCTTAGGGCAGACTTCTTGGAAAATTGGTGAGGCAATCACACAAGCAGGAAATGATGTTTCTGGGTGTGGTCAGTACACATTCTGTGTACAGAACACCTCCAAGTAGCCAGATTGCATTGCATTTTCAGAAAATTACAGGGGCTGCAGATTGAAAAGGAAGGGTAATTTTTAATAACATTCAATTACAATATGACTTGTGTCGCAATTGTACACGCTATATTATTTTTTCTTTATTTGCTTTTTTTTCCTCACAAAAGTGGAGCTACCCTTTAAGCCTGGTACACACAATGAGATAATCGTCCGTTTTTTTTCTTTTTTTGCATGCTGATCTCATATCGTAAAAAAAGAGGTTACTGAGTTCATGAAAATTCTCATACGACAGAATACAACTTCAGAAGTGATGTAATGTGTTGAATTGTTTTGTAATGTATTCTTTCATTCTCGAGCATGTGTAGTCTTGCTCTGATTTTTTTCAGATGTAAACTGTACTAATTAAACGAAAATCGGACGTTGTGTTCACATAGGACAAAACTTTTATAGCATACACCATCGGCTTTTGTCATCCGAAAAGTCATAATTGACTGTCTAAAGCACTATACTAATGATCATATAATCGGCCTAATTTCTTAATGTGTACGGGCCTTTACACCTGCATCAATCCAGTTCCTCAAACCATCAAAACTATAGATATCTAGGCGCCTAAAAAATTATACATATGGATTTCCCACGCAAACTAGCTATGGAGGAACTGCATGCAGCTATCAGCAAACAGCAGTCTGCACATCCTGAAGGAGCTATCATTGTTGCTGGAGATTTCAATCACTCCAATCTGAAATCTGTTTTACCAAAATTTCACCGCAATGTCTCCTGCTCTACCAGAGGGGATAAAACACTGGACCAGGTGTATACAAACATACCTGGGGCATACACAGCCATTCCCCTCCCCCACTTGGGTCAGTCTGATCACCTCTCCTTGTTCATGCTACCCAAATACACACCATTGATCAAACGTGTGAAACCAGCTCTGCGGACAGTAAAGGTATGGCCAGAGGGGGCCATTTCTTCTTTACAACAGCAGTTTCAGGATACTGACTGGAACATGTTTGCCTCACAGGCTACACTGAACTCTCATACAGACATGGACACTTACACATCATCTGTTTTGGACTATATTAACACGTGCATTGACAATGTCACTACCGTCAAACATGTGAAATGTTTTCCTAATCAGAAGCCGTGGATGAACTCTGAAGTCCGTCTCCTGTTGAAAGCAAGAGATGCTGCCTTTAAATCTGGCAGTGTAGAGGATTATAACAGAGCCAGGTCCAACCTGAAAAGGGGCATTAGGAAAGCAAAGCTCATATTCAAATTACACATAGAAGAGCACTTCCACAACTCTGACCCCAGACGCATGTGGAAAGGCATCCAGTCAATCACAGACTACAAACCTACAGCTCAATCAACCAGCAGTGCCTTTCAACCGAACGAACTTAATCACTTTTTTGCTCGTTTTGACCAAAGCACAGGACATATTACACCAACCATGGACTCTGCTATTATTTACAGCTCACTTTCATTCTCTATAACGGACGTCTATTCAGTGTTTAGCAGAGTGGATGCACGTAAGGCAGCTGGCCCAGATGGCATACCGGGACGTGTTCTCAGAGCATGCGCTGGACAACTGGCACATGTTTTTTCTGACATTTTCAATCTGTCACTGGCTCAAGCCACAGTACCAACATGCCTGAAGACCACTACTATCATACCAGTGCCTAAGCACTCAGCTGCTGAATACTTGAACGACTTTCGCCCAGTTGCACTCACCCCTATTGTTATGAAATGCTTTGAGAAACTGGTCCTGAATCACCTTACTGCGGGCCTACCACCTACACTGGACCCACACCAGTATGCCTATCGCCCGAATAGGTCAACTGAGGATGCAGTTTCCACAGCTTTTCATTCTGCTCTCACCCACCTGGATAAGAGCAATACATACATTAGAATGCTGTTCATTGATTTTAGCTCTGCTTTCAATACAGTCCTCCTCACTGTACTGATCACTAAGCTCAGGGAACTGGGTATCTGCACCTCCATTTGCAGATGGATTCTGGACTTTCTCACCAACAGACCCCAATCTGTCAGGTTGGGAAACCAGGTATCCTCAACCCTCATTCTGAACACTGGCATACCGCAGGGCTGTGTTCTGAGCCCACTGCTCTACTCCCTGTTCACCCACGATTGTGCTCCTTTGTATAAATCCAACATCTTTATCAAGTATGCGGATGACACCACCGTGGTCGGCCAGATTGAAAACAATGAGGAATCGGCCTACAGGGAAGAGATCTGTAATCTGGCAGTATGGTGTGCCACCAATAATCTGACTCTCAATGCCACAAAGACCAAAGAGCTCATTGTGGACTTCCGAAAATCCAACAGCGGGAGACATCTACCAGTCAACATCAATGGAACCGAGGTAGAGCGAGTCTCCAGTTTTAAGTTCCTGGGAGTTCACATCTCTGAGGATCTGTCCTGGCAGCTGAACACGTCAGCTCTGGTAAAAAAAGCACAACGACGTCTGTATTTCTTGAGAAGTCTCAAGAAATCTCACTTGTCCCCGGGGATTTTAACGAGCTTCTACCGCTGCATCATTGAGAGCATCCTGACCAACTCCATCACTGTATGGTACGGAGGCTCCACTGTGAGTGAACGTAAAGCACTGCAAAGGGTGGTCAAAACCGCTCAACACATCACTGGCACCCAATTACCTGCCATTGAGCACCTTCACCACAGCAGATGTTTGCGCAGAGCTCACAACATCATCAAGGATTCTTCGCATCCCAGTCATAAACTGTTTAACCTCCTTCCATCAGGAAGGAGATACAGAAACTTGCGCACTAGAACCAGCAGGTTCAGGGACAGTTTTTTTCCATCCACCATCATATTACTGAACTCAACATTACACCGCTAATCATTACAAAACAAACACAAACAAAAGACTGTATGTAACCTCTGTACTATACATGTACATACTACATAGTATATCTTTTCACTCCTCAGTACATCTGCACTATTTATATCTGTATGTATCTTTATCATTACTGTACATTTTGCCCAATATTTCACATTCATTTGTGTATATATATTTTTTAATTATGCTAGATGGTTATCTGCACTGTAAATATGCTAGATATTTATCTGCACTTTTGCACGATTGCTACATTTTGCACTTCTGGTAGATGCCAAACTGCATCTCGTTGCTGTGTACCTGTACTATGCAATGACAATAAAGTTGTATCTATCTAAAAATAGCCACTCAGCCAACAAATATAGCAGAAAAGCAGGGCCAGATTAACATAGGGGCTATTGGAGCTGCAGCTCCAGGCCCCTACCTTAATATAGGCCCCGAGTTGGCCATATTC
Organism: Pelophylax lessonae; assembly: GCF_965119305.1. Lineage (NCBI taxonomy): Eukaryota > Metazoa > Chordata > Amphibia > Anura > Ranidae > Pelophylax > Pelophylax lessonae. Next base: position 255,674,732 of record NC_138771.1, on the reverse strand, counting down.
ACTGTTACCGCTCTTCTGTCACTTGTAAACACAGAAGTCTGGCTTCTATGCTCGCTTCCCCAGGCAGCTCCCTCAGAACCTCCCCTAACAGCACGAAGGCCGGACAAGGAGGGACAGTTGCCGATGCATGGATGTGTTTATGGGCTTCAGAGACAGCATCCCATGTTGAATTAGGCATGCATGGCTGTACCCTTCCTCCTCTGGGTGCATGCCAAGGCACGGCCCTTAAGGCCCTTCAAAATCCTCAGCACCAAGCCCATGATGCTCTTAATCTGGCCCTGCAGAAAAGCATAGACAGCAATATGAATATTTTCAGAAGTTTTAACTCTTCACCACTGTTAAAATGTGTTTGTTGGAGAGATTTTCCATCACTTCTTGTCTTGATAGGAAGTGAGGGTAAAGCTTATTCTTCCCAACAGGAACTCCTAAGAGTTCCAACAGAGAAGCCTAACAGAGCCTGTAACCCTTTCTCACTCTACCCAAAATAAAAAAAACGGGTTCCGACTGTAGTTGGGCATTAATAAAAATAGAAACTATATTTGCAACTTTATTAAATTGATGTTCTTTGTTGGCCTCCAAACTCTTTCCCAAGGGCCCTTTAATGTGCTGGCTGTCTTCAGAAAGGCATTGTCATCTGCCACCAATTGAATCATATGTGTGCTAGTGAAAATATAAAATATAAACCCTTACATTGCTAGTGTATACCCTAAAAAATTCACTTCTCTAATCCCAGTAGTGGCTCACACATTGGTGCACCAGACACAGTGTGAAGCGATAAAGCTGGGCAATAGGCACAAAGAGACTTTGTTTAGGGGTGTGGGATGTTTATTAGTTGAAGCAATATACGTATAAAATTATAATGCACTTTTTATGTTGATGCACACATTTTAAAAGTGATTTGTATTTGATTTATATGGAGTAGCACTGTACTTTTTTCCTCAATTTTGGTTTATATATTTATGTGTATTAGTGACTTTGGCCTTCTTCAAATACAGTGACAGTCCAGAGGCTGGAGCCGTTTGCGGATAGAATTATTAACATTTTATTTTTCATCCCACATCCACAGGAAAGTTAGGACATTTTGAATTTTGGGGATGTTTTATGAAACTGGCTGTTAATTGAACCTAGTCAGATTTGCTTCAAAGACTAATGTTAAATAGTCTTTGAACAGCTGCTAAAAATACAATATGCAACAGTATTCATTCACAGTAAAAGGATGACATGGCATACTGCTACATAAAGATTTACAGCAACAACCAAATACCTCTTAGATGTCACAAATCTTACTCCCCTTCCAAATTGGGTTAAACAGAATGTCATAGAGAATAGGTTTAAAAAAATGATTTTATACTATATTTTAAAAATGTTATGGAAACTATCACAATTTTGAAAAAAATCTTTCACTATCTGAGCTGTGGTTACCTGGCCAGTTGGTGGGTTTTTGACCTGGCATTTGAAAAGATTTCTCTCCTAGTCACAGAGGGTCTTCTTGCAGAGTGCAAATTACTGCAGGGTGTAAAGGGCCTATGGACAGGTGTTGGGCCAAACTGTTTAGGCAGGTCTTGGCGCCAAAATCGCTTCTTCTCAGATAGGACAACCACACACCTGTTGTTGAGAAACTCTCATAAACTGTCATATTGTACCATACTCCTGGCCTGAGGCCCACTCATGATATAGCCGGCCTGAGGCCATAATATATGAGACTAAAGGAATATTCGCATACAAATGCATTTCCCAAACTTTACAGTAACTTTTCCTTGACATATCACATTGGCAGAATTTTTGGTGCGAAATGCCACATGCAAGGTTAAACATTTTGTAGCAGTCATTTCAAGCGCAAGTAGACATTTTTAATTCATCTTAGCTCTATACCTCCATTCCTCTCCATGGGAGCACCACAGAGTTGGGACCACTTCCCTGTGTATATTAAGTCTACAGCATTAAGCTTCCATCACCATGTCACATGACCTGTGGCTGAGGGTCAGGGAGGATCAAGATGCTTCCTTTAGTATACTATTCTTTTCCCAAAGTTTCTTCCATAGCTCTGCCCAGCCAGGCATGCTCCCAGATGGTACACTTCCTTCCAGACTTCACCACTACTCAAATTAGAGGACTCTGTCCAGGCCTCCTAGGCCTTATGCACCCCACTGCAGAACCTGCAGAAGAAGATCAGGGAAACAGGGCGACTAAAGCAAATCCCTTCATGTTCTGTACCACCTTGCGTTGGACTTTAGCCCTGCAAAGGTCCCTTTAGGTCAGCTCGGCACCATGTCACAGGACCTGCAGTTTAGGGTCAGGGGGGATCAAGGTGCTTCCTTTAGTATACCATTATTTTCCCAATGTTCCTTCCACAGCTCTTCCCAGCCAGGCACGCTTCCTGATAGCACACTCCCTCCCAGGCTTCACCACTACTCACATCAGAGGACTCTGTCCAGACCTCTTAGGCCTTACGAACCCCGCTGCAAAATTTTCAGAAGAAGATCAGGAGACACAAGGTGACTACAGCAATTCCTCCCATGTTCTGTACCACTTTGTGTGGGACTTCAGCCCTGCAAAGGTCCCTCTAGATCAGCTCTGCAAAAGACTACATCTTAGCAGCTCTGGGGTATCTCACTCCCGTGCTCCATTTAATTGGGCCCCTCCCACTCTTGAATTTGGAGGGGCACTGACTACTTCCATGACATCACTAAGGGAGGACCTTTCTAAATGGGAAGATAACACCTAATTACAACTTTCCCTTTTTAAGGCTATATTGGGAACAAACCCATCTAGTAGCAGGCAAGCCAAGTGCATCTGCCAACAAGAATACAGTGCAGATGTGGCACTGTATTCAGTAGATATGCTGCATATGGACTAAAAACTATAATTTTTGAAGACCCCACAGGTGAAGACTATGTTTCATGGATCCTTTGCTGAGTAATTCAAAATAAAAATAGATGTTGAGCCTGGAATCACACACTGACACAAAGTACAATATTGAGGATTACATTTTTGTTGAATGTTGTTAAATTACTGGATGGTACATAGAGGAAAGCCTACTTAGAATGATATATTATTATTACTCTGTACTGTTGTGATGGTATTAGCATGTGAGATAATTATGTGAATAGTACATGACTCAATGTAACTGGTCATTTCTACTACTACTGTGCACATTCAACAGAATGGTTTAAATATACTGTATAATACAACAAAAGTTAAAATAATGCAATGCAGGCATGGAGCGTGTGTTTTAACCACTTCCCTCGAATCGACGTAGCCCAACGTCGGCTGCAAGAAGAGGTTGTACCGGGATGATGCCTGCAGCTAGAGGCATCCTACCGGTACCATTTTTAGAGCTGGCGGTCGGCTTTTAGGCGGTAATGGCCGATGCGGCTCAGGAGCCACTTGATCGTTACCCCAGCAAGCGGGAGGGTCGCCCCCCCTCCCGCCACCTTCCGCAGCTCTGCCCTGGTCTCCCATCCCACCAGGAGACCCGAGCAACCAGCAGGCACGTTCGGCGGCTGGTTGGAGACCTGATCAAAGCCGGATTCGGCTTCGATCGGGTCTCCGATGATGTAACCTGGAGAAGGCGTCCATGACGTCACGTCCGAGTTACTCGGCAGCTAAAGGCGCCAAATTTAAAAGTGACAGTATTCAAAAATGCAGTTTTTGGCATTTTGAATACATTCAAGTGCAGTGGAGGAGGTCTAGGGTCTGTTAGACCCCCGATCCCTCCATAAAGAGTACCTGTCACTGCCTATTGCTGTCACAAGGGATGTTTACATTGCTTGTGACAGCAATAAAAGTGATAAGATTTTAATTTTTTTTCTAAAACCTGTGCTAAAATTAAAACTAAATAAAATAAATAGGAAAAACAAACATTTTTAAGCGCCCACGTTGCCGTGAGCTCGCGCACGAAAGAAAACGTATACGGAAGTCGCACTGGCAAATTAAATCGCTGTTCAAACCACACATGTGAGGTATCGCCGCGATCACAAGAGCAATAATTAAAAAAAAAAAAAAGCTACTCTGTAACTCTAAACTGGTAACCATTAAAACATTTTAAAACATTGCCTATGGAGATTTTTATTGACCATAGTTTGTCGCCATTCCGCGGGTGTGCGCAATTTTAAACCATAACATGTTAGGTATCTATTTACTCGGCGTGACATCATCTTTCACAATATACAAAAAAATGGGCTAATTTTACTGCATAGTTTTTTTAAATGCAGTGAAATGTATTTTTTCCAAAAAATGGTGTTTGAAAGACCGCTGCGCAAATACCGCGTGAATACTGCGTGACAAAAAATATTGCAACTTCAGCCATTTTATTATCCAGAGTCTCTTTGCTAAAAAAAATATATATATAAATAATGTTTAGGGATTCTAAGTAATTTTCTAGCAAAAAATACTGATTTTAACTTGTAAACAACATGTGTCAGAAATGGGCTCGGTCCTTAAGCCCCGGTTCACACTAGGGCGACCTGTGAGGCGACTTGGTCGCCTCACAGGTCGCCGTAGGTCGCCTTCCATAGGGAAGCTGTGGACCCGTTCTAATAGGAGTGACACAAGTCGCTCCGACCTAGAAAAAGGGTCCGGAGCTTCTTTGGGGCGACCAGGAGGCGACCGCCATAGACTTCAATGTTATGAATCCGTGGCGGCCGCTCCGAGGTTGCGGCGTGCTGCTCGCACTGCGATCTCGGAGGTCGCCCCTGGAAGTAGCGTCGCGGTAGTGTGAACCGGTGCTAAGTGGTTAATGTGGCGTTTCAATTATGTGATGTGTAGATTGTGGATAAATCCTTAATAAAATTATATTAAACTTGTTATTGGTGCATTTGAAGTGGATGGAAAATATGTGATCTATGAACTTTTATGCACTGAACATTCAAACATGGGACTATATGTATAAATCTAAATGATCACAGTGTGTGAAGGTTTTTTGCACTTTATTAGCTTTGCACTGTAATTTCTTTAAATTGATTGAGATTTATGTCACTCCCTTTAGAAAGGAAGAAATCATATGTTATTGCACACAAATTGGGAGCCCTTTATTTTATGTTTGCACTTTATCACTGTATATTTATGAATTGGTGACATAAAGAATGAATAGGATGCGTACAGTATATACTGTATTTGAATTGATGATTTGTTTAGAGGAAATGAAAAAGAGCTTGTAAATTATTCACTATATATAGGAGCAATTAATCACAATTGGACACCAATTACAAGTTTATTATAATTTTATTAAGGATTTATCCATAATCTACACATTAGTGAAGCGCCACATTAAAAACACACAATTTCTATCTGCACATGTGGGGACACATGAAACCAATGTGAGCAGCTGCTTAAAATAAAACCATAAAATCGCCCAGTAATCTAGTTAAAGTGGTAATGCATAGGATTTCTTACATTTATTAGGTATGGAACACAATCTTCACTGCTAAACAGCTTGAACACCAACATAATCTACTGGGCATAAATTGTGGGTAGTGGAATATCAAGTGTAGATTAGTTTGCTGCCATTTTTATGACTCCAAAAAAGGCAAATATATTTTTTTCATTAATATTTATGAGCCTCTCAAATCACAGATGAATCCATTTGTTGAAATACAGCTGTTTATATTACAGCTGTTCCCATGTGATCAAAAATACACAATGAAGTCACAGCACTACAATTAATTAGCTATTATTCATGCTATTTTGTAGTGATTACAAGTACTTTTAATGATGGGGAAGAATCTGAATCAACACACTATTCTCCTGATATACATGCTGATGTAAATAGAAAACACTACAGAAGCATCAATATTCCACTTCTAAATAAGGAGGAAAGGGAGGCCCTTGGTTCAATAACCATCACTTATTCCCAGTAATGCCAAAACATATGCTACACATCACAGTGAGCAAATAATTCATTTGATATTCTGTGGTCAAATGACAATGCACACTGTTAACTCTCCTTTGTGTGGCTAAAACCAGCACTGATATTACATGCAAAGAAAAAAGGATATAGCCCTGGGACTTTAAATGAGGTGTACACAAATGGTCAATTGTAATGGGGTAGATATAGTAGCAAATGTATTAAGTATAAAAAACATCAACATACGCATCTACTCCTGAAGATTGAGCGATTGACTCACGAAACGCGTCGAGTTAGAATGATGCCTCTAGTTCACCATTGAATGTTATTACTGTTATGCGCAAGCATGTATACCAACCATCATGACCTTTATCATGTACTGTAATTACTGTATGTCTGTATTGGCAAATGCATTTGCACATATGTTGATGTTTTTTTATACTTAATAAATTTGCTACTATATCTACCCCATTACAATTGACCATTTGTGTACACCTCATTTAAAGTACCAGGGCTATATCCTTTTTTCTTTGCATGTAAATTTGGGATGGAGATGTTTCACTGGCAGTACTAAACCTGTTTTTATCATTTTCAGCACTGATATTAGTAATCAGGTTGTGCAGGCAGGTTTCCTTATACCACTAAGTAAGTACCCAGCAGACAAGGGGACCAATCAGGGTTGCCATTGGGGAGACCCTTGCTGCACTCAGCTCCCCCCCCCATGAGGTGACAGGCTACACCCCCCCCCCAGGTGATAGGCAGCCATCGTGGATGGGTGGAGTTTTGCATGGCTGGTCCCTGGTGCTGGTGAGGTTGGGGACCACTGCCGTAGACTGTTTACTGAGTGGATGGACTATTGCCTGGTTGCCTCTGCACTATTTTGGTAAAGAGCCTGTTAAATCTGCTGCGGCCCTTCAGGGGCAACGCTACAGGAATGTTGCTGTTAGCAGTCAAAAAATGGGTGTGCTCTGCACAGGTAACCAATAAAAAGTGTCAGTTTAGTACTGTAACTCTTAGACCTTCTGGGGAATTCAAAAAAGCATAAACGTCCCTTTACCGGTGGCATGGCCCCTTCAATAGGGCCTACGCCTAATTCATGAAAGCCTTGCACCAGATTTGGTACAGGTACTGACACATGAGCCAGATTCAGCTGTTTTTTACTACCACTACTTTTAAAATCTATCAATATGGCTGCGACAGTTTCTAAAAGAACTAACAACACTTCACAGATAAGCAGACTGGTGGTAATTAAGACCAACTCTAACTGGCATACAGGGTGAGGGCTTGGTGTTCATTACTTTATTGAATACAGTACTTTGCCTCTTTGGGCATACATAATTCTAGAGAGCGAAATGTTTAAAAGCTACAAAACGCTTTATAAATTCCCCAGCTTGTCTGTAACTAGCCAATACCACAAGTCCCTGCAACACTACAAAACTTAACATAAACTGGAACGAAAAGGACCTCTAAGGAAGGCTTAGAAGGTTGTCATATCTGCACAAATATAATAGCAATAATTTAATATTAAAGCAAATCTCTATGTATTTTTAAACCCTTTCCTCTCTGTCCAACAAAAAAACCGTTCCCAGATCACATCTCCACACCCCATTTCTGCTCTTCAAATCTTTCTCTGTCATCTGGTGCCAGTCCTCCTCCGAGCCGAATGATGCTGGTCTTTGCAGCAGAGGACTACCCACTGTTGGCACCTTTTTGCCAGGTCAGTTTCACAATAAAGTTCATTTTAAGAGCCAGGTTGAGTGTGACATTTCATGTGAGTTTAAATGTTAGGGTTGGGTTAACCATAATGGATAGGTCCTAAAGGGTATTTTCACTTTTGCACTTATGCATATTTGAAAAAACCCTCCCTGAGTTACAAACATCTGACTTACAAACAACCCCTTCTTACAAACAGAGAGAGACAACAGGAAGTAAGGAGAAATCTACCCCTAGGAAGGAAAATCCACTCCTATAAGAGATCTCATGGGAAAAAGGTGTCTCCACTGAAGCTTTATCACCAATCCTTGTTTCCACAACAACCCAAAATTTTCAAAATCCAATTGTCATAGGGACAGAAAGTGAGGTAATATCTTCTGAATGGGGGCACAGGCAGCAAAATAAATGTTACAGGGGTTTTAACCATTCCCTATGCTATCCAAAATTATTCTTTTGGCTGGAACTAAACTTAAAAAATGTACCCAGGGATGACGCCAGGATTTTTGACACCCTAGGAAAAACCTCATTTTGTGAGCCCCCCTTGGCCCCAACAATGACTCTACCCCCTTTGCCTTGCCCATGTATCAGTGAATACATTAATACCCCCAGCATTGATGTCAGTGGGCGCAATAATAACCCCCAGCATTGATGTCAGTGGGCGCAATAATAGCCCCCACCATTGATGTCAGTGGACGCATTAAAACCCCCCAACATTGATGTCAGTGGACGCATTAAAACCCCCCCAACATTGATGTCAGTGGATGCATTAAACCCCCCAGTATTGATGTCAGTGGACGCATTAAAGACTCCTAGCATTGATGTCAGTGGATGCATTAAACCCCCCAGTATTGATGTCAGTGGACGCATTAAAGACTCCTAGCATTGATGTCAGTGGACGCATTAAAACCCCCAGCATTGATGTCAGTGGACACATCAAACCCCCCCCCCCCCAGCACTGGTGTCAGTGGACGCATTAAAATTCCCCAGCATTGATGTCAGTGGACGTATTAAAAACCCGCAGCATTGGTGTCAGTGGACGCTGTAAAAAACCTGCAGCATTGGTGTCAGTGGACGCTGTAAAAAACCCCAGCACTGGTGTCAGTGGACGCACTAAAATTCCCCAGCATTGATGTCAGTGGACGTATTAAAAACCCCCAGCATTGGTGTCAGTGGACGCTGTAAAAACCCCCAGCATTGGTATCAGTGGACGCATTAAAAACCCCCAGCATTGGTATCAGAGGACGCATTAAAAACCCCTAGCATTGATGTCAGTGGACGCATTAAAACCCCCAGCATTGGTGTCAGTGGACGCATTAAAACCCCCCCAACATTGATGTCAGTGGATGCATTAAACCCCCCAGTATTGATGTCAGTGGACGCATTAAAGACTCCTAGCATTGATGTCAGTGGATGCATTAAACCCCCCAGTATTGATGTCAGTGGACGCATTAAAGACTCCTAGCATTGATGTCAGTGGACGCATTAAAACCCCCAGCATTGATGTCAGTGGACACATCAAACCCCCCCCCCCCCAGCACTGGTGTCAGTGGACGCATTAAAATTCCCCAGCATTGATGTCAGTGGACGTATTAAAAACCCGCAGCATTGGTGTCAGTGGACGCTGTAAAAAACCCGCAGCATTGGTGTCAGTGGACGCTGTAAAAAACCCCAGCACTGGTGTCAGTGGACGCACTAAAATTCCCCAGCATTGATGTCAGTGGACGTATTAAAAACCCCCAGCATTGGTGTTAGTGGACGCTGTAAAAACCCCCAGCATTGGTATCAGTGGACGCATTAAAAACCCCCAGCATTGGTATCAGAGGACGCATTAAAAACCCCCAGCATTGATGTCAGTGGACGCATTAAAACCCCCAGCATTGGTGTCAGTGGACGCATTAAATACCCCCAGCATTGATGTCAGTGGATGCATTAAAATAAAACCCAGCATTGATGTCAGTGTACGCATTAAAGATTCCCCAGCATTGGCATCAGCGGATGCATTAAAACCACCAAGCATTGGTGTCAGGGGCAGCTTTAATAACCCCCCCAGCATTGATGTCAGTATTATTAACCCCTCCCCCACATTTGTGATCAGTGACATTGAAATTTAACCCCTTCCATGACCACCAATGTGGGGGGAGGGGGTTAATAATACCGACATTACCGCAAATGCAGAAGGGGGGAGAGTGGGTTAAAATGTCACTGTCATTAGGACAGCGCAAGGAGCAGGATTGGGGGGGGGGGGGTAACTTTTTACTGCCACTGACTCCCCCCATCCCCCACTTGCATCAGAGAATACAATGTTAACCCCTTCCTCACTTCCAGCCTACTGCAGTCCCATTCCCCTGGTGCTCTGACAATTAGGTACAGCTGAGCTGTAACACACTTGCTCCTGGTCGGCTGCTCCCTCTGAGTTTCGGCGGATGACCGCCTGGCCGGACGATCAGGTTTCTAAAATTTTCATCTTTTGTTAGGACAGGCAATGTTCAGATCTAGTTTACAGCTAATAATGAAGAATTACGCACACAGTACAGACAGGGTTAAATATGTTAAACATTACTCCACATAAAAAAGACATTCCTGAGACTACTTCTCTTCTATGGACGGAAAATGGTGTTTCTCCAATGGGTCATACCAGACCTCCTTAATTTACAGCTATGGAAAAAACAAATTAATCACATGCTACCTCTGTATAGATTAATGTATGAAGCTAGAGGTTGTTCTGGAAAATTTCAAAAATATGGAGGGAGTGGTTAAAGTGTTACTAAACCCAGGATCCTGCATTCACTATATCTGGTCTCCCACAGTACACAGATCATGGAAATGTAATTATTTTAGTAAATATAAACTGCTAAATACCTTTTCACATCAGCAGTTAGAGAAGTCCTGTGACTTCTATCAATGTCTGGTTAAAGCTTATAGGAGGTCTTTTCATTCTCCCCTGATTGTCCTGTGAGGCTGCAGGACCCCTGACCCTCTGTCTGGACAGTGCTGACAACATACACTCTCCCCAGAAAAAAGAATACCTCTCTAGCAACACACACCAAACTGAGCACATGCAGCTTGCCCCCGAGGCTCTGTTCTATAAAGAGATGGTTTGGGGATAGTGGAAGAAGGGGAAGACCAGAGAAGACAGGATTAAACAGCCTTTTTCAAATAATGCAGATGATTAACCCCTTAGGTTCCATAGTGAGTATAACAAGCTTGCTTCACTGAATATACAAACTGATTTTACTGTTGTGGGTTTAGTAACACTTTAAGAATTACAGACTCTAGTGACACACTTGACTTGTAGCTCCAGGCCCAGGATGGTTATATGGATGTTTATTTTGAGTCCTACAGTATATATATTTCATGCTACAATATCACATTACACACTGGTAAAGTTTATTGAACATTTGTTCTTGAAATTAAAGATGACTATCCAAGGTTTTTCTTTGAAATGATAAAGCTTATCGTTGCATTACTTTTATTGAAGTTTCCTGTTTGAAGCTTCCTTGTGCAATAAAAATGATTTACTTTTATCTGTCACTTTTGTCATTGTACTAAAATGTTTTTGGATATTCCTTTTGAACATATTGTAATGTAACACATATATTTTTTGAAATAAAAGAAGTAAAAAAATCTAATTCACAGCCCCTCTCCTAAACATTATAAAGCAGGGGGAGCATTAAGACCGGGTTCACTTATGTGCAACCGCGGGGTCCGCTGTGTGTCTGTTTACTGGTTCAGGTGCGAATTAGGTCCAAATTTTTGCTTGAATACGCACTTGAACCAGACCCAAAAAATGCACAGGACCCTTTTGCAATCCACTCTGTGGCTGCCTGGACCTGCGTGAACTGGTTTCATTGAGAGCCGGTCACACTCACATGTCATGCAAATTGGATGCAGAGAAACTCCCATCCAATTCGCATATATGTAAACCCAGCCTTATGGTTTTTAATCAAGTAAAAAGCACTTAGGGCTTATTTACACTTGCTCAAAATACTGACGCTTATCAAACGCGCCTATGGCTTTAAGGCGTGTTAATAGGTGCGGTTGATAAACATTTATGAGCATTAAAAAAGCTCCATCAAATGCCCTATGTGCACTTTAAACGCGCTAAAACCGCACCACACATGCCTATTATTACCTGTTAATTACTACCACGCCACAACCCCATGATACTTGCCGTGAAGAAGGAGCGCGGCTGCCCTCCCCCAGGCAGCAAGCACGCTTGGAAACAAGTCGCATGCAGATGACATCATCCAGGTTCGACTATCCACCAAGCCTCGCTGTCAAGCAAATACACCGAGCCTACTTCCTGGTTCTAACCTTGCTGTACAAGCCCGGCCATGGCGAAAGGATTTCGGCTCCAGCAGGACGGATGTCCATGACCGGATGATGTACACTTCTCCACACTGGAACCTTGTTTTATGGGCATGAATATATGCTTACTAACGTGAGTGCATAATTTTATTCATTAATCCTGTTGCATAAACACTTAGAGGCGCCTCTGTCTGTCTTTGTTTTAGCCCTGTGGAACCCCTGGCTTTTGGTTTCTGGATGGCTGCCCTACATGGTGGACTTTTTCTCCCCCCTGTGCCATTAATGACTTTTAACTCCATGGACTTTTGGTTCGATATGTGATCAAGCGCCTGTTAACATTGTGACAAAAATTTTATAGCCTGCACATCAGGATTTTGTCAGCCGAAAAGTTGGAGTTGGCTGTCGAAAGTATCATACTAACAATCCGAAAATCGGCAGATTGGTCGTCGGACGAATTTTCCCTACAGATTTTCTTAATGTGTGTACGGGCCTTAAGAAAGACTCACAACCTTTTTAGGAAGTGAAAGATAGCTTAGCAAATTTAGATAAAGGGAGATAGTGTTGTCAGTGAAGAACATAAAGAAGCTGTTTGTCTAGTTTAGATAAGACTTTCTAAACTACACAAGAAGGCTAGGCAGAAAATGAATAATACCAAAGATAAAGATATTTAATGTACTATTAATAGGAAAAGTTTCATTTTTGCCTGGAGAGTCCCTCAAACGCCTGCTTTCAATGCCATTGTGAACTAGGCCTTACAAAGGTAAACCAGCCATTGGTAAATATTGTTTCAAGTTATGCTTTGTTAATAGGAACAAATGTAATAAAAGTGTTATCTCAATTTGGCTGCAAAATTTACTATATGGCCCCGTTCACATAGGGGCGACGCTACTTCGCACCGCGACCTAGCTCGGAGCGGCCGCCACGGACTTCATAACATTGAAGTCTATGGCGGTCGCCTCCTGGTCGCCCCAAAGAAGCTCCGGACCCTTTTTCTAAGTCGGAGCGACTTGTGTCGCTCCTATTAGAACGGGTCCGCAGCTTCCCTATGGGAGGCGACCTACGGCGACCTGTGAGGCGACCAGGTCGCCTCACAGGTCGCCTTAGTGTGAACAGGGACTAAACCCACAAAAGTAAAATCTGTCTGTAGATGCAGAATACCATGCTTGTTATACTCACTGTGCAACTTAACTGATTAATCCCCTATGTAAAAAGACTGTGTGATCCTGTATGAACAGATTCTTCCCCTCCTGCACGTCTACTCTGGACAAGTCCAGATAAGCACAGTAAGTGTAGTTCAGCTGCACATGTTCAGTTTAGTCTCTGTTGCTCAGAGAACACTTCCTGGTTTTAGCTGAGCTATTCAGGTCACATGGTATTAACATCACACATGTGGGAGTGTATACAGATCCTAAATGACAGCCTAGTCCCTCCCTCCTCCTCCATGCCCAGTAACTAAAAAAAGAACACAATGGGTGGGATGTCACATCTTGATTGATGGATGATTTTTTTTTTTTCTTGGGAGGGTACATGTGATCAGCACAGGGCCAATCAGCACTGTCCAGACATGTTCAGACAGAGAATAAGGGGCTTAAAGCCTAATAGGACAATCATGGGAGAATTGAAAATTCCTTCTACAAACTACCAGCACTCACTGATACAAGTCACAAGATTGCTCTGATTGCTATGTACTGTTGATGAGAAAAGGTATTTAGCAGTTTATATGTACTAAAATAATTGCATTTCCATGTTCTGCGTACTGTGGGAGACCAGATATGGTAAATGCAGGATCTGGGTTTAGTAACACTTTAAGGACAAATTTTCTTTTTCAGTAATTTTCAGTGATTGTGGGTGGAACGGTAGATTTTTTGATGGTCTAACTCAGTCTTTCTCAACCTTTTCAACACAGAGGAACCCTTGAAATAAATTTCTGGTCTCGGGGAACCCCTGCTAAAAATCTACAACTCATGACACATTAGTGTGACAGTCAGTGGGAAGAATGCTCCTTACTCTTGTCAGCATTGGGAAGAATTACCCCCTTACAGATAGCTAAAAGGAACAATGGTGTCATTGGAAACTTATCTGAGAGGCACAAACTGCCCATTGCTCGAGGAACCCCTAGCAACCTCAGGAGGAACCCTAGGGTTTCACTGAACCCTAGTTGAGAAACCCTGGTCTAACTTATTACAGACATAAAAATCTTTTGAATGTTCCTGTCAAGGTTATACTAGGGAAAGGTAGCAAGAGTTACAAGAAAAATCAGAAAGAGTTTCCTTATACTGCTAACTGCTGGGAACATGGTTATTGAAACCATTACTAAGAAAATATGGAGGGTGCCATTAATGACGACGCCTAAAAATACTAGTTTTCTGGCAGTCATGTTGATCCAGGGCCTCCAATGGGTCCTTGACCTGGGAAACGTATGTGCATAAGAACTATGAATTTTATTCTGAAGAACCAAAACATTTTATTTTTGGGAGGGGATTGACAATAGCAGACCCCTGCATATACATGAGTACAGCTTTAACATCTTCTCTTTCTATGTGTAACTAAAGAAAGCACCAGTTGTCTCATTGGATATTATAAATATTTTATAGGAATCGGGAAATGCTGTGATATCTACCTCCTGGAAACCTTCCGTCTCCCCATACATGTGAACTGAACTAGTCTACAAATCTTTGAATTATGTATGTGTGCCATACAGGGTGCATTGTTTGATCGGTTGTAAACATGACTGTAGACTCTGAGCCATTCAGAGCGAAGGGAAACAGAATCAGACGGGACATCTGTATACCAGCTGGGCTCTCAACTGAACTCTCATATTACTGTAAATGAGAGGCTATCTCGCAAAGAAACCAGATGGAGCAATTGAACATTTCCATCATAACTGTTGACATGAGAAATTAATATCAGCTTTTATGCACTAGAAAACAAAAAAGGAAATTTAGCTGTACAAAGTGACAGAATGGCACAGTACGGATCTATTGAGAAACAAATATGCAACAGACTAAAGCACAGCAGTATTTGTGAGGATTCTAAATGCATTTACAGTCTATTGCTGTAATGTCATTGTATTTTCTACAGATTTGTTTATCGATTAACTAAACCTACTGTTTGCAGCTTTTTCATATCTCTCAATAATTAAAGAATTTGTTACCCTACTATTTCATATTCCTGATTTGTGTACTGTACTTATGGTAAAAAGTATCTTGTTTTCTTTATATCGCTTCCTTTGCGTGAAATTCCTGCCAGTCCCCCGCTTTCCTATTTTCAAACTAACTACAGTAGGCATAGAAGCACATCCTTACCAGAGTGGTCAGTTTTCTGGCTGTGCCGGGAGCACAGCCTGCCTACCCTCCAATTGCCAAAACGTGTGCTGACATGCACAGCTCTTCACTGGGAAGATCAGTGTTTTGCTCTTTCTCTGCCTCCTGCTGACACCAACACCACAATCACCCAACCGCATCCCCACAGTCTTCATCCCTGCCACCCTATCCCCTTATACAGTTGAGAACTGTGATATATCATTTATATAAACACACATTAATGGTTTGCCTTGCATTTCTATTTTAAACTGAATGGGTTGTTTTACATATACTGGTAACTGAGGGTTTACATATACTTTAACCACATAACGACCGCCCACCGCAGTTTTACTGCGGCAGGCAGCCGCTCCTGGGCAAAGCAACGTAGTATAACGTCACTCGCTCAGGAGACTCTAGGGGGTGAGCGCTGGGAAGCCAGTGCGTGTGACCGACGGCTCCGATGGTTCGCGATCTCCCGTAGCTGAGAGAGAAAGACAGACGGCTGATGTAAACACAGCCGTATGTCATTCTCCCTTAGATGATCACAGAGGCTATGTGATCCTGCTATATAGGATTGCATGTCTCTGTGATGATCTAACAAGCCACGCCCCCTGACAGTTATAATCACGCCCCCAGGGTAACATTTAACCCCTTGATCACCAATACAGTTAACCCCTTCCCTGCCATTGTCATTTTTACAGTAACAGTGCATATTTATAGCACTGATTACTGTAGTAATGTTACTGGTACCCCCAAAAGTGTCAAAAATGTCAGTTAGGGGTCCGCCGTAATGTCGCAGTCCTGCCCAAAAAATCGCAGATCGCCAAAATTTCTAGTTAAAAAAAAAACAATAAAAATGACAAATCTTTCCCGTAGTTAGTAAACGCAATTACATTTGCTCAAACCAATCAAAATACGCTTATTGCGATTTTTTTTACCAAAAATATGTAGCAGAAAACAAATTGGCCTAAAATGTTAAAAAAATTTTGATTTTTACATTTTTTTTTGAGAATTTCATTTAAAAGAATGTGAAAAATATTTTTATTTTTTCAAAATTGTCGCTATTTTTTTGTTTGTAGCGCAAAAAATTAAAATCGCACAGGTGATCAAATACCACCAAAAGAAAGCTCTATTTGTGGGGAAAAAAAGGACGTCAATTTCTATCCCATTTGATATTTTCTTGTAAAGAGTGCAGTTTTGGGAAATTGGCTCTTTTGAAATTCAGTGTTCTTATGTTACCCTTGTGTTCCCTGTTACTATGATTAATAATGAGACCTATTGACCTATGGCCACTATTTCCTAAGTTGCCCCTTATTTCTATATCCATGAGCAGGTCTGTATTGTGGGTAATCAGTAGGTCTAGTACCGCATTGTTTCTTGTCGGTGCGTTTACCATCTAACCAATAAAATTGTCCTGCAAAACATTTAGGAATTGCAGAGCCTTGGATGAATGCACGGTTCCTTCTGCCCAGTCTATATCTGGATAATCAAAGTCCCCCATTATAAGGACATTTCCCATCCTTGCTGCCACTCCAATCTGTGAAAAGAGGTCTGTCTCCCCCTCCTATCTCTGGTTGGGGGGCCTATAGCATACGCCCAATATTACTTTCCCCATAGTGCCTTCCCTTTGAAGTTCTACCCATAGGGATTCTACCTCATCCATAGCTACATTATTATTATCATCCCTCATATTTACCTGTACACTGTTACTTATATACAGACATACCCCTCCCCCCTTTTTACCTTCGCTATCTCTGCGATAAAGGGAATACCCCTGAATGGTCGCCAGCCAATCATGAGAGCTGTCGAACCAAGTCTCTGTAATCCCCACAAAATTGAAGTCCTCATCATACATCAGCAGCTCCAACTCTCCCATCTTGTTGGCCAGGCTTCTAGCATTGGTATACAACCCTCGTAATTTTGACCGGATGCAAACTATATCCTCGTTTGATGGTGTTTTTAGGCTGCTCTTGTGATCTTTCCCCATACCCACCTTGGATTTAGGAATTCTGAACACCCTACCGCTAATATCCCCATTTGTGCCCGCTGAACCTTGCTCCCCACTGGCTAATTCTACATCTGTACCCTCCCCCCCATCACCTAGTTTTAAAGCCCCTCTAACTTGTTGGCCATCTTCTCACCCATTTAGGTGCAATCCGTCCCTACAAAAGAGCCGGTAGCCGACTGAGAAGTTGGCCCAGTTCTCCAGGAACACGAAACCCACCTTACTACACCAGCTCCTCAGCCACTTGTTAACTTCCCTAATCTCCCGCTGCCTCTCTGGTGTGGCTCGAGGTACAGGTTGTATTTCTGAAAATACTACCTTGGAGGTCCTACTCCTCAACTTAGCTCCTAAGTCCCTGAAATCGTTTTTTAGGACTCTCCATCTCCCTTTGCCTATATCATTGGTACCCAGGTGTACCATGACAGCTGGGTCTTCCCCAGCCCCACCCAGTAATCTGTCCACCCGATCCGTGATGTGCCGAACCCGAGCGCCGGTAAACAACAGACAGGTGGGCGCTCATGGATCTGATGAATGAATTAAGAGTCTAAGGCAAGCCACAGGTTATGCTATTTTCTTTCCTGCAACCACGAGTTCCAGGAAAGAAAATTGCTCGAACAGTGACTGTGTTGATAAGGGAATCCCTCTTGCAGAACTATTGTGTTCTTCCTGCAACACAAAGATTACTGCTAGCAGCTATAGCTACAGGCAGTAATCGCATGATTAAAATCCAACATGCTGGTTGTACCCAAGTCGAACGAGGGTTCGACATGGGTACAATCTGCCTGCCCGTAGATGGATCGAATTTTAGTCAGTCCCTGCTGAAATTAGATACATCTATGGATGGCTTAAGCTACCTGCCATGAAGGTCCTTGTACAATGCACTGTATATTGTCATCCTGTCACATGGACATCCAGTAAAGACTATTGTTGTCCACACATTAAACAGACATAGGCCACTGTTGTTAACCCCAGGAAATCCACCCTCAGAAATACCATGCAGCTACAGCCAGACACAGCATAGCAACTGTATATAGTAGCAGTCAGATTGATGCCAATTTTCCTGTGTGCGTTGTTATACTGTCTTACCATTGCTTTTACTGTTTTGCACTACTGTATTGGCGTTGTAATGTGTACATTGCAATACTTCCATGTTTGTCAGTGTACCACTTTAAAAGGGCCTTTTTTTGCTCCCCATTAAAGCCTGTTAAGGTGTCTTTGTTTTTTTGGGTCAGAGTCGGGCTGTTCTTCACCAGAGCAGGACAGAAAAATCTAAGTAACACAGGAGCCTTTTCGGGGATGAGCACTATAAATGCGGGGGTTCCTAGTCCAGAATTGCCTTCTGGTTCTTTCACAAAGTATGACCAAATCAGGAAGAATAATGCAGGTGAACAAGATGAACCCTGCCACCACCACCAAGTGGTGTAAAAAGCAGAATGGTCAGTTGGGGCTGAGAGTAGTGGACAACATCCCAGGTTGAGCTGGGACCAGCCAGGCCCTTTCATTGTCCTTGAACTGACTCACAGGGAATAGACTCTGGGCTACAGCTAAATGTTGAAGTACTTTGATGAGGGCATTACAACAGACCCTGGAAAAAATTCCTGTCACTGTTGGCAATATTACAGACTCCCTAGTAAAGCTATGGGTTCATATGCTGACTTAAGTTGGTTGAAACTGTTCTCCAGGAACAACATTGTTGTAGTCGTGACCTTTCAATGACTGATGGAGACATCTGGAGTACTGGTGTACTTAGGGGGCATAAATGATTTTGACAAAAGCTCTTTATCCACCTCTTCCACTGAGACCTATTTAGGAACTCTCAGTTCTGACACCCCTATGTCTGTGCCTCCACCAGCAATAAAGAAGGTCAAGTGGAGTCTTCAGTTCAGCAGATTGAAGAGAAAGTAAAGATCTCATCTGGCCCCTGAATCTGATGCTGAGCCTCCATATAAAGGTTCATCAGAGCCTAAAAGGCAAAGAGTCAAAATGTAGATACACCCTCATAAAATAATTGGTCTTATGCACAGCTTGGAATAGTCTGTGTCTACAGAATGTAGATCAAAAGAGGACAATTACCGTAACCTACCTCTCAACACACTTCTTGGTGGAAGTTCCACCTGCCTGCTTCTTTTACAAGGAAATGTCACAAAATTAGTCTGACCTCACGGGCCAAAAGTGTTTAGTTCTAAATCTTAACTAATGTGTAATCTCATGTTAATTTATCATTCTGTAATATTTTTCCTGACACATCTTGCCTCTTTAGTGGACCAAATGCTTTTTGATAGGGGGAGCATGTAGCCAAGTCCTGGGGTGGACTGTTTCTCTACCAGGGCTTCTGCAGGACCACTCATCTTGTTTCAGTCTCTCTCCCCTAGTGCAATTGGACTGTGCAGCAGGGCACAGAGGAAAGAGACAGAGCAGGGCTGTGATTAATGGCCCAACGGCCTGAAGCTTCCCCTTCCAGACCTGGAGCAAAAAGGATGCAAAGATTATAAAGAATTTAGTCACCATTCAGAGACAGCCTAGTGGATGAAGGACCAGCAAAACTAAAACTCCCAGAGTGCCTGGGGGAACAGAATAGAACTAGGAAGGCTGGAGACACAGGCTGTTAAGGGTGCTGTGACTGGAGGAGAAAGGCAGGAGGGCTGCTGACCTTGTGTACTGGGCTGAGCTATAAGGAAGTCCAGGGAAACTACTGTATGTATGGTGAGCAGACTGTCATGCATTTAGCTGGACTAAACTGAGAGAGAGAGAGAGATGGTGGAGCTGCTGCTGTACAGTTATAATGTGCTGCGAGGGACCTGTGCTGCTTCAGTCTGTTTCTGCATTTGCCAACCCAAATCCAGGAACTAAAACTGCTAGTCTGCAGTGGGAGACTGCCTCATTGCAACCCTAGTTAAGTGGGTCCCTTGCTGCTGTTGCACCCTTAAATTGCTATTGTATCCATGCAATCGTAGTGCCAACCTGCTCGGAGTTGGAGAGTGTCGCCCACAAGGTGTGTCTTTGGTCAGAGTCAGGCAGATCATCAGCAGAGCAGGTGACATCACAACCCCGCCTTTCTGCCTTATCCAAACATAGAACATTTTGCTTTTATTAACAAAAATGCAAAGCATTCTCTGAATGGCACCTGTGCCAAGCAAGCCTCCCCTGTGTTCACTATGCAGCAGGGCAGCTGCACAGGACCTGGAAACCAGTGAGGATCCCTGTAGTAGGAATGGCTAACACAATCATTCTCCACTTTCACAGGAATCTGCCAGGTATGGAACATATATACTTACATTTGTCCAAGCTGGACCAATGTAACTAGGCATAAATATTCATACCTCAAACTCAGCATTAGGCAAAATAAATACCATTCAGTTAAGGTTTACATCTAGTTTAAGATGTAAACCTTAACTGAATTATATTTATTTTGCTTAATACTGAATTTGAGGTATGGATATTTTTGCCTAGTTACATTGGTCTAGCTTAGACCAATGTAAGTATATATGTTCCATACCTGGCCGATTCCTGTGAAAATGGGGAAGGGTTGTCTTAGCCATTCCTACTACAGGGATCCTCACTGCTAATGTTCAGTCAAATTTAAACAAGACCACATCTATTTAGCCGCCTTTTCATTTCTGAAACAATTCTGTTTATTTTTCTTTTAATTCTTGACATGTTCAAAATACAAACATGGTTTTTACATGGTAACCTGAGCTAGAGAGTGCAGATTTTGCCCCTGGTGTTGCTGTCACATCCATTGAGCATATTCCATTCTTTATGAATATTCTTACAAAACATTGTCATTTATATTCTTGCTTCACATTTATATTTTGATTAGGGTAGACAGAGAACAAAGAGACTGTGTCTTGCAGTGTCTCGTTCAAATATTATGTTTATCGGTTTTAATCTTTTAATTACACTATTTTCGAGAGCACATATCTTTGTGCCAGTGTTTTGTGTATGTAGAAATATACACCAGTTCTGCCACGGATTATGGACCCAACCAATTTGTGTTCTGGAAATGGTTTTTGACTTTGTTAAATAAAGGGACTTATGCCAAGTTGACCCTCGTTTTGCTAATGAAAATGTCAGGCTTGTAAAACTAGTGTTTTATCTCTGATACTGTTTGCTTTCTGCAGGAAAAAAATGTTGTAAAAGGAGATTGCTAGGTTTGCTCTATTATTACTGCAATCTTCTGTCTATGTAAACCCTCAGTCTTCTTTTATATCTGTATTAGGACTATTATAATACTCGTCTTCAGCAATTTAGAGCTTTTAGCTCATTGACTTCAAGTGTAAATAATTTAGAAGGGCTAAAAGTCACTCTCCATATAAGGGCTTTAAAATCCTGCTGATCATCTGCTTTATGTGATAAAAACTTGGGGATTTTAAAGTAAAGCTGTATTCCATTTTAAGCTTAAAAAAAAAAAAAAGTCCTGCGTAAGAACAGATAATGCAAGATGCCTACTATTACCTGCATTAATCAGAAATGCCTCTTCTGTGCTCCTCTCTGATTTTAGTTTACTTTAATAAGAGGGCCTACTGTTTCTTACTTCCTATTGATAAGGGCCTCCAGTGGTCCATTTATCATGGCAGCCAGACTGGAAAAAAAAGAACCAGGACTAGGAGCCAAAGTGGCTCCACTGCAGTGCATACAGGGCCGGTGTGACCTCTAGGCGAACTAGGCAGCCGCCTAGGGTGCACTGCTGCCTGGGGCGCAGCCATGTCCAGAGGGACTCTGGGAACCCTGATGTAAGGGGGGACTTTGGGATTCTAATGTAGGGGAAGAGTTTGGGGATCTTAATGAAAGTGGGGTCTCTGTTGTAAGAGTGAACTCTGGGGATTCTGATGTAAGGGGGGGGGGGGCTCTGAGGACCCTGATTTAATGAGAGGGGACTCTTGGCACCCTGATGTAAGGAGGGGAGGTTTGGGGACCCTAATGAAAAGAGTGAAAAGGGGGTCAGGCCTGGGGGGCCCAGGCCTAAAGCTGTGTAAGGGGCCCAAAAATGTCTGATGGCTGCTCTGTTCCCCACACACAGCACCCACGTTTGGCATATCGCTGCAGGACTGGATGATGTTAGCTGGAGATGAAGCTGTCTCCAGAAAACTTCAGCCAATTCCTGAAGAAGAGGTATCCAGCCGATGAGGTGCCGCGCAAGCCATGCTGCGCGCAACATCACTTCCTCCCAGCTTCCCAGTCAGTCTGCACACTGAGCTAAGATTGGCAAGGAGGGGAGAAGGCATTCCTGTACAGGCTGCATTTAGAGCCTTTTTTTGGGGGGGGGGGGGGTTGCAAGCACCTGGTCTTGCGTAGAGCGCAAAATAGTCCAGCACTGTCCCTGAGTGCATATATGCTGACAAGAACATGCTAACTGGAGAAGAAAGCAGAGGGATGAACTGATAGGGGTGCTGCTCCTGCTGCATTATTGTCCAATCAGCAGGCTGGCAATGTGTTCTTGAGCAAGCTGTGCTGTTGCTGAACTAGAGATCAAGGATCTGGCTGTGCTGTCTGCCACCAAAGGTGTTCTGAACAGTGACAGATGTCTCAGCTCTATCCTCGACTCCCAGATGATACCTTGTATAGAGAAATGCTTCGGGAGGAGATAGGGGCTGTGACGTCACTATGTTCCGGACCTGCTGGTGTATTCTGCGTTCGAATCATTTTTTCTCTCTACTGCTTGATTTTATCTATTTTTCTGTAAGTGCAATGTGGTATTTTAAATAAATTTTCAATGTGGATAAATTGCACAATGAGCCTTCCTCTGTTTTGCATGTAATACACACACTGCATCCTGATAGCAAGGGAGACTTGACCAATGGCTTGCACCGTTCGAGATCATGTGTGTAGACCCCAAATGCCAGGCAGATAATCCAGGAGTGTGGTTGTAAAAGCGAGATCTGGCTGCTTTTATGATATCTCTTGATCCAGTGCCTCTTATCATCTCCTATAACCTAGAGAATGTTGATCTGCTAAGAGGCTTGTTCTTCCTTTTGAGCACTGGTGGAATATGGATAGTGATTCACAAAGGTGTCAGCTTTAAACACTGGGAACAGTGCACCTCTATTCATTTGTTTGAAGTTACACACAGACATTTATTTTTATTCCACAGAATATATTTATTGGACATTTGTTTATATTTGACACTATATTGTTACACATTTTAGTTGGATACAGCTTTTTCACAAGGTTGACTCATTGTATCTACATCTGATTAAATTTATAATTGTTAAGGCACATTTTATTTTAGGGATTAATTTCTCTGTCAGTTAACAGACAGCGCAACTTTTTTCACATTTGGTATATATTTTTCTGTATTCAGGAATTTTAAGTGCAGCAGTTTGTTTTCATTCTAGCGCGAGGTTTACTTTATACAGGTGCATCTCAAAAAATATGAATATCATCAAAATGGTAATTTATTTCAGTAATTCAATTCAAAATGTGAAACTCATAAATTTTATAAAGATGCCTTACACACAGAGTGATATATTTCAATTATTTATTTTTCTTTTTTCATTATTATGGCTTACAGCTAGTGAGACTCATATATTTTATATATACTGTATGTGATACAAACAGAGTTATATATTTCAAGCATTTATTTTTGAAATTTTAATGATTATGACTTATAGCTAGTGAAAACCCAAGGTTCAGTATCTCAGAAAATTTGAATATTACATAAGACCAATTAAAAAGGGTTTATAATACAGAAATGTTGGCTTACTGAAAAGTATGTCCATGTACAGTACAGTATGCACTATATCAATACTTGGTCGGGGCTCCTTTTGCATGAATAACTGCATCAATGCGACGTGGCATGGAGGCTATCAGCACTGCTGAGATGTTATGGAAGCCCAGGTTGCTTTGATAGCAGCCTTTAGCTCATCTGAATTGTTGGGTCTGGTGTCTCTCATCTTTCTCTTGACAATACCCCACAGATTCTCTAAGGGGTTTAGGTCAGGTGAGTTTGTTGGCCAATCAAGCACAGTGACACCATGATCATTAAACCAGGAATTGGTACATTTGGCAGTGTGTGTAGGTGCCAAGTCCTGCTGCAAAATGAAATCAGCATCTCCATGAAGCTGGTCAGCAGAGGGAAGCATGACGTGCTCTAGAATTTCCTGGTAGAAGACTGCGCTTACTTTGGACTTGATAAAACGCAGTGGACCAACACCAGCAGATGACATGACTCCCCAAATCATCACTGACTGTGATTAGTCTTAAGACATCAGCATACCAAGACATTTTGGACAATTTAATGCTCCCAACTTTGGGGATGGCCCCTTCCTGTTCCAACATGACTTTGCACCAGTGCACAAAGCAAGGTCCATAAAGACATGGAGTCCTGACCTCAACCAGATAGAACACTGAATTAGAGTGGAGACAGCAAGCCAGGCCTTCTTGTCCAACATCAGTGCCTAACCTCATAAATGCGCTTCTGGAAGAATGGTCAAACATTCCTAAACCTCGTGGACAGCATTCCCAGAAGTGTTGACGCTGTTATAGCTGCAAAGGGTTGGCCAACTCAATATTGAACCCTACAGACTATGACTGGGTTGCAATTAAAGTTCATGTGCGTATAAAGGCAGGCGTCCCAATACTTTTGACAATATAGTGTATTTTGAAAGCCTAAAATGGCAATTGAAAATTACAGTTAAACTGTAATCCCATGACCCATTCAGCTGCCTGCTTCTTTATGTCCTCACTCTGCTGCTGATTGACAGTTGTTAATAGGAATATACAAGATGTCAGAGGACTGGAATTTGAAAACATTAGAGCTTGTTTGTTTCATTCTGTTAAGTATGCCTCAAGTACACTGAAAACACAACTTTGTTTAGAAAGAGCCGTATGTCTCATTTGGTTAGTTTCATTTTTAGGGCAGAAATCTCTGTTCAAACGTTCAAATAGTGATTTTTTGGAATATTAAAGTCCACAAGAATGAAATTACCCCAGCAGTGCCTCCAACTCCCTCCCCCCCTTTCCAAAAAGGCAAGGATTCAATGCCCAATTTTGCCTAGTGTGTAGGAATAAAGTGTGATACCTTATTCCTTGCTCCAATAGGGTCCCTCCAGCTGTGCGACCAGTCCCTTGAAGCCTCCTCTCTAAGGTGCTCCCAACCCAAGTCACACTTCTGCTTCCTACACGTACAATGCAAGATTACTAGTCCTGTATAGTATGCAATTATGCTGAGGGACCACCCACAGTCTGGAGTGCTGGAGCGAGAGGAGGAGAGTGCTGGATCTGACCAGAGGTAAGTAAAACAGCCAGAGTCTTCTTTTTTTCTGTGTACAGGAGGCAGGGACTTTCTTATTCGGGTGTCCACACCACTGGCTGCATGACATGGACACTTCCTATTGGCTGTGCTACAACAGGGCTTCCTTAGGATGCAGAAGAGGAATCTTGGCAGTAATATCAGCAGGGACAGGGTAGGCATAGATGGACTTGAAATTTAAAATAAGTGAAAAAAAAACAAAGGATCATGGCCAAAAGGTTTCAATTGGCAAATGCAGCATGTTTTTGACATTGGTTTGAGAGGCTTCTGAGACCTTTCAGAAACAATCACAGGTGCAATTGATCCTGCATTTAACCTGCTTTCGCTGCTTTTGCATTCCCATTGACTTGTAATGAGAGAGAAGCAGGTATAAAGCAAACAGAAGCCCATTGACACTGGCCCAATGCTAAACTCCAGGTAAAACAAAGTGCAGCGCATAAAAATAAATATAAAATATTTCCTTAAAGTGATAATATAATCACAACAATTTATAATTGTTGTTGAAAAAAATAATGAACAAAAGTATAGAATGAATACAAGTGAATGAAAAGACCAAAACATGCTAGCATCCCCTGAAGATGTGCATTTGCACAAAATGCATCGGGGCAGAGCTATGCGCTGATGTCACGTTGCCACTTCTGGTCTAGAAACTGGCAGCCATCTGAGTAAGTGCAGCAAACTAAAAATTTGGTGCAAAGCACCTATCTCCTGCGCTCGGAGTAGTGTGATCCTCTATCCACCTCAGTCACAATCATGCAGCTGTTGGGAACTTTTGACTCGGCATCACTGGATAACTTTGGCCTTGCAGCCTCTTATAAGACCTGGGTAGTCTAAGACCACTAAAAGGCTCTGAGGAAGAGGCTAAGCCTCGAAATGCGTAAGCCTTTCCATCTTCAGGGGACTGTACAGCCTTTGATCTTGATGCTGATGACAGCATACCTAATAGATATGCTTTTACCAATAACTTGTTGTGAGGATTTTATACCTTTTATTTGAATAAACCTTTTTTAGAGGATAATGCACTAGGCCGGTGAGCCCTTGTGTTTGTTTTTCGATCTGAGTAAATTCACTGTAATTTGTTTTATATCTGTGAATCTGGATGCACCTTCATGAATTTTATGTGATTGTTAAGCAATTGTATAATAAAACTACTACAATATATATGGCCCCCTGGTGTTTGGCTCCTTGCAGTGAATGCTTCTTGCCTATACGGTTGCTGTGTGGGTGGTCTTCCGCCCTCCAGTGATGTGTGCTGCTACCATCAGGAGACCCCATGAGTGTGGATGGAGCTGGATGACCATATAGGAAGGGTCCAAATTGTTTGATACAAATGTTCTGCTTTCTGTGTTAGCAGCTGTAGATCTGGTGAGTGCGGTATTGTCCTCAGTCAAGCGGTGTAAAAAAATTTAGATAGTGGAAGTCATGGAATAATTCACTGGAATTTTTTGGACTTTTCAATGACTTTTATTCATTCTGTACTTCTGTTCATCATTTTTTTAATTCAAGTTTCTTGCGGCTTATGCTGTCACACGGTGATATTGTTGTGCTTTGTGTAAAAACAATTGATTCAAACAAGCTGGACCCTTTCTATATGGTGATATATTCATTTTTTTAGGCGCTGCACTTTGTTTTACAGACTGTTTTTGGGGTTTTGTATACTTACTCGCTACTAGCAGCCTTATATGACTTTAGCGCTGACTCATTTTATCTATTTTCCACTTCAGATAGCAATATTTAACTAATATTAGTTACAACAACAGTTTAAAACCTGTGAATAATAGCTTCTCATTGTAGGCAGTGTTATATGGATTGTCATAAACCCTTTTTGTCATTTTTCCTGGACAGCTTGGCCTACAAATAAAATATAAAGGTCTGAAAAAAAAGGAACCTCCATACAGTTACCAGAAAACAATATTTTTCACTTTAGTGGACCTTTACTATGATTATTACTACATTTTCCAGTGTTGTGAAAAGACACACTTTTATTAAAGTTTTCGGTACATAAAGTCATTAGGACACGTAGTGCTCCTAGCTGCGTTCAGATTCAAAGCAATATATTTACTCCTGGGATATCTACTGTATCACTGAGGAAAAATTAACCTTTTAAAGGTCGGCACACTAGTATTGTCCTAGTTGTAGTTCAGATTGTTTCTGCAGAAAAGAAAGAGCAAGTCAAGGGGCCCAGTACTGGGAGAAACACATGTTAGAAAGATTAAAGGATCATACTGGAATACTTTATGAACACTATAAATGTTCCAAGTATTTAATTTACATCCCATCACATCTATATTATTGCTATGCTAATCTCTAGCTAGGAAAAACATTTCCACAGCAAAAGCCCAGAGGAAATAGTAGTGGGAGTTGTGGGAAAGTAGGCACGTAGGCCGCAAGACAACCTAAAGAGCACGAATACTTGTGACATTGTTCAGTTCAGTTCTGTACAGCCATACAATGTGGGAATATTGAGTAATGTTCTGCTCTCTGGATTCACTATGCAATGTTCTTTCATTGCCAATAACAAAACACATCCACTACTCAAGACTGCTCAGTTCCCAGAACAGCACGGCAATCATTCTGTCGTCATACTGAGTTTATTCATCAAATAAAAGCAAACTATAAATGATGGAGAAATCATTAAGTGTATATTTGTATAGGGAAATGCCTTTAGATGAGTTACATACATGAACTCTTTCAGATTACTGCCCATTCACACCAGATGCATTGTCAAAGATTTTACTGCTTTTTCCAGCTCCTGCAAAACGTGTTATTTACACGGCAAAATACATCATTTTGAGTTGGGCCTAATCACACCAATGCATTATGTGGAGGTACATTGGACTAAGCCCTGCATTCTGCATCTGTATGCATCTTTTGAATCAGGTCAACTCATTAAGGTCTTCAAATCTTAAGTGCAACACACATGGCAATATTTAAAGTGTAAAAGTGTATATATTGTAAAAACATTTTTTCTTTATAGATTTAGGAAGGATGAAAGTCCCTGTCAAGTTTTTATTAATGTCTGTATTCTTGTTAACTAGATTTACCTTCTTTAGTTGTCCTGGTGACCACTGTCACTGAGACAGAAAGGGATGGGGAAACACAAATATTGCAATTGTCACCAGAACAAAAGATGAGGAAAAGTTTTCAAATGAGGACACCTCTTACAAAAGGCTAAGAGGAGAGCTTCCCTCATTTTGCAATGATGAGAAAGATGCAAAAAGCAAAAAACGTAATGTGTGGCATTTTTTTTTTGTGGTTTCACGGAAACATACAGGGTATTTAGCCATAATGAACAATGAGAGATCTAAAAGATGACATTTGTAGGGTACATGAATGTCCAGATACCGAAAAAAAAAACCCATCTGCTGTCACATTAAACATTGGACAAATATCCGTGGACTTTACAACTCTAGGGAGATAATTGTCAAGATGTACAGGAGTTTTAAAGCATGTATACAAAATATACACATTAAAATTACTGCTGCAAAGAACAGCAGCTATGGCCCCATTTTATGGCAGAAGATATTAACATTGGCAGGTAGAAGGACATGCAAACAATAGCTGGGTGTGCTCTAGAAGGCCAGACATGGCAAAGGTCGTAGCATGTGGGGTATTATTTTTGTGGTCTCCGGCAATGAAAGGAGAAGTTTGGGATGTAGCAAAAATAATAAATTAATAAATAAATTGGAGGGTGGCAGGATCCCCCAAACATTTAATCAGTAGCATCTGGAGCAGTGGCTTGGTAGCTGCTGCTGATCCAATGTTCATTTTCACACATGAAAGCCAGCCAATTATGCCCATCACAAAGCCCCTCACAGCACTGAATGCATGCCCAGAGGGCACATTCAGGACAGCCCAGCAGCTCAGTTGTATACAAGGCAAGTGGTGCATCCTGGTGACCCAGTAGTTAGGGAGGCATCTGTATGGAGGGTTTTTGCATTCTCTCTTGCCTCCCAGGTAATGAACCACCATGTGATGCAGCCCCTGCTAATAAGTGCAGGCAGCAAATAGCCCTTGTCAAAAAGGGCTAAAAACTTTGTAAAGGCATTGCTCAGACAACCATCCCCACTACCACACCTCATTTCACTGACAAGAGGTTCAGGGAAACCTTATCCATGCTTTGCATTTTCTGAATGAATGCAAAGTATTCTCTGGTTGGATGAGGTGGAGAGTGTGACGTACACCTCGTCCAATCTGAGAATGCAAAGCATTCATTCAGATGATGTAAAGCATTCTCTGAATGTTGTTTGTGCTGAGTTGCTAACCTCCTATACTCAGATTTCAGTAGGCCAGCCCATCAGCATGGGACCCAGAACCCAGTTGAGATCACTAAAGTAGCCATGTCTACTTCAGTGATTTGCAGCTTCCAGGGGCATCAGCCAGGTATGGTATATACATAGTTGCATTGGTCCAAGCTGAACCAGTGTAATGATGTATAAAAAAATCTTTGATGCTGGATCCACCTTAATGGCTAGCATCATTGGTGGTTCAGTGACCTATAAAAGCTTGTGCATAGTTCTCTACTCAAACCTCCCAGTCATTGGGAAATCCAGCCACAACTATAAACAAGAATGGAGGAGTTTTGTTTGCCTGTTTTCCTTCATGTGTAGTAGGGCGATGTACTGTGAAGAGTTTTGGTGGTCCAGGAAGAGTCATCATGTAATGGTCTGGGATCAGGATCGGAGGCCTGTGGCTGTAGCAGTAGAGAGGTTCAGGCAGTAGTCAGCTGAATGACTACAAAAGCTGGGCTCCCTAGAGGATGACATGGGCTTACCCAAGGCACAGAGTCTAAGCACTATCCAGTCTTCACCAGAGCTCCTGATGGTGGAGATGGGTTTCGTTGCTGCCAATTTGCCATCTTTTGGTTTGCCCCAGCAGAAAGAGAGCAAGTGGGGGCTAGGTAGTGGATGAAGCAGATATGGAACAAGCAGAGGAATAGTCAATAAACAAGCCAAAAGGTCAGTGATGAGTAGCAGCTGAATGAGATCAGGCAGATCTAACCCTTGGAGACAACACTCCTTGCTGGGAAAAATGTGCAAATGCACTACAGGGGACTCCTCCTATATCCATTTGATGGTGGACACTGATTGAGTACAGGTGTATGTGGGGGGTGGGGAGGGCTGCTCAACCTCGATAATGGACACATTTTTCCCAGCAAGGAGTGTTGTCTCCAAGGGTTAGAAGGGCTGGATTCATCTCTTTTTCATGGATAGTGTAGGACCCACTGATAATGGGGTACTTTGACGCAGTAGTGGGCTTGAGCACGATATGGCCATATGGTGGGACCAAACCCCCATTTTTATTTATGGACTCTCTTCAGATTTGGTAGTAATTTCTTTTGCATTTGCGCGCTATTCTTTTTTAATATACATGTCTTTTGGTTCATAGCTGCAGCAGCTTTGGAAATACATGGGTATGCTCCCCCAAATTTTTTGCCTGTTTATTATGTATTCGGTCTGACCAGACTATCGAGGTTGAGCAGCCCTCCCCACCCCCACATACACCTGTACTCAATCAGTGTCCACCATCAAATGGATATAGGAGGAGTCCCCTGTAGTGCATTTGCACATTTTTCCCAGCAAGGAGTGTTGTCTCCAAGGGTTAGAAGGGCTGGATTCATCTCTTTTTCATGGATAGTGTAGGACCCACTGATAATGGGGTACTTTGACGCAGTAGTGGGCTTGAGCACGATATGGCCATATGGTGGGACCAAACCCCCATTTTTATTTATGGACTCTCTTCAGATTTGGTAGTAATTTCTTTTGCATTTGCGCGCTATTCTTTTTTAATATACATGTCTTTTGGTTCATAGCTGCAGCAGCTTTGGAAATACATGGGTATGCTCCCCCAAATTTTTTGCCTGTTTATTATGTATTCGGTCTGACCAGACTATCGAGGTTGAGCAGCCCTCCCCACCCCCCACATACACCTGTACTCAATCAGTGTCCACCATCAAATGGATATAGGAGGAGTCCCCTGTAGTGCATTTGCACATTTTTCCCAGCAAGGAGTGTTGTCTCCAAGGGTTAGAAGGGCTGGATTCATCTCTTTTTCATGGATAGTGTAGGACCCACTGATAATGGGGTACTTTGACGCAGTAGTGGGCTTGAGCACGATATGGCCATATGGTGGGACCAAACCCCCATTTTTATTTATGGACTCTCTTCAGATTTGGTAGTAATTTCTTTTGCATTTGCGCGCTATTCTTTTTTAATATACATGTCTTTTGGTTCATAGCTGCAGCAGCTTTGGAAATACATGGGTATGCTCCCCCAAATTTTTTGCCTGTTTATTATGTATTCGGTCTGACCAGACTATCGAGGTTGAGCAGCCCTCCCCACCCCCACATACACCTGTACTCAATCAGTGTCCACCATCAAATGGATATAGGAGGAGTCCCCTGTAGTGCATTTGCACATTTTTCCCAGCAAGGAGTGTTGTCTCCAAGGGTTAGAAGGGCTGGATTCATCTCTTTTTCATGGATAGTGTAGGACCCACTGATAATGGGGTACTTTGACGCAGTAGTGGGCTTGAGCACGATATGGCCATATGGTGGGACCAAACCCCCATTTTTATTTATGGACTCTCTTCAGATTTGGTAGTAATTTCTTTTGCATTTGCGCGCTATTCTTTTTTAATATACATGTCTTTTGGTTCATAGCTGCAGCAGCTTTGGAAATACATGGGTATGCTCCCCCAAATTTTTAGCCTGTTCATTACAGTTATATAGCAGAGCATTTCACCAAACATGGGGTGCAGAACAAATGTTAAAATGCGAGGATGTCCTGAAACAAGTAAGACAGCTGGTAATTACACAAAGTATGGACAATAGAAAACATGTCTTATATAATACATATTATTAGTAATAACATTTCAAAGCCTATACTGTGAATGTGAAATGGTAGACAAGTAAAAGTAAATATCAGACTTCAGAAGTGTGTGGCTCAGTTATTTTATTTGGATGGTAAGATATGTGCCCCCCTTCTTAAATAGTTCATGTACTATGAAAGTGGACATAAAAGGGAATTATCTGAGCATAATATAATAAAATCTGTAATTGACTACTTAAAATACTATGATGTATTTGGTGGTCCAGGAAGAGACATCACTTACTGAAACACTTTCGTTATAATTTTGGTTGGGTCACTCAGTGATCAAGAGGCATTAGTGAATGATTGAAGCACCAACAAGTAAAAGAAACAATGACATTTGACATCCACCAGAACCCATCTCCTACACATATTTGGCAGAGCATTCTGCCAAACACAGGGAGCAGAAAAAAATGTTAAAATAGGAATGATGTCCAGCAGCAAGCAAGGCGGCTGGTAATTTTACAAAGTACTGTATGTCAAACACCTAGTTAAAGCGCTGTTTTACTTGCCCTGTTCGACATCATAGAAGTGTTAATACATTGAATTCCTCAATTAAGTAAATATATGGTAAAGGTAGAGTAGATGCTTTTGAGAAATAGTAATTTCATTGATCTAATTCTGATGAGTTTGGGAGGAACATTATTTCAGTATTATGTTATAATAGGGAGCAGTAACATTGATGATAATACTCAAATATCATGTGATTCTAAAAAGGAATATCAGCTTATATGCTGTTCCTCAATTTGTAACCATTTAAAAGAGTCTAAAAATTAGAAATATCTCAAAACTCAAGAAACCTGTAAAATGATCCCCCATTTGATATCACAGTCAGAATACTGATGATATAGCTTACAAAACACTTCTTACAATGGAAAACATGTCTTATAAAAACAAATAATATTATGAGGAAGTATACATTAGCATTTCAAAGACTATACTGTAAATGGAAAAATGGTAGACAAGTAAAAATAAATATAAGACTTCAGAAGCATGTTGCCGAGTTCTTTCCTTTGAATGCTGGGACATGTACAAGTACTCCTACAAGTTATTGTACTATAACAATGGCCATAAAAGGGCATTATCTGAACATAAGATAAACATCTGTAATTAACCACTTAACACACTATGGAAACATTTATTTTCCTACAGGAAGCACTATAATAAAAGAAACTGGGCAAACTTGCAAATAAAGCACTCTTCCTCTAGTAGTATGTGTAATGCATCCTTCCATTTGCCATAAAAATGTAATCATTTCCTAATGTGAGTTTTTGCAATAAAGCTAGGCAAAAAGCCTAGTGTGAAAAGCCACTGACTCTACTTTTGCCTAAATACCAGGGACAGTTTTGAGCTTGTGGAAGACTTAGTGTACCCATGGGCACACTGAGGAGATGCAATTACGATGAATGGTAGGTATGGGCAAGTTGTAACTAAGAGTGGAAGTGGCTTGAAGGAGAATAGTTAAACAGAAATGTTGGTTTTGATTAATGGACCCTAAAATGTTAGTGACCCATGGTCAGATTCCTTTAAATGCTAATTGTATTTGCCCCCCAAATGTTGCCTTCTTAATTATTTGTGATCAGTGGTCAGTGCCTCCTTTTGTTGGTAACCAGTGGGAGCTTGAGTGTTTGCTTACCTGAGAAAAGCTTCATACTGTAGGTCCTGAGCTGCTGCCTCCTGGGTCTTTGCTGAGTGATGTCATGCCAAAACTTTGTAGGCATTACAGAATATCAGTACACTCAGCACTGCCAACTTACAGTCAAACATGTCACCCCAAGAATAAGGATTGTTTTGTTTGAGGTCTTCCATCCCCCAGGTGCCCCAGAAGAATGGCTAAACTGCACCTGAGTGTCAGGATGTGCTTGGGGGCTTGGAAAGGTGGGGGGTGGAGAAGCAGCAGTACACTAATCTTCCCAGTGAATAGCTGTACAGGGGGGCGTGTCAGCACAAGTCTGACCATTGGAGGAAAGGCAGACTGTTCTCCCAGCAAAGCCAGAAAACTGACTGCACTGGGATGGATATGCTCTCATGCCTAGAGTGGTCAGTCTGTAATAGCAAAGCAGGGGGACTGGCAGGATCACCAGGAAGGCAGGATCACAAGGTATTTCACACACAGGAAGCAATACAAAGAGAACAAGATACTTTTTAAAACAAGTATATGGTACAACAGACACATATCAACAATATAAAATGTTTGGGTAACATACACTTTTTAATTACCGAGCCACAAGCAAGAATCTGACAGACACATCTAAACCTCTGGTTAAAAGATCATTAAAAGCATATTTATAATTACAAATGCTTTTCTGCACACAGTAATATAGACATAGAGCTAATACATTGTCTGAGCCTGTTCTAAAGACGAACATCTCTTGAATAGTTTGGGTTTACATAGCAATCAGCAACTTCTGAGGCTATCTTCACTTTGGCCAGGATTGTGTAACATGCAACATAGCATATGAAGTGCAGAGGTAAGGTTTATGTAATATAGAACAGAGGGTATAACGTGCAGTGTTAAAAACTAAAAAACCTGTAACATAAAGAATAAAGTACACAGATCAGAATTACATAATGTACAACATGGTGTACAGAGTGCAGTAGTCAGGACTATGTGACATACAAAATAGAGTGCAGAGTGCAGCAGTCAGAAATACTGTATTTTCCGGGGTGTATAACCCGACTTTTGAACCTCTAAAAAAATCCCCCAAAAATGGGGGGGTCATCTTATACGCCGAGTATATTATCTCCAAGGTACCCTAAGTACAAAGCCTGCTCAGATTGGCGGAGTCAGAGAGGCGGGCTGATGTAACTCCGCCAATACGAGCAGGCTTTGCATTCAATAATAGTATACATTGTTCACCATGATTGGCTCAGCGCGGTATACTGTATGTAGCTGAAGCTACGATACATACGGTATACCGGTACAGGATTCCCGCATAGCCAGCGCCTTGAGATTACATCTACTGGTAATACTTATACTTAGGGTACCTTGGAGATATTATGAGAGATTACATTTATTACAGTACTTAGGGTACCTTGGAGATATTATGAGAGATTACATTTATTACAGTACTTAGGGTACCTTGGAGATATTATGAGAGATTACATTTATTGCAGTAATTAGGGTACTTTGGAGATATATGAGAGATCTGAGAAATCTGATGTTTTTCAATGGTGTTGCCTTGCTTCAGAAGGGGGGTAGTCTTATACGGCGAGTATAGCCCAAAACCTATGTATGAGGTCAATGGTGAGTGCCGTCTTTTTTTGGTTATTAGTGGGAGCTTCAGTGTTTGCTTACCTGAGAAAAGCTTTGCAGGTCCTGAGCGACACTGCTGCCTTACAGCAGAACATGTCACCTTAAGAGTCAAGGTTAAAGGGGGGACATGACTTGATATGTGACCATGATGGGTGCTTTCTGAGAGAGCTCTGGCACCATGGGGAAAGAAAACCACTGACAGCAGCTTTGTACAGCTTCCAGAAAATAAGGAGAACGTTACTTCCAATTCACTCTTTGCACTCACAACTGGATCAAAACGTATTGCCGATGTTCCATTTGCAACAGGATGAGGCCTCGTCCCACAGCTCGCAAGCTTCTCTGCAGCATTCCTCACAGGACCCAGCCATGAGAACAAACAAGGGAGCTGATAATCCATCGGTCCTAGACCTAATGTAACAAAAGTCCAAGAAGTCAGACTTACAATGTATTATTTCAGACATCAAACCCTCTCTCCCCTCAGCCATAGCTGACCTCAAGAATGACCTTGTGAGGCTGTAGTGAGGTTGGCTGTAGTAGAACAATCTGCCACCTGCCATGAGGATGCCATATTGTAACTCTAGCATATGTCTATCCACTATAACTTAAAACTCATCAAAATGTAAAGACATGTGGAGGACCTAGATAACAGGGGACCCAGGAGGAATTTATGGGTGTGGGGCATACCTGAATCAGTGGAGCCAGACCAGATACTACATTCCTTGCAAATATTGTTAAATAACTTATTGGAGAAGCCGCCAGATTCCCTAGTGGACTTTGAAAGGACCCATAGATCATATGCTGTTATACCGATTTTCATCTTAAAAAGGAAATACTACACATGGCTTGGGAACAAGAGGAATTCACTTTCAGTGGGTGGGAGGTGGAAGTCTTTCAAGACCTCTCCACTATCACTCTACACAATTGTAGAGCCCTCTGGCTCCTCCTGAATGCTTTATGGGAGAAGCGTACTGTATTCAATACAACGTTTCTCATTTAGCCTATTGGTATCGTATATGGGCAGGTCAGCCATCTTACGGTCTCCTGAATTCTGTGAAACTCTGTACATTCCTGCATTGGAAGTCCTGGAGTGGTATCAAAAATCCCAGACGCCTGCCTCATGGCCAGACCAGGACACACAGCAGGTCAGGGAACTTCAGGGAACAAACAAAATCCATGTCGACACCCTAGATTCCCCAAAAGATGGAGCAGGATGAGGCAGTTAGTCAGTCCTCCCACTTCCCCATTTTAAGATGCTAGCATCTTGGATATTTGCTTTGGATGCAACCCTATACCAGAAAAATACTTTGCCAGTTATGTATCTCACTGAGCTATCAATGAATTTTTATTCAGGAGGGGAAGAAAGGTTTAATGTGATCCACTACCTGCAGCTCCATGAGGGGGGAAGCACTCCTTCCACTTTCCTTTTGGAGCACTGAATTGTTAGCTGTTATTGACCCTCTTTTCACCTTAACCTGTTGACCTTGAGTGTGTTTTGTCCACTACCATGAACGACTGTACACCACAAGAATTGGACAGTTTGTGAATTGAGATCTGTTAAGACTGCCTTGCACCCCTGATTCCTTCTAGGTCTGGCAGATGCCTTGTGATCAGGGGCATCTGCAGTGAATTTACACCTAAAATGCCTGACCTGTTTTCTTTGGCAACTCCTCCTGGCAGTGACTTACAGGCAGCAGAGCCCTGGGTCAGACTGCCAAGAAACCTGGCACTCATCTCTCTCTCTCTTACAGAGATGTTACAGCAACCCTGGACCTGGGTGGTGCTGCAGTCTTCAGGAAGGACCTCGCTCCCTCATATTGCACCTTAACATATATGCTGGGATGCGCTGGAAAAAAAAAAAAAACCTGGAAGCCGATTGGTTTCTATGCAGAGCTGCACCAGATTTTGCACACACCAGTTTTAGAAAATCAACCCCTGTGTGTTTCCGTTCACTGTTTGAATACACATCCTCCAAGCTTGTGGCAATAGTTCATTGAACCAAACAATACTGAAGAGATGGAAAAACTGACAAGACAGAATGACCGCAATTCCCAAAACATGGCCTTTTTTGTGTTTATTATAAAACTACTGACCCGTATAAACAGAGCATTTGTTGCAGGCATAAAAGTAAAAAATAAAATAACCTAAAACACATTACAATGCTATTAGACTCGAGGGATGCAAGTTTTTCTGGCTAGAGTTGGGAATTATTATTAACTGAGCTTTTATTTTTAGCTTCATGGCCTTTTTTTTAAATCTTTGTAGTACTTGGCACTTTGCTGGTGGGTCCCCTGCCCCAACTTCCACGCAGTAGTTCCCTACCTCCACTCCCCTCTATCCCTAATCCCAATTCCTTTCCTACCCCACTTCATTTTTTGTGTTTTTTCTTTTTAGTCTGTAAGGTGCTTGGGTTCTGGAGACAGGATCCCTAGAATGCAATTACAAGCATATCTTGTTGGGCTTCACTGAATGATGTCCCCATTGTGTTAGTATATCATCCTTCCGGGCAGAAAGGCTATGTACAGTCGTGTTCCTATCTTCATACTGAATATTCTTTCATACTGTAAATTGCAGGGAGTGGTGTTTTCTTTTATTGTACCACTCAATTTTTCTTACTTGCTACATTATGTTACATACTTGAAAAAAATCACTAAAACATCATGGGAAAAAAGAGCCAAGGTTACTTGCTTTTTAGAGGTCTCCTGTGCCCCAGGTGTGTGGGTGTAGCAATATCTATGCCAAAATCTTACCTTGATTTTTTTCTGAAAACGATAACAACCATCAATCTGATTTCAGCTTTCACAGCTCACTGTTGTTATTTGGATATTTTAATCTGCTTTATAGCTGAAGATAACAGAATTAACAATAAAAGATTAAAAGACATCTTTATGTTTAGTAAAAACATAATTTTAATGTTCCCACAGCCCCCTGAGTGGCAGCTACCTTGCAAAATACTTACTGGGTAAGGGCAGGACCGCATAGTGAACAACTTGGGATCAGGGTTGAAGTTAACTATTTTGCTAAGTGGCTGCCACTCAGGGGAGTGGAGGGAACATTTAAAGGCTTATCTACAAAGAAACAGAAGCCATCACTAAGGTGATTAAAGTGATTAAAGTAATTAAATTATTGAATGTTTTACTTTCAGCTAGAAAACATAACTAAATCTGTCTTAATTTTAGCCTCCTGTAACCACGTACATCATCAGTCAAATTGGGAGAGGGAAGGGCAAAACTGAAATCCAATTAAGCTGCACTCCAGTGCAAACCCCTGTCCTTGTAACACTGTCCACTTTCTGAGAGGGTTCTAACCATTTTAGACTCTGTCCAAAAACTAAAAAAAGTTTTATGTATAAAATGCAAAAAACAACGCTTGCAATAGTGCAAATATCAAAGAATGAGTAAATATAAAGAACATCAATTAATGAAAGTGGGTATTTAAAATAGTGTAAAGTGCAATAGCAAATAATAACAGTAAATGCCTTCACTTTCTGAAAAAATTAAAGTGCAATAGTGCCAAAACTAGATCACAATAAACTTGTGCATAAAGTGCAATAACGCCCCTTTGTAGGCGGGCGAAACGCGCTGGCGCACTTCCGGAAGACGGCAACCACACGACGTCACTTCCTGTATCTCGTGGAACGCACGCCGGCTGCGTTCCCAGAAGATGACAGTGTTCGTTTGTTTCTGATGTGGTTTACATAAGCTTTTACTTCTTACTATATGTGAGTATTTTTAATCCTGTATTCAAATAAAAGTATTTTGCGGGCTTCACTATTTTGGTCCATTCCTTCCTTTTGAGTGTCATTGGATGGTTTCACATTACTGGAGATTTATTGACCCACTTACTTCAGAGGTGCATCGATTCATTGGGTAACCCCAGAAGGGGACACATTACTGTGCTGAAAGACTACTGGTTTTCAAGGTCTATTAACCATTTAATTCTGGTGAGTGGATCCCCAAAAGGGATTTGGGAGCACCTTTCCACTGTGTGAAGCACTTTTAGCACCTTCTATTTGGATTTCAGCACCTTATTGAAGCTGCACTTTGAGTGGGACTGTTTACCTAATTTTTGCACTTTAACTCCAGTTATTGTATTTTGATTGTTCTATATATACAGCATTATTGCAAACGTTTGTTGCAATCTAGTTTTGGCACTATTGCACTTTAATTTTTTCAGAAAGTGAAGGCATTTGCTGTTATTATTTGCTATAGCACTATTGCACTTTACACCATTTTAAAACCCACTTTCATTAATTGATATATTTACCCATTCTTTGATATTTGCACCATTGCAAGCTGTTCGCTGTATCGCTGTTTTTTGCATTTTATACATATTTCTCTTGGTTTTTACCAAGTGAACAGCAGCTTCAAAACACAGTTTATTGACCATTTTAAGCGCGGGTTATAATAATTTTTCTACACATAAAAAAAGTTTTAGCTAGAAAACTAAGAGACGAAAATGACCCTTTGCACATCTTGTTCAATTCAATATGGAACAACTGACACAATTATTTAATTTGGAAGAGGAACTTCAGTTTTTATTTCCATGAATATGATGTATAATTAGGACATCTTAATATTTGCCTGAATATGACATAGTGGTAGAATTCAATAGCAGATGACAGTACAAGTGACATGTGGGGCTCTTGTTCGGAGGCTAAATCAATTAGCTGCAGGAGGCTTGATCTCCCTGTATTACTACACATGTAGGTCAAGAGCAGATCGGAGAACCATTTTAACTGTCACCTTAAATTAGTTACAGTACTTTAGACAAACTTTTGTAGAATGATTTATTACCTTTAGCAAGTTTTACTGCTGTGTTTATTTCCATTGGGAAAATGTATTTATTTATTTTTCCTAACACTATGACAGAAAGTGAGGGGAGCTCACCCCAAAGATAATACAGGGTGCATCATCAACCTGACAGGGGTTCTAAAGATTTCCCTTTACCTGGAGAGATTTTGCCATTCATCCTATTTTAGTGACCAATTGATAAGCGGATGGCCATTAACATAGACTCGTCACTTCCAAGTCGTTTGGCTAAACAGGTCTTCAAAGGTCGAAATAGCAATCTAACAGCTGGAGGTATAAATGGCTTTTGAACACAACAGCTGTTATACAATATGACTTCTTACAACATATACATCCCATATATCTGCTTAATCATAAATACATGTTTGATAAATAAAATGGCTGTTCCCTTTTCCTCATCACCATGTAAAGTCAAATGTTCTCAGTAGGGGTCCTAAAAGCAAAACAATTGCCAGATAGTCCAACATGTCTTCATTCTTTCCACTAAAAACTTTGGTTGGAGGTACACAAATCCAACTCCTGCCAAAACATTTTTTTTATTTCTTTGTGGATAAAGTGTGGAAGGGCTAAACAGTTGCTAGACTTTATTCTGTCTGTGTCCCTGTCTTGGAGAGCTATCCTCACTCAGACAGCACAGGAAATAAGGGAAATTCCCACTTCCTTTCCAATTTACGAGTATTAAATGGGCAGGAAGTAAGAGGAAATCCCCCCAACAGCAACACAGACAGCAATAGAAACACATTTTCTAGTAGAGTGGGAAAAAGATGGAGCCTCTGTCTAGATCTTTTTGCTGCCTGTGTCCCCATAAAGGTAATTTCCCTTCACTTCACTGTCTACGTGACCAAAATGAGGCAGAGCAGGAAGTTATAGCAAATTTCCTTAACAGGATCACAGACAGCAAAAGAAAAATCTCCTCCATTGGCATAATTTAAAGCTTGACATAAGCTTTTATTTTTAAAAAGATAGCTTTGGCTGGAGATAAGCTTTAGGGTCTGTGTCAATGGCCTTTTGTAAGAGAGTGATTATTTACTGTTGTTCATTGATAATAGTAAAGGAACAGTCAACTTATGCCCCATACACACGTGCAGATTATCTGCAGACTTTTGTCTGCAGACTTACCAAAACCATATAATATGAGGTCAAACCTAAACACTTTCAATTTGTATGCAATCCGGCAGGCCCTTGCACTACATAGAAAAGGTAATTCTGCAGACAAAAGTCTGCAGATAATCTGCACGTGTGTATGGGGCATTAGAGAGGAGGCAGAGGCCCAGTGCTGGCCGACTGTACCTCCCCGACAGGAACATCCATCATTTTTGCTGAATAATGTGGTGGAACTACAGCCATCAAAAGAATCAAAAGAGGGGCGTTTGATAAGCAATAAGGTCACTGAGCTAAACAGGACCTTGCACAGGATTTAATAGAAGTAAACAAATTTTAATGAGCATTCTTCTTTAATTTTTTAGAACAAGAAACCAGAACACAAGCGAAATAAATTAAAAAGTGATTGATTACGATTTACATAAAAAAATATTAGAAGTAGTGGTCAGGCTTGTCAGCAATGAGGTGAGAATTGTGCAATAATATACTTTGTAAGTGCAATCCCTTGTTATCAGAAAACAGTGGGCGTTTTATCTCAGTACCATGCTGAGAATGTGCTGAATGGTAACATAGGTTTATATAGAAAAACATGTTTGTCAGTTTTAGCAAACAGAAAGATCACCAACCCTTTTAAGCTCTGTTAATAAAATAAACTTTATGGGGTACAGCTCAAAAACTGTGAACTGATTTTAACCACTTCTGGACTGGAAGAATTTGCCCCCCTTAATGACCAGGCTATATTTTGCGATTCGGCACTGGGTTACTTTAACGGACAATTGCGCGGTCGTGCGACGCTGTACCTAAATAAAATCAATGTCCTTTTTTTCCCACAAATAGAGCTTTCTTTTGGTGGTATTTGATCACCTGTGCGATTTTTATTTTTTGTGCTATAAACAAAAAAAGACCGACAATTCTGAAGAAAACAAAAAACAATATTTTTCACATTCTGCTATATATCATCCCCCCCCCCCCCCCCCCAAAAAAAAAAAAATGTAAAAATCTAAATTATTTAACATTTTAGGCCAATTTGTTTTCTGCTACATATTTTTGGTAAAAAAAATCCCAATAAGCGTATTTTGATTGGTTTGCGCAAAAGTTATCACGTCTACTAACTACGTGAAAGATTTATGTCATTTTTATTGGTTTTTTTTTACTAGTAATGGCGGTGAT
The DNA here is from genome assembly GCF_965119305.1 of Pelophylax lessonae. Taxonomy (NCBI): domain Eukaryota; kingdom Metazoa; phylum Chordata; class Amphibia; order Anura; family Ranidae; genus Pelophylax; species Pelophylax lessonae. The sequence goes on along the minus strand of NC_138771.1, from coordinate 255,632,104 downwards.
GTGTGATTTTTTGCCGGACATTGCGGTGGACAGATCGGACCCCTGACTGACATTTTTGACACTTTTGGGGGGACCAGTGACATTACTACAGTAATCAGTGCTAAAAATATACACTGTTACTGTAATAATGACACTGGCAGGGAAGGTGTTAACACTGTGCGTGATCAAGGGGTTAAATGTGTACCTAGGGGTGTGTTTCTAACTGTGGGGGGCGTGGCTTGTGAAATGATCACAGAGACCTGTGTTCCTATATAGAAGGATCACAGGCGCTCTGTGATCATTCCAGGGAGAAGAACGGTCAGCTGTGTTTACAACATCTGACCGTTCTTCTCTCTCAGCGGGGAACGATCGCGGGTGTCAGGCGGCAATCAGAGCCACCTGCCCCATGCATCGGCTTCCCCACTGGCTTGGCCCAATTAGATTGGTGTGTGGGTGCAGGTGAGTGGCCCCGAATGCACACTGTGCATGGGCATAAACACATGGTCTATTCACAGACTATGGGCCTAAATGCCTATGTGAATGAATGAGGCCAAAATTGATTATTCTTATTCTTTTTCTTATTCCTATTCCTTTTCTTATTCTCTTTACTTTTCTTTTTCCTCACTTCCCTTTCCCTTCTCTTAACTTTTATCCATTGTCTTTATTTATGCCTTAGTCCTGGTTCACATATGTGCAATATCAGACATCGCATGTGATTCGGAGCGCACTGCTCTGAAAATCACATGCAATGTCTGTGCGATGCAAATTCAGCCATACAGATTGTATGGCTGAATTCGCATCGCATTCGAACACAAGTCGTACAGGACCCTTTTTTGGGTCCACAGCAGAATCAGATCGCATTGCAGTTCACACCTATGCAATCTGATTCATGTCTGAACTGACAGTTCGCACTGCGATATGTGAACTGATCTGGGGGTGTCGTTAACTTTGTATTGACATCCCCAGAGATTTGCATATGGCAGTGTGAACTGCCTGCAATTTGAATGCGATACGTGAACCCGCAGTGGATTCAAAGGCTTCCTGCATCGCATATATGGGAACCCTCACTTATTTTCCCTCCTTTTATTTCTCCCTCTTCGTTCAGGTAGCAACATTTGTACTTATGCTTTATATCTGTAACATTATATTTTTGAGCTCTAATACACCCCATAGATCTTCCAGATCTTCCATTGGATTTTCCATGTTTACGCTACACATGACTTTTGTAGATCATCTCTTGCTTAAACTTAATTTGTCTCCTTTATCATACTGGATTTCCATTCTTCCTAAAATATTTTTAGGAACAAATTTTCTTTATCACTATGTCTATTTTTGAACTGTAAGATATACATTGAATTATTTTGTATCTTGAAGCTATCTCCATAACCATACTTTATGATGTTACTTCTTTATTGTTGCACCTGAATATGCTTGTATAAATTGTTCAAATTTAATGAAACAAAATTGACAAGAATGAGGCCAAAATGTTAAATTAGTGTTGATTTACCAAAGGAGTAGGAGCATGCTTACTTTAGAAAGTGATTTTGGTTTTAGCTTAGTGTAACTAAGTGAAATATTACTTTGCAAAGATCCCTATCACATGTAAAAAAAAAAAAAAAAGCATGATTTTCTCTTGCACATGATTGGCTGATAGATGTCAGCACAGCTTCACCTCAATTACTAAGCTATGTGATAATTCAGTTTGCTAAATGAACATGCTCACTTACCAAACTGAATTTTAATTTAGTTTAGTGATTGAGGTGAAGCTGTGCTGACATCTATTATCCAATCATGTGCAAGACAAAAAAAATCCTGTGTTTTTTTTATGTGATTGGGATCTTTGCAAAGTGAATTTTCACTTAGTCACACTAAGCTAAGTGAAAAATTATTTTGCAAAGTAAACATGCCTTACTCCTTTAGTAAATCAACCAAAATATAAAAAATGTAGCCCAGCTGAAGTTCCATTTTCCATAGGCTGACAATTTAGCAGAATACTAATAAACTTGGCAATGTTAGCCACCGCTCTTCTCTTAGTAGAGATTCTCTTTAAAGTTTAATGGAGCTATATTCATGGGTATTTTGTAGAGTGGAGTGGTAGTATTTATTTTTTTTTTTCTTATCCAAAATTCCAGAAGTGATTAGAGCATTGACAACCACCTGAGCCGATATATTTAAAGCTAAAGTTTAATCTAATTATATTTCTTCACCACTGTTTCCTCCTTCTCCCCTTTATTAACATGCTAACTCAATTTATTTATTTATTTTAACTTTTCCATTTGTATTAATTAGCTTTATTTCTTCTGTATGGCAGTCAAAGCATGGCTAATGGGAGGGGCTGGTATGGTACTGTATGTACATACAGTGCAGCAGAAATCTTTTTGTAACCTTGGTCAGATCTGTGCCTTGCCACAATTCTGTCTCTGAGCTCTTCAGGCAGTTCCTCATGATTCTCATTTGCTCTGGCATGCATTGTGATCTGGAAGGTCTTATATAGACAGGTGTGTGGCTTTCCTAATCAAGTCCAATCAGTATAATCAAACACAGCTGGACTCAAATGTAGGTGTAGAACCATCTCAAGGATGATCAGAAGAAATGGAAAGCACCTGAGTTAAATATATGAGTGTCACAGCAAAGGGTCTGAATACTTAGGACCATGTGATATTTCAGTTTTTCTTTTTTAATAAATATGCAACAATGTCAACAATTCTGTGTTTTTCTGTCAGTATGGGGTGCTATGTGTACATTCATGAGGAAGAAGAATGAACTTAAATGATTTTAGCAAATGGCTGCAATATAACAAAGAGTGAAAAATTTAAGGGGGTCTGAATACTTTCCGTACCCACTGTAGCTCCCTGAAAACATCACAGCACCCTGTCTCAGTACTCCTATCAATAGCCCTCAACCCTGATGTAAGCAGTGGACTGGCTCTTCATAGGGGTTATGCAAATATCAAAATGCCTTCATGAGTATGCAGCACAGTGGAGGAATGGGCATTCTTAGGTAGACTTTAGATATGTAGACGGCCCTATTTAGGTGCACATGTGATCCTGCGCGTCCATGTTTAACCACTTAAGCCCCGGAGGATTTTGCTGCTCAAAGACCAGGGCCTATTTTGCGATTCGGCACTGCGTGACTTTAACGGACAATTGTGCGGTCGTGCGACGCTGTACCCACATTAAATTGACGTCCTTTTTCCCCGTAAACAGAGCTTTCTTTTGGTGGTATTTGATCACCTGTGCGATTTTTATTTTTTGCGCTATAAACAAAAAAAGAGCGTCAATTTTGAAAAAATAACAATATTTTTCACATTTTTTATATGAAATTCCCCCCCCAAAAAATGTAAAAATCAAAATTTTTTAACATTTTAGGTCAATTTGTTTTCTGCTACATATTCTTGGTAAAAAAAAATCGCAATAAGCGTATTTTGATTGGTTTGCGCAAAAGTTATTGCGTTTACTAACTAAGGGAAAGATTTATGTCATTTTTATTGTTTTTTTTTAACTAGTAATGGCGGCGATCTGCGATTTTTTTTGTGGGACTGCAACATTGCAGCAGACAGATCGGACCCCTGACTAACATTTTTGACACTTTTGGGGGTCACACTGACATTACTACAGTAATCAGTGCTATACATATGCACTGTTACTGTAAAAATGACACTGGCAGGGAAGGGGTTAACTTTATAAGTGATCAAGGGGTAAGTGTGTCCCTAGGTGCGTGATTCTAACTGTAAAGGGGCGTGGCTTGGGATGTAACCAGAGAGACATACGATCCTACATAGCAGGATCGTATGATCTCTGCAGTTACACCAGGGAGAATGACAGGCGGCTTTGTTTACATTAGCCGCCTGTCTTTCTCCCTCTCCAGCGGGAGATCGCGAGTGGCCGGCGGACATCGGAGCCGCCGGTCACACGCGCGGGGATGGCCATGAACGAGCGGGGGCGGGAGTACTACGTCGCTTTGCCCAGGAGGGGCTGACTGCCGCAGTAAATATACTATGGGCGGTCGGCAAGTGGTTAAAATAAATGAAGTCCAATGAATGAAAGGGTGCCAGGGAAGTCCATGTGGAAAGGAAAGAGCTAGATTATGCTTGGCATCCCTTAGCCAGAAAATAACAAAACCTCTATCTGACTTGCTTCAGTTTCTAATAAATACTGTGAGAAGCTCAGTGTCCAGTAAAATCAGACACACTTCAGTACAGGAGTGGAGTCTGTACAATTGTGCAAGACTGAAGGTAAGATTGGAGCTCAGCTTTAATTACTTTTATATACAACATATTATGAATCCCAGGAAAGCCAGATACAGAACACTGAGCAGCATAAAACATGAGACCAATGTAATCAGTTACACTTACACAATACTTGCTGATCTATGCATGATATGCTTCATTACCAAGCTGCCATATCTACGTTTATCTGATTTTTACATTGTATATTTGCTGATCTCAGCAGTAGCTGGAAATTTGCTTGGTGGTTTAATGACATTGATAACTTCCCTTTATGCTGTAAATATACTTTTATCCCAGAAATACACGCAATTGTACTGTGGTGTCAATTTGAAATATCTCTGTATGTTCCTATTTACCTACATCAGTGCTTTAGTGGCAGATTTTAGCCATAGGTTTCATATCTGAAAATATCAGCATCAGCCATTGTGGCCCTTTCAGAGTTAAATATCAGACAGTATTGTAACTGCACTAAATCATAAAAAATAAGGAGACGCTAACTGTGCTCTCGATTATGACTTATGTTGAAGGAGGGTGCAAGAAAATGAAGACACGATCTAGACATCAAAAAAATGAAATTAAACTGTAAATTGATTGGCCTTATAACCTTATCACAGACATTTTGCAAAATAAAAAGTGACATGTTATTTATGATACAAATACCAGATAAACTTTCCTAAAAGATCATTTAGTATTGTCTATTCATCTATAGTCTGTGACTGCTCATCACAAGTGCTAGATTTGGGATCAAAGAATACTAGAAATATTAACCACTTTAAGACCGGAAGATTTTACCCCCTTCCTGACCAGGCCCTATTTTGCGATTCGGCACTGCGTTATTTTAACGGACAATTGCGCGGTCATGCAACACTGTATCCAAAGAAAATTTACATCCTTTTTTTCCTACAAATAGAGCTTTCTTTTGGTGGTATTTGATCACCTGTGCTATTTTTAATTTTTGCACTATAAACAAAAAAAGAGCGACGATTTAAAAAAAAAAAAAAAAAACAATATTTTTCACATTCTGCTTTATATAAAATTCCCCTCCAAAAAATGTAAAAATCTAAATTTTTAAACATTTTAGGCCAATTTGTTTTCTGCTTCATATTTTTGGTAAAAACAAAAATCACAATAAGCGTATTTTGATTGGTTTGCGCAAAAGATATTGCGTTTACTAACTATGGGAAAAATTTATGTCATTTTTATTTATTTATTTATCTTTACTAGTAATGGCGGCGATCTGCGATTTTTTGCGGGAATGCGACATTGCGGCAGACAGATCGTGCCCCTAGCTGACATTTTTTATACTTTTGGGGGGAACAGTGACATTACTACAGTAATCAGTGCTAGAAATATGCACTGTTACTGTAATAATGACACTGGCAGGGAAGGGGTTAACCCTATGGGTGATCAAAGGGTTAAATGTATGCCTTATGCTTACTGACGTGTGGGGAGGGGGGGGGGTTCTGTGACACAGGCCGAGATCGCAGGTTAAGCTATGCTGAATCCTGTGATCTCTCCCTGTCTGTCACTGAGAAGATCCGCCTGCTTTGTTTACATAAGCAGGCGGGTCTTCTCACACTTTCCCCTACGATTGAGGAAGGGAGGCGGCTATCGCCGCCTCTACTCCTCCGGCCCGACTCCCGCTGTGTTTAGCCGAGACCACCAGGAGTCCAGCGACATAGGTCTACGTCGCTGAACCCAGTGGAGCCGCACTGCCACAGTAGGATTACTGTGAGCAGTCAGCAAGTGGTTAAGGGTTGATTTACTTTTGTGGGCCCTAATAGCCTGGATTTGAATTCGCCCTGAACAGGAAAATATTGGATGAATTTCCACAATTTGACATCCACCCACGATCCTTTAACCTTGGCCAGCAGATTTATAAAAGCCAATTTGGGAAGAATTGGAGATATGCTCCAATACCATATGGTATTGGGAGAAGGAAGGGTGGGATACAATGAATGTGCGGTGCTGCTTAAAAATGATGCAGTGCAGTTTGTAAGAAAAAAGGAACTTGATCTGTATATCCATTATACTGTATTGTCACTGGCTAATCGCTTTAGCTCTAATTTTTTTAGTAGGACACCTCCCTGCAGTTTTCCACTCTGCCATTGGGTATGTTGCAGCTGCTGCTTGTGCCTGCCAAAGCAGACTTAGGACTGCCTGATAACAGCACGTGTCGCTGGTAAAACTATCTGAAATATACATTTTTAAAAAAAACAGATGCCTTTTTTTAACTGGTGTGCCGCTGCTCTCTGTGAGTAACGTTAATTTACAAAGGGAAAAATATGTTCTTTAGCAGCCAAAACACTCTGACAAAGTATGCTGCTGCCGAGGCTGTCCTTAAAAAAAAAAAAACATTGTGGTTCATTAAAGAGATTTTATAGGCAGAAGGCTTAGGCCCCATGCACACGGGACGTTTTTAACGCCGCTGTAAGCAGCGTCAGGCGTTTTCTTTTTGCAGCCTAAAAACGCCCCTCCATGTTATTCTATGGCCTCATGCACACTCAGACGTTTTTGAGCTGTAAGTGGCTTATACGTTTTTTTTTCTTCCATTCAAAATCAATGGTTCCCTATGGGATCCTATTGATTTGAATGGAGGTCGCACCGCAACACCGCAAGTCGGATCCGACTTGCGGGGTGACTTGCGCTGTGGGAATCTTGAGGGGGAACTCCACGCCAAAATGGGAAAAAAACGGCGTGGGGTCCCCCCCAGGGTTCCAAACCAGGCCCTTCGGGTCTGTTATGGAATTTGAGGGTAGCCCCATGCCGAAAAAACGGCATGGGGTCCCCCCCAAAATCCATACCAGACCCTTAACCGAGCATGCAGCCCGGCAGGCCAGGAAAGGGGAGGGGACGAGCGAGCGGCCCCACCCCCCCTGGACCACACCAGGCCACATGCCCTCAACATGGGGGGGTGTTGGTGCTTTGGGGCAGGGGGAGCTCTGCACCCCCCACCTCAAAGCACCTTGCCCCCATGTTGATGAGGACAAGGGCCTCATCCCCACAACCCTGGCCGGTGGTTGTGGGGGTCTGCGGGCAGGGGGCTCATCGGAATCTGGAAGCCCCCTTTAACAAGGGGGCACCCCAGATCCCGGACCCCCTCCCTATGTGAATGGGTATGGGGTACACTGTACCCCTACCCATTCACCCCATAAAAGGCAGTGTATGGAAATAACGACAAGAGACGTTTTGGAAAGTTTATTAAAAATCTTCATCCGACTCTTCTTGTCTTCTCCTCTCCGGGGGTCTTCTCCGGGGTCTTCTGCTCTTTTGCTGTCCGCCCTTCTTGTCTTCTCCTCTCCGGGGTCTTCTGCTCTTTTGCTGTCCCCCTCTTCTTGTGTTCTTGTCTCCGGGGTCTTCTGCTGTCCCCTCTTCTGCTGTCCTCTCTTCTTTTCTTCTCCTCTCCGGTCTTCTGCTCTTTTGCTGTCGGCTGTCGGCTGTCTTCTTCCTCCGGTCCTCCTCCGACGACGTCTCCGCTGATTATGCCTATCTCCGGTCTCTTCAGCTTATTATATAGCCATTAGGGGCGTGGCCCCGATGACGTCATCTGGAGGCCCCGCCCCCTCATGTCACATATGACGTCATCTGTGACATGAGGGGGGCGGGGTCTCCAGATGACGTCATCGGGGCCACGCCCCTAATGGCTATATAATAAGCTGAAGAGACCGGAGATAGGCATAATCAGCGGAGACGTCGTCGGAGGAGGACCGGAGGAAGAAGACAGCCGACAGCAAAAGAGCAGAAGACCGGAGAGGAGAAGAAAAGAAGAGAGGACAGCAGAAGAGGGGACAGCAGAAGACCCCGGAGAGAAGAACACAAGAAGAGGGGGACAGCAAAAGAGCAGAAGACCCCGGAGAGAAGAACACAAGAAGAGGGGGACAGCAAAAGAGCAGAAGACCCCGGAGAAGACCCCGGAGAGGAGAAGACAAGAAGGGCGGACAGCAAAAGAGCAGAAGACCCCGGAGAAGACCCCCGGAGAGGAGAAGACAAGAAGAGTCGGATGAAGATTTTTAATAAACTTTCCAAAACGTCTCTTGTCGTTATTTCCATACACTGCCTTTTATGGGGTGAATGGGTAGGGGTACAGTGTACCCCATACCCATTCACATAGGGAGGGGGTCCGGGATCTGGGGTGCCCCCTTGTTAAAGGGGGCTTCCAGATTCCGATGAGCCCCCTGCCCGCAGACCCCCACAACCACCGGCCAGGGTTGTGGGGATGAGGCCCTTGTCCTCATCAACATGGGGGCAAGGTGCTTTGAGGTGGGGGGTGCAGAGCTCCCCCTGCCCCAAAGCACCAACACCCCCCCATGTTGAGGGCATGTGGCCTGGTGTGGTCCAGGGGGGGTGGGGCCGCTCGCTCGTCCCCTCCCCTTTCCTGGCCTGCCGGGCTGCATGCTCGGATAAGGGTTTGGTATGGATTTTGGGGGGACCCCATGCCGTTTTTTCGGCATGGGGCTACCCTCAAATTCCATAACAGACCCGAAGGGCCTGGTTTGGAACCCTGGGGGGGACCCCCACGCCGTTTTTTTCCCATTTTGGCGTGGAGTTCCCCCTCAAGATTCTCACAGCGCAAGTCGCCCCGCAAGTCGGATCCGACTTGCGGTGTTGCGGTGCGACCTCCATTCAAATCAATAGGCTCCCATAGGGAACCATTGATTTTGAATGGAAGAAAAAAAAACGCTGCTAAAAGCAACGTGGCAAAACGTGCAATAACGCCAATGGAAAAAGCTACTGAAAGCACGTTTTTACAGCTGCTTTTTCCGGCGTCAGAACTAACTTTGACGTACGTTTTTTCTAACGCCCCGTGTGCATGGGGCCTTATCGTCATGTATTCTATGCATTAAGTTAAAAAGCTGCCTGTTTGCAGCAGCCCCCCTCACCCCCCTCAATCTTTACCTGAGGTCTATCTAGAGTTTTTCGGCTGAATGGGACTTCCCTCCTCATTGGCTGAGACATCAGCACCGCACCATTGACTCTAGCTGTTGTCAATCAAAGTCAATCAGCCAATGAGGAGAGAAAAGGGGGAAGAGCCGTGGTGAATTCAATAGGAGGGAGGGGCCAGGAGCACCGAAGAGGGATCCGAAAAGAGGAGGATCTGGGCTGCTCTTTGCAAAACCAATGTATAACATGTTGGTATTTTTTATACAAAAAAAAAAAAAAAAAACACTTACAATCACTTTAACACCACATACAGCATTAAAAGGCATCCCAAAACCTGTAATTTAAGGAATTTGTGTATTTTCCATGCCACTCTTGAAGCCGTATGAAAAGGTCCCTCTGCCTACTGTATTTTTTGTTGTTGTTTTTTATTTATTTTACATTGGTAAAGGTTTTTCAAAGCAGTGCCCAGAAAGCTTCCCATGCCATTTGTTTGGAAATAGATTGCCCAGCAGCATCCCAAATGGCCACAATTGTCTATTCACTTTAATGCAACTCACCTCAAAATTTGGTGAAATATTTTAATCAATTCACTAAAACCGGGGTAAATCAAATTTCAGATGATTTGCTAAATCATTTTACAACCCCAACCACTATAACCTACCCAGTTTATGCGTATGTCAGGGTGAAAAAAAAAATCTATATATATATCTATATATATATCTATATATATATCTATATATATATATATATATATATATATATATATATATATATATATATATATATATATATATTAGTACATCTCAGCAATTCATGGACAATTTCCATGTTTTAATAAAACATAAATGCAGCGTGTAAGACACTGAAAAAAATCAAAAGCGCTACAAGCGTCTTATGAAAACAGTCCAAAAAAAGTTCAAGTCCACACGGAAAGGGTGCTGGGAAGAATCTGTCACCAAAGAAAAGGTTCACAATGACCCTTTACCTCAAAGGAAGGACTACTCGATCAAAAGTAGTCAATTGTGCTTAAAAATATTCCACTCCAGCTCTCCACTCCTCTCATTTGAGGTAAAAACCTGTAGCATGCTGACACGATCCACCATAGACAGACTCAGCATATGCATATGGGAATAAGCAGGAAGAAACTTCATTGTGCAGTATTACTAACAAATAATTTATTTGAAATGAGCCAAAATACTCACAAACAAGAGCTTTAAAATTACATGTAAATCCTCATAGCATTAGTGATGTTTCCAACCTATAAAATAACACCCTTTTGAGAGCAGACTCACGTCATCCTAGCCACACCATACGAGGAATAGCTGTAGGCCAATTTTTAAGGCTTAGACGTCTTTGCAGTAAGGATACCAACTTTAATAAGGAAGTGACTAACATGACCCTTATGCCCAGTACACACGATCCGAAAATCGGGCGACGTTCCATCCGTTATTTTTCGTATTCTAGCAGCTCTCAATAATATTCGCTTAACGGGAGAGGTTACTCACGATACGAATTTTCTCGGACGATAATTCTTAGCTTCCGGTATGCGTAACCACGCTGTAGCGTGTGAGGGGAAAATGATGTCTACTGCTCATGCGCTGTCTACTGCTCACCATTTTTTTCGGACGAACAACATACTGATAATACGATTATCGTACGATGTGTTATAATACGATCAGAATTTTTATGCTTGCACGACCGGATAATATCGGGTGAACTGTCGTGATCGCCTCTCGTAAGCTGTGTACTAACGATCCGATTATCGTCCGATTTTTGGATCATGTGTACGGGCCATTAGACTCAGGGAGAGAGGTTACCCTAAGTGTTTATTAAATAGAGCCATTAAGATCACTGTCAATACCCCACGGAAGAATCTATTGCGAGATAAAGACAGTAGAACTGAGGGCTATAATCTAAATAGGAATAGGGATACAGGCCACTTTCACCCCCTACCTGCCCAGGCCAATTTTCAGCTTTCAGCGCTGTCACACTTTGAATGACAATTGCGCTGTCCTGCTACTCTGTACCCAAATTCTATTTTTATCACACAAATAGAGCTTTCTTTTGTGGTATTTAATCACCGCTGGGTTTTTATTTTTTACTAAAAATTAAGAATAGACAGAAAATTTTGAAAAAAAAAAAAGTTTTTCTTAATTTATGTCAGTAAATTTTGTAAATAAGTAATTTTTCTCCTTCACTGATGTGCGCTGATGAGGCGGCACGGATGGGCACTGAGAGGCTGCACTGGTGGGCACTGATGAGGTGGCACTTATGGGCACTGATGATGTGGCATTAATGGGAGGCACAAATATGCCGCACTAATGGGCACTGATAGGTGGCACTGATAGGCGGCACTGTTGAGCACTGATAGGCAGCACTGATGGGCACTGATGGGCACTGATAGGTGGCACTGATGGTCACTGATGGGCACTGATAGGTCTCACTGGTGGGCTGCACTGGTGGGCACTGACAAATGGCACTGATTGGCAGGACTGATGGACACTGATGGACACTGATGGGCAGCACAGATGAGCAGGCACTGATGGGCACTGACTGGCATCACTATGGGCACTGATTGAGGTTACTGTGGGCACTAATTGAGGTCGCTGTGGGCACTAATTGGGGTCACTGATGTGCATTGGTTCCTGAATCTGATGGGTGTCACTTATGGGCATTGTTTTTACTTTACTGTAATCAGAGTGCCCCGATTACCTGTCCTAGACTCCCCTTTGAGGAGGAGCCACTGATCTGCTCTCCTCAGCACAAACTCTGACAGTGTGAGACGAGGAGCGCCGATAAATGGCTCTTCCTCATTTACATGTGACCGGCTGTGATTGAACACAGCCGATCACATGGGTAAAGAGCCACATCATTGGCTCTTTACCAAGATCAGGGTCACGCCGTGTCTTAGAAACACGGTGCGGCCGCGATTTACACGCTGCACACCCCCGTGGGCGCAAGAGTTGCCGCCATTCTGGGGCGCCGTCATATGACGTCCTCCCAGAACGAGAGCCGCACCACTCTGCCGTCATTTGACAGTGGGTGGAAGGCAAATGGTTAAAGGTACCTTTGGATGTGGTCTGAGTGGAAGCTCATATTGTTCACACATTAAAAGGGTGGGTTTTGTTTGATCAACCACGACTGGTAGAGAGTTTAAAATCCCTACTTTTATCAATTGTAATACTAGATATTTGGTCTATGTCATTACATGTGAGTGGTGCCAGGTCCAATATGTGGGTAAGACGACACGTAGATTAAGAGACAGATTGCATGATCACCTGTGTGACATAGAGAAAGATCATAACACCAGTGAGGCTAAGCATTGGTATGAGCACCACAATAAAGATACATCCAGTTTGGTGGTACAAGGTATTGAGAAAATTCAGACACCTATAAGGGGAGGTGACATGTTTAGGCTATTATGTAAGAGAGAGGTGTTCTGGATTTTTAATTTAAATACTAGAAGGCCAGCGGGCCTAAATTTTGAGTACGATGTTTCCCATTATTATGAATACGTAATTGAATTAGTGGACACCTCTCTCTTGTTCTGTCCCATCCCAGTGTGTCTGTTTATTCTGTCTTTTTTGTTTTTTATTTTTAGCCTTCCGCTTTTTGTGTTTATTTTTCTGCACCTTTCTTCCCCTTATTTAGTTAAAAATGTATATCAAAAAATTTTTTTTTTTTGTTTTGGGATTTTTTTCCCCATATGTAACATATATGCGTATACTTTGAGCTGGTTGGAGTAACATAGTGTCTACCATCTGTATTAGGGGAGGTTTCTGTGACTTTATATGTTGTCATTTGTCGAGAGGTATCGGTCTATATGGGCCATGCTTTTTTAGCCTGAGCATAACTCTGTCCTTTACATACATATACAGTAAGTGTTTCCTTTGCTGTAACAGTTCCATATATGCGTGTTCCACGTATGCCTCAGCACTATAATATATCTGTCTCCAATTTTTGGAGTAAGGAACAGACCCTTTAGTATTGATTTACTTGTTATGGTTATTCCTATGTTTTAGTGATAATATCTTGATTGGAATGCTAAGTGAAAAGAGGTTTCTTAACATATGTGGTATTAATATGTGGCATGAGTATAGATAGTATAGATAGTATTAATAATGGGCTGATTGACATACAAGGTGACCCACATTTTATCTTTTAACATTGGTTTTATTTAGAACAATACAGTCAGGTCCATAAATATTGGGACATCAACACAATTCTAATCTTTTTGGCTCTATACACCAGCACAATGGATTTGAAATTAAATAAACAAGATGTGCTTTAACTGCAGACTTTCAGCTTTAATTTGAGGGTATTTACATCCAAATCAGGTGAACGGTGTATGAATTACAACAGTTTGTATATGTGCCTCCCACTTTTTAAGGGACCAAAAGTAATACGACACATTAACAATCACAAATCAAACTTTCACTTTTTAATACTTGGTTGCAAATCCTTTGCAGTCAATTACAGCCTGAAGTCTGGAATGCATAGACATCATCAGACGCTGGGTTTCATCCCTGGTGATGCTCTGCCAGGCCTCTACTGCAACTGTCTTCAGTTCCTGCTTGTTCTTGGGGCATTTTACCTTCAGTTTTGTCTTTAGCAAGTGAAATGCATGCTCAATCGGATTCATGTGATTGACTTGGCCATTGCATAACATTCCACTTCTTTCCCTTAAAAAACTCTTTGGTTGCTTTCGCAGTATGCTTCGGGTCATTGTCCACCTGCACTGTGAAGCACCGCCCAATGAGTTCTGAAGCATTTGGCTGAATATGAGCAGATAATATTGCCCGAAACACTTCAGAATTCATCCTGCTGCTTTTGTCAGCAGTCACATCATCAATAAATACAAGAGAACCAGTTCCATTGGCAGCCATACATGCCCACGCCATGACACTACCACCACCATGCTTCACTGATGAGGTGGTATGCTTTGGATCATGAGCAGTTCCTTTCCTTCTCCATACTCTTCTCTTCCCATCGCTCTGGTACAATCTTGGTCTCATCTGTCCATAGGATTGTTGTTCCAGAACTGTGAAGGCTTTTTTCGATGTTGTTTGGCAAACTCAAATCTGGCCTTCCTGTTTTTGAGGCTCACCAATGGTTTGCATCTTGTGGTGAACCCTCTGTATTCACTCTGGTGAAGTCTTCTCTTGATTGTTGAATTTGACACAAATACACCTACCTCCTGGAGAGTGTTCTTGATCTGGCCAACCGTTGTGAAGGGTGTTTTCTTCACGAGGGAAAGAATTCTTTGGTCATCCACCACATTTGTTTTCTGTGGTTTTCTGGGTCTTTTGGTGTTGCTGAGCTCACCGATGCGTTCTTTCTTTTTAAGGATGTGATTTAGCCACACCTAATGTTTTTGCTATCTCTCTGATGGGTTTGTTTTGTTTTTTCAGCCTAATGATGGCTTGCTTCACTGATAGTGACAGCTCTTTGGATCTCATATTGAGAGTTGACAGCAACAGATTCCAAATGCAAATAGCACACTTGAAATTAACTCTGGACATTTTATATGCTCCTTGTAAATGGGATAATGAGGGAATAACACACACCTGGCCGTGGAACAGCTGAGCAGCCAATTGTCCCATTACTTTTGGTCCCTTAAAAAGTGGGAGGTACATATACAAACTGTTGTAATTCCTACACCTTTCACCTGATTTGGATTTAAATACCCTCAAATTAAAGCTGAATGTCTGCAGTTAAAGCACATCATTTTTGTTTCATTTCAAATCCATTGTGGTGGTGTATAGAGCCAAAAAGATTAGAATTGTCTCGATGTCCCAATATTTATGGAACTGGCTGTATGTATACATATTGTTTTGGTATGTGTTCACACAGAATTTGTTGGTTCATTTTTTTTGCGTTCCAAAATGTTTTTCGTTATATACTTTGTAATAATTTTATAACAACAATATGTCCATGTGAATTGATATAGGTAGGGCTTGAAATAAGCAAAATGATTTGGGATGTTATTTACCTCACATTAAGGGTTAATTTGTCCATCCCTAATTGCTCTCGCAGCCCGGTCTTTTCTTCATCTGAAATGCACCTGATTGGACTCAGGGTGATTGTGTATACCATTTGGTCTTTTACATCTATATATACCTTGAGTTTGGTCATGTGCATTGTAGCTATGATTAAGCACTGATATAAGTGCGAAACGCATCAGATGTTTCTGTTCCTGTACCTCCGCAATGCTGTAAGTACTTTATATAACCCAATAAATGTGAGTTGCATCGGAGTGTGACCGTACAGACATTTTTTGTTTTTTATAGGTTTAGGGGTACATTTGGTAAATGATAGTACACTACTTCTAAAGACTAGGGAAGATATTAATTAGGAGTTAGGATGCCCTGAGACCCTAATATGATCTATACATGATGCATCCATGGTATATTTGGTGTGTGAAAGTGGATAGTAATGCGCTTCAATAGTAAACCAACAATATTAATGTGTAAAACAATCAAATCTTGTAGGTGCAAAAATAGTGCACAAAATTGGAGGACTTCAGAATCATGTGTAAACAAAATACAGTTTATCAATTAAAGTCCATAATCAAACATGTGCAAATAATATGTTCAGTGGCGAGTCCACATATAGATGGTGACTGTGTTCAAATTCCAACAAAGTGAATGGCCTCTTACCATGTGTTAGACAAAACAGAGCCTCCAAATAAACTTGACAATGTGATAATAAAATAATGCCCAGTGATAAAGATGGACTCTTACCAGAGATGATGGAGGTAAAAACTTCAAGCAAAGTAGGTAGATGATCCCGTGCTAGCAGGACTGAAGAGGTGGAGCACTCTCCTTGAGGATCCTCCAGATCACATCCACCCACAGCATCCAGAAAAAAACTTGGTGCGGCTCAAGATGAAATGGCCCAAAGATGCATTCCCAAAAGAAAGAAAAGGACTAATAGTGCATTATCCTTTAAAACCAAATTTAATAAAGGCAAATACACTTACAGCAATCCAAGTTAAAAAGATGCAACAAGCTGAAGAACGTCACGGCCATCTGCAGAACGGTATCGTGACAAAATGACAGCGCAACCAGCTCCTTCCGACGCGTTTCCACACAAGGGGTCGTCTACTGGGACTGGAGCATTTTTGCACCTACAAGATTTGATTGTTTTACACATTAATATTGTTGGTTTACTATTGAAGCGCATTACTATCCACTTTCACTTCATTTACATATTTTTCTAGTGCTGCTTCTACTTATTGATTTGCGCACCTTTTTTTGACTTTTCATATATTTGGTGTGTGCTTATGCTGAGTAGTGGTGTCAATTTTGACATACTAGAATCTTTATTTCTAGGGGAAAATCCAAAGTAGGTGGGCGACACCACTTTTTATTTTCAGAAGTTTAACTAGATTTGATGAATAAAGCTAGATAGACAGGTAAAATCTCCACAAGTTTTTTGAGAAGGTTTTTTATTACCCTGCCTTTTAGGATCACCATGATTTGTTCAATTACTATACCTCCGACTACACACTAATGTTTATTTTAATCCATGTCTAATATTGTATGTCCTATTAAATAATCAGACATTGGTCTTATTGTGCTTGGGCAATGTGTTTGTGAATTGTGCAGATGTGTAAAGAGCTTTACTACTCAACTGTATCCATAGTAACCATGAACCACGTGACATTTAACTCAGCATGAGTCTGTTCTCTTAAATACCCAACAGAGAAAACCCATAAGCAGTGACCTTCTCATTTACAGAAGAAATGTTTAATCAATGTATTTTATAACATCAATCTATAATAATTAACAAAATGACCCCTATAAAATTGTATATGAAATATTTGATATACTTCTATTTCCAAGAATGATTTATTTTTGCTTGGACTGGATGGGAAATGATCTTCATGTCTGAAATGTGATCATTTGGATAAAGTTCAAATAAAATTTATAAAGCTTGAAATGTCTAATGTATTATTATTATTATTTCATGACCATCATTTCATTAACCAACACCTATGTGAACATATTTTCGGTCTGATGTAAAAGCTGCTTAGAGTTCTAAATATAATTAAAAGGATGTTTGTGATGACATGGTGACATAAAAATAGGAGCTATCATTACTAACGTCTGTCTGATAATACTAATTATCTGGATGTCTTTGGCTTAAATACTTCATGAATTACAGATTCAGAACAAGTATGCAGCAACTGAAGTCAGAATTCTTGATCAGCATTTTTGTTTTGGTTCAGGGACTCAGAAAGTACTAATGCCATGGGTCCAATACTGGGAAAAACTGAAAAACATTGGCCATTATCAAACTTTGGCCCTTGCATTTTCATAGCAGGGTGAGATTTCTATAGACTAAATAAAGTATACAATGCAAACTGTTCCTAAATTATATGTTTTTTTTTGTGACACAAATTTCTTAGATCTACCAGCCTCAGCTAAATTTGTGGCTCTTGGCATTCCACCACATAAAATTTAAAAGATGCAAAAAAAAAAAAAAAATCAGTTGAATGATTTCCCTCCTTCCCCTTTCAATGGGTAGGAGAAAGCAATATTCTGCCCACTATGTATCACTGACTGTGGGCCCTGCTTTAAAGTGATTGTAAAGTTTCCTGGTTTTTTTGTTTATTAAAATAACAAACATTATTATACTTACCTGCTTTTTGCAATGGTTTTGAACAGAGCAGCCCCTATCCTCCTCTTCTCGGGGCCCCACCTGCGCTCCTGGCTAATCCCCCCTGACGACTGTGCATGCTCACTCCCGAACTCTATAAGACACACAGAGTGCAACCCACCCCCCTCGTCATTGGCTGTGATTGAAGCAGCTGCAGCCAATGACTCCTGCTGCTGTATCTGAGCCAATAAGGTAAGAGAGAGCCGAGAGAGCCTTGGCACATCTCTGGATTGAGATTAGGCTCAGGTATGTATTAGGGGAGGCTGTGGGGGGAGTTGTGTGAAGAAGGTTTTTTACATTATGCAGTAAGGTAAAAAAAAAAAAAAAAACTTCTGCCTTTACAACCACTTTAAATGATGTTTAAATGATTATTATAAATTGGCCCATTATCCCAATCTATTTGATTAGTTCAGGCCCAAGGGGCAAAAGGGGTTTTAGTTTATAAAGATGGAATAATTATAAACATGCAAATTAGCTGATTGCATTAACAAGAGGGCCAGAAGTTTTGTATATGACCATTTTACTTTAGGGCCATAGCAACATTTATGCTGTGTCTGCCCTCACCACCTCTGTATTATAATGGCTGACACCTGAAGCAGAGGAAAACAACAGCTTTAGTTTGCTTCTGATTCAGACCTGCAGACCTCCTGAATCAGAATTGAAATGCTATGATGTGCTGCACACAGTTTTCTACTTTTATACATTCTTCCAGATATGTATGACTGTTAGAGCCATACAGACTATTTTGTCAAACTAACAATTTTTTCAAACTGCATTTAAAACACTAAAGAGAGAGATGGAGAGAGATGGAGTGAAACCCAAGAAAGAAGATGAGATGAGAACAACACCAAAGAGAGATGGAGAGCGGAGCAAGACACAAAAGAGAGATGGAGAGCGGAGCAAGACACAAAAGAGAGATGGAGAGCTGAGAAAGACACAAAAGAGAGATGGAGAGCTGAGAAAGACACAAACGAGAGATGGAGAGCTGAGAAAGACACAAACGAGAGATGGAGAGCTGAGAAAGACACAAAAGAGAGATGGAGAGCTGAGCAAGACACAAAAGAGAGATGGAGTGCTGAGAAAGACACAAAAGAGAGATGGAGAGCTGAGAAAGACACAAAAGAGAGATAGAGAGCTGAGAAAGACACAAAAGAGAGATGGAGAGCTGAGAAAGACACAAAAGAGAGATAGAGAGCTGAGAAAGACACAAAAGAGAGATGGAGAGCTGAGAAAGACACAAAAGAGAGATAGAGAGCTGAGAAAGACACAAAAGAGAGATGGAGAGCTGAGAAAGACACAAAAGAGAGATGAGAGCTGAGAAAGACACAAAAGAGAGATGGAGAGCTGAGAAAGACACAAAAGAGAGATAGAGAGCTGAGAAAGACACAAAAGAGAGATGAGAGCTGAGAAAGACACAAAAGAGAGATGGAGAGCTGAGAAAGACACAAAAGAGAGATGGAGAGAGCTGAGAAAGACACAAAAGAGAGATAGAGAGCTGAGAAAGACACAAAAGAGAGATAGAGAGCTGAGAAAGACACAAAAGAGAGATGGAGAGCTGAGAAAGATACAAAAGAGAGATGGAGAGCTGAGAAAGACACATAAGAGAGATAGAGAGCTGAGAAAGACACAAAAGAGAGATGGAGAGCTGAGAAAGACACAAAAGAGAGATAGAGAGCTGAGAAAGACACAAAAGAGAGATGGAGAGCTGAGAAAGACACAAAAGAGAGATGAGAGCTGAGAAAGACACAAAAGAGAGATGGAGAGCTGAGAAAGACACAAAAGAGAGATAGAGAGCTGAGAAAGACACAAAAGAGAGATGGAGAGCTGAGAAAGACACAAAAGAGAGATAGAGAGCTGAGAAAGACACAAAAGAGAGATGGAGAGCTGAGAAAGACACAAAAGAGAGATAGAGAGCTGAGAAAGACACAAAAGAGAGATGGAGAGCTGAGAAAGACACAAAAGAGAGATGAGAGCTGAGAAAGACACAAAAGAGAGATGGAGAGCTGAGAAAGACACAAAAGAGAGATAGAGAGCTGAGAAAGACACAAAAGAGAGATGGAGAGCTGAGAAAGACACAAAAGAGAGATGGAGAGCTGAGAAAGACACAAAAGAGAGATGGAGAGCTGAGAAAGACACAAAAGAGAGATAGAGAGCTGAGAAAGACACAAAAGAGAGATGGAGAGCTGAGAAAGACACAAAAGAGAGATAGAGAGCTGAGAAAGACACAAAAGAGAGATGGAGAGCTGAGAAAGACACAAAAGAGAGATGGAGAGCTGAGAAAGACACAAAAGAGAGATGAGAGCTGAGAAAGACACAAAAGAGAGATGGAGAGCTGAGAAAGACACAAAAGAGAGATGGAGAGCTGAGAAAGATACAAAAGAGAGATAGAGAGCTGAGAAAGACACAAAAGAGAGATGAGAGCTGAGAAAGACACAAAAGAGAGATGGAGAGCTGAGAAAGACACAAACGAGAGATGGAGAGCTGAGAAAGACACAAAAGAGAGATGGAGAGCTGAGCAAGACACAAAAGAGAGATGGAGAGCTGAGAAAGACACAAAAGAGAGATGGAGAGCTGAGAAAGACACAAAAGAGAGATGGAGAGCTGAGAAAGACACAAAAGAGAGATGGAGAGCTGAGAAAGACACAAAAGAGAGATAGAGAGCTAAGAAAGACACAAAAGAGAGATGGAGAGCTGAGAAAGACACAAAAGAGAGATAGAGAGCTGAGAAAGACACAAAAGAGAGATGGAGAGCTGAGAAAGACACAAAAGAGAGATGAGAGCTGAGAAAGACACAAAAGAGAGATGGAGAGCTGAGAAAGACACAAAAGAGAGATGGAGAGCTGAGAAAGGTACAAAAGAGAGATAGAGAGCTGAGAAAGACACAAAAGAGAGATGGAGAGCTGAGAAAGACACAAAAGAGAGATGGAGAGCTGAGAAAGACACAAAAGAGAGATGAGAGCTGAGAAAGACACAAAAGAGAGATGGAGAGCTGAGAAAGACACAAAAGAGAGATGGAGAGCTGAGAAAGATACAAAAGAGAGATAGAGAGCTGAGAAAGACACAAAAGAGAGATGGAGAGCTGAGGAAGACACAAAAGAGAGATGGAGAGCTGAGCAAGACACCCAAAAGAGACTGAGAGCTAAGCAATGTACTCAAGAGACAAAGGGAACTGAGCAAGAGATATACAGAGCTCCACAAATCACCCACCCCATTAAAAATAAAAAAAAAGAAGATCTGAACAAGCAAACAGGAGATGGAAAACTGAGCAATAGACTTCAGAGAGAAAGAGAGCTGAGCATGATAACCAAAAGAAATCAAAAGCTGAGCAAGACACTTAAGAGAAAAAGAGAGATGACCAAGACACCCAGAAGATGGAGAGCTTACACACAGAGCAGAACAACAAACAAAAGAGATGGAGAGCTCAATAACGCACACATGAGGAAAAAAAGAGCTGAGCAGCACACTTGAGAGAGAAATAGAGCAAAGCAAACATTCAAGGGACAGAGCTGAGCAAGATATCCAGAAGAAATATAGAGCTGAACAAGGGAGATGGAGAGCTAATCAACACGCTCTGAAGAGACAAAGAGTCGAGCAAGACAGCCAAGTGATGGAGAGCTGAGCAAAACACTCAAGAGAGTCTGAGAGCTTAACAAGACAATTCAAAGTGACAGGGAGCTGAGCAAGACAACCAAAGGGGATATAAAGATAAGCAAGTCATCCAAAAAAGATGCAGAGCTGAGCAAGACACCTGAGAGATGGAAAACACGCACACCCAAACAAGATGAAGATATGAGCAAGACATCTGAGAGATGAGGACCAAGAGAGAATAAGATCTAAGTAATACACGATAGAGAGACTAATAGCTGAGCAACAGACACAAAATGCTTTGAGAGCTGGGCAAGATACTTGAAAAAGATGAAGAGCTGAGCAAGACATCAGAGAGAAATGGAGAGCTAAACAAAACACCAAAGAGAGAAGGAAAGCCAAGCAAGACAAGATGGAGAGTTATGCAACACACCATTTGAGATCTGTGCAACAGTGTTAATTTTGGCATCAAATTTTGATTTAGTTTTAGTTATAGTCTTTTGACTAAAATGCCATTTTAGTTTTAGTCCCATTTTAGTCATCGTATTTTAGTCGACTAAAATCTCCAGTACATTTTAGTCAAATAGAATAATTTTAGTCAACTAACATCTAATGTGTTTAGTTAAATTGTAATGCATTATTTAAGCATTATTTAGGCCTTTCGTTTTCACTCCCTGTAGATGGAATTGTAGACAGTTTGTCTTTTTAACGCATAAGTGGAGTCTAGAGAGGGGCAGACATCCTGGAGCTTGAAAGAAGAGAACAGCAGAAAGGGGTTGTGGACTCTAAATAGTAGACTTTAAAAAGGGATTGGAAGTTAGGACTGAAAATCTAAAGGAATAGATTATGGATTGTGTGAGTACACTATCGCTAACTCCTACCTAATGTTTGGCCTGTCAAGTGACCATGTCAACTTTGCAATCATTTGGAAATGACATTGCCATGACTTTGAACTGTTCTGCACATTTTAAAATCAGCAAAAGAAGTTTTGCCACAACATAGAGCCTCTGAGCAATGTTCTAATAGAGTAATGTGGGATGGTATAAAGAGTACAGCCTATGCATGGGGAGAAACTCAAGATGTGAAAAGGTCAATGTGTGCAGAGACCAGGAGGATGTGGAGGAGAGGTCTAGGACCAGCATCTATGCATTTAAACAGTATGTGGGTTTGGGCTAAATGCAGTTGTGACACCATGAGACCCTGTATATATACACCATATTGTCAAAAGTATTAGGACATCTGCCTTTACACCCACATGAACTTTAGGGGCATCCCACTCTTAGTCCGTAGGGTTCAATATTGATTTGGCCCATCCTTTGCAGCTATAACAGCTTCAACTTTTCTGGGAAGGCTGTCTACAAGGTTTAGGAGTGTGTCTAAAGAAATGTTTGACCATTCTTCCAAAAGCACATTTGTGAGGTCAGGCACTGATGTGGAGTCAAGTTCCTTCACCCCAAAGTTGCTCATCCATGACTTTATGGACCTTAATTTTTTCACTGGTGCACAGTCATGTTGGAACAGAAAGGGGCCATCCCCAAACCGGTCCCACAAAATTGAGAGCATAAAATTGTTCAAAATGTCTTGGTATTCTGACACCTTAGGAGTTCCCTTCACTGGAACTAAGGGGCCAAGCCCAACCCCTGAAAAACAACCCCACACCATAATCCCCCCTGCACTAAATTATTTGGACCAGTGCACAAAGCAAGGCCCATAAAGACATGTATGAGTGAGTTTGGGGTGGAGGAAATTGACTGGCCTGCACAGAGTTCTGACCTCAACCCAATAGAACACCTTTGGGAGGAAGTAGAGTGGAGACTGTGAGCCATACCTTCTTGTCCAACATCAGTGCCTGACCTCACAAATGCGCTTCTGGAAGAATGGCCAAACATTCCCAAATACACACTACTAAACTTTGTGGACAGCCTTTACCAAAGAGCTAAAGCTGGTATAGCTGCAAAGGGTGGGCCAACTCAATATTGAACCCTAGATACTAAGACTGGGATGCCATTAAAGTTCATGTGCATGTAAAGGCAGGCGTACCAATACTTTTGACAATATAGTGTTGATGCTGCGTGTGTCAGCCATGTGAAAAGAGTCTGGGGTCCCGCCTTACAAGCACCCATATTACAATAACAATAAAACATTTTTTTTCCAGGCAAAAATTAGCATACATGCGATGTTCTATAGTCAACAGGTTGCAGAATATGAAGAAATCATTCATGGTGGGAATAACTGCAATGATTTATGTTCGAATTGTGCTGCAATAGCTATTATCTGTTATATGTGAAGTGACATGGTTTTGAACTTGCTATTGTAGTCTCTCTTAATAAACATGCCTTCTTTTATTGTTAAAAGTGATTTATCAGAACAAGGTGACCAGCTATTCACTGAACAAATACAACGTGCTATTATTCAGCATGTTCATTCAGTCTTAAAGCCTAAATACAAGTCTTAGATATATGTGCAAACAATATCACAAGATCAATATTAAAAAGAATCCATACCTCTTGATTGTAAGTCTTAAAATAAATGCAAACATTACCAAATATCAGAAATTCAGTTTTGTTTCATTTAATTAACTATATAATGCACACAGACATCAATCAATGTGTTTCAGCTGGAGGATGTATGAATCAAGGTCTGGAATGGGTCACTTACAGTATTCTTTCATTAAGAGCCAGCTAGACAAAGCCATGGTGGGCCCTTCAAGCAGTCCCAATTCCTAGCCAAGCTCTTCATTCCAGACAGCAGTAGAATGATTATACTATTGCCTTTTGTGCAGAACTAGGTGAGAGAGCATAATTTTTAATGTAATCTTACTTTCCAAATTCAACTGGAACCACAAAATATTCTCCCAGTTGCTAATAAACCAGACTCGTAGGAGTCTTTTTAATAAAAAAAAATAGCTTTTTGAAATTCTCAGAATTTGTAATGTTTGTAATATATGTACAGTATAACATCATTTTTTATGTGTTGCCTTGCTTCAGACAAATGTAATATTCCCTTTGAAAATAGCCTTAAAAACATTCAGCCAATAGAAAAAGTAGTCTAGCGCTATAGGCTAAGTAAATTCGACCAGAAGAGGATATAATTTGAGGGAACCTCTGTACTGTGTATGTTATACGAAGTATACAGAGATTCCTGTGTGAATCCTCCAGCTGTAGTAGATTGGGGAGCTCACACCCACCAGTGTCCTAACAACCTGTAACTCATCCCCTTCTAGCACATTCCCAGCTGATGGGCGGATGTAATCAAAGAAGTGGATATAGTGTAATAAAAAAAGTGTGAGGTCCCCTCAGAATTTATACCAGGCCCCTCTGGTTCAAGGGGATGACGACTGCATTACCGGATAAAGACCTGCTATCAATTTGGGGGGGGGAATCCACACTTTTTTTTTCCATGTGTTTTGCATGGGGTTCCACCTTAAAATCAATTCCCGGGAATCCTCGGCTGACAGCTGAATGTGCGGGGCATGGATAAGACCTTGGCAGATGCCAACTCCCTAACAACCAGTAGCCCTGAGTGGGAAGCTGTTCACCTTCAGCAGTGGTAGTAATATCACTGCTAAATGTTTCACATAGCAGATAGCCAGTAAAAAGTTGATTGGCTGAATGGATTTTGGCAGTTTTTAATATATACTCTTTTTTGCTACAGATTAAATGAATATAAGTGTGTAAAGCCAAGAGAGCCCTTGTGCATTTTATTTTGTATCTTATAAATGTTATACTTCCCACTGCAGCTGAAGGTTGGCTTGGCTGAACATCCATTTGTTCAGCAATTCACACAGAAATCTTCATTCACTTTGTACACAATGCAGAGGTTTACCTCATATAATATTCTCTTCTGGTATGTTCTTAGCCTATAGCAGTGATGGCAAACCTTGTCACCCCAGATGTTTTGGAGCTATATTTCCCATGATGCTCATGCACTCTGCGGTGTAGTTCAGCATCATGGGAAATGTAGTTCCAAAACATCTGGAGTGCCAAGGTTTACCATCACTGGCATATAGTGTTAGCCTATTTTCTCTATTGGTTGAATGTTCTTTAAAGCGAAAATGTATTCTCTTAATCAACATTAACTATTTTTGATCCTTCTGGTCAACCGTTCAGCTATTTTCTCTTGGGAACAACAATAACAAATAGAAACTGACATTACACACATATTATAAACATTACAAGTATTAGCGCCGGTTCACATTGCAGCGACGCTACTTCGCACCGCGACCTCCGAGGGGCGGCCGCCACGGACTTCATAACATTGAAGTCTATGGCGGTCGCCTCCGGGTCGCCCCAAAGAAGCTCCGGACCCTTTTTCTAGGTCGGAGCGACTTGTGTCGCTCCTATTAGAACGGGTCCGCAGCTTCCCTATGGGAGGCGACCTGCGGCGACCTGTGAGGCGACCAGGTCGCCTCACAGGTCGCCCTAGTGTGAACCGGCACTTATTGGTCACTATTGTGCGAATGCTGAGACATTCGCAACTCCAATTTTATACACATACCCATTAGTGTAAGTAGTTGTCTTTATTCATTCTGCCTTGAAACTTTGATATTTATGTCTCACAGTAAATAGCAATCCATCCCCTTCTGATGTACTCCCATGAATATGAACTACTAACAGTCCCATTCCCTGCAGGCAACAGTTGTAGACCTGAGAAAATGGAGCACGCGACTGGACCTGATGACTCCACTCTGCGATTATAGTTCTACCTTTTGACACTTGTATGCCTACCCTTGGCTCAAACAAAGTGAAAGAGGTGACATGAAGGAAGGGAATTAAGCTCAATTTACTAAAAGAAAGATCTTCATTCATTGTTTGTCTTTTTAGTCTTTAAAGGGACTATCACACAGATCAGCTGAACTTATAACGTAATATTAACTTTTGTAGTATTTTCAGCAAATAAACAGGAGTAGTAACTAACTTTAGATACCCCTGGATCAATAACCCACTGCAAATTCACCCAAAATTTTCTAATAAATGCAACATGATAAAGTGGTTTTAAAAATGCAACATGTGTTCTAAAGTATCTTGTGAATGTTCTTAAGTCATTTTGTTAGTCATAAAACCCTCCCCTAAGTGCTTCTCTGAAATGATTCCACTTCCTGACTTGAACTCTAACAAGTGCTATTTTTTTCCAATGAGACATCCATTAGTGGCAATGGAAGCAGCCAAATTGGGCAGGGGGATGTCAGTTGTCAAGGCTTATCTCAAAAGTCAGGGAAGTCAGGCCTTAGCCACACTGTTAGGTCTCACATTGGACATTTTTACAGCTGCTCCTAGGGCGTTTATTTTTTTTTTACAACTTAAAAACTCCTCCCCATGTTTTTCTATGTGTCCATGCACACATAGGCATTTAGGAGCTGTAAGTGGCAAAGGAGTTTTTAAGCTGCAAAAAAAAAAAACAACATGGGGCTTGTGCGTTCTGGAGCAGCGTCGTTACAACTGTAAAAACGCCTTATGTGGCTAAACGCGTGTTAGCACTGTATACAGCATTGAGCCGTGTCAAGCATTTTTGAGCTGTAGTAACTGGATTTGGGAGAGGAAAATAGAAGAGGGGCAAGAAAAGCTACTAAACACTAACACTGCTAAACACACATTAACACCAATGCAAAACGCTTCTCAAATCGCGTTTTCACAGCCGATTTTTCCTGGTGACGGCACTGACTTTGCAGCTGGTTTTTCTTATCGCCCTGTGTGCATGGGGCCTTAAACTGGTTTAAGAACGGCAAATAACAGAGATTTTCTTGCTAAACATTTAAACCAGTTACCAGTTCACTTTAAATGTAATCTTTTTATCACTAAGAATATGTTAGCCATTCTGAAAATCCAGTAAATATTATATACATTGTTTAATCCAATATATGGGAATCAATTACATTCCATCACCAAAAAGTTATGTGGGGGAGATAATTAACAAAAAGTAATCCCAGTGAACATACAGTCATTGTCATCCCATATCAGTATGTACAGTGTTGTTATGTATTAGTGGTACAAGCCCAAGGAATTCCAATGAACAGACTACAGTGAGGAGCTCTGTGTGGGTTTTGGAAGCTAATCAAAATCTAAACACTAGTGTATTGAGGGCTTACTGAAATCTAAAGAGTTAATGGTGTCTCACTACAGGAAGTCACATTGAGATATAAGAAAAGCTTTTAACCACTTAAGCCCCGGAAGATTTTACCCCCATTCCGACCAGGGGGTATTTTACGACTCGGCACTGCGTGACTTTAACTGACAATTGTGCAGTCATGCAATGTGGTACCCAAACGAAATTTACGTCCTTTTTTTCCCACAAACAGAGCTTTCTTTTGGTGGTATTTGATCACCTCTGCGCTTTTTATTTTTTGCGATATTAATAAAAAAAGAGCGAAAATTTTGCAAAAAAATGACATTTTCAACTTTGTCTTTTAAAAAATATCCAATATACTCAATTTATGTATTTTTTTTTGGCCAAAATATATTTAGCTACATGTCTTTGACAAAAAAAAATTCAATGAGCGTATTTTTATTGGTTTGCGCAAAAGTTATAGCGTCTACAAACTATGGTGTAAATACAGAAATTTACGCAGCTTTAATTTTTGACTGCCTATCTCATTTCATGAAGTGCTAAAATGGCAGGGCAGTGCAAAACCCCCCCAAACTACCACTTTTTGGAAAGTAGACATCCTAAGGAATGTTCTGAGAGGCATGTTGAGCTCATTGAATATTTCATTTTTTTGTCACAGGTGTTTGAAAAATGACTAAATATTTTTTTTTTTTTTTTTTTTTTTTACACAAAGTTGTCATTGAAATGATATATTGCTCACACATGCCATGGGTATATGTGTAATTACACCCCAAAATATATTCTGCTGCTTCTCCTGAGTACAGGGATACCTCATATGTGGGACTTTTTGGGAGCCTAGCTGTGTACGGGACCACAAAAACAAATCCCCACCATCAGAATTTCAAAGGGCGTACATTTTTCATTGCATTTTCTCACTACCTCTAACGGTTTAGGAGGCCCTGAAATGTCAAGATACCACAAAACCCCCCCAAATGACCCCATTTTGGAAAGTAGACACCCCAAGCTGTTTGCTAAGAGGCATGGTGAGTCCATGGAATATTTTATATTTTTCCACAAGTTTTGGGAATATTACTATTTTTTTTTTTTATTTTTTTTTTTTACACAACGTTGTCACTAAAAGATAAAATTCTCACACATGACATGGGTATATGTGGAATTACACCCCAAAATACATTCTGCCACTTCTCCTGAGTATGGGGATGCCCCATGTGTGAGACTTTTTGGGAGCCTAGCTGTGTACAGGACCGCGAAAACCAATCAACACTCCCAGGTTTTCTAATGGCGTAAATTGTGCATGTCACCTCTGCACTACCTGTCACAGTTTCGGAGGCCCTAAAATTCCAAGATAGCACAAACCCCCCCCAAATGACCCCATTTTGGAAAGTAGACACCCCAAGCTATTTGCTGAGAGGCATGGTGAGTCCATGGAATATTTTATATTCTGCCACAAGTTCCGGGAAATACATATATATATATATATATATTTTTTTTTTTTCACAAAGTTGTCAGTAAATGAAATATTGCTCACACATGCCATGGGTATATGTGAAATGACACCCCAAAATACATTCTGCTGCTTCTCCTGAGTACAGGGATACCCCATGTGTGAGACTTTTTTGCAGTCTAGCCGAGTACAGGTCCCCGAAAACCAGTCCCCGCTTTCAGGCTTTCCAAGGGCGTAAATTGTTGATTTCACTCCTGACTACCTATCACAGTTTCGGAGGCCCTAAAATTCCAAGATAGCACAAAACCCCCCCAAATGACCCCATTTTGGAAAGTAGACACCCCAAGCTATTTGCTGAGAGGCATGGTGAGTCCATGGAATATTTTATATTTTGCCACAAGTTCCGGGAAATATATATATATATATATTTTTATTTTTTTTTTCACAAAGTTGTCAGTAAATGAAATATTGCTCACACATGCCATGGGTATATGTGAAATGACACCCCAAAATACATTCTGCTGCTTCTCCTGAGTACAGGGATACCCCATGTGTGAGACTTTTTTGCAGTCTAGCCGAGTACAGGTCCCCGAAAACCAGTCCCCACTTTCAGGCTTTCCAAGGGCGTAAATTGTTGATTTCACTCCTGACTACCTATCACAGTTTCGGAGGCCCTAAAATTCCAAGATAGCACAAAACCCCCCCAAATGACCCTATTTTGGAAAGTAGACACCCCAAGCTATTTGCTGAGAGGCATGGTGAGTCCATGGAATATTTTATATTTTGCCACAAGTTCCGGGAAATATATATATATATATATATATATATTTTTTTTTTTTTTACACAAAGTTGTCAGTAAATGATATATTGCTCACACATGCCATGGGTATATGTGAACTGACACCCAAAAATACATTCTGCTGCTTCTCCTGAGTATAGGGATACCCCATGTGTGAGACTTTTTTGCAGTCTAGCCGAGTACAGGACCCCGAAAACCAATCATCGCCTTCAGGCTTTCCAAGGGCGTAAATTGTTGATTTCACTCCTGACTACCTATCACAGTTTTGGAGGCCATGAAATGCCAAGACAGCACAACCCCCCCCCCCCAAATGACCCCTTTTCGGAAAGTAGACACCCTGAGCTATTTGCAGAGAGGCATGTTGAGTGTTTTGCAGATCTCACTTTTTGTCACAAAGTTTTGGAAATTGAAAAAAGAGGAAAAAAAATGCATTTTCCTGTTTTTTCTTCATTTTCCAAAAAAAATTAGAGCTGCAAAATACTCACCATGCCTCTCAGCAAATAGATTGGAGTGTCTACTTTGCAAAATGGGGTCATTTGGGGGGGGTTTGTGCAATCTTGGCTTTTTATGGACTTCAAAACTGTGATAGGTAGTAAGGAGTGAGATCAACAATTTACGCCCTTAGAAAGCCTAAAGGTGCGCATTGGTTTTCCGGGTCCTGTACGCGGCTAGACTGGCAAAAAGTCTCACACATGGGGTATCATTGTACTCAGGAGAAGCAGCAGAATGTATTTTGGGGTGTCATTTCACATATACCCATGGCCTGTGTGAGCAATATATCATTTACTGACAACTTTGTGTAAAAAAATAAAAAAAAATAAAAAATTTTTTTTTCCTCGAAACTTGTGGCAAAATATAAACTATTCCATGGACTCACCATACTTCTCAGCCAGTAGCTTGGAGTGTCTACTTTGCAAAATGGGGTCATTTGGGGGGGTTTTGTGCCATCTTGAAATTTCAGGGCCTCTGAAACTGTGACAGGTAGTCAGGGGTAAAATCAGCAATTTACGCCATTAGAAAACCTGAAGATGTGGATTGGTTTTCGGGGGCGTGTACACAGCTAGGCTCCCAAAAAGTCTCACACATGTGGTATCCCTGTACTCAGGAGAAGCAAAAGAATGTATTTTGGGGTGTCATTTCACATATTCCCATGGCATGCATGAGCAATATATCATTTAGTGACAACTTTCTGTAAAAAAACAACAAAAAAAAAAAAAATAATAATTTTCCCGAAACTTGTGGCAAAATATAAAATACTCCATGGACTCACCATGCCTCTCAGAAAAAAGCTTTGGGTGTCTACTTTTCAAAAAGGGGTCATTAGGGGGGTGTTTGAACAGTTCCGGCATTTTATACTCAATCTTATCCACACATCACCCACTCTTCTAACCACTTGAAAACCAAGCCTTTTCTGTGCCTTTTTGTTTACATGAAAAAATATTTTTTTTTTACTAGAAAATTACTTTGAACCCCCAAACATTATATATTTTTTTAAAGCAGAGGCCCTATAGAATAAAATGGTGGATGTTGCAAATTTTTTTGTCACACGGTATTTGCGCACAGATTTTCCAAACGCAATTTTTGCGAAAAAAATACATTTTTTTTTAATTTATTGCACAAATACACTATATAATTCCAATTTTTTTGGTAAAATGTAAAAGATGATCTTATGCCGAGTTCATAGACACCTAACATGACATGCTTTAAAAATTGCGCATGCCTGCGCAGCGACAAAAACGTATGTACATTTTTGAAAACCTTTAAAAGTCTCTACAGGTTACCACTTTAGACTTACAGAGGAGGTCTACTGCAAGAATTACTGCACTCGATCTGGCGATCGCGGCAATACCTCACATGCATGCTGCAATTGTGGTTTACATATGACACTAGACCGCCGCTTGCGTGCGCCATTGCGCGCAAGCACCGGGGGTAAGGGGGGGGGGGCTCAATTTTTTTTTTTTTCTTTTTTCTTTTGCTTTTTTATGTTATTTTCACACCTTTCCTTTAATTTTTTTTTTTTAAATCATTTTTATTGTTATCATAGTGAATTTAAATATCCCCTATGATAGCAATCTGTAGTGACAGGTACTCTTTTTTAAAAAAATTGGGGTCTTTTAGACTCTAGATCTCTCCTCTGACCTTAACGCATCTGACCACACCAAAATTGGTGTGATAAAATACTTTCCCAATTTCCCAATGGCCCTGTTTATTTCTGGCGAAACAGAAGTCATAAAATGCTCGTAGCCTCCGGCATCTTAGGCCATAGAGATGATTGGAGCCATTCTCATCTCCAATTAGCTCTATGGTTAGATAATTGAACCACCGGCTGCACTCTCGGGTTAACCGGTGGGACAGGAGAGCCAGAGAAAAACCATGGAAGGCTGCGGAAGG
The DNA here is from genome assembly GCF_965119305.1 of Pelophylax lessonae. Lineage (NCBI taxonomy): Eukaryota > Metazoa > Chordata > Amphibia > Anura > Ranidae > Pelophylax > Pelophylax lessonae. Next base: position 255,600,070 of record NC_138771.1, on the reverse strand, counting down.
CGGCGGTGGGGGGGGGGGAGGCCCCTCCCACTGCATGTAAAAGCAGTCTAGCGGCCAATTACCTGCTAGAATTGCTTTTACATGTAAGCCGACCGCTGGCTGTAAAAAACGATACCAAGATGATGCCTAAATCTGCAGGCATCATCCTGGTATAACCACTCAAAGTCCAGCAACGTACCAGTACATTGCTGGTCCTTGTTTGGCATATAGGTTTTTTTTTTTTTCATGCAGCCTGTGGGCTGAACGGAAAAAAAGAGAACCTATCAGAAATCAGCACAGGAATAATGCGTAGTATTACTCATCATTAACCGCCCAAACAACCACCCACTGAATTTAATGATGGGTATACACGACACTATCCACGTATACCAAAATAGGATTTTAACTGCAGTGCTGAAATCAGAAAATCACCACAGCTGCTATCAGCAAAGGTATCCATATATGCTGAGCGCAAACGCTGTTTGTGTCAGAATATATAAAATCAATGCGTGGTAGCCGACGAGGGACCTGCAAGAGAAACAGGTCACAAAAGAATGAAAAAACAAACAAAGGACATTGAAAAAAAGTATAGTAGGAAGGAGTAGAAGGACATATAAAATGACTGACAACAACAGTTTTTGGATCTTCATCATTAACCGCCCAAACAACCACCCACTGAATTTAATGATGGGTATACACGGCGCTATCCACGTATACCAAAATAGGATTTTAACTGCAGTGCTGAAATCAGAAAATCACCACAGCTGCTATCAGCAAAGGTATCCATATATGCTGAGCGCAAACGCTGTTTGTGTCAGAATATATAAAATCAATGCGTGGTAGCCGACGAGGGACCTGCAAGAGAAACAGGTCACAAAAGAATGAAAAAACAAACAAAGGACATTGAAAAAAGTATAGTAGGAATGAGTAGAAGGACATATAAAATTACTGACACCACAACAGTTTTTGGATCCTTTTATTTTTCTTTCTAACTGTTCCTTTACTTCTTGATTTGGGAGGGACTGCGATCATCTGCGATCTTCTCTTCCAGCTTGGGTCTCTCAAAATGTCGATGGACATCCAACATCCTTCGAGACCCTGTGTTTATGTGCCCTACACTGTGTCGTGCTGTACCCTACGCTAATAATCCACTAGTGTATGGTAGCGCTCGAAACATTCCCCGATGCAGAGACCAGGTTGGTCAGGACATTTGGGACAATAATAACGGGTGTCACGCCTAAATCCGCGCTTGCTACAGACACGACATCTTCTTTGGGGCCATCTTTGAGTAGGGGTACTCGGGAGGACATGTGAAAAATGCCTCTCATGCAGCCGGCTCACTGCATCTGGAAGGGGAAGTTGGGCAGGCATGCCTCCTGGGTACAGGTAGGCAAGGATGATCTCTTCCTGGAATTCCCGGAAAGATCCAGTTCATCCTGACGCCCTGAATAGGACAAAGGGGTTCAGCATAGCCAATTGGTATAGGTAAACAGACACTTTTTTGTACCAGCGTCTGGCTTTACGGGCAACTAAATACGGCGCCAAAAGCTGGTCGTTAAGGTCCACCCCTCCCATGTTAAGGTTATATTCGTGGACACAGAGGGGTTTCTCCATAACGCCAGTTGCCGTAGGAATTTGGATCGTCGTGTCTGGGTGAAGGGAGGACAGAGCATAAACATCCCGTGTATCCTTCCACTTCACCGCAAGTAATTTGTCCGTTTTCAAGCAGGCTCTCGCCCCCCGACTAAGACGGGAATCTACAAGCCGTTGGGGGAAGCCCCGGCGATTAGGTCACACGGTGCCACATGCGCCAATTTGTAAATCGAGAAGGTGACTAAATAGTGGCACGCTTGTATAAAAGTTGTCCACGTACAAATGGTACCCCTTTCCGGATAAGGGTGACACCAAGTCCCAAACGATCTTACCGCTGCTCCCTATGTAGTCTGGGCAGTTGGGGGGCTCCACACAGCTATCTTTTCCCTCATAGACCCGGAAACTAACTGTATAGCCTGTGGCCCTGTCACACAATTTATACAGTTTGACCCCGTACTTGGCACGCTTGCTGGGGAGGTACTGTTTCATAGCAAGGCGGCCAGTAAATTTAATCAGGGACTCGTCAACGCAGACAACTTGTTCGGGGGTAAACAAGGCTGCAAACCGCTGATTGAAGTGGTCTATGAGGGGCCGAATTTTGTGGAGCCGATCGTATGCAGGGTCTCCCCGAGGACGACAGAGTTCATTGTCGCTGAAATGCATAAATCGCAGAATTTGCTCGTATCTCGTCCTGGACATAGAGGCAGAGTACATGCGCATATGGTGAACTGGGCTAGTGGACCAATATAGCCGCAATTCACTCTGTTTAGTTATGCCCATGTGGAGGGAAAGGCCCAGAAAGATCTTAAATTCGGAAACCGTTATAGGTTTCCAGCCGAATTGTCTGGCAAGGTGTGAATTTGGGTTGGCGGCGATGAACTGTTGTGCATATAAATTTGATTGATCCACAATAGATCTGTAAAGATCTTCCGTGAAGAACAGCTCAAAAAAGTTCAGGGGCGTAAAACCAGCTGTCTCCACGTGGATTCCAGGTTGGGCGGTGAATGGGGGAAGTACTGGCGCTGTAGTATCAGTGGGTTGCCAATTAGGAAATGCCAGCGCATCAGGGAGGGCACTATGGGCTCTACGGGCCTGTCTTCGAATACGCGGTGGCTGCGGGCCACTACTTGTGCTAGCCACCGCACCAGCTTCAACTGCACTTAGGGGACTCGCCACGTCACCAGGTCTTACTGCAGTGCTGGTTGTACTAGGTCTAGGTTGTACTAGGCCGCTGGCGCTTGCCAGGTCGCCAGAAGGATGAGCGGCACTAGTACCCACACTCTGCTCCATACGAGCACCCTGCGATTCCTGCATCACAACAACTTCAGAATGGGGTCGGGTACGCCTGGGTCTAACAGGGACCCATCTGTCGTCGGAGCTATCTGTCAGGGAGCCGCTGCCGTCATCAGGTTCATATACTGACACTAATTCGGTCATTGTAGCTTCCCCTTCGCTATCAGATGACTCGGTCAGCATATAACTGACAAGCTCTTCATCCCTGTACGAACGTTTGGTCATTTTGGTAACTAAATTTACTCGTACAGTGATGCGACTCACAGGTAATAAAAGCACCTGGTTGTCGAAGATTATTTCAAGCGCTACAAAAAAAACTGCTAATGCTAGCAGGGATCAGGCCTGACTCTGCTAACACAGCGGTTTTGTGTCTTGTGTTTTTTTGCAAGTGACAGTAATCTATTGATTACTACACTTGCCTGGGTGAAAGGGTTAAACGCAGGTGCTGGCCGGAATCAGTACTGATCGTGCAAACACCGCGTTTTGGGAACCCTAAACTATGGGGGCGCTAGTATAGTTCTGATCAGATCAGATATTGATCTGTTCAAACACTATACTAGAAATGGAAGTGTAGGTGCGTGCGTGCGTGCGTGCGTGTGTGGCAATCAAGGGGTTACTTCTAAACTATGCGCTGGGGATCTGGGGGGGTGGCGAGGACCCTAAACCTCCTTTGGGAAAGAAACTAGCTAGCTAGCGCAACCTCAAGTCACAATGACACCAATACAAAATACAGTAAAAACAGTATATTATGTGTGTATTAGTGCTAATGTGACAGAGGGTGTAGGGGTTAACGGGATGTGATCAGGGGGGGATCAGGGGTTTAAATCTTTATTGGAAGGGACTGGCGGGTATCCTAAGGATAAAAGGAACGGTGGCAAGCGCTAAACCTGGTCACAAGTCACACTTATACGGGTATATAGAAAATGCTATATACTGTATACAGTGTGCGTTGTGGCAGGGGGTGTAGGGGTGATCAGGAGGGGATCAGGGGATTAAATCTTTATTGGGCGGGTGGCGGGGACCCTAAACCTCCTTGGGACACAAACTTAGTCGCCTGCGCTAATTCTGATCACAATGACACTAATACAAAAATACAAAAACACAGTATATTACGTTTGTATTAGTGCTGATGTGACAGAGGGTGTAGGGGTTAACTAGCGGTGATCAGGGGGGGATCAGGTGGGATCAGGGGCTTAAATCTTTATTAGGGGGGGGTGGCGGGTAATTCAAGTGGAAAAAGGGGGGTCGCAAGCGCTAGACCTGACCACAAATCACACTTATACGGGTATATAGCAAAATGCTATATACTGTATACGGTGTGTGTTATGGCAGGGGGTGTAGGGGTGATCAGGGGGGGGTCAGGGGCTTAAATCTTTATTGGGCGGGTGGCGGGGACCCTAAACCTTCTTGGGACAGAAACTTAGTCGCCTGCGCTAATTCTGATCACAATGACACTAATACAAAAATACAATAACACCGTATATTGCGTTTGTATTAGTGCTGATGTGACAGAGGGTGTAGGGGTTAACGGCGGTGATCAGGGGGGGGTCAGGGGAGATCAGTGGGTTAAATCTTTATTAGGGGGGGGTGGGGGGTAATTTGAGTGGAAAAGGGGGGGTCGCAAGGGCTACACCTGTTCACAAATCACACTTATACAGGTATATAGGTATATGCTATATGCTGTATATAGTGTGTGTTGTGTCAGGTGCTGTAGGGGTTAATTGGGGGGGCGATCGGGGGTGAAATGTGCCTATCTAACTGTGTGTGGGTGTGCTTGGTGCAGTACTCACAGTAAGATGTGCTCTCCTCTCACGCTGGATCCAAAAAGACCGTTGTGGGGGGAGGGCACATCTCCTCTAAGCCTGTGTTTACATTTCACAGGCTTAGAGGATGATCTAATTGGGCAGGACCGATCAACAGGTCCAGACCAAAAATGATTGGCCTGGACCTGATGACTGATCGGTTCTGAACCCAATCGAGTCATCATCGGCGGCGGGGACGCGCGGGAGCGCGCACAGGGCCGGCAAATTGTGCTGACGTAGGCCTACGTCAGTTTGCCTGGCCGGGGCTGAGTGCCGACGTAGATCGTCGTGCGCCGGTCGTAAAGTGGTTAAAGATTGTGCAGTATACAGTGGTTTTCTAATTCTAAAGCATTGTGCACCTGTGTTAATGCACCTTTAAACCTTTTAAATGTCTACAAAATAATATTGTGTTTTTTTTTTTTACAATCCCATAATATATAATTTTTAACACGATTATGAACTCTGATAACCATATAATAACCCTTTTGTGAACTTCAACTCACAGATTCTTTGAACATATTAGTCACCAACTGCTTTAGGGTAAGTCTCTATTGGCAGCAACAAGGACAGCTTGCACACATTTTGTGGCACACCTAAAATGCCCAAATACTGCCTTGCATTATCAGGATACGTTATTTTATGTGACAATATACACAAAAGCATAAAAAACACACAGTGGAGCGTTCAAGAATGGAAATGCAGGAAACCACTTAGCGACGCTTCCATTGAGAATGCATTAAGTGCCTATGAACTGCTTTAGTGTGAAAGGTTTTTTTTTTATTATTATTATTATTATTTAATACAGCTATTTGTATAGCGCTGTCAATTCACGCAGTGCTTTAGATATGTATTATACATTCACAACAGTCCCTGATCTCAAGAATCTCAAATTAGCCGTAAAACGGGCTGCTCCATTTAGAAGATTAAATCTTATCCAGCTTTGCGCAGGTTGGGGAAATATTCCAAATAGTTTGCCTGATCTCAAAAAGCTTACGAAGCAGTTCAATTGTGTTTTTTTTTTTTTGTTTTGTTTTTTTTGCGGTTTCAGCTTACATGATGTGTTCCCCGGGTTAACACTCAGAAGACCTTTATGCCTTTTGCTTATTTTCTTCCTGATAGACGTGACTCCTCGGAAGGCCAGTATTAAAGCGGTAGTATACCGTTTTTTTCCACTACAGGTAAGCCTATAATAACGCTTACCTGTAGGTACAATTAAAATCTCCTAAACCGGCACGGTTTAGGAGATATTTGCACTGCGTGCAGCCGCTCACGCGAGCAGCGCATGCGCTCTGAGGTCCGGCGGACCTTCAGCTTTCCTTGCCGGGAGCTTGCCGGAAAATGACTCCCGCGCATGCGCGGGAGTGACGTCATCGCGGCTCCGGCCAATCACAGCGCCGGAGCCGCCGAACCCGAAAGAGACGCAGATAGATCATGTCAGCTCCCACAGCGGTGTCCGGGGGTCCGTGTCGTGGCTTCGTTCTAAGGTAAGTAAATCATAATGAGCTAGTATGCGATGCATACTAGCTCATTATGCCTTTGTCTTGCAAGGTTTTTTTTTTTTTTAGGTTTACAACCGCTTTAATGTGCTTGCTCTAAATCAGGCTGTGGAAGAGCATCCAAAGTTATAAGAAAAGTCCCTAGCAGACTACAGTGATGTCTACAAAAAACAGGAAACCTGGCAGAAAATCACTTTGAATGCAAACTATCTGCAAGTAAAAAATATATATATATATAATTAAATAATTGCTTGTACAGTATATGTTTACTTATATTTACTTATATTTGAGTTAATAGTAGTACTTACACTGAACAAAATTTTTAAAAGCAACGCTTTTGTTTTTGCCCCTATTTTTCATGAGCTGAACTCAAAGATCTAAGACTTTTTCTATGTATACAAAAGGCCTATTTCTCTCAAATATTGTTCACAAATCTGTCTAAATCTGTGTTAGTGAGCACTTCTCCTTTGCCGAGATAATCCATCCACCTCACAGGTGTGGCATATCAAGCTGTTGATTAGACAGCATGATTATTGCATACTGTAGGTGTGCCTTAGGCTGGGCACAATAAAAGGCCACTCTAAAATGTGCAGTTTTGAGTGTAAAACCATACAATATCACAGGAATTCACTGAAAGTAATACGTAGTACCCAATATTAATGTCAGAGAAAATAGGCACCAAACCAGGTAGTAAAGGCAAACATAATACATTTACACCCAATACGGTTGGTAACTAGGCAAGAATAAAATGGATTACCAATAGTAATAACACAATTTAGCATACAAGTGATTACTGGAAATGACAAGGCATAAGATGACATTTGACACCCAGATCAGCATAAACAGTAGCAAGGTCACCTCAAGTGAAGCAGTGAGCAGTAGTAACGTTTAGCCTCCGTCCACATTAGGTCGCTCCGACTTAGGGGGCGACCTGTGAAGTCGCGTGCAGCGCGACTTCGGCGCAACTTGCACGGACTTCACATAATGGAAGTCAATGCAAGTCGCCTCCAGGTCGCCCCGAAGAAGTACAGGACTCTTTTTCTAAGTCGGAGCGACTTGTGTCGCTCCTATTACTAAGGCTCCTGTACTACACAATGGGAGCGTGAGGACCGCGACTTGTCAGGCTGACAAGTAGCGGTCCATGTCGTACTAGTGTGAATGTGGTCTTAATCTACCGAGTGCTGGAACTATACTGCCAGAGCGAATTGATGGTGGCGATGCTAGTCCTAGACTGACTGGTTATGTACTGCTCAAAAGAAAAGTTTGATAGTAGCAGAGGGTGCAGGGGAACAAAGGGGGCTTGCAGAATAATTATTACGATAGGGGCAGTCCTTTTGAGATGTTCTTCTTCCAGCTATCATTGCGGCCCGTAAGAGCGTTGGTGCATTTAACAATAATCCCAGTTAACCTGCATGCAGTATAGGTACAGTATAGGTTTCCTCATTAGTCTAGGTCCTTAGATCATTACCAAGGCACCTTGCCTCATTCTAAGAAGTCTTCAAATTCTGCACTGTTTAGAGTTGTGGTACATGATTATGAAGTCCAGCAACACATGCTACCAGCCTATCTACTTGCTATCAGCCAAGTCTACTTAATCATTGCTAGTACTAGCAGCACTCAGCCTGGATACATTTATTCTTGAATAAATTGTGTTAAATGTCAGCAATTCCTTTTTCTAAGGTCAAGGGCTAGGCATTATTATTACCAGTCCAGTGTGACACTACGGTGACCTCTTGCTGTAGAAGAGGGGACCCCTCCGTCTCTCCCAAAAAACCTCAAGTGATCAACGGTGGGAAGCAGAGAATGGTGCATACTCCAGTCTCCCTGTGGCGGTGGTGCAGGTGCTGTGATGTGGGTGGCGATGTGCTGCCCCTGGATGTCCTCACTCCCAGTCTCAGGCTCGGATCTCCACTGATATGGTCTCCCACTGGAAGGTGAATATCCAGACACAGTTGCTCTCTCTCTCTCTAATTCCCTTGGTGCCAAGAGGAAGAACTTTCCAGAGCAGTTTATTAAAATGTATTGCTCCATGCCTCCTACTGCACAGTTCCTATTGGGATCTGTGGTGTAAAGAGTCTATTCATCCTATTATATGGCTGCTGTCTTAAACTACAACTCCCAGGATTCTCAGTGCTAAGCATAGAAGTCTGTGGGCTTGCTTGGCTTTAGATCTCCCCCTGATGGCCGAAGGAAAATAGTGCAGCATACAGCATACCATTACTATCTCAGTAGAGGGAGGGAACAATATAAGCCAATGTCTCCTTCCCCATACTGCTGTAGTCCAGCACCTGGCTACACGCAGTATGAATTCCCCTACACTACTTGTGATTTTTCTCCCAACAAGGAGATATTCATGGAAAAGCAAACAAGTTATTTTCTGGTTTCTTCATTTGTCATGACTGACTTGGACCAAGGTCCATAGCCTTCACCTTTAAAGGCACATGCTTCTTCAGGAATTCTCCCTGTTGAAGAAATTCTTGGTGGACATTTTTTTATCCTTTCTGGAATACATATGCAAACAAATTATGCAAGAGAATGTACAAATGCAATTCATACATATTTCAGGTGATCTATACAGGACAGTTTACTTTCCTTTTTTTTAACTATGAATTTTGCTGGTAATGTTATGTCACACCAACAAATGAAAGTTTTTAATGTGTCTTCCAGTAGTGATCACTTTGCACAATGGTATAAATGTATGTAAACAACACAATTTGCTAACAAGTATTCTATTAGACCACTCCCAACAAAGTCAATTGATCAAAGCTCTGATCCTGTATAGTACATGAGTCCCTGGAACCTGTCGGGCATCTATAGACAGCATCACAGTTGTTAGTGAATACAACACCAGCTAGGCAGTGGGCAGCAGGACCTGAGTGCTTGTGTGATTTTTTTTAAAGGATCTTTAAAGTGCTGCGTAGCACTTTGAATGTATAAGTGTTTTTGACACCATTCTATCTGTAATAAAATGTATGACACTATTAGTTTTTTCTTTTGTCACTGTGCTTACCTGACCAGCTGTGCTACATTGATCCTACTGGTGTCTGGAGACCTAATGCAGATGAAGTCAGGTGGTGGTCAGGTGGTAACAAAATTATCACATGGGCACGTTTGACCTTCAGATGTAAAAGGTCTTTAATATCTGACGAGTTCTGCTTCCCAAGTGGTGATGGATTGTATGTTCACAAGAACTGCACTTTGAGTTTGACAAGGAGATAGTGCTGTTAATGTTGTGAGTACATTATTGCTCCATTTATTGTCCAAAAAAATTAAAGTATGCTCTACAACAGTGGTCTGCACAATGTGGCCCGAGGGCCATATGTGGTCCTTTGCTAGCTTTTATCTGGCCCTTGGGGCACTATTTCATCTACTGATACCAACAATGGGACATAATAACCCCTCTCCACTGACCCCAAATTAAGATGCACAATTCCTACTAATGACAGTAATAATGGGGTACAATTCCTCCCAATAACACCAACAATTGAGCCAAATGACACCAATGATGGGGCATAATTCCTCCCAATTGCACCACAAATTAGGTCCACTGACACCAATAATCGAGCACAATTCCTCCCAATGACACCAAGGCAGGGCACAATTCCTCCCACTGACACCAAAGAGGGGCATTGTTTTTCCCACTGATGTTGGGGCCTTTTCTACTCCCAATAACCACAGTCCAACCCCCCCCCCCCCCCCCCACTCAAAAGTCTGAAGGACAGAAAAACTGGCCCTGTACTTTGGAGACCCCCTCTCTACAAGTCTTCAATATGTTGTTAGACAGTGAAAATTTCTCATCTGCAACCAAAATGAAGGGTAAGGGCTCACTGCCAGCTGTAACAGGTTGAGGGCTGGGAATGTTAAAGGTCCTACTATTCTTTATCACTTTGGGGAAGTTCTGTAGATTTTGGAATTGGCCACTCCACTATAAGTCCCAACATCCACAGCAAAGAAGTTATTACTATTTTCTATTATTTCTATGAAAAAGTACTATAATTGAAGAGCTTTGATTAACTTTTTGGGGACATCTGCATATGTATAAATTTTCCCTACAGGGCATCTATTTAATTAGGGAAACTGAAGTTTTGCAGAAAACTTTGGCTGTTTTTTTTTTTTTTTTCACATGTCAAGATAACTTGTATGTGCGTGAATATACAGTAGCAGAGACAATCACTACAGACAGACTTTGTCAAATAGCAGAACTCACCAAAGACTTGGAATCTATGAATGCCTTTATTGCATGCCAAATGTTGAGCCAATACTAAAAGATGCGATACCCTTGATATAGAAGTGTTTAAGGTGGTCAGAATGAATATTGGCTTTCCTAGCCCCAATGTGTGCCTTGAGAGGGAGAAGGATTACAGAAGTCGACATAAAGGAAAGGAAATTACATAACAAGAAGGGAAAGGAAATACAGAAAATAACAAATAATTGGAAGTGGCAGCATAACCAAAAACAATTAACTAAAGAACAGTACAGGCAGAATAAAAATAAAATGGGCTCAATAGCCCATTTTGTTTATGGGGCTGTGGCAGGTGGAGAGTTAAAGCAGTCAGGGTTTTAGCCTTAGCTTGTTGTTAGGCAGTTTTGAAGAACAGCTATGAGTTTAAATTGATTGGCTGTTAACCATAATATTAGATGTCACAGTATCTGGGGAGAATAAGCCCCTTACCTGTTTAATCCTGTTCTTTCCCGCTGGGAGGTCAGGATTTTGATTGGCCGGGGGGTCTCCAGCCAGGCCATTTAAGGGGTCTCCTCAGGAACAGATCTTCCACATCGTCTACAGAGAAGAAAAGAAGACATCTCAGCGGTTCCCCCCCCCCCTCCCCATGTTTATTGTCGCGGTCAGTTTATTATTTTAGGGTCCCCTTCGTTTTTGAAGGGGGACGTTTATGTTTATAAAGTTTGGATGATTTATTTCGATATTGAATTCTGATATGACAACCTGGGTCCTGCTGACCGGGTTGTTTTTTGGTTTTTATGATGTTATTAAAGTTTAAAGAGTTTTTGAATTTTATGATTGTTAAATAATAAACGGCCGCGGCCTCTTTCATTCCAAAAAATATAATGGGTGGTCTCATTTCTTTTATAGTTAAGTAAGGTTAAGGTGGAACAATCCTGCCTACTGCCCCATATACAAATACAACTGCATTTCCCATATACTGTGGATGCCGCACAATACATGTAAATACACAATGACTGCATAAGGAACATTGTACTGTGGTGATTCTGAAATGGAGCATACATCATTGCCACTTCCTTGTGCCACGCAGCCAGGAAAGTCATGTAAAAGCCATTGGCTCCTGCTTTGTTCCAGCCTTATAGGATACTATTTTGTGCACATATCCACACTGTGCCCAGTACCTACACAATTATCTCCTTCACAAATTAGCACTATATATTCACCCTGCTTTTTGTGAAATTTATGATAGGGTTCAAAATGGTCACATGTGCAAAAAACAAAGCCAAAACTAATAATATGTTGATTTGCAAATGACTCACCGTATGGAAATGAGAAGCCCTTCCTCTGCTTACATGTCCACCTAAAATTAGTCTCCTGCTTCTGAATGAAGGGACCAGTTTGATGCAGCAGAAAATCAAAAATCTTGACAGACATGCATGTATAGGCAAAAATATTTTCAGGTATTGGCGCATCTGACCAAACACATTGGCAAAAGACTCTTTGGAAAGACTATAGGACAGCAGTGGATGAACCCAGCAACTTCTTTTGGCATTAATTATTTTCTCACCTCTCTTACGCATGATTAGGAGCTTTCCTACAAAGTTACTGATCGTAGAAATCATTAAAAAAACAGCTTTGTCATAGCTCTTCTCTGCATAAACAAAACTATCATGATCACTTTCACCAAACGCTTCCTACTATCTAATCATTGTCTTGGAAATTCCACTTACATAATTTCCCTTAAAAAGGTCCCAACTCAAAGGCAATGGCATGTGTTCAAAAATGGGCTTTGCCACGCATTAATGCATAGCACGTTTTCAAATGATGATTTATTTTAATGCTAGTGGAAACAAGCCCTACATGCGTATGTGTTATCTGTTCATTCATATCTGCGATTCTATGGGTCAGCTCTCTAGGCACCTACCCCTAAGTGCCGGTTCACACTGTTCCGACTTGTCAGGCAACTTGGTCGCTTGACAAGTAGCGGACCGTGCTGTGCAATAGGAACCGTTCTAATAGGAGCGACTCAAGCCGCTCCGACTTAGAAAAAGATTCCTGCACTACTTTGGGGCGACATCAGAGCGACTTGCATTGACTTCCATTATGTGAAGTCGTTGCAAGCCGCGCCGAAGTCGCGGTGCACGGGTAAGGGCATAACTCGCCCGAAGTCGTGTGGCCCTAGTGTGAACCGACACTAATCCCCTAAAGCTTGATACACATTATACAAATTTTTGTTGTTCAGTTTCCTTTAGATTTACCTTCAGCTATGTAGTTGAAGGTAATCCCCTGTCCTTCAGGTGCCCGCTGATCTTTTGCTATTGCAGGATACCTGATGCCATAGGCGTATAGGGGTGTGCCAGGGCCTGCTTGACTGCATACAATTTAAAAGTGTTTAGGTTTGACCTCATATTATATGATTTTGGTAAAAGTTGTACAAGAAAAATGTATAAAAAATTGAATAGTGTGTAGCCAGCTTTATCCATAGAATTTGCTTACTTTATTTTTTTACAAGGTAGGTTGCTGGGTTTTATCTTCAATCCTCCCCATTTTCATTGGCTTGGGACCAGCATGCAGAGTGTGATAACACACGTGCATAGCCAGTTTGTACACATATACAAGGCCCTATTTAGACAGGAGCCTATTCAATTACCAGTATATCTTTGGAGTGTGGGAGGAAACTGACACAAGCACGGGGAGAACATGTAAACTCCATGCAGATAGTGTCCTGGATAAGATTCAAACCAAGAACCTTGGTGCCACTAGGCATAGGTGCTGATCATTAAGCCTTTGTGCTGCCCTTCTACTGTGGTAGCCAAAAGTAAATTACGCTTCTTATCACATTTGATATAGCAGATGATGTTTCATAAATATGTTTTTGTTTCCACACCCCTGCATCAAATCTCATCAGCCCTCACGGTTGAAGGGAGCTGTGGAAAAACACACACAAATGCCCTCCACTGTTCTATTACAAAGAAAGTATAATTACTACTCTTTAAAAGCAGATAATTACATATTTGTTATCATTGCTATCCAGAATATCTAGTAGTACAAGTCCCACAACAGCTATCCAGTCTTTGTGAAGTATTATAAGTTCCCGCGTCTCTCTCTAACAATGGTTCTCCCCAGTCCAGCGTTGCTATCCAGAATATGTGTAGTATTACAGAATTAATTCCATTCCCATCCAATGTATGCAGGGCTACCAGTACATTTATTTGTTATAAAAAACATGTAAGCTGCATGCTTAGTGTAAAACAATATTCTAGGCACAGATATCAGACAATGTTACATAAAAAAAGTATTGCACTATGAATTTAAATCCACAACCCACTACCCAACTCTACTACAAATATTATTCTAATATTGCAAGTATACAAAATAGTGCATCAAACGTGACCAGTGCCCAATGCCCTAGTCTGTGGGATTGGCAGGGGAAAGTGAAAAAAATGGGATGGGTTCACTTTACCAGCGATAGAGAGGAACAGTTCAGGGACATCTGGTCTAGCTGAATGTATTACTCTTTTGAAATTGATAAACTTCCTTGAACACACCCTGCCATGAATAAGATCCCCTGGCCTTCAGGTGCTGGCTGATCTTTTACTATTGCAGGATAACTGATGCTATAGGCATGCACAGGGGTGCTAATGACTGTTCGCGGTTTCTATTCCCCATATTGCCTGGGCTTCCCTGTGTGCTGCACACCCCCCCCCCCCCTCCCCGCAGAACCGATGGCTTCTCTCCTTTCCCCCTGGCTGCTGCCGAGGATGTTTCAGAATATAGAGTGGGGGAAGGGGCTAGTAAATATGTAATTTACCGGCCCCTTCCTTTTCTAAGTGAACACAGTAAACACACTCATTCACTGTGTTCATTCATAACTGAAGCATAGTAAGCTGTGTTTGGTATGCTTCAGTTTGTAAATGAACAGGAAGCTGCTCAGCACAGAGCACTATCCTGTTCTTTCACTGTCCAGTGTAACTAAGGCTGCAGGGAAAAAGCATGTGTGTTTGAGCTTTGGGATGCACACCCTAATGCAATAGGCTGCGCGCACTTATGCCTGATGCACGTATTTCTATTACTGTTTTACAATCCATACACCTCTGGCTCTCACAGTGCTGAGTGAGTGTTGCTAGACCAATGAACCACTTGGGCTCCAGTGAGGTTTTGTTGTAATCTGCCTTTTCTCTTTATTGGCTCTTGTTCTCTCCTCCTTCTTCACTGTCTTCCAAACAAAGAGGCTGACTACTTGTTTTTGTTACTTTCCTATTACACCCAAGACTGGAGCCTGGTAGTGTCTACCGTGTGTAGCGCTATTTTGATCACTCTTGGCGGCTACTGGGGTATGATGATGCCACCTGTGTAGTATTTAGGAGCAGAGTCTATATAATCTGTGTAATCAGGACAGGATTTATAGTAAGCACCAGTGCCTCCACTCAATCAGGGCTTGTGATTAGCAAGTGAAATCCCAATTGAGAAAACATATCCATATATACAGTAATCCACACAGCAGAGTGTTTAAATGTCCATGTATTGAAGAAATAACATTCAGTGAACCATACAACATAAGATATTTTCCTATTAGGAACATGAAATCATTAGCAGTGTCTCTGTGTGTCTCAGTGAGGGGATGTTACAGCACTTACAGTCTGTTCTCTCAGCAGGCATTGTCTGTGTCTCCTCATGTGTTCTCATTTCCCAGTCTTACCCAGCAATCCTTGCTCTGCCCCTTTTGATGACCTCATCCTTCTTGCAGAGAGAGAAAGAAAGCACAGCAGCCATATTTGATATTGCACCCTTTTCTTTTTGATTAAAAATTTCAATAAAAAGTTAATTAAACGTAGCACTACTCCCATGGGAGCTGTGGTGTGTGGGTTCCCCTGGGTTACCATTAGCAACAGTAGAACATTCTGACATATTTCCAAATGTGTTTACCCTAGACAAGGACCAGTCCAGTTTCTTTGGTTTTTAGGTTTTATTAGGAACTTGAATAGGAGAAGGGATGAGTGGGATACTCCAACTGAACTGAACTATGCACAATAGGCAGGGATGGTCTGAAAAATGCTGATTAACGCTGGTTAACGCTGATTAATGCTGGTTAACGCTGAGTAACGCTGAGTTGAGCTAGTCACGGCTAGGCCGCTTTTTCACTTGACACTTGGCTGTGAAAAGAGTCACTTGAGCTTCCTGAGGTAATTCTTTCCTAAGGCAAGCTATTCCTTGATAAAGACTGTACTGCTGAACAACTTCAGGGCCCTTCCTAGCACCTGTCACGGAACCATGAACCAAACGTACAACAACAGATAAGTGAAAATAAGAAGGCTTTATTGAAAATCAAGCTGTAAAGCAAAAGTCCAAACGGATGGCGAAACCGAGGCAGAGTCCTTGCGAAGCCAGAGGTCAGGAACCAGGAGGGTAGTCAGACGAAGCCGGGATCAGGAACCAGCAGGGTAGACAGACGAAGCCAGGATCAGGAACCAGCAGGGTAGTCAGACGAAGCCAGAATCAGGAACCAGAAGCAGCAGCAGTCTTAGAAGCATGTGAACACAGGAGGACCAAGCAAGGAACTGAAGCCACAGACCTCCTATATATATGAGCTAGGCATCCAGCTCCTCCCAGTGGGAAGGAGGAGCCGCAGAGTGGGAGGCTACAAGAAACCCAGAAACCAAGATGGCCGCCAGCACATGTCAAACGAAGGAGAACAGCAAGAAGGTAAGACCATGACAGTGCCTCCCCCTCAAGGGCCCCTCCTCCGCGGAGTAAAGAACGGTTTCTGAGGGAAGCGTGCGTGGAAGGCACGGAGCAAGGCAGGAGCATGGACATCTGCGGAGGGAACCCAGGAACGCTCCTCTGGACCATAACCACGCCAATGAACCAAAAACTGCACCCGACCGCGGACCAGGTGTGAGTCCAGGATATTGCTCACCTCATACTCCTCACGATTGCCCACTTGGACCGGACGAGGCCGAGGAACCGAGGAAGTGAAACGATTACACACCAGTGGCTTCAACAGGGAAACATGAAACACGTTGGAGATCCGCATGCCAGGAGGAAGCGCAAGGGCATAGGCTACCGGGTTTACCCTGCGAAGCACTCGGAAGGGACCAACAAAGCGAGGCGCCAGCTTGGGAGTGGGCACTCGAAGGTTGAGGTTGCGGGTGGACAACCATACACGGTCTCCGGCCTGGTAGGAAGGAGCAGGCGCTCGTCTGCGATCAGCCTGGAGTCTCTGGCGCTGCGCAGAGACCTCAAGGGACTTCTGGATCTGTACCCAAGAAGCACGTAGGACAGAAAGGTGATCCTCCACAGCCGGAATATCCTGGGGAGAGAATACCTCCGGTAACACGGCAGGTTGGAACCCATAATTGGCCATGAAGGGAGACGTCCCAGAGGAAGAGTTCACCGCCGTGTTCCTGGCAAACTCAGCCCAAGGCAGGAGGTCAACCCAATTGTCTTGGTGATCGGAGACATAGCAACAAAGGAATTGCTCCAAGGCCTGATTGGATCGTTCTGCGGCCCCATTGGACTGAGGGTGGTAGGCCGAGGAGAAGGAGAGATGAATCCCCAACTGGGAGCAAAAGGCGCGCCAGAACCTGGACACAAACTGACTCCCCCGATCCGACACAATCTCCTTGGGCAAACCGTGCAACCGGAAGACCTCCCTGGCAAAAATCGTGGCCAACTCCTGTGCAGAGGGTAACTTCTTGAGAGGAACACAGTGACACATTTTGGAAAACCGATCCACAATCATGAGAATGACCGTATGGCCTCGGGATGCAGGGAGGTCCACAATGAAATCCATCCCCAGGTGTGACCATGGGCGCTCCCCGGTGGCTATGGGTTGCAGAAGGCCCAACGGAAGGTGCCGAGGGGACTTACTCTGGGCACAAACGGAGCATGCCGCTACATATGCGGCGATGTCGGAACGTAGGGAAGGCCACCAGAACAGACGTGAAACAGCCCAGGACAGCTGATTCTTTCCAGGGTGCCCCGTGGTCTTGGAGTTATGGTAGGTTCGCAACAACCGAGTGCGCAACTCCTCAGGCACAAAACATCTGCCGTAGGGTCTCCCAGAGGGAGCACCAGATTGAGCCGCCAAAATCTGCTCACCCAGGGGAGAGGTCAGGCTGGTGCGAATGGCGGCCAGGATCTGATTCGGAGGTATGACCGAAGTCGGAATCGACTCCTCCCTGGACAGGTCGGAGTACTGCCGTGATAAGGCATCCGCCCTGATGTTCTTGGAACCGGGTAGGTAGGAGACCACGTAATTAAAACGTGACAAGAACAGAGCCCATCTGGCCTGACGTGGTGTCAATCTCTTGGCCTCAGAAAGGTAGGTCAGATTCTTGTGGTCCGTCAGGATGAGGACCGGAACCACCGAACCCTCGAGCAAGTGCCTCCATTCTTTAAGGGCCTGCACGATGGCCAATAACTCCCTGTCACCAATCTGATAGTTGCACTCCGCGGAAGACAGTTTCCGGGAGTAAAACCCACAAGGAAGCAGAGGACCCTCTGGTGTTCTACGCTGAGACAGAAGGGCACCTACTCCCGTCTCAGACGCGTCCACCTCGAGGACAAAGGGCAACCCAGGGTTGGGATGCGACAGAATCGGAGCCGACACAAAGGCGGACTTTAGAGCCTCAAAAGCTCGGATGGCCTAGAGCGGCCAGACCTGGGAATTACTGCCCTTCCTGGTCAGATCCGTGAGAGGCTTGGCTAGCATGGAAAAGTCCCTGATGAACTTCCGATAATAATTGGCGAAGCCCAAAAAGCGCTGCAGGGAGCGAAGACCACTGGGCTGGGGCCACTGTAAGACAGCCGAAACCTTCTCAGGATCCATGGAGAACCCCTCAGCGGAAATGATGTAACCTAAGAAGGTTACCTGGGATCGGTGAAATTCGCATTTCTCAAGCTTACCGAACAGCTTGTTCTCTCGTAACCGTTGCAACACTCGTCTGACATCCAGAATGTGGGTCTCCATGGATTCAGAATATACCAAGATGTCATCCAAATAGACCACCACACACTGCTGCAACAGGTCACGGAAAACATCGTTGATGAATTCCTGAAAGACTGCGGGCGCATTGCACAACCCAAAGGGCATAACCAAGGATTCATAATGACCGGTCCTGGTGTTAAACGCGGTCTTCCACTCATCGCCCGCCTTGATCCTTACGAGGTATGCCGCCCTCAGGTCGAGTTTGGTAAAGACCGTGGCCCCTTTAAGGCGATCGAACAGCTCGGAAATCAAGGGTATCGGGTAAGCGTTCTTGATCGTGATGCGATTGAGACCCCTGTAATCGATGCAAGGCCTCAACTCACCGCCCCTCTTTTTCACAAAGAAAAATCCAGCCCCTGCCGGGGACGAGGATTTGCGAATGTGTCCGTGTGAAAGCGCCTCCTTCACGTACTCCTCCATGGCCTCATTCTCCGCTACCGACAGTGGATAGACCTTGCCACGAGGAGGAACGGCACCAGGTTGTAACTCGATGGCACAATCGTATGGGCGGTGCGGAGGTAGGGCAACCGCGCGCACCTTATCGAATACATCCCGGTACTCCTCGTATTCAGGAGGCCACAGAGAGTCCGAGGAAGTACACAGCAACTTGACAGGCCCATGGATGCAACTAGCCCCACACTGTGGTGACCACGAGAGGATCTCGGCCGATCTCCAATCGAAAGTCGGATTATGCTTCTGGAGCCAGGGGTACCCCAAGACCACCGAGTAGTGTGGAGACGAAATAACCTGGAAGCAGACCGACTCTCTGTGAACGGCACCAATGGCTATCCCCACTGGAAGGGTCTCATGAGTCACGTGTGGCGGCAGAAGGGGTCTGCCGTCTATCGCCTCAAGAGCCAGTGGAGAACCTCGGGCCTGCAGAGGAATGGAATTGGCGGCAGCGAACACACTATCAATGAACAAACCACCAGCACCAGAGTCCACCAACGCCTGGGTCGTCACTGAGCCCCCGACCCAGGAGAGGACAACAGTGATCAGTGGTTTGTCAACACGGGAAACCGGGGACGAGGAGACTCCACCCAAGATCTGCCCCCGACAGGATCTCAGGTGCGAACGTTTCCCGGACGGTTCGGACATGCCAACCGATAATGCCCACCGAGACCACAGTACATGCATCGGCCCTCGCGTCTCCGGAGTACCCTCTCCCCCTCGGACAGGCGAGCAAAGCCCAGCTGCATGGGTTCATCCCCAGCCAAGTCATCCCCAGGAGGCGTGGGAGGAGAGGGAGGCACGGGTGGGACAGCAAAGGTAGGCGCAAATCTGTTAGGAGGCCTCCGCAGACTCTCCTTAAAGGAAGGTCTCTCCCTGAGTCTGGTGTCAATCAAAATCAGGAAAGAAATAAGAGACTCGAGCTCCACTGGTAGGTCCTTAGCTGCAACCTCATCCTTCAAGGCATCCGAGAGACCATGAGAGAAAGCAGCGACCAGAGCCTCATTATTCCAGCCCACCTCTGCTGCCAGGGTACGAAACTCAATGGCGTATTCAGCTACGGATCGTGAACCCTGTCTGATGGACATAAGGAGCTTCGCAGCAGAGGCAGCACGAGCCGGCACATCGAATACCCTCCGAAGAGAAGCAACAAAACCGGAAAACTCGGCAACCACCGGATTGTTGTTCTCCCATAAAGGGCTGGCCCAGGCCAAGGCCTTGTCTGAGAGCAGCGAAATTAAGAAGCCCAACTTTGATCTCTCAGTAGGAAAGGCATGTGGCAGCAACTCGAAATAAATGCCCACCTGGTTAAGGAAACCTCGGCACTGAGTTGGCTCTCCCCCAAAGCGCTGTGGAAGGGGGGCAGAACCAGTCATACCCCGAAACACCGCAGGCGCAACAACAGGTGTCGGGGTAGACTCTGGCGCAACAACCGGAGCGGCAGTAGGAGCGGGCCCAGGAGCGACAACCGACCCATCGGCAACGGAAGCGAAATGAGCCGTGCGTTCAAGCAGGGTTTGCAACGCCACGGCGAACCGACCCAACAGGTGATCCTGCTGATCAAGTCTGGCAACCAGCGTGGGCAGCGAGGATGGCCCTGTACCGTCAGAATTCATGGCTTGGTCCTAATGTCACGGAACCATGAACCAAACGTACAACAACAGATAAGTGAAAATAAGAAGGCTTTATTGAAAATCAAGCTGTAAAGCAAAAGTCCAAACGGATGGCGAAACCGAGGCAGAGTCCTTGCGAAGCCAGAGGTCAGGAACCAGGAGGGTAGTCAGACGAAGCCGGGATCAGGAACCAGCAGGGTAGACAGACGAAGCCAGGATCAGGAACCAGCAGGGTAGTCAGACGAAGCCAGAATCAGGAACCAGAAGCAGCAGCAGTCTTAGAAGCATGTGAACACAGGAGGACCAAGCAAGGAACTGAAGCCACAGACCTCCTATATATATGAGCTAGGCATCCAGCTCCTCCCAGTGGGAAGGAGGAGCCGCAGAGTGGGAGGCTACAAGAAACCCAGAAACCAAGATGGCCGCCAGCACATGTCAAACGAAGGAGAACAGCAAGAAGGTAAGACCATGACAGCACCCCTTTACTCCCTTATCTTCAGGGCTTAACAACTTGGCACCCCCTTTACTGTAACATACTGGGTTAACTGGCTCCTTGATCCCTTTGACCTCTCTGGAGTGGTCCCCTCTCTTAGGGAGACCCCTGGGCAGATCCTTAAGTACTCACAATACTGTTTTTCCAGAAGTCTTCTGCCAAGCAACTCCACTTGGTCAGTACACTGGATCCTTTCAGCACAGCTCAACCCCTGGTCCCTAGGCCGACTGCCTGGACCACCTTCCTCACTTCAGCAGGAGGAAAGACAGCCGTCCACCTCCTCCTGGGACTTTGTTCCCGCCAAAATACACCCTGTCACATGCTCCCTTCCTACTTATGTGCAATCCCAGGATGCATTGCGGGAATGCCCTCCCACTGGAACTGACATAAAACAGAGTGTGCCCCTGGCTAGGTTTTCTCCACTGTCCAATGAGCTCCCTCATTGGATGCAGTGGGAACACTCCCTCAGACCCAGTGAATCACACTTGGAAACATGTAACAGGCTAAACTAACAGATCTGCTCCCCTGATAAGCAGCAGGAGCAAAAATAGATATTACCTAGCACCAGTCTAGGAGGTGCTACATAAAAAAAAAAAAAGTGATCAGTACAAAAAGAAGTCAACACTTATGCAGAAAAAATGGAGAAAAAAAGTCCTTAATTTATTGGTCCCTCATTCCACAACCACCATGTGTGATGCAGCCAGGTGACATTTTCTTCCACCAACACAGATATTAAAGACCTGACCAGAAGATGAAGCCCCTTAATTATAGAAAGTCTAGTGCGCTTTCCCAAACAACACTGGGTAAAAAATTAAATCACAATGGGCTCCACGAGTAAACTCCTCCACTTCTATCAGGAGCTCCACCACATGGTGCTGTAGGCTGAACCTTTACTATAACAAATTATATTTAATTAAAATAAAAACTCATTTGACTACAGACTTGCATTGGTTGATTGGCCACGGCCATTTATTGAATAAAATATCCAAACATGTCTATTTTGGTTCAGCCAAGAAGCTCAAACCAACCATAGTATATAATTAACCATTGTAGTTTAGCCAAATAGCTCAAACTACCCATAACAATTAAAATTATAAAAACATTCCACGAACATAAATACAAAAATGACCATGACAATAAGTCAGGGTGGGAGAGAGGGAAAATCTTCTTCCTCCGCTCCTGCTGACTGAAATTGCTCAACGGCTTCTTCTTCCTTTATAGGTAAACTTCTGACCTCAAGGTGTCCAAATTCTCCTTTTTTATCCAATTACAGGTAAGTGACTAAATAACTGACCAATTAACTGTTAAATCTTAACTGACCAATAGGAACCTTATGTTAAATGACCTAAAATTATACTCACAAAAGCAAGCAGCAAAAGACATATACAATGAATCGTGCCACTTAGTATGCATGTATGATGACGTCAGATTGCATGCACTGTCCGACGTGTTTTGTTAGAATTGACGTCATCAGGGGCGGAAGTAATAAAGCAACATTTTTTATTATGCACTATCGTTCTTTATTATGTGAAGCACAGCTTACCTGCTTCTGTAGGACTACAAGACAAAGCATTTATATCCAGTGTCTCTGTGATCCTGAAGTCCCAGCACTACTATTCAGGGTCTGTAGCACAAGTTTCAGCATTGCTATCCTTGTAGGAAAGTAAAAACCCATCACTGTTAGCCAGTGTCTGTGGGGCCCACTCCAGCACTGCTACCCAGCGTCTATAGGACAGGTCCCAGCACTGCAACCCTGCTTCCATAGGATAGGTGCCAGAAATGCTATCCAGTATCTGTGGGACAAGTCCGTGCACTGCTGCCCAGTATTTGTAGGGAAGGAAGTCATAGCACTGCTATACAGTGTCTGCAGAACATGTCCCAGCACTGCTATCCAATGCCTGAAGGAAAGGAAGTCCCCACACTTCTTTCCAGTGTCTTTAGGACAAGCCCCAGCACTGCTATCCATTATTGATAGGAAAGTGCATCCCAGCACTGTTATCCAATGTCTTTAGGGACAAGTCCCAACACTGCTATCCAAGATCTGTACTAAAAGAAGTCCCTGTACCACCATCCAGTGCATGTAGGACAAGTCCCCACCCTGCTATACAGTAACTGTAAGAAAAGGAAGTCTCTCTCTACTGCCATCCAGTGTCTGTAGGACAATTCCCAACACTGCTATCCATTATCGATGGAATAGTAAGTCCCAGCACTGCCATCCAGTTTATGTAGGACAAGTGCCCACACTGCTATCCAGTTTCTGTAGGACAAGTCCTAGTGATGCTATCCAGTAGTTGCAGGAAAGGAAGTCCCTGCACTGCTATCTAATGTCTGTCGGACAAGTGCTAGCCCTGCTATACAGTATCTGTAGGACAAGTCCCCACACTGCCACCCAGTATCTGTAACCCAAGTGCCAACACTGCTATCCAGTATAAATAGGAAAAATAGTCCCAACACTTGTTTGTGGTTTGTGGTGCCTCAAGTCAAATATGGGATTTTATGGGCAGGAGTACAGGAGAATAAGCAAAAGTAGTATAATATACAAAATTTATTGCGATTTAGCAATATATATACAACAATTAAATGGTGACTTTAATGGGTAAAGTCCCATTGTGCAGTGAAGAAGAAGAAATAAAGTGTGTTTTGCATGTGGCAATAAGTGACTTAAAAGTGGGTTATATGTGGTCTTGCTCTGCTGTTCCTCATGTCAGAAGACTGGGATGAGTGCAGAGGAGGTGCCAGATCGGTGATCCGACATGTTTCGGCCTAATTTGGCCTTTATCAAGGATATTTCACCGATTCTACAGATAATCAAAAAAGGGAGTATCAAGTTGGGCAATATTGTACTGAAAACATACATAATATAGTTTACACATGTGTGGGTTAACATACAATTGTTTGGTCCACTTCCTAAGACCATGCCTTCCCAGGTTTTGTCCAGGTGCTGCAGGAACAAATATGCTGCATAAGTACATTGAAAGAGTATAAAAAGGTATTTGGAAGGCTTAATATCTAGTAGTATTTACTTTCTGAACCGAAAGACCCGATCCAGGATCCAATGTGGTTTGACTGGCAGAATCCACATTGATTGAGATCGTCTATCAATTTAGGGAATATGTAAAAATTATTTGGTAAGTAATAATTGTTGTTATCTTGAATATAACATAGGTGAAGAAATTCCCAAATTTTTGTTGAGGGGATGTAAGGAGATCCCCTCCATGTTTGACTTACGTTTGAGAAGGAGTCACAAGTAGAGGCAGCATATACGCTCCGGGTCCATCTCCTCCCTCGGTGTGGGAGAGACTGAGGCACCCGGAGTGTTCCCCGGCCTTTTAAAGGCAGCCGCGCATGCGCAATGATGCGCTGCGTGATGCCAAACAGGTAGAGTCCGTAGCACGGCAAGACGTGCGCCCGCGTACTGTCAGGGCGCATCCCTTGTAGCCGTGCGGATGTGCCTGCGAGGCCGCCGACACAGATTTAGAAGCTGAAGTCCCTGTGCGGGATACAGGAGGGTGAGGACACCGACCATTCAGTTTCAAGAGCCCCGATCGGGGCTTTCTGTGCCGGGAGCCACTGGAATTTCTTATGGGGAGGCAAAAGGAAGTGGATGCAGATTATTACATCAGTATAAGAGGAACATGTATCAAAGGGGAATACATTGTGCAACAGTGTAAACCCTAAGGAAATCAATAAATTATAGTACCAAAATAATAGTTTAGAACATTTTGGATTAAGGTTGCAGCAATATAATACAAGTAAGAAAAATTCCTGTGGGGAGATGTGGGATGGGTCAGGGTGGGAGACACAAAGTCGGATAACATTGGTCCAGACATGCGGTCAAAGGCCATCAAAAGGTAAAGGGGGGCAAAAGTCATTTGCGGATATTGTTACAAAAAATTATTAATTAAAGTAGTCCTTACAGACTATTGAGTAGAGGATGAAAAATGGGGAGAGAGGGGAGAGAAGAAGCGGAAATAATAAAAAAATAATAAAAAATTCGGTTGCAGGATCCATGCAATCCGATAGGGTTGGACCATGTGTATGATACCAAGGTGATCTGAAAGTAGTCGAATTCCGAATTGATTGTACCAATTTGGTAATCCGATTTGATTTGTTTCTTGGAGAAGACTTTTTGAAGATGTTTGTGCAATCCGATTGGATTAGTTGATGCAATTCGTTGGATGGAGAACAGGATGGGAGAAGGAAACCAGAAGTGGCGAAGGAAAAGGAACAGGAAATCAATCAAATCAAAAAATCGGTTGCAGGGTTTATGCAATCTAATTCTATTGACTCATTGTGTAAAAGTAAGATGATTTGAAGGTTGGTGGAACCCCAGTCGATTGCATTGTGGTGCAATCCGAATAGTTAATTGGGGGAAAAGATAATTCCAAGTGTTTCGTTTATTTGGGATGACAAGACTAATCTGTTTTGCCAGATGAGAAGCCCTGAAGAAATGGGCGGTAGCTTTGTGCTTCATTTAGTCCTGGTGAAGTTGTGGCTTTAAGTTGTACAATCCAGCGCATTTCTAGTTGTAGAAGAATCTTATTCCAGTCACCGCCTCGTAACGGGACATGGATTCTGTCCAGAGCCATGAAATTGATTTTAGGCATTTTATAGTTATGATGATCCCTTACGTGTCTCCCTAATGGGACATAAAAGTTGCCAACGTGCATAGTCTGTAAATGCTGGTTCACCCGCTTGCCGAACTCCTGTCGGGTCTTCTCAAACGTAAGTCAAACATGGAGGGGATCTCCTTACATCCCCTCAACAAAAATTTGGGAATTTCTTCACCTATGTTATATTCAAGATAACAACAATTATTACTTACCAAATAATTTTTACATATTCCCTAAATTGATAGACGATCTCAATCAATGTGGATTCTGCCAGTCAAACCACATTGGATCCTGGATCGGGTCTTTCGGTTCAGAAAGTAAATACTACTAGATATTAAGCCTTCCAAATACCTTTTTATACTCTTTCAATGTACTTATGCAGCATATTTGTTCCTGCAGCACCTGGACAAAACCTGGGAAGGCATGGTCTTAGGAAGTGGACCAAACAATTGTATGTTAACCCACACATGTGTAAACTATATTATGTATGTTTTCAGTACAATATTGCCCAACTTGATACTCCCTTTTTTGATTATCTGTAGAATCGGTGAAATATCCTTGATAAAGGCCAAATTAGGCCGAAACATGTCGGATCACCGATCTGGCACCTCCTCTGCACTCATCCCAGTCTTCTGACATGAGGAACAGCAGAGCAAGGCCACATATAACCCACTTTTAAGTCACTTATTGCCACATGCAAAACACACTTTATTTCTTCTTCTTCACTGCACAATGGGACTTTACCCATTAAAGTCACCATTTAATTGTTGTATATATATTGCTAAATCGCAATAAATTTTGTATATTATACTACTTTTGCTTATTCTCCTGTACTCCTGCCCATAAAATCCCATATTTGACTTGAGGCACCACAAACCACAAACAAATTTTGTCGGGATGGTGGCAGAAACGATTACAATCTTCCAATGTAAGATCCAAAAAACTTATCTCTTCAACTAATACCCCGGATGGATAACACATCCACGTCCTCTCGGATCTCTGGAAATACTACCTACTCGTAGACATTTTTTATTACTTTGGTAGCTGAGCAGCATAGCACCAACCTACTACTTCCAGGCAAAAACAGCCCTCACTGTGGAATCACCACAGTTTAAGAAAGGCTCTTGTTTGCCCGCTTTCAACCAATATACCTTCCTCTCAAGAAGAAAGGATGACGGAAGAGGAAGAAAAGAATGTGGGAGACCTGATTGGTGATGAGTGGGAGACACTTATGTCGGGTATTCAAACCAGCTTTAGGGTCAAAGAACAAACCGAATCAGATATTCTAGCACTATTTAGAACCCTCCAAAAACATCTAGAGAGAAAATCTTCACTACACTGGCACATTAAAACCTTCGAACGCTATATCAGCGAGAAAATTAATCCTGTAGGCCTTAGAATTCAAATCTTTCCTACTATGGAAAATATTACCGCCCAACTAAAGAAGGAATGGGAAAACCAACTCAACGAATGTTCGCGCAACCTGATGATTCTTCTACAATAGGAATATCTAAGACAAATAAAATCCTTGGATCTTGACATCAAAAAGACCTACGAACAACTGGCCCCCCTTAAAAAGGCTGAATTATATAGTGAACAAGAAAAGAAACTCAAACTATATATAGAAGAATATGGCAAAGATATCCTTCGCAAAAAAGAAAGGAAGTACTGGCGCGATAAAAACGCCTTCGCACAAGGCAGGGCCTATAAATGGTCCAATCAACGCCCCAATCGCAGAACCCAATACGGTAGATCTACAGACAGAACAGGACAACCATACTACTCTTCGGATTCCTCCTCATACAACTCGGGTACGGAACACTATAAAAACAGAAGACGAGAACCCACCAAACCACATGAACCTCAACCGAGACCAGACGAGGAAAATACTAAAGAAACAGGACCCCAAGAAACAACCCTGATTCAGGAAGAACAAGCATCACAGTCTGGGAACCTACACCCACCTCTTAAACACCATGATATCTTCACAAGATCTAAAGTGGACCCCAAACAACAACAACAGGGGGTTTTTTTAGGGAAAACAACCCCAAAACCTCCAAAAAAACATCAAACGGAGAAGAAACAGGAACTAGAAAAACGGTCATAAATCTATCACCTCATATTTTGACAGAAGATCAAAAAGAGGTACTATCACTTGGACTTTCTTTTTGCCCGAACACCAGTATAGACAGATTCGAAACTATTAAAGACGTAAATCTATTTGCTAGGAACTTATTACTAAAAACCTTTTATCAAAAACAATCTTCACAACCACAAACCACACCAACACTCACTGCGGCAGAGTTCAGAGCTATCCGCAACCTCAATTTACTACTTCAGGAAAGTGATTTAGACGATTGGGACGATCCAACCGAACCAGACAAAGAATCTGATGGCGACGACCAAGAAACCACCCCTGACCAACCACCCTTCAAAAAGAAATCCAACAAATTTCCATCTCTTAACATCAATCCGGCTATCGCACTATTTGTGCGACAAACTTCGCAAGATATTGAAGCAATTAAAGAGAAAAGACACGCATCTAATTTAACGAAAAAACAAAAACAAGCCCTTCAGGAACTCAGAGATAACGATGACATCGTTATCAAGCCTTCAGATAAAGGAGGGAATGTGGTTGTCATGTGCAAAGAAAAATACAAAAAAAATGTGCTATACTATACTTTCCAACACAAAATGCTACAAAAAGATTTCTCCCATAATGACAAAAGCATATGATCAAACCTTTTACTCTAAAGTAGACAACGCATTCAAGGAAGGCACCATATCTCAAACCCTGTGGGAATACATAAGGACACCACATCCCAAAACACCTACATTATACGCGTTACCTAAATTACATAAAAACTTGGAAGAACCACCGGGAAGACCAATCATTTCCGGCAACGGAAGCATCTCAGAGTCTATGAGCAAAGTAATTGATAGGTACTTACGTCCTCATGTCAAAGAACTACCCTCATACACACAAGATACCCTCCACCTTCTCAAAATACTTAACGATATCACCATACCAGAAGATACATACCTGATTACCATCGACGTCGAATCGTTATACAATAACATACCCCACACCAAAGGGCTACAAATTATTGAGAAGACACTCCGATGCCACAGTGAACGGGACCAAAATTTCAACAACTTCATCACTGATATGTTACAATTTATACTCAATCATAACGTCTTCACCTTTGGCGGCAATTATTACATTCAAACCTGCGGGGTAGCAATGGGGACCAGCTGCGCCCCCCTCCTATGCGAACATCTATTTGGGCTCATGGGAGCAAGATTTTCTATCTAAAGAGGAGAATTCCATCTACGCTGAAAAAATCCTTATATGGCAACGATATATCGATGACATATTGATAGTATGGGACGGGCCGGAAAATATGATACAGGAACTACTAACTAAGATGAACCAGAATGAACACAATATGTTCTTTACAATGACCTACAGTAGACAACAAGTATCCTTCCTTGACACTTTAATATATAAAGACCCGACGGGCAAAATTTCCACCACCCTATACAGAAAGGAGACAGCAGGCAACTCCATTCTTTACGCCTCCAGCTTTCACCCACAACCTCTAATCAAGTCTATACCTTACAGTCAATACCTCAGATTGAAGAGAATCTGTACAGATCCAGCCAAATTCCAACTGGAAGCCAACGCACTGACTGCCCGATTACTACAAAGAGGTTACACCAAAACCTCATTACGCAAGGCATTTAATCGTGCCAATTACAAAAATAGACAAACACTTCTCTTTAAAAACAAGGAACCAACTAAAACCGAACCCGATACCCGAATAATTATAAGATATACCAACGAACATCAGCAGATTCGAAATATCCTTACAAAAAATTGGTCCATTCTCATGGAAGAACCGAGCACCGCAAAACTTTTACCAAAACATCCACCCATCACCTTCAGGAAGGCAGGCTCCCTACAACAACAATTAGTACATAGCGAGTATAAAGAGGGATCTAGAAAAGACCCTTGTAGAACCAAGGGCACCTTCCCGTGCGGGAGCTGTGCTCAATGTCATGTTATCCGTCCAACTACTAATATTACTTTACCTAATGGAGAATTATTTCGCCCCAAACATTTTTGCAACTGCAAAACGAAGGGAATTGTTTATATGATGACATGTGAATGCGGGTCCTTCTACATCGGGAAGACCCGACAGGAGTTCGGCAAGCGGGTGAACCAGCATTTACAGACTATGCACGTTGGCAACTTTTATGTCCCATTAGGGAGACACGTAAGGGATCATCATAACTATAAAATGCCTAAAATCAATTTCATGGCTCTGGACAGAATCCATGTCCCGTTACGAGGCGGTGACTGGAATAAGATTCTTCTACAACTAGAAATGCGCTGGATTGTACAACTTAAAGCCACAACTTCACCAGGACTAAATGAAGCACAAAGCTACCGCCCATTTCTTCAGGGCTTCTCATCTGGCAAAACAGATTAGTCTTGTCATCCCAAATAAACGAAACACTTGGAATTATCTTTTCCCCCAATTAACTATTCGGATTGCACCACAATGCAATCGACTGGGGTTCCACCAACCTTTAAATCATCTTACTTTTACACAATGAGTCAATAGAATTAGATTGCATAAACCCTGCAACCGATTTTTTGATTTGATTGATTTCCTGTTCCTTTTCCTTCGCCACTTCTGGTTTCCTTCTCCCATCCTCTTCTCCATCCAACGAATTGCATCAACTAATCCAATCGGATTGCACAAACATCTTCAAAAAGTCTTCTCCAAGAAACAAATCAAATCGGATTACCAAATTGGTACAATCAATTCGGAATTCGACTACTTTCAGATCACCTTGGTATCATACACATGGTCCAACCCTATCGGATTGCATGGATCCTGCAACCGAATTTTTTATTATTTTTTTATTATTTCCGCTTCTTCTCTCCCCTCTCTCCCCATTTTTCATCCTCTACTCAATAGTCTGTAAGGACTACTTTAATTAATAATTTTTTGTACCAATATCCGCAAATGACTTTTGCCCCCCTTTACCTTTTGATGACCTTTGACCGCATGTCTGGACCAATGTTATCCGACTTTGTGTCTCCCACCCTGACCCATCCCACATCTCCCCACAGGAATTTTTCTTCCTTGTATTATATTGCTGCAACCTTAATCCAAAATGTTCTAAACTATTATTTTGGTACTATAATTTATTGATTTCCTTAGGGTTTACACTGTTGCACAATGTATTCCCCTTTGATACATGTTCCTCTTATACTGATGTAATAATCTGCATCCACTTCCTTTTGCCTCCCCATAAGAAATTCCAGTGGCTCCCGGCACAGAAAGCCCCGATCGGGGCTCTTGAAACTGAATGGTCGGTGTCCTCACCCTCCTGTATCCCGCACAGGGACTTCAGCTTCTAAATCTGTGTCGGCGGCCTCGCAGGCACATCCGCACGGCTACAAGGGATGCGCCCTGACAGTACGCGGGCGCACGTCTTGCCGTGCTACGGACTCTACCTGTTTGGCATCACGCAGCGCATCATTGCGCATGCGCGGCTGCCTTTAAAAGGCCGGGGAACACTCCGGGTGCCTCAGTCTCTCCCACACCGAGGGAGGAGATGGACCCGGAGCGTATATGCTGCCTCTACTTGTGACTCCTTCTCAAACGTAAGTCAAACATGGAGGGGATCTCCTTACATCCCCTCAACAAAAATTTGGGAATTTCTTCACCTATGTTATATTCAAGATAACAACAATTATTACTTACCAAATAATTTTTACATATTCCCTAAATTGATAGACGATCTCAATCAATGTGGATTCTGCCAGTCAAACCACATTGGATCCTGGATCGGGTCTTTCGGTTCAGAAAGTAAATACTACTAGATATTAAGCCTTCCAAATACCTTTTTATACTCTTTCAATGTACTTATGCAGCATATTTGTTCCTGCAGCACCTGGACAAAACCTGGGAAGGCATGGTCTTAGGAAGTGGACCAAACAATTGTATGTTAACCCACACATGTGTAAACTATATTATGTATGTTTTCAGTACAATATTGCCCAACTTGATACTCCCTTTTTTGATTATCTGTAGAATCGGTGAAATATCCTTGATAAAGGCCAAATTAGGCCGAAACATGTCGGATCACCGATCTGGCACCTCCTCTGCACTAATCCCAGTCTTCTGACATGAGGAACAGCAGAGCAAGACCACATATAACCCACTTTTAAGTCACTTATTGCCACATGCAAAACACACTTTATTTCTTCTTCTTCACTGCACAATGGGACTTTACCCATTAAAGTCACCATTTAATTGTTGTATATATATTGCTAAATCGCAATAAATTTTGTATATTATACTACTTTTGCTTATTCTCCTGTACTCCTGCCCATAAAATCCCATATTTGACTTGAGGCACCACAAACCACAAACAAATTTTGTCGGGATGGTGGCAGAAACGATTACAATCTTCCAATGTAAGATCCAAAAAACTTATCTCTTCAATAGTCCCAACACTGCTTTTCAGTATCTGTAGGACAGATGCCAACACCTCTATCCAGTATCTTGTTCATAAGTGTGCACAGCCTATTGCATTAGGGTGTGCACCCCAAAGCTCAAACACATGCATGTGTGTGTGTCTAAATATATATGACCCCGGCACCGTGATCCCCCTGCCAGCATAGTGAAAGAGAAGTGCTTAAGCACTTCTCTTATGGCAGAACTGATATGAGGGAGATCTTTCCCATCTCCCCAACTGCACACAGAGAGATAATGCTAATGCACATTAGTGCGCACGCCTATGATCTATGATGCCCTGTGCGCACGCCTATGATCTTGTTACTGAACCTTTAAAATTATGGAGGCACCCCATTCTAAAATATTCTAATAGTTTTACATAATGCAGTAACATCTACACATGAGACACCAGATGTTACAGGTGATTTATTCTTCTCCTTTGCACACTGGTACTGACTAGTATTCTAGTGTTTCTCCTCTTCCTCAGTTTCTCCCCATCGCTCAGCTAATGTGATACCATTGCTGATGGAGTAGGGCAGGGCTGCTGTGCAAGCGACTGACATGCTCCTTACTAACCGATGACCTTATTGGTTGTTAGGACGCCAGCAGCTAGAAGGTGGTAATGGTGCACAATAAAAACCTGAGGCTTTTGTAACTAAAGGCAGACCTTATCCATCCACTGGTATGTATGTAATTTTTGGTTAATTTATTTAGGCATTTTGCCAAGGCACCCCTGAATAAACCTGCCGACACCCCAGGGTGCCTGGGCACCCTGGTTGAAAAAGGCTGTGTTACAGAAATAACGGTGATAAGGAAAGATACCTTGCGTAGGCCAAAGAAAGTATGTGTAATGATTTTAATCTGTTATTGAAGACATGAATTATGCAGAAGGATAACTAAAGCAAATACACAGTTTCCTGTGACTCAGAATTATACATTTACTCACGATTTATTTTCATGTTATGAAATTTTACTGCTTAGTCCTTTTTTTTTAAGTATTATACCATTAATTCCCAGATATACCTTGTTCTGAATGTAGTTTGAGACATGGCCTGAATCCAGGTTTGCTGACTTTGGTGTCATGTTCAAGTAAGGAGCTAACTAAAAGGGAGGATTGATTTCAATGAAAGACGCTAGTGTACTTGTTATTTAATTACCTTCTCTGTTAGAATAATATGTAACCCGGGCCAAGAAAATCATCACTAGTTCCAGCAAAGCTTGCATAAACATGACAGCAAACATGTGTAAACAGAAAACAAAGGTTTCTTTAAAGGCTAGGCACAGCGTCCAATACACCATCACCATTTCTACCATACACTTGTCCTCACATACACTACTGTATATTACCAAAAGTTATGGGACGCCTGCCTTTATATACACATGAACTTTAATGGCACCCCAGTCTTAGTCTGTAGGGTTCAATATGGAGTTGTCCCACCCTTTGTAGCTATAACAGCTTCAACTCTTCTGGGAAGGCTGCCCACAAGGTTTAGGAGTGTGTCTATGGGAATGTTTGACCATTCTTCCAGAAGTGCATTTGTGAGGTCAGGCACTGATGTTGGCCGAGAGTCTCCACTCTAATTCATCCCAAAGGTTTTCTATTGGGTTGAGGTCAGGGCTCTGTGCAGGCCAGTGAAGTTCCTCCACCCCAAACTTGCTCATCCATGTCTTTATGGGCCTTGTTTTGTGCACTGATGCGCAGTCATATTGGAATAAGAAGGGGCCATCCCCAAACTGTTCCCACAAAGTTGGAAGCATGAAATTGTCCAAAATGTCTTGGTATGCTGATGTCTTTAGAGTTCCCTTCACTGGAACTAAGGGGCCAAGCCCAACCCCTGAAAAACAACCCCACATTACATCATCAATGACCCTGTATGTATACACCATATTGTCAAAAGTATGAGGACACCTACCGTTACACCCACATGAAATTTATTGGCATCCCACTCTAAGTCTGTAGGGTTCAATATTGAGTTGGCTCATCCTTTGCAGCTAGAACAGCTTCAACTCTTCTGGGAAGGCTGTCCACAAGGTTTAGGAGTGTGTCTATGGGAATGTTTGACCATTCTTCCAAAAGCACATTTGTGAGGTCAGGCACTGATGTGCAGTCAAGTTCATTTACCCCAAAGTCACTCATCCATGACTTTATGGACCTTCATTTTTTGCACTGGTGTGTAGTCATGTTGGAACAGGAAGGGGTCATCCCCAAACTGGTCCCACAAAGTTGGGAGCATAAAATTGTCCAAAATGTCTTGGTATGATGATGCCTTAAGAGTTCCCTTCACTGGAATTAAGGGACCTCAACCCATTAGAACACCTTTGGGATGAATTAGGGCAGAGACTGCAAGCCAGGCCTTCTCATCCAACATCAGTGCCTGACCTCACAAATGTGCTTCTGAAAAAATGGTCAAACTTTCCCATAGACATATTCCTAAACCTTGTGGACAGCCTTCCCAGAGTTGAAGCTGTTATAGCTGAAAAGGGTGGGCCAACTCAATATTGAACGCTACGGCTTGGTGTGTGTAAAGGCAGGTGTCCCAATACTTTTGGTAATATAGTGTATGTTCACAAAATCTCCAGTATTTTTCTTTACATACATGTCCAATTATGACTCTGTTTAAATTACATACAGTAGTAGGCATTCTGGTATTTAAAGCATAATTCAGGCAAAAACAGCTTCTTTGGTTAGATTTGGTTTGAGTGGAAAAGAGTTTAAACCCCTGCCAGCTTGTTATTCATGTTTCTGCAGCCATAAGGGTTCATGCACAGTAAACGCTCCCTAGATGCCTTTCTCCTGGCAGCAAAAAAAATGCTGGACTCTGTAAACATGTGTATCGCGTTTAGCTGCATTTACCTGTGTTTAGCAGCATCAAGCACTTGGGCATTAATTAATTTAAAGTGTTACTATACCCACAACAGTAAAATCAGTGTGTATGCAGTAAAGCATGCTTGTTATACTCACTGTGGAACCTAAGGTGTTAATCCTCTGCATTGTGTAAAAAGGCTATTTGATCCTGTCTTCTCTGTTCCTCTCCTTCTTCCACTGTCCCCAATATATCTCCTGATATTTACAGAGCCAGGGGACAAGTTGCACATGCTCAGTTTGGTGTGTATTGCTAGAGGGTTTTTTTTTTTTCTTGGTAGAGTACATGTGATCAGCACAGGGCCAATCAGCACTGTCTGGACAGTGGGTCAGGGGTCTTGCAGGCACATAGGACAATTGTGGGAGAATGAAAACTCCTCCTACAAGTTTGAACCAGGCACTGATAAAAGTCACAAGACTGCTATATACTGCTGATAAGAAAAGGTATTTAGCAGTTTATATTTACTAAAATACTTGCATCTCCATTTTCTGTGTACTGTGGTAGACCAGATATAGTAAATGCAGGCTCCTCGGTTTAGTAACACTTTAATTGGTCAGTATAATAATTTATTCTGCTCATTGAAATGAATTAATACTCAAGTGCTAAACACGCCTAGGAGCAAACATAACTTTATACGATCAAACTGAAGATCTAGGATCTATATGTCCAGCTTTACCTGTCACTCAAAAAGGACTGCAAATAAGGGCTGACCCTTAGCAAGCATTGTGTTCAAACAAAATGTTGGGCTTCTGTGGATCATATACAATTTTTATAATGCAGAAAATATTATAATCACAGATAAACCAATGGCAACAAATAACAAATACTAAACAACAAGTAATAAATAAATGCAATAAACCAATGGCAGACCCTCCCCCCCCCCCCTTGTTCTCTAGTACCTGGAAATAGAGCTACCTTTGCCACCCTGTGTTTGATCCATCAACCCAACCATGCAGATCACAGAAATCATAAGTTCTTTTCTCTATGCTTGCTCAGGGTCAGTGTCCTAAAATATTTGAGACCCTGTCGCCAGACCTTTTCATTTAAAAAAAAATCTTCCCAATATATTAAAGGTGTGTTTAAAAAGCCTCCTTTGTGTAGACATCCAGAAGGCCTGGGATAGATGTTAAGTGCTACCATCTTGGATGTGATGTCAGCTAGCGTCAGCACTAGATGCCCTAGCAGATTAAGACTAGGGATAATCAAACTTTTGAAAAGTTTGGTTCGACCAGAACACCCGAACTTCCTGAAAGTTTGGGTCCGGATTCCAGAACCCCATTGAAATCAATGGGACCCGAACTTCGGTAATCAAAAAACACAATTTTGAAGCCCTAAAACCCAATAAATGCCCCTAAAAAGAGCCTAGGGTTCTGGGTCATGCCCCAGGGACTATTAATCACACAAAAAAAGTTCTTAAATATTGTCGTTTTTGATAGAGAGCCAATTATTGAAAAAATTATTGAAAAAAAAAAGAGATTTCTTTGGATTTAGTGTGTGGGGGGTCTAAAAAGTGTACCTGTGAAGTTTCAGCTCTGTAGCATGTCCAGAACCAGAAAAAAAAGATAATTTTTCTTAGAATTTTTATTAGCGCAGGGATGTGGCTCCGCTCCTATCACACCTATATGTGTGTATGTGTATATATACATATATGTGTGTGTGTATATATACCCCTATACAGAAGTTCAGATGTTATGCCTGCCTCCAAAGACGCCCAAAAAATGCCCAAAAAAACACCTGCAACAACACACCTGGGCGTTTTTGTTGCAGGCGTTTATTGGGCATTTTTTGGGCGTCTTTGGAGGCAGGGATAACATCTGAACTTCTGTATAGGGGTATATATACACACACACATATAGGTGTGATAGGAGCGGAGCCACATCCCTGCAAATAATTTCATTAGCGCATGGATGGGGTTCCGCTACTTTCACACCTATATGTGTGTATGTGTATATATACATATATGTGTGTGTGTGTATATATTCCCCTACACAGAAGTTCAGATGTCATGCCTGCCTCCAAAGACGTCCACAAAAAAGCCCAATAAACGCCTGAAACAAAAACGCCTAGGTGTGACAGGAGCGGAGCCACATCCCTGCTCTACTAAACATTCTAAGACAAACGATCTTTTTCTTATGGCGGTCACCCTGACATGGATGAATTCGGTCACCCTGGCATACAAGGAGCGGAGCCCCATCCCTGCTCTACTAAAAATTCTAAGAAAAATGATCTTTTTCTTATGGCGGTCACCCTGACATCTAAGAGTTTGGTCACCCTGGCATAGCAGTAAGAGTCAGTTCACCGTACACTACACTACGGTCACCCTGACACTTAACACTTTCCCTACAGAAACTAGATTATTGAATCTAACTATAGTGGTATATAGTACTCTAACTACACTAGATATCCCTTTCCTCACACTAATAATTGCTAAATGACACTTTTGCAGCAGGAGTAACAGAACTGCTTCCACTCTCTTCCACAGCCCCTGTATTACAGTGCTGGAGATTTGGCGGGGCTATGTTATATACTGGGGGGCGTATTCACTACTGATTGACCTCTGGACCCCCTAGTCACTCCAATCACATTCCTAGCATCCTCCCGCCCCCTCAATTGGCTTTTACTGATGTTTCTGGTCCAATCACAGGCTTTTAAAGCCCAGTTCCTGTCCCATTGCATTTTGGTCGGTTCTGGTTGCCCAATTTCCGAACTTTTTCCGCAAAAAGTTCGGAATTCGGCCGAATTTTGAACAGTCAATGTTCGGGTCGAACCGATGGTCTACCCGAACCGTTCGATCATCCCTAATTAAGACCTGTCAAGCTGCCAATTGACAGTCTGTAGTAATCTCCTTCATCTTTCCCCCGAAAGCTACATAAAAGGTTATGTAGAGAGGTAAGGGGAGAAAAAGAGTAGCTGGGCCAGCATGAAGAGTAATTGGACTTTCTCAGATGAGAAGAAAGCTAAGACGTGCAAGGAAGAACGGGGCTATACTATAGCATAGACTCTACCAGAAAAAGTCATATTTTCTAGCAAGTTCAAAGGGCACATTGCAAGTAAATAAATAAAAAAAAATGATGGAAAGGAAAAAAGTAAACATTTAAAATACTTGCTTTTTCTGTGCGTTCACCTGCATTTATTTAAAATTGTTGACAGGGTCTTTATAAAGTATTAATTTAAAAGGGTTAGGATGACAGCAGCCACATGATATTTTTAGAAGGATACCATAAATCAGCAGAGGCAGAATTCAAATTAGAAGGTCAGCAAAGACAGCATTCATGTTACTTTTACAAAAGGTTTCCATTAGAGAGGTCCAGATTGGTCTAATTTCTGGACAAAGCCCTGACTCTTTCAGCATCTAGGCCTATTAAAATTACAGAAATTCCTGGACCTCTGGCATCTGTGGAGAAAAAAAAAACAACATGTGATTCGGTAAATTAAAATAAGGCCCATCCGTATCATGTTCTATTAAAAAAAAAAAACATTTCTAGTATATTTCTATAACTAATACGTGAAAAATACATTTAAAAAGGTGAGGCCACAACAATAGAAACCAAAAAAAAAATACATTAAAGACACAGCCTATGTAATGTACTGTAGTACTAAGAATGATCTGTTCTTTAACTATCATCCCTGTTTATTTCAGACATACCTCCTAATATTCTTCAACAGGATGTATGATTAGGAAGCATTTATTTTATTTAAAAAATTCAAGTCACCTAAAATTACTTTAATATTCATAAGCAATCAATTGTATTGCTAATGTAAAATACTTTCTTTGAGATGACAGCACTGCATAATTATTAATATTATTATTAACAGAGACAGGGTAAGCCGTATAATTATGTGGTCTGCATTATTCTGGATGTTCCCTGGTGTTTTTGCATACTATCTGCATAGAGGTGCTAACTTAGCTCTGGGCATAACAGATTTTTCATCCAGTATTACATTTTAAACAAGATATTTGTATTCCATAAAGCCTTTCACAGAAATTGGGTGGATCTGCTCTTGACCCATGGATATGCCCCGAGGTAGTGCAGATCACTGTTCAAACATGTGATGCGGAACAAAGGACTCTTTGTTTGACTTGAGCTTGCTCACTACACAGACCTGAAATAAAACATAAGTAGACGTATTTAATTATCACTGGCAGAGATGAAAGCCAAGAATTCTGTGGCATGTCCAACTTACATTAAATAATTATCATTAAAAAATAATAGAGGCATTCTTCATAATGCAGTGATGACAACATTGCAAAATACATTGCTGATGATTTATCTACTCTCTCAATGACGTGTGTCACTTTAGGTGTCAGAATGTGCATGCATGAATGGCGGCAAGACAAGGACAAAATGGTTTATTATCTATTTATTTAAAAGTGTATCTATAGCCAAATACAGGAGGCTTGAGTAGTCAAACCTGTGTCCTGGTGTCCTTTGTGTATTTCTTCAATATCTGTGTTACCCAGCATGAAATAACTCCTGTACTTTATGTAGGTATTTCAATTGATAAAGACCATTCATTGCTACACTCTCTTTTTGTGCAGAGTGAGTGGTCTTGTATCTGCCATCTACCCCCATCCCCCCACCCCGTATTTCTCTGCAGGTAACCTATAGTGGAAGAACCTGCTGGGTGCCACCTACAGCCAGGGCCGCTGATAGAAATCATGGGGCCCCCTACAGCCTACCTGATGGGGCCCCCTTTAGCCCAACCCTCAACCCCGCCCCTGGCCCCTCCCCAGACCCCGCCCTGAAACAATAATTGCATGTAAAAATAAGACAGGCTGGTTGTACCCGAGTCGATCTATCACTTGAGTACAATCAGCCATTTTCCAGGCTGACCTGATCTGACCCCCCATTCACTACAAAAGAGCGATGGATCTAAACTGACTTTTTACACCCGCCTACCTCCAATCCGATCTGCTAAGCAAAACAGAAAGGGATCTGTTCCCCTCTGTTTAGTGCAGGGGTGGGGAACCTTTTTTCTGCCAAGGCCCATTTGGATTTTTGTAACATCATTCGGGGGCCTTACAAAATAATCAACTTAAAAATTAGCCTGTTATATTTGACCACTGCGTGCCTCCTTACAATGCAGACTGACCAAAGCATGCCCCCTTACAATGCAGAGAGACCACAGCATGCCCCCTTACAATGCAGACTGACCACAGCGTGCCCCCTTACAATGCAGAGTGACCACTGCGTGCCTCCTTACAATGCAGACTGACCAAAGCGTGCCCCCTTACAATGCAGAGAGACCACTGCGTGCCCCCTTACAATGCAGAATGACCACAGCGTGCCCCCTTACAATGCAGAATGACCACAGCGTGCCCCCTTACAATGCAGACTGCCCACAGCGTGCCCCCTTACAATGCAGACTGCCCACAGCGTGCCCCATTACAATGCAGACTGCCCACAGCGTGCCCCCTTACAATGCAGACTGACCACAGCGTGCCCCCTTACAAACGCAGACTGACCACAGCGTGCCCCCTTACAAACGCAGACTGACCACAGCGTGCCCCCTTTCAATGCAGACTGACCAAAGCGTGCCCCCTTACAATGCAGACTGACCACAATGCAGAGTGAACAGCGTGCCCCCTTAAAATGCAGAGTGAACAGCGTGCCCCCTTAAAATGCAGAGTGAGCAGCGTGCCCCCTTAAAATGCAGAGTGAGCAGCGTGCCCCCTTACAATGCAGAGTGAACAGCGTGCCCCCTTACAATGCAGAGTGAACAGCGTGCCCCCTTACAATGAAGAGTGAACAGCGTGCCCCCTTAAAATGCAGAGTGAACAGAGTGCCCCCTTAAAATGCAGAGTGAACAGCGTGCCCCCTTAAAATGCAGAGTGAGCAGCGTGCCCCCTT
The DNA here is from genome assembly GCF_965119305.1 of Pelophylax lessonae. Taxonomy (NCBI): domain Eukaryota; kingdom Metazoa; phylum Chordata; class Amphibia; order Anura; family Ranidae; genus Pelophylax; species Pelophylax lessonae. The sequence goes on along the minus strand of NC_138771.1, from coordinate 255,559,310 downwards.
AAAATGCAGAGTGAACAGCGTGCCCCCTTAAAATGCAGAGTGAGCAGCGTGCCCCCTTACAATGCAGAGTGAGCAGCGTGCCCCCTTACAATGCAGAGTGAACAGCGTGCCCCCTTACAATGCAGAGTGAACAGCGTGCCAAGCCCCGCAGACCAGTGCACTTGACTTACCTGTTGTAGCGGTGGCTTCCTCTCTTCAGCCCCCGTGTCTCTTAGAGTCTTCCCGCGTCCCGCCTCCTCCTCGGCAATGGCATTGGCCGAGGAGGAGGAGGATCCGTGAGACAATAGCGAATTTTAATTCGCTATTGTCACACAAATGGGCGGGCTCGAGGTGCACTGCTCTGCGCCTCGGGTCCATCCTTTTCGGAGACTCAGTGTCAGGACAGAGCCATCGGCTCCTTCTGACACAGCGGCACGGGGAGGGGGGCCAGACGTCACAATCGTGCAGGCCGCAGGTTCCCCACCCCTGGTTTAGTGGATCCGATTGGAGGGAAGTCAGATGTAAACAGACAGTTGGTTTGTTTACACCAGATGCCCTTCGAGCAGAGTGGGCTTTGTCCTGGACTGATGACCTGTCATCTGCCCACTCAGCTCAGCAGGGGGATCAGTGGACAGATCCCCCACTGAACAAGCAGATTCTGCCCTAAGAAGCCTTAATAACAGCAACACAGGCATTTTAAAATCATCAGGATTATGATAACACACAGGCAGGTGCAGGTGCTCTATCATGGCTGGCTCTGTCACAGTGTTTTACATGACATGGCTGTTGGTGGCTGACCTTGTTAACTTATGACCAATAAGTTAACAAAATCAGCACCCAACAGCCATGTCATGTAAAACACTGTGACAGATCCAGCCATGATAGAGCACCTGCACCTGCCTGTGTGTTAGATAGTGACATAGTACATTACAATCACTGCTGTATATATAAAGATATAAATATATTACCCACCCCCAGGCACCCCTGTGCTGAAGCAGCCACTATGAATTCTAGCTTCCCTCTCCTCCTGGACAGTGTCAGATGACTGATGCCGCCGCCCACCTCACAGCCTCTCACTCCCTTATCTCTCTCAAGCCGACTACTGAGCGGGGAGATGAGCGGAGGGATATCACTCTGACAGTGAAGGAAACAGACAGCAGCAGGCACCCGAACTTTAAGCAGCCGGTCTATGCAGAGCAGGAACTGAATACACTGGGCATGCGCCCGAAAATGAAAAAAAAGTTCCTCCACTCCCACCAACATACAGAAACAAAGAGAGGCTCAGAAGATAGTAATAATACACCCCCATAAGCTAGAAGGAGCAGCTGAGCGGGGGTGTAATTTAGAAAGACCTTTTTTTATTTTTTGCACTAATCATCTGCAAAGCTGCCCCGGCCCCCCCCCCCTGCTGAGCCGAGGACGCCGGGCCCGGTACAACAGGGCTGGTTGTACTGGCCTATCAGCGGCCCTGCCTACAGCTGTGCTCGCTGTACAGGCTATGTGCAGCAGTGTGGCCATTAAAAAATATACTGCTAAAAAAAAATTAAAGGAACACTTTAATAGTATCAAGTCAATTAAACTCCTGGAATATTGATCTGGTCAGTTAAGTAGCGAAGGGGGTTGTTAATCAGTTTCAGCTGCTCTGGTGTTAATGAAATTAACAACAGGTGCACTAGACTAGGGCAACAATGAGACAACCCCCAAAACATGAGTGGTTTTACAGGTGGAGGCCACTGAAATTTTCTTTACCTACTTATTTTTTTCTGACTGTTTTTTACTAGTTTTGCATTTGGCTAGGGTCAGTGTCTCTACTGGAAGCATGAGGCGATACCTGGACCCTATAGAGGTTGCACAGGCATTCCAACTCCTCCAGGATGGCACATCAATACCTGCCTTTGCAAGAAGGTTTGCTGTGTCTCCCAGCACAGTCTCAAGAGAATTGAGAAGATTCCAGGGGACAGGCAGTTACTCTAGGAGAGCTGCACGGGGCTATAGATGGTCCTTAACCCATTAGTAGGACCAGTATCTGCTCCTTTGTGCAAGGAGGAACAGGATGAGCACTGCCAGAGCCCTACAAAATTACCTTCAGCAGGCCACTGGTGTGAATGTCCTTGACCAAACAAGTGCGCATGCGCTGAGGGCCAACTTCCTCTAGTGGGCCCTGTGCTCACTGCCCGGCACCGTGGAGCTCGATTGGCATTTGCCATTGAACACCAAAATTGGCAGGTCCGCCACTGGCGCCCTGTGCTTTTCACAGATGAGAGCAGGTTTACCCTGAGCACATGTGACAGGCATGAAAGGGTCTGGAGAAGCCGTGGAGAATTTTATGCTGCTTGTAACATCGTTCAGCACGACCGGCTTGGTGGTGGGTCAGAGATGGTCTGTAGAGGCATATCCATTGAGGGATGCACAGACCTCTGCAGGCTAGACAATGGCACCCTGACTGCCATTAGGAATCGGGATGAAATCCTTGGAACCATTGTCAAACCCTACGCTATTGCAGTGGATCCTAGGTTCCACCTGGTGCACAACAATGCCCGGCCTCATGTGGCGAGAGTATGCAGCCAGTTCCTGGAGAATGAAGGGATTGGTACCATTGAATGGCCCCCACACTCGCCTGACCTAAATCCAATAGAACACCTCTGGGACATTATGTTTTAGTCCATCCGATGCCACCAGGTTGCACCTAAGTCTGTTTCAGTGATGCCCTGGTCCAGATCTGGGAGGAAATACCCCAGGACACCATCCGTCGTCTCATTAGGAGCATAGCCAGATGTTGTTAGGTATAAATACAAGCACGTGTGGGCCATACAAACTACTGAGTACCATTTTGAGTTGCTGCGATGAAATTTCAGCAAAATGGACTAGCCTGCTGCATCATTTTTTCACTTTGATTTTGGATTCAGCCCTCTGTAAGGGGGTGAGTAATGCATGAGTTTAGATTTGTATGTGTGCGTTTGTGGAGGTGGCAGGGTGAGGTGGAAGGGAATTTTTGTTTTTTAATACTTTTTATTTATAACAACTTATTAAAAACTCCACACATACATAAGCCTTAATATACAACACATCAAAACAAGAACTGTAAATATACAATGTACAATATAAGTGTAAAGTACAGCATACACATTTACAACACATCCATATGTACATGGCGCGCCTGCTTGGCTCATGGCTCTCAGGAAAACAATAAATGGCTATTACATTTCTACTTAATAACATTATGTGTATGTCATTTGCGAGGATGATACACAGAGACCTGCATAATTTTCTAATTTTTTCCCCTTTCTTTCCCCCCTCCCCCTCCCTATCACTCACCTCCCCCACCCACCCTCCCTCCAAAAAATAAATAATTAACTAAATAAATGGAAAAAAATAAAAAATACTTCCATAGAGTTAGTGAAGGTGCTATTAATACAGCATATGCCTTGGATAGTCCCCGCCGTAATGGCCAGGTCCTCTACACACGATCGCTCAAAACTTGTGGAGAAATCTAAAAATTCTGAACCCTGTGGTAGTGAAATAAGATAGTGCCATAGTTGTATTGCCTGCCATGTTAGTAAAGATGGTGTAAGCATGGATTGTACAAAATCTTGGGTCGCATGACGCCCAAAAAAGGTACAAGAGCTTCTATGGGGCGTCATTCGACCTGCGATTTTGTTTGCGCAATGTTACCGCGATTTGGCAGGCGGAAATCGCGGCAACATCGAACAGCGTTTGGGGTGCCATTGCAAATCAACGGCAATGCACAGGCGTCCCGCGAATTTGCAATGATTTCCGGGTCGCGGGCAGAACCACGGTGATTCTGCCCGCGGTCCACTACGCTAACATGTGAACGTAGCCTTATGGATTTCCAATAATTTGCGGCCTCGAAAATCCCGCAGTGGCAGGAAGTTTTAAGTAATTAGGTATACATTTATTTGTTTAAATTTCCCTCTTTTAGACCCCTAATGTCTCATGTGCTCTCCATTAGCTGTCTCCATTACCTTCTTCCCTGGCCACATCAGCCAGGGAAAGTGATGAGATAAGATACAGTGGCCAGGGAAGGTGACAGCAGAACCTGTAAGTCTTGTAATACATGTTACTTCTGAGTTCTTACTAGGTAGCGGAGATCAGGGAATGTACAGTCAGGGTGGTGTCCTTCCCCTCTACCCACCCTGCCCATCCATATGACTGCAGACAGTTGGCTTGTCAGATTTACAGCTGCTGCAGTGAATGGGTTAAAGTATATCTAAACCCATAAGCAAAAATGTGTACTCATGTTCAATATACTGTATCATAATAAGTTAAATCCAAATAAAAGGAGGTGTTGCAATGGATATTTAGATTGTATAAATGGCGGAGGTTGAACGTTTAATAAGATATGAATGCTGACTAATACCATATACTGCATGCATATGAATCCTTTAGATACAAAGCGAAAATGAATGAAATGAAAGTGAAAAAACCTATGAGGTTTGCTCACATTTGTGGTATGAGGGTTTGTCTATCCACATCATGCTTTAGATTTTAATTTTTTTCTAAAACAATCCAGTACAGATCACAAATTATCATAATCATCATCTAATTTCAGGATTAGGTTCCCTATATCTTGCAGTTGATTCCTCCGCCTTTTAATTATCCCTTTTAATATCTGTGCTTAACTTCTATTTTATCGTCAATTCTATTGTGCTTTAACAAGTACACTGTTCTTATCTAATACTTGCAGATGTTTCTGAAATCCTTCTTTTCTCTGGTAGACACGTGTTCTGAGGAAATTGAAACAGGAGATGACGGTGGCTGGAACCACAGTATGTGTAGAAAGTCCAAAAGCCTCTTATATTAGGAAGGTTCCCATGACCTTAGCTGCAACAGATCATTTGCCATGGAACTAAATTGTATCTGAGCGCTACAAACTGAAAGTGCAAATAAATCATTTTTAATATTTAAAGCAAACTAATGCAGCCACCACATTTAAGGGTTGGTGAGATACAATATATTCATTTTTTTTGTTTTTGTGTTTAATACAGAGTTAAAGTGATATTAATATTTTAGATTTTAGCCTCTAACGAGCAGGGCCCTCTAATTCCTCTTGTATTAAATTGTATTGTAAATGTACTGTTTGCCCTAACATTGTAAAGCGCTGCACAAACTGATGGTGCTATATAAATCCTGTATAATAATAATAAAGGATTTTTTGTAAACAAACATGTTATACTTACTCTGTGCAATGGTTTTGCACAGAGCAGCCCCTATCCTTCTCTTTTAGGGTCCCCCACCAGCGCTCTGGGCTCCTCCCCCCTGCAGATTGCCCCCATAGCAAGCTGCTCAGCCCCACCCTCGCTCCCTCTTTACTGGCTGTGATTGACAGCAGTGGGAGGAGAGGATTGTCTGAGCCAATGAGGAGTGAAAGAGCCGGGAGAGCAGCTGCTTTCATGCACATCACTGAATCAAGATCAGGCTAAGGTAAATATAAGGGTGGTGGGAAGCTGCACATAGAATGTTTTTTACCTTCATGGATAGAATGCATAAAGGTAAAAAAAAACCTTCAGCCTTTAAAACCACCATTTCTAAACACTCAATAAAATCCAGAGGATTCACTTAACCACTTGCCGCCTGCCGCCCCGCCTCCGATGTCCACCAGTCACTCTCGATCTCCCGCAGCAGAGGGAGAAAGATAGACAGCTGATGTAAACACAGCCGTCTGATGTCTCTGTGATGATGTAACAAGCCACGCCCCCTGACAGTTAGAATCATGCCCCTAGGGTCACATTTAACCCCTTGATCACCAATAAAGTTAACCCCTTTCCTGCCAGTGACAGTAACAGTGCATATTTATAGTGTCAAAAATGTCAGTCAGGGGTCCGATCTGCCTGCCGCAATGTCACAGTCCAGCAAAAATAAAAATCGCAGATCGCCGCCATTACTAGTTAAAAAAAAACAATAAAAATTACATAAATCTTTCCCGTAGTTAGTAAACGCAATAACTTTTGCGAAAACCAATCAAAATACGCTTATTGCGATTTTTTTTACCAAAAATATGTAGCAGAAAACAAATTGGCCTAAAATGTTAAAAAAATTAGATTTTTACATTTATTTTTGAGAATTTCATATAAAACAATGTAAAAAATATTGTTATTTTTTAAAAATTGTCGCTCCTTTTTTGTTTATAGCGCAAAAAAATAAAAATCGCACAGGTGATCACATACCCCCAAAAGAAAGCTCTGTTTGTGGGAAATAAAGGACGTCAATTTTTATTTTGGTACAGCGTCGCACGGCCACGCAATTGTCCGTTAAAATCACGCAGCGCCGAATCGCAAAATAGGGCCTGGCCTTTGAGCAGTCAAATCCTCCGGGGCTTAAGTGATTAAACCAATCTAACTAAATTTACACTAAACCTATATTCACCAACCCTATTGTGAAATAGATAAGTAAATTATATTTATGGTATATGGGTTATTTATTTATTTATTTTTTAGGAAAAAGGACATGATCAACAGGCATTTTCACTGCTCTACCAAAAAAAAAAACTTCTACGTTTTAAAAAAAAATAATTGTGATACTCGATATATGTTGTTTACTCAAATGTGGATCTACAGTGCTTAAATAGCTTGTATTTATGATTTCTGTCTTTGTTGCTGTTGAAGAGTTCTCTTCTCTTTCTGTCTGTTAAAATGTTGTCAGCAGAAAAGTGAGGGTAAATCTCTCTAGACAAGCTCTGGATAGCACTTAAAATTTAACAGGGGTTCTAACCTTCTCCTGCCATAAGGAAAAAGTTTTTGCTGAAAATACACTTTAGGCCACAATTGATGTGGAAATGAAAACTCTTTCTGTGCTTTGATAGACCCAATAAAGTCTGGTGTCAATGTCACTGACTTCCAAGCTATTGATTATCCACAGTAATATATATGGGACTGTATTCTGGGGTGCCATTAAATTCAGCTCACAGTGATGTGACCAGGATACGGTAAATCTTTCCATTAGGGACAAAGAAAGCAATAAAACATAAATAAAAGATCGGAACCTTCTTCACACCAAAGCAAAAATAATAGTTTAGCTATACTGCAAGAGAATCATGAACCACTTTTCTAACTGGGCAATTTTTTTCATTTTTGTACAAATGGTAAAATCTGCATTTTTTGATAAATATTACTTAGAATCAGAGACCCTAGAGAATAAAATGGTTGTAGTTGCATTTTTTTATGTTGTTTAATATTTGCAAATGTATTTATCAAAGCATATTTTCAACAAAAAATACACTAAAATGAATATTAGTGCATACACAATATAGGGCTGGGTGATAAAACGATACCGATAGGTATCGCGATAGTCCCGTGCTCAATAGCAATAAGAAAACTTGAACGATAAATCGAAAAGTCCGCTCCGACGGGTTTAAACTTTTAAAAATGGCGCCGCCCGGCGCCAACACGTCATTGCGCACGTGCCGCCGCCGCTCGGGAGAGGCCGGGAATAGCCGAAATTACACGAGCGGTGGCGGCGGGTGCGCAATGACGTATCGGCGCCGGGCGGCACCATTTTTAAAACCAAGGCGCCTCTGGAACAGGTAAGTGAAACAGCTTCACTACCTGCCGTTATGCAGGGCTGCGGGCACACTACAAGGGATGCAGTGCTGCGGGCATGGTCTACCTGTACCATGCCCACAGCACTGCATCTCCTGTAGTATGCCCACAACCCCGGATCCTCTTGTACCATGCCAGTACCCTGCATTCTCCTGCACCATGCCAGCCACCCTGCATTCTCCTGCACCATGCCAGTACCCTGCATTCTCCTGCACCATGCCAGTCACCCTGCATTCTCCTGCACCATGCCAGCCACCCTGCATTCTCCTGCACCATGCCAGCCACCCTGCATTCTCCTGCACCATGCCAGCCACCCTGCATTCTCCTGCAACATGCCAGCCACCCTGCATTCTCCTGCACCATGCCAGTCACCCTGCATTCTCCTGCACCATGCCAGTCACCCTGCATTCTCCTGCACCATGCCAGTGCCCTGCATTCTCCTGCACCATGCCAGTGCCCTGCATTCTCCTGCACCATGCCAGTCACCCTGCATTCTCCTGCACCATGCCAGTACCCTGCATTCTCCTGCACCATGCCAGTCACCCTGCATTCTCCTGCACCATGCCAGTCACCCTGCATTCTCATGCACCATGCCAGTACCCTGCATTCTCCTGCACCATGCCAGTCACTCTGCATTCTCCTGCACCATGCCAGTACCCTGCATTCTCCTGCACCATGCCAGTACCCTGCATTCTCCTGCACCATGCCCGCCACCCTGCATTCTCACCCTAGGGTCCTTATTTTAAATGGGTAATAAAAAATATCAATATATATCGATATCAACCGATATGAAACACTGATATCGTGATACAGTTTTCAGCCATATCGCCCAGCCCTAACACAATATTATATCCAGTTTTTGGTAAAATATAAAAGATGAGGTTGTGTTGAATAAATAGATCATATATAAATAAAATGCAAATTGCAATCAGCAGCGCAAATTCATAAACCAGTATATACCATATAAACCATACTGCTAAAAAATTATTAATAGAGTATCTCTATCAGTGATAAAGTGCTCAAGTGCAATACAAATAAATAAAAAATATGTAAGTTAATAAGAAAATATGAAATAGATATATATATATAAAAATGTGCAAATTCAGTCCAAAGGGGTTAAACAAAAGTTGAACTGAATTTGCTAATTTTTTATATATATATCTATTTCATATTTGCTTATTAACATATATTTTTTATTTATTTTTTTTGCACTTGAGCACTTTATCACTGATAGATTTATGATAATCTATTAATATTTTTTTAGCACTATGGTTGATATGTTATATACTGGTCTATGAATTTGCGCTGCTGATTGCAATTTGCAATTTATTTATTTGCAATTTATTTATATACATGAATTTACCCTTAGGGGCTTGAAGCAGCGGCAGTTAAATTTTAACTAGTTGGTACTTTGTTTTGCGCGAGTGTATTTCACTTCATACATTGAGTAAATAGATACCAAACATGTCCAGTCTTAAAACTGGGCACTGATTCTAAAAACAGTATCTATCCTGCGCTCAAGTGGTATGCGGGAAGGTGACTGGTCTGAAAGACAAGCCAGGTCTTTGTGAACCCCATCACGCCATCCTGCAACAGAGAAGTGTTCTGGAGGCGATTGGTTCCTATTTCCTACATGCATGTATAACTCTTACGTTTGTTAGTATACGCTACCCATTTTGATTTTGATAAACTTTTTTAGTGGTAATGCACAAGTTCGGTGCACCCTTCTCTTGTTGTTGTCTTAGAACTGGGCACACCTGTTGAAACGCAAAAAACTATGATAACAAAAATTCTCCATAGGGGACTCTTTAAATGCCTTTACAGGTCATAAGTTTAGCGGTACCATGAACTATGGCCCTGGTAATATTGATCTCACTGCAACGTGCTTGATAATTCCTTAGGGTCCTTTCACACGGCCGCTCCGTGTGAAAGGTCCACTGCGGGACTTTTTTTTTTTTTTTTTCCACGGAGCGGATGACATTTCTGTCATCCGCTCCGTATGCCCGCATATCATCCCATCCGTTTGCGGATGATATGCGGACATAATGTAAGTATATGGCACTGCGGATGTCAGCGGATGACACCGCTGACATCCGATTTTCCTTCCTTTCCGTTTTTTACACGGAAGAAAAAATGGGGTTCTGTTCCATTCGTAAAAATGGAACAGAACTGAAAGGAGGAAAATCGGATGTCAGCGGATGGTATTCCACTGACATCCGCAGTGCCATTCACTTACATTATGTCCGCAAATCATCCGCAAACGGATGGGATGATTTTGTTTTTCTTTTTACACTCTTTTATTTACTTGTTCATTTTTTACTTTATTGTCTTTACAAGGAGGCTTACAACCCCCTATGTGGCAGGTGACAGGTAATCTTTATGTAGACATTAGGGGTCTATTCGACCCCCAATGTCTCCCCTGCCCTCCAAAGAAATATTTTTTGCAGCACAAATTGTGCTGAAATAGCTGCATTCTTGGCTACACTAGGTACAGACAGCTGTGACTCCTGAAGTGACATAATAAATATGACTTCCAGGGTAATTAGTCACAGGAGGGAAAAGATCTTCCCCAAGTTCCTCCTGCTTATTCAGTGGAACGGGTGATCCAGGGTAACTCCGCAGCAGCCGCAGGAGACACCGGTGCCGCCCACAGGGGTTGCCCCTTTGAGAGCCCCAGAAAAGCAATCACTTTTATTTAAAAGCCCTTTGCTGGCTCTTAAAGCCAATATTAAGCTCACAGCTGCAGCAGCTGGGAGCCTGATTTAACCACTTGTCTACCATGAGGTTTATAAATCTACCTTTGTAGACAAGTGGTGAAGGGAGTAAATGCATTAGTAATATATATCCTGCTTCAAACTCATCTATGCTTGAAAAAAATAGAAAAATTAAATGCACAGACTGACATAGGAATCCATAGATTGAAGTTACTTAAAGTGGAGTTTGGGCCATCCGCTTGCTCTGTTTCACCTGTAAATGAAAGGGATAGTCCCGATTTTTTTTTGTTTGCTTACCTTGTTATTGAAGAAAATATACTTACCTTTCTTCCACTTCCTCCCTCTGCGGCCGCGGCTCCGCCGTCACTTCCTGCTTGCATTGATTCCTGGGAGCTGAACGTCATCGCTCCCAGGAGTCAATGCGCATGCATCGGCCCCGCTCGTCAGTTCCGGGGCAGGCGCGTCATTCCCTGCTAAACAGCTTCTGGACATGCCCAGAAGCTGTGCAGGGATGACGCTCCTGCCCCGGAAGCGACGAGCGGGGTCGGTGCAGTGCATTGTGGGACCGAAGAGGACACGGAAGAGGACGCAGAAGAGGACGCGCTGGCTTCAGCTGCCCAAACCTGAGATGGCAGCGCTGGACAAGACATTTTCAAGGTAAGTATTTCTTCTAAAAGGTAAGTGCGACCTGGGACAGTTCAGAGGCTATCCATTGTGGAATGCACTAGCCCTGACTGTCCCGGGGGTATTTTTAGTGAAAAATAGTTTCCGAAGCAGGAACTCCGCTTTAAAAAAAGAAAAAAAAAGAAATATCTATTAGGGGTCATTGTTCATTAGTATTATGTATACAAAGAAAGGCAAATGTATTTGATATGTTGATAAAAAAAGATACATATTTGCTGCATGTCAGGGCATTTTTTTTCTTAACCTCTTTCATTTACCTTTTCTTAAGCAATTTAATTTTGTCATCAATCTTATCAAATAGTTTTTATGAAATATGTCAGTTTTGAAGAATACTCAAAAATAATCTGCACTTATAATAGGATCTGTATAATGAAGTAAAGGCAAGTCTGAACATTTGCTGTTTCAAATTACTTGTTGAAATTGTGTTTTAAAAATCATTACCTACAAACCAACTCTATCAAGGCTATCAAGACTGAGCCATAGTTATATCTGAGCTGAAAGGAATTTATCGTGGTATAGAAGCTGCATTCCAGAGTGTTTATGATAGAAGACTTTTAATGAACAGATGTTGCTGAGACAGAAGTCAATACACTGGCACCCCATTGATCTGACCTTTCCATAGAAACATTGCCATGTATTCAGAGCTAGACAAAAAATTGCATCAATTCATGAAGATTTATTTTGTTACGTACCTGAATGATATTTGAAGCCTTCTTCATTAAATAAATCTGGGCATTGTATATTTGATTAATAATAAAATATTTATTAATAAAATATGACAATTTTAACACAGTTCTATGTATGTAAGAGTCTATTGGGAAAATGTTCCCTTCTATGTTATCCCTATAACAATAGCAAATATGGGGAGAAGAGGTTACCAGGGCAGGGGGGCACCCTCCTAACCTCCCTAATCTTCCTTCAGGTATGGTTGTTGCTGCCTCTGTCGCCATTGAATAGATTTTCCAGCTCTTCCAGTCTCTGTGACATCCTATGTGGGAAGAGAAAATCTCCCCTGTTAAAACTTAGACAGCAAAAAAAGAATGCAGATTAACACTTTTACATACATTCAGAGACACTGCGTTATATCAGCCCATTCAATTTAAGTGCTCTTTTTTTGGCAACCCAGTTCACTACAATGCACACTGCATCTACATCTGTGCAATGTGGTGCACTATAATGTGGGTAAGTTTTGACTTACTGTATACTGTACATTCCATTCAATATACATTGCCATAATGCATTGATGTGAGTGCAGTCCTAAAGTGGTTTTAAAGCCTAAACATTTTTTTACTCTAATGCATTCCTTGCATTAAGGTAAAAAATGCTTAGGCATCAGCATCCCCCCCCCCCCCTTTTTACTTATTTGTGCCCTCATTCGATCCAGCGCTGTGTAAATCTGCAGCTCTTCTCTCTCCTCACTTTTGGGTCTCACTGGCTCTGCTCGGGCACCGGAAGCCATTGGCTCCCAGTGCTGTCAATCACAGCCAGTGACGAGGATCGGGGGGGGGCGGAGCTGAGTCCTGCTGTCTGTGATAATGGAAGCAGCAGCAGGGCTCGGGAGCAAGTACGCACAAGTGCCCCCCTATGGGTAGGGGCTTGCCACGGAGGCACTGGACAGAGAGGAGGGGCCAGGAGCGCCAGCAGGGGACCCCAGAAGAGGAGGTTTGTGGCCGCTCTGTGCAATTCCATTGCACAGAGCAGGTAAATATGACATCTTTGTTTTTTTTTTTTGTTTTTTTAACCTTTACAGTAGCTTTAAGAGAATCTAACTCTTTCCCCACTTTAGTTAGGTTTGGCTGCAGTTAAGATTTAGGAACACAGACCATTTTCTATTATGACAATTAAAGGATAACAGTGCTTTGCAAATTAAAAGTATTACCTTTTACTTTGGAAGTAGTAATTACAGGCCAGTATAAACAGTTAATAGGACACAAGATAATGGCTCACATTAGGAGCTGGGATTTTAAAATTGCCAATAACCCAATATTATAAACAACTGTTAAAATTCATAAGTTTTATTATGTTGATTAAAAAATGTAAACATAACAGAAAACACACATAGTGAAGAAACACATTTAAAATGACTGGATCGTACCATTTTTGGAAATTGACAAACATGATCAATAGTAGATGGTAATTCTGGGGTGATAATCCCGACATGTTTTGCCAATGATTTCAGCTTCCTCAGGGGATATTTGTTATCACACCTAAATAGATAGATTAGAGTATGGATATCATTATATATAGTATTGTGTAATCATTTCACAAATAGGTCTCAACTATACAAAGTAGAACAATAGAACATTATGGGATGTATAGATATTCACTGTAGATCTATACATTACAGCAATACATAAGCATAGAAAATAAGTCAGGTTTGGTTGCAGTTAAGATTTAAGAACATGGAACATGTGCCATTATGGTAATTAAAGGATAACAGTACTTTGCAAATTTAAAGTATTACCTTTTACTTTGGAAACGGTAATCACAGACCAGGGTAAACACTGCTTTGTTTTTATTTAGCCTGTCTGCAGTCACAATGTGCTTTCCACATAGAATAGAATAAAATGGGATATGGGGTGGTCAAAGTTTAGTAAGGGCTACCTTCTTCCATCAATTTGTAAGATGTTTCCCCAAGAATTGCATGAGTGCATCTCAGTTTAGAAATCATCTGTAGCTCTTGGCAGTGAAGAAAGTCAAACAAAACAGGTTCGTTTGAGTGCTAGGTGAGTAAATTTTGAAATGGGCAGGTAATGTTTATTTAGGTGAGGAGAGAGCAGAGGGTGGAAAGAGTTATTTATGACTATTTTGGGATAACAGAGTAAAACTAAAGGTTTATCGGGGTTGTAAAATCAGAATGTTTTTTTTTTATCTTAATGCATTCTATGCATTAATATATAAAACCTTCTGTGTGCAGTAAGGATGGGCTTTATGTTCGAGTCGAATGTACTTTCGACATGAACATCGGGTGTTCGTGTGTTCGCTGAACATGCGAACACCCGGGGTGCCCGGCAGGAAGCTCGCCGACCGACGAGCATCCCATAATGCACTTTGCGATTGCAGTGCACTAAGTGCTTGTGATTGGCCAAAGCATGCACCTGACCTGTATGCTTTGGCCAATCACAGCACAATGTTCTGTCAGAACCATGATTGGCCTAAGGCAGAATGCCTTTAGCCAATCATGGCTCAGGGGCAAAGTCCACGACCCACATTATGTAAGGCTGCTGCTTATACAGCAGTCGTGTATAGTGTGTGATAATAGAGATTAGGCAGGTAGTTAGTGGATAGTGTGTTGAGTTAGTTTAGTGCAGTCAGTGTAGTGTACAGGCATACCCCACTTTTAAAATGTATGAATATGTTGTAGTCCTGGGTCCCCAAGTTTGGTGTCCCTGTCACTCATGGTCACTTATGGTTCGTGACAAGTGCCATGTCAAGCTGACCAATATTTCCCATAAATGCCAATGTTAAAGACCGGGAGCAGTGTCATGCCAAGCTGACCAATTTTTCCCATAAATGCCAATGTTAAAGACAGGGAGCAGTGCCATGCCAAGCCGTCCAATATTTCCCATAGATGGCAATGAGCACTGAAAGCTGAAAATTGGTCTGGGCCGGAAGAGGATGAAAGTGCCCCTTAGTTAAGTGGTTAAGGGGAACCCTTTGACAAAATTTAAAAAAAACACTGTGGGTCCCTCCCCCAAATCTATACCAGGCCCTTTTTAAGGGAAACTCCACGCCAAAACTAACAGCACCAGATACCCATTCACATGGGGGGGGCGGGATCTGATTCTGATAAGCCTCTCACCCACAGACCCTAACAACCACAGCCCAGGGTCGTCGGGAAGAGGCCCTTGTCCCCATCAGTACCCTCCCCATGTTGAGGGCAAGCGGCCTGGTATGGTTCAGGAGTGAGCGCCCCCCTTTCCTGGCCTACCAGGCTGCATGCTTGGATAAGGGTCTGGTATGAATTTTGGAGGGGACCCCACTCTGTTTATTTTTTTACATTTTGGCATGAAGTTCCCCTTAAAATATATACCAGACCCAAAGGGCCTGGTATGGATTTTGGGGGGGGGGGGGGCCCATGACATTTTTTGCCATTGGCCATTCATGGCTCTCACAGTACATTGTGCTGGGATTGGCCAAAGCATACAGGTCAGGTGCATGCTTTGGCCAATCATCGGCAATCAATGCACTGCAAGAGCGCAGTGCATTATGGGGCATCATCGGTGGGCAAACTTCCTACCGAGCGCCCCATTTGTTTGTGTGTTCAGTGAACACATGAACAGCTGATGTACGGGTTGAACTTACATTTGACTTGAACACACAGCCCATTCCTAATGACAAATATCTCCTGATATTTATAAAAGAAGATAAAATACAACTTAAAGAATTAATTTGTCTATACATCAGATTAGTTTGAGAACTGGTAATACGTTTAAAGTATAACCAAAGCTTTTTTGGCTGTCCTTCTCCTGTTGATCACAGGGGTGCGGTTTGTTCTGCACTCCTGCGATCTGTTTTCAGCTGACAGTGGGCTAAAGCTTGCTGTCGCCTGATGTCACAGAGCTGGTCCAGGCTTGGGAAAGATCCTGACTTTACAGCTAGGATCCACCCAGATGCCTCACCTGGCAGCTGGCCAGCCTCTCTGTGAGCCTCTGGGAGGCTGAGCCAGCTGCTCCTGCCCCCTCCACAGCCCAGCACCCCAGTGAGCACTGGATGAGCAGAGCAGAGAGCCAATGACTGACAGGCACCAGCTCTCTGCAGCATGAAGACTGAGAGCTGAGCAATAAGTCGTGTTTGATTGCTCAGTTCTTGTTCTGGAGCTAGGGGGAAACAGATGCAGCATCAGAACGAGTATAATTTTGTTTTTCAGGAATACCATTTTTCTCTTTTGATAAAAGCCACATAGTTAAAGCGTAGTTCCAGTAGTTTTTAGGTTTATTAAAAGTCAGCAGCTAAAAAAGGTGTAGCTCCTGACTCTTAATAAACACACACTAACCTGTCCCACGATCCAGTGATGTGGCCGCCCGAAGCCTTGCTCCAGCATCACAAGTGTGGTAGCTGGCTGTGACAGCTTGCGGCTTCACAGCCGGTTGCGCATTGTGCATGCACGAGTCGCACTGCACTTCTTCAGTAGCCGGGCAATCTTCTGGGATCTGTGACATGTCCCAGAAGATTGCAGGGAGGGAAGGGGAGAGGAGAACTTCCGCTCGAGTCACCTAGGAGGCCTATGTGGCATGTAAGGAGGTGAGGAGTGCTTAAAGTGGAAGTTCCACTTTTGGGTGGAACTCCCCTTTAACATGACCTACTAAACAAGTGTTTGTATCAGTTAATCAAATAAGTCCATGCACAAGTCAAATATCCAGGTGTGTACAGGGAAGTTCATTTTTTTTTATTTGTAATTCTGATGAGGTATCTAATGTGAAGAAAAAGTTACTGAGTAATGAAAATGTATTCCATTGGAAGTTCTTTTTTTTAAGTGCAATACTGCAGAAATACAGTACACAGTTCTTTTCACTCACAGTTATAGCTGATATAAATAGGCTGTTTACTTTCCATGGTAATATAATTCTGTTTTGCAATGCTGTACTGTTAAAAAAAAAGTATAAACTGAATAATTTCCCTGTTGCAATCGTAAAAGTAAAAATAAAAACACCAATTTTTTTAAATTTAGAAGTATGTACAGTATAAGAACATGTTTCCTGGTGTCCCCTGCCAATGCTATACAGTAAATATTCAACCTGTAGATCTTACTCCAAGAAGTAACATGATATACCCTGAAGTGTCTTCATTTCTTGACATTGGGTGCAATTGCAGTAAAAGCACTGTTAGAATCTCTCTTACAGAGCCCCAGATAACAGTAAAGATCCAAAAGGGGTTATAATTCTTCCCCATTCTGTTTAAAAAAAAAAAAAAAGAATTTGGCTTTATAAACACTTTAACAAGAAAATTCCTTTCAGATCCATAAAGGGCCACTTGGTTCAAGGTCCAGCAGCAGATATCAACGAGTTTTTGAAAACTGAATTTACTAAGCAGTCTACATCTGACTACACAAATAACTGAAATTTGCATCTGTTCAAGAA
Source organism: Pelophylax lessonae (assembly GCF_965119305.1). Lineage (NCBI taxonomy): Eukaryota > Metazoa > Chordata > Amphibia > Anura > Ranidae > Pelophylax > Pelophylax lessonae. The sequence continues at coordinate 255,542,297 of NC_138771.1, read as the reverse complement.
ATACTGTTAGCACCTGCCTGTAGCACCTGGACATGACACAAAGGGCTTACTGTACTCTTTAAGATAAGTAATGGGGGTTGAACAGGTCATGGGTTATGATTTCACTAATGCATACAAAGCCAAATCCATTATGTAACATGGAGAATGTAATTTTCTCAAGAAATTGATGATTGCCTGGTTTTAACGGCTATGTATAAATAGTTTTTTTTTTTCTCATAGTCTTTGGATGAAAGTCTACAAGATGAAAAAGAGCATTTTATTTGGTATTCTATACCTATCCTAATAAGAAATTGTTGGTCTGATTTACTTAAAGCAATTCACATATGTCAGAGCATTAATTGTGCGCAGAAAAACAAATCGTATTCTTACAATAATATGCAAATAAAAAATGGATGGAAACCGTGCTCAAACAAGCGGCACATAACATAGAATATAGAATTATAATATCAAAATACAATAAAGTGTGTGAATAAGTCCAAAATCTATAATCTAATTAGATCAGTGATTTGTGACAGATGGACATAAATATAAATATTGTGAGTCTTTCTACTGTGACAAAAAAGGGAGTCCCAATTCCTACGTGACAAATGAAATCCTTTAACCAAGCAGACCCATAATCATGCAGATTAGTGAAACTTCCACCAGATGAGAATCCACCAATGCTTCCACCAGATGAACTCCACCAAGGCTAGGTGCACATACAATCTGCTTACCAGAATAATCTGGCCCCCATTACAGGCAGTCAAACCAGGCAATGGCAGCAAATAAACAATCCTCCTCAGATCCAATCAATCATATATATGGAAAGCAATCAGCAATGTCAGACAGGCTGTCAGGTACCTTGGTTGAGGCCGAAGTGCTGAGAGGGCTTCCCTTGCAGCTCGGTGCGGATCACCCCTGGAGGTGAGACAGGAGATGACACGTCCCAAGGAGCACTGGATGCTGGTGAAATCCGGATGGATGGATGGTATGGTATGGACACCCAGGACCGCTTCCAGGAGATCTAAAGGTGCTCAGTGGAAAAAGACACAAGGTTAATGCCAGGCCGAGGGTCATACACAGTTAATCAGTCCGGAAGTAATGAGCCAAGTGGAAGGTAGCAAAGGGGCAAGACAAGAGAGAGTCCGTGAGATCCAAGCCAAGGTCGGTACACAGGAGATCCAGCAGGGGTGTCAGAGCAAAGAGTGGTCAGGCAAGCCAAGGTCGATCAAGGGAGAAGATGCAGACAGGTCAAAGAAGCAAGCCGGGTCAAAACAGGAACACAGGTAAACGGACAGGTCACGGGTACAGGAGCTGACGATAAACCAGCACTGAGCACACCGGAAGGGCGTCTTATATAGGGCCAGGGCTGGGGAGATGGGCGTGGTGACACACCTGCTCTGCATCCGGCGATCTATTGCTGCTGAATGGTGATTCCTTTCCTGACAGTGCCCCCCCCTGAGGGGCAGCCTCTGGATGCCCAACGACCATGTTTTTCTGGAAATTTTTTGTGAAATTCTCTCAAAAGTTTAGGGGCGTGGATGTTACTCAATGGTTCCCATGAATTGTCCTCTGGAGGATATCCTTTCCATTTAATCAAGTATTGAGTACGGTTGCCTCTTTGTCGACAATCCAAGATATTCTCAACCTCAAATTCAGGCTCCCCTTCTACTGAAACTGGAGGAGGTGGTACCTCTTCTCTTCCCGGGAAGGGGCTTGGTACCGCTGGCTTAAGTAGCGAGGCATGAAATACTGGATGAATTTTGAAAGAGCCGGGCAAGGCCAATTCAAAGGCCACAGGATTCACCACTCTCTTGACCTGAAAAGGACCGATGAATCTTGGCCCCAATTTCTTGGACGGGCAGGATAATTTCAAATTAATTGAAGAGAGCCAAACTCGATCTCCAACTTTGTACACTGGGTTCTCCCTCCGTTTGAGGTCAAAGAATTTCTTATAGTCCTGTTGTGCTTTATGAATATTGTCTCGTAACAACTGGAAATTAGTTTTAATGGCTGCTAGCCGATCATGGACTGCGGGAACCGTTATTTCCTGATCCAAGTTAGGCAAAAAAGAAGGATGAAAGCCATAATTAGCCCAAAACGGGGTTTGGTTGGTTGCGGAGTGTATGGAATTATTGTAGGCAAATTCTGCGCATGGAAGCAGGGAGGTCCAGTCGTCCTGAGAGCTGGTGCAAAAACATCGGAGGTACTGTTCCAGGGTTTGATTGGTTCTCTCTGTTTGCCCATTACTTTGTGGATGGTAAGCAGATGACAGGGACACTTCAACCGACAAGGACTTGCAGAGCTCCTTCCAAAATCTAGAGGTGAATTGAACACCTCGGTCTGACACTATATTATTTGGAAGTCCATGTAGCCTGACCACCTCTTTGATAAATGTGTTGGCTGTTTCCAGGGCGGAGGGAGTGCCCCTCATGGGCAAGAAGTGAGCCATTTTTGAGAGTCGGTCCACGACTACCAAGATGGTGGAAAACCCCTCTGAGGGTGGTAGCTCAACTATAAAGTCCATAGACAGACCTTTCCAGGGCTGCTCGGGAATCGGCAATGGTCTTAACAGGCCCCATGATTTGACTTTAGCCCCTTTGTTACGTTGGCACGTGATGCAGGAATTTACATAGCTTCTGCAGTCCTGATGTAGCTTAGGCCACCAGAAGCGGCGTTGGATAAGTTCGTAGGTCTTTTTTACCCCGAAATGTCCAGCGAGTTTGTGGTCGTGAAAGGTTTTAAGGACCAACAATCTCACTTGTGTAGGAACAAAAATTTTTCCCTGGTGCCAGAGGAATCCTTCCCGTTTATTTAGAGAACCGGCTTCGAGTTCAGTACATTGAGTAGAGGCTTGCTGAATTGTGGACTGTAGGTCAGTGTGAATTAGAAAAAAGTTTTGAGCTGATAGGATGGTATTGGGCTCCGTCGTGCTGGGAGTATCCGGAAACATTCGGGACAGGGCGTCCGCCTTTCCATTCTTAGATCCTGGTCTGTAGGTAATATGGAAATTAAAGCGTGAAAAGAATAGAGCCCACCGGGCTTGCCGAGGTCTTAGGCGTCTAGCAGTCCTGAGATACTCTAGATTCTTGTGATCCGTGAATATCATGATAGGGTGTGCCGCGCCTTCAAGCAGGTACCTCCATTCTTCTAGAGCACATTTAATAGCCAGAAGTTCCCGATCCCCCACATCGTAGTTCTTCTCTGGGGGTGACATTTTCCGAGAGAAGAAAGCTACTGGGTGTAGCAGGGTCTTCGGACCTTGTCGCTGGGACAGAATAGCCCCTGTGGCTACTTCCGAAGCATCCACTTCGAGAATATAAGGTAAGACCGGGTCGGGGTGTTGAAGAATAGGTGCGGTCACAAACAGGCTTTTTAATTTATCAAAAGCTGACTGAGCCTCCGGTGACCAGCGGAAGCGAATCTGCTGGCGCGTTAGTTGGGTGATGGGTGCGATAATTGTTGAGAATCCCTTTATGAATCTTCTGTAGAAGTTAGCGAAGCCCACAAATCGCTGAACTCCCTTCTTATCAGTGGGGGCTGGCCACTCCAAAATGGCTTTTACTTTTTGTGGATCCATAGAGACACCCTCAGTTGAAATAATAAGCCCTAGGAACTGGATGGACTTCCTCTCAAATTCACATTTTTCCAGTTTCACATAGAGCCCATGTTTCCTTAAGGTGGTTAATACTTTTTTGACATGAATCCGGTGGAGTTCCAGAGTGGAGGAGAAGACCAAGATGTCATCTAGGTACACGATTAAGAAGTTGTCCAGGAACTCTCGAAAAATGTCATTGACCAGATGTTGAAATGTAGCCGGGGCATTACATAGCCCGAAGGGCATGACCAGATATTCGAAGTGGCCGAAACGGGTTCTAAACGCCGTTTTCCACTCATCCCCTTCTCGGATGCAAATAAGGTTGTACGCTCCTCGGAGGTCTAATTTGGTAAAGACCCGGGCAGACCGGAAGCGCTGGAACAATTCTGGAATCAAGGGGAGAGGATAACGATTTTTGATGGTAACTTTGTTGAGTTCCCGGTAATCAACACAGGGTCTTAACGTGCCATCTTTTTTCTCAACAAAGAAGATTCCAGCGCCAGCTGGGGAGGACGAGGGCCGGATGAACCCCTTTTCCAGGTTCTCATTGACATAAGTCCGAAGAGTTTCTAATTCCTTCTCAGATAAGGGAAATATTCTTCCAAAAGGGATCTCGGCTCCTGGAAGAAGCTCAATGGGGCAGTCGTAGGGCCTGTGAGGGGGTAGAGTATCAGCCTTTTTTTTGTCGAATACATCCCTAAAGTCCTGATAGGCTGCGGGAATGTCTTCAGGAAGGTCTAGGGCTGGCTGAACGGCCAGACATGTGGCAGGAGCGTTGGGTCCAGGGGGAAAGCAATGGTCCAGGCAATATTTGGACGAGAAGGAAATCCTCTTCTTCACCCAGTCAATTTGTGGGTTATGAGCCTGGAGCCATGGAAGGCCTAGGATAACCGGGAATAAGGGAGAGGACAAGACATCAAAGCGGAGGAGCTCTTGATGGCCCGAGTTTGTGGTAGTGAGTACCGGATAGGTTTCTCTGGTCACAGGTCCGGAACTAGGCAGGGACCCGTCGGCCAGAAAGACTTGAAGCCGTTGCTCCTTAATTTGTAGGGGGACCCCCAGTTTCCTTGCTAGTGTACAATCCAGAAAACAACTGCAAGCTCCGTAGTCAACAATTGCCGTGAGCTGGATCTTCTCTTCTGCTACCTGTAAGGAGATAGGAAGGATAAGGTGAGCAGGGGATGGCTCAGAGACCTGACAGTTCAAGACAGACCGTGAATAGCACTTACTGGGCCTCACGGGGCAGTTGCGGAGGAAGTGGCCGGAGGCTCCACAGTATAGACAGAGGTTAGCCTGGCGGCGACGTTGTCTCTCTTCGGGTGTTAGGGAGGAACGAATTAGTCCAATCTGCATGGGTTCACCGTCCGCAGAGGCATTCATAGCTGGTGCAGGGGGAGGAGAGGCGGCAAACGGGACCTTAGGCATCACCCAAGAAGCTCGGGCCCCCTGGAGCCGTTCTGAGCGTCGTTCCCGCAGACGCCTGTCCATTTGGATGGCTAGAGAGATCAAGTCTTCCAGGGATGCAGGTGTCTCTATCCGAGCAAGCTCGTCTTTTAGAGCTTCAGAGAGGCCATGACGGTACTGGTATTTCAATGCCGCCTCATTCCAGTCCGTGTCGGCTGCCCATCTACGGAAGTCTACAGTGTAGTCCTCGGCCGGGCGTTTATTCTGCTGTAAGGCATGTAAAGCAGACTCTGCTGTGACCGTGCGCTGAGGATCTTCATATAGCTGGGCCATGGCCTCAAAAAAGGAGCTTACTGAGTTCAAGGTAGGACTCTTCTGTTCAAGGAGGTTGTGTGCCCAAGTCTGGGGTTCTTCAGCTAATAAGGAGATTATAAACCCCACTTTAATGGATTCCGAGGAGAAGGTCCTGGGCTGAAGAGCCAAATATAATAAACAGGCATTTTTGAAAGCCCTAAATTTCCTTCGCTCCCCACGGAAGCGTTCAGGCGTGGGCACCCGTGGCTCTGGTGGTGGAGCTGAAGCTGAATGGGCGGAGCTAGCTTGATCCGGTTGAGAAGGAGCCGGTAAAGAGCTAGTGGCAGGCTGATTAGGATCATTCGGAAGAGATGAGCCGGCTAGGTTTACTACCCGACCTTCCAGTTGGAAGTAGCCATCTTGCAGTCTTTGTACGGCTTGGGTTAGGGCTGAAACCTGTTGGCATAATGCCTCGAGCGGGGAAGCACCTCTGTCGGCCTCTGACATGGCTGGTTTATGCTGTCAGGTACCTTGGTTGAGGCCGAAGTGCTGAGAGGGCTTCCCTTGCAGCTCGGTGCGGATCACCCCTGGAGGTGAGACAGGAGATGACACGTCCCAAGGAGCACTGGATGCTGGTGAAATCCGGATGGATGGATGGTATGGTATGGACACCCAGGACCGCTTCCAGGAGATCTAAAGGTGCTCAGTGGAAAAAGACACAAGGTTAATGCCAGGCCGAGGGTCATACACAGTTAATCAGTCCGGAAGTAATGAGCCAAGTGGAAGGTAGCAAAGGGGCAAGACAAGAGAGAGTCCGTGAGATCCAAGCCAAGGTCGGTACACAGGAGATCCAGCAGGGGTGTCAGAGCAAAGAGTGGTCAGGCAAGCCAAGGTCGATCAAGGGAGAAGATGCAGACAGGTCAAAGAAGCAAGCCGGGTCAAAACAGGAACACAGGTAAACGGACAGGTCACGGGTACAGGAGCTGACGATAAACCAGCACTGAGCACACCGGAAGAGCGTCTTATATAGGGCCAGGGCTGGGGAGATGGGCGTGGTGACACACCTGCTCTGCATCCGGCGATCTATTGCTGCTGAATGGTGATTCCTTTCCTGACACAGGCATCAATGAAATAAAGAGAGACAGCGGATAAACTCTCATAGTGTAATAGGTAATGATTCCATTTATTGAAAATAAGTATATCACTTACATAAAATCGTCCACAATAGTCCGGTAAATGAATGCTAGAAGCCACGATGAACACATGCAGGGGACGCCGCTTCCGCGTTCCACCTGCATTCCAGGAAACCAGAAGTGGCATATTGCAATCTCATGTGTCGATGCGTTTCGTCAGCATGCAGCCAACATCATCAGGGGTCATGATGAGAATAAAGAAAAACTTTGGGAATGTAATTTTTGGTTAATTACCAGGTCAGTAGGCGGCACCAGGCATGGGCATCCACTGCTTGACTACTTAGAGGTGGATTAATCAAGTGTGACAAAGGGCTTAGTCATGTCCACTTCTTACATCACCACCTCCCACTGTGGTCTAGCAGGTATAGCGGCACAAGGGTGAGAGGTTTCAAAAATCTACCCCTATGTAATTATATTTAATCTGTGAACTGCTCTAAATACATCATTGTGGTAGTGAATGGGGTAGGCTCCAGGCAATGACCCATTGGCAGGTAAAAGAGAGGCCAACATGGTCATCTCTGGGAGGCAAGGATAGATATTGTTTCTGTAGAGAGTGACAGCAAAATAAAAGTCACGGATGCATGCCATAAAGTGAGTTAAGAAGTCATACATGAGCGCTATATGACCAACCTGTGTGTTCACTCATAACGAGTCAGTCTCAAAGTGCTGGGGTTTGATGGTGATCATTTAAAGGGAAGCACAGCTTTTTTTTGGATCTGATAATCATTTGGAAGTTTAACCTGCAGCTGAGAGACTGTAGCTTTGATCTCAGGGAAAAACACAGTGCTGGTAATAAAGTGGTTGTAACCCTTTTTTCACATTAAAATAAAAAACCTGTCATACTTACCTGCTCAGTGCAATAGTATTTCAGAGAACAATCTCTTACCTTCTCTTCAAGAGTCCCCTGTCGACATTCTCCGCTCTACCGAGTGCCCCTCAGCAAGCCGGCTACTGAGGGGGCATTCGTGCGGGTACACTCCCAAGCCAGGCTGTGTGCATCCATAGACACACACAGCGTGGCTCGGGCATGCCACCTGATCCCCTCATAACAGGATTTGACTGGCAGCAGCTGGAACCTGCTGCTCTCAGGGAGTCTTGTGAATGCAGGAGGAGAGGAGGAGCACTGTTGCACATGGGACAGCGCTGGATTAAGAGAGGATTCAGGTAAACGTTTAAGGATAGCTGGGGGGGGGGGGGGGATTACAGGAATTGTATGGCTTAAAATAAAAAAAACTGTATTTAAAACCACTTCAAAAATATATTTAAAAAAAATTTGGGTAGTGGCCATATTAAATTTATGTGGTCCTGGAGACCAGAGTGAGAAAAGATTTCTCAGCTCTAACACCTTCTAAACTTCCAAACTCATCATATACCTAGCTTTCCTATTTTCTTTCAGAATAAGGACTAAATTGTAAACAATATATGTATGATTGTAAACATTATGTGTACATATACATATAAGGCCCCTTTTACATTGGGGGGACTTCACCAAGAGTCAGTTTGCTCAGCGGAGAATTTGTCTGCTAATCCCGGTTGAGCAGGTCGATGGATTGTCTGTGTCCGCTTATGGGGAGTGGACACAGACACAGCACCCTGTCCTCTATAGGCGGTCGGATGTAAAAGGACCGCCTGTCCACCTGATAGCCATCTGATCCACCAGATGGATGGGGAACGTCATCTGTTTTTGGCGGAAAGAATCGGATATTGGCAGGGGTCAATGGACACCGCAACTCCATAGAGGGACCGTCTAAAAAACTGGCAGGCGGACCCCTGTGAAAGGTGCCTTACTGTAGAATAAAAAGAGATCTCCCTACTGTCTTTGACCTGCCTTTATCTAAACTATGAAAAGAAGACAAGGGATCCTTTTTTAATGACAAAAAGAGTCTGAGTCAGCTGTGCGGAAAGAATCGGATATTGGCAGGGGTCAATGGACACTGCAACTCCATAGAGGGACCGTCTACAAAACTGTCAGGCGGACCCCTGTGAAAGGCGCCTTACTGTAGAAAAAAAATAAATCTCCCTACTGTCTTTGACCTACCTTTATCTAAACTATCAAAAGAAGACAAGGGATCCTCAAATAAAAGTTCTTACATAGTCAAAAATTAAAACTGGTTGCCAATAAATGTTTAATTTTTTTAATTGTAAAAATAATTTCTTTTACATCAGTTTATAATGGCTCCAAAATGTTTTTATACCTTTTTTTTAATGACAAAAAGAGTATGAGTCAGCTGTGCTCCCATTTGTGTATACTACCACCTTATACAAATTGGACACAACACATTAAGCACAGTTGAACCACTGTAATGGGTGTAATTTTTTAATGTATATTCTTATTTCGTGTAAATACTTTGGTGTGTTGTATATTTTTTGTAATAAAATTATTCTGGTTTTTTTATGATCTGTTACGTGTCTAATGGTTCCAAGAAAATCTTCAAGCCCCTCCTTCCTTTTTTCTGCATTCTTAAATGACAAAAAGAGTCTATTACTTTAACTAAACAATCAAACTTCCCATCCTGTGTTTTGATGCATAATTATGTGATATTATGACCTCATGAATGCAGATGATCCCAATACAAACTAGAAGTACCAAAGAGTGTGTGCTAAACCTTATTCATAAAATGCTGATAGTGAGGAATACTTGACATAAGACAGTACTTGAAAGGCCAAGATATTTAGAGAGAAAGAAAGCATATAAGCAGAAGGAATAAAGAAATGATCCTTTACATGGTGGCTCTTGTTTGAAGTAAGGGCATAAGTATCCTGTCATCAATTCCACTTTGCTCCAAACTTCACCCCCACCTCCCTACCTAAAGTAACTCAGACTCTTTATGAGCTTTTTGATTTTTTGAGTGACTAGTGAATGTATGACAAGATTCTGCTTAGTTAGTCCTTAAGTACTCTCACCAGTTCACTGGACAGCAGATGGGCAGTATCCATTGGGAATCACTCTTCTATACAGAAAAAATTATCCCTCGTGCACAACAGAAATAGTCCATGGTTTACCCTTAAAACCATATTGAGAGACTCATTGCAATAAAAATGAACAAAATACATTGCACTCTTACCAGATTAAATAAAGTAGCTCAAAAGCAGCTACTTCAATATTAATAAGTGACACAAATTTTCAGCAATCAGCACATAAGAAGTCTCACACATAATTAAGATGTAACATGAACATTAATATGTAAAAAATGTGTAAAATATGTAAATAGAAAACTAATTATTGTTACTTAATTCTTAAAATATAACAATTAAACCTGCAGACTATATGAAGGGAAGTCCATAAATAACAATATACTCTGTGAACTGAAGTCTAAAAAAAAAAAAAAAGTAAATCGTGATTCACAACCAAATAAATAATAAGAATAAAAATATTAATTTCAGTGTCACAACCTTTTCCAAATCAGCTTTGTGTGTATTTTTGGGACCTAATATTAAGAAGGTCAGAAAGCACTCAAAAGTATCCACACAGAGGTGTACGATATGTGAGTTCACCACAAATAAGATTGTGGTGATCGTACATCACCATGATATATTACTCATACATATCGTGGTGATCATACATTATACTCCTCAAAAACAAACATCCTGTATAAACTACTGTGCAAAAGTTTTAGGCAGGTGTGAAGGAATGCTGTAAAGTAAAAATGCTTTCAAAAATATATATTTTAATTGTTTATTTTTTTCACAATTTACAAAATGCAAAGTAAGGGAACAGAAGAAAAATCAAAATAAAATCAATATTTAGTGTGACCACCCTTTGGCTTTACACCAGCAGCAATTCTTCTAAGTACACTCAGTGCATGTGTACACAGTTTTTGAAGGAACGCGGCAGGTAGGTTGTTCCAAACATCTTGAAGAACTAACCACAGATTATTATTATTATTATTATACAGGATTTATATAGCGCCAACAGTTTGCGCATCGCTTTACAATGTGAGGGAAGACAATACAGTTACAATACAATTCAAAACAGGAGGAACTAGAGGGCCCTGCTTGTTAGAGATCTTCTGTGAATGTAAGCTGCCTCAAATCCTACTGTCTCTTTACGTAATCCCAAGGAGATTTGATGATGTTGACATCAGGGCTCTGTGGAGGCCAAACCATCACTTCCAGGACTCCTTATACACAATATTACCAAAAGTATCAGGACGCCTACCTTTACATGCACATAAACTTTAATGGCATCCCAGTCTTAGTCCATAGGATTCAACATTTAGTTGGACCACCCTTTGCAGCTATAACAGCTTCAACTCTTCTGGAAAGGCTGTCCACAAGGTTTAGGAGTGTGTCTATGGGAATGTTTGACCATTCTTCCAGAAGCGCATTTGTGAGGTTAGGCAGTACAGCGACTGGGTTGAACGAAAAAAAAAAAAAAACTGAGAGCTCCCTGTACTGATTATCCGACCTTAGTACAGCAATCTCCCCCACTGAGCTGTTGTATTCTGACAGGGGGACCGCCCCCTCCCCCGCCAGAACACTCCCATCAGTGTTCTCAGCCATTATTTTTCCCGCATGCTTGACCGACAGAAGCTGGCCAAATGGCCGCCTTCTGTCAGACTGACTGACATAGGCACGGGCTGAATGTCGGACGGTTTTTATTGAACCAGCCGACGTCTCCTGACATTCAGCCTGTGTGTACGGGGCTTAAATGTTAGGATGCAGATTAATATACAGGTGCATCTAAAAAAAATAGAATATCATCAAAAAGTTCATTTATTTCACTAATTCAAATTAAAAAGTGAAACCCATATATTGTATAGAATCATTACACACAGAGTGATATACAGTAGTTCAAGCATTTCTTTATTTTAATTTTGATGATTATGGCTTACAGCTAGTGAAAACCCAAAATTCAGTATCTCAGAAAATTACAATATTACATAAGACCAATAAAAAAAGGATTTTTTTATGGTGTCACGCTCTAATTAGCTAATTAACTCAAAACACCTATAAACATTTCCTTAGCCTTAAAATGGTCTCTCAGTCTGGTTCAGTAGGTTATACAATCATGGGGAAGACTGCTGACTTGTCCAGAAGGCAGTCATTAAGGACCTCCACAAGGATGGTAAGTCATTAACTGTCATTGCTAAAGAAGCTGGCTGTTCACAGAGTGCTGTATCAGAGCATATTAATGGAAAGTTAAGTGGAAGAAAAGTGTGGTAGAAAAAGGTGCACAAGCAACAGGGATAACCACAGCCTTAAGAAGATTGTAAAGCAAAACCCATTCAAGAATTTGGGGGGAGATTCACTAGGAGTGGACTACGGCTGGTGTGAATGCTTTAGACACCACCACACACAGACATATCCAGTACATGGCCTACAACTGTCGCATTCCTTGTGTCAAGCCACTCCTGAACCGGACAACGTCAGAAGTATCTTACATGGGTTAAGGAGAAAAGGGACTGGACTGTTGCTCACTGGTCCAAAGTCTTCTTTTCAGACGAAAGTAAATTTTGCATTTCATTTGGAAATCAAGGTCCCAGAGGCTGGAGCAAGAGTGGAGAGGCACAGAATCCAAGTTGCATAAGGTCCAGATGTTTCCACAGTCAGTGATGATTTGGGGAGCCATGTCATCTGCTAGTGTTGGCCAATGTGCTTTATCAAGTCCAAAGTCAGCGCAGTCTTCTACCAGGAAATTCTAGAGCACTTCATGCTTTCCTCTGCTGACCGGCTTTATGGAGATGTGGATTTCATTTTCCTGCAGGACTTGGCACCTGCCCCCACTGCCAAAAGTACCAATACCTTGTTTAATGATCATGGTATCACTGTGCTTGATTGGCCAGGAAACTTGCCTGACCTAAACCCCATAGAGAATCTGTGGGGTATTGTCAAGAGGAAGATGAGAGACACCAGACCCAGCAATGCAGGTGAGCTGAAAGCTGCTATCAAAGCAACTTGGGCTTCAATAACACCTCAGCAGTGCCACAGGCTGATCCCCCCCATGTCACGCCACTGAATTTGGGGTTTTCACTAGCTGTAAGCCAAAATCATCAAAATTAAAAGAAAGAAATGCTTGAAATAAATCACTCTTTGTGTAATGAATCTATAAAATATATTTCACTTTTTGCATTGAATTACTGAAGCAAATAAACTTTTGAGATGCACCTCTAAGTGTGTTTTATAATTTATGACTCTTGTATCACTTCTGCTGTTCCCTCCCACAACCCCTAGGGTTGTGAAAATCATTTTTCATGGGAGCAGCCTGTTATAAATGTTTATTTGTAAAAGAAAGACTATGTGTATACTGTAAATACAATATAGTTCCCCTTTAAAAAAAGCACTTTGGTCTATGTTTGCTTCTTTTTCTAAAACATTGATTGGTACCAGGGATGCGATTCAGTTTCAGATCCAAGACTAGCCCAGCTTATTTGTGGTTTGCAGATGAAGGGAACTAATGCATGATTTTTCCACCCTAACAGCCAACTACCAATAATGAACTTCCTGGCCAGTAAACTTTGGTCAGTGAGCCACCCCCTTCACTATAAAGGGTTGGGTTTTCAGAAGCTCTATTGCAATGTGCTTAGCTATGATAGCTAAAGTATGGCAAGTGCTGCTGATAACATGCAGATTAGTGTAGGGCTTGTAGGCAATGGTCTCTTAAAGTGTTCGCTAGCCCAACATTTCATATTCCTTAATATGTGCCTGCTGTACCATGTACCGTGTATCCTTTTCTCTTTGTATTCCTTTGTGTGAAATCACTGGTGTTCCTGCCAGTCCCTCTGTTTTCCTATTAAACCTGACCACACTAAGCAGGAGAACACACAGTAGTCAGTTCTCTAGCTATGCTGGGAACTCAGCCTGCTCTCCTCCAATGATCAGACTTATCCTGACTGTTGCATGGCAGAGTTTAGCCTGGGACATTGCATATGTTTTGGGGTACTTGGGAGGCAGACTGTTTCCAATGAGTCATAGGATGAGGCCAGTGGGAAAGAAGTGACTGTGCTGTCATGGTCTGAGAATACTGCACAGGTTCTCAGCTTGGCCAATTTTTACAAAGTTGAGGGCTTTAGTTTTATTTTTTAAGAGTAACCTTTCCTATAGCTTTTAGATTTGTTGTGGCTGCTCACTCTACTGTTTAGTTCAAGCCTATTAAGGCAAGATAAACAAAATATAAAGTGTCACAGCCCAGCTGCTGTATTTAAAGAGGTTGTAAACCCAAACATTTTTTTTTTTTAACCTGAAAGAGAAACACATGCATACTAGCTCATTATGAAATACTTACCTTACAACGAGCCCCCGCCGTGCCGCCCGCTTACCTCTATGGATCCGGGATCGCGGCATCCGATTGGCTGGAGCCACAGTGACGTCACTCCCACGCACGCGCGCGTGAGCCGACGGTCACGGCACGGGGCTCTGAAGGAACGGCACCAGTGGCCGTTCCTTCAGAGCGCATGCGCCAGTGACGTCACTGGCTGCATGTAAGGTAAATATCTCCTAAACGGTGCATGTTTAGGAGATATTTACAGTACCTAGAGGTAAGCCTTATCATAGGCTTACCTATAGGTAAAAGTTGCAGAGGAGGGTTTACTTCCTCTTTAAGCCAAGGTACCGTATATACTCGAGTATAAGCCGAGTTTTTCAGCATGTTTTTCATGCTGAAAATGCCCCCCTCGGCTTATACTCGAGTCACTGGCTTCACTGTGTTTTTAAAAATGGCGCCGCTCGGCGCCGACGTGTCACTGCGCATGTGCCGCATGCCCGGGAATAGCCGAACGTGTTCGGGCTTCCCGAGCATCAGCGGCGCATTTGCGGTGACGTAGTATTGGCGCCGGGCGGCGCAATTTTTAAATCGAAAGTGGCTCACCGACAGGTAAGTGAGACTCCTCCGCAGCCCCTGCATTTCCTCATGCAGTGATGCGGGCATGGTACAGGACATTCTCCTGTACCACGCCCGCAGCACTGCATCTCCTGTGCCATGCCTGTACATACTGTGCCATGCCTATACCTACTGTACCATGCATATACCTACTGTGCCATGCCTGTACATACTGTGCCGTGCCTGTACTTACTGGGCCATGCCTATACCATCACCTGTGCTATGCCTATACCATCACCTGTGCCATGCCTATACCATCTCCTGTACCATGACCTGTGCCATGCTTGTACCATGATCTGTGCCATGCCTGTACCATGACCTGTGCCATGCCTGTACCATGACCTGTGACATGCCTGTACCATGACCTGTGCCATGCCTATACCATCACCTGTGCCATGCCTGTACCATCACCTGTGCCCTGACCTGTGCCATGCCCTTACCATGACCTATGCAATGCCTATACTATGACCTGCGCCGTCTCCTGTGCCATGCCCACAGCCCCTGTTTTGTGTCTTGTAGTGGTCCAGTTGGGTCCAGTAGCTGCTGCATTTCCCACCCTAGGCTTATACTCGAGTCAGTGAGTTTTCCCATCTTTTGTGGTGAAATTAGGGGTCTCGGCTTATATTCAGGTCGGCTTATACTCGAGTATATACGGTAAATCTAAAAGTACAAAATCAATTGTCCAAAATATGTGATGCCAAAATATTGCTTTGCTGACACTGTCCATGAAAATCTTTATGTTCCATTACACCATATACCTTATGGATTTTCCTCCTAATAGATTTCAATGGTTTTTTTCTTTTTTTTTTTTTTTTTGAACAAGCTTTTCCGGTTAAACCCTTTTCCCCCGTTTTTTTTTCTAAATAATCTAGAGCCTTAAATAAGGTCAGATAATATAATAATAAAAAATACAAAGACAAAAGGATAAATAAAAAAAAAAAAAACGTGGACTCATCTCCATTGGTTTGCTATCAACTTTGACATTTTTGCACAGTGCTTCCTGACAGTTGATTCCAGTATATGTCAATGAGAATTTCAGGCTAAAATCCTTATTTCAGTGCAGTGAATGTGTGTCCAAATAGGATCAAATTTAACAGGTCTCCTTAGAAATTAATAACCAATCGCAGATAAAATAAATGAATCACCTTTTGAAAATAGCAAATGTTTCAAAGTTAACAAAACAGACAATTGTTACTAAGACCTAGACTTCCTAATGAAGATTGGGAAATCTAGATACTGGGACGAGTGTGGTTAGCTTGATGGACATTCACAGACAAAATAAAGACATAAATGATTGCCTAATCTATCATTCTACATAAATAAACCCAAAAATTTAATATAGTTGCTATGTGAAATAAATGTTAAAGTGAGTCATATTACGCCTGCAGTTTATGTTTCAGGAATAAAAGTAATACAGGAAATATGCACTCAAATAACCAGGCTGAGAACATTCGGCTTTAGACAAACACAGCTTTTGTTCTCTGCCTCGAAGCTATAAAAATAAATGGGAAATTGAATCTCTTTCTAGTACTTAAGGCGTGGAACAGTTTAGAGCTGAAATAAATAACAATTGTTTTTATAATAATCAAACACATTTTGATACACAGCAAACAGCCAGTATTGACTGATTGTATGTTAATCAAGGCCTTACCTTTTCAAACCCCAACACTAAGGTTCACATCTATGTGGCTGTGCTTGATCCATTTTTCCAGCGTTTTTTGCGTTTTTGAACCCGCGTTTATGCATGCAGTTTTCATGCATTTTGCGTTTTTCATTTTTTCTCTTTAACAAGCTTCCTGGGAAGCTGGCCTCCTTATTCTTAATAGCCGATGAGTCATCAGTGGTCAGTGGGGTTCTTCACTGACAGTTGAATGTAAAAAAAAAAGAATTGCCGGCAATAAAAAAATGGGGGAAAAATTGCAGGAGGTCCCCCCCCCCCCAATCCATACAAGGCCCTTTGGGTCTGGTATAGATTTTTAAGGAAAGCCCACAACTTTTTTTTTTCTTTAATGGTGTGCGGTCCCACCCAAAATCTATACCATTAGCCCCATGCAGCCTGGCAGGTCAGGGTAGGGTGGGAAAGAGCAAGCGCCTACCCCCTCCCCCCTCCCCCCTCCTGAACCATACCAGGCCACATGCCCTCAACATGTTGATGGGGGCAATGGCCTCTTCCCCACAACCCTGGCTGTTGGTTGTGGGGGTCTGCGGGCTGGGGGGTTTAAGTGAATCTGGAAGCCCCCTCCCCCCTATGTGAATGAGTATGGGGTACATAGTACAGCAGGCGCCCCCTGATTTGAATTTATGTTTACATTCTTAAAGAGGTAAAGTCTGCACAATGTAAAAAATATGTTTCAGAAGATAGATTTGTGAAGTCTTAGAAGCCTTTTGGTTATGGAGATTTACAAAGAGTAATGTATAGACCACTTCTGGAAAATATACATAGTTACTGCTTGTTAAAATTTTAAAAAACTTTTTAGTCCATAGTCTAGACACGGGTGCATGTTAAAATCAGGACATGCATTAAATATTACAGCAATGTCTAGTGACTTACAGTACTGAAAACCAAAATAATTTAAATGTTCTGCAGCTGACTCTTCCATATTGCTAAATGCTGGTTGCCATTGAATGCTGCTTTTTATACTATGTTATGAAATAGCATACCTGCCTATCCCAGTTTTCTATACAGCACTACAAAGTAAACCCACCCGTTTCCCCTTGTTTGCTCATTCTCATAAAACGACCCCCTTCCCATCTACTGCCTTCTCCGTTACATTTGCCTATCCTTACATTGATGATGCATAAAGCATGGAAATGCATGCAAGGTATGTTCCTTTAGCTGTCGAAAACGACGAAGATATTTTTTTTCCTCCTACAATTCAGAAATAATACTGATTAACAGTGGTTAACTGGCTTCCATTAAATTGTCCTACAGTGTCAGCAGAGTATACCTGTATAAATGGTTTTTAAGCTCCTTTATAAACAGTTAAAGCAAATGTAAAGAAAAACTTAAAACAAACAAAAAAAAATAACAAACATCTCTATACTTACCTGCTCTGTGCAAAGGAATTGCACAAAGCAGCCCCGAACCTCCTCTTCTTGGGTCCCTCCCCAGCACTCTTGGCTCCTCCTCTCTGTCCAGTGCCCTCATGGGAAGGGGCTTCCCATGGGGGCACTCATGCATGCTTGCTCCTGAGCCCCGCTGTCTGTGTCAATGGACTTGGCCCCTGCTGCTCCCTCATCACTGGCTTTGATTGACAGAACTGGTAGCCAATGGCTCCCAGTGCCCCAGCAAAGTTAGTGAGACACAGACGTGACGGGAGAGAAGAGCTGTAGACGTACACAGGGCTGAATTGAATGAGGGATCAGGTAAGTATAAGGGGGGGGCTAAATATTTTTTACCTTAATGCAGGGTAAAAAAGGTAAAAAGGTTAAATAAAATATTTAGGCTTTAGAATCGCTTTAAATGTTCTCTGTGGGGGGCCGTGGCCGGGATGTGATCTAAACAGGATGTGTGCAAGCTGAGCTCCGCTCCTACCCGATCCTGCATCACATCCTTAACGGTGTGACACTGCTTCTCTGACTTGCTCAGCAGCTGGATTCCTTGCCACTTTCTCAGTGATCAGCAGGAAGTGTGTTTCTATGTCCCTGACTAAGCTCAAGCTGCCCCAAACCCTCCATGGGATCTTCCTGCACTCTGCGACCGGTGGCCATCTTGGACATGAGGTCTTCATCGGCTGCTGTGTTGGCTGGCACACAGACATCCCAGGCAGACGTGGAGGAGACAGGACCAACTCCAGCGGACCCGTTTGCGGTCATCACCTCTTGCAAGGAGGCGCTCACCTCTAAGATAGACACGATGGTTACCGACATTAGCCTCATAGACACGGCATGGAGAAATACAGGGGACGGCTCTCTGAAGTTCCATATATCAACCATGGAGGACACAGTACAGACTGACTCTAGGGAGATCCAAGTGCTGCAGCAACAGGTAAAGGCTTTTCAAGAAAAATCCATGGATATGGGAAAACCCTTTATGCCACAATTTCTCACTGACCTCAAGCGCCTACAAAACATGCCTCCCATGTTTGTAGTTGAGAGGGCCCAAAATCAGTCTACTATACCCGAGTCGGCTACGGATCCTGGATGGTGGCACAGCCAGGTTCTTTGACACGCCGGCTATGGTGGAGGGCTGGCTGGAGTCCCACTGATTCTATATCATCATAAATCCTACACATGTAAGTTCTTCATTATTGCTACTTCTTGAAGACACCTCTACACTCACTGCATCTCACTCACTTGGCTTTGGATATCTGATTTGCTTACCCTGACTTTACTCATGGCTCCTTGTCCATCAGGGCAAGGCGTGCTGTGTTTACTTCTATGCTTCTTGGTCATGCCATCATCATTTCCCTCTGCAGGGAGTGGTTGACTCTGACTACAACACTAAAGACTCACTGTGAGTCTTTCGTTTTAGCTTTTTTTTTTATTCCAACCCCCCCCCCCCTTCTTTTTTTTTCTACAAGTTCCACATGCCATGTACGCTTGACAGGTGGTTACTTGTTCAGGAGTTCCCCATTTTTTCTGTGGTTCAGCTTAGATTTATTCAGTCTGTTAGATCAGGGTCAAAGCCCTTCTCTGCAGGTGCTTTTTTCTTTTTTGCAGAGCTCGGGCACGGAGTTCAAAAATTCCGATTGATGTTAGTTGTTTTCTTGTCGATTTTTTTTTTTTGGTGCTCTGGCTCTCGCACGTTTTGCTTTCCATCAGAGATTTTCATGTCACACTTAAAGAAAGTGAGTGCTGGTGATGTGGTGAAATGTAGCAACAGCAGCTAGCACACAAAGGTGAATATATAACCCTCAGAAAGACATGTAAACAAAAAGGGCAGCACTAAAAAATCTAAAATGCTAATGAGTGTCCAAATTAGTGCTATAACGAAATATAAATATAACGAGACCAATACCCACATATCAAACTATAATAAGGCTAGTCCATCTGCTAAGGATCCAGTCAAAGAAATTGTAAGTCCTTGAAGAAGCGTGTCATTCAAACGCTACAGTGAATATAGGGAGAAGATCGTCATGTTATCTAGGTTAAATGAAAAGCCACCAGTGCGCTTCTTATATATAAAGTCAACTTAAATAGTGCTCCCCTCCACCGTGCCTATGCACTCACCAGATGTCTGGTGTACAGTATATACACCTTGAGTCCTATTCAACAGGAACTGTTGTTATCGCACCCGGGATTGTTCCAACAGTCGGAACCAGGTGTCCTTAACCCTCTCGCATCCACTGCTATTCAGGGTGAACAGGCTAGCTGGCAGATCCACTCAAATCGTGCCCAGAGTTCAAAACAGGCTGCATGGAATGCTCACAGAAACTGAGCCAAAAAAATGTGCTAACATAGTGTGGTATTTATTGTAAAGGTTAAAACTACATGTACATGTAAAATGATAAAAAACTCACATATGAAGACCACCGTTCCTACAGCATAAGGACACAGCTGCCAAGACGCCAGTGTGTAGGCCCCTGACACGTTTCGTGTACACACGTGTTCACAGGGGAATGCCTATCGATTTCGTTATCAAATCCTTGGTGCGATAAAAACAGTTCCTGTTAAATAGGACTAACTATATTCACTATATTCACTATAGCGTTTGAATGACACGCTTCTTCAAGGACTTATAATTCCTTAGCAGATGGACTAGCCTCATTATGGTTTGATATATGCCTATTGGTCTCATTATATTTATATTTAGTTATAGCACTGAATTGTACACTCATTATCATTTTAGATTTTTTAGCACTGCACTTTTTGTTTACAGAGATTTTCATGTCCTCTACTTTATCATTATAATTTGGTTATGTTGGTTGTTTCTCCATGACCTCTAAACCTGTGCAAACCCTCTTCGGTCCTTTCATGAAACATACCAGATTTAAACTCCAAATTCAAATGTGCCCTCATGTTTCAGTATTAAAAACTTCACAATCTTCATATCGTTTTGCTACTAGAAACACATTTGATGGCCAGCAAAATACTTAATTTGAAACGGCCTTGGATTCAAAGAGCAGTTCATGCTACATATTCCTTCTTCTCAAGAGGGGTATCTGTCTTGATTAGCAAGTCTTCCTCTTGTGTGATGGACAAAGGTGTTACTGACCCACAGGGGAAATTTGTTTCGCTGATAGTTACTGTAAGTGGTCAAAAGTATGTCATTGTGAATGTGTATTTACCACGACCTTTCAAGGTGGATTTGTTATGTTTGCTGCTAGAGAAATTGACACCGCCTTGCCCAGCCAAAATCCTCTTTATGGGTGATTTTACTGCCATTTTATCCCCTGGGTTTGAAAGACCGTCAATCTCTTTGTCAATATCTTCTCACCATACAAGCGATCTTTCCACATGGGCTCAAGCAGCTCTTCTTACTGAAATATGGCACTGAAAGAATCCCTATTTATTTAGGTTTATCAGACCACTGCCCACTACTCCTAAAGGATCGTACCGCCCGAACCAGTTTCGGGGCATTGTGGCGCTTACACCCTAGGTGGATTAGCCATCCTTCTGTTTCCCTGACTTCCTCCATGCAGGAAGCCCACCTCATTCTTCTACCTAAACAGTTTAAAAACCCTACACTATGTACCTCCTACCAGCCTATAGCTTTACTGAATTGTGACTTAAAAATACTCACCAAACTGCTAAAGTCCAGGGCACGACAGGTAGTTTCTTCTTTGATACATAAGGACCAGATAGGATTTAAGCTCTCCAATGCTTATTATTTAGAGGTCCAAAGGCAAATTGTGCCCTGACCCCAACTATGTGTACCACTCTGAAAGCCTGGCAGATGAGACTTTGTCTTGAGTCCACCCCTTCAAACTCAGCTTCTCCTCACGCTCCTTTATGGCTAAATCCTTCTCTTCCTCATTTTTATAATCTTTTAGATCCCACTGCCTGGGCCAAGTATGAGATCAAGACGTTGGAACATACTGTTTCAAGCCATAAACTCTTGCCGTTTTCTTCCCTCAGAGCCAAATTCAACCTCTCTTTTCAGTACGAGCTTAGGTATCTTCAAATTGTCCATGCCTTCAATGCCCAATTTCCTGGTCAGCATCTGGAACTTAAGTATTCTGATTTGGAATCTATACCAGTGTTTCTCAACTCCGGTCCTCAGGGCACACTAACAGGCCAGATTTTAAGTATTACCTTGGGGAGATGCAGACTAGAGTACTGCAATCACTGAGCAGCAAATGATATCACCTGGGATGTATTTCAGTCTTCTTGCAAACCTGGCATGTTAGTGTGCCCTGAGGACCGGAGTTGAGAAACACTGATCTATACTGTGTGTGTCGGGGCTGGAGAAACCCACCTCAGAACTGTATGGCTACTTAACAACGGCAGCTTTACATGAACTATCCTCATTTAAGCAGAAGTAGAGGACAGATGTCCCTGAGATGAACGATGAAGATTGGTCTGAACTATGGAAATTCCATTTCGTGCATCTGGTGTCCATCAGGGATAAACTCGTTCAAATTAAAATTAATCATAGAGCCTACTTTACTCCATACAGACTTCGCAGGATAGATATTACCATCTCTTCATCTTGCTGCTGATGCTCACACCCAGTGGGTGACTTTATGCATGTTTTTTGTCCTGCTCTGAAATTATCACGTATTGGCCTGGTTGAGGAACTAGCCCCAAGGCTAGCAACGAGAATTCTCTTAAGCATACTCTTGTTCTATGCTCAGAAAGCTATCACCCTCCACTGAAAAAAGCCTTATCCTCCTTCAGTTGGATTCTGGAAGAAATTAGTCAATTCCACATTACCTCTATACCAGGATACTTACCGCAATAGGGGTTGCCCAACTAAATTTAACAAAGTTTGGTCATGTTGGTTAGATCAGTGTTTCTCAACTCCGGTCCTCAGGGCACACTAACATGCCAGGTTTGCAAGAAGACTGAAATACATCCCAGGTGATATCATTTGCTGCTCAGTGATTGCAGTACTCTAGTCTGCATCTCCCCAAGGTAATACTTAAAATCTGGCCTGTTAGTGTGCCCTGAGGACCGGAGTTGAGAAACACTGGGTTAGATAACTCTTCCACTGCCACTAATTTTGAATCATATATTTCAAATTCAATATCTTTGGTGACGTAGCTCTGTGGATCCTTGAGGTATAAGTCTGTTTTGTGCTTGGGCTTTAGCACCTTTAAACTTATTTAGCTTACCACTTATTGTTATTTACTAGTTAGTGGTTCCGCTATATTAATTAATTAATTTTATATTTTTTATTTTTATTTTTAATATACTATTTCTTTTTGTTTATTCTATACTGGGTACTTGCCCCTGTGTGGACATCAGTCCCCAATGTCTGTTCTGTATAAATTTTAAAACCAATAAAAACTATTAAAAAAATAGTGTGCACCACCATAGCAAGCCGCTTGCTATGGGGGCTCATGTGCAGGCTCACTCCCTGGCCAGGCTGTCTGCATCATTAGACACACACAGCTCTGCTTAGCCCCACCCCCTGCTCCCTCCTTATAGGAAATGCTTTACAGCAGCAGGAGCTAATGGTTCCCCCTGCTGCCTCTGTGTCCTGTGAGAAGAGAGTGTAAACAGCCCCGCTGCAGATGGGCACAGCACTGGATCTAGACAGCACTCTAGTAAGTAGGGGTGGAGGGGCTATAATAGCATTGGGACATTTTTTACCTTAATGCAGGGAATGTCGAATTAGGTAGATCTTTAGGTAGATTTTTAAAAAGTCCAATCTGTAAGTGCTTTGAGTGTACTTATTCTTTTCAAGTTACACAATAGAAACAGTAAAGCCATCTCTTTCATGTTTAATCTATATCTATAATCTGTACATGACTCTTTGGAGGAAGTGGCTGGAGATGATTTTTGTCACAATATAAGGCAGTTTTAAAAACTGAGTGATATTCATGTGCATAATTATCTGCAACTGCCTGTGTACTGTTGGAATAATAGTAATGTAAAAGTAATGTTCCACAACAGCATTCAGCCTTCGATAGACCTTGAAGCTTTTCATTGACACTGAATGGTAATCATTTGTACATAATGGACACAGTAGACATGTTTAATATTGTTACAGTCATGGGCAAAAATATTGGCACCCCTGCATTTCTGTCAGATAATGCACCACTTCACCCATAAAATTGTTGCAATTACAAATGTTTAGGCATTCTCATATTTATTTCTTTTGGTATGATACAAAAGAGTGGAGAAACAAAAAGACAAATCTGACACATTCCACGCAAATCTCCAAAAATGTAAAGGACAAAATTATACGCACCATCAATTTAATATATGGTAGCACACCCCTTGGAAAAAATAACCAAGATCAGTCACTTCCTGTAACCCTCAATGAGTACACCTCTCTACTGGAATTTTGAATCACTCTTCTTTCCCCAACTGCTCCAGGTCTCTCAGAGACCTGGAGATCCTTTTCCCAACTGCTGTTTTGAGATCTCTCCATGGGTGCTCTATGGGATTTAGATCTGGACTCATTGCTGGCCAGCTCACTACTCTCTAGCGCTTTGTCTGGACAAAGCGCTTTTCGATGTACGCTTTGGGTCATTGTCCTGCGGTAAGACGCATGACCTCTGACGGAGACTCAACTTTCTGACACTGGGTAATACATTGCACCGCAGAATTCTTTGGTAGTCTTCAGATTTCATAATACCATGCACACTGTCATGACATCCAGTGTTTGAAGCAGCAAAGCAACCCCAAAACATCAGTGGACCTCCACCATGTTTGACTGTAGGAACTTTTATTTTCTTTAAAGAAGTAATTTATTTTTCTAAAAACAATAGAATGGTGGGCTTTACCAAAAAGCTATAGTTTTGTTTCCTCTGTCCACAGCACATTCTCCCAAAAGGATTTTGGCCTACTCAGGTAAGTTTTGGCAAACTCTTTAATCAATTTTTCTCTTTCGTCCACATCCAGAGAGATTATCTACAGTGCCATGGGCTGTAAACATCTTGACAATGTTGCGCACAATGGTCACAGGAACTTTAAGATCTCTGGAGATGGACTTGTAACCTTGAGATTGTCCATGCTTTTCCTCAATTTTTGTTCTCAAATCCTCAGACAATTCTTTCCTGCTCTCTCTCTTCTCCATGCTCCGTGTGGCACACAGAAACACACAGAAAGGTTGAGTCAAATTGTCATCATTTTAACTGGTTGCTGGTATGGTATATATTTTTTTAGCACCTGTTAATTGATACAGGTGAGTTTAAATACAGGAGCATCACAAACTTGGAATGCAATTATTTCTTACAATTTTGAGAAGGTGCCAATAATTTTTTTCAAGTTCATTTTTGGAGTTTTACATGGAACGTGTCAGATTTTGCTTTTTGTTTCTCCTCTTTTTTGTGTCATACCAATACAAACCAAAGAAATAATCATGAGAATGCCTAAACATTTGTAATTGCATCAATTTTATGGGCAAACTGGTGTATTATCTGACAGCAGGGATCCCAATATTTTTGGCCATGACTGTATGTACTAATAAGCCCAATAATAAGCTTGACACAATGCTGTGGCTGCTTTGGGAGTACATTTAAAAAAAGTTAGTGCATTTCAGCAAGCATGTTTAGCCTTGTTTGATAGGGTTGTACAAAATGCAGAATGCAAAAAAAAAAAAAAAAAAAGTCAGAAAGTACAGAATCCTCTAGAAACTAGTAGATCTCAGTATAACAGAATAAAAAATGTTTAAGACCTGACTTGCATGGTTGCGTTCTGGCAACACACAGCAACACACGCTACATGTGTTGTTATGTTGCAGTGCCATTCTTTTGAATAGCACAAAGGCCAGAATGCACAGGAGTGTGTTACATTGGAAAAAAATACTACACGTCTTATTTTTAATACATCTTGCATGGATTGACAGTCTATTATTTTCAATGGGCTGCCTTAGGAGCGGTAACGCACCATAAAAATGAAAATAAGCCTTTAGTATCACTTTTTATCATGTGTTACAGTACTTCACACATTGGTATTACTAGAGATAAGGTGGTCAGTTTGCCAAATTGTCCAGATTTGTGAGCAAACTGATTCAACACCCCCATACACATGTATCTAGTAATGAGAGGCACAAGGACACAATAAAGTATTTATTCAGTTATCAGTTCAATTATTCATTCACTGAATTAGTGTTGAGATCAAAATACATAATTAGTGCACTATTTACGTCCCTCTTTATTCTTGCAGTATACATAACACTTCTGTCATGTGCCTATAATGTAAAAAAGACTACATTCAAGCCTGCTATAATTTAATTTGACAAAAGAATAGACAATTATATTAACAATGCTTCTGAACAGACAGGCTTGTAGAATAGCTCATTTGAGTGTCATAAATTAGAGGGTACAAATGTATATATATATATATATATATATATATAACAGTATTGAACAACCAGCTTCCTTTTGTTGGCTATAACAATAAACTTTCATTTCAATCAGTTTATGTGTCAAGAACTCATTTATCACTGTGTCCTGCATCTAAACAGAGGAAGAAATGATCTCCAATGAATTGTGTGCCGTTTACTGGAGCTAGTCAAAGTCAGTATAATAATATGTTGGCTTTGTGGTCTAAAGGACCCTCCATGCGGCTACATTTGCTTGCCTCCCTTAAGGTATCCAATGTTCTGCAATGTCCTGAATTAGGTCCGTAGAGTACCAGAAGGTTATGGTATATTTTATATAATAAAAAAAAAAAAAAAAATCTTAAAAAAATTTAAATAGAAATATAAACTGTCATATAATAAACTAAAACCAAAGAAAATATTATATATATTATGAGATGATACTAACAATAAAGAGGATTTCCTTAAAAAGTTAAAAATTCCCTCAGTAATTCTGCATCTTACTTGGACCTCATTAACCTTTAAGTGCAAATGTATTAGAATGAACAAAACTTGATTTGTGAAAGGGAAGGTGCTCTGTGGGGACACCTCATTGTTACCCTCAGGGATGTTTTTGTTTTTTAACTTTTTTTTAGCTGCCCAAGCCAATTCTGACACATCTG
Organism: Pelophylax lessonae; assembly: GCF_965119305.1. NCBI lineage: Eukaryota > Metazoa > Chordata > Amphibia > Anura > Ranidae > Pelophylax > Pelophylax lessonae. The sequence continues at coordinate 255,515,968 of NC_138771.1, read as the reverse complement.
TCATACATGCAACTTCTGGGCCACATTCTGGGCCACATTCTGGGCCACAGACTGATGGCAGCCCATTATTGCATAATTAATGCTTGGAGTTTGTCAGTTTTTGTGTTTTTTTTGTTCACCCACATCTTGAGGATTGACCACAAGTTCTCAATACAATTAATGTCTGGGGAGTTTCCTGGCCATGGACCCAAAATTTTGATGTTTGTTCCCGAGCCTTATTTTATCTTATGTCAAGGTACTCCATCATACTGGAAAGGCATTGTTCCTCACCAAACTGTTTTTGGATGCTTGGGAGAAGTTGCTCTCCGATGATGTTTTTGTACCATTCTTTATTAATGGCTGTGTTCTTAGGCAAAATTGTGAGTGAGCCCACTCCCTTGGCTGAGAAGCAACCCCACACATGAATGGTCTCAGGATGCTTTACTGTTGGCATGACACAGAACAGATGGTAGCACTCATCTTTTCTTCCCTGGACAAGGTTTTTTCTGGATGCCCCAAACAATTGGAAAGTGGATTCAGAAAATGACTTTACCCCAGCCTTTAGCAGTCCAGTCCCTTTACCTTTTGAGGAATATCATTCTGCCCCTAAAGTTTTTCCTGGAGAGAAGTGGTTTCTTTGCTGCCCTTTTTGACACAAGGCTTTCCTCCAAAAGTCTTCACCTCCCTGTGCGTGCAGATACACTCACACCTGCCTGCTGCCATTCCTGAGCAAGCTCTGCACTGGTGGTGCCCTGATCCTACAGCTGAATGAACTGTAAGAGATGGTCCTGGACTTTCTTGGCGCCCTGAAGCCTTCTTCACAAATGCAGTGGAAATGTTTTTATGGGATTAAGTTAATTTTCATGGCAAAGAGGGACTTTGCAATTAATTGCAATTCATTTGATCACTCTTCATAACATTCTGGAGCATATGCAAATTGCCATCATAAAAACTGAGGCAGCAGACTTTGGGAAAACTATTATTTGTATTGATCTCAAAACTTTTGGCCACGGCTGTACATGCTAAAAGCTGCGTATTGCAGACATGTGTACGTGCTAGGGATCGACCGATTATCAGCAACATCGATATATCGAGGGCTGATATGCACTTTCCCCGATATATATCGGAATCAGATCCGGAGGGTACCGATATTTCGTAAAGTGCTTGTACCAGAGTGATGCCTGCGGCTAGATGCATCACCCCAGTACCAGCGTCCAAAGCCAACGGTCGACCGTCTTGTAATGACAACCGATGCGGCTGACAAGTTGCTCAGCTGTCATTACAAGGAGAAGGAGGGGACGCCCCCCCCTCCCGCCGCCTTCCACGGCTCGCCCGGGTCTCCCGTCTCCCGTCCCACCGGGAGACCCGGGCAACCAGCCTGCACGGCCGCTGAAGACCCAATCAAAGCTGCATTCGGCTCTGATCGGGTCTCCGTCATGACATCACTTCCGGGTACTGGCGCCAGATTCAAAAAAATTACAGCATTCAAAACAGCCAAACTTGGCATTTTGAATGCTTTTAAGTGCAGAGGAGGGGTGTGTGGTCTTTTAGATCCCCAGATCCCTCCACAATAGTACCTGTCAAGTAAAAAAAAAAAAAAAAATGTTTTAAATGTATGAAAATATCGGCCTATATTGGCCGATACCGATATGCGATGACCAAAATATCGGTATCATTATCAGCAATGAAAAAACTATATCGGTCAATCACTAGTAGGTGCTTTTAGGTGTGTATCTAGCATTTAGAAGTTAATGCATTCTGTTTGCCAGAATATCAATTTATTGGAATGCATTAACACTCAAATGCTAGACACGTCTATTGTTTATGCACATTAATGCATGTTTAGGTGCGTTCCGCATTTTTTTTCTGCTTTTCTGCTCCACTCCTGAATGAGCATTTAGTCTTTTTTTTTTGTAAACACTCCTCTTCCAATATGCTTATAAACACCGATGTGTGCACAGATTCATTGGCTTACATAGAGGTGCTTAATAATCTGAAAAAGGAAATGCTCAATGCTTGCAAAAGCTGCAGGTTTTTTTTTAAATCTCTGTGGGCCTGAGCCTTTACAAGTAAACTTCTCAACTTTTCTTCAAATATACTACTCACTGCCTAGGTTAACCTCAGTTATGTTATTATGAATTATTAGAATAGGGAAGCATTAATCTGTCTTTATCATGCCTGTGACAAGGGCTTGATTTAGCATCAGGCACAGTTGTCCTATTCCCACAGGTACCTGTGGGGGAAATTCTCCCCACCTTTCTTATCCTACTGTAAATATGCCATCTCACTATGTATAGTTCAATGCTGATTAGCTTATTGATCCATTCCCTAACCTTTATTCATTGTCTCAACACAGCACATTTCTTATGTTGAGACAACATTAGAAAAGTAAATGAACTGACAGACAGCAAAAGCCAATAAAAGTTACCATACACATCTCAGCATGCAAGAAGTGTACTGTACTGACTCCAAACAGAATTTTATGAAAGTTGGCAGTGGTTAAAGTAGAGCTACACTGCATAAGAGCACCACAAACCAAAAACACTACTTACAGTATTTATCGGCATGTAACACGCACTGTTTTCCCCTGAAAATATAGTGCAAACAATGAGTGCTTTTTTTTTTACCAACGTGGGGGGGGGGGGGGCAGGGATCATCAGGCTTGCCGCCCCGCCTCTCCTGGCCCTGGGACAGCCCTGCCAGTGTACTCTGCAGTTAAGAAAAAAATCACAGCCAGCCCCATTTCATAGATCCTTCCTACATTATATCACTGTCATTTAAAAACAGTGCCTCTAAATACCTTGTTAGCTTTCTAGCCACTCTCCTCCTCCTGCTCCTCCTCCTCTGAGTGTAGCTTCAGATTGGTGAAGGAGAGTGATCACATGACCGGCCATTAAACGTCAGAGGGGAGCGGTCACATGATCGGCCATGAAAGAACGGCGCTAACAAGGTATTTAGAGGCATCAGTTTACAATAACAGTGACACAATGTAGGAAGCATCTATGAAAAGGGGCTGGCAGTGATTTTTTTTTACTTTAGAGTACGCTGGCAGGGCTGTCCCAGGAGACTGGGGGTCTCCTAGGAGTGCAGGGGGGCTGTGCAGTGTAAAGAGGGCTTTATAATAAAAGGGGTGTGTAGTGTACATGGGGGGGAACTGTGTAATGTAAAGGGGGGCTGTATAATGAAAGGGGCTGTGTACTGTTATTTTTAATTGTTTAAAATGTTTCTTTCCTGAAACTTATTTCTTAAAATGAAGGTGTATGTTATACGCTGGTGCGTGTTATACGCCGATAAATACAGTAATTCATTTTTAATATTCAAAGCAAACTCCACCATCCACCCATGTCTCCATGCTTTATTTTGTTAGGAATTCACTGTGAAAGACACCCCCTAGCATTTCTGACCATGGCCATCTTGAGTAAGGGCATATGATACATGTAGCATTTACGTCCTGGAATCCATCTGCCCTGAGATCAAGCATAGAGGCAGGAGGGTGTGCTTAGCTGGGAAATCCCTCCCCCTCTCCTCCCCTCCTGAAGACCCCTGGGATGACATACTTTGCCTATGCAAGTAACCAGAAAGTAACTAAAGAAATGTAAAAAAAAAAAAAGTTTAAAAGAAATAAATATGATATACTTTCCTATCTATTTACTAATGCTAGCAGCATGATGATTAAAAGAATCAATGTTGATTGGGAGAGTGAAGTTCCACTTTAAGTGAATTAAACGGGACGAATGTAGACAGAATTAGGTAACAGGCCTGCCCTAACAAAGGTCCATATTAGGGTTCCTATAACACCACTATAAGTTATTGTACTGTGCTAAATAACAATGCTTTTGTGTTCCTAAATTATAAAAAAAATAAAAAATAAAAGGTTTGCAAATGTGACAATTATGTTAATTATATTTATATAAAAAATGCTGAACCCCTAAGGACAATATATATTGGACTAGCAGCTGAATACTCAAGGGCAATCCAAAAAACACCTCCTGAAACATGTATAAAAATAGTGCAGCGCAATCCTAGTAATATAACATGGAAAACATGCTAAAGATAAGTCCCCAATACAGGTGCAGGTGAAGATAGAGAAAACAACAGTCCAAATATTCAATGGCACAAATCCCAGAGCAAATGATCCAAAAATCCTTGATGTGACAGAAAGAGTGCTCAAAAGATCCCGCCACCTGTCATTCTCTGCCTCTCACCTTATCTTTGCGATGTATGTAGCATCTTCAGCTGCACCTGTATTGGGGACTTATCTTTAGCATGTTTTCCATGTTATATTACTAGGATTGCGCTGCACTATTTTTATACAATTATATTTATATGTATTAAATCCATCTTAAATGTCAAATATCACTTCCAATTCAAGACTGTTGACCACAAAGAGAGACTTTCTTGTAAAGTTAAAATGTTTGTGGAATAACTTTCTGTAATAAACTATGTCTTTGGTACCTGAAAACTTCCCTCTATCTTAGCAGAAGCTCTGCCAGAGTCATCTAGGGTGCTACTGGCAGCATTTCTACCATTTTCTGCAGCACACTTGAATACTGTTCATGCTACTTTTGCATTGGCAATGGCAGTTAAATTTTAAAGCGGAGTTCCGGGCACAAAAAAGATTTTTTTTTTCTGTGCCCCTCCGCTAGGTATGCCGCACCTGAAAAGGAATTGGATAGTTATTTTTTTTTTTTTTTGTTTACTCACCTTTTTATTGACGATCGTAAATACTCACCTATGACAGCTTCCTCCTCCAGCGCCGAGGCTCACCCCGTCACTTCCTGCCTCGTGATGATTCCTGGGAGCTAAACGTCATAGCTCCCAGGAATCAATGCGCCGCACCGGCCCCACTCGTCATTTCCGGGCGACGCCGCATTCCCCTGCTAAACAGCTTCTGGGCATGCCCAGAAGCTGTTTAGGAATGCGGCGCCGCGCCGGAAGTGACGAGAGGGGCCGGTGCAGTGCATTCTGGGACACGAAGACGCGGAAGAAGACAGAGAAGAGGACCGCGCTGGCTTCAGCTGCCCACAACCGAGATGGAAACGCTGTGGAAGAAAATTTCTAAGTAAGTATTTCTTCTAAAAGGTAAGTGCGAACCGGGACAGATCAGAGGCTAGCCATTGTGGAATGTGCTAGCCCTGACTGTCCCGGGGGTATGTTCAACAAAAAAAAGTTTCTCTGCCCGGAACTCCGCTTTAAGGACAAGATTTGTCCTCAAAGGCCCATGCAATACTGATACACAAGGTATTAGCAAAATGTTATAAACAATAATCTCTGGAAAAAAAGAAACACACACACACAACACATGGTAAATAAACAGGGAAAGCTAGTCAGATAAGAAGATAGGGAAGAAAGCTATGGAATGGGAGGAGAAGGTGGGGGGAAGGAGTCATGAAACTGTTTGCCAGTAAATAAAAAATGGGGTCCACATTCAGCCCAATATCTTTTGTGTTAAATGTTATCATTTGTAGTTCAAAGGCTCTCCTTTTTTGAGTATTTTTAAAATTCTGCTTAAAAACTACAACATTTATGCCTTCCATAGAATGGGTCTGGTTCTTACAGGTGTGCAGTAAACGTCTTCCTTGAGTTCTTCTATGGTGTGCCTTTGAAGATTTATTATTTTCTGTCATTTCTATCCTGTCCCACCAATGTGGCATCCCCGCTTACACTTGTTTCATTAAATGATACTGTTGGTGCAACTTAATGATCCCGTAATACTGAAGGTGATTTTTGTGTGGGTGACATTTTTTGATATATTGATGTGGCTGCACAGTTTTCAGTGTTTATTGTTGCTGGGGTTTGTTCCCTTGTATGTGTCTCTGTAATCAGAATAAAGTTCCCTGTTGAATATATTTTGTCTGAGGTTAGGTATTTGCCTGAAGGTCAACATTGGGAGTTGTTGGAATATTACTTTCAGTGTTTGATCCTTTGTTTTAATGCATTGAAGCATTTTAATTATCTATCTTATCCCTTCTAGGGATTGGATTGTATGTGGTTCTCGTATGTATGTTGTTTTTTTTTTTTCGCTTTGTATTTTAGGGGAATTTTTCTTTGGGTTTTTAAAGCAGCGTTTATGTGGTTACTAATGGTTTGTTGCTGTAAACATTCTGGAAGGATTCTGATAGTACCTTCTGATTACCCTGTAATCTGCACCCCTTTCAGCCAACATTTAAAACATTTAATGGGTATTTTTCAGAAGTTGTCTACATCTTTCTGCCTTCCTTGATGCCCTTGGAATGTCTTCCCCTTCTACTTCAGAGCTTCTAATAATGTTTGAATGGTCAGGTCCCAATGGGGCAGATGTACTGTATACCTAGACTTCCTACATGGGTCTTGTGTTTACTGTCCTAATTAAAACCCTGTATAGCAGCACATGGGTGATATAGTGGCACACTGGTTAATGGAATCACTCTACATTTGTACATTGCATCAGTCTAGTAGCTTTATCCCACTGGTAATATGACTTTAACTTAATAAAATGACATCATTATAGCTCTATGGTATAATTGTAGCTTTGGTAACATAGCATAACTTGCGTAACAAATATAAATCACTCTGATGGCTTAAAGGGAAGCACCAGTCTCCCCCCAAAAAAGTTTAAAGTCAGCAACTACAAATACTGTAGCTGCTGATTTTTTATATAAGGACACTTACCTGTCCAGGGATCCAGTGCTGTCCTCACCTGAGCCAATTTTTCAATGGGCTTTGGGTCCAGGTGCGGTCATCTTAACTAAGGGCAATTCTAACTTGTGGCTTTACAGCTGGCTTCCCACTGCTCATGTGTGGGCCGCGCTGCGCTTTGTGACTGATCCTGCAGTCTTCTGGAACCTGTGGTGTGTCCTAAAAGGCTGAAGAAGAGGGGGGGGTGAACTTCCACCCGGATTAACTAGGTTATCCAGGCAGAAGTGAGACGGGGTATCTGAGACTGTCAAAACCAGATACCCACTCACTCCTACCCAAAAAATAGTGTCAATTGTTAGAGGAGTAGGGGAGAAAAAGCAGAACTTTCCATTTTGGGTCATGTTTCGCTTTAACATTTGGTATGATTTGAAGACAGTTCCTAAAGAGGACGCGAACTGAGGAAGTTTAAAAAGCAAGCAGATAGCAAAGAGCTAGTCACCAGTATTGCCTGTGGTCCCTCTGCAGGTATTCTTTTCCCCAGGACTAAGTTATCATGTCTGTGTCATTGCGTAGATGCAGCCATCTTTTAAGGCAAATTAGTACCCTTTTCATTTAATTGAGAAATACAGAAGTTGTTTAAGTGGGAAGCTCAATGATATATAATAAATTCCAACACTCTGTGCCGGTTAACGCTAATGCGATGCCAGGCATTGCACGTGATTCGCCACGCATTGCTGTACAGATCACATGCGATATCTTTGCAATGCGATTTCAGCCATACAAAATGTAAGGCTGAAATCGCATTGCATTCGCACCAAAAAAGTGCAGGACCCTTTTTTTGGTTCGCACTGGAATCAGATCGCATGGGTGTTAACACCTATGTGATCCAATTCCTGCACCATTTCACAGTTCGCACTGTGATCTGCGAACCAATCTGGGGGTGTCATTAAATTTACAATGACACCCCAAGAGCAGATCTCAGTGTGAACCAGTGTGTGCGATTCTGGTGCGATGCGGGAAGCGGCACTGATTCGCAGGGTTTCTCTCATCGCACCAGTGTGAACCAGGACTTAGTCTTGTTTGCAAGTTTGACATATACAGTCACCATGTATCATATTTCTTCTGCCGCATGAAATAAATAAAGTTATGCATATTTTTTTTAAAATGAATTATTTTTTGTTCCAGGCTGTATATTTGTTGACAGTGTAGCCTACTGAAAACATATAAAGCAGTGTAACCTAAGCAAAACAGAGTGTTTGTAATCATAAAAGAGCAGTAACCTATACAGGGCCAGCGTGACCATAAGGCAGGACAGGCAGCCGCCTAGGGAACCAGGATGGGGCGGGGGGTAAAATCCTTTTCACACACCGAGCAGATTGGAGCTCTATTGTGGGATGCAGAGTGACAAGCCAGAGGATGAGCCCGGTCCTGGGGATGAGGATAAACAAGAGATGGCAAAGCAGGGGGAGTGTCTACTCCCCCAGGCACCATGATCGGCTTGTACAGTGTGAAGATCGAGAACGGCTATACCTCCCTAGCCCTGGTGCTTCACAGCCTCTGGCAGCCTGTCATAGTGACACAGTGAGAGCGGGTAAAGCCAGCTTGCACAGGAGTCGGACTGTATCCTGTCTGCACTGTCCTCCTAACCCCTCCCTAACTCTGCTGCTTGTCCAATCCGATAATCTGTCTCCCATTTGTGTCCGCCCAACCACGCCCACACTCCAGCAACCAGCATGCAATGCACTTGCTCTGTACTGTGAGAGGAGTTTTGAGGGCCGCTGGGTGGCAGTTTTCAAACAATAGCTGCCACAGCCCTGGGGGACCCCAGCCTGAATGGGGGAGACATAATTGGTGAGTGACTTCTATCCCCAGACAAACCCCCCTCTCTGTTCCCACCCCTTTATGCTATGCACCTTCTCTCCCCTTTCTTTTTCTCTCTATACCCCCCTCTTTTCCCCCTGCCTATATACTACCCTAGCCTGTCCATATACTGCCCTATCCCGTCTGTATACTGCCCTAGCCTGTCTGTATACTACCTTAGCCTGTCCGTATACTGCCCTAGACTGTCCGTATACTGCCCTAGACTGTCAGTATACTGCCCTAGCCTGTCTGTATACTACCCTGGCCTGTCCATATACTACCCTAGCCTGTCCATAAACTACCCTAGTCTGTCCATATACTCTCTAGCCTGTCCATAAACTACCCTGGCCTGTCCGTATACTATCCTAGCCTGTCCATATACTACCCTAGCCTGTCTATATACTACCCTAGCCTGTCCGTATACTACCCTAGCATGTCCATATACAACCCTAGCCTGTCCATATACTACCCTAGCATGTCCATATACTCTCTAGCCTGTCCATAAACTACCCTGGCCTGTCCGTATACTATCCTAGCCTGTCCATATACTACCCTAGCCTGTCTATATACTACCCTAGCCTGTCCGTATACTACCCTAGCATGTCCATATACAACCCTAGCCTGTCCATATACTACCCTAGCCTGTCTATATATTATCCTAGCCTGTCCATAAACTACCCTAGCCTGTCTGTATACTACCCTAGCCTGTCCATATATTACCCTAGGCAGAAAGAGAAAAGATGTACACCGCTCCAAAGTTATCTGCAGGTGTGGAGTATAACAACACTACTTGTGGCAACCACCCTGGCTGCCTGCTGAGGTCTGCAACCCGGAACATCCATATAGCAGAAAGAGAGGTGTGGCACATCTAGAGTAGTTAAGAAGTCTGTGGTTTATTGGTATTCCATACTCACAGGCTTAAAACATGGCACACAGGAGAACCACAATGTTCAGCAGACGTGTTTCACACAAAGTGCTTATTCATTGCAGTGTGTGTCATGTTTTAAGCCTGTGAGTATGGAATACCAATAAACCAAAGACTTCTTTACTACTCTGGATGTGCCGCATCACTCTTTCTGCTATATATATTACCCTAGCCTGTCCGTAAACTACCCTAGCCTGTCCATAAACTACCCTAGCCTGTCCATATACATGTGAACAATAGCTGGTGTGAGGAAGCGAGCAGGTGCCGCCACTATTTATCTTCTGGCCGGATCCAGAGGCACAGGTGTGGGCCTGCAGACTACAACTGAAGAAATAGTGGAGAGTCAGGGGAGGAGCCAATGGGGGTGGCAAAGTTAGATTTTGCATAGGGTGTCAAAAATACTTGCACCAGCCCTGAACCTATAGCAATTTATCAGCATTTATTCAGCAATACTCTGACAAGGACGAGATGAATCCTGATTAGTTGCTTTGAGTTTCTGCACTCATACTGACTATACGCTTGGCAACTTTCCAGCACTAATGAATTTGTTACCAACTGACCTTACAATCATCCTAATTGACCTTTACTTCATTTCAGGAAACAACAGGTTATTGCATGTTTTACTTCAAGAAAGAAGCTATACAATGATATAATTATTTTAAGTATTTTAGTTACAATGTAGCAATCTCATATACATTAGAAATGTAACCAGTAAAAGAGGAGTTACAGCAACCTGTCAAAGAACAAAAAAAAGTCAGCAGCTACAAAAAGTGTAGCTGCTGACTTTTAAAAATAGCCACTCAGCTGTCCCAAGGTCCAGCAGTGCACTCAGCCCAGCTGTTTTCACCCTCTCTCTTCCCTCAGCGGTGCCGGCATCTTCCCTATGGGCACCCGGCTGTGACAGCTTGCGGCTTCACAGCCAGGTGCCCACTGCGCATGCGCGAGTCTCGCTGCGCATTGTGAATGGTGGATGCAGTCTTCTGGGACCTGTCAGTGTCCCAGAAGACTTCAGGGGGGGGGGGGGGTAGGAAGGAGAATTTCCGTTGCAGAGCGGCGCTCAGAACGCAAAGTGAGAAGCAGGTACCTGTCAAAAAGGTACCTCCTCCACCCCTTCCACACCACCCCCCCCCCAACCCCCCCCCCCCCCCCCCCGGCTCCTCAAAACAATTGTGTAAGAGGGACGGGGGCAATTTTTTGGAATTATAAAATAAGAAAACAGTAAAGTTACCCACATTTTTTTCTATAATGTGAAAGATAATGTTACGCTGAGTAAATTGATACCTAACATGTCATGCTTTAAAATTGTGCACGCTTGTGGAATGGCGACAAACTTTGGTACTTAAAAATCTCCATAATCGTTGCATTAAAAATTTCTCCAGGTTATCATTTTACAGTTACAGAGGAGGTCTAGTGCTGGAATTATTGCTCTCGCTCTAACGATCATGGTTATATCTCACATGTGTGGTTTTAACACCCTGTAGATATGTGGGCATGACTGAGCGCAAACTCGGAGGGACGGGGCGCATTTATTTTTACACTGTCCCTTTAAAAAAATGTTTTAAACATTCCGTGTAATATAAATAAGCAGGACAAGTCCTCTTTAGCGTGAGATCTGGGGTCAAAAAAACCTCAAATCTCACATTTACACTTTAAAGCAAAAAAAAATGTATTTAAAAAAAAAAGTTGGCCCTTTAACCACTTGCCGACTGGCGCACGACTATTTACTGCGGCAGTCAGCCCCTACTGGGCAAAGCAACGTAGTACTACGTCGCTCGCCCACGAGCTTCTAGGGGGTGAGTGCCTCCGCTCGTTCACTAACATCCCCGCGCGAGTGACCGGCGGCTCTGATGTCCGCCGGTCACTTGCGATATCCCGCTGGAGAGGGAGAAAGGCAGGCGGCTAATGTAAACAAAGCCGCCTTTCATTCTCCCTGAAGTAACTGCAGAGACTATACGATCCTGCTATGTAAGATCGTATGTCTCTGTGGTTATATCACTAGCCACGCCCCCCCTCCCACAGTTAGAAACACGCCCCTAGGGATACATTTAACCCCTTGATCACCAATAAAGTTAAATCCTTCCCTGCCAGTGTCATTTTTACAGTAACAGTGCATATTTATAGCACTGATTACTGTAGTAATGTCACTGGTTCCCCCAAAAGTGTCAAAAATGTCAGTCAAGGGTCCGATCTGTCCGCAAAATGTCGCATTCCCGAAAAAAAAATTGTGGATCGCCGCCATTACTAGTTTAAAAAAAAACAATAAAAATGACATACATCTTTCCCGTAGTTAGTAAACGCAATAACTTTTGCGCAAACCAATCAAAATACACTTATTGCGATTTTTTTCACCAAAAATATGTAGCAGAAAACAAATTGGCCTAAAATGTTAAAAAATTTTGATTTTTACATTTTTTTGGGGGGAATTTCATATAAAAAATGTGAAAAATATTGTTATTTTTTCAAAATTGTTGCTCTTTTTTTGTTTATAGCGCAAAAAGTAAAATCGCAAAGGTGATCAAATACCACCATGGGAAAAAAAGGACGTAAATTTCATTTGGGTACAGCGTCGCACGACCGCGCAATTGTCCGTTAAAGTCACGCAGTGCTCAATCGCAAAATAGGCCCTGGTCTTTGAGCAGCCAAATCCTCCGGGGCTAAAGTAAGTGGAGAAAACGACCAGCGGGAGGGGCACCTTTCCTGCCGCCCATAAAAGTGATCCGGTGGTGAATCCGCCGCCGTGTAAAAAATTTCCGTCAAAGTAGCGACTTAAATACACGGTGAATATATCACAATATTGCTGCGCTATAACTTGAATTAATAAAGATAAAATATCAAAAGGCGAAAAGCAGCCAACACAAATCCTGAAATGACGGATCGAAAACAATATATATATAAACGTGGCGTTAATCCAAAAAATGTTTGCACATAATGTTCATATAAATTCAGGAGAGAAAACCACAGTCCCAAGGTGAACAATATAAGTGAAGATCCTTGTACGGGTAGGAGTGAAGATCCTCAGTGGGAAAGAACCACCACCAAACACCAGTACACACTGACTCTTACCGAATGTACATGACCCTCATAACAAAGGTCATATAATGTGTGTATCAAAGGCAGATAGGCTCCTCCACTTCCTTATTCCCAGCAAGACAAAAAAGGATCATCCACTCATTTTCCTCAGCATTTAGCAAACGATCCTCACATCCTCATCAAAGAGCCCAAAAAATAAGAAACAGAAAACCTCCACATAGTGTAACCTGTTTGTACAGTTTATTTGGCCCAAAGACAATATAAGTAACTTACAAGATCACCGCTAGTATTGGGCGTTGTGTGTCACTCTCCTCTGATGGTAAGATGCCGCTGCATCCCACCGGAAGATGGCTGCCGTGTCTCCTCCGCGTGTGGCGTGCGTTGCCGTAGGCTCCACCCTACGCGTTTCATCCTGAGCGAAAGTTCTCCTCTCCCCCCTCCCTCCCTGCAATCTTCTGGGACATGTCAGAGGTCCCAGAAGATTGCCGGCCAATCACGACGCGTAGCGCAACTCGCGCATGCGCAGTGCATACCCGGCTGTGAATCTGCAAACTGTCACAGCTGGGTGCCCACACCAGTGATGCCGGTGCCGCAGAGCAGAGAGGGAGAGGATCGAGGCTTCGGGCGGCCGCATCGCTGGACCGTTGGACAGGTGAGTGTGTTTAGGCTGGAACTCCGCTTTAAGGACCACCCTGAGTACATTCACTGTGGCAGAGCGGCCTTTAAGCGCAAAATTGCATACCTGTACATGATTGTTTCCATCAGGTCTGGGGGGCGCACGTGCCGACGTAGCCGTGCTCCTGCTGTGATTGGACACAGTGGGAGCCAATTAGAGGTGACCGCCGGCCACCTGAGATCCTTTGGAGGAATGACAGGACGGCGGTCTGCCTATGTAAACAAGGCAGACCTTCGTTCTGTTAGACAGGAAGAGAGAGATCTTGTGTTCCTACTAATTAGGAACACAGATTTCTCTCTTCCTGTAGTCAGTCCATCCTCTACACAGTTAGAAAGCACTCCCTAGAAGCCCACTTAACCCTTTGATTGCCCCTGATGTTAACCCCTTCCCAGCCAGTGTCATTTTTACAGAGATAGTGCATTTTTTTTTTAGCACTGATCACTGTATTGCTGTCACCAGTCCCCAAAAAGTGTCACAAAGTGTCAGATTTGTCCGCCTCAATGTTGCATTCCTGCTAAAAATCACTGATCGCTGCAATTACTAATGAAAACAATAAAAAAAAAAAAAAAAAGTCCAAAAATCTATCCCATAGTTTGTAGATGCTATAACTTTTGCGTAAACCAATTATTATATGCTTTTTGGGATTTTTTTTTACCAAAAATATGTAACAGAATACAAATTGGCCTAAACTGATGAAGAACAGTGATTTTTTTACATTTTTTTATTGGATATGTTTTATAGCAGAAAGTAAAATATATATATATATATATATATTTTTTTTTTTTTCAAAATTGTTGTTTTTTTTTTTTTTTGTTTATATCACAAAAAATAAAAATTGCAGAGGTGATCAAATACCATCAAAAGAAAGGTCTATTTGTGGGGAAAAAAGGACATCAATTTTATTTGGGTACAACATCGCACAACCACGCAATTGTCAGTTAAGGTAACACAGTGCCGTATCGCAAAAAATGGCCTGGTCAGGAAGGGGGTAAAACCTTCCAGAGCTGAATTGGTTAAGATAAGTGGGTAAGTGACAGGAAAAAAAATGTGTTTCTATTTTGTTTGTTCTGTGACAGAAGTAGGGAGATTTACGACAACTGGAGTACTCAGAATCCAGGGGCTGACTGGCAACTTTCGGCCCAGGGGGCAAGTACAAACCAGAGGCCCATGGTGCCTCTTCCCACTCTCCATCTTCCTAGCCTCCTCCTGACCCCCCATTCCAGGCTGAAGCTCCGCTCCAGATACTCTCTACTCACTGGCCAAATCCAGGTTCCTGACCTGGCCACCAGGGTGGAGCTGGGACAGCTCAGTCGGGCTGGCCAGGGGAGGAGAGGCTCCAGTGGGGCATGGAACTGGTCTCAGCTCAGACACAGTTTACACCATGCATGTTAGGGGGGAGACCTGTGCTCTGTCCTTGTCTTCATCCCGCACTCAGTAGGTTAACGGTGGGGACTTCTTACTTCTCTTCACCAGGAATCCTTTAGGTATGTCTGTGGCAGAAGCGGTGCAGGCTTTTTACGTTGCATCAGAGCGGCCTGGGGGGCAATTGCCCCCCCACCGACCCCTGGCCCAGTCCTCTCTGGTCAGAATCTGGTACAGCTGTGCATGGTATGCAATCAGCTTCTAACTTCAGTTTGTTCAATTAAGTTTTGACAATAAGGGCCGGTTCACACTGGTGCGATGCCAGACATTTCATGTGATTCGCACCGCATTGCTGTGCAGATCACAAGCGATGCAAATTCAGCCATACAAAGTGTATCGGTATGTTTTGGACCAAACTTGTGCAGAATCCTTTTTTTGTCTGCACCAAAATCGGATCCCATGAGTGTTCACACCCATGCAATCCGATTCCTGTTCGAATTCACAGTTCGCACTGCGATCTGTGAACAGATCTGGGGGTGTCATTAACTTTGTATTGACACCCTCAGCAGTTCACAGAGGGCAGTGTGAACTGCCGGCGATGCAGGTGCAATGGATTTGCAGGGTTTTCCACATCGCACCAGTGTAAACCAAGCCTAAAAACCTGGAAGCTAATTGGATTCTATGCAGAGCTGCACCAGATTTTGCACATTCCAGTTTTAGTAAATCTCCTCCAATGTGTGTAAGGGGGGGGGGGGGGTAGGGGCTAGATGAGGTGCGGTTGGTTGTTACATCCCCCATGTTTTCCTCCTCATTGGGCATTAAGCAAGGGTCACATGAGAGGCCTACCTTGGGGTGGGTTCTTCTGGGCTACGCTAGGCACTTTGAATAGGGTCACTGCCTTACACACCATGGTCACTTGTGCACAGAGATGTATAGTAACTAAGTAGAACTACTTCACTACTGTACTTAAGTACCGAAAGGTGGTATCTGTACTTTCCTAGACTAGAATTTTTTTCTCCTACTTCCACTTTTACTTCACTACATTTTTTCAATGATTTCAATACTTCTACTCCGATATTTTTTTTTTCGTGCTGCATAGTTACTCGTTACAATTATAAAAATTACCACTGCCAGAACAGTAGATGGCAGGTTTCATGAAGCTCAAAACATGTGTATTATCAGCGCATATGAAAATAAATGCTACTGTATGTATAAATAAAAGCTGCATTTGAAATAATAAAAAACAATATTATGTTCAAACTTTTGACTTCTCTCTTTAATAACTACATAACACAGTACTTGTACTTTTACTTTCAGTACTTGAGTAGCAATTTTTTTTTTCAAAACTACTGGTACTTTTACTTTCAGTACTTGAGTAGCAAAATTAAAAAAAGAACTACTTGCAATACTTAAGTACAAAAAATGTTGAATACTTTAGTACTTCTACTCAAGTCACTTTTTGATCGAGCACTTGTACTTTTACTCAAGTATGGGTTTCGAGTACTTTAAACAACTCTGCTTGTGCAATTATGAGGGACACACAGGGCCCTTGTCCTTTTCACCTGTCCAGCATATCACCTCTACCTCACTCCTAGTAAAGGTATAGGGTCCCATCGAGCACCTAACGGACTCCATGTGTGCACCTCACTTAACTCCTTCTCCTCCTCCTCCTCCACACCTTTGCACAAGATGAGGGCCCTGATGGTGCAGATCTGCTTCCGCTGCCATGGGAGATGGTCAGATGCTGAAGGAGTGCCAACAACATCTCATTAGGCCGTGTGTATGGGGCTTTATTTAAAGTCCTGGAATTAGTAATCAGCCAGCTGATCTATGCTGATTTCCTAATCTGCATATTTGTTCTAAGTCAGTGACTCAAAAAATATTGAAGCCATAGAATCAGCACAGCAGCCACATTACTAGCATTTTCAGAAGGGAAGGTCAGCAGTTATAGTCTGTATTTCTCTCCAAATATAAAACATGCACATTTTGCCCACATTATCTCACTCACAGCCCTGGAGTTGTATATTGTTCTGTCTTTAGTTTGAAAAAGTGATTTATGATGCAACTATATAATTGCTACATAAGGCGTAGCTTTAAAAGATTAAAATGTACTTTGCATGCAAAGTGTTGCTCTTTGAAGACAAAGCAGCCATTAAGATGAATTCAGATTGCTTCATCTGTAAAACAATAACTGTTTTCCAACAATGAAGCCAATTGTTTCGTATAAAAAGTAAATGTTTTCTGTGTCTGCATCATTCACCACACCAACTGACTCATTCTGAGATTGTAAACTAGGACATTGATATCATCCAGATGTCATATATTCTGTACCTTGGAAAATTCATTTTAGAGGTATGAAGTGAAGTACCCCATGGTAGCCAAGTCAGGCTAGCACCAGATGGATTATCATTGGCTGCTATAGGTTACTTAACTTAAGAATGTACGATAAAAACAATAAGTTATTAACCCCTTAAGCCCCAGCCCTATTTCGGACACTTTTTGTTCACAAGTTAAAATCATTTTTTTTTCCCAGAAAACTACTTAGAACCCTCAAACATTATATATATATTGTTTTAGCAAAGACTCTGGAGAATAAAATGTCTGTCATTGCAATATTTTTTGTCATGCGGTATTTGCGCAGCGGTCTTTAAAACGCAATTTTTTTGGAAAAATTACGAAAAATTACATTTCACTGCATTTAAAAAATACTAAACAGTAAGGTTAGCCCATTTTTTGTCATGCGGTATTTGCGCAGCGGTCTTTAAAACGCCATTTTTTTGGAAAAATTAAGAAAAATCACATTTCACTGCATTTAAAAAATACTAAATACTAACAAAGTTAGCCCATTTTTTTTGTATATTGTGAAAGATGATGTCACACTGAGTAAATAGATAACCAACATGTTACGGTTTCAAATTGCGCAAACCCGTGGGATGGCGACAAACTACGGTCAATAGAAATCTCAATAGACGACGCTTTAACATTTTTTAACGGTTACCAGTTTAGAGTTAGAGTGTAGCTCTTTTTTTTTTAATTATTTCTCACGCTCTGGCGATCGCGGCGATACCTCACATGTGTGGTTTGAACAGTGATTTCATTCACGGCTCGACTTCCGTATACGTTTTTTTTTTCGTGCGCGAGCTAACGGTGACGGGGGGGGGCTAAAATGTATTTATTTTTTTTCCTATTTATTTTATTTTTTTTAACTTTATTACAGGTTTTTTAAAAAAAAAAAATCTGATCACTTTTATTGCTGTCACAAGCAATGTAAACATCCCTTGTGACACCAATATGCAGTGACAGGTACTCTTTATGGAGGGATCGAGGGTCTAAAAGACCCTAGACCCCTCCACTACACTTTCATGTATGCAAAACGCCGAAAACAGCATTTTTGCATACAGCCATTTTTTAAATCTGCCGCCTTTTGCAGCAGAGTAACCTGGAAGTGACGTCATGGACACCGCCTCCGGGTTACGTCATCGGAGACCCGATTGAAGCCAATTCCAGCTTGGATCGGGAATCCATCCAGCGCCGGGTGGGTGCTCGGGGCTCCCGGTGGGACGGGAGGCCCTGGCAAGGTTACGGAAGGCGGAAGGCGGCGGGAGGGGGAGGGACGTCCCCTCCCGCTCACCCGGGTAACGATCGAGCAGCACCACGGTATCAGGATGATGCCTCTAGCTAGAGGCATCATCCCGGTATAATACCGCAAAGTATGCGGACGTACCCCTACGTCACTTTGCATTAAGTGGTTAATTAAATAAAGTCAAAAGAGTGAACTTATTATTACAGAGAATAATCTAGACACATAAGTGACTACCATATGTTACATTGCCTAATTAAATTATTGCCTTTTATGGGCTCTTGGTCTGACATATACTACTTTAATGTACAAGGTAGATCAAACAAGCTCCCCAGATGCAATGAACCATATTATGCACAGGGAACAATGGGGAATTGGATGAAAATATAAAAACTGCTATATGCCAGTCTCATTGAGGTAATGCTTAAAGCTTGTTCATACCTGATACACTATCACCCTATTGGGTCATTAATCACTAACTAAGGGCAATTTCACACCAACATTCCATTTGTTGGTGATAACTTGTCAGCAACAGGATGGCTAAAGGGACCACTCGCCTGCTCCTACAGCATTGCTACCTCACTGGCTAAACCACTGTGGAATCTTGCTGGCCAATAAGCAGCCACAGAGTGATATATTCAGTCAGCTAAAGACCATTTATAGTCATATTTAAAAAAAAAATTCAGCACCTACAGATACTTAATAAACAAACATTTACCAGTCCCGGAATCCAGCATTGTCTTCACCTAGGACAGTTTTTTGTCAGGCCCCCAGTGCCACCATCTTGACTGTGGAAAGCCGGCTGTGAGTTCCTACTGTTTCACAGCTGGCTCCCACTGCTCATGCGTGAGATGCACTGCACCTATAGAATGGTCCCGCTGTCTCCTGGGACATGGATTGTGCTTCAGGAGACTATAGGTGGGGGTAATTGAACTGTTGCTATTCTTGCTTATGCAAGAAAAGTGGAAGTAGAAGATAATACCTGTCAGAAAAAGGTACCGATTGTGATAAAAAAAAAGCTGCCATTGTGGTAAAGGAAGGGGGGAGGAGGAGGGTAATTCACTTTTAAGTGGAATTCTGCTCTAAGTGGAATTCTGCTTTAAGGACTAATGCCATAGGAGCAGATGAGTGCCCTCTTAATTGTCTTCTTGCTGGCAAGTTGTCACCAAAGACAAGTTTACTAGTGTGGCATGGACATAAAGTAGAACTCAAAGAGACAGAACCTTAATTCATTCTAAGAGAACAAAAACATTCCACTGAGCTTTACTTTTATAAGAAAAAAATATATAGCATACTCCAAGTAACTTTGCCTTTGTTATGATGGCATTCCATGATTCAATTCCTTACTTGGATTGTTAAATATAACTGACCCTTTGGAGGGATCCCAAGGAGTCATGACATCTCTGGGGTCATACTTTGCTACCATGGGATGCAGGCAACATGTTTTGCCTGATCCCTAGCATCTTAACGATTAGAAAGTTTTGGAAGGCGGTATGGGTGGTAAGGAAAGGCCTCTCATTAAGCACCTCTTCCATTCACATATGGTTGACATCACCAAAAGTTTAGATAAGTATCCCTGATGGTCCCCAAGTGATAGTGAAAAAAAGGAAAATGTTTGCCATAGTGTTACATGTTTGTTGAACCCAGAATTGCCCATTAACTGGTATTAGTCTAGCCAACAGAATCCTTTAAGGATTAAAAGGTACATCAGGTTTTTAGCCAACCTTATATTAGCTAGACCAGCCTATCAAATATGCAGCTAGGCAGATGGGGAAGAAAAGTTGGCGCAATCGGACAGTGTGGGTAACTGCAGCAGTGTCAACTATGGGCAGATAATGGAGTGCGATCCGGTGGCTGTACACTGGGATGGCTGCAGGCTTGTAGAGGGTGAAGCAACCCTGTAAGGTACCAGGAGAGAGAGAGAGCCCAGCGCCGATCTGAGTGTAGCACAGCAGTACTTTAATGACACACAAATTGCAATGCTACTCACAAGAGGTGGATAAAAGCAGGCATCTTAAAATCAATAGGGGAAGGTCTCTGTAGTCACATCCACGGTGGAAGGTCCGGTCAGGCGGGAGCGCTGTAAAGAGGGAGGACAGCCGATGGCCTCATGTGGGAGGCGGGGGACGTGCCGATCCTCTTTGATGTTGATGCAGCGTGGGACCGCCGGTTGGATGGGTGTAACGTCACTTCAGGAGACACCAGGGGATCAAACGGCGACGTGTTGCGGAGCTCAGCTCCTTCTTCAGGCCGTGCGGGGGCCATATTGGTTGTGGTATTTATGCCAGTAGTCCGGGATAGGCAGTATGGTGGCTCGGGAGGGACAGACTTGGGAAAAGCAAAAAAGCAATGGGATTGTATGCTGAACGAAGGGGGGAGGAGGCTAGAGAGCGGAGGAGGAGAGGTTTGGATGTGTGGGGAGGGGGGAGGAGGGGGAGGGGGGGGGGAAGGGGGGGGGAATTGGCTGAATACACTGGATGTTATTGTATTGAAGCCAATGGAGGTGTGGCCATACAGAATGAAACTGTATGGAAAGGAGAATAATGTGCATGAAGGGGCCAAATGTTCTTTTGGGTGCACTCGGGTGCGTGTATAGAGTGACCCGTGGGATGGGGGCGCACTTGTCTAGGTGTCTGTGATTAAGACTATTGTTATGATGTGAATGGGTATGTACAGGGTGTAAGGAAATGTCAGGAGTTTTTTAACATGATAAGATGGATGGGATCCAAGTGATATTAGTGAAGTATATGGACCTACGCATGTAGGCATACATGGGGGAGAAAGAAGAAAAGTGTGTGCGTGCTAGCATGCATATCTATGCACGCATGTTGACAGGTCCTGGTTCATGGTCGGGAGTTAGGGATGCCAGCCCACAGGCTTGCATGTATGCGTATATGGAAACGCACACTCACAAGCATGTACGTGGCGCATTTTTATACAGGTACAGAATTACAAGTCCAACCACACACGCACAAGCCCACCCATGGGAATCGTTGTGCCAGTGCGTGGGCGGTTGCCGTGCGGGGCATATGCAGAAGAAAGTCGTGCTGAAAATGGGATGGTGGCAAAGAAACTGTATGAATGGGGTAACTTATATACGGTACTTACTTTGGAGTAGGCTTGGTGTGGGGAAGCATATGTAGGAGGGTTCACAGAGATCTCTGGAAGGCGGAGGGAAGAACCTGGGCAAAAAATGATCATGTTAGTACAAGGATTATTGCTTAGGGAGATGGGCTACAGCAGCACATTGATTTCAATTTCTTCGTTCAGGCCTCCAGGCGAGAGCGTTTCAAGGGAGTAAATCCAGAAGGTTTCCCTCTGGCACAACCGCTTGAAACGCTCTGTCCTGGGCAAGGTGTTCGGAATTGATTCGATTACCCACACCTTGAGTCCAGAGGGAGATTTGTTGTGGGACTCTGCAAAGTGTCTGGGGACACTGTGTTTGTCCTTCCCTTTTTCGACCAGCCTGCGATGCTCGCCGAAACGTTTTCTGAGGGGCCTGATGGTGCGGCCTACATAGAATAGTCCACATGGGCAGGTTAGGCAATAGATTGCATATTCTGTGGAGCAGTTGTAAAATTGTTTGATGGGGTATGTTTTGCCTTTCACGGTGAACTCAGTCTGGCCGTGTTGGACATGGGCGCAAGTGAGGCACAGAGGTTTGCGGCACTGGAACATCCCTATGAGGGGGATGAGGCAGATGGTGGTGGTGGGGTGGGGGGTGTCAGATTTGAGTTTGCTCGGGGCAATGAGATTTTTGATGTTTGAGGATTTTCTGTAGGAGACTTTGGGTACAGGGGGGATGGAGGATTTTAGATGGGGGTCCTCCGATAGGATGGACCAGTGTTTTCGTAAGATCTTTTCCATTTGTCTGTGTTTGGTATGGAATTGTGTGGTAAAACGGAGTGGTTGGGGCAATGAGTTCTTTGGTTGAGGTGAGGCCTGGGGAGCACTAGGGTCGTATTTTGACAGGTAATCTGAGTGAACTTGTTGGACCAGGGATGCGGGATATCCTTTATCTACGAATTTTTGGGTTAAGAAGGCACTTTGTTCGCGGTAATCCTGTTGTTTTGTGCAATTGCGTTTCAAGCGGCAGAATTGACTCTTTGGGATGTTGGAGATCCACCTGGGATGGTGGCAACTATGGTAATGTAGGAATGAGTTTCCTGCGGTGGGTTTTGTGTAATTTTTGGCTACGATGTTGCCTTCTTCATGATATAGGGTGAGATTTAGAAATGCCAATTGAGCCGAATCACATACAGAGGTGAAGGATAGATTGAAGGGATTTTGATTGCAATGTTGTACAAACTGTGTGAAGGTGGAAAGTGGACCGTCCCAGATGACGATGATGTCGTCTATGTATCGGCCATAGAATATGATGTGAGGCGTGAAGGGGTTGTTATGCCAGATGTATTGGGCTTCCCAGAGACCCAATGGTGAGGTTGGCATAGCTGGGTGCAAAATTGGCCCCCATCGCTGTGCCAGTGACTTGGAGATAAAAGTCTCCGTTGAACTCAAAGTAGTTCCGGGTGAGGCAGAATTCAGTGGCATCTAGGATGAATTGAGCTTGCTGGGGGGTGGATCGTAGGGTCTGCAGATAGGAAGTGTGAGACGGCCCTGAGTCCAACTTGATGGGGGATGGAGGTGTACAGGGAATTGACATCCAGGGAAGCCCACATGTAAGTGGGTTCCCAGGAATAGTGACTGAGGAGGTCGAGTAGGTAAGCTCCGTCTCTGATGTATGAGGGAAGGCTTTGTGCTAATGGTTGCAGGAATAAATCAATGTATTGGGAAAAGGGGCTGGTGATGCTGTCCATGGCGGCTACGATGGGTCGGCCAGGGGGGTGGGTGCTGTTTTTATGGATTTTGGGTATGTGATAGAAATATGGGGTGGAAAAGAAATCTCCCTCCCCTGGATGTCAATTCCCTGTACACCTCCATCCCCCATCAAGTTGGACTCAGGGCCGTCTCACACTTCCTATCTGCAGACCCTACGATCCACCCCAAGCAAGCTCAATTCATCCTAGATGCCACTGAATTCTGCCTCACCCGGAACAACTTTGAGTTCAACGGAGACTTTTATCTCCAAGTCACTGGCACAGCGATGGGGGCCAATTTTGCACCCAGCTATGCCAACCTCACCATGGGTCTCTGGGAAGCCCAATACATCTGGCATAACAACCCCTTCACGCCTCACATCATATTCTATGGCCGATACATAGACGACATCATCGTCATCTGGGACGGTCCACTTTCCACCTTCACACAGTTTGTACAACATTGCAATCAAAATCCCTTCAATCTATCCTTCACCTCTGTATGTGATTCGGCTCAATTGGCATTTCTAGATCTCACCCTATATCATGAAGAAGGCAACATCGTAGCCAAAAATTACACAAAACCCACCGCAGGAAACTCATTCCTACATTACCATAGTTGCCACCATCCCAGGTGGATCTCCAACATCCCAAAGAGTCAATTCTGCCGCTTGAAACGCAATTGCACAAAACAACAGGATTACCGCGAACAAAGTGCCTTCTTAACCCAAAAATTCGTAGATAAAGGATATCCCGCATCCCTGGTCCAACAAGCTCACTCAGATTACCTGTCAAAATACAACCCTAGTGCTCCCCAGGCCTCACCTCAACCAAAGAACTCATTGCCCCAACCACTCCGTTTTACCACACAATTCCATACCAAACACAGACAAATGGAAAAGATCTTACGAAAACACTGGTCCATCCTATCGGAGGACCCCCATCTAAAACCCTCCATCCCCCCTGTACCCAAAGTCTCCTACAGAAAATCCTCAAACATCAAAAATCTCATTGCCCCGAGCAAACTCAAATCTGACACCCCCCACCCCACCACCACCATCTGCTTCATCCCCCTCATAGGGATGTTCCAGTGCCGCAAACCTCTGTGCCTCACTTGCGCCCATGTCCAACATGGCCAGACTGAGTTCACCGTGAAAGGCAAAACATACCCCATCAAACAATTTTACAACTGCTCCACAGAATATGTAATCTATTGCCTAACCTGCCCATGTGGACTATTCTATGTAGGCCGTACCATCAGGCCCCTCAGAAAACGTTTCGGCGAGCATCGCAGGCTGGTCGAAAAAGGGAAGGACAAACACAGTGTCCCCAGACACTTTGCAGAGTCCCACAACAAATCTCCCTCTGGACTCAAGGTGTGGGTAATCGAATCAATTCCGAACACCTTGCCCAGGACAGAGCGTTTCAAGCGGTTGTGCCAGAGGGAAACCTTCTGGATTTACTCCCTTGAAATGCTCTCGCCTGGGGGCCTGAACGAAGAAATTGAAATCAATGTGCTGCTGTAGCCCATCTCCCTAAGCAATAACCCTTGTACTAACATGATCATTTTTTGCCCAGGTTCTTCCCTCGCCTTCCAGAGATCTCTGTGAACCCTCCTACATATGCTTCCCCACACCAAGCCTACTCCAAAGTAAGTACCGTATATAAGTCACCCCATTCATACAGTTTCTTTTGCCACCATCCCATTTTCAGCACGACTTTCTTCTGCATATGCCCCCCACGGCAACCGCCCACGCACTGGCACAACGATTCCCATGGGTGTGCTTGTGCGTGTGTGGTTGGACTTGTAATTCTGTACCTGTATGAAAAATGCGCCACGTACATGCTTGTGAGTGTGCGTTTCCATATACGCATACATGCAAGCCTGTGGGCTGGCATCCCTAACTCCCGACCATGAACCAGGACCTGTCAACATGCGTGCATAGATATGCATGCTAGCACGCACACACTTTTCTTCTTTCTCCCCCATGTATGCCTCCA
Organism: Pelophylax lessonae; assembly: GCF_965119305.1. Classification (NCBI taxonomy): domain Eukaryota; kingdom Metazoa; phylum Chordata; class Amphibia; order Anura; family Ranidae; genus Pelophylax; species Pelophylax lessonae. The sequence goes on along the minus strand of NC_138771.1, from coordinate 255,491,120 downwards.
TGCGTAGGTCCATATACTTCACTAATATCACTTGGATCCCATCCATCTTATCATGTTAAAAAACTCCTGACATTTCCTTACACCCTGTACATACCCATTCACATCATAACAATAGTCTTAATCACAGACACCTAGACAAGTGCGCCCCCATCCCACGGGTCACTCTATACACGCACCCGAGTGCACCCAAAAGAACATTTGGCCCCTTCATGCACATTATTCTCCTTTCCATACAGTTTCATTCTGTATGGCCACACCTCCATTGGCTTCAATACAATAACATCCAGTGTATTCAGCCAATTTACCCCCCCCTTCCCCCCCCTCCCCCTCCTCCCCCCTCCCCACACATCCAAACCTCTCCTCCTCCGCTCTCTAGCCTCCTCCCCTCTTCGTTCAGCATACAATCCCATTGCTGGTTTGCTTTTCCCAAGTCTGTCCCTCCCGAGCCACCATACTGCCTATCCCGGACTACTGGCATAAATACCACAACCAATATGGCCCCCGCACGGCCTGAAGAAGGAGCTGAGCTCCGCAACACGTCGCCGTTTGATCCCCTGGTGTCTCCTGAAGTGACGTTACACCCATCCGACCGGCGGTCCCACGCTGCATCAACATCAAAGAGGATCGGCACGTCCCCCGCCTCCCACATGAGGCCATCGGCTGTCCTCCCTCATCACAGCGCTCCCGCCTGACTGGACCTTCCACCGTGGATGTGACTACAGAGACCTTCCCCTATTGATTTTAAGATGCCTGCTTTTATCCACCTCTTGTGAGTAGCATTGCAATTTGTGTGTCATTAAAGTACTGCTGTGCTACACTCAGATCGGCGCTGGGCTCTCTCTCTCTCTCTCTCCAAATATGCAGCTACACCTGCTACAAATAGTCACACAGATTGTAGACCTGTTTATTTAATATTTTATACATGTTCTATATGATTAAGGTGACTAGAATAAAGTCCACCCAAGAACTGTCAACAAGATGTAAATAAACTCTAACAATGAACTTCTCCTATTTGTTATTCTTTGGTTTATTAAAGTAGAACTATAGGTAAAACTTTTTTTTTTTCATTTTGAATAGAGTAAGGAAGGGTTATAATAACCTCTCTCAAATTTGTTTTTTTCTCCATCTGTGTCCCATTGCAGAAATTTCCCTTCACTTCCTGTCTCATAGCCAACCAGGAAGAGAAAAGAAACACCTGCAAATTAAGGGAATTCATTGCAGGTCACCAGAACTAATGTCCTTATTGGAAGATTTCTCCTCTATTACTTTTCTGGGGACAACTCAAAATTTGGTATTTTCTTTTACTTAACTTTCAAATATAATGGCAAACAGGACAAATAGAGAGGGTGAATCTCCCTAACGGGGGCACAGACAGCGATAAAAACTGACAGGTGTTCTAATCCCTCTCCACTCTATCCAAAACTAGAAAAAACATTTTTCCATTAGCTATACTTTAAATACACCATTTTGCTATCTCTGTTTGATTAGTGCAAAAATACCTGTTGATTCTTCCAGGAATTTTGTATCAGTGACTTTCTTCCCCCCTATCTCAGTAGACTACAGAGCATTTCCCCTCGTGATATGGAAAAGAACATTGGGGCAGGGACCAGGGTACATTTTTGTTCTTGGTTTAGACACTCTTTATAATTTTCCATCCATTTTCCATCCTCGCTGACTTTGATTATGAACATTTATCAATGTAGGTTTCATATGTGCATTGTTTCAAGGATACTATCATGAATAATGCTTACTTAGCTAACACTGTTGTTGCTTGCCTTGTAATTACACGGTACTAGAAGATGAAAACTGCTGTAGAAGGTATCACCATTTATTAGCATATTCTATTTATGAGCCATCCATATTGCTGGTTATGCGTATGAAACAATTAACTGCATCTTGAAATTCTAACCTTCTGCGTTATTAACATGCCCTTGTGTAATAATGATTAGCATATCATTTTAAGTACACAAGATATTAAACACTTCTTTCCAAGAGGCTTTTCAGGTAGCAGAAAATGAGAACAAGTCTCCTTCCAACTTCCTGCTGATAACCACTTACATTCCCAAAGCCGGTGGGCAGGAAATAAAACAAGAATATGATTCTCGTATGCAAGTAACACTAAAAATACAGCCATTGAAATGTTTTACTGAAATATAAAAAATAGTATTTTAAAGAACCTAACCTTAAAATATGCAAAGTATTCATGTGGATTTTAGCAAGAAAAATGCCACCTTTCAGTACAACTCTAATAAATCATAAATGCATTAAAATGGGTTTGTTTATGTAAAGTTCCAAACCTCATTTGTACGATATCTCTTTAATAGACATGATGATCTGCAAAATTACCATACTCTTAAATTGGAGCAGTTGAAATAACAACTGACCTTTAAATAACTTATCCAGCCACATAATAAGTGAATAGAATATGTTTACATGCACAACTCCAATACAATAATGCTGGCCAAATCATTAGTTGTACTTTTTGACAATTACACTAAATTTTCAACTAAGTTGTTCAAACAATAAGTAGCTGTCTTTTTTTTTTTTTTTTAAGAAATTAATTTGTCCTGGCAGAAAATTTTCTTTCCGTTTTTTTTTTTTTTTTTTCATTGTTTTAATAAGTAATCAAATATCTCATTAATTGACCTATATACAGTTACATAAAGTACATGTATGCATTAGGGGTTGATATCCTGCTATCCTGCTAAAGGAATTTTAGATTTCAGTTCCTGCAGATATCAGTTCCTGCTAAATTAGGTAGTTGAATTTGTGTTAGGGAATAGATTTAGGGTTGGAATAAGGATCAACAGTTGGAAGTTAAGATGTTACGCTTAAAGGTTACAATTAGGGGAAGGTTTGGGAGCATTTCATTTTATGTGTTAAGGTTTCATTTTCACTTTTTTTGTCACTTTTTTTTTTTATTGCTTTTTAAAAGAGAAAAATCTCGCCATACAGGGCAGAATATACAAAACAAAAAAAAAATTGTTCACCAGGTTCACCACCACATAGGCAACGTCAGTATCGCAGGATGTAAGGCCCCCTTAGGAGACGTGAATAATCAAAGCTGTAGTACATACAATAAAACACAAACATATGCAGCCTCTAGGATGATAATGTAATTGAGCTCATAGTCAGGCACCTTCTACATCACCTTCAATCCAATTCTCATCCAAGCATCTATTATTCAGACTACCTTATGCAACAGAGGCAGAGCTCTTCAGCCAGATCCTCCATACCTTATGAAACTTTTTTGGGTAGCCTCTGCTCAAATATATGGCTTTATAGAATGGAGTCACCTCATTCACAAGTTTTTTCTAATAAGATATAGAGGGTGTCATTGGCTTTTTCCAAGAGAGGATCAGCACCTTGCGAGCATAGAATAAAAGCAGACTGAGTAAGGTACGCTGGGCCCTAGTTGGTGCCAGGTTCTCCACTAGACCAAGCAGACAGTTGGACATGGTCATAGGCACCGGAACAGAGGTGATCTCCACGACACAGTGCACAACATCAGCCCAGAACTCCTGAGTTGCTGGGCAGTGCCAAAATATATGACTATAATTAGCAGAAGCGTATAAGCAGCGCCAACACTCCGCTGAGGTCCCCGGATAAATATTAGATAATCTTGCAAGAGTATTGTATATCCTATGCATGAATTTTTAATTGGATTAACTGATCCCTTGCAGATACTAAAGGGGAAACTTCATACATCATCCCATTCCTCTCCTCCCAAGTTCGGAACCTCCATCACCCATTGTTCTCTACACCTGGCTACCGAGGGGGGAGAAACAGGGAAGAATTTCCTATATAATTCCGACAATGGTTTTTTTCATGGCTTCATCCAGTATGGCTTTCTCCAAGGCAGAGGGCCTAATTTCCACCCTGGTGGAGCCAAACTGGGAGGTGAATACGTGTCTCAATTGAAGGCAACGGAAGAGATACGGATTGGGCAAGCTAAATCTTTGTTTCAGATCGGCAAATTGAAATAATTTGCCACCCCTGGTGATGTCACCCAAGGTCTTAACCCCTTTGGATGCCCATATAACAGGATCAGGTATGGAGAGAAAATTAGGAAAACAGGGATTCAACCACAGCGACGAGGCTGGCAATAGGAAGCCAGACGCAGGCGTTAGCAATTCCTGAACATTATCTCAGGCCTAAATTGCCGGGTGCTGCCGTCTGCTGTGAGATCTTCCTTCACTGCTGTGCTGCTAGCTGAAGAGGCTCTCTGTTGTTTCATTCGCTAGCCACCACCCCGGCGGGTCTGCTGTGTACACGGAGCGGCTGTGTATTTTCTTGTGCCAGCTCTTCTTTCATCACTGCCACTGGCTGTGGGATGCCAATACGTTACCCAGATTGCATTAGTTATAATTTGGTTTACAGTTAAAGTTAGTGTCAGCTTACAGGGCATTGCTCATTAATCTAGCACAGCATCTTTAAACCTGTTTGCTTGCTTGTTCATTGATGTATGCATTGTTTGACTGCATTGCTTTCATAAATTTGTTTAACCTACCACCAGTGCCTTGGTCTACTCTCTGGGTACTGTTTTAATGTGGTTGCATACTAACACTTGGGTTACACAGGTGTTAGCAGCTCAAACCTACAACCAGGTGCGTCAGTGGGGATGGAGAACCTTTAAGAGTCGTGACGGAAAAGAGAACCCATTATCATCAGCGGCTCCTGCAGGTGTAAGTACTACATTAGAGTTAAATGTTAAAGAGACTCAGTCAATTACAGAGGTGCAAGAGGACTGAATCAGGTGTAAAAAGTGTAAAGAAAAGCGAAATAATGTATGGCTCATTTTGAAGATAAAATTGGTCAAGTGGGGTAGTCATCCCGCAATACATTCATCCCCTTACTTGAGCTACTGTTGCTGTTAGATGGTTGTCTGAATTTTTTTTTTAAACAACGTAATAAAAATCAATTGGGTATACTAAGTAAAAAAAGTTCTTACCACTACTATTATTGTGATTTAATTTCCTCTCATATATTTCTCATGTAATTACTTGGTCCCTTTGTCCCAGTATGTTGTTACAATGGTTTTACAAACTCTTTTTAGAGCATCTGTGGAATTTTCAATTTCTCTATTGTTTATTGTACAAATTAAATCAGCATGAAAGAACACGCAGATCCAGTAATATTAATTGAATGTAATAAAGCGGTGTTCTAGAACATTAAATACAATAAAGTAAATCCATTAGATGTACAAATATTGAAAATATTCTTTTACATGGCAGGAGAGAAACAATGGCAGTGGCCTCCTCATGTGTGATAAAGTGAATGTTCTTCTGATGATGCTTGCAAGCCCATGGAAATATCTGACACAATACACCTGCTTATGTAGCTGGCAGTGTGTACAGAACATCAGAGACCCATGGCACAAGATAAGCATACCATTAATAAAAGTCCGTTCATGGGGATATGACACTTACTCTGGTGCCAAAGTGTCCCCTGCCAACATTTCTGTTGTGTGGAGGAAATTCTAAACCTTGGCCTATTCATTATACAAAAATTGGTGTCACCCTCTGAGCTCAGCCTACAGCTAATTCTATTTTTTTTTTTTTTTTTTTTAGAAATCTCCCAGAGACTGTACAGAGTCAGAGAGAACTTAGGCATTCAGAATTCATAATAAGCATGTTTTCCCACAGGAAAAGCCACCAGAAATCTAGGTCAAAGGAAAATAATAGCAACTTGTGTAAACTGACTAAGATTACATGGGCTATTAGCACTTATAAGCTAGATGCTTGCTTTTTTTGGTGTTGTATACCGAATGCTGCTAAAAGGCAAGTGAAGCAGCTTATTAAATAAAGTGTGAGTAATATTAATTTAAAGCATATTTGTAGTATAACACAGTCAAGAGTCTCTGTGACTTTGATAGTACCATCTGATATGATGTCACCTAGAATCATTATCCCTATCAAGTTATTCACCATGCTATTACTGTGAGTTGAGATGCCCCCTACCTTTCTCGGACAGACTGTTCCCATTCATTTTAGCCAGGCCAAGGGTGCTGCTATGGTTCAGACAGGATATAGACGTGTGCCATTACTTAGATAGGGGTCATTTCACTAAAGCCTAATGCATGCAGTATTCTTTTTACCACCATCAAAATTCTTGTTTTCAATTGACTATGTTTTATCATACAGGTTAGCTGTATTTACAGCATGTATAGTATACATTCTGTTGTGTTTTATACGCAAAAGTCAAAGCGCAAAATGAAGTAGTAAAACTAAAGATTGGCAGTAAAAGGAACCAAATACAATGGCACGGAAATCACACTTCTGGTGTCACCAAAAATTGTAAGAAGCAAAGAATTTTGAGGATTGTTTCTGTTTCTGAAAACACTCACCATCCCTTTATACCTGCTGGATCCAACAATCACAAAAGTAATAAAACAACCCTTTATTTAAATCACCATACAAATACCCAGAGTAAGACTTTCCTCCAAGAGGCACATTATTCACCTGCAATGTCATTCAAGGGAAGTAAATAAAGATGAGCAAATGTCAAGAAATGGCAGTTCCTTTTAATTAACAGAACAATGTTTATTTTTCTTCTCATGTCTTTAATTATTTGCACTACAAGCAAGGAGCACATGTTCAGAGTTAAATGCACAAAAAGGTCAGCTCTACCTTTGGGGAAAATCAAATAAAATGACATATTGATTAATTCACTTGTATGATGATCTCTGAAAGGTAGCTTAAGCATAGACTATAGAAAGATATTACAAGTAATAAAATGCAAGTATATACAAGAGATTAAATCAATTTCATATAGAAATTACATCATTAGTAGAAAAATATAGAAATTTTCCTAATTTGTGTGAAAATTTGTAAATAATATACTGATTAACTGGTTGACCGGCTGGACCTCTGGACGAGGTTGGATCTGGATATAGCAGTGGGTTTTTAGTCAAAATCAAGTGCTTGCAACTGGGCATCCTTGCGAAAGATTTCCAATATAGTAAGGGCTACATTTCCATGTGCTGGAGCCCACAAATCTCAAGTTTAGTAAGCAAGAACAACACATTTATGAGAATTTGGTCAGCTGACACCTGCAGAGTGAGTCCTTTCGTTAAATCCTCCTCCTAGTGGAATTCTGCATTGGTCTGAAGCGTCCAGTTTGACCAGAAAAGGTTCCTTTCAACTAAGCAGAAAGTATTGTTGTCTAGCATTTAAAGAATTAGGTAGCTTACATTGATTTGGGCGCTTTGCAGCAAACCTTTTTGTGGACTATTTATTGTAAAAATCCTCCCAGCCCCTTTAATACGCTAACCTATACCACCACTCCCCATAGGTCCTTACTTTCCTCCTCTGACAGCTGTAGGTCTCCCACACTGTCTACAGACTGGCTAGTAAACATTTAGTCCAGACTTGCCTGCCCTTGCACACTTGCATTGCATAGGTTGTGTGTTTTAAATATATTTCTGTCCTGTGCTAAGATACGCATTTCATATATGTCATACTAACAATTAGAGTAGTGTCATCTATTGACAATGCTTCTATTATGCTTTAGTTTAACACCAAGCATAACTTTATAGTACACCAAAATATAGTTCACATACACATTTGGAGATGTGCTGACTGGATATTGCACAAAAAAAAAACATATAACTGTACACCGTTAAAGCCTATGTCACTATATATCTTATTTAGAATTTTTGGATTCAGTTATGGATAGAGTGTTGAAGGGTTAGAAAATGTCTTATTTTTTTCTTGCTATTCAGGGCTCTGTTAGAAGTTTTTCCTCTTACTTCCGTTCCTGGTGACAATGGTTTCATTAACCACTTAAGCGGAAGATTTTACCCCCTTCCTGACCAGGGCCTATTTTGCGATTCGGCACTGCGTGACTTTAACGGACAATTGCGCGGTCGTGCAACGCTGTATCTAAACTAATTTGACGTCCTTTTTTTTACCACAAACAGAGCTTTCTTTTGGTGGTATTTGATCACCTGTGCGATTTTTTGATCATGCGCAATAAACAAAAAAAAGAGCGTCAATTTTGCAAAAATAACAATATTTTTCACATTTTTTTTAATACAAACGTTTTGAAATTCCCCCCAAAAAAAATGTAAAAATCAAAATTTTTTAAAATTTTCGGCCAATTTGTTTTATGCTACATATGTTTGGTAAAAAAAATCGCAAAAAGCATATTTTGATTGGTTTGCACAAAAGTTATCGCGTTTACTAACAAAGGGAAAGATTTTTGTCATTTTTGTTGTTTTTTTTTTAACGCGTAATGGCGGTGATCTGCGATTTTTTTGTGGTACTGCGACATTGCGGCGGACAGATCGGACCCTTGACTGACATTTTTGACACTTTTGGGGTTACCAGTGACATTTCTACAGTAATCAGTGCTATACATATGCACTGTTACTCTAAAATTACACTGGCAGTGAAGGGGTTAACTTTTTTTGAGAGGGAGGGGTGGTGTGTGTCCCTAAGGGCGTGATTCTAACTGTGATTGGCTGTGGCTTGAGGTGTAGGAACACTGATCAACGGTCCTACATAGTAGAACCGTATGATCACTGTTTCTACACAAGGGAGAATCACAGGCGGCTTGTTTACATCAGCCGCCTGCCTTTCTCCCTCTGCACCGACGATCGCCAAGTGACCCAATGTCCGCCGGTCACACGCGCGGGGGGGGGTCCGTGACCGCGCGGGAGCGGGGGTGTGCGCTCACTCCCTGGACGCTCACAGGCTAGCGACGTAGTACTACGTCGCTTTGCCTGTGAGGGGCTGCCCGCCGCAGTAAATAGTCGTGCGGCGATCGGCAAGCGGTTAAATAAGAAGTGAGGGAAAATATTCAACAGCAACACAGACAGAATTTTTTTTTTTGTAGAATAGGGAAAGGCTGGAACCTTCATCAGCTGTTTAATTGTGTTCCTGTTGCAGATCTTCCCTCACTTCCTGTCTGGTAAAAAGCTTGCCAAAAGGACAGAAAATCTTTCTAATGCATCCCTAAACAGCAGTAAAATCCTGATAAGGGTTCTAATCTTTCCCTATGCTAAACACAACTTAAAAAAAAAAAAATAACATATATTTTGGCTGGGTTTCACATTAACATTTGACGTTGGATGTATCCACATCATGTTTACATTTTTTGTTACTATTTTTTTCATTTTCAGTATTTCATTTTCAATGAATCAGCGCATTGCTGATCATATGTAGCCACAATTTTTTAATTCGTTTTACTTAGAACATTTGGTTCAAGTTGTTAACCAAATGCGCGCTCGCTCCCTAGACGCTCACAGGCTAGCGACGTAGTACTACGTCGCTTTGCCTGTGAGGGGCTGCCCGCCGCAGTAAATAGTCGTGCGGCGGTCGGCAAGCGGTTAAATAAGAAGTGAGGGAAAATATTCAACAGCAACACAGACAGAATTTTTTTCTTTGTAGAATAGGGAAAGGCTGGAACCTTCATCAGCTGTTTAATTGTGTTCCTGTTGCAGATCTTCCCTCACTTCCTGTCTGGTAAAAAGCTTGCCAAAAGGACAGAAAATCTTTCTAATGCATCCCTGAACAGCAGTAAAATCCTGATAAGGGTTATAATCTTTCCCTATGCTAAACACAACTTAAAAAAAAAAATAACATATATTTTGGCTGGGTTTCACATTAACATTTGAAGTTGGATGTATCCACATCATGTTTACATTTTTTGTTACAATTTTTTTCATTTTCAGTATTTCATTTTCAATGAATCAGCGCATTGCTGATCATATGTGGCCACAATTTTTTAATTCGTTTTACTTAGAACATTTGGTTCAAGTGGTTAACCTCACTTATTATGGCGAACATGCTGGTAAGAGTGCTATGTCAGTGGGATCTCCATTTCCGTTAAACAATGTCCACAAGCTTTTTAGCTTTAAATGTGATGCTTTTTTATCCCCGGGTGACTCATGTGGAAAAATGCCATAATTATAGGAGCATAAAGGAAGTGATTCATCTTTGGTTTCCAGATGCCATCTTACAAAAATGAAATATTGTTAGACTTTGCACTTTATTATTGTAAGGAGGAGTCTCACTTCTTAAGATCATCACAATGATAAATACATAGCTGATTCATAAAGCATCTTTGTCTGTATAGAAATGAATCAAGGGCAAAATATAATTTCTGTAATAAAACAGATTCTTTCCCATGTAGACTTTAGTCTGCCAGATAGATTATATAATATAGATAAATAGTTTTTAATTTAGCACAAAAAGCAATAAAGTATAGTTACCAACAACCAATCATATATTAATATATATATATATATATATATATATATATGTATATATATATATATATATATATATATATATATATATATATATATATATATTATGTGAGGGATTAGCTCGGTGGTAGGCGTGGATGACCCCTTTGGGGGTGCGTTTTCACAGAGAGATAGCCGAGCAGAGGTTGAAAACAAGACTGATTTATTCATGCAATTTACTTCATACAATTGCAAGCGTCAAAACAGCCAAAATAAAATAAAAGACAAAATAAATCCTTGCCTCTGTGGGCGGCTACCTTCTCACGCTGGAACCTACCTAAGAAGTCTTTCCAACCTACTGTTGGGCCGACACTGCTGATCCTACAGCAGACACTCAAATGTCCATTTGTTTGCTTTTCACACAGCACAAACATTGTCCATTGAACATGTCCCTTTGTTTTCTTTCACACAGCACATGTTCATTTATAACAGGATCCTTTACTCTTCAGATTCTTCATATTGAACACAGTTCATTTAACAGGTCCCTTTACTCTTCACACTCTTCACATGGAACACTTTGTCTTCTCACCTTTGAGACGTCTTCACTCGTGGTTACCCTCCTTAGCTTCACATCGCTTTAGGGGGTCTTCTCCCATGCTCACCAGCTTGTCGGGAGGTACACATCCGACTGTCCCCCTCTCCCAGCCCACACGGCGACAGGCGGCAGCAGTCCTTCTCCCATGCCCACACGGCGTCGGGAGGTACACGTATGTCTGTCCTCCTCTTCCCAGCTCACACAGCGACAGGAGGCAGCACTCAATAGATTTTCTCTGGACAAATTATAGAGTCCTTGATCTCCTCATTCTGAACAGCTGAATGGTTTTCAACTTCCTGCTGGCTCTCTCTGCAGCCAACACCCTATAGTATCAGTGAACTTTCAAAGCAGGTGAGAATGTGTCTCCTCTCAGTGACTACATTCCCAGATTTACCTGACTTCCTGTCACAATATATATATATGTATGTGACAGGAAGTCAGGTAAATCTGTGGATGTAGTCACAGACAGGAGATACATTTCCACCTGGTTTAGAAAATTCACCAATTACTATAGGGTGTCAGCTGCAGAGATAGCCAGCAGGAAGTTGAAAACCATTCAGCTGTTCAGAATGAGGAAATGAAGGCCTCTATAATTTGTCCAAAGGAAGTCTAAGGATTGCTGCCTCCTGACGCTGTGTGGGCATGGGGAGAGGAGGACAGTCAGATGTGTGCCCCCTGAAAGCTGTGTGAGCATGGGGAAGACCTCCTGAAGCGATGTGCGCTGAGGAGGGTAACAAGTGTGAAGACTACTCGAGGTGAGCTCTTGGATCGTTTCTATGTGAAAAGAAACCAATGGACATTTCCTGTGTGAAGGGGAAATTAATTAAGACTGAAGACTACTCAAGGTGAGGTCTTGGACTATTTCTATGTGGAAATAAATAAATGCACTGTTTGCTATGTGAAGAGACAAGCAAAGGAATGGTTGCTATGTGAAGAGTGTGAAGAGACAAACAAAGGGACATGTTTTCTATGTGAAAGGAAAGTCCAATGAACATGTGCTGTGAGAAGAGAAAATAAATGGACTATTGAGTGTCTGCTGTAGGATCAGCAAAGTTTGCCCAACAGTAGGTTGGAGACAGACTCCGTAGGTAGGTTCCTGTATGTGAGAAGGTAGCCGCCCACAGTGGCAAGGATTTATTTTGTGTTTTATTTTTATTTTGATGTTTTTGACGCTTGCACTTGTGTGAAGAAAATTGCATGAATAAACCAAACTGTTGTTTGCAACCACTTCTTGGCTATCTCCCTGTGTAACAAACCCCCCAAAGGGGTCATCCACGCCCGCCACCGAGCTAATCTCCCACAATATATATATATATATATATATATATATATATATATATATATACATACAGGTGCATCTCATAAAATAATTCAAATATCATTAAAACGTTAATTTATTCAGTAATTCAATTCAAAAAGGAAAACTCATGTGTTTTATATAGATGCATTACACACAGAGTTATATATTTCAAGCATTTGTTTTCTTTTATTTTGATGAATATAGCTTACAGCTAGTGAAAACCCAAAATTCAGTATCTCAGAAAATGTTAATATTACATAATAAAAAAAAAGGTTTTTAATACAGAAATGTTGGCTTACTGAAAAGTATGTCCATGTACAATATAGCATGCACTCAATACTTGGTCGGGGCTCCTTTTGCATAAATTACTACATTCCACGGACTGTGGAAAATTTTGCATTTCATTTGGAAATCAAGGTCCCAGAGTCTGGAGGAAGAGTGAAGAGGCACAAAATCCAAGTTGCATGAGGCCCAGTGTGAAGTTTCCACAGTCAATGATGATTTGGGGAGTCATGTCATCTGCTGGTTTTGGTCCACTGTGTTTTATCAAGTCCAAAGTCAGCGCAGCCCTCTACCAGGAAATTGTAAAGCACTTCATGCTTCCCTCTGCTGCTGACCAGCTTTATGGAGATGCGGATTTCATTTTCCAGCAGGACTTGGCACCTTCCCACACTGCCAAAAGTACCAATTCCTGGTTTAATGATCATGGTATCACTGTGCTTGATTGGCCAGTGAACTCACCTGACCTAAACCCCACAGAAAATCTGTGGGCTATTGTCAAGAGGAAGATGAGAGACACCAGACTCATCAATGCAGATGAGCTGAAAGCCACTCTCAAAGAAACCCGGGCTTCCATAACACCTCAAAAGTGTCACAAGCTTATCGTCTACATGCCACGCTGCATTGATGCAGTAATTCATGCAAAAGGAGCCCCAACCAAGTACTGAGTGCATACTATACTGTACATGGACATACTTTTCAGTAAGCCAACATTTGTGTATTAAAAATCCTTTTTTTTTTTAATATTCTAATTTTCTGAGATACTGAATTTTGGGTTTTTACTAGCTGTAAGCCATAATCATCAAAACTAAAAGAAAGAAATAATTGAAATATATCACTCTGTTTGTAGCCCATCTATATAAAATATGAGTTTTACTTTTTGAATTGAATTACTAAAATAAATTAACTTTTGATGATATTCTAATTTTATGAGATGTAGTACCCACCAATAGTACCATCTAGCAGTACCTACCAACAGTACCAGCCAGCAGTACCTACCAACAGTACCAGCCAGCAGTACCCACCAGCTGTACCAGCCAGCAGTACCCACCAACAGTACCAGCCAGCAGTACCCACCAGTGGTACCCACCAGCAGCACAAGCCAGCAGTACCAGTCAGCAGTACCAGCCAGCAGTACCCACCAGCAGTAGCAGCCAGCAGTACCTACCAGCAGTACCAGCCATCAGTACATACCAGCAGTACCGGCCATCAGTACCCACCAACAGTAACAGCCAGCAGTACCCACCAACAATACCATCCAGCAGTACCAGCCACCAGTACCTGCCAGCAGTACCCACCAGCAGTACCAGCCAGCACTACCCACCAGCAGTATCAGCCAGCAGTACCCACCAGTAGTACCATCTAGCAGTACCAGCAAACAGTACCTACCAGTAGTACCAGCCAGCAGTACCCACCAACAGTACCAGCTAGCAGTACCCACCAGCAATACTAGCCAGAAGTACCAGCCAATAGTACCCACCAGCAGTAGCAGCCAGCAGTACCCGCCAGTAGTACCACCTAGAAGTACCAGCCAGCAGTACCCACCAGCAGTACACGCCAGTAGTACCATCTAGCCGTACCAGCCAACAGTACCAGCCAGCATTACCCACCAACAGTACCAGCCAGCAGTACCCACCGGCAGTACCCACCAGTTGTACCAGCCAGCAGTACCCACCAACAGTACCAGCCAGCAGTACCCACCACCAGCACCAGCCAGCACTACCTGCCAGCAGTACCCACCAGCAGTACCAGCCAGCAGTACCCACCAACAGTACCAGCCAGCAGTACCCAGCACCAGCCAGCACTACCTGCCAGCAGTACCCACCAGCAGTATCAGCCAGCAGTACCCACCAGCAGTACCATCCAGCAGTACCCACAAGTAGTACCAGCCCTGGAGGACAGCCAGAAGCAGCCACCAGCCATAAACCGCCTGGGGGACACTAGCAGCCATCAGTACCCACCAGTAGTACCATCTAGCAGTACCAGCCAGCAGTACCCACCAACAGTACCAACAAGCAGTACCCACCAACAGTACCAGCCATCAGTACCCACCAGCAGTACCAGCCAGTGCTACCAGCTATCAGTTTCCACCAACAGTAACAGCCAGTGCTACCAGCTATCAGTTTCCACCAACAGTACCAGCCACCAGTACCCACCAGCAGTACCCACCAACAGTACCAGCCACCAGTACCCACCAACAGTACCAACCAGCACTACCTGCCAGCAGTACCCACCAGCAGTACCAGCCAGCAGTACCCACTAGCAGTACTGGCCAGCAGTACCCACCAGCAGTACCAGCCAGCAGTACCCATCAGGAGTAGCAGCCATTAGTACCCACCAGTAGTACCATCTAGCAGTACCAACCAGCAGTACCCACCAACAGTACCAGCAAGAAGTACCCACCGGCAGTACCCACCAACAGTACCAGACAGCAGTACCCACCAGCAGTATCAGCCAGCAGTACCCACCAGCAGTACCAGCCAGTGCTACCAGCCATCAGTATCCACCAACAGTACCAGCCAGCAGTACCCACCAACAGTACCAGCAATATCAATCACCAGTGCCTGCTAGCAGTTCTCACCAACAGTACCCACCAGCAGTACCAGCCAGCACTACCTGCCAGCAGTACCCACCAGCAGTACCAGGCATAGGTACCCACCAGCAGTACCAGCTAGTAGTCCCAGCCAGCAGTACCCACAAGCAGTATCAGCCCTGGAGGACAGCCAGCAGCAGCCACCAGCCATAAACCGCCTGGGGGACAGCAGCAGTCAGTGATACCTGCAGGAATCCTGAGGAAGAAGTGAAGATTGAGGTCAGTTGAGGTCCAGGTAAACTGCAGTGCATCCAAGTGAAAAGGGCCTAAGGTCTGATCAGGTCTGCTTGTCTGTTTTCTAGGTGGACACAATTGGACCCTCTATTCACCTCTATAGAGTGACAAATGTAAACAAACTTGTGTCCGTTTACACCCGCCTACCTCCAATCCGATCCACTTAAAAAACAAAAGGGGGTCCATCCCCATTCTGTCTGGGCAGAGCGGATCGGAGGGCCCATAGAGTAGAGTGGGCTGTGTCCATGTCTGCTCTTCATATGCTGAGTGGACATGGACCTGTCATCTGCCCGCTCTGCTCACTGTGGCCTGCAACTGGTTACCAAGTCGCTAAATCGGCCCTCACTCCTCAAAAGGAGAGCACCCCTGCTGTAGGGACATGAATCCCAGATGGAGAGGTGCATTGTAGCATATTATGGAGAGGTGCACTGTAGACTGTATTACTGCATAAACTGGCACCAATAGTAGGCTTTATTACTGCATAAACTGGCACCAATACTAGGCTTTATTACTGTGTAAACTGACACCAATAATAGGCTTTATTACTGCATAAACTGGCACCAATACTAGGAGGTTATTACTAAGTAAACTGGCACCAATACTAGTGGTTATTAGTGTGTAGACTGGCACCAATACTAGGCTTTATTACTGCGTACACTGGCATCGATACTAGGCTTTATTACTGTGTAAACTGGCACCAATACTGGGCTTTATTACTGTGTAAACTGGCACCAATACAAGACTTTATTACTGCATAAACTGGCACCAATACTAGGGGTTATTACTGCGTAAACTGGCAACAATACTAGGGGTTATTGCTGCGTAAACTGGCACCAATACTAGGCTTTATTACTGAGTGAACTAGCACCAATACTAGGCTTTTTTACTGCGTAAACTGGCAACAATACTAGGGGCTATTACTGTGTAAACTGTCATCAGTGCTAGGCTTTATTACTGCGTAAACTGGCACCAATACTAGGAGTTATTTCTGCGTAAACTGGCACCAATACTAGGCTTTATTACTGCATAAACTGGCCCCAATACTAGGCTTTATTACTGGTAACTTGGCACCAATACTAGGCTTTATTACTGGTAAACTGGCCACAATACTAGGGGCTATTACTGCTTAAACTGGCACCAATACTATGGACTATTACTGCGTAAACTGGCACCAATACTAGAAGCTATTACTGCGTAATCTGGCACCAATAATAGGGGCTATTACTGCGTAATCTGGGACCAATACTAGAGCCTATTTCTGCTTAAACTGGCACCAATACTAGGGGCTATTACTGCTTAAACTGGCACCAATACTAGGGGCTATTACTGTGTAAACGGGCACCAAAACTAGAGGTTATTACTGCGCAAACTGGCACCAATACTAGGTTACAGGTTAAATTATTTTTTTGTTACATCTGTTCTATATTTCTTTGTTTAATGCATGTGAATTTTGGAGGTGTCCTCGTAAACTGCCACTTTACAATAAAGGTTGCACTTTATTTGTTAAAAAAGGCGTACGTATTTTACATATATATATATATATATATATATACTGTATATATACTTTTTTATTTTTGAGGTGGGGGGAATCTTGGGTGAGTTCCCACACTTTTTTCCCAGGACTTGACCCCTGGTATATATACATTATAGAGAGACAACGGCTGGCAGGGCTGTAGACAGTGTACATGTGTCACCTAGGTTTCTCACCTACTCATAGTGAGGGGCTCCAGGATTTCTATCTGTTAAGGGGAAAACAAGCTTTTTGGTTTGTATCCTGGAGCCCAGAGGCTTTATTGAGCTGTGACTTGAATAAAGTCTTCATTCCTAGGTCCATATATGCAGTGACCTTTATATAAGGGAGCTCACTTATGTTTCTCGTCTCTCTCTGCTGTGGGAGTCTGGTGCATGGTGAAAAGGCTGACTGTTGAGAGAACACTAAAAATGTATAAGTACAATATTAAAAAATGTTAAAAAGGTACATGTGCTACCTGCTTGTTTTAAGGACCCCATTAGGGAGCTTTCTGCTAGTCAGGAAGTGACCTACCTTTATTTAGTAGCACAGACAGGCAGATGTTTTATTTATTTTATTATTTTATATATATATATATATATATATATATATATATATATATATATATATATATATATATATATACCTGCTGCACAAGGCCTGCATTGAACTATGTTTGTTTGCTATATTGCTGAATAAAATTGCAGGGCAAACCTGCTTGGACTGTTCCTCGGTGTACCTGTCTCATACAAAGTTTTCCACCACAAGTACCAGTCAAGCTTTTCCCTCTTACAAGACGGACACAACAGCACCACATATTACGCCTATTTCTGCCTGGAAGAAATATAATATGCAGTGATGCAGTGCCTGTTGTGTAATTAGTATTTTTAGAGTAATAGCTGTGACTAAGTTTATTTCTGGACAGTCTGAGCTGTGCTAGTAGTGTTCAGAAAAAAACAGCTCTGGAGGTGCTTTAATGTAGTGCTGTTAGTAAGTACATATAGTGGTCCTTCTAAGATTTGAAAACTTATAGTGCCTACTTAACCACTTTACTTTAAGTTTGCTAGCATTTATAGCAGTGCATTCACATACTGTATATATAATGTATATATCAGTTTGTAAACATTAGTCACAAGAACATTAGATTCAACAGTTTTCTTGGATGCCCCTTCAGCTTCCATTTGGGATTGTAGATATTCATGAGAGTGCTGGTTATAGCTTTAAACAAAGCTTTTATCAGGCTTAAGCGAGCTTTAACATTGCCTGAAGCTTGCTAAAAGCTTGCATAAAACTGCAGACCGAATTCTTATTAATCTACATTCAAAGCTCTTACATTGGAGCTGGAGCATTCCTTAAATGCTTTATAAACACTTACTGAAGTTGATATTTTTAAACTAACTAGAGGTTGCAAAACACAATTAATAAGCACCACTTTACTTTTAGTGCAGTTGTCCTATCTATATTACCCCCCTCCCAACACTCACCACAAATTCTATACTTTCCTGTCCCCACTCCATAGAGATATTCACTGTGCGTATATATACACTATTCCCCAGAAGAGGGTATTGCATTCATTTTAGATAAAAGAGAGAGATTTAATATCACTTTAAAGTGATATCCTTTTTTTTTTTAGGTAACTCAAGTTATGAAATATGCAAACTTTCAGCATAACTTAAGTGTAATCACACTGGGCACAGTATTGGGACGCCTGCCTTTACACGCACATGAACTTTAATGGCATCCCAATCTTAGTCCGTAGGGTTCAAAATTAAGTTAGCCCACCCTTTGTAGCTACAACAGCTTCAACTCTGCTGGGAAGGCTATCCACAAGGTTTAGGAGTGGCTCTATGGGAATGTTTGACCATTCTTCCAGAAGCCCATTTGTGAGGTCAGCCACTAATGTTGAACTAGAAGGCCTAGCTAGCAGTCTTCACTCACATTCATCCGAAAGATGTTCTATCGGGTTGAGGTCTGGACTCTGTGCAGGCCAGTCAAGTTCTTCCACCCCAAACTTGCTTATCCTTGTCTTTATGGACATTCCCAGAAGAGTTGAAGCTGTTATAGGTGCAAAGGGTGGGCCAACTCAATATTGAACCCTACAGACTAAGACTGGGATGCCATTAAAGCGGTTGTATCCCGCTTTTTGACACTTTTACCTACAGGTAAGCCTATAATAAGGCTTACCTGTAGGTACAAATAATATCTCCTAAACCGGCACGGTTTAGGAGATATTTACAGTGCATGCGCTCTGAAGGTCCGGGGGGACCTTCAATTAACTTGCCGGGAGCTTGCCGGAAAAATCACTCCCGCGCGCATGCGCGGGAGTGACGTCATCGCGGCTCCGGCCAATCAGCGCGCTGGAGCCGTCTCTTTCGGCCAATCAGCGCGCCGGAGCCGCCGAACCCGGAAGAGACGACGAGGGATCATGGCAGCGCCCGCATCGATGTCCGGGGGTCCGTGTCGGGGCTTCGTTTTAAGGTAAGTTAAACATAATGGGCTAGTATGCGATGCATACTAGCTCATTATGCCTTTGTCTTGCAGGTTTTTTTTTTTTTTTTTTAATAGGGTTTACAACCGCTTTAAAGTTCATGTGCATGTAAAGGCAGGCATCCCAATACTTTTGACAATATAGTGTATATATGTGTGAATGTACTGCTATAAATGCTAGCAAACTAAAAGCAGTTAAGTGGGCACTATACGTTTCCAAATCTTAGATGGACCACTATATGTACTTACTAACAGCAATACATTAAAGCACCTCCAGGGCTGTTTTTAATGGACACTACTAGCACAGCTCAGACTGTCCAGAAATAAACTTAGTCACAGCTATTACTCTAAAAATACAAATTACACAACAGGCACTGCATCACTG
Organism: Pelophylax lessonae; assembly: GCF_965119305.1. Taxonomy (NCBI): domain Eukaryota; kingdom Metazoa; phylum Chordata; class Amphibia; order Anura; family Ranidae; genus Pelophylax; species Pelophylax lessonae. Next base: position 255,471,545 of record NC_138771.1, on the reverse strand, counting down.
CATATTATATTTATTCCAGGCAGAAATAGGCATAACATGCGGTGCTGTTGTTTCCGTCTTGTAATTTGTTTTTGTTCTAGTTCTAGTTGTGACTGTAAGTTTATCTACTGTTGTGTACTGTTGTGTCCATCTTGTAATTTGTTTTTGTTATAGTTCTAGTTGTGACTGTAAGTTTATCTACTGTTATAAGTAGTGCAGTTGTAAAACATATGCACAGCAATATAATGTATATCAACCTCAAGTTGGAGACACAATCTTTAAAATGGTTCTAAAGGCATCGCAATCCAGTGATGTGCATGGGAGCCGCAGCTTTGTGTATGAATGGACATGCAGAGCAGCGGCTCGGGAGCGCACCTGCTTAGGTGCCCCCATTGGAAGCTGCTTGCTCTGGGGGCACTCAGCAGGAGGGAGGAGCCAGGATCACCGACAGTGGACCCAAGAAGAGGCGGATCAGGGCTGCTCTGTGCAAAGCCACTGCACAGAGCAAATAAGTATGACATGTTTTTTTTGTTTTTTTTTTTAAATTATAGCCTTTTATATCACTTTAAAGTAGAACTAAAGGGTTTGTTTGTTTTGTTTTGTTTTTTCATTTTGGAGGGTTATAACCCCTGACAGGTTTTTTTTTTTTGCCATCTGTGTTTCATTGTGTTCCATCTGATTTCCCTTCACCTCCTGTCCCATAGCCAAAACCGGGAGTGAGAAGAAATCTCTGAAAACTGAGGGAGTTCCTGGTTGTCACCAGGGTCACTAGAACTAGTGTCCCCATTGGACAACCCACATTTTGGCATTTTTCTTTCACTTTTTGGTAAACATTACAAATATAGAAAGGGTAGATTCCCAAAGATGAGCACAGACAACAACGATAACAACCAGACAGTAGTTCTAATCTCCCTCCACTCCAGTCCAAAACTGAAAGAAAGTTTAGCCTTTAGTAATTGTTATTAATAAAGAAATGCATACATAGCAAATATTAAGAATTTTATAACATGTAAGCTGGGTCTTGAACTTAAGCAGCATTCTCTAGTTACATTTTGGAGGTCTTGTGTAACACAATGGTGGTCTATAATGATCTCTGTTTTGTTGGCGGCCTGTTAATAGACTTTCTCTTGTATCATTCTGCTGGGCTATACCTACCCTGTATAACGGCCATGGAAAATCTACAAATATGTTCTTGTTGTACCCACGGGCTTTTTGAAATAGCTCAATACAGACATCACCAGCCATCCCCCTAACTTCTTTCCTGGCTAAAATCTTGGTTGTGGAATTTGATATGCTTCTGACTGCTTGGCTGTTAAACGACTGTCCACAAGTCCTTATGCTTCCAATTACCAATTAGAAACTGAAAAGAATCTTTCACAATTGAACTGCATCTGATCAAACCATATTAATATTTTGCTCACAAACACCCAAGTCACCTCATAAACAGCAACAGGCCCCACATTTTATATCTGCTTTTAATTCCCATTCTGTTGAATGACCCATAACTTTAATTTATGAGGAAGTTGTAGTACTCACAAGATGATTTAATCGTTGTAAGTATGATGACATATTCATTCATAGCACCGCTTGCAAGATGCACATTGTGCATTACTGATATTTTCATGATTTAAAAAGTACTCTTGTGCCACTAGTTGTTCTTGTTTCCCTCAAAGCTCTACAAAGTGTTTTTTTGATGCTTGATTATTGTGTACGACTGAGCCAGAGTGCTAGTCTCAGTGGGTTATTATTCTGTGTGATTCTTGGAGCTCTGCTGCCTTTTATATTTTCCATCTCGTAAAATGAATCTCTGGTGCTTGATGAAAAGTTCCTTCTGTCAGTTTTAAACTGAGGAGCATATGTGCATACTTGTAGCAGCAATAAATATTCCTATGTCAAACAACATGAGTTTTATGATAAGGAGTTAACTATTTAAATACCATTGGTTGCATCTCCTTAAAGTGGAATCCTTGAATACAGCTACTGTATACACACAGTTGCAGAAAGTTTGGAGTGATTTTATCAAAAGGTTTTTTTTTACCTTAATGCATTGCCTGCATTAAGGGTAAAAAACTTTTCACTAACTGTTTGTTCCCCCCCCCCAAATACTTACCTGAATCCTAAAGCGATTCTCTGCTCCTCTGCAGCAGTGCTGGTGTCTTTCTCAGCTTTCACAGGACAAATTGATAACAGTGGAATCTATTGGCACCTGCTGCTGTCAATCATATCCAGTGAGGAGGGACTATGGGGCAAGGCTGAGCCATGCTGCGTATGTCTATGGATGTGCACAGCCCAGCACATGTGCCCCCATATCACACTGCTTGCTATGGGAGCACACTCAGGAGAGGAGGAATGGACTATGCTGGTGGGGGACCCCATAAGAGGAATTAGAGGGCTGCTCTGTGCAATACCCTAGCACAGAGCAGGTAAGTATCAACCTCTTTTTTCATTTTAGATAAAAGAGGGAGATTTAATATCACTTTAAAGTGATATCCTTTTTTAGGTAACTCAAGTTATGAAATATGCAAACTTTCAGCATAACTTGAGTGTAATCACACTGGGCACAGTTGAAATGAACTTGAAAATGAATATATGAGATGGCGCTCAGTTTGCATATAATTGGTAATAAACCCCAATATAGACTTGGGTGAATAGTCTCATGAACACTTTATTGCATTGATCCAATAATTAAAACATGGTATGGATGAAACAAGAACAGTCCTACCGCCCCTTGTAGCATCTGGACATTCACACCGATAGTATTGGAAATCCTTAGGGAACCGGTGGCTACTGTTGGAAACTGGCTGGCAGATAGGGTCGCAGGCAGGAGGGCTCAATCGGTCAACTTGATAAAGCTACTATTGTAGCGAAACATGTCGTTGTGGCGATCGGGAGGCTCTTCAGAAGCAAATTCAGCCAGTCCCCTGTCCTTCTTGACATCCGGGTAACCTCGTAGCCGGCCGTCAGCGGATCTTCGGACCCACGCAGTGACGTCATCAAAGTGCGACTCCCGAGGCTTACACCAGGCGCCGAGGGTGTTTGACACAGAGGCTCCGGTCTGAAGAAGCGGCCGCACATCAGACCGATTGAGCCCTCCTGCCTACAACCCTATCTGCCAGCCAGTTTCCAACAGTAGCCACCGGTTCCCTAAGGATTTCCAATACTATCGGTGTGAATGTCCAGATGCTACAAGGGGCGGTAGGACTGTTCTTGTTTCATCCATACCATGTTTTAATTATTGGATCAATGCAATAAAGTGTTCATGAGACTATTCACCCAAGTCTATATTGGGGTTTATTACCAATTATATGCAAACTGAGCGCCATCTCATATATTCATTTTCAAGTACATTTCTAATGCTGTCTTGCATCTGGGATTGGGCAAACAGTGTTGCTATCTCAATACATCATCAACACATAAACTTTGCTTATATGTCTTTGTGTACCCTCTGTGAAGGGACATTCCAGGACTTTTTAACTTTGGAGTAGCGCCAGAACTTTTTGTTAAGAGTCACAGTTGAAATGAAGTTTGATCCCCACCCACCCACTGATCTGCACTCACACTGGGTTATAAGAAAGTATTCCCAGGGAAACTTTCATCATCACCTCTGCCAACTAGACCACAGTAATTCCTGCTTCTCTACTCAAGGATCAATGTTGAGTTCTGTGCTCAGGCATGGTTTGCACTCACACTGGAGTGAAATGTAAAGACCACAAGGGAAACTTGCTTGGGATCACCTATTCTAAGTGTTCCCAGGCACGGTACACTTAACCATTCCTCTGCATGGTTTAGAGCACTAAACAAATGAACTGGACCAATGGGGTGAAACATGCCAGGGCCTGGGTTAAAATTACCAGCGTGAGGGCATCTTTGGATCCTTTTATCAGGCTTTATACATTTTAAAAAAAAAATGGTTCAGAAACCAACATATTCATACACAGAATTACAAGGAGGAGCAATGACATATACATTTATCAAAAATATAAATCATTTTGTATTTCTTGACACACTTTAGTTTTGTAAGAGATTAGAGTCCCCCTGCCTCTTTTCGGTAATCCTTAAAAGTCATACATGCAACCATTTAAAGCTGCAACAATTTGGTGAGAACAAGTTGCAGTGGGGCCACCCTAGGGGTCTCTAGCCATTCTTGCCAAATTTTTGGACATTTTTTGAATGCGTTTCTGTGTTGATAGGTATTCTTATCTATGATAAATATTGTAATGGTGTCGAGTGTTCGGACACCATCTTGTCCTCTCGACATCCATTTTGTTTAGTGACCCAGGCTCCTTGAGCGAAAGTAGCCCCCACCTTTCTCTAATCAGTGGAACCAAAAGGCACTCACTCACCCCCACCCCACCTCCGTTAGTGTCACAAAATGTCAGGTTCCTGCTAAGCTGACATTTTTCACACCTTTAATATACACAAGCAGCTTGACCAAGCAGGAGTTGTGTCTCTGAGGACAGCAGGGGGTCAGATTAGATGTCCAGTGAAATTGCCATTCTCAAAGCCAAATTGTTAAGTTACATCTCACAATCCGTGCTCAAATCATATCTTTTTAACCGAACATAACATATTAACAAAAAGTAGATATTTGGGTGCCCCATAAAATACCAATCGAATTAAGTCCCAACACGGACACCTTCATGCCTAGGAAAGACAAGCTAGCGATCCGATGCCTTACCGGTCAGGGGTTATTCCGTGCTAACCCATGTTTAGTGCCTAAAGATAGGACATTCCAAACCGGACCATGAAATATCGGTTTCAAGCTTGTAACCATTTCATATCTCCAGATATGAGTGTTTTTATGAATCTGTCAAGCGGGAGGTCACTTAGCAGTTTATAGACTCAGAGCCATTGGCTGAGTACATCTGGTGACACCCCCTGTAGGGTCAGAGAAAAAGACAGGGACTGAGAGAGTTCTCAGTTCTCCTTCTACCATCGAGGCAATAACATCGCTTTAAGAGAGGACCGACCCATCCAATATACGAAAGGTCTTGCTAGCTCTCGAGGCCTCGAAACTGAATCCTACTAACAAGGCAGCCATCATCACCCTCGACGCTGAAAAGGCCTTCGATAATGTTAACGTCCAATGGTTAGACAAAGTGTTAACCTGCTTTGGCTTTTCAGGCCCCTTTCTCCACATGATCAGAACCATGTACGCCTCCCCTGCAGCTCAGGTGATAGTAGCCGGGCATGCATCACAACCCTTTAAATTATACAAGGGCACTAGGCAGGGGTGCCCTTTATCACCCCTGCTGTTCAACCTGGCACTGGAACCTTTATCCAGATGCCTGTTGACGCACCCTGAGCTCCGGGGCGTTGAGGTGGGACATGAAGAACTGCGCACGGCTATGTTCGCAGATGATGTGCTAATATTCACAGCTGATCCTGGCCACGATCTTCCTGTTATTCAACAAATATTTGCGGAATACCGACGGTGCTCTGGTCTCCGCATTAACTTCGCCAAAAGTGAGGTACTCCCGTTAAATACCACACAATCCCCGCAGTGGGTGTCCTCCTCTACACTTCGCATCAACACTAGCCACATCACATATTTGGGAATAAAAATAGGGCCCTTCCCGTCCTCCTTGTACAGGCTCAATTTCACTCCTGTTATAGACAAGATGATAGCTGAGTTGAAGAACTGGGCTGATCTCCCCCTCTCATTCAGAGGTAGGTGCCACCTGTACAAAATGGCCACCTTCCCTAAACTGCTCTACCCCCTCCAAACTTTACCACTTCTACTGAAACACACTGACATCAAGCGACTACACAAAGCAGTCTCTCTCTTCTTATGGAAGGGGAAACGGGCTAGGATCTCAATGACTAAGCTACACTTATCTACTCGAGAGGGGGGAGTGGACCTCCCGAACACCCGCGTATACAATGTGGTCTGTCTATTACGGACATGTATGGATTGGTTGAGCCGCAAATCAAGATACACCAACTTCTCCCTGGAATCGCAGTTGGCTGCTCCTTATGATCTTACGGCATTGCTGCACTGTGGGATCGCGGATTTACCTGTGTCTCTGAGACACAATCTTTTACTCAGAGACACTGTGATGGCATGGAGAGAACTGAGAAAACGCTTCAAATTGCCCCAGCGACTCTCCGGCTATCTGCCTATCCGTAATCACCCCATGTTCCCACAGGCCCAGCAGTGCTCGGCTTATGAGGAATGATCAAGGCGAGGGATCACAAAATTCATACAGTTGTATAATGTGCAGACTGGTAAACCTCATCCCTTTGCTACAATTATGGAAAACTTCAACCTCCCGTCTGACCATTTCTTATACTATCACCAATGTGTAAGCTTTGTGGACTCTCTCTGCCATACTCCTATAAACTGCTTCCGAACTTCTATCTTGGATACTTGGATACAGCAGGCTAAACACAAAATATTGCATATATATAAACCGCTGCATTCAGAACTTTACCGAGGGACCTCTACTCAAATTGCTACGGCATGGGATGATCCATTGAACTCTCCCGATGCTCATCTCCGTATCCTGTCAGGATACCTAATTACTCGTCGTTACATCACCAATGAGTTCTGGAGGGAGCAACAGTTCAAAATTATGCACCGAGCATACCTCCCCCATATCAGATGGTCCTCGGACATTTCCCATCACTTTTGCACACTGTGCAAGTTAAGGTTCCCATCACTACTTCACAAATTTTGGCAATGCCCCCCTATATCCTTCCTATGGGACAAGACGCTGAGATACATAGCCAGATATACTGGAATTTCCCTACCGAAGGATATATATCTCCTTTTGTTTGGTGACCTCTCGCTACAAACGCTACCGCTACCCAAACATTCAAAGAAACCTCTACTGGATTACAAACATTGGATAATAACCTGCCTCATGGTGACCCGCAGGCTTATACTAAAACACTGGATGGACTCCATCCCTCCCACCATTCATGAACTGCATAAGGACTTGTCCCTCCTCAGGGATAGAGAACTAGTAGGCATGCATTATCCCTCCTCCAACGGACACACCCGCTTACTTAGAAAATGGTCTGCCTTCCCCCCTCCTGGGGTGTAGGCACCCAACCTTTGTGACCTGAACTGGCCCTGAATAACACAACCCTGACCATTTGTGGCTCACCTATTGCATCTAGGCTGATAACGCTCCTCCCTCATATACGCATTTAACTACCTGAGTGCCGAGCGTCATCACCCTTAGCCAACATGAACAGCAGGTGATCCATGGTGCTGTCGTCAAGAAGGGGCAGTAGAGACGGTGACCTACATAGCTACTTACTTTATATATATCTATGTTGTATTTCCCCCATGGTGGGCTTTGGACCCACCAATACCTTCTATATTGATGTTGAACAATATTGTGCCTAGCCTCCCCTCCCCCCACCCCCCACTCCTCATTTTTCCAGTTCCCACTCCTCCCCCCCACCCCTCCCTTTCTCTACACCTCTCCTCCCCCCCCCCCCATTCTTATCACTTCCCCCCCCTTTTTCTTTCCCCTTCCCCACACTCTACGAGGAAAACTGGCAATACCCGTACCAAGTTCTACCTATACCCTGCTTAACACCCTGTTTTATGTGGAGTTCCTCGAGATTACTCTCAGGTTTATTGCTGTGATTGTTTGTGCACTACGGAATACCATGTTGTATGCATATTACTTCCTGTAATTCTCACATGTGGTTGTACTGTCTATTTTGCTGTACAGAGTTGAACTTCAATAAAATGTTTTTCAAAAAAAAAGAGAGGACCGACCGCATGTTCAGTTTCTGAAACTAAGGTAATACCAGGACTGTTTTAATGCAAGTATTTTCATTCTTTTATTCTCCTATTTCTAAATTGCTGTATTGTGTCTCTATTTTTTTGTAACCCATTTTTCTGTAAATATTTTTATTCGCACCAATTTTAACCTTTCTTATAATTAAACCTTATTTTGAAAGGTGTTAACTTTGTCTCTAAGCTCTTAAACGCAACTTGACCCAAACGAACCTGCCTCCTGAAGCGCGCTACTGTGTGTTACAGACGGTTATTTTAAAGTCATAATTGATATTTGTACTGTTTAGGCTAACTTATCTGAACCATTCTGGTCTGAGGTGACAGTGGGTGTGTTACAGATGGTTATTCTAAAGTCATAATTGATATTTGTAAAATCACGAGCGTCCGCTAAGCTCAAATGTAGCGATGGTGGCAGCGAAAGGGTTAATCGTTTAATTAACCCGGTGACAAACGCTCTCAGTCTGCTGGCATCTGGATTGTGGTCCCGCAAGCTGGACAATCTGTGTGCTGGGTGCAACTGAGAGTGGCATTGTTACGCAAGTGACGGCAGGGTGTGAGATTGCTTGGTCTTTGGTCACGAGGTGGATGAGAAGGCCAGGGGTCTGATACCCGCCACCGTCACAAATATGTTACCTGTTGAATCCATTGATGAAACGTAGATGCCTGAGGGGATAGCCAGTACCAACTTTCTGGCTAAGTATAGGAGTCTAACTAGTGCTATATACATGGAGGGGGGATACAATACTTCTACAAGACCACCAAGCAAACAGATTTGTGGATCTATTTGCAATTGTGTTTGGTAAATATGATTAATAGTCTTGACTACCTCCTGCCAATATCGTACCGGTTTAGGGCATTTCCATAGCATATTTAGTACATTCCCTGGATGGATCTGACATAAAGCGGAGTCCCTCCTACCCCACTTGTGCAGCTGCAGGCAGGCATTTGTTTTTAGAGGTCCTAAAGTTATTATAATTATAGTGGCACATAAAATGACTGTGCTTATTTAGACCCCGGTCCAGAGTCTGGAATTTGTGTATAAATTTACATTTCCAATCCAGCTGATCTTTTCGTGATTTGAAGTTCTCCTTTAGTACCATCATTTTATATTTCTAGGCTGTTGTCTCTGCTGCAGAAATGCACTACAGGAACATCTGTTTTGTTGTTGTTAATTGTGAATTTATGAATGATAATTTGTTGGATGAAAAAAAAAATATATATATATATATAGTTAAATGCTGCCTAGATAAATAAAAAAAACAGTAATAATGAAACCTGAGCTACACTATTCAGTCTACTGTGTTATAATGGAAGTCCATAGTTTGGGTTCAAAAATTGTCACGTTGATTCTTGAAGTTGCTGAGCACCACTAACCTAGGGAGGAGACTGAACTGTAGCCATGGTACTGATGTATTATGGAAATTGAAAGTTTTCTTAATCAGAATAATTTATTTGTGTGTGATTGTGTCATGCTTTGAATCATGAATACAGTAAGCACTTTGCCAATAAATACTTATAATCTTGCTTTGTGCTGGTTTTGCAGAATTTATAAGCATGTTCCAGATCACCTAACATGTTGATAACAGAAAAATGCACACTCCAAACTCCCTCCCTATCCTAATCACTACAAAAATAGCAATCATTGCATCAGAACACCATGGATAACGCTAATATTTAGGCTGAGGCCTGGTCTCTGATAGTCCCTAAGAACTACATTTTTCCCTCTCCTCACATTCATTGTATGCTCAGAATAACTAATTACCTGTATTGCTGACAGCTGGCTATAGGTGTAGCTTGATTTTTACCACTTGCAGCCCCTGTGGATCTCACATTCCAAGCATAATTTAACCACTCCCACTATCTTAAAAATGTGACACCAGCCCAGCATGCAAACATACTTCTGCCCAAAGAATAGAATGAACTCATAATCTTGGCATAACATATAAGAGGCTGTTCACTTTCACAATGCAGTTGTTTTCCTAGAAGAGAGAAATGTGTGCCAAGCAGGATATGAGTGCTCAACGTTGTCAGATGTACTGGCATTTCTGGGCTTCAAACTGGCTTAGCCTTTGTTCCTAAATGCAATCTCTGTTTATTCTTTATGCTACCCTATAATGATACATGACACTGTAACCTACCATTCACTACTCTGTTGAGTCATTTGTGATCCAGCCAATCAACCCACTAAGAACTGGAAAGCTCCCTAAAAGTTGTTTTTCTACTCTGCTAACTGTCTTTGATAGATTAAGAAGAACACAATATCTGGAAGCCATCAAGTTCTGTTGAGTATGTTATTGTTTTAGAGCTGTGTTGCATGGAGAGCATTGACAGTTTATTGCATTTTGTAGGTCTCTAAAGCCTAGGTTTCATTAATTTTTAATTAGCACGGGGGACGGTACTTACGTTTAATGAGAAGTGTCCCTTGTGCTGGTGTTGGCTACCCTAGATGAAATCTTCCATCCTCTGATACCCACCCCCAGTGCCTCTTTCCAGCAGTGGTAATCTTCCAGTGCTGCAAGGGTTACTACAGCCACTGGACCTGACATAGGCACTGGTCAAGAGTGAAGACTTTGCCCAACCTTTCTGCCCCCTCCTTACATTGATGAAAAGATATATATGAATAGAACATAGGTGGATGAATGAAAGGTCCACCTTATTCATTCAGAGCACTTTTCATTGATGGAAGCTAGAGTATGGCTTCTATAAATGGAGTAGGGAGGGTGGAAATGGAAGGCATAGTCAGCAGGCATTGACCAGTGCCTATGAGAGGTCCAGCAGCTATACAAAACCCTCAACAGCACCACACAGCGGGGGTGGGCATAGGACAGAAGCTTTCAACTAGTACATCCGACACCAGCACAATAGATACTTCTCATTCAATCTAAGTACTGTCCCTTGTGCTGATTTAAGAAAAAAGTTATCTAAACTTAGGTTTTTAAATTATAGCTACCTTTGTTTTCTGAAAAACGCATAATGGCGCTTTTCCACTGCATGGAACCGAACGGTACAGCTCTCTAAAACAGTACCACCTCAATTGTGGTTCCAAGAGGTACCATACCGGTACCATATCCCACAATCCTTTGCATGCAGTCACTACTAGCCACTGATTGGTCAGAGAATCGTTGTTATCCCACCCACTTAACTTTAGTACTACTTTAGTGGAAAAGCAAACCATACCATACCGTAGCGAACCGTTCCAACACCGTACCATTCGGTACCAGCAGTGGAAAAGCAAACCGGACCAAGCAGGGCCGAGTAGAGCCGAGCCGGTACTTGCAGTGGAAAAGTGCCATAGTGAACTTATTAGGACCAAAATAAACACTATGTGGATCGTTTGTGTTTGGTTCACACATACCTATTTATATCTCACACAAAACACGTGATTAGCACCTCAGAAGTAGTCTTCTATATCATATGATAAAATTCATGTAGGATACCAATTTGTTAATATCACCAAAAGTCTGAGGATATAGAACACAATAGCCCAGCATCATAACATGTCATTTTGTAGCAGAAAAACAGCAACTGTTCAGTTAAATAATATCTGCAAGGCTCAGATTCCAGTCAGAATTCAGAAACATACTTTTATACTGTATATCACTCAAATACAGTGCACACCTGGAAGTACTTATCTTAGATTTGATATTTCACATGCTCAGGGATCATGTATTCCCTTATTGTATGAGTAAAGCCCTTGGTAGAAAACAACCAAACATTTCTATGCAATCAGAACAGATAATCTGAATTTGTATTCAGATTCATAATACTTCTTCATTTTTAGTGTGTGCAATTGATCCAGGAAAAATGTCAATACTTAGTATAATGGAGTTCCTGAAAGCCTTTAACCACTTTAATACATGGCACTTCCCTCCCTTCCCGCCCAGGCCAATTTTCCCCTTTTAGCGCTGTTGCATTTTGAATGACAATTGCGCGGTCATGCAACACTGTACCTTCACCAAATTTATGTCATTTTCCCCCCACAAATAGAGCTTTCTTTTGGTGGTATTTGATCACCTCTGCGATTTTTACTTTTTGCTAAACAAATAAAAAAAGACCGAAAAGTTTAAAAAAAAAAAAAAAAAAATTTTGTTTATGTTATACAATTTTGTAAATAAATAATTTTTTTCCTGCACTGATGAGCACTGATGAGACTGCACTGACAGGCACTGATGAGGAGGCACTGATGGGGTGGCACTGATGGGGTGGCACTGATGGGGTGGCACTGATAGGCGGCACTGATATGCGGCACTGATAGGCACTGATATGTGGCACTGATAGGTAGCACAGATATGCAGCATTGGTGGGCACTGATAGGCGGCACTGCTGGGCACTGATAGGCGGCATTGATGGACACTGATAGGTGGCACTGACGGGCATTGATAGGTGGCACTGACGGGCACTAATGGGCACTGATAGGCGGCACTGGTGGGCACTGATGGGCGGCACTGATCGGCACTGACAGGCGGCACTGATGGGCACTAATGGGCACTGATAGGCGGCACTGGTGGGCAATAATGGGCACTGGTGGGCGACACTAAAGGATGGCAGTGATGGGCACTTGTGGGCAGCACTGATAGGGAGGACACTGGTGGGCATCACTGATGGGGAGGGCAATGGGGGGCTCCCTGAGCCCTGATTGCCATCCCTGGTGGCCATAGTGGGCATCCCTGGGGTCATAGTGGGCATCCCTGGGGTCATAGTGGGCATCCCTGGTGGATCTAGTGGCATCCCCCCCCCCCCCCACCGAGGGTCTGCACTGGTAATCAATGATCTGATTACCAGTGCCGACCCCCCCCCCTGTCAGGGGAGCCGCCGATCGGCGCTCCTTTACTCGTGCCTGTCAGGCACGAACTAAGGAAAGCCGATCAACGGCTGTTCCTATTTACTATGTGACCAGCCGTGATTGGACACGGCTGATCACATGGTAAAGAGCCTCCGTCAGAGGCTCTTTACCGAGATCGGAGATGCAGGGTGTCAGACTGACACCTCGCATCACCGATCGCCGCTCTGCGCGCCCCCGGGGGGCGCCCAGAGCGGAGTTATCCTGCCGCCGTCATATGACGTCCGGTCAGGATAACTCAACCACATTCCCGCCGTCAATCTGTAATAGGGCGGGCGGGAAGTGGTTAAAGTAGAACTTTTATTTTTAATTTTGGATAGAGTAAGAGAGAGTTATAACCCCTGTCAGATTTTTTTTTTTTCTGCCATCTGGGTTCTTTTGCAGAGATTTCTTTTTACTTACACTTTCAAAGATAATTATTAACAGGACAAATAGGGAGGGTGAATCTCCTTAACAGAGGCACAGGCAGCAATAAAAAGCTTACAAGTGTTCTAATCCTCCTCCACTCTATCCAAAACTAAAAAAAAGTTTTGCCTTTAGTTATACGTTAAGTCAAGTTTGTTTGGACAATGAAATATTGTGTCTATACACACAGATCAAAATTGCATATAAAGGAAAATGAGAGGGCTTTCTAAGTCTCCCTTTCATTTTATATTCTGCTGTGAAAAATGACAATCGTAAGAAAACTATTCAGTCTCAGGTTGCCTAAAAGGACACATATTTACTCAATGAAGCTAGTAGAGAAGCAGTCTAACCTTAAGGCCCCTTTATCACCTGCTGCTCTGTCGGCGGACTCCGTTTTTCTCAGCTGGGGATCGATCCGCCGATCCCCCGCTGAGCAGGTGGATGGCAGCTCTGTCTCCGCGCTGTGTGCGGAGACAGAGCTGTCAGATCCCCGCTCTTCTCTATGGGGGAATCGGATGAGAATGGACCGCCTGTACGTTCTCATCCGATCCGATCCACCAGATGGATGGAAAATAGGGTTTCCATCCTTCCAAATTTGACGGACCGGATCGGATCGGATGTCAGCAGACATGTCTCCGCTGACATCCGATGCCCTATGGAGATGCATGGGGCATCTGTTCAGATCCACCTGAAAAACTGACAGGCGGATCTGAACGGTCTACAAGTGTGATAGGATAAGGGATTTTTTTTTTTTTTTTTTACTGTTAGAGTGGTAAAGGTCCTTTCACATGGGCTTTCTGCCTGGTGGACTTTGTTTTGCTCAGCAGGGATCAATCTGTCCATCCCCGCTGAGCAGGCAGATGACAGGTCTGTCCCCGCTCTGTGTGCAGAGACAGACCTGTCAGATCCTCACTCTCCTCTATGGGAGATCGGATGAAAATGGACTGCCTGTCTGTTTTCATCCGATCCGATCCTCCAGACTGGTCTGCATGGCTGTCGTCAAAATTGGTCTGCATGGCTGTCGTCCCAGAAGGAAGCCTCTTCTAAAGATGATGCACAAGAAAGCCTGCAAACTGCTTGCTGAAGACAAGCAGACTAAGGACATGGATTACCTGGAACCATGTCCCGTGGTCTGATGAGAACAAGATAAACGTATTTGGTTCAGATGATCTCAAGCGTGTGTGGCGGCAACCTGGTAGGGAGTACAAAATCAAGTGTGTTTTGCCTACAGTCAAGCCTGGTGATGGGAGTGTCATGGTCTGGGGCTGCATGAGTGCTGCTAAGACTGGGGAGCTACAGTTCATTGAGGGAACAATGAATGCCAACATGTACTGTGACATACTGAAGCAGAGCATGATCCCCTCTCTTTGGAGAATGGGCTGCAGGGCAGTATTCCAACATGATCACGACCCCAAACACACCTACAAGATGACCACTGCCTTGCTGAAGAAGGGTAAAGGTGATGGACTGGCTAAGCATGTCTCTAGTCCTAAACCCTATTGAGCATCTGTGGGGCATCCTCAAATGGAAGGTGGAGGAGCACAAGGTCTCTAACATCCACCAGCTCCGTGATGTCATCTTAAGGAGGGGGAAAGGACTTCAGTGGAACCTGTGAAGCTCTGGTGAACTCTGTGTCCATGAGAGTTAAGGCAGTGCTGGAAAATAATGGTGGCTACACAAAATATTGACACTTTGGGCCAAATTCCACTTAGGGGTGTACTCACTTTTTTTGCCAGCGGTTTAGACAGCGGCTGCTTTGAGTTTTAATGGCTGTGGGTTTGACTGTTTCTCCCTCCCTTTTGGATAATTCTAGAATGTAGTAGGCTGGATGAAGCATATTAACAGGTATATATTTATGTTGTCTCATCCAATCCCTGGGGAACGGTGCAAGGATGTTGGCTGGCTGGGAGTAAGCATAAGTAGTCTAAAGCTTGGAGCTGCCCTGGTCTTGCCAAAGAGAAGTTCCCAGCCTCAAGCAGCCCAGCTGAAAATCTATCTGTGTTCAACGAGATCCCAGCTTCTGCTGAACTGGAAGAACTGCTGAACTGGATGGCCTACTTGCTGATACCCACTGCAGCTATACAAGGGTTTTTCCCTCTGTGAATCCAGTCTGGAAGATTCACCAAGGAAAGTTTATGGATATTGGAAGGTGGCATCCACGTTTTCAGGGACACTATAAGTACAGACCTGCATGCAGGATCCTAGTGACTACCGCTGCTGCTGCAACCCTTTGTTTATTGGTACTGAGGCTTGCTTGGCCTGGAACATTGTTTATGGTGTCCTAGTGCTATCCATTACCTGAGCTATTGCTGAAAGGACTGTTCTAAGAGTAGCTGCACAAAGAGCTGCACTCTTATTGCTGTTCAGCGTTTTGGAGCAGCTCCCTTAGTCCTATCCAAGTTAACCAGCAATAAAAATTTAAAGAAAGGCTACCCCTAGCCTGTTCATTGAACAAGAGGAGTGACTGTTGTAGTGTGCCTGGCTGCTATTGAACCTATCTGGGAAAAGAACCTGGGACAACTCAGTGGCCGTTGCGGGGGTTAGTGCTGCACAAAAATAAAATACCATAAAATGACATGGTTTCTACATTTATAGCTTAGATTAAGTCAGGGAAATAATTCCTTAATGTCCCTAAAATAGCAAGTAGATCAATTTCTGGGTGAATATACTATTATTTACTTTTTATAGGTCCAAATAATCATATTTGTTTTTTCATTAAAGGTCTAATTAAAATATTTTAAAAGTGTCTGCCAAAACTTTTTGCTGTGACCACAGTTTCCCAGCTGTTCAGGTATTAGATTCAACTTAAACTTACACTTAATTTCACAGCCCTAATTAAGTGAAATTAGGTGTGGTTTAAAATACATGTCCTCCTATAAGCATGCTTGTTGCATTGCAGCACAACTGATTGGCTACCTGTGCTGCTTCCCTTTCCTCATGCCTATTCTGCTGTACAGTGAATAGCAAGTGGTTGATACCAAGTGAAAATTGGGTACTTACATTGCTTGCATTAAAAAATACTTTTAATGATGTTGTAAAGGAGAAGTATGGCTAAAGCTTTTTTGGCACTACTTCTACTATGGCTCACAGTAGTGCAGTTTGTTCTGCACTCCTATGACCCGCTGTTGGCTTTAGAGTCAGGACCCACCCAGATGCCTGGACTGGCAGGTGGCTCAGACTCTCAGGGAGCCACTGAGAGCCTGATCTAGCGACTCCCATCCCCTGCACAGCTCAGTAAGTGCTGGAGACGCAGAGCAGAGAGCCAGTGACTAACAGTCACCAGCTCTCTGCTCACTGAAGACTAGAACTGAGTGATCAGCAGTCTTTGATCGCTCAGTTCTCAGTCTCAGAAGCACCAGGGCATAGATGCCAATGTTGCATCCCCCTACGTGAGTATGTAACGCTCCTGCGTTTCTTATATGGTGTGGATTTTCAGCTGCAGAAATAGTTCCACGTCAGTTGTCATGTAAGAGATATGCTGAGATACCATTCCCAACCTCAATGACTCATCATGTGTGGAAGGTCTTATTTCAGCCAGTAAATACACACAATTAGCAAGCTGGTTCCTAGAGTGACTTTATATATGTGGTAACACAATGATGAAGGTTTGAGGGATAGGTTGAGTGGAGGTGGTAGGTGATAGACACTTGAAGGTGAGACAGTAGCAGATGGATGCAGGAAGGTTTAACAATGTTGTATGATAGCAGATGATAGAATAGCAGGTGGTATGAAAAGTGCAGAAAAGTAGCAGTAGTCTCAAGAGCTAGCAATCTAGTTTATGCAGATGTGATAAACAGTCTCTACTATGCAGAGCTAGATAGTGTAAGCTTAGTATAAGTTTATAGAGAATTCCCCTGCGGGGTACTTAGCACTATTAGCGATACAGCCGAAGGGTGGTTCAGGAGAGCAGGAGAGGCGGATGATCCAGTAGCGGGATACAGGGATCAGCGCAGCGAGGTTCCGTCAGCGAAGTAAGCTTGCAAGCATGGAAGCTTCAAGCAAGGTTAGCATCCAGATAAGGGTGTTTGAACGAACACATGTGAGTGAGAGCCGACGCCTTAAATAGCCATCTAGTCCGGCGCTGAGTGATGACAGCTCCAGTCTTAAAGGTGTATGCGCACCTTTCCAAAAGTAAATGGTAGGGCGCATACACTTGTGGAAAGTGTAATTTAGGGTACCAAAGGTACCGGAACATTACAATACCCCCCCTTTAAGGCCTGCTCCTGAAGGCCTCTGGAGCTGGTTTGTCTGGGTATCTCGCATGAAAATTGCGGATTAATTTAGGGGCATGTATGTCAGAGGTGTTTAGCCAGGTGTCGTCTTGGGGCCCATAGTTCTTCCATCTAACCAAGTACTGAAGTCTTCTTCTGCAGATACGAGAATCCAGAATCTCTTTTATCTCGTATTCTTCTCCACCTTCAACTTGTACAGGAGGGGGAGGTGGAATATTAGGCCTTATTCCTTGGTCCGGAACATGGGGTTTTAGTAGCGACACATGGAAAATGGGATGGATTTTTAGGTCCATTGGCAATGTAAGCTGCACTGCAGCTTTTCCAATAAGTTTCTTGATTGGGAAAGGTCCCAAGAACAGAGGTCCTAGCTTTTTGCTAGGGATCTTCAGTCTCAAGTTTTTTTGTTGAGAGCCAAACGAGGTCCCCGATAGTATACTGTGGAGAAGGTCTTCTACGAAGATCATAGTACTTCTTTTGTTGACTGTGAGCGTGTGCAATGGTAGTATTTAGTAAACCCAGAGAATCCTTTATTTGGGAAAGATAGTCTGAGGCTACTGGGTTATTTGAAGGAAGGATGCGTGGAGGGAGAATAGAGGGATGGAACCCATAGTTCAAGTAGAACGGACTCTGCTTGGTTGTACTGTGAGTTGCGTTGTTGTAGGCAAATTCTGCCAGGGGGAGAAGATCCAACCAATCATCCTGTTGGTAAGAAGTGTAACAACGTAAATACTGCTCGATGCATTGGTTGACTCTTTCAGTCTGTCCGTTGGTCTGCGGATGGTAAGGAGAAGTGAGCTTCCGCTCAATCCGTAGTATGTGACATAGTTCTTGCCAGAATTTAGAAATAAATTGGGATCCACGGTCAGACAAAAGAGTTTTTGGGATACCATGTAATCTGAAGACATGTTTCATCAGGAGTTCTGCCGTTTGTTTGGACGAAGGTAGTCTGCGAATAGCAATGAAATGTGCCATCTTTGTCAGATGGTCCACTGACACCAAGATGGTATTAAATCCTTTGGAAGGAGGCAATTCTACGATGAAGTCCAATGACAGAACCTCCCATGGAGTTTGGGGTATTGGTAGACTGCATAGTAGGCCGGATGGTCTCGTAGTGTCAATTTTGGACCTGGCACAGACATTGCATGAAGAGACGAATTTTTGTATAGATGTTTTCATGTCAGGCCACCAGAATTGCCGAGAAATCAAATTGAAAGTCTTTGTCATACCCATATGTCCTGCCATAGGCACATCATGCGATAATTCCAAGATCTTGGTGCGTAGGGTAGGTGGTATGTAAAGTTTGTCGTTGTAGTAGAGGAAGCCTTCTGCATCGGTATTTAGTTGTGGTGGGGGTGAATCCAACCTTATACCATGCAGAACCTCTTCCTTCAAGGAACGGACAACTCCAATAGTGCGTTTGTGAGGTATTATAGGAACGGAAGGAATTTCAAAGTAATTTTCTTCAGTTAGTCGTGATAGTGCATCCGCCTTTTTGTTCTTATCTGCAGGTGTGTAGGTCACTAGGAAGTTAAACCTTAGAAAGAATAGTGACCATCGTACCTGTCGATGCGAGAGAGTTTTGCTAGTCTGAAGATATTGGAGGTTTTTATGGTCCGTGTATATAATTATTGGTAATTGGGTGCCTTCGAGTAAATGTCGCCAATTCTCCAGAGCCAATTTTATAGCAAGCAGTTCCTTCTCACCCACGGGGTAATTTATCTCGGGACTGCTCAGGGATTTAGAAAAAAAGGCGACTGGATGAAGTGGTGAAGTGGGGGTAGGTCGTTGGGAGAGTATTGCTCCTACTGCCAGGTTTGACGCATCTACCTCCAGAATGTATTGGAGGGATGGGTCTGGATGGCGTAATATGGGAGCGGAAGTAAACCTTGTCTTTAACAAGTGGAAAGCCTTATTTGCTTCTTCTGACCATTTAAATGGTATTTTTATGCTAGTGAGCTGTGTGAGGGGTCTCACAATAGCAGAAAAGTTTTTTATGAACTTCCTGTAGAAATTTGAAAATCCCAGGAATCGCTGTAGCGCCTTGCGTGTAGTTGGTGTAGGCCAATCCTGAATGCAGGATATTTTACTCATGTCCATCTCGATTCCTGTTTTGGATATGATGTAGCCTAGAAAGAGTACCTCATCTTTATGGAACAAGCATTTCTTCAGCTTCACATAAAGATTATGTGCAAGCAATCTCGATAATACAAGTCTTACATGTCTTATGTGTTCAGACAGGGTCCGTGAATATATAAGTATATCGTCCAGATATACCACAACACAGACATCTAGTAAGTCTTTAAAAATATCGTTTATAAATCGTTGGAAAACTGCAGGGGCATTGCATAGGCCGAATGGCATCACAAGATACTCAAACAATCCGTATCTAGTTCTGAACGCAGTCTTCCACTCGTGTCCATCACGGATTCGAATGAGATTGTATGCTCCTTTCAGGTCTAATTTTGAAAAATAGGTAGCTCCACGCATCTGCTCAATGAGCTCAGGGATAAGTGGTAGAGGATAGCGATCTTTTATTGTGATAGCATTCAATTTCCTGCAGTCGATGATAGGTCTGAGACTTGAATCTTTATTGCGAACAAAAAAGAGTCCTGCTGCTGTGGAAGAAGTGGAAGGTCTAATAAAACCTTTTTCCAAGTTCTCATCCAAATAGGTTTTGAGATGGGCAAGTTCATCCTGTGAAAGAGGATAAACATGACCGAACGGCAATTTGCTATTTGGGAGTAGATCAATGCTACAATCATAGTCTCGATGAGGAGGTAATGCTTGAGCATTTTTCTCAAGAAAAACCTCAGAAAGATCCTGATAACATAGTGGTGCAATCTCATCTGTCACCACAGACAGAATCTTCCCGGAAAACGGGAGGTTACACGTTTCCTTGCAATAACAAGAAGGGAAGGTCAAGGACCGTTTCTTCCAATCTATGGTTGGTTGGTGTGTGTGCAACCAGGGAAGTCCCAACACAATGGGAAAGTGGGGTGATGGTATTAAATCGAAGGTAGAAGTCTCCCTATGAGACTCGTTAATAGTGACTAGAAGTGCTTGTGTCTGATCGGTGATCGGACCAGAGGATAACGGAACACCGGTAATAAGACTTACTGAGACAGGTTTGAGTTTAGAAATAATAGGAATTTTATTTAAAGCAGCAAAACATATATCCATATAATTTCCACAAGATCCTGTGTCAATCATGGCCTTAGTAGTAATCCTGTTCTGGTCCCACTGTAATGTCAAAAAAACAGAAATGTAGGGGTTAGTGAATGAAGTTGTCAATCCTCCTAGAGAGACATGTGAACACTCACCCTTCTTTTTGTTGACTAGGGGACAGACGTTTATCTTGTGATCCGGGGATGCACAGTACAAGCAGAGATTTTCATTTCGTCTTTTGGCTTTTTCCATAGTTGATAGCGGTGGGCGTATGGTTCCTATCTCCATAGGAACGGGGTCAACGGCCAGACTCCGAGAGGAAACGGATAATGGCATTCCCATCTTTTCAGCCTTTCTTTCTCGTAGTCTTCTATCTATGGTAATACTGAGTTGTATTAATGCATCCAGGGTTTTTGGCAGATCCGCTCGGGCGAGCTCGTCCTTAACGGCTTCTGATAGGCCAAGCCTAAATTGGGTTTTCAGAGATGCATCATTCCATTCTGAATCAAGGGTCCATCTCTTGAACTCTGCGACAAACTGCGACAAAGTCTTCCACAGGCCTCCTTCCTTGTTTCAAGGATCTTAACTGAAGATCAGCAGTACTCTGCCTATTGGGGTCATCATATAGGCTAGTGAGCTCTGCCAGGAACAAGGCATAGGAGTTGAGAAGCTGGTCGTTTTTCTCAAAAAGAGAATCTGCCCAGGCTCGAGGATCGCTTGATAGGTAAGAAATAATAGTACAAACCTTAATGTGATCAGTAAGGTAGGTACGAGGTTTTAGCAAAAAAAGTAACTCACATGCGTTTTTAAATTTGCGAAATTTTTTGCGATCGCCTGTAAATACCAAAGGGGGATTTATCTTGGGTTCAGCGGACTGAGCAGAGGTAAGTTGTGTCAGTCTAATTACCTGCTGCGACAGAGCCTGATTGTCTTCTTTTAATTCAGCAAGTGCGTGTATTAACGCAGATACTTGCTGTTTTAATTGTGTCACCTGAGTGGCTATTTCTGCTGAATCCATTTTTTAGGTTCGTTCAATCTGTAACGCTCCTGCGTTTCTTATATGGTGTGGATTTTCAGCTGCAGAAATAGTTCCACGTCAGTTGTCATGTAAGAGATATGCTGAGATACCATTCCCAACCTCAATGACTCATCATGTGTGGAAGGTCTTATTTCAGCCAGTAAATACACACAATTAGCAAGCTGGTTCCTAGAGTGACTTTATATATGTGGTAACACAATGATGAAGGTTTGAGGGATAGGTTGAGTGGAGGTGGTAGGTGATAGACACTTGAAGGTGAGACAGTAGCAGATGGATGCAGGAAGGTTTAACAATGTTGTATGATAGCAGATGATAGAATAGCAGGTGGACATACAAAAGAGATCAACCCAGTGCAGAAAAGTAGCAGTAGTCTCAAGAGCTAGCAATCTAGTTTATGCAGATGTGATAAACAGTCTCTACTATGCAGAGCTAGATAGTGTAAGCTTAGTATAAGTTTATAGAGAATTCCCCTGCGGGGTACTTAGCACTATTAGCGATACAGCCGAAGGGTGGTTCAGGAGAGGCGGATGATCCAGTAGCGGGATACAGGGATCAGCGCAGCGAGGTTCCGTCAGCGAAGTAAGCTTGCAAGCATGGAAGCTTCAAGCAAGGTTAGCATCCAGATAAGGGTGTTTGAACGAACACATGTGAGTGAGAGCCGACGCCTTAAATAGCCATCTAGTCCGGCGCTGAGTGATGACAGCTCCAGTCTTAAAGGTGTATGCGCACCTTTCCAAAAGTAAATGGTAGGGCGCATACACTTGTGGAAAGTGTAATTTAGGGTACCAAAGGTACCGGAACATTACAGAGTACAGTCATGGTCAAAAACATTGGCACCCGTGCATTTCTGTCCAATAATGCACCACTTCGCCCAGAAAATTGTTGCAATTACAAATGTTTAGGAATTCTCTTGTTTATTTCTTTGGTTTGTATTGGTATGACACAAAAAGTGGAGAAATAAAAAGCCAAATCTGACACATTCCAAGCAAAACTCCAAAAATGGACGGGACAAAATTATTGGCACCTTCTCAAAATTGTAAGAAATAATTGCATACCAAGTTTGTGTTGCTCCTGTAATTTGTAATTAAACTCACCTCTGTTAATTAACAGGTGCTGACAATATAGAAATCCCACCGGCAACCAGTTAAAATGGTGAAAAATTTACTCAAGATTTCTGTTGTGTTTATGTGTGCCACATGGAACATGGAGAAGAGAAAGAGCAGGAAAGAAATTTCTGAGGAATTAGGAAGAAAAATTGTAGAAAAACATGGACAATTTCAAGGTTACAAGTCCATCTCCAGAGACCTTAATGTTCCTGTGTTCACTGTGCACAAAATTGTCAAGAAGTTTACAGCCCATGGCACTGTAGCTAATTTCCCTGGATGTGGACAAAACACAAACATTGTTCGAAGAGTTTGCCAAAACCTACCCAAGGAAGCAAAAATTATTTTGGGAGAAAGTGCTGTTTTGGGAGAAAATTACAGCTTTTTTGGTAAAGCCCATCATTTTACTGTTTCAGGAAAAAAGTGAAGAAAATAATACAGTCAAACATGGTGGAGGTTCACTGATGTTTTGGGGTTGCTTTGCTGCCTCAGGCACTGGATGTCTGGACCTTGTGCATGGCATTATGAAATCTGAAGACTACCAAAGAATTCTGGTGTGAAATGTATTGCCCAGTGTCAGAAAGTTGAGTCTCCCTCAGAGGTCATGGGTTTTACGGCAGGACAATGACCCAAAGCATACATCAGAAAGCACCCAGAAAAGCGTTTTGTCCAGACAAAAAAGTGCTGGAGTGTAGTAAACTGGCCAGCAATGAGTCCAGATCTAAATCCTAGAGCACCTGTGGAGAGATCTCAACACAACAGTTGGGAAAAGGAACCCTTCCAATCTGAGAGACCTGGAGCAGTTGGCGAAAGAAGAGTGGTTCAAAATTCCAGTAGAGAGTGTAAGAAACCCATTGATGGATACAGGAAGCGATTGATTTCAGTTATTTTTTTTCAAGGGGTGTGCTACTAAATATTCAATTGAGGGTGCCAATAATTTTATCCAGTCCATTTTTAGAGTTTTGAGTGGAATGTGTCAGATTTGGCTTTTTGCATGAGAATGCCTAAACATTTGTAATTTCAACAATTTTCTGGGCGAACTGGTGCATTATCTGACAGAAATGCATGGGTGCCAATATTTTTAACCATGGCTGTAAAGTTTTTTTTTTTTTTCTTTTTAAAGAACCCATACTTCTCCTTTAATGAAAAGAGAACTGCACATTGGCTATTTATGTCTGACAGAAGTTTAAAGTATAACTAAAGGCAAAACTTTTTTTTTAGCTTTGGACAGAGTGGCGAGGGGTTAGAACACCTGTCAGATTTTATTGCAGCCTGTGCCCCCTGTTAAAGAGATTCATCCTCTTTATTGGTCCTACTTACTATTATCATTGAAAGTGAAAATATTAGAAAATACCAAATTTTGGGTTGTCCCCGAAAAAGTAATAGCGTGAAAATCTTCCAATGGGGACACTAGTTCTGATGACCTAGTGGTCCTCAAGGAATTCCTTTCATTTCCTCTCACATCCTGTTTGGCTATGGGACAGGAAATCTCCAAAATGGTACACAAATGGTGAAAAAAAATCTGACAGGAATTTTAACATCCCCCCTTTCTCTATCCAAAATGAAAACAACGTTTTACCTATAGTTCTACCTTAAGTTTAAGGAAGGCATTTTGTAGGCCATTAGATGAGAAAATGTATAATTATTATTAATAATAATAATAATTAAAAAAATAAATAATACTATTTTAAAGATGACAAATTTATGGTGAGTTAAGTGAAAATTAAATTCAAAGTATCTGCAAAAACTTTGTGGGAAATCATAAAGCACTACACTCATACCAAGATATGGGATGTACCATGTTATTGAAAGTCAATTGCTTGGACTCTCTCTCTTATTGTTTCATTACAGTCAGTAATGAGCCTGATGAAAATTTTCACCAGGAATTATCAAACATGGAGAAGCCATACCAAGGCAAGTGGAATCCCTGTATGCTGGCTGACTACTGCTGAACCCTTAAGAGCAAATCCTTTTATTTTTAGGTAACAATGTTATTCTTTTCATTAATTTATATGTTATTATCAAAGTAGTGTTGTAAGTTCCTCAACAGCCTTGCCTGATAATACTTTTATAGTTCCCTCATGGCCCCAGTTTCTCAAAAAATGTACAACGTACAACCTTTACAATATGCAGCGAATCTACAATCTTTGTCAAGGTTATCAAGCCCTGGCAGCCTTCCCAAGAGTGGTGTACCCATGTGAAACAACTGGGTAATGCATTTTACCTGTTATCTTGTATTATCTATATGGCCTTTATGAGCTTAGGTACCTGTGCCTCATAGGTCAGGCCTATAATAGTGTAATATCAACTCTGTGCTAATATTTTAAAAACAAAGTACTAGTTTACCAAGCAATATTGGAAATCTTTTTTGCATTCTAGCCTAAGCCAAGTGTCAGACAAGCAAATGATGCCTTTTATGATGTATGCAAAGTGCCCTGTACCATTTAGTCATTCCTGCATTAAGAAACATGCATAAGTGTATTAAGATACTGTTTGTTGGTAGTGTATCCAAATAACACACAGTTCACCCTAACCTTAAGTGTTGACTGGGTGGAATCTAAAAAGTAGTAACTGAGCTTGAAAATGTACTAGACACTTTTTGACGTCATCACACTTCCGGAACGCCGCCGCAGCTGGACCGGAATTGCACATTGTATGCAGCTATTTAAATATGGAGGTCGACAGCGCGCCCCTATGCTCCAGTCTCAGTAGACGACCCCTGTGTGGAAACGCGTCGGAAGGAGCTGGTCGCGCTGTCATATGGTCACGTAACCGTTCTGCAGGCGGTCGTGACGCTTTTCAGCTTATGTCCCATCTGTTTTACTTGGATTATTTGGATTGCTGTAAGTGCACTTGCCTTTATTAAATTTGAAAAGGATAATGCACTATTAGCCCCTTTTTCTTTCTCATGTGAATGCACCTTTGGGCCATTTCATCTTGAGCTGCACCAAGTGTATTTTATCCGGATGCTGTGGGTGGATGTGATCAGGAGGATCCTCAAGGAGAGTACCCTACCTTTTCAGTTCTGTTGACATGGGATGACCTACCAAATTAGCTTGAAGCCTTCACCTCCCTTATGTTTGGTAAGAGTCCACTTTTTATCACTGGGTGTCACTTTATCATCAATTCTTTATTGGAGGTTCTCTTTTGTTGGCTACATGGTAAGAGGCCATTCACTATGTTGTGATAACTCACTTAGAACTCAGAAATGTAGAGAATCCGCGCTTAGGATGATTTTTAACCTCTTATATGGTTATTAATACTGGCTGCAGCCCACCTATGTGCTATATTCCTAGAAATATAGTAAGAATAGAGGATAAGAAAAGGTGTATGGCGCTGCCAGAATATACTTAATATTCCGTGTATCTTTCAACGATGCTAGATGTATATTAAATCTGGATAAAAACTGGTGTGTGTCTCCAATGTAAATATTAAAATTAATAAAGTGTCAAGTACATCATATGTGTATCCTGTGAATAGTATATAATGAGTGCAACAATGATAGGTGATCCAACCCTGTGAGGGGTGCACAATAGTGCTGAAAAAATAAGGTGAAACAACTGTGTGAGTAAAAATATCTAAAGATGTGATTGATATCAAACCTAATAAATAGATAAAAATCGATAAAAATCAATTGGATCCGCCTAAAAACATATAATGACTCATGGGTGAACTGTGAAAATCCTTAAAAAGTGTAAACTATGCGATAGGTAGCATCATATATTGACAGGAACCTGTATAATTCACAGGTATATAAAAGTTATAAAACCACCCTAGGGTTTATAACTTTTATATACCTGTGAATTATACAGGTTCCTGTCAATATATGATGCTACCTATCGCATAGTTTACACTTTTTAAGGATTTTCACAGTTCACCCATGAGTCATTATATGTTTTTAGGCAGATCCAATTGATTTTTATTGATTTTTATCTATTTATTAGGTTTGATATCACTCACATCTTTAGATATTTTTACTCACACAGTTATTTCACCTTATTTTTTCAGCACTATTGTGCACCCCTCACAGGGTTGGATCACCTATCATTGTTGCACTCATTATATACTATTCACAGGATACACATATGATGCACTTGACACTTTATTAATTTTAA
This sequence comes from Pelophylax lessonae, assembly GCF_965119305.1. NCBI lineage: Eukaryota > Metazoa > Chordata > Amphibia > Anura > Ranidae > Pelophylax > Pelophylax lessonae. The sequence continues at coordinate 255,444,908 of NC_138771.1, read as the reverse complement.
TATGTACATTGGAGACACACACCGGTTTTTATCCAGATTTAATATACATCTAGCATCGTTGAAAGATACACGGAATATTAAGTATATTCTGGCAGCGCCATACACCTTTTCTTATCCTCACTTAGAACTCAGTCACCACTTCAATTGTGGACTTTATCACCGATCAGATCATCAATTTGTACACATTTCACTATGGACTCTGATCATCTATAGTTATTTTATTTGTACTTAAATGTGAAGTCCTTTATCAGATTCCTATTTGTGCACTGATATTTTGCACCTACACCACCTTTTTGGTTTATACACCTTATTGTTGGTGCACTTTGGAAGCGCATTACTTTTTTACTTAATTCATTTACACTTTATTTCTAGGGCTGCTTCTTTATATTGATTTGTGCACCCTTTCTTTTTTACTTTTTTGATTTTGTGTAATGAATCCCTCAAACATGAGTGGAGATCCTCATGGAGTATATCTCAGCCCAGGACAGAATAGAAAAATAAGCAATGCAGAAAACCTTTTGCTGCCAGTTGTCATGCAGACATGCTTGCAAAGAAGCTTCACAATCACAATGAAATGATGTTAGTTTGGTGTCATCCAAAAATGCCATCTGCCATGGCAATGAGAAATCCTCAACCTGGTAATTTTTAAAAAGTGACAAAGACAGGGTGTCATTGGCTAAGCACCAATCAGTTGAGAATGTCAAAGTACAAGTGCTGGAACACTAAACCTAATGCATCAGAAGAAAAGACATCATAATCTAATTTTGTAGAAACATGCCTGCCTAATTAAACAACTGAAGCCTGGACATAATGCAGATGCCAGTAACTAAAATAGAAATGCAACCTGAATCAAGACTTATCTGTGTCAGTGATGATTATGAAAATGAACGGATTGATGTCAACTAAGTACACAGTAAAGATATTGTTAATGAAAACACATCCCTGATGTTACGTGTCACAAGCCATACATATTGCACATAACCCTATCTGAGCGTTCCTGTTCCTCTTCCAGTTTGTATAATTGTAAGCAAAGTCTCAGCTTATAGCAACCAATCAGAATTAATTCTGCACTGAAAAATGACAGTTGAAGTATGAAAGTTTTGGATCTAATTGAATTGGCTGTTTAAGCTGTCAGCGACACTTTTTCACTTATTTTATAAGTAAAACCCAAACAACTATACACTAACATCATCGTATAACTGTGCAGAATATTTTATAGACACAATTTTCATAGTGAGAACATACTGTAGGTATCAAACCCTCATCGGGTTCTAACTTTTGTATCTTTGGTTCTTTATAAAAAAAATTGTCGTAGATTATACAGCATTTTCATTGAATCCACTATGATAAATACTTGGTGGCACCAAATCAGGTCAGTGTGCATGTTACATGTTGGAGAGGGTTGTGGCAGGAAAAATCCTTTATATGTTGATGGCATATTTTTAACGAATAATGTCTCCTGTGTTCTGTTTCCAGATGCCAAGGACATGGAATACTATGAATGAACATTCCAGATATAACTTCAAAATTACTGGTACTGTATATCTACATGCCAAATTAAAGGTGATATTTCCTCTAAAGATGTATAAAAAGGACAACGTTAGCTGAAGGCAATCAGATCAAGTTTTATAACAGTCACATATACCAAATGCTGATCGTGTCAAGGGCAGAACTACAACATAGGAACACAAAAATAGCTGGTAAATAACGAACAGCTTCCCATGTGCATCAAAAGATTTCAATTGTTTTCAATAATGAATGACTGTTTTTTAAGTAGAGGAGAATTAAAAATACAATATTTGCCATTTCACAAACCTTTGAGATTTTCTGAGGCTTTAACTATATGCTGTAATAAAATTAAGACATGACTCATGCTGTGGAAATGATGTAAAGGCTGCCATAGTTGGCTGCCTGCTGAAACTGCTAGTTGACAGGCTGTTGTGTTAACCTACTGTTTTCAACACTTTTTGAGATAAGGGAAGTCCGAAAAGTTGGAAATCTTTATCTGCTCCTTGTCTATGTCAGAGACACAAAATATGAAAACAAGACCCTTGGCATTTTCAGAAAGTAATAGCAGCCGTGGCAACCTTGATTTTTTTGCTATAACAGGTTTTCTTTGAAGAATAACTTTACTTTTAGCAACATCATCTTTTAACTGACCCTTTGCCCCTCCCTCCCCGCAAACCTCCTTAGTATTACACACACCTATCCTAATCCCCAAGATCCTTGCTTTTATGGGACATTGAGAGCCATTTGGATGCTGCTGCAGAAACTCTCATCCGTGTTATCCTTATTTTGCACATGTGCGTAATGATTTCTGTTGATTCCTATGGAGAGTCCATCTATTATATGTCTAACTGATGGATGGCATCTCCAAAAAAATAAACAGAGGGATTTTCTTAGCATGGGTAGAATAAGAAGAGACTGTTGCAGCAAGTTTGCGGCTCCTTATAGGTTACTGAAAAAGGATCTCAGAGGAGCAGGGACAGGTGAGTACATTCAAGAGGCTTGTAGGAAGGAAAGGGGGCATTTAAGCACTAACTGTACTAATATATCACTGTGTTCATCTCTAGAATATAACATCCTTTTTTGTAAGAAACTAATTTTCTTAAAGTGCTTTGTTTGCCAACATTCACATTTGTACACCCTTCTAGTTTACTTGAAAAGGGATACTATTTTGAAGCATTAGCCATAGAACCACACCTGTTTATTCTTTAATTACTCATCTCTTGCTCACATCAGTGTGCATTTGCAATTGTTTAAATATGCTAAGGAGGAAACGTGGCCACATACAGCTTAATTTTATTTGTTTAATGCAATTCTTCATTTAGTTCTGCCACATATGCTTGATTTAGTGATTATCATCACTTCCTGTATGTATACCTATACAAGAAGTAAGTGAGAATCACAAAGACAGTAAGGCTTTAAAGTGATTGAAAATGATCACCTTGTAAACTGACCGATTCAGTTTAAAAAATAAATAATAGCAAAACATTTGTGTATAGATATAAAAAAACATTATAAATACCTTTTTTTTTCTCCATTTTTATAAGTGATCACATTCCCTCTGTTCTCAGCTGCATACGAGCTGGGGGGTGGAGAAGCAGCAGCAGCACACTGAGCTTCCCAGTGAATGGCTGGGGGGATGTCAGGTAAAAGTCTGATCATTGGAGTAGAGCACACTGAGTTCCCAGCACAGCTAGAGAACTGACCACGGTTTGTTTTCCTGCTTAGTGTGGTAAATTTTTAATAGGAAAGTAGAGGGACTTGCAAGAAGACCAGGGATTTCACGCAAAGGAAGGAATGCAAAGAGAACAGGATACTTTTTCATACAAGTACATGGTACAGCAGGCATATACCAGGAATATGAAATGTTGGGGTAACAAACACATTACAATCTGCGATTTTTAGTGGGACTGTGACATTGTGACGGACAGATTGGACCCCTAACTGACATTTTTGACACTTTTGGGTGGACCAGTGACATTACTACAGTAATCAGTGCTAAAAATATGCACTGCTACTGTAATAATGACATTGGCAAGGAAGGGGTTAACCTAGTGGGTGATCAAAGGGTTAAATAAGAGCCTAGGCAAGTGGAGGGAGGGGCTTGTGAAATTACCATAGAGACCTGTGATGCTACATAGAAGGATCACAGGCGCTCTGTGATCATTTCAGAGAGAAGAACGGTCAGCTGTGTTTACAACAGCTGACCATTATTCTCTCTCAGTGGGGAGCGATCGCAGGGGCCCAGCGGCAATTGCAGCATTGGGATCCCCGCTGCCTAGTGGGGACAGGAGCGCACTGGCGGCGGCGGGCACTCGTCCTCGAGCACCAAGGGCTACGTTGGTTTGCACAGGAGGGCCAGCCTGCCGCAGTAAAATGTGCGACAGGCAGTACGGAAGCTGTTAGGTAGCCCATCTGATGGAAAAATAGGGGTAAATTGTACAATCATGTAAATTGAGTACACCGCGGAAATTGTTGCCTTTTCAACATATTTGAACAGACAAATATTAGATTGTTATTTAAACAGTGCCTACAGATAAAGATGATATACCTGAATAAGAACAGAAGAAAAATTTGCCTTTTCAATTATTTATTCGACATAAATATCAATAGATGTAATGGTATACTGTCGAAAAAGTAACTACACCCTTGGCATCAAAAGTTGATATTGCCCCCTGTATAACATGTAGAACTGCTCACTAGTCTCTTACATTACTTCTCCAGGTAAAATGACTGCAATTGCAAGGTGTTTGTGGGTCTCTTTGTATAAACTCCCTTTTTCAAAATCCTGCTACAAAATTTCAATGAGAATCAATTTAGGGCTTTGAATATGGCATCCCCTACCCTCTATGCTTTCTTTTGGAGCCATTCCTTGGTGGATTTGCTAGTGTGACAGCAGATGAGTTATGGTTGTTAGGGACGCGGCTGCCATCTGCTCATTAATGTCTAGCTATACGCAATGAATTTGGATCATTCCTTATGTTATCGTACAAATTAGACAATGTGACATCATCCAAAGGAAACAAATGAATGAATGTATTCGTTATTTTTGAATATAACTCTTTTTCGGATTCATTGACATTCATTTCTATTTCCATTTGGAAATTTTAAAATTGAAATTTTGGTCCAAAAAACGAAACGAACTGCACATGTCTATTGTGGGCGGCTCATGCAGCAAGGAAATTCTCAAAACATTTCCAGGACTATGTGTTACAGTTATTATGAGATTCTTCTCTACAATATTATCTTCACTTTGCTTCAAACATGTCTACTGTTACTGTGGTCTGAATAAGGAATACAGGCGGTCCCCGGGTTACAAACACCTGACTTACAAACTACTTCTACTTACAAACGGAGGGAGACAACATGAAGTGAGAGAAAATCTACCCCTAGGAGGGGAAATTTACTCCTATAAGAGTTATTATGGGAAAAAGGTGTCTCCACTGAAGCATTATCACCAATCCTTGTTTCCACAACAACCTAAAATTTTCAAAATCCAGTTGTCATAGGGACAGAAAGTGAGGTAATATCTTCTGAACAGGGGTACAGACAGCAAAACAAATATTAAAGGAGTGTTAACCCTTCCCTATGCTGCCCAAACACATAAAATTACTTTTTAGGTTGGAGCTACACTGCAAAAAAGCACCTATTCCGACTTACAAACAAATTCAACTTAAATAGTAACTCCACTTTCGTGGGGGGAAAAAAATCAGCAAATAAAGAAAAAACAATACAGCATATACAATTGTGACACAAATCATATTGTAATTGAATGTTATTAAAAATGACCCTTCCTATTCAATCTGCAGTGGTTGTAATTTTCTGAAAATGCAATGCAATATGGCTACCTGGAGCTGTTCTGTACACAGAATGTGTACTGACCACATCCCAAAAACATCATTTCCTACTTGTGTGATTGGCTCACCAATTTCCCAGGAGTCTGCCTAAGATACAAGTCAGATTTCTGGCATTCCCTGCAACAAAAATGCCATTTTTGGTGAGATACTCCCAAAAGGAACACGCCTAAAGGGATGCAAGCCCAGCAGCTTTCCTCATTGGAGCCCTGCAGCTGCCACGGCTGATACATATGTAGCACTCTACAGGTAGGTGCTAGGTAAAATATATAGTGGACCTTGTCTGCCTAACAGCAGCGCTGTGATTTATTTAGTTAGGGTGTCAGGACTTCCAGATGTGCCTGCTGAGGGGAGAAGTATCCCCACTGGCTCCTGTGAGAGGCTTCTCATAGGGCAGTGTGGGAAGCCCAATCAGGCGACACTTTCCAGCTTGTAACTACCCCAGAAGGCAGATTAGACTGCAAAGGATTCTGGGAGTGGGTATAAGTTTGCGGGGAAGTGCGTGACAGGTTGTCTTTGGCGGGAGCAGAGTCCCAGGAAGGAGAGTGCAGCTGTCTCTCCTCCTGTCTGAGGAAGGCGGATGTCTCAAGGTGTCGCCTGAGTATCCAGACAGTGCTGAGTTGAGCTGAGGGGGATCCAGTGTGCCGAGAGCCTGCAGAGAGAGAGAGGGGTCTAGTCCCAGGAAAGCCTACACAGATCATGAGTACTGAGGATTGCCCCTGGGGTTCGCCTGAAGTGTTAGAGGGGACCACTCCGGAAGAGGTTCTGGGATCCAGTGTCAGCTAGCTGAAAAGGGGGTGCCTAGGTAGAGGACCCTGAAGTTGTAAAGGGGATACCGGCAGTCTGGGCCCTGAATTGTACAGAGAGTGTCAGTGAAGTGACAGTTACACAGAGTTCTACAATATACTACCTCAAGCTGTACCAAGCAGGGGACAGTATTTAGTGACTTCCACAGCACAACAGTGTCAGGAGTTCTACAGCTCAGTCTTGGATCTACAGGACTAATGCCTCATACACACGCAACGATTGTTGACCGTGAATTTTCGGCCAACGTCCGATCGGTCGATTGTCGGCTTGTTAGTATGATGCTTCTGACAACCGACTGCGACTTTTCGGCCGAACAAAATCTGGTGTGCATGCTATAAAATTTTTGCTGGCCGTCAACAGAACGGCCGATTGTTCGTCAGTCAGTACAGATTTCAGCAGACAAAAATCAGATGAGCAAGACTGGGCATGCTCAGAGAAGAAAAAACACACGGAAAGTAAACAGCACATGACATCACTTCTGAAGTTGGAACAAAGCACTTAGAACAAATCAAGAGATCCTCCACTATCCAATGGCGATCCACCTCTAGATCCTGGTATTAGCTTGTCAATAAGGGTCAGCACTTCCTCATATCCTGCTTCTGCTGACACTGACACCTGACTCTGGTCACTTCCTGCTTCCTGAGTGACACCCGCCCACTCAGGAAGCAGGAAGTGACCAGAGTCAGGTGTAGGTGTCAGCAGAAGCAGGATATGAGGAAGCGCTGACCCTTATTGACAAGCTAATACCAGGATCTAGACGTGGATCGCCATTGGATAGTGGAGGATCATTTGATTTGTTCTAAGTGCTTGACCTTTACAACAAGGGTACGTGTTTAATACCTAGGGGGAGCACGGCGGTGTGGTGAAGGCTCTTGGTGGCATTTTGGTGAATTGAAGGAGATCTGTCTTGGGTCTATTCCACACCAATTAAATTTTTCCCATTGCCTTGGAAAAAGAGACTTGTATTACCATTTGTTGCATGTTGACTAGCCAACGGGACATTACACTGATTGATTAAGTTCATACCTTATTATATTCATTTATTTGAATTATTAACATATTCGCCGCTCTTGGAAGCAAGGGCGTATTAGCGCTGCTAGTGCATATATGGGCCTGTGTTTATATACGCACCTTTTAGATATTATTTGATGGTATAGCAGCAGCTTTTTCATAATATTATATATTGTTATCCATTATTTTTGCTCATCCACAAGTGGTGATTTGCTATTTGTTTTGTGATTGCATAGGACATAAGCGCTGAGTGGGTGGGACAGGACTCCGGTCCTGATTTTGCTCCTGTATTTAATGATTTCTTTAGAATAACAAAAGGTAGGAATCTGCAACAACGTCTGCTAAAGTCCCTGCAATGTACAGAGATCACCCAGAGGTGAATGTTTTTTTCTCAACAAAAGTGGACTTACGCTTTAAGAACAAACCCACAGACCCTATCTTGTTTGTAACCCAGTGACTGCCTGTATGGGGAACATCTTCAAGGCTTCCATCTAGACATATATTATTTGCACTGGACCAGGAAAAAAAAACACCCACCTGGTCTTTTTATTCCATCCTACGATATATCAGGATAAGCAAAAAAATCTATAGGTGGCTTAAATGCACAATAAATAACAAACAACTATAAAAATTCAGATATGATTTAGTATAGACATTTTTCTTTCAGCCGAGCTGTTGTTCTTTGTGCATCATATCATTTTTAGCAGCTTTTAACACCTCAAACATTAATCAGCCCTATTGTTCATAGTATCCCTGACAGTACAGAGCAGGTGTGTCTCTTGTCTGTGATTATAAAGCCTCTTAATAAAAGGTGTACAGTGCCAAGTATTTTCCCACAGATTCACTGCTAAGCGCATGGAAAGTCCTATGTTATTTTCTGTCCAAGTATTTCAGCAGTAAAAGGAAATAATGTAAACATTAATGAACCAGGTAGAATAAGCCAATATGCTATGTCCTTTATTAAACTTAAAAAGTTTAGATCAAAGAGAGGTAAACACGTTTATAGAATTGTTTTTATTTGCAGTTAGGTTACCCTTATAATTGAGGATTAAAGTTACATAATGTAACTGATCTGATCTGTGGGAAAATTACAGCTACACCTCTTTCATTAAAAAGGTGCAATATGCTTGAACAAGTATAAATAAATATTACTGAATTGGATCACATGCACTGAGTTATATTCAAGGGAATGGTTTAGAAAAGGAGTAAATATTTCACTTAACCTATTGAAGCTGTTTACCAAACTGAACTACTTGCTGCTCACCCACAGTAGATTTACTGCAAGCAGCACTGGCAGGCTGGACAACTTACCTGCACGTCGTTGGCTTTCTTCTGGATTTGGACACAGCATGAGTTTGGCGGCTGATTTCAGCCAAAGAATTTGGCTGAAGTCTGTTGATTGGCTGCAGCTAACCACACACAGAGTTCTGTGTTTACAAAAACACAGAACCCTGTTTACTGGCTAAGGCTATGTTCACATGTGGGCATAGCGGATCACGGGCAGAATGGCGGCGGGCTATCCGGAATCATTGCATATCGCGGGACGCCTGTGCGATGCCTGTGATTTGCAATGGCACCCCAAAGGCTGTGCGATGTTGCAGCAATTTCCGTCTGCTGAATCGCGGTAACATCGCGCAAACAGAATCGTGGGACACCTGACCCCAAAAGAAGCTCTTGTACCTTTTTTGGACGACAGGCGTCCCGCGATTCTGTTTGCGCGATGTTACCGCGATTCGGCAGGTGGGAATCGCGGCAACATCGCACAGCATTTGGGGTGCCATTGCAAATCACGGGCATCACACAGGCATCCCGCAATTTGCAATGATTCCGGATCGCGGGCAGAATTGCAGCGATTCTGCCCGTGATGCGCTACCCCCACATGTGAACGTAGCCTAAAAGCAGGGAGAAAAACAGCCAAATAGGTTTGTGTCCAATCACAGCCGATCACATGTAAACAAGCAAGTGCCATTTATCAGCTTTTCCTCTCTCACACTGACAGAGTGTGAGGCGAGGAGCGCTGATAAGCGGCATCTCCTCACAGGGACTATGTGTAAAGGTAATCAGGGCACTGATCATATGTGCCCTAATTACAATGCAGCCCCAACAGTGCTCATCAGTGATGCCACTCTGTGCCCATCAGTAAGGCCAATCAGTGCTGCCTTTCAGTGCCCATCAGAACCTGTCCATCAGTGCCACCCATCGGTGCAGCCTATTATTGCCCATAAGTGCTGCCTATCAGTGCCCATCAGTGCCACCCATCAGTGCACATCAGAGCACATTAGCTCAGTGGGGCAGATTGCTATACTAACATCAGATAGTTAGTACAGTGGCTCCTCCTGAGCTCTTCAGGTCTTTTTTGTTCAGCCCGCTGAGTTGAACAAAAAAAAAGAAACTACTAGTGTGTACTAGGCTTTAGCCTTGAGAGAGTGCGAATTTAAAGACATTTTAAGAATGTTCTTCCAAATGAAACTGTATGTGGAATCCTCTATGTCTGATGATGTTTTTATTTAGGAAATGAAACAAAATGTAAACTCGCAAAACCACTGATGATCCTGTAAAGCACTCAGAGGACAGTAAAAGAGAGGATAAAAGAGCAGATGTTGTATTTTCAAATTTGCTTACCATAGGCAAACATACAGATGAAATGCATATATGGGGGTTGTTTCACCTGCCAAGGGAATTTAATTTCTGTCAATCCAGTTATAATATTTTTACAGCACAATCTTATCTGGCAGGGCAGGAGGCTCTGGGGTTTTTTTGTCCCTCTACCAGCCTATGACTGGAAAGTGAAAGGAGAAGCAGATTGACAAACCTTTCTCTGTGACTCTGCTCTCTCCTGTAAGTATGTTCTTTGTTAGCAAATGAGCATTGCAGCTAAATTGACTGCATCATTGTGCTGCTTCTCCCTCTGCTAGTCTGAGCTCTAAAGTATAGTAGATTGCAAGAGGTTAATACAAAGAAAAATTTGTGTGCTTACTCTGCTTGCATTTAAAAAATTAATTTAAATACGCATTAAGGCTCCTTTCACACGGTCCGCTGTCCGGTGCGGTCCGTTCTCTGCTCAGCGGGGGATCGATCCGCCAATCCCCGCTGAGCAGGCAGGTGACAGCTCCCGCTCCGCTCTGTGTGCGAAGACGGAGGGGTCAGAGCCCTGCTGCTCTCTATGGGGGAATCGGATGAGAATGGACCACCTGTCCGCTCTCATCCGATCCCATCCGATCCGAACCGATCACCTGAATGGATGGAAAATAGGGTTTCCATCCGTCCGGATTTCACGGTCAGGATCAGAATCAGATGGCAGCGGGTGTCAGTGGAGATGTCTCGGCTGACATCCGCTGCCCCATAGGGATGCATTGAGGATCCGATCAGATCCCCCTAAAAAACTGACAAGCAGATCTGATCGGATCGTTCGTGTGAAAGGGGCCTTATGAATACAGAGTGGTGTCTGCCTGGAGTTCAGCTTTAATTATTTCTATTACTTTGAAGGCAATGCTATTATATTATCACCTTAATTAAGCATGATAAAGAATAGTGATTTAGGTATCACAAAAAAAATGTATTTTACAGATAAAACAGAATTTCCCTGATATAACTAAATGCTGGATGTGCTTTTATCATACACTGAGAATTTTAATAAGTCACTATGTATGATTTGGATGCATTCAGCGCTAGAGTGATGTGCTCTGACCTGGTTCCAATGGCTTGCTGGTAGCTGTATAAATCTAGTAGAGTCAGGAGGCCAACACAGTCTTGAATAAAACAAAATTCTTTATTGTAGGTTCTGTAAAACTCCATCTTCCACAGCTTTAAAAATACTTCAGTATTCAACTAACATCAGACATATTGGTGATATTTTGTGGAACCTTTCCCAAAATGTCACTGCTAAATAATGTGATGTCTGATGATTGAAAGCTGTTTTAATGTTGCAATAAGCTACAAAAAAAGTTTTATTTTAATTCAACTTCTTAACGCTCACTGGGAATTTTTATATTTATATTGAAAAAAGCAAAAAAAAAATGTAATCTCCATATTTTCATAAACTAGGAAAAATCTTCATTTTACCTAAATAGTTCCATGTAGGTCAGTCTATTCAGTTGAGAATTGCGCAATTTAGGAAACCAGACAATCAATATTCATGAAAAATATTCATTCATATATTCATAAAAATAAGTGTAAGAAATGCTGATTTGCATCATTTTTAAACCAATTCAGCCATGCCAAATAATAAGTATTTATTCAGTAAGTAACTGAAAATATAATGCACATGAAGAGGCATGCTAGAAACCTTATGGACTGCTCAATGGCCATGTTGCACATTACTGTTCATTTATATGCTATAACATAACACAGGTAGAGATTACAGTATAACAGTCAATAGCCATTAAATAACTAGATAACTAACTAGTGCATCACTTTGGTTCTTCTGCAGGAATTTAATTTTGGTAAGTCCAACTTCATTAGTACATATCTGAGGGATTGCTAAGGGACTACATACCGGTGTGAGAAACAGAAAATATTATACATACTGCATGAAATTATCTTCATGTCAGCATCAGTCAGCATTAAATTATTAGCTACATACTGTATTTTGCCAATACTGTCTTTTGATGAGAAACATAGGCTGGCCAAACATTATACAATTATCTTGTACAATTTTCATTTTGAGTTACCAAAACCATATAATATGAGGTCACACCTAAACACTTTCTATTGGTATGCCATCAGGCAGGCCCTTGCACTACACAGTTAAAGGTAAATCTTAAGAAAATTGAATAAGAAAATTATATAATGTATGGCCAGCCTTAGACAAAAGTGACTAGATGGGGTACATTTGGTGTTTGCTAAAGCTTCATACCTCAACATGCCGAATGGGAAACTAACATCCTCAAGAAAAAAGAATGTATATGGACTGAACAATGACTTGAATACCGTGCACATACAGGCTAGGGTGATTAAAACTCAAGGTGAGTACACATTAACCACTTTACCACCGGAGGATTTTGCTGTCTTACGTCCAGGCCACTTTTTGTGATTGGGCGCTGTGCGACTTTAACTGACAATTGGGCGGTCGTGCAACGCCGTACCCAAACGAAATTTACGTCCTTTTTTTCCCACAAACAGAGCTTTCTTTTGGTGCTATTTGATCACCTGTGCGATTTTTACTTTTTGCGCTATAAACAAAAAAAGAGCGTTTATTTTGAAAAAATAACAATATTTTTAACATTTTTTTATATGAAATTCCCCCCAAAAAAGATGTAAAAACCTTTTTGTTTTTACATTTTTGTCTAATTTGTTTTCTGCTACCCATGTTTGGTAAAAAAAATCACAATAAGCGTATTTTGATTGGTTTGCGCAAAAGTTATTGCGTTTACTAACAAAGGGAAAGATTTCTGTAATTTTTGGTGTTTTTTTTCTTAACGCGTAATGGCGGCGATCTGCGATTTTTTTGTGGTACTGCGACATTGCGGCGGACAGATCGGACCCTTGACTGACATTTTTGACACTTTTGGGGGTACCAGTGACATTACTGCAGTAATCAGTGCTATAAATATGCACTGTTACTGTAAAAATGACACTGGCAGGGAAGGGGTTAATTTTATTGGAGAGGGAGGGGTTAATGTATGCCTGGTGCTTACTGACGTGTGGGGGGGGAGGTGACTATGTGACAGAAGGACAGATCGGATGTCCAGCTATGCTGAACACTCCGATCTGTCACTCCCTGTCACTTGAGAGATCCGCCCGCTTGTGTTTACACAGGCGGGCGGATCTCCACACTAGATCCCCGACGATCGGGGATGAGCGGCGGCGATCGCCGCTGCTCTTCCCCTGGCCCGACTCCCGCTGTGACCGAAAACAGCGGGAGCGAGCCTCCGGCGGCGCGCAAGCGCCGCCCAGAAGGGGGAGTGTCTGACGACGTAGTACTACGTCGTCAGACGATAACGAGCCACTCTGCCGCAGTAATATTACTGTGGGCGGAGGTAAAGTGGTTAAATAGGGGCTCCAAGGAGGAACAAACTGTGGCATTGCAAAAACTCAAACAAAAATGACATAAATTAAATATGCCAAACCGAAACTGATTACTGTGCACCAATAGTCGTAATCATTGACTCATACTACGAATGATCTAAGGAAATAAGCGGTGTACATCCCAGTTTGCTCTTCTGATGGACAACACGTTGCTGTCTTTTGCATACCTAATAAAGCTTTAAATGATTGCATTCTTAAAATGCAGAATAAACAAATTGTACTATGATAGTTGCGCAAATGTTTATTAAAGCAATATTTTCTAAAAAATACAATAAAAATCATTATGAGCACACGCAAAGTCAACTTAATATCCTAATATCATAACACATATAAAATATAAAACTGTATTATAATGGTCAAAAACAAAAATGTGCAAATTTACAGTTTTTGTAAAACAGCAATAATCCAGCACACATAAAACAGTAAAAAGGCAACTTATGCTAAAAAAAAGTTTACTACATCATCTACTTTGCATCCTACTAAAATGAAGTTTCCAATAATTATTTCCAAACATCTATCATATGAGGAAATATCTAATATGTGTATTGCCATATGGGTCATATATTTTGTGTTCTAATTCTGCATATTGAGTTTAGTTTATTTCAAAATATTTTATTATCAAACCTGCCTATATGGGTAAATGGGAAAGAGACCTAGGTACACCAATATCAGATACACAATGGCTGAAAGCCATTAAATATAACTACCAACACTCGAAATGTGCTAATTATTGGGAAATGGTGCAAAAACTACAAAGGAGGTGGTACTTTACGCCATACCTGCTACATAAGTTCTCTGACACGCACAAAGACACGTGTTGGCGAGGGTATGGACTTATAGGCACGCTTCTCCATATAACTTGATCATGCCCGAAATTGAGGTTATTTTGGTCTGCAATGTTCACCTTGATGACAGCCGTAACAGGTGTATATGATAATTCTAACCTGGCTTTGGCCATCTTAAGTGTTGGTGCTGAACCCCTCTTTAAGACCCATCTGCATGCAGATTATTTTTGCTGTACGGGCATGTATAATGAGGTATTGGAAGACAAATGTAATTCCTGATCCCAAGGAAGTGATTAACCAAATTCATGAAATCTATGTATATGAACAACTGATGGCATCGAAAGATGGTTCTCGGAAAAAAATGAAGGTGGCGTGGCAGCCTTGGTGCACTAATTTCACTGTCTTAAAGCGGTAGTATCCCGCTTTTTGACACTTTTACCTACAGGTAAGCCTATAATAAGGCTTACCTGTAGGTACAAATAATATCTCCTAAACCGCCACGGTTTAGGAAATATTTACAGTGCATGCAGCCGCTCGCGCGAGCAGCGCATGCGCTCTGAAGGTCCGGGGGGACCTTCAATTAAGTTGGCGGGAGCTTGCCGAAAAAATCACTCCCGCGCGCATGCGCGGGAGTGACGTCATCATGGCTCTGGCCAATCATCACGCCGGAGCCGTCTCTTCCGGGCCAATCAGCGCGCCGGAGCCGCTGAACCCGGAAGAGACGACGAGGGATCATGGCAGTGCCCGCAGCGATGTCCGGGGGTCCGTGTCGGGGCTTCGTTCTAAGGTAAGTTACACATAATGGGCTAGTATGTGATGCATACTAGCTCATTATGCCTTTGTCTTGCAGGTTTTTTTTTTTTTTATTTTTTTTTTTATAGGGTTTACAACCGCTTTAAACACTGAATTTACAGCTGTGATTTTTCTTTGCAATACTTTTTTGATGTTTCGTTCAGTTGAACCTACGAGGGTGATATGTTGGCCCAACTCCCCCACTGGCGCAGGTCACCATTTCTACTCCCAATACCATAATTATCACCATTATTTTAACTTACTGCATTTTATGCTGATATTCTCATGTACTGAACATCCTGGTTGTTTGTAATAATCACTCTATGCCTTTTTCCATGTCACAACGCTGTTTGTTGTTCCATGGAGATTTTGTATGTTTAAAACTCCTAATAAAAATGTATTTACGAAAAAAATATATATATATATTTTATTACCTTTATCGCTCTTTTAACATTTTACCTTTTTCCTCTTTACTTAAGGTTGGGCATAGACAGTTAGAACCATGTATGGGCAGACTAAATGTTCCAAGTTAATTGATCGATCAGCTTGGGTATAACCAGCCTGCCAGGTTTTACTTGCAATTATTGCTAGCAGCTGCTATAGCCACTAGCAATAATCACTGTCTTCTCCCAGTGAGGACAGCTTCTCCCAAAGAACCCTCCCAGTACCAGGAGAATGCAATGTCTCTGCGGGAGTAATTCCTCTGTCAGCACAGATTGCAGGAAAGAAATTCAAACTGTCTATGGCATGCCTAACTCTGTTACTGTGACCAGTGGCCATTAAACTATCAACCCTGGTGACAGTGTATACAGAAACAATTGGTTCACTTGAAAGAGAAATCAGATTAGACCCTTGAACTGCCCTTTTGTGTAACAGAAAGAAATAAATCCCTAATCTGTCTGCTAAATCACATTTAATAGATAGCAAAACACACTAAAGAAAAGCTAAAGTAAAGTGCTGTTTCTTCTGCACATCTGATTTGTGCTTTGAAATTGAATGTAAATTTAATACAATATATGGCCAAAAACATTTTACACAATTGTGTACTTCCAACTTTGTGGCAATAGTTCGGGCAGACCAAACTGTTCCAACTTGACCAAACTGTTCCAGCATTTCTGTTCCAGCATGATGACTATGCCATGGTGCATAAAACCACCTTGATGAGTTTAGGATAAGGGAATTTGAGCAAATTGCACAGAGCCCTGACCTCACCCCTACTTAACACCTTTGGGATGAATTAGGATGACAATTGTGACCAAGGTATCCTTGTCCAAAATCTCACAAATGCTCTTTTGGCTGAATGGGCACAAATTCCCAAAGATAAATTTAAAAAGCCTTCCCTAAAGAGTCTAGGCTGCTAAGGCTGTAAAGAGAAGGGGGGGGGGGGAGGGGGGGGGGCAATTCCATATTAATGCATCTGGTTGGGCGTGGGATGTCCAACAAGCTCATATGGATTTGATGGTCAGGGATTCACATACTTTTGGTTTTATAATTTATAAAGAAAGATCTCAGGCAGTTATGGCAAGACTATGCAAACAATTCACATATTGATATTAAATTATTCTGGAACTAGACTAAGGCAGGCCATAGATGGTGCAAATTTCTTTCCTGTGATGAGGGAAAGGGAAGCAGCCATTTTGTTTATCAAATATTTACTTATGATTATTGGGCATGGATTTGTGATTAAGCAAATATATTGGATATATATTGTGTGAGAAGTCATATTTTAGAGCAGCTGTTGTGTTCAGCCCTTCATTTGCAAGATTGCTATCTCGACCTTTGAATACCTGTCCAGTTGGTTACTGGAAGTTACAAGTCTTTGAAGATCTGTTCAATTAACGAACTTGGAAGAGACACGTCTATGTTAAATGTCCATTTCACATATCAAAGAATGTCATCAAAGACTGAGATGGAACTTCAAATAAACTTTAGATAGATAGGTGCCACCCACTTCAGAATGTATAAAATTGTAATACAAGTCTTTAGGAAGTTAGAGCAATGTTCATTAAGCCAACAGAATGTAATGTGATTGACTTCCAAACATGGCTTCCTATCTACATGTTTGTCTAAATAAATATAATTTTCAATCTGGCGTCAACAGTCAAAATGTTATTGAAACCCGTGAGTTTTGGGATTACCCTTACACCTGTAACCCGTTATTGCATTTACATGACTCCCCCATCAACACTTCTCTTCTCCCACAGGAGGGCAGGAGTGGGCAGGGGAAAGTGTCCCCATGGGAGAAGACAGTGATTATCAATAGTGGCTATAGCAGCCGCTTGTGATAATCGCAAGCTAATCTGGCAGGCTGGTTGTACCAAAGTTGATCAATCGATCAACTTGAAACATTCAGCCTGCCCATTATTGGTTAGAATCTCAGATGGTTCCCGCTGAACCGGCCAAGATTTAAACCACGTATGGCAGACCTAAATGATGATTTTTGGAGTTCTGTTTTAAGGGCTTGTGCACACCATTGCATTTAAAAATGTATATGGATCTAATTATGAAAACGCATTGCAACTAAATTTAACACAAAAAATGTGCATATTTCCATGCTTTTTTCCTCCATTTCTCTCAAAATTTCCCCCCACACAAAAGATGCAATAATCAGGGTTTTTGAAAATTACACTGTGCTGTTCTGTAACACAAAATGCTAATGTAGAGGGATTCATAGATTATAATGAGAACTGTGTTCCCTGCAGTTTAGGAGTGGTGTGGAAGCAACATTGTAGCACTGTTACAACACACTGGTGTTAAAGGGGCCCTAATTTTCTGGTTGTCTTATTACTGCGATACCAGCTGACTAGTCATTGACCTCAAGGTTTAACTTAACATACACTATAACAAATACAGTATATATTGCAATATAGTGCTGTGTGTGACTGCATACCCTGCTGCCGCCACTTTAAGAGGTAAGGCTCAATGTACAGAAAAAGGGATTTGTTGTGTTTGTATATTTTGTTAAATGTGGTTTCAGGAATGCAGCTCTGTAAAAAGTGATAACCTCTATATCTTGTCCTCACTTGAGGCAAGCCTGTGGTGAGAATGCTGACAATTTGCTGTGTGATGCTCATTGTGTAGGACTGTCACTATTAACTCCTTATCACTGATTAGCTAGTCATCACAAGGATGGAATGCCTTCAATTTTAAATGACCCCACTCTTGAATGACAACATTTCCATTTCTGTGGGTGTCCTGCAGTAATTGTCCCTGAAATAACAGACACTTTAAGTCACGTAGAACAATATAAACTATACATGCACGATAAAACAGCAAGAAAAAAACTGCAAAGTCATAACATGCAATCAATATACTTCTTTTAACTAATCTGCTATGGTAAACTGAAATCTGATTGGTGGTTGATATATAGTACATTATTGCCCCTTGTAAATCATAATTGCTCTTTATTTTATCTTATTGAATGAGCCCAATAGAAATGTTACCAAGGTTCAGTACAAATAATTGTTACCTATGACAATATAGAAGACAATAATAAAAGAGGAAGTAAACTTCCTCTGTAGACATTTACCAATAGGTCATTCTATAATAAGGCTCACCTAAAGGTAGTGAAAATATCTCCTAAACGTGTACCATTTAGGAGAAATTTACATTACATGCAGCCAGTGACATCACTGGCATATGCGCTCTGAAGGAATGGCCATGGGTGCCCTTCCTTCCGAGCCCCTGTGCCATGAACTGCGACTCCCATGCACATGTGCAGGAGTGACGTCATCGCACCTTGCAGCCCACAAAACTCGAAGAAACTCTGGGAAAAATGTCAGCCATGTCAACGGTGTACGGGTGCCGCTGAAACAGCTTCTTTCTAAGGTAAGTATTACATAATGGGCTTGTGTGCTTGGCTGCGGAGCAAAGCTTGTGGGGAAGACCTGCTCATCTGGGAGAAGCACTACATATTCATAAGAATGTATAGCCAATGCCAGAACAGTTACAAGGTCCCCTTCATCATGGCTACAAATAAAAACATACATACATACAATAAAATACAATCACAAATGCATTCAAAATTCCTAGAAATATGGGCACCATGGATTCAATATGATACGCTTAACCTTGATTGCTCATTGTTTTCTATTTAACATTTTCTACATTCGGCCATTATGTCTAGCTGGGAAAATTCTCCCTATCCCTTTCCCTCCCCCTACTCTCCTTCTCCTCCCTCCTCCCTTTAAAAGCTCTTTTCTATTCTTTTTTTTCTGATATCTTACTATTGCATTTTCTTTTTTAATACTATTTCTTTCTTTTCATTTTTTTTTAGCTTTGAAAAACATTTATTTACTAACAATCTTGCATCTCCTCACCTTCCACATTTATATTTAAAATTTAGGCTAAGTTTTACCCAAAGATTTTTCCCTTATACCCTTACCAGCTATCCTTGTATGACAGCAATTCTTTAAAGGTTTTTTTTTTTTTTTTTACATAAATGTCCATGCCTTGCTATTGTATAATCTCCCTGCTTTAATTTTTGGAATTCATTCTTATGTTTGATATACAGTATATTTTACTGGTATAAAATACATTTAAAATCCACATTGTCAAATTTTGTATATATTTAATATGTCAAACCTCTGCCTGCACCCGGTTAATACTATTTTCTCTCTTTTAACACCTAAACTTTGGGAATTAAATACTGCCAATACTAGCAATAATAAAGAAGCACCTGTGATGACAAGGCCAAAAATAACTTGTTAGGTACTGTATGTAGCACTACCCCCATAGGAGTTGCAATGTCAGGGTTCCCCACTGCTGCACAGCAAGTCACATAGCAATTCCTTCTTGCACCCAGACACAGAAAATAGTCTTTTGCTTGTTTTTGTTGTTTTATTAGAGGGATAATGACTGGGATGGGGTAGGGATTATGGGATGCCCAACTTGACAAAAATAACAGAACCAGGGACAACTTCCTCCCTCTTTACAGCATCCATTGAATCCAGCACAAATCTTGATCCTTTGCACAGCTCCGCTGGGTTCACTCCTTTAGGAGCTAAAAGTCTTTTTGTTAGCTCAGCAACAGCCCCCCTACAGGTTGGGAACTCTCAGTCCCTTGAGAAAGTAGCACATGTGGAGTGAACTGCTTCCTGAAACACTTTCAGCTCCCTTGTAACACTGGCCCCAGCTCTACTTCTTGCAGGAAATGCTAGCCCACCTCCCTGCCATTCCACTGGCCCACCTGGCTGTTTCTTCTTCCCAGTCTACCTGACTGACACACACTGGAGATCTCCCAGGGCAAGTTTAGATGAAGATGTCAGCACACTGCTGTCTTCAAGAGAGACCTGCTTTAGATGGAAGTCTCTCCCCTTGTCTGTCCCTGTTGATCTAATCACTCTGTCTTTCTTTGCTCCTGCTGCCTCTCTGGAAAGCTTTCCTCCAACTGCTTCCTGTGATAGGATCCTTCCTGGACAGCCATCCGAGCTCCAGCCCAAGGTAACCCCCTCTCAGCAGGGTACCCTCAAGGGCCACTGACAGACTTCCTCTGCACTGCTTCTCCATCTTCCATCCAACTACCCTGCTGGCATGACTCATGACTATTTAAGGGCTCCTTAGTTCCCTGACAGGCTCACTTCATGGGGATCGGCTAAGGGCCCCTAAATATGCAGGACAACCCCTCTAGCCTCTGCCCACTAACTTCTAGAATATTCTCCAACATTCTAGAAGCAGGGGGAGGCACCAGAAAACTGCCTGGTTGAGTCATACAGTCCTAACCTCTAATAACCCTGACCCAGATTCCATGGGCCAGACTATAATTTACCTGCACTACTGCTAGTAGCACAATAGAGGGTGCTACGGGTACGTGACCTGTGGAGACCTTATTGATGCTGGCCTCATGAACCCATTAAGCTTGCCTAGACAACTACAGGAGTTCAGGACCTTGGCATTTCATCTATGCAAGATTTGTTTATTAAATGGTTTGGTGCAAAAAGAAAATCTCTATGAATAGGACTTTTAATATATGTCACGGACCCTACTTCCCCCCCCTTCTTTTCCTCTCTTCTGCACCCCCAGTACTTTACTATCTTCCCCAGCATGGGATTCTTCTCTCCCCCTTGGCTGCTCACTCCTTTGCCTGCCCCCCCCACTGTGCTGTCCTCCTCCCCTCCCCAGCAAGGTGCCTGAATGTCTGCTTCTCCGCCTTCATGCTCACTGTGGACAATGAACACATTCCTTGTGTGGGCTCGAGTAGAGGGGGGCGGGGCTGGTTGCTGGGGAAACTGGACGCCTGGCTGGGAGTTGCCTGGCCCACCTGCTGGGACACAAGTCCTAAGATATTTAGCTGAGTGAGAGTCTCTCGGGGGTTGTTCATCTCTGCTGTTTGGAAGACTGTGTGTCTCTGAGCTGCGGCCAGGGAACACAGAATCCCCTATTGGTTCCTGCGGGCCTCTTCAAACCTGCCTGACAACCTGGATTTTGGATTTACCCTGTCCCTTCCTACAACCTGGATTTTGGATACATCCTGTACCTGCCTGCTGGTGAGTGGCTTAACACTGGGCCTACCAGAACTCTGCCTGAACTTTGTCACCTCATTGTTTGCCCTGCTCCGTGTGTGGCCCAATCCCTCGCTGGCCAGGACTTTGCCCATTCTATTGGGAGCCCCTGTTATGGACTACCCCTGTTATCTGGAACTCTGTCCTACCCAAGTTGGGTCTGACCCTGGACACCTTTGTTTGGCCCTTTCTTTGTGAACATACCCGCTACCGTTCAATAAAAGGCTTTGTTGGCACTCCTGCTCTCCATGTGCGTTCTGTCTTACCTACACTTCCGTCACACTGGTGGCAGCGGTGGGATCAGAACGCTGAAGAGGATGGAGAGCAGCCCCCTCACACTGGACCCAACGCGGGGTGGGGAGTACAGGAATTGGACTGTGGCAAGTTTGCAAGAAAAGGCTCAGGAGTTAAGCCTTACCTACAGGGGCCTGTCCAAAGAAGAGCTGGTCACCGCCATTGAGGAAGCCGGCCTTCAGAGAACTGAAAGCTTGAATGCTCCGCCGTCAGAGAATGAACAGAGTGCATCCACCGTCTCAAGTCCCAGGAGCCCGTGGATCACATGGTACGAAGAGGAGATGGCTATCCTGGGGCCCGGGGCCACCTTGGATGACAAGCGGGAGGCTATCCGAAGGGCTCATGAGCGAGAAACCATGAGAGGCCTCAGGGGATATGACCCTCTCCCCAGCCCACGAGTCGGTGGGCCTGATCGGCCAAGGGTGACTCGTAAAGACTTCAAGCCATTTTGTGAAGCTACAGGGGATGTGGAAGGGTTCTTCCAGGACTTCGAACACTTATGTCAGCTGCTGGAGGTGCCCCGTGGAGACTGGGTACGCCACCTAGTGGGCCTGCTGGAAGGGGGTGCGGCTGCTGCCTACCGGACAATGAACGCACAGTGGAATCGAGATTACAGTAGGATCAAACAGACTATACTAGAACACTACGCGGTAACTTCAGAAACCCACCGGATCAAATTCCGGGACCTCTCCTGTCATTCTGAGCCCTCCTTCAAGATGTATGCGCACAAAATCTCGCTGGCCTGCAGACGCTGGCTGGAGGGGGAGCAGGCCTTTACTATTGAACAAGTTGTCCAGGCCTTTCTAAAGGAACAATTCTTTGCCAAATGCCCAGCAGAGGTGCGGGAGTGGGTGAAGGAGAGGGACCCTGGCACCCTTGAACGGGCGGCTGCACTGGCAGACGAGGCCCTTGCCATTAAACCCCATTGGAAAAGACTGGTAGTCGAGCCGCCCAAAGCCCAGAACACAGGCAGACCACTTCCCAGCAACCCCCTGCCACTCCTCCAGCGCCCTGTCGCCCCAACACCATCCACAGCCCCTTCCTACCGACCTCGTACTTCTGGGCCATTTCTGGACCGCCGGTGCTATGGGTGCAACCAGCCCGGGCATCTTCAGGCCAGCTGCCCTCAGTACCGTCGCACCACGTCTGCCAGCCACAGTCGCCCAGTCAACTACCTAGAGTTGACCCCAGAGGAAGAACCACTACCCCCACCTCCCAGTGACTGGCTGACCCCCACTGTTGCCAATCCTCCTAGGGGAGTCTACGGTGTTCATCCCCTTGTCCCATCCTACCCAGAGCAGAGGCAGCGCCACCTGCAGGAGGTCCTGATTGATGGAGAGAGAACTACGGGATTTCGGGACACTGGGGCCTTCCTCACCATTGCTGATCCCCGCGTGGTAAAACCAGAAGCCATCAAGCCAGGCCCCGGGTTCTTTATTGAAATGGCAGGTGGTACTACGAAACACATCCCCAAGGCGTCGGTTCGCCTTGACTATGGGTTTGGGGAAAAGCGCTGCCAAATTGGAATCATGGCTGGACTACCGGCGGACATTCTGCTTGGAAATGATTTAGGAGAGCTACAGTGTCAATACGTCGGAGCTGTGACCAGGAGCCAAGCCAGCCACGGCCTGCCTGCCGAGAAAACCCAACGGGACTCCCCTTCTGCCCTGGATCCGGTGAGTGTTACCAACCCTGACCAGAATACCACCCTGACCTGGGACCGTGAGAAATTTAAACAGGAACTAGACTCTGACCCCACATTGAGCAAATTCCGGTGCTATAGGTGTAACCAACCTGGGCATCTTCAGGCCAGCTGCCCTCAGAACCGTCGCACCACATCCGCCAGCCACAGTCGCCCAGTCAACTACCCAGAGTTGGCCCCAGCGGAAGGACCTCTACCCCAGCCTCCCAGTGACTGGCTGACCACCATGGCGCCCAATCCTCCTCAGGGAGTCTACAGTGTTTATCCCCTTGTCCCACCATACCCGGCAGCAGGACCTTCAGTAGGTGAGCCTATTACCACAAGTGCCTCCAAGGAGACCTGCCGAGGTCCCCCTGTCGGCACTTGTAAAATAAAAGGGGGAGGGGTTGTCACGGACCCTACTTCCCCCCCCTTCTTTTCCTCTCTTCTGCACCCCCAGTACTTTACTATCTTCCCCAGCATGGGATTCTTCTCTCCCCCTTGGCTGCTCACTCCTTTGCCTGCCCCCCCCACTGTGCTGTCCTCCTCCCCTCCCCAGCAAGGTGCCTGAATGTCTGCTTCTCCGCCTTCATGCTCACTGTGGACAATGAACACATTCCTTGTGTGGGCTCGAGTAGAGGGGGGCGGGGCTGGTTGCTGGGGAAACTGGACGCCTGGCTGGGAGTTGCCTGGCCCACCTGCTGGGACACAAGTCCTAAGATATTTAGCTGAGTGAGAGTCTCTCGGGGGTTGTTCATCTCTGCTGTTTGGAAGACTGTGTGTCTCTGAGCTGCGGCCAGGGAACACAGAATCCCCTATTGGTTCCTGCGGGCCTCTTCAAACCTGCCTGACAACCTGGATTTTGGATTTACCCTGTCCCTTCCTACAACCTGGATTTTGGATACATCCTGTACCTGCCTGCTGGTGAGTGGCTTAACACTGGGCCTACCAGAACTCTGCCTGAACTTTGTCACCTCATTGTTTGCCCTGCTCCGTGTGTGGCCCAATCCCTCGCTGGCCAGGACTTTGCCCATTCTATTGGGAGCCCCTGTTATGGACTACCCCTGTTATCTGGAACTCTGTCCTACCCAAGTTGGGTCTGACCCTGGACACCTTTGTTTGGCCCTTTCTTTGTGAACATACCCGCTACCGTTCAATAAAAGGCTTTGTTGGCACTCCTGCTCTCCATGTGCGTTCTGTCTTACCTACACTTCCGTCACAATATACCTCCAATGAACACAAATACAGTTCAGAACTGTTTAAAAGATAAAAACACATATCTTCATTCAAACATTTTAAAAACAACATCCATTATTTAGGAACATATTATTCTGTAAACAGATACAATCTACTACTTATCTCTCGTTTAAGAGACAGAAAATTTTGAGCATGGAGATCCTTCCAATAGATGTAGTATAGGTCGATGCGTTTCTCAGACAAAAAGTTGTTTCATAAGGACCTTAAATCTCCCATGTAGATAGAATTGTTCACTCAAAATTATATGATGAATGCCACTTCAAACAAATGTATCTTAGAATCAGATAAAACTGATGTAATATTGTGCAGACTCAATGCCACCGGCCTGTGGGAGGATCACCAACCGTGGGTGAGGGAAAGAAAGTGGACTGCTCACACAGAATAGAAAAAAATGCCACTGTAGTTCCAGGGCCCTCTGATTCCTTTTGTTCCAAATTGTATTGTAACTGTAATGTCTGCCTTCATTTTGTTAAGCGCTGCGCAAACTGTTGGCGCTATATAAATCCTGTATAATAATAATAAAGATGTAAGCCTCATGATATTTTCAGTCAATAAAAAAAAAGGGGGAACAGATAAACCATAAGCACAGATTAGGCCAACTGGATATAAATGAGTATGCTATTCCACTAGATCCTCACAATTCTCCCAGATCCCATTCATGGCCCCCAGTATGACAGTAAGTCTTCCGCAGATCAGTCTGTCATGGTCTTACCTTCTTGCTGTTCTCCTTCGTTTGACATGTGCTGGCGGCCATCTTGGTTTCTGGGTTTCTTGTAGCCTCCCACCCTGCGGCTCCTCCTTCCCACTGGGAGGAGCTGGATGCCTAGCTCATATATATAGGAGGTCTGTGGCTTCAGTTCCCTGCTTGGTCCTCCTGTGTTCACATGCTTCTAAGACTGCTGCTGCTCCTGGTTCCTGTTCCTGGCTTCGTCTGACTACCCTGCTGGTTCCTGATCCTGGCTTCGTCTGACTACCCTGCTGGTTCCTGATCCTGGCTTCGTCTGACTACCCTGCTGGTTCCTGACCCCTGGCTTTGCAAAAGACTCTGCATCAGTTTCGCCATCCGTTTGGACTTTTGCTTTACAGCTTGTTTTTCAATAAAGCTTTCTTATTTTCACTTATCTGTTGTTGTACGTCTGGTTCATGGTTCCGTGACATTAGGACCAAGCCATGAATTCTGACGGTACAGGGCCATCCTCGCTACCCACGCTGGTTGCCAGACTTGATCAGCAGGATCACCTGTTGGGTCGGTTCGCCGTGGCGTTGCAAACCCTGCTTGAACGCACGGTACCACAGGCCATGAATTCTGACGGTACAGGGCCATCCTCACTACCCTCGCTGGTTGCCAGACTTGATCAGCAGGATCACCTGTTGGGTCAGTTCGCCGTGGCGTTGCAAACCCTGCTTGAACGCACGGCTCATTTCGCTCCCGTTGCCGATGGGTCGGTTGTCGCTCCTGGGCCCGCTCCTACTGCCGCTCCGGTTGTTGCGCCAGAGTCTACCCCGACACCTGTTGTTGCGCCTGCGGTGTTTCGGGGTATGTCCGGTTCTGCCCCCCTTCCACAGCGCTTTGGGTGAGAGCCAACTCAGTGCCGAGGTTTTCTTAACCAGGTGGGCATTTATTTCGAGTTGCTGCCACATGCCTTTCCTACTGAGAGATCAAAGGTGGGCTTCTTAATCTCGCTGCTCTCGGACAAGGCCTTGGCCTGGGCCAGCCCTTTATGGGAGAACAACAATCCGGTGGTTGCCGAGTTTTCCGGTTTTGTTGCTTCTCTTCGGAAGGTATTCGATGTGCCGGCTCGTGCTGCCTCTGCTGCGAAGCTCCTTATGTCCATCAGTCAGGGTTCACGATCCGTAGCTGAATACGCCATTGAGTTTCGTACCCTGGCAGCAGAGGTGGGCTGGAATAATGAGGCTCTGGTCGCTGCTTTCTCTCATGGTCTCTCGGATGCCTTGAAGGATGAGGTTGCAGCTAAGGACCTACCAGTGGAGCTCGAGTCTCTTATTTCTTTCCTGATTTTGATTGACACCAGACTCAGGGAGAGACCTTCCTTTAAGGAGAGTCTGCGGAGGCCTCCTAACAGATTGGCGCCTACCTTTGTTGTCCCACCCGTGCCTCCCTCTCCTCCCACGCCTCCTGGGGATGACTTGTCTGGGGGTGAACCCATGCAGCTGGGGTTTGCTCGCCTGTCCGAGGGGGAGAGGGTACTCCGGAGACGCGAGGGCCGATGCATGTACTGTGGTCTCGGTGGGCATTTTCGGTTGGCATGTCCGAACCGTCCGGGGAAACGCTCGCACCTGAGATCCTGTCGGGGGCAGATCTTGGGTGGAGTCTCCTCGTCCCCGGTTTCCCGTGTTGACAAACCACTGATCACTGTTGTCCTCTCCTGGGTCGGGGGCTCGGTGACGACCCAGGCGTTGGTGGACTCTGGTGCTGGTGGTTTGTTCATTGATAGTGTGTTCGCTGCCGCCAATTCCATTCCTCTGCAGGCTCGAGGTTCTCCTCTGGCTCTTGAGGCGATAGACGGCAGACCCCTTCTGCCGCCACACGTGACTCATGAGACCCTTCCAGTGGGGTTAGCCATTGGTGCCGTCCACAGAGAGTCGGTCTGCTTCCAGGTTATTTCGTCTCCACACTACTCGGTGGTCTTGGGGTACCCCTGGCTCCAGAAGCATAATCCGATTTTCGATTGGAGATCGGCCGAGATCCTCTCGTGGTCACCGCAGTGTGGGGCTAGTTGCATCCATGGGCCTGTCAAGTTGCTGTGTACTTCCTCCGACTCTCTGTTGCCCCCTGAATACGAGGAGTACCGGGATGTATTCGATAAGGTGCGCGCGGTTGCCCTACCTCCGCACCGCCCATACGATTGTGCCATCGAGTTACAATCTGGTGCTGTTCCTCCCCGTGGCAAAGTCTATCCACTGTCGGTAGCGGAGGATGAGGCCATGGAGGAGTACGTGAGGGAGGCGCTTTCACGCGGACACATTCGCAAATCCTCGTCCCCGGCAGGGGCTGGATTTTTCTTTGTGAAAAAGAAGGGCGGTGAGTTGAGGCCTTGCATCGATTACAGGGGTCTCAATCGCGTCACGATCAAGAACGCTTACCCGATACCCTTGATTTCCGAGCTGTTCGATCGCCTTAAAGGGGCCACGGTCTTTACCAAACTCGACCTGAGGGCGGCCTATAACCTCGTAAGGATCAAGGCGGGCGATGAGTGGAAGACCGCGTTTAACACCAGGACCGGTCATTATGAATCCTTGGTTATGCCCTTTGGGCTGTGCAATGCGCCCGCAGTCTTTCAGGAATTCATCAACGATGTTTTCCGTGACCTGTTGCAGCAGTGTGTGGTGGTCTATTTGGATGACATCTTGGTATATTCTGAGTCCATGGAGACCCACATTCTGGATGTTAAACGAGTGTTGCAACGGTTACGAGAGAACAAGCTGTTCGGTAAGCTTGAGAAATGCGAATTTCACCGATCCCAGGTAACCTTCTTAGGTTACATCATTTCCGCTGAGGGGTTCTCCATGGATCCTGAGAAGGTTTCGGCTGTCTTACAGTGGCCCCAGCCCAGTGGTCTTCGCTCCCTGCAGCGCTTTTTGGGCTTCGCCAATTATTATCGGAAGTTCATCAGGGACTTTTCCATGCTAGCCAAGCCTCTCACGGATCTGACCAGGAAGGGCAGCAATTCCCAGGTCTGGCCGCCCGAGGCCATCCGAGCTTTTGAGGCTCTAAAGTCCGCCTTTGTGTCAGCTCCGATTCTGTCGCATCCCAACCCTGGGTTGCCCTTTGTCCTCGAGGTGGACGCGTCTGAGACGGGAGTAGGCGCCCTTCTGTCTCAGCGTAGAACACCAGAGGGTCCTCTGCTTCCTTGTGGGTTTTACTCCCGGAAACTGTCTTCCGCGGAGTGCAACTACCAGATTGGTGACAGGGAGTTATTGGCCATCGTGCAGGCTCTTAAAGAATGGAGGCACTTGCTCGAGGGTTCGGTGGTTCCGGTCCTCATCCTGACGGACCACAAGAATCTGACCTACCTCTCTGAGGCCAAGAGATTGACACCACGTCAGGCCAGATGGGCTCTGTTCTTGTCACGTTTTAATTACGTGGTCTCCTACCTACCCGGTTCCAAGAACATCAGGGCGGATGCCTTATCACGGCAGTACTCCGACCTGTCCAGGGAGGAGTCGATTCCGACTTCGGTCATACCTCCGAATCAGATCCTGGCCGCCATTCGCACCAGCCTGACCTCTCCCCTGGGTGAGCAGATTTTGGCGGCTCAATCTGGTGCTCCCTCTGGGAGACCCAACGGCAGATGTTTTGTGCCTGAGGAGTTGCGCACTCGGTTGTTGCGAACCTACCATAACTCCAAGACCGCGGGGCATCCTGGAAAGAATCAGCTGTCCTGGGCTGTTTCACGTCTGTTCTGGTGGCCTTTCCTACGTTCCGACATCGCCGCATATGTAGCGGCATGCTCCGTTTGTGCCCAGAGTAAGTCTCCTCGGCACCTTCCGTTGGGCCTTCTGCAACCCTTAGCCACCGGGGAGCGCCCATGGTCACACCTGGGGATGGATTTCATTGTGGACCTCCCTGCATCCCGAGGCCATACGGTCATTCTCATGATTGTGGATCGGTTTTCCAAAATGTGCCACTGTGTTCCTCTCAAGAAGTTACCCTCTGCACAGGAGTTGGCCACGATTTTTGCCAGGGAGGTCTTCCGGTTGCACGGTTTGCCCAAGGAGATTGTGTCGGATCGGGGGAGTCAGTTTGTGTCCAGGTTCTGGCGCCCCTTTTGCTCCGAGCCTTCCACGCACGCTTCACTCAGAAACCGTTCTTTACTCCGCGGAGGAGGGGCCCTTGAGGGGGAGGTACTGTCATGGTCTTACCTTCTTGCTGTTCTCCTTCGTTTGACATGTGCTGGCGGCCATCTTGGTTTCTGGGTTTCTTGTAGCCTCCCACCCTGCGGCTCCTCCTTCCCACTGGGAGGAGCTGGATGCCTAGCTCATATATATAGGAGGTCTGTGGCTTCAGTTCCCTGCTTGGTCCTCCTGTGTTCACATGCTTCTAAGACTGCTGCTGCTCCTGGTTCCTGTTCCTGGCTTCGTCTGACTACCCTGCTGGTTCCTGATCCTGGCTTCGTCTGACTACCCTGCTGGTTCCTGATCCTGGCTTCGTCTGACTACCCTGCTGGTTCCTGACCCCTGGCTTTGCAAAAGACTCTGCATCAGTTTCGCCATCCGTTTGGACTTTTGCTTTACAGCTTGTTTTTCAATAAAGCTTTCTTATTTTCACTTATCTGTTGTTGTACGTCTGGTTCATGGTTCCGTGACACAGTCCTCCTCACAGCATGTCCAAGCATGGGCTACTGTGATCAGTGCTAAAAAATATGCACTGTCAATGTACTAATGGCACTCACTAGGAAGGGGTAAACTTCAGGGGAGATCAAAGGGTTAACTGTGTGCCTAGCTAGTGTTTCTGTGTTTTATGGGAGGTGCTTTTACTAGGGGAAGGCATGGATCCATGTTCCTGTTTTGCAGGAACATAGGATCCATGCCTTCTCTACTGACAGAATGGCAATCTGCCTTGTTTACATAGGCAGGCTGCCGTTCTGCCTGTGCAGCGCATGATCGATGGGTGCCAGCAGACATCAAGTCCACAGTACCCGCTGATCGGCTCCCGCTGTGTATAATCACAACATGATCCGGCACACAGCTGCTGCCTGTAGCAGTAAAACTACTATGGGGTGGACAGCAAGTTAATAAAGTGATTTTTTATTTGATACTAACCTCAGAGCCCTGTCTGTTTGTTTTCTTCTGCATTGATGTGAGCCTACCCGGATCTTCTGCGGGAGCTGTAGAGGTTCCATTCTTGGTCCCTTCTCCTGCTCAGCCATCTATCCAGCAATTATTTTCTCCTCCATCCATCCATCCAGTTGCCTCATCCCTTCCTCTACACTGTTGATGGTCTACAGATACAGAGAAAGGTTCCAATGGACTGACTCTGAACTTGTCCTAGGAGCACCGTATGTATTGTGTACTTGTACACTTTTTGGGATTCACTTTTAAGCTGTGTCAGGTCCAGTTTACCAAAGTTTTGACAGAGACTTAATCTTTCTTTTGAGAACATATGCATATATGTTTATATATTTTTCTCTATTTCCTATTTTTATTTTAGGGTCCAGGGGAAAAGCCAGCCACATTTATATACTTTTCTGCACTTTTTTATTGTCTTTGTTGTCATGTTAATGCAAATATTAATAGTGGTATCTACTGATGGAGTGTGCCTATTTATTTGTGTTTTTGGTATGTTCCTCTGTTGCTCTCCTGTTTGGAACTAGTTTGTACAGTGTTTTGTTTAACACTTCCCCCCTCTCATCCGCTGTTCAGTTAATTTCAGTTCACTTCTGCAGAGACAGGACTTAAAGAGGAACTGCAGTCTGCTCACATAATTTGTAATAAAAACATATTTGCCATTCTGATGCTTCCCTCCAACCACTTTGCATAATATTTGATATATACTGTGATTCTGTACTTGCCAAGTATGCTGCAGAAATATTCCTCCATTAAGTCTGGCTGCAGCCATTTTAACTGTGGTCACCTGAAGCTGCTGCCTGTTCACTTCCTGGATTTACACAGACACACACACACACACACATATATACACAGACAGACACAGTCACACCACTGCTTGGCTGCACATTTCTCCTCTCTTGATGAATACTCATGGATCTCTGCAGTCTCCTGTTATTTTGGCCCTCATCCAGCCCCCTCCAGCTCTGCAATTCTCCTTGGCTTTCCTATGACTCACCCCTCCTCCCTTGCTGACAAACTCTCACGAGAGTGAGAGAGAGAGAGCTGTGCATGATGTCATTAGCCTAGGCTAATTACCAGACAAGAAACAGGAAGTGGGCTGTATAAGGTATTTACTGGCAGAAAAAATGTTTTACTATCAAAAGTTAAAACAACAAGGGCAGAGGATTTAATAGATGGAAAGATGAAAAAAATAACTGATGGTCTGCTTTAACCACTTCAATACAGGGCACGTATAACCCCTTCCTGCCCAGACCAATTTTCAGTTTTAAGTGCTCTCACAATTTGAATGACAATTACTCAGTCATGCTACACTGTATCCAAACAAAATTTTTATCATTTATTTCACACAAATAGAGCTTTATTTTGGTGGTATTTAATCACTCCTGTTTTTTTTTTTTCGTGATATAGGTGAAAAAATGTTTAGTTTATATTATAAAATGTTGCCAATAAGTAATTTTTATTTATAAATTTGGGCCAAAATTTATACTGCTACATATCTTAAAATAGCCCAAATTTGTGTTTACTATTTAGTCTGTGTGAAAGTTATAGAGTCTACAAGCTATGGGGCCAATCATTGAAAATTGATCACACCTGATGTACTGACAGCTCTCATTTCTGGAGACACTAACAAGAAAGGGAAGTACAATTACCCCCCAAATTACCTCTTTTTGGAAAATAGACAATCCAATGTATTTAGTAAGAGGCATGGTGAGTTTTTTGAAGTTGTAATTTTTTTCCCACAATTCTTAGGAAAATGAAGAAATATATATATATTTTTATTTTACACAAAATTGTCATATTAACAAGTTATGTCTCGCACACAGCATATGTATACTTGTAATTTCACCCCAAAATATATTCTGCTACTCATTTACTCTTGCTACAGAGGCCCAACATCCAAGTAGCACCTCTAGGCATTCTAGGAGCATAAATTACACATTTAATTTCATTCCTACCTATGGCACTTTTGAAGGCCCTGTAGCACCAGGACAATGGAAACGCCCACAAAACGACCCCATTTTGGAAAGCAAACACCCCAAGGTTTAATCTATGAGACATTATGAGTCTTTTGAACATGTCATTTTTTTCCACAAGTTTTTGGAAAACGTGGAAAGAAAATGAAAACTTTTTTTTTTTTACACAAAGGTGTCAATTTATACAATCTTTCTAACACATAGCATGTAGATAGCAGCAATTATACCCCAAAAACACATTCTGCTACTCCTCCTGAGTATAGCGATACCACATGTCTGAAACTTTTACACAGTCTGGCGACATACAGAGACCCAACATCCAAGTAGCACCTCCAGGTGTTCTAGGAACATAAATTACACATATAATTTCATGTCGACCTTTTACACTTTTGAAGGCCCTGGAGCACCAGAACAATGGAAACGCCCACAAAATGTCCCCATTTTGGAAAGAAAACACCCTAACGTATATTCTATGAGGCATTATAAGTCTTTTAAACGTGTAATTTTTTTTCCACAAGATTTTGGAAAATGTGGAAACAAAATGAAAACATATTTTTTTTACACAAAGTTGTCCATTTATAAGATATTTCCTAAGATACAGCATGTACACACCAAAAATTACACCCCAAAATACATTCTGCTACTCCTCCTGAGTATGGCGATACCACATGTGTGAGACTTTTACACAGCCTGGCCACATACAGAGGCCCAACATCCAAGCAGCACCTCCAGGCATTCTAGGAGCATAAATTACACATCTAATTTCATGAGGACCTTTTACCCTTTTGAAGGCCCTGGAGAACCAGAACAATGGAAACGCCCAAAAAATGTCCCCATTTTGGAAAGTAAACACCCCAATGTATATCCTATGAGGCATTATGAGTCTTTTGAACATGTCATTTTTTTCCACAAGTTTTTGGAAAACGTGGAAAGAAAATGAAAACATATTTTTTTACACAAAGTTATCCATTTATAAGATATTTCTAAGACACAGCATGTACATGCCAAAAACTATACATTCTGCTACTCCTCCAGAGTATGGCAATACCAACATCCAAGTAGCACCTCCAGGTGTTCTACGGGCAAAAATTACACATAATTTCATGATGTATTACACTTTTGAAGGCTCCAAGACAATGAAAACGCCCACAAGATGACCCCATTTTGGAAAGCAAACACCCCAATGTATATTCTATGAGGCATTATAAGTGAAAATGGGCAGTGACAGTGTCTTCAATATATTTGAGGTAGGTGCTGGGTTGGTTTTCTGGTGACTTTTGATAGCAGATAAACAAATTAAACATGGCCATATGAAAGAGATGAAATGCAACTTTTTTATACCAATAACAGGACTTACGGGTTTATAAATATGGTTGCAGCATCTGGTCATTGAAATCCAACCCCCACCCCCCCCATGAACTGATTATAATCTTGGACACATTCAGGCTTTACAATGGGGCCGCGTCTTCTGTGAATCTCCACCAAGATGTCATTGTGGATGGTGGACATGATGTAAACATCTTTCTTGTCCCTCCACTTCAAGGCCAACACTTCCTCATTCCTCAGAAATACGGATTCTCCCCCGTTGTATCCTTTTTTTTTACTAAATTTTGTGGGAAGCCCTTCCTATTTTTTTCTGGATATACCCCAGGCCAGGGTTTTTTCACAGTACAGGTGACGAAAAAGGGGCAAGCTGGTGTAGTAATTGTCCACATATATATGATAGCCTTTTTTGAACAGGGGGTATGCCAGGTCCCAGACAATTTTCCCACTGGTCCCGATATATGTTGGGCATTCAGGGGGCTCGAGCTGGGAGTCTTTGTCTTCACATACGCGGAGGTATGTACATATCCAGTGGTTTTATTGCAGTTTATTCAGTTTCAACCCGTACCTGGCTCTATTAGTGGGAATATACTGTTTGAAGTGCAGCCGGCCAGTAAAGTGGATAAAGCGTTCGTCCACACAAATATTTTTGTCTGGGACATATACTTCAGCAAGTCGCTTTGAAAAATAATTTATTAGGGGGCGTACTTTATACAATTTATTGTGGTTGGGATGATCTTAGGGAGGGCACTGCGAGTTGTCATTAAAATGTACGAAGCGCATATTCATGTCACAGCAGGTCCTGGACATGACAGCAGAATAAATCGACATGTGGTGGATGGGCTGGGTGGACCAGTAGGCATGCACTTAGTTTTTCTTTGTAAGCCCCATATTAAATGTAAGGCCCAAAAACAATTTGAATTCGTCTAGTGTGAGACATCACCAATGGAACATACGAGCGTAGGATGAATTGGGGTTGGAGGCAATAAATTGCTCTGCAAAAAGATTGGTTTGGTTCACCATATACTGCAGCAAATCTTGTGGGAAAAATAAATAAAATAATCTAATAGCGAAAAATTAGTAGTGTTGGGCTGCACACCGGGCTGTGCGGTGAAAGGGGGGTTTATATGACCCTGAGCTGGCAGGTAACCATAATGGGTTTGCCAGGGCATCGGGAAGGTAGGTTTGGGCCCGGATTCTTTGGGTTTGGTTTTTTATTCCAGTGCTGATACTGGGCTTCCTCTTCCTGAGGTTCAGCTCTGTTTGTGTTGGTGCCGTTGGGGTGTATGGCACTGCTGGTGGTAGGCAGGTCTTCTGATCTTGTTGTTCTCCTTATTCTTTTAGGAGGGACTGTTTCCTCCTCTGATTCAGTCTCAGATCTACTACTCTCTACTGGCTCGAAATCCGAACCAGCTCCCTGCTGCTCTCATCATCCAACATAGTAAGGATTGCATATGCCTCCTCAGATGTAAAAAATATTTTGGACATGATGGCAGTACGGATGGCCTGTTGGACAAGTCACTCATGGGGGTATTGATGGTGGACCTGTGTGACAGGTCACCGATAGCAGTACTGATGGAAGCCTGTGTGACAGGTCACTTATGGTGGTACTGATGGTGGTACTGATGGCGGGCCTGTGTGATAGGACACTGATGGCAGTACAGATGGCGGTACTGAAGGCTTGTGTGACAGGTCACTAATAGTGGTTCTGATGGTGGCACTGAAGGCCTGTGTGACAGGTCACTGATGGCGGGCCTGTGTGACCAATCCAGATGGGCTGTGTGACAGATTCAAACAGATCCAGATGTGCTGTGTGACAAATCCAGACAGATCCAGATGTGGTCACTGATGGTGGGCCTGTGTGACAGATCCAGATGGGCTGTGTGACAGATTTAGACAGATCCAGATAAGGTGTGTGACAGATCCAGATGCACTGTGTGACAGATCCAGATGTGTTCACTGATGGTGGGCCTGTTTGAAAGATCCAGATGGACTGTGTGACAGATTCAGACAGATCCAAATGTGCTGTGTGACAGATCCAGATGTGGTCACTGATGGCGGGCCTGTGTGACAGATCCAGATGGGCTGTGTGATAGATTTAGACAGATCCAGATGTGGTGTGTGACAGATCCAGATGCATTGTGACAGATTCAGACAGATCCAGATGTGGTCACTGATGGTGGGCCTGTGTGACAGATCCAGATGGACTCTGTGACAGATCCAGACAGATCAGATGTAGTCACTGATGGCAGGCCTGTGTGACAGATCCAGATGGGCTGTGTGACAGATCCAGATGTGGTGTGACAAATCTCCGGTGACAGGTTCTCTTTATTGGGGGGGGGGGGGACTATGTGGTGCACAGTAAGGTGTAATGAGACCGTAAAAAAAAAGCAGTCACTCACAGATCCCAGCTCTCCTCCTCACATGGTCGGTGTGTTATATGGCGGGCAGGAAGTGGTTAAGATAATTCATAATTATTTACAATTCAGAAGACTGGAAAAACTTCCCCTGTATTGCACCTATTTGAAGTAAAAGTATGTTGGATTCAACTTGTGTGTTTTATTTAAAGTTAACCTGCCTGTGGATTCTGCCAAGTTAGCAAGGGGCCATACTGACCGCACAGACTTGCTCCATGAAAGTATGTCATTGCATATATCAGCATTTAAAACAAAACAACAATAAACACATTTCTTAATATATTACTTAGATATATTTGCAAACTACAAATACTCATTTTTTTAGTTTAGCAATTATTAGCATTTATTATAATAAAGGTGTATTTAATAAATTAAAACATAGGTGAGATACTGTACATACTGTACTGTACACTGTTTTATCTGCTAAGTGTTATTTTCTGTTCACAGTCACACGCTGCTAAACTACAGTGTATTTGATGACAATGATACTATGGTTCTATATAAAAGGTATTTTATAGCAGGCGTGTGATTTCTTTCTTTGCTCACAGTACAGTTAGGTTAATTATATTGATCTAAAAGCAAAGAACAATTCACCAACTGCAGTAATCCACAGCAGCCAATTAAAATCATCTTGCATTAATCAAATTATATTTAACTTATAGAATCTG
Organism: Pelophylax lessonae; assembly: GCF_965119305.1. Classification (NCBI taxonomy): domain Eukaryota; kingdom Metazoa; phylum Chordata; class Amphibia; order Anura; family Ranidae; genus Pelophylax; species Pelophylax lessonae. Next base: position 255,408,202 of record NC_138771.1, on the reverse strand, counting down.
ATTTGCTTAACATCTCTACTCCTTTTCACTGTTATTAGGTAATTGCCTTAGCGTAACGATGATAGTAAAAGTAAACTTCCCCCATGGCAGCAGTCCCTAGACACAACACAAGCTATTGAGAAGGCAGCTCAGGCCTTGTTCCATCATCAATGGCCAACCTTTCACCATTGCAGTCCCATCATTATTATTAGAATTTTGGAAAGTCATTATATCATATCTTGGAAACTATTTATACCTGCTCTCATTTGTCTGCATGAACTGACCTTGAATTGTCAGAATACCTGTAAGAGGAGGTTTATCATTTGTATGTTGTAGTGATAAAAATAAACCAAACTCCTCGCTCTCCCATTCTTCTCTCTTTCTTCCTATCTAACATCCTCTCCTCTTGTTTTTCGCCCAACCCCCCTTACCCCCTCTTTCCTCTCCCTCCCTCCCCCCCCTCACCCGGATGCTCCCCTGTTCCCCCCAAGCCGCAGACCCGACCCCGCCCACGGGCTGGAACACTTACCTCCACTGACCCTTTCTGTGGGTTTCTTCGGAATTGCCCACCCCAAGACGGCCTACACGCTTATGATGGTTGCCCCCTATGCCGGATACAGCGTGTTCCCCCTTGGGGGTGTCCGGACATATGGGGGGAGCCACCACTGCCCTTGAAGGTGCCTTATCCGTTGCACACCCAACCGTGGTGGAGGTCGCAACGGTTTCTTGTTTACGTGTTATCCCCACGGCCCTGCACCAAGAGTATGGGGACCAAGATTGTCCTCACCTTACTAAACAATTTACACTGTCTGACTTGTGATGATCTTGTACATTCCTGTACTTCACTGTATGATTGTGTCGTGGTTTGTTCACTCAACCCTGTTCATGGTGCGTACTGTTGCTGTTTCCCTTGTTTTTCTTTTTGATGCACTTTGTACTGCCTAAAAGTGATGTTCACTTGTTATGTCGTTCCATTTTACCTCAATAAAATGTTTTGGAAAAAAAAAATAAACCAAACTTCCAAAACCAAGTATAAACTCAATAGTGCCAACAAATAGGTGAAATATCATTCCTCCTAAATTTCAGTGCACATATCAAAAATGTGAAACATTATATATATGTTTGTAGCACAATTCCCAGCATAGGTGCTGGCTGTGGGTCCCCCTGGGTCATCGGGTGCAACAAAAGTATCTTTAAACATGTTTCTTCAAGTGTGAGCACTGAGACAAGGACCAGTCCAGTATCTTTTAGTTTTTTTAGTTTATTTAGGAACTTGGATGGAGAAGGGATGAGTGGGATACTCCAACAAGTAAACTATACACAATTAGGCAGGGACTCTAGAAAATGCTGCTTAGCGCTGGTCAACACTGCCCGGATGCCTGCTAACGCTGACTTGACGCTGGTTAACACTGCCCGGATGCCTGCTAACGCTGACTTGACGCTGGTTAACACTGCCCGGATGCCTGTTAACGCTGACTTGACGCTGGTTAACACTGCCCGGATGCCTGTTAACGCTGACTTGACGCTGGTTAACACTGGCTGAATGCCTGTTAACGCTGACTTGACACTGCGACTTTGCCTTTGACTATCAAAGTCCTTTTTAGCTCCCGGAGCTGACTGTACACTTTGACTGCACTGCTAAACGCTTCAGGGCCCACACCGGCGCCCCCTTTACTTCCCTATCTTCAGGGCTTTAATACTTGGCACCCCTTTCACTGCCACAATCACTGGTTAGCTGGCTCCTGGATCCCCTTGACCTTCTGGAGTGGTCCCCTCTCTATTAGGCAGACCCTTGGGAAGATCTCAAGTACTCATGACACTGTTTTTCCTGGAGACCTCTGCCCCACAGCTCCACTCGGTCAGCAACTCTGGATCCTTTCTGCAGCCCAGCTCAACCTCTGGTTCCTAGGCCGACTGCCTGGACCCCCTTTACACTCAGGAGAGGAACAGCCGTCACCTCCTCCTGGGACTAATGCTCCCACCAAAAGAAGCTCTGTCACATGCTCCCTCAGGATTTATTCCCAATCCCAGGGTGCATTGCGGCAAACCCCGCCCACTGGGACAGTCATAAACCCTGGTGTGCTATTGGCTAGGTTTCCTCCACCGTCCAACAAGATCCCTCATTGGACACAGTGGGGAGACTCCCCAGACTCACCTGGAAACATGTGACAACTAGCTAACAATTCAGGCCCCCCCTGATAAGCAGACAGGGCCACATATACATTTTCCTAACTCGGAGGGTGCTTCACGTTTTTGATATGTGCACTGAAATTCCTTCTTTATTAAGTGAATCAATTTAGGAGGAATAATATTTCACTTATTTGTTGGCACTATTAATTTATACACATATGGTTTTGGAAGTGCACTTATTTTTGCTTATATTTTATCTCTATCCTGTATTCAGATTGTTTGTGTTACTGCATTCACACTTATTTTTCGCATGGGTGGAACGATCAGGTCCGCCTGTCAGTTGTTTTAAGCTTACCAGATCAGACCATCCATTACCCTCTATGGAGGGGCGGATGTATAAGGACATGTGTCCATTGACATCTGCTGACATCTGATCTGATCCTATCCACCAGGTCTGCTGATAGGGGGGGCCACCAGTCCTCCTGTAGGGGCCCCGAGCACACAGGTGGGGGGGCCCCAACAGCATGGGTAATTGGTGCGGTCGGGCAATTACAGAAGGAAGCCTTGTGAGGCTCTCTGCAGCAGCTGAAAGCCAGTTTCTCCCTCTCCTGCCAGCTTTCAGCTGCTGCGAGGAGAGACACAGACACATCACATCGTTCCTGTAATTACTTCTCCAACACTGATCTGATCCCCCTCCCTGTTCTAACTGCTTCTGATCCCCTCCCCCCGTGTGCCCCCCTTTTACTGTGCCAATCCCACCCCCCCCCCCCCCGCAGCGCTGCAGGCTTCCCTGACCTGTAAAAAAATATCAAATTGTCAAAAGAAATTTAAACATTGTAATAAATCATTTAAAAAAAATGTAAAATAAAATAATTGTAATTTTTTTTACCATTTTTAAAAAGTATATATATATATATATATATATTTTTTTTTTTTTTATGTAAAACACAATTAAGAAGGGCTAATTCATACAAGTTCTCTGTTATGTTTGTGCCCGCTGATAATAATTTTAGTGTATTTTTAGTGAAACTATTGTCTTGATATATTCGGAGGGGCCTGCCAGGTAGGCTGTACGGGGGGGGGGGCCTGCAATTTTTAACAGCAGCCATGCTATCCACTAAAAAGTGACGAATAGGGGATCTGTTGCCCATCCGTCTGGCGGATCAGATCAGAAGACAGTCAGATGTAAATGTATTGGTGGTCTGTTACCCATAGGTGTGCGCACCCTAACCACCCTGTGCAGCACAGATTCCCCCTACTGCCCTGGCTCCCCTCCCCCTTACCCCAACAGCTCTTCCGGCTTCCCTCCTCTCCTCTCCAGCCGGCTGTTGCTTTGGGAATGTTTTAGGATGAATGGGGAAAGGGGCCGATAAATATATTATTTGCCGGCCCCCTCCCTAGCTGAATGAACATTGTGAGGGATCAGTAGTGTGTGTTTGAGCTTTGGTGTGCACATCCTAATGCATTAGGCTGCGCACACCTATGCTGTTACAGTCCGACCTCCCATAGAGGAAAGCGTCTGTGTCCACTCTGCATCAGGGAAGCAGACATGGACCTGTCATCTGCCTGCTCGGCAGACATATACTCCGCTGGGCAAGTGTATTCACTGCTGGAGTCCACCTGTCTGAAAGGGGCCCTGGTGGAGTATTAATCACCAGTTTATCATAAAGTCATCTGGCATAAATCATTAAAAAGTATAAAAACAAAATGACAAGAAATGTAAACCAGATGGATTCTCGATACCATATCACGCCATACGTTGCGTTATGGTCATTGTTCATTCTGACATTGAAAGTCTCTCAGTTTGTTTTACTGTTCCAGTCATTTAGTGTATATTTACCTGGGCAAACATAACAATGAACTCTGTTTAGTCTGAGTAAACAGAAAAAATAAAAGCTCTTATAAAGTATAAGTTCACTGATAAGTCACCCAGTGAGTGACACAAAAGCTGCTATCACCAAAGTAAAGCCCAGACAGTGAAACTTCCTATTAATCTTTGACTACATGCGTGTGCCAAATACATCAGAGGAGTAGCAGTCTACACTTTGACCTGATAGCATTAGTATTACTGCAATAAACCGTCATTAAGACATCTTCGGGGCAGGCTTAGGTGTGCGCACAGGGTGTGCAGGGTGTGCCTGGGCACACCCTAATCACCTTGTGTGCATTAGCGTAATTGCTTTGTGTTTAGGCAGGGAGATGAGAAAGATCTCCCTCTTACTGGCTTACGCACTTCTCTTTTACTGTGCCGGCAGGGAGATCAATGTGCTGGGGCCATATACACGTAGACACACATACATGCATGTGTGTTTGAGCTTTAGGGTGCACACCCTAATGCCATAGGCTGCGCACACCTATGGGGGCACATAGGACCAGCTGATGTTTTGACTTTCCTATAATATCTTAACATTTTTAGGTGTCAATGTAAAGTTAATGACACCCCCAGATTGGTTCGCAGATCACAGTGCTGTGAACATCCATGAGATCCGATTCCAGTGCGAACCAAAAAAAGGGTCATGCGCCTGTTTGGTGCGAATGCAATGCAATTTCAGCCATACAGTTTGTATGGCTGAAATTGCATTGCACAGACATTGCATGTGATCTGCACAGCAATGCGGTGTGAATCACATGCGATGTCGGCTTTGCGCTAGTGTGAATCGGCGCTCAAACTGTTTGAAACTTCCGGGGCTCCAGGATCATCGATCATGTGACCACTGTCCGTAAGCAGGTCTCATCGATGACCAATCAAATAGTCCAAACCAACTTTGTTCTGGGAGCGTGCGATGGGCGTGCTCTCAACCCATAACCATCTGCCACCCAGCAACACATACACTATGATGTCAAAAGTATTGGGACACCTGCCTTTTTATACACACACACAAACTTTAATGGCATTCCAGTCTTAATCCATAGGGTTCAATATTGAAATGGCCCACCCTTTGCAGCCATAGCAGCTTCACCTCTTCTGGGAAGGCTGTCCACGAGGTTTAGGAGTGTGTCTATGGGAATATTTGACCATTCTGAGGTCAGGCACTGATATTGGACGAGAAGACCTGGCTCGCAGTCTCTGCTCTAATTCATCCTAAAGGTGTTCTATCGGGTTGAGGTCTGGGCTCTGTGGAGACATAGCAGAACAGCCTGGGAGGGCAGAGTGCCCTCCAAACTGGACTAATCCTCTCTAGGAAAGACCCAGAGCTCAGTGTGCTTACAGAATATATATGGTCTCCCAGCATACCATAAGAGCCTGTCTCTCTGGGATAGGCCAGGGCTGTATCAATATTCATGCCGCCATCTGCTTAGCTCCACACCTATCATCCAGAAACTTCTCAAACTCTCTGGATGCAGAGGGAGCTATCAGAATGGCAGAAGCTGAACACACTGAGCAGACCTGACTAACTGAAATAATCACTGAGAACAGAGAGCCAACTATGCTTTTACCTAACAAATAATCACAACCACACTGATTACAGTGTAGCAACTAAATTTACCTATCAAAACACATACTAATTCTATCTTTGCTGCATTTAGGTAGATTTGAGCATTTGCTGTATTTCAATTTTATTTTCTTCTCTCTTGATATTGTAAAGCGAGTCACATGATCTTTTCAACAACCTGAAAAAACATCTACATCTACTTGTGTATCTTCTATGCTCCCTCTCTCAATATGAGTCAGGGGGATTACAGAAAGCCAATATAAAATAAATTAAGTTACTTACACTAGTTTATTAAACCCTTCCCACCAGCTGTGCAAAATATACACTATATTGTCAAAAGTATTAGGACTCCTGCCTTTACACGCACATGAATTGAATGGCATCCCAGTCTTAGTCTGTAGAGTTCAATATTGAGTTGGCCCACCCTTTGCACCTATAAAAGCATCAACTCTTTTGGGAAGGCTGTCCACAAGGGTAGGAATGTGTCTATGGGAATATTTGACCATTCTTCCAGAAACGCATTTGTGAGGTTAGGCACTGACGTTGGACAAGAAGGCCTGGCTCACAGTCTTTGCTCTAATTCATCCCAAAGGTGTTCTATCGGGTTGAGGTCAAGACTCTGTGCAGGCCAGTCAAGTTCCTCCACTCCAAACTCGCTCATCTAGGTCTTTATGGACCTTAAAAAACAAAGTGTATGTGGGGTTTTGGGCACTAAAGCCCCAATAATTAGAGTAAGAGGAGCATATGGTGGGTAACATCCTGCAGGTCCCTTTTGAGAGCAACCTGGCGTCCTCCAGGTGTCACATTACCGGCAGCACCAATGGATTCCAATGCTTCAGGTCCCTAGGCAGAGGGAAGAGCCAAATATTACTAGGGAGACAGAGAGCCAATGCAGGATGGGTTGACAGGTGTGACGTCAGCGGCGCGTGTTCAGGGCACGCGTGCTCCTTCAATAGATCTGTTTGTCAGTGCATTCTAATAAAGTGTACCATTGCTTTTTTACTCTACACTTAGATTGGCGCTGCTCTTTGTGTTTGCTTCCTCCTTACAGAGCCCTTCCTATTCTGATGAGCTGGCTGCCACTACCATAGAGACTTTGAACTTACTGAACTTATTTGAACTGTTCAATACTATATCAGATCCCCTATATACAGTCAGGCGTCATGAAAACCCCTCTTTTTTAACCCCCTATTCACCCCAGTAACAAATGCCGCATAGGCCTATACAGCACTTGTCATATACACTCTTTACTGTATACAATGGTTCTATTGTAAACACGAATACAGTATACATAGCATACTGCCACTACAAAATACAGCTTAGCTTTCATTTGAATGAACCCAACTGTAATATACTGTACATTAGCTGCTTCTGTGATACTTTATGTTGTATGGTAAGGGATGCACAGTCCAATGTCTGAGATGTTTTTATACACTTTATACTATTTAACATGCCAAGATATACTGCCCTTTGCATTTTATTATAGCGACTACCCAAGGCAACCAAGTGCATTTTTGTTTACCAGAGTCAAATCAGTAAAAAAGGTGGTTTCTGGCTATGGAATAATGTGCACCATGCACATCATCAATGCTCTTTTCATCTCCCTATTGATTAAACACATTTGTCATATTAAAACTAATTTTTCACATGGACCTAAAGTACAGCTAGGTTCGGTATATTAGATCACCTGAACTGGAGTAATTCATGCTAGAATCAGAAAAATGATCAAATACAGTACTTACCTCAAAGCTGTAAGTACCAGGTCCCACGGGGTGCCACAGAACTAAGTTTATGTAGGTCTGCATTAAGTGATTGATATGTTTACCGCTCCTAACTTGCCCCCTTCCAGACAGCCTGGGTATGTAGAGGAACCCTAACCTTAAAGCCCAACTGAACCCTCCAGGGAAAGCTTTTCAATACATTCAGGTTGCATTACTGAATATATAATATATATAATCTGCTTTCCTACCTCTACTTTGCCTCTAGATTAGCACTGCCCTACCAGCAATCCTCCATGCTTCATGCACCATGTAAGTGAGAAAACGGCATTGCCTGCGTGACCAGCAGTCTAGTAAAAGCAGTCCATCATGCCCCCTGCCTGCTTCAGCAGGCTTCTAAGCAGAGCTTCATGGCAGATTACACACACAGTCTTTACCAACCAGTCAAGTCACTGCTTACTGCAAAGAGGAATTAGTACTGTGCAAGTGAGTGGAAATCTCCTCAGTAGAGAACTTTTTTAATAGGATAGGCAGTGAGAGGAAATCGCAAAAATGGGACAAGGTCAGCAAAATAATCCTGTTGGAGGTTCTATCTATTTCCCGCTATGTACAAAACTAAACAAGTTCCTATTGGAGTTCCACCTAAATCAAGATCCCCACCAAAAATCTTTAAAGACTATTCAGCATTAGCAAATTTAGTGTTAGCATGTTTGTTTAAAAAAGTTCCTCTAAAACAATTAACACAAAAGAAAACTAATTTTCATTGATACTTTATTTGAAATGGAATGCACTTTAAAAAATAAATCAATTCTCTTTGATATCATGAAAACTATTTACACAGAAAAAGTGGAAACATGACTGTACCCTTCTAACAGTAGGATGGCATGGAATTTTTGGTGAACGATTACAACCCCAAGGAACATTTTCGTGCTTCACTTCCATGTCATCCAAATTTACATATTGTGAATTAAAAGAAAGAACAGAAGAGAATGGGGCCTATCACACAGCCATAACATCTGACTGTACAGATATGAAAAGATAAATCCCATTATAAAATATGACTTTTTCTGCTGAAATAACTCAGATTTCCTTCTTCTTCCAGAATTCGTGATGTTACACCACCCACTACAGAATACATTTTTATAACAATTTGTTTTTGATGATTCATTGCTCATTAGACTTTATAATTCTGTTCCATAAATGGGATGGAAACCCCCAGCCATAAATATCAAGTACTCATCAGAGTAAGAACATAGAATAATATGTTCCCTGACAGATTGTCCATGGGAGGATTGGTGTCTTGGCTGTTATTTTAGCATTTGTTGGAACTGCTGTCAGGCTTGCCACTAATATCATTACTTCTATAAATGGATTATATTATTAAAGATACACACTGTAGACAGAATTCAAGTAGACGTAAGATATGAAAGACAGCATTGAAACTTGATTCCATTGTAGATGACATCAGCACCGATGGATGCATGAGCACAGTCTTCAAAACACTACGACAAGCCAGTACCAAGCACGTCACTGGAAAATATGTGTTACCCAGATATTCTGCCCTTTCTTCATTCACATGTTCTGAATGGCTCACTGTTCTCATTCTTTACATTTTGATGGTTCTAAGACTTCTGCTATATCATGAGAATACATTGTGAAATCATCAAGGCTTTATTATAGCTGAGACTCTGCCATTGAACAGCTACCAAAGTATGTACTGCCTGCAGAATGGCTGGGGACTTCCACAAATGTCAAGAAGATGGACATAAAAATGTTATATGCAATTTTGAACAATTCCCAGTTATAGCTAAACATATATTTTTTGTGTACTGAATAACTCACCATTATAACAAGACATTCACCCATTTATTTAAAGCTCTATCCAATGCCAATGTGTAAAGTAAAATCAATAAGCAAAGGAATCTTGCACATTCAAAGTAAAAAAGAAAAAAATCACAATCATAAAGAAAGCAAACAAAAACATGGCACACCATCATCCAAACTTCTATGTACAAAAAATATTGACAATATATAAAATTAAGTCAGAAATTAAAAAAAGCAAAAAAATAAAAAGATTTTTGCTTTTTTTTCCACTTACAAGAAAAAACTTTACATATTTCCATGTAGCCTTATTAATTCCTTCATCTTGTTTCTGGAACAACTACATGTCAACTAAAACATAGCAAACTGACACTTTAGCCTCGTGTCTATCACTAGTGTGCATTAATAAGCTCGAGACCTGATTGAGAGATCTGATTCAAGGTCTTTCCACAAGCAGCTTAATGACAATATATTCAAAATTACTTCAGAAGAGACAATTTGTAAAAAAAAAAAAAAACTTTAGTGCTGATCACAAGTGCTGCAGTATTTGCAGTGGTATTGCTCCACATTCAGGGTTATTAAGCAAAGCAATGCAAACAGATTTAGTGTAAAATGCCATAGCTCATAACAACCAGTCAAATATTAGTTTGCTGTAGTGCAATCCGATACAGAATGATTTGGAACTGGTGCCATGGGGTACTTCTTTTCACACTATGATTGCTCTTTCATACTTCTGCACATGCTGTAAAATACTGTGGCATAACCCTCATTACTATTACACGAGAGACATATAGCGGAGGAGAGTAAAAAGAACTCCAAGAAGTTCTTTAAGTATATAAACAGTAAGAAAGCGAGGCCAGAACACATTGGCCCCATAAAAGATGACAAAGGAAATATGGCCACTGAGGACAGAGAAAAGGCGGAAGTGTTAAATAATTTCTTCTCTTCAGTCTTCACAAAAGAATCGGGGGGCTACACGAACCTAGCTTGTATGGCCGAACTAAACAACACACCTCAGGAAATACCGCCATGGCTAACAGAAGATAGACTTAAAACTAAACTAGAGAAACTTAACATAAATAAATCACCGGGACCGGATGGCTTGCACCCAAGGGTTCTTAAAGAGCTCAGCCAGGTGATTGCCAGACCATTATTCTTGATCTTTAAGGATAGTTTACAGACGGGTATGGTGCCAGCTGATTGGAAAAAAGCCAACGTGGTACCAATATTTAAAAAGGGGCCGAGATGTATCCCGGGTAAATATAGGCCGGTCAGCCTAACATCTGTAGTCTGCAAGATTTTGGAGGGGATGTTAAGGGACCACATACAAGACTTTAGTAATGAAAACTCTATTATTAGTAGTAATCAGCATGGATTCATGAAAAATTGTTCTTGCCAAATCAACCTATTAACCTTCTACGATGAAGTGAGCTGCCACCTAGATAAAGGAAAGCCTGTGGATGTGGTGTATCTGGACTTTGCAAAGGCCTTTGACACTGTTCCCCACAAACGCTTATTGTACAAACTAAGGAAGGTAGGTATGGACCATAAGGTGAGTACCTGGATAGAGAACTGGCTCCAGGGGAGAGTCCAGAGGGTGATGATTAATGGGGAGTACTCAGATTGGGCGGGTGTGGAAAGTGGGGTTCCCCAGGGTTCTGTCCTGGGACCAATCCTGTTTAATTTATTCATAAATGATCTAGAGGAGGGGATATCGAGTACAATCTCAGTATTTGCGGATGATACTAAACTAAGCTTGCCAATATCTTCTATGCAGGATGTGGAAACCTTACAAGCAGACCTGAACAAAATAACAGGGTGGGCAACTACATGGCAGATGAGGTTTAATGTTGAAAAATGCAAAGTAATGCACTTGGGGGCCAGAAACCAGAAAGCAAGCTACTCACTAGGGGGGGAACCTCTGGGTGAGTCTAAGATGGAAAAAGACTTGGGGGTACTGGTAGACAACAGGCTTGGCAGTGGCATGCAATGCCAAGCCGCTGCAAGCAAAGCCAACAGAATACTGGGATGTATAAAAAAGGGGATTCACTCCAGAAATAAAGAGATTATTCTCCCGCTCTATAAGACTCTGGTCCGGCCACATCTGGAGTATGCTGTCCAGTTCTGGGCACCGGTCCTCAGGAAGGATGTGCTGGAATTGGAAAGAGTCCAGAGAAGGGCAACAAAAATAATTAGGGGAATGGAGGACATCAGCTATGAGGAAAGACTACAAGCACTGAACCTATTCCCTCTGAACAAGAGACGATTGAGGGGGGATATGATATCAATGTACAAATACTGTACTGGCGACCCTAGCATACGGAACAAACTATTCAGAGAAAGGAGATACAATAAGACACGTGGCCACTCACTAAAAACAGAGGAAAGGCGGTTTAACCTTAAAATGCGTAAGGGGTTCTTCACTGTCAGAGCAGTAAGGATGTGGAATTCTCTTCCACAAGCAGTCGTATCAGCAGGGAGCATTGATAGTTTCAAAAAACTATTAGATGGGCACCTTAGAGACCACAACATACAGGGGTATACAATGTACGGTTAAAAGCAAACACACACTCACATCATAGGTTGAACTGGATGGACCGATGTCTTTTTTCAAACTCACTAACTATGTAACTATGTAACTATTGGTGTTCTGCCATTTACTTGTGCCACAAACAGACCTTTTTTTTTTTTGTTTTCGATAGAGCCCTGTCAAGTTTTTAGGAAGATTCGCCCTCTCTATTTATCATGCCTACAATTATCAAAAGTAAAAAGAAAATCCCACGGGTTATCCCCAGAATAGTAATGGAGTGGAAAAATTCCATTGGAGACACTAGTTCTGGTGACAACCTAGGATTTCTTCACTTTGGAGGGATTTTCTATCGCTTCTGGTTTTGGTTATCGGACAGGAAGTGAAGGGAATCTCCCCAATTGACAACAATGGCAAAAAAACTGAAAGGGGTAATAACCCTCCATTACTCCAAAATGAGAATAAAAATGGCATTTTGTTCTACTTTAGCGCTACGGTATTGATAAATATTGATTATTAGCAGGGTTGAAATGGCTTTCCTGAAATTAAATCTGCTCCAGGCTCCCCCTGTGCTTTTCACATAACCAAACACCTAGCATTTTGTTGTGTATTCTATGCTATTCTTTACTTTGATCTTTTCTTTCTTTCAACAGAGATTGCATAACCAGTTGCCTAGGATTTGGTCCAATAGTCACGACTTCAGCAGCATCTTCAACGGTATTTCTTAACTCCTTTATATCTATCACATTAAGTCAGTTTACAAGGAACTTTTCAGGTTAGAAACATAGGAGCTGCCATCACTGACTTGTTTGATTTCAAGTACCCTTTAACTTGTGACAAGGAGCTGCCATCACTGACTTGTTTGATTTCAAGTACCCTTTATTTTGTGACAATACTTAGTAAATCACTGAACTGGAACAAGCAAGTGCATGTAAGACACTCGTAAACCTAGTATGTATTAATATTCTGGGTCACAGATTTATTAATAATAAAGCAAGGAAAGAGATGACAACTCTGGGGTTAAGCAACTAATGGCAGCTCCCTATATTCCCTTTGTATTACATTTAAAGGAAACCTGAGCTGACAGAAGCCTGAGGTTTGCTATTACCGACCTCTCTTTCTCAAAATTCTAATTGCATGCTGTCATGTTGATCTAATGTCTTTGCTTATCAAAAGTGCAATGTTAGTTTGTAAAGTCACTGATTTGACGCAAGAATACACAACAAGAGTCCTGACCTCAGTTGATCAGAGAATACACATTACTTTCAACATTAGAAACAGATTAGCAATGGCCACCTGTATGGTTTTCTCAGAAAAGATTTTGTCCAGCCTTATTTAGATAAAATAAACCCATCTAGGTCATCAATTTACATTGAAATGATTTTAGCTAACTTTAGTGCGGATACATAAATTTTTTTGGTTTGAAGAAATAGTTATTAGTTTGACTATGTTCTCTCTAGACCAATGTTTCTCAACTCCAGTCCTCAAGTACCCCCAACAGGTGATGTTTTCGGACTGTCCATTATTATGCACAGGTGATTTGATCAGTTTCACTGCCTTAGTAATTACCACAGCCATTTCATTTGAGGGAAATCCTGAAAACATGACCTGTTGGGGGTACTTGAAAACTGGAGTTGAGAAACATTGCTCTGGACTGATTCCTGAATTAGAGGGTCAGCCTTCATTATAATCAGTGGAGTAAATCTTAGTGTTCTAATGAGGAAAGCTACAGTGCCTGCAGAGGATTTAGGGAGAATATGCCAAAAATGCAACTTCTATTGCAGGAGATACATAATATTTGAGTGTAGACTTCTGAGAAAATCATTGAGCTAATTACACAAGCAGGAAATTAGATTTCTAGGGGATGAACTATACACACATTTTTTTGACTGTTTTAGAAAATTACAGAAAACAGCAGATTAAAAAAAATAGATATAATTACAATAAATTACAAAATGGAGTGTGCAGCAAACATATATGTTATATTTACCTTTTTTTTTAATAAATCCGGAGTTGTCCTTTCATTGAAAAACTGAGTACAGGTCTGGTGCAAGTTATATTCTTTTGTTTTGCTAAGTGGATTTCTGCATATATCTGACAGGTCTAAAGCCGGCCATACATAGATCGGAATTCGGCTGGTTCAACAGGAACTGAACAAATTTAGATCCATGTATGAGCAGGCTGATTGTACACAAGTCCATCTATCAGTTGACTTATGTACAACCAGCCTGTTATAAATTTCTTTCTCATTCTGCGCCGGTGGCTTCAGCCAGGGGTGCTCATCAGTTTATTCTGACAGCAGGGAAGTCTCCCCACAGTCAGAATACAATAGCTGAATGAAAAAAAAAATACATGCATGGCCAGCCTAAAGAACAATACAGTACTACTAAAGACATGTATAGAGTCCTACAGAAAAATATTAATCAGAAATATTGAGCTCTCGAATTTCATCAATCAATTAATATCTCTACAATTGTGGAAATTCCAAATAACCTATTAAGTTTCCTTTAAGGAACCATTAACACATTTTAAAGTGTAAATTTGGACAGCATTACCCTATTATCTATCAGTATGGCAGACAGGAGGTATTGCTTTTCTAATTAATTTGAAGCCAAGTTGTCCAGACTGCACTTATTAAAATGCTTTTGTGGTTGAAGTAGTTGTAGGAGGATTTGGGAAACATGTTGCTATGACTAACAAACTGAATCAAAGATGGTATTTATAGATGATGTCTGTTTTATAATAGCTATGTAAAGTCCCACTAAATGAGACACAGTTAACACCGTAATTAAAAAGATACAAGATAACAAGATAAAAGAAAAAAAAAATACATATTACGTACCGTTAAATATTCATTAGTGACCTGTTAACTATGTAACATAAATACACTTTTTCCATTTGAATCTGCTGATGTACTTCCCAGTAACAGAAAGGTTATTTCTAAAACAGCCTAATCCGGGTAAAGATGGGTTCTATCTTTGTTCCTGGGGTCTAATGTGCCTGTGTGACTGTGTGACACCAGACCAACAGACATTTTTACCTAATATGTGGTTCTGGTGCACTTTCTGAAAGTGCACGAAAACCACAGGACAAAATAGAAGTCTATGGCAAAGCGCAGGTAACCCACATGAAAACTGCGGAGACACTGCAGGGCACCCATACTGAGGGAGGAGTGCACCAGATTGGTGTGAAAGAGGCCTTAATCTCATTCGCCCCCTTCCTACCCTTCTTTATACTGTATAAGTGCTAAGTAATTTATTGTTTGGGAAGAAGGTGGAAAGTTGGGTCCCAAAACATTACAGAAACATAATTGCACAAGAATATAAATAATTTGGCAGCTATAATAGTACCCTAGGCTTTTATTGGTTGATAATCACAATTGTGCTGCCATGCAAATTGAATATGTACTTAATCATTAAGTGAAATACGCCTAACTTCCAAAATTAAATTTTATCCTGTTCTTACTAAAAGCAGCTTTAGAGCAGAAAAAAAGTTAGTTCATATTTCTGCATTCAGAGCCACTATACTGTCAAGTTGCTATATAATCAGTAACATTCAGCTAGTTATGTGACATAGCTCATATACAACATAATAAGACTGGTAAGAATTAATAAATATATGCAACTTAGGTATATATTTCCCTAAAAAGGACAGAAACAGAAGTGGTTAAAATTTTGTATTGTAATGCATTAAAACTTAAATGCAACAGCAATTTTTTGTCACTACATCAGAGTATTTGGAGGCGTCACAAAAAGAGCCTAGGAAATCAAATTTGAAAATGTCTCAAGATTATATAATACTTTCCTTTTACTGTGTAAAAATGTATGTGTTCCCACAGATCAAAGATTACAAATTATGAAAACAGGGCATATATGTGGCCAGTCCTCGTCATGGGAAACTTTGTATGGCTGGCAAAGCTATACGAAGCTGTGATTTCACAAACCAGTAAGGCAGGCCATAAACGGTGTGAATTTCATGGTTGCAGGAAAGAAGTTTGCACGATTCCCCCATCAACAAAGACAGGGGATGGTTTACTAAAACTGGAGAGTGCAAAATCTGGTGCAGCTCTGCAGAGAAACCAATCAGATTCTTATTTTTTTGTCAAAGCTTAATTGAACAAGCTGAAATTAGAAGCTGATTGGCTACCATGCACAGCTGCACCAGATTTTGCACTCTCCAATTTTAGTAAATCAACCCCCACGGTTTTGACAGGGGAATCCCTCCTGCCTAGACATTGCCTGCTCCCAGCGGGGGAATCCCTCCTGCCGGAAAAAGACAGTGATTATTGCTAGCGGCTATAGTAACTGCTAGCCATAATTGCAAATGAATCTGGCAGGTTGGTTGTACCCAAGTTGATTGATCAATCAACTTGGTTCAATCAGCTTGCCCACACACGGTTCGAATCTCGGCCGGTTCAGCAGGAGTAAGAGTCTTTCTTCCCATGCTTCATTGGTCAGTCAAGTTACAATACTGGGAATGATCAGAACTGACCTGCATTCACTTATTCTCAATTATGGTAAAGCAGAGCAGGCTTAGGACATCAAAGTTTTCTAGGCGTTGGAGTCAGGAGGTCGGCCAATTTACAATCTAGAGCAATACCACCATCTGAAACTAAAGTCAATTTGTTCATAAGTATTATATTTAGAAAAATAAATGGCTCTGCCATTACAGTCAGTGGAAATGCATGCTTACTTAGAAATGGCACACTTACTTTTTTTCTGAACGAATCAGTAGAAAGATACCTACAAATCTGATCATACACCAGTAAAATTTCATTACAAATGTTTTTTTTTTCAGAATGCTTGTTCGATTCTCTAATGGTTAGTGGGGTCAAACAGACATTTGTTTTTGACCATAGTCAAAGAGAAGATTGCAGGGTGGAATTTTTTTTTTCCAACAAATAATTTTCTAACTGTGAATGTGGTTTACATTTAGGAAAAATGGTACATATTTCAACCATTTAGTTGACTGAATGAAGGCAAGAAAGAATGTTCTGACAAGAGATCTTTCTACAAATGTTCAAACAAAAATCTAACCATGTGAGGCCAGCTTAAAGCATGATATTGCTTGTTATGGTCATTGGTGATACAAAAGGTTCATGTGTCAGTCAATCACATTTGAGAAGTCCAATTTCATTCCATAAACAAATGAACACAATTATAATCTCTATTCTCACCCCCTACCCCTTCCCATCACCTTTATCTAGTGGGAGTCAGTTACATAATGCAATTTATTTAACAAGCTTTACCACTCATTATATGAACAATGCTCATAGACACACAGTAACAGCGTTTTATACATCATTTATATACAAACAGCAATGTACTCCCAAAAATGAAGCTGGCCGCTTTGATTCAAAATGGCCATACGTTGTACGTTTGGAACAAGTGTAGTATTAGCCATCCAGCTACCAATTATGTATTCAGATTTAGATTTCCTTTTCCCTGCTGTTTCAAAGCAAAGGCTTCTTGATTTTAAATCTGACATTTACAAAGATTGAGGAAAAACAGACATTTGCCAACGAATCAAGAGTGCTTATACGTGAAGGTCTCTCAATCTCTTTGGGGCCAATAGATGTGACAAGCTGGTAGCAAAGACAGCGGCTAAAGATGCAAATCCTCCTGACAACATAGAGACAGAAAGCATCAAATGGGAATTATCAGCCTGACCAAACAGAACCATCAGATCCCTTTGTTTGATTTTATCCTCTGCCCGACTTGTATCACGCTGGATATTCTGTCTTGCAAGTCTGCTCAACGGTAAAAAATACATTTTTCATATGGTTTAACTTTATGTGTGGAGCTCAGCAGAAAATGTTGGCATCCTCCATGGTACAAAAGGCAAAAGAATTACAACCTTTGCTGTGCCTCCTTCAGTGTTGTAAAACAGTAACACTTTCAGCACAGAAAACAACAGGCAAGATATAGGTGATGTAGGCAGCATTATTTTGGACTGATTTCCTCTTAGGCAGTCATGTTTGGCAGATAAAAAGGAAGAGAGAAATAAATACATTGCAAAAATGACAGTACATCATGTCCTGACCAATTTTTCATTTGACATCATATGGTCCATGGATAACTGCAGACCTTCAAGCTGCAGGAGATGTCCACAGTCAAATATTGCCATTCCCAACCTTCTGAATGTATGTGATGAATTCAACAACAAAGACTTCTTGTACCAAGTAAAGTGCATCTTTATTCAACCTGAAACAGAGAAATAGGTAGCTGGTTAGTGAGATTTATAAAAGCACACAAACATTACGAGATCTACCCTGGAACTTCAAAAGGAATCATTTTTTTTTCAATAGGATGGGTTGGAATCTTTGTAGTGTTTTTGTTGATGTTTTGTGGCTTGTTGTGGAACTTTTTACATCACTGAGTCCCATTTCCCTCACTATCATGTTGACCATCCAAAATTAGGGAAATCCCCCCAACAGGAACTCTTTACAAATTAGAAAGAGGTTCTATCTCTTTCCCACTCTTCTCAAAACTAGAGTTCTATTAGAGTTCTATTGCTTCAATTTATTCGCACTTTAGCTGTAAGAGCCCTTTCACACGGGCGGACTGATCAGGTCCGCCAGTCAGTTTTTCAGGCGGACCCGATTGAACCCTTCAGTCTTCTCTATAGAGCGATGGGTGTCAACAGATATGTGTCTGTTGACACCTGCTTACATCCAATCCATTCCTGCCCACTAAATACAGACAGATGGGGATCTGTTCCCTATCTGTCTGGTGGATCGGATGATAGGTGTAAACGGACAGATGGTACGTTTACATCTGACCGCCCATAGATTAGAGCGGGCTGTGTCTGTGTCCACTCTTCATAGGCAGAGCGGACACGGACTAGCCATCGGCCTGCTCAGCAGGAATCACGGACAGATTCCCTCCTGAGCAGGTGGATTCCAATGAAGTCCACCCCATGCGTAAATGGCCTAAGAGGCAGTTTGAAGACAGTTCTGACACCTACCAAATACCCCAAAAATAAAACCCCATGTACGCTTAAACACATTAAAGTGTATGTCTAGGTTAAAAACATATTTAGTATACACTTGTAATTGCAACAGCAATTGTCAATATATGGCAGGTGATTTGACACCAGGTGAAAATGAAGGAAAAAAAGCTAACAAAATAAAATTAACGTAGCCACCAGATCTAATAATTGGTAAGCTGCAATATATTACGTTTTTTGTTTTTGGGTTTAATACTGCTTTAAAGATAAAAGGTGTTATAATACCTTACAACAAGCATGGAACAACCCTGAGTTTTTTATACTAAGCGTTGGAAAATATATATGCACATAAAAACAGTTGAATAAGAACTACAGGCAGCTAAGGTTTTATGAAAAACCTTGACTTTTCCTAGAAAAGTCTAGCTTGGACCCATCCCTTCCTTGGGCTCTTTATCTTTGTATGTTTTATTAGAAAAGATAAAATTTGCACTTTACTGGACTAAAAAATGTTTTAAAAATGTGCCATTTTTAGTCTTAAAGTATTTCGCCTTTCAAAATCAAAAAATGCATGCACATATTTTTTCAGGTTAAAAATTGTACATTTATTATTATTGTATTACTGCAGCCTGCAGAACATTACACTCATGATCAGCTGCTTGTAGGTGCAATTTCAGGCTCCTGCACAGTTGTCTTCTTCTAGCTTTCCGTATCCCCATACAGGCTTCCAGTTACAAGGCTAGAGGAAGAATGAACGAACTACAGACGAGCTGAGCACCTTCACAGCCCATTTACACCACAAGTCCGTCTGCTGCTGTGGCAAGCAATACCTGTAATTTTTCATTCACAGGTCTGTGAATGAGTGATGTGGCAGTGGGGGAGGAGTCTGGTACAGGGGCGCTGTTTTCAAAAAGTGACAGCGGGTGGGGGAGAAGATCCCCTGTACGCTGTCACAGAGCGGGGGAGCACTGATGGCGGCAGGTGGGTACATAGAAGCATGTTACACACTAAATATGGGTGTACCATGCTCCTAAAGCTAAACTTATCCTTTAAGTATATTAAAGAATCTATATATGTCAAAATACTTTACATTTCCTTTAACAAACACCATGGATCAGAGCTAGAAATGACATGTATCAGTTTACAACTTCTTCTGCCTTTAAAAAGACATATAAAGAGAATATAAAATGAGCTATTCAGCCTCAGCTGTAAATTCCAAAGGATGAGCACAATAGTTCTGAGCAGATTTTAAAGACCATTAAACAGAAAAGCTGATAAAGTGAGTATTTATAGTAAGATGTCACAGCATATGCTTACAATATGGAGGATTATTGTAGATAATTTCATCAAGCTTCACCTGCTAAAGAATTGCATTCTCCATGAAAATAAGCCAGTTACTAAGCAAACATTTAACCATTTGAGGGTTTTGAACAAATAAAATATGTCCTACAAAAAAATTCAATAAAGTTCTTACATACATCCAGCTCCCCTCACCCCACCACTAATACTGGCAATTACCGGCTGTCAAAATGACAATCGCTTGTATTTCACATGGTATCATAGTATTTACTTTATATCACAGAGCAGGAGCAGCTTTTAAAATTAAGTCACTTCTATGTAAAATGACACTTGCAGATAGTCTGCAAGTGTCATTGAGTAAATGCAATGAATCAATGCATGGTTTCATTGTATTTACTATTTCTTTTATATACAGATCAAAGGTGTGACCTTTGCTCTTCACATGACATCACTTATAGAAACTTTGTAAGTTATTTTTTTAATATAATTTCTATTAAACCCCTTACTTTAATCTTATATATATATATATATATATATATATATATATATATATATATATATATATATTTCTTTTTTCATTTTTATTGGTTTTGTTAGTTGCAAAATTGGAAAAATAACTGCCATGCTTTGAACCAGAAACATCATTTTAGTGGAAATTAAAATGGGAAAAATTATAGAATAAAACTAACATTTTTTACTTATAATAAAACTACTTTTTTAAAACAAAAGCCAGTCATAAATGGTTATAATCTCGGCTGATTCAGCCGGGACCGGCCAAGATCTGATACATGTTTGGCCAGGCTGATTGTACCCAAGTTGATACATTGACTTGTAATAACATACAGTTAAACACTCATTTATTAACTCATTTATTATCAAAATATTTATTTATTTTATTTAGTTCATGCTTTTTCTAGGCTACTCCCTAAAGTATAATACCACCAAACCTATACATATAGTTCCAGCACATTACTAGATCTCAACCAGTTGTACCCCATGAGTACTTTTGATTCATACAGCACGTTTATCATAATAAGAATTTGGTAAATAATAAAATATACATAAATAATAAGGGACACTGATAATAAATCTACTCAAATCAAGAGGTGTTTTAGATTAGCTGATCAAAACCATGAGGAACTCTGTGGACACTAGCTTTTATAAAGGGGTTACACACTTTAAAGAGACACTGTCACTGCAAATTAACAATATCTCTTTAAAGCCTACCCTTATACACACCTTAACAATGCTCTTCCCCTGCTCATTCCTCTGCCTCAGCCACTGCACAGTACCAGGCATTAATGGTTACCTGGGGCCACGATATCACCTCTTTCCATTATGTGACCGTTTTTATATTTAGGAATTGGCTGCTAGAGGCACTGATTAATGGGTGGAGGTCATATTATCCCCAAGGCAGGAAGCATGCATATATAGTATATTGTGGACGCTGCGATAGAAGGAAGAGCAGCAAAGAAGCATTGTTAAGATGAGTATAACTGGGTCAGGGGTTAGCTTTTAAGGAAGGCATATCCCTTTGCCAAGGATATAGGGTCTCCTAAATAAACATTGGATTTGATTACTTACAGCTCATATATATGCATTGAGCAACCTTAAAGTAGAACTATAGGCAAAACTTTTTTTCATTTTGGATAGAGTAAGGGAGGGTTATAACCCTGTTGGGTTTTTTTTTCTTTTTGCCACATTGCTCCATTGGGGAGATTTACCTTCACTCCTGTCCCATAGCCAAAACATGAAGTGGGAGGAAATCACTGCAAATTAAGGGAATCCCTTGGGGTCCCCCAGGACACCAGAACTAGTGTCCCCATTGTAAGGTTTCTCCTCTATTACTTGTCTGGGGACAACCCAAAATTGGGGGATTTTCTTTTACTTTCACTTTCAAACAGGACAGATAGACAGGTAGAGTCTCCCTAATGGGGGCTCAGACAGCAATAAACACTGACAGGTGTTCTAATTTATCTCCATTCTGTCCAAAACGAAATAAAAAGTTTTGCCTTTAGTTATATTTTAAGGGACATTTTCTTGTTTAGATTCCAGGCTCCATCTACCACACCTCCCAACTACCCCAGATTCCACGGGACCATCTCGAGATTTAAACTAAATCCCAGCCTCCAAGGGATCCAAGCTGGAGTCTCAGAGCCCAGTGCCAGAAGTTCAGGCACATGGCTCTGCTAATTCACACCACAGGGACCTGCTAGCACTGGGCACCCTACGAGGTGTCCTCAGTTCCTGGCACTGCGATTGCCCACTCTAGTATTGTGAAAGGCAGCCAGCAGGGAGAGATGCCGGCCGCCTTACACGATATTACACATAAGAGCCAAAAAAAGCTTTCTCTAGACTCTTTTCTAGGCTCTTCCTTCACTCTGTCCTTATCATCCACAACAGGAGGAGGAACCTAGGAGGAGTGACATCTATTTGGATAGAGCCGTTCTGATCTGAGGTCTGTAATGGCAATGAGAGATTTACACTGAGGGGGAGTGCCCTGGGGGGATTACGCTCTAGGGAGATCACTGAGGGTATTACGTTGAGGGGAGTACACTGAAGGGATTACAATGGAGGGAAGTGCTCTGGGGTTATTACACTGAGGGTATTACATTGGGGGATTATCCCGGGGAGGAGTACACTGAGGGTATTAAATTGGGGGGATTACACTAGGAGGAGTGCATTGGAGGGAATACAATGAGGGCAGTCTACTGGAGGAATTACACAATACACTGTGGGTATTTTATCGGGGGCATTAAACTGGGGGAGTACATTGGAGGGACTACACTGAGGGTATTACATTGGGGGATTACACTGGGAGAAGTGCACTGGAGGAATTACAATGAGGGCAGTACTCTGGAGGAATTACACTGTATTATATTGGGGGGAGTACACTGATAAAAGTACAATGAGGGTATTACATTGGGGGGGGGGGTTAAACTGAGGGTATTACATGGGGGGGATTACAGTGGGAGGAGTGCACTGGAGGGATTACAATGAGGACAGTACACTGGAGGGATTACACTGTGGGTATTATATTGGGTGGATTACATGGGGGGGGGGGAGTACACTGGAGGGATTACAATGAGGGCAGTACACTGGGGGGATTACACTGGGAAAAGTACACTGAGGGTATTACATTAGGGAGATTACACTGGGAGGGGTACACTGAGGTTATAATATTGGGGGAATTACACTGGGGGGGGGGGGAATACACTGGAGGGATTACAATGAGAGCAGTACACTGGAGGGATTACACTGGAAAGAGTACACTGAGGGTATCATTTTTTATCATTTTATTTTGTCACTGACTATGACTCTGCCCATTCACAAAAGGAAGGAGCTGGTAAATTACATATTTACCGACCCCTTTCTGGTTCTCCTTTTGTGACACATCCCCTGCAGCAGCCGGCAGAAGAGGGAAGGGAGCACATTGGGGGGGCCAGGGGAGCACACAGGGGCTCAGAGACAGTAGAACACAAGTGAACTGGATAGGAGGAGTGGCAGGGGCAGCATACAGAGGGACCAATCTACTCCATTTTCCTCCTGCAGCTACAGGAGGAAAAAGGAGGACAGGGCCCGGCTGCAACTGCAAGTTGCAACCCCTGTAGTTACAACCCTGCAATGAGAGCAGTATACTGGAGGGGTTACACTGTGCACTGTGGGTATTATATTGAGGGGATTACACTGGGGGGGGGGGGGAAGTACATTGGAGGGATTACAATGAGGGCAGTACACTGGTAAGAGTACACCGAGGGTATTACATTTGGGGGATTACACTGGAAGGAGTACACTGAGGGTATTACATTGGGGGGATTACACTGGGAGGAGTGCACTGGAGGGATTACAATGAGGGTAGTACACTGGAGGGATTACACTGTACACTGTGGGTATTATATTTGGGGATTACACTGGGAAGAGTAAAAGGGTATTACATTGGGGGGATTACACTGGGGGGAGTACACTGAGGGTATTACATTGGGGAGATAACACTGGGAGGGGTACACTGAGGGTATTACACTGGGGGGACTGCACTGGGAGGAGTGCATGGGAGGGATTACAATGAGGACAGTACACTGAAGGGATTACACTGTGGGTATTATATTGGGGGGATTACACTGGGGGGGGGGGGGAGTACACTGGGGGAACTACAATGGGGGAAGGACACTGGGGGGGGGTTACACTGGGAAGAATACACTGAGGGTATTACATTGGGGAGATTACAATGGTAGGGGTACAGAGAGGGTATTACATTAGGGAGATTACACTGGGAGGGGTACACTGAGGGTATTACATTGGGGGGGTATTACACTGGTGGAGAGTAAACTGGAGGAATTGCAATGGGGGCCGTACACTGGAGGGATTACACTGGAAAGAGTACACTGAGGGTATTGCATTGGGGGGATTACACTGGGAGGAGTGTATTGGGGGGATTACAATGAGGGCAGTATACTGGAGGGATTACACTGTACACAGTGGGTATTATATTGAGGGGATTACACTGGGGGGGGGGAGTACATTGGAGGGATTACATTGAGGGCAGTGCACTGGTATGTGTACACACCAAGGGTACTACACTGGAAAGAGTACACTGAGGGTATTACATTGGGGGGATTGCACTGAAAGGAGTACACTGAGGGTATTACATTGGGGGGATTACACTGAGAGGAGTGCACTGGAGGGATTACAATGAGGGTAGTACACTGGAGGAATGACACTGTGCACTGTGGGTATTATATTGGAGGGATTACACTGGGGGGGGGGGTACATTGGAGGGATCACAATGAGGGCAGTACACTTAGGGGGTTACACTGGGAAGAGTAGACTGATGGTATTACATTGGGGAGATTACACTGGAAGGAGTGCACTGGGGGGATTACAATAAGGGCAGTACAGTGGAGAGATTGCACTGTGGGTATTATATTGGGGGTATTACACCAGGAGGAGTACACTGAAGGGATTGCAATGAGGGCAGTACACTGGGGGGATTACACTGGGAACAGTACACTGAGAGCATTACATTAGGGAGATTACACTGGGATGGGTAAAGAGAGGAAATTACATTAGGGAGATTACACTGGGAGGGGTACACTGAGGGTATTACTTTTCGGGGGGGGGTCACACTGGGGGGGGGGGGGGAGTACACTGGAGGGATTGCAATGAGGGCAGTACACTGGAGGGATTACACTGGGAGGGAAGGACACTGGAGGAGGGGGGGGGCACAGTGGCCTAGGGGGGAGGAAGAATTATTTGTGCTGGGAAGAATTATTTTGCGGGAGGAGTAAGAGGATATGTGCTGAGAGGACATTTGGAAGGGGGTAGTGTTTGGGCTAGATACACACATAACAAAAGTGTTTAGATATTGCTCCATCCATGAAATAGGAGCTTTCATCTGTGATAAAACTGCCTGTGATGTCATTACTTGGTAGTTTGCCCTGCAGCATTTATAGTATAGAATGAAGACGACTATGTCAAAACAAATACCATCTAACCAACACAAATATAGAATGTTATCCAGTATCTCTTTACAACTTCCTCTATCTTCAAAGAGGATATTTAAAGAAAATACCAGATGAGCCATTTATCTTTAGCTTTGACTTTTTACAGAATGAGTACAAACTTTTGTAAGCAGTTTAGAGAGATCATTAAAAAGCAAAACAAATAAAAGTTGTACAGTATGTACAGTATGTAGTACTATAGTAAGACATAACAACATATACAATAGGGAGGATAGGAGTAGTTAAAGGGCACACTTTAACCTGCTTAAGAACTATATGCTTTATGAGACTGAGCTAGGCAGTAAGCAAAAAGGTACTGAACAATTCCCGTTAATGAGCTACTAATGCAATCAAACAGTGCAGAAGTGAAAAAGATGTTCCTGATTAAGCCTGGTTCACACTGATGCAATGTGGGAAACACAGTGATTCCTGTGTGTTCATGCAATCTGAATTAAGGTGGGTTGCTTTCTTCTCACAGTAATGCCTGATCCCCAAAGGACCATTCACACCAGAACATGGTAAGGGAAACTCATATTCCATGCGCGCTTCCTGCACCATGTCCAAAACGGACTGCAGCAGCGATCTGCAGTGTGTGTCAGTGTTAACTTAACGACACCATAAAGGCAGGTTGCAAACACAGTGTGTTTACTCCAACTGGATCCCATGGTACATGTGATTCTTTTGCAGTGAGTTTCTAAAAGTAGTAAATGTGCTGCTTCTGGTGTGTTTTCAAAATGAATGGACTCAAAATCACACAGCACTGAACCATATGTGAATTGCACAGGAATGAGCAGCACATTCCTGTGCGATTCCTGGTGTGAACTGGCCCTTAATGTTAGCACAACAGCAATTTCATTTCTCTTTCATCTACAGCAGCCATTCTCAACCAGGGTTCTGTGGAACTCTAGGGTTCCTCTGGAGTTTGCTAGGGGTTCCTTGAGCTGTGGCTAAATGATCTCCCATCTGATGGCGTTTGCATGGTTTTGGGTCCAACACCAAAGTCAGCTAAATTACACCAGTGATCCTTTTAGCTATCTGTAAGGCCCCTTTCACACACTCCGTCCGACGGATGGAGTCCGTTTATCTCAGCGGGGGATTGATCCGCCGATCTCCCGCTGAGCAGGAGGATGACAGCTGTGTCTTCGCGCTGTGTGCAGAGACACAGCTGTCAGGTCCTCATGCATCTCTATTGGGGAAATCGGATGGCAACGGACCGTCCGAAAATAGGGTTTCTATCCGTCCAGATTTGACGGATCGGATGTGAGCAGACATGTCTCCGCTGACATTTGATGCCCCATAGGGATGCATGGGGGGACCATTCAGATCCGCCAAAAAAACGGACAGGCGGATCTAAACAGTCCGCCTATGTGAAAGAGCCCTAAGAGAAATTTTTCAAATTGACCACTAATATAGGGAAATTCTTCCTACTGACCTCCAATGAATTATTTTCAGCAGCACTTCCCCAACACCTGAAAATCATTTTGAGGATTTCTCTGAAAAATATTGCAAACAGCTGATCTACTGTATAGTAAATCAAAACAAAGAGACTCTAAGCAGTTCTGCCCCGCCACCACTCCAACCCTAGGTGCCAGAGAAGAGCCATTCATGCAAGCTTAGTCGTCCATGGCCAGAAACAGAAAGAAAATCCAATGTACTCGGTATATCATAAATGTCCTCATTGTTTGTCAGAAACCGTCCACTGAAATGGTAGTGACAGCCTCTGCCCTAGGACCACCCACTCTAACACATTTCACCCAATCAGGGTTTAATTGTAGAGATACAGTTAGGCCCTGATTGGGTGAACACGTTAGAGGAGGCGGCCCTAGGGCAGAGACTGTCACTTCCATGTCTGTGGATGGTTTTTACAATAAACAAGAATATTTTTCATGACATTTAATTTTCTAGGTCACAATTTAACTGTATCCCGTGCTCTTTTGCCCACATCTTGGTTTTCTTTGGGGTTTTTTTGGTAAATGTAACATGTAGGCCCCTTCGACTTTTTTGTTATTCTGATACCACTATACCAGTGATGGCGAACCTTGGCACCCCAGATGTTTTAGAACTACATTTCCCATGATGCTCAACTATACTGCAGAGTGCATGAGCATCATGGGAAATGGAGTTCCAAAACATCTGGGGTGCCAAGGTATGCCATCACTGCACTACACCCTGGAAAGGGCTATATGTTAATTCAATTATTTGTTTAAAAAAAGTGTTCAACATAAAATATAAGTATACAGCAACACACCAAAAAATGTTTTCAAGTTATCAAAGGGGTTTATTTTACTAATGGATAGATGTCTGTTCACTTTGAAGGGGCTATGGGCTCTGCATTGGACTTGAGGTCAGAGGACCTGCGGAGGCCAGAGCATAGGGGAGAAGAGGCTGTTGGGAGTGGACTTACAGCCCGAAGGAAGCCTGCAGGAGGGGAAGATTGAGGAGGTAAAGCTGCTTTTTGTGGTTCCCTAGACCTAAATGACCATTTAATCCTGGGGTCCTCAAACTACGGCCCTCCAGCTGTTACAGAGCTATACATCCCATGAAGCATTGTAAAACTTTGACATTCACAGACATGACCCGGCATGATGAGAATTGTAGTTCCTGAACATCTGGAGGGCCATAGTTTGAAGACCCCTGATTTAATCCATGCTGTATGGAGCCAGCCCTATTGAAAGGGAGCATTCTCCTTTCCCTTTTTTTTATTTCCTTCACACAGAATTTGGGTATTGAAAATGACTGCAGGTTCACTCTATTTATTGACATACACTCTGCAAAGTGAACAGTCGCCAATCCTTTAGTAAATGAACCCACTTTCTAGGTCACATACTATTGCCCTCATATCTGAGGCTCCCCTCCATGCAGATAACAATCCATCCCAGAAGCCTCCTAATAAATCAGCTCCGATTTACTACTATATGAATTTGTGTCCCCGTGTCAATGACATGCACACAAAAGTGATACTGACATTTATTTTCCCATATCTCCCAGTGTCACAGTTATCTGCCTGATCATTATCTCATAACTGCAGCTTACAGCCAAAGCATAATAGATTAGAGTTGTAATCTTCTGAACGTCACTGGGACTGCTGGATCCAAGTTTTATGATGGAACTATAAATGTATACAAGAACCAGATTGCAGATTTGGCTTTATTTATATACTGAATTGTCTGCAGATTCTCAAACCAACGTAATTACTTTTTTCCAAAATAAAATTGATTTAAAGTGTATGTAAACTCCAACAAAAAAATTTCTCTGCCTTGTTCCCCTAGGTCTGGTAAATATACCATTGAAGTGGGTTTTATTATATCTGTTCCACAAGTAGAAAACAAAATTAGCTGTTCAGCCAGCCAGAAATCATGTGAACTCATAGCTTCCCGTGCTATCTACCTCTGGACTGTTATCAGTCAGCACTGTTACCTGCTACCTCAGTGGACTACAGAACACCTCCCGTTATGGAGAAGAGAGGGAGGTGTTATGCAGTCCTAGCCCAGTGGGGTTGATTTACTAAAACTGGCGAGTGCAGCTCTGCACAGAAACCAATCAGCTACCAGGTTTTTATTTTTTCAAAGCTTAAGTGGTTGTAAAGTCAGAAGGTTTTTTTATTTGAATGTATTCTATGCATTAGGATAAAAAGCCTTCTGTGTGCAGCAGCCCCCCTCAGCCCCCCTAAAACTTACCTGAGCCCCATCTCATTCCAGTGATGTTGCAGGACAGTCTTGGCTGCCCAAGACTCTCCCTCCTCATTGGCTGAGAAGGAGGCACTGCGCCATTGGCTCCCACTGATGTCAATCAAATTCAGTGAGCAAATGAGGAGAGAGAGGGGGCGGGGATGGGCCGCAGCTCTGTGTCTGAATGGACACACAAAGTTTTGGCTCAGCTCGGGTGCCCCCATAGCAAGCTGCTTGCTGTGGGGGCACTCAACAGGAGGGAGGGGCCAAGAGCGCCGACCTAAAAAGAGGAGGATCTGGGCTGCTCTGTGCAAAACCAACCGCATAGAACAGGTAAGTATAACATAAAAAATAAATAAATAAATAAATAAACAGACTTTACAATCACTTTAATTGAACAAGCTAAAGTTAGAAGCTGATTGGCTAACATGCACAGCTGCACAAGATTTTGCAATTCTTCAGATTTGGAAATCAACCCCACTATTATGTAGCGCACAACCCCTGTCCTAGGGTGACAACGCTGCTCAGAACAGTTGTCATCCTAAGACAGGAGGTTAGTTATTGTCAGGAATACCAGATTAACCCATTAGCGCCAGTGCCTCCCGGACTTTTAAGTGGTTTCAGATGCCAAGAGGTGGGCATTTCGGTCATGTAAGTAGCAGTCAGGAGCTTTCTGTTGCCTGCTGGTATCTGTGCCAGGAGCGCGTAAGGTGCATGCTCTCGTCACAGTATTACGTACATTTTGTTACGCATATATGCGGCCTCTCGCTGCTAAGGCCCACCCGCCGAGAGGTGGCATATATGCATACGGCTGGCGTGAAGAGGTTAAAATAAAGGAAAAAAGTGTAGAAGAAACTAATGCAGCCACCACATCTCAGGACAGGCAAGCTGCAATATACATTTTTGCTCTTTTTGTTCTCTCTTGCCATTTCAAAAAGGTCATCAAAAATACCAATAAGGCATTTACAGCCTATGTCTTGAAATCTAAAATGGATAAACTAATGTCACAATCTAGATACCAACTTTACAACTTTAAGGCCCCTTTCACACTGGCGGACCGTTCAGATCTGCCTGTCCGTTTTTTTTGCCTCATGTATCTCTATGGGGCATCGGATTTCAGCGGAGACATGTCCGCTGACATCCGTTCCGTTCCGTCAAATCTGGACGGATGAAAACCCTATTTTCCATCCATCTAGCTGATTGGATCGGATGAGAATGGACAGACGGTCCGTTCCCATCTGATTCCCCCATAGAGAACAGTGGGACCTGACCGCTGTGTCTTCGCACACAGCACTGAGACACAGCTGCCATCCGCCTGCTCAGCAGGGGGATCGGCGGATCGATCCCCGGCTGAGATAAACGGAGTCCACCGACGGACTCTCCTGTGTGAAAGGGGCCATAAACCATAAACATTTTACTGATCATATAGGTGAGATTTTTCAGTAACAAAAGTTGCAGCATAAATATAATCGGCAAAACGCTTGTCTTTTGAATGTGTAGAATTGTAGTTCTATATGCTGCTTTTTTCACTTGTAAGCATGTCCTCAAAAGCCAATTCTTCCATTTTTGGTTAGAGATCTGAAGGTATTGCATGTTTACGCACCTGTGTGCATGTCCCCATTGAAAACAACACACCTGAATTCAGATCTGTAAACAAAAAACACTTTGAAATGCCTTTTCTTACACCCGTGTGAATGAGGTTCTACATATGGTTTTTGTATCAAAGCCCCTAATGGATAAATAAGGGCAGAAGATTTTATTTTAGTTTTGGATAGAGTGGAGAGGGTTTAGAACACCTGTCAGTTTTTACTGCTGTCTGTGCCTCTGTTAGGGAGATTCACCTGTTTACCATTATCACTGAGAGTGAAAGTGAAAGAAAATCCCGAATTTTACATAGTCACCAGAACAGGATGAAAACTTCCCATGAGGACACTAGTTCTGGTGACAACCAGGGATTTCCCCACTTTAAAAGGAATTCCTCTCACTTCCTTGTTTTGGCTATGGGGAAGGAAGTGAAGGGAAATCTCCCTAATGGGACACAGATGACAAAACAAAAGCCTGACAGGGGTTCCAACCCTCCCTAAGGCTGATGACACATGGGCAACCTTAGCGAACCTGCTGTTGACAATTTGTCAACACTGGCAGGATCACTAACGCTCCATTCACACCTAAGCGTACTGCAGCGACACCTGCTGCACCACTTTTTTGTATAGCTTTTTTGTGGCGGCGCTTTTTTGGAGCAGCACCATTTATTTGAAAGGGTGTCCCTCTGCTCCACAAATGCGCCAAAGAAGCTCATGTACCAAATTTTGGCACAGAGCCAGGAGTAATTTGCGTTGCGATATTTGCTACAATTTTATCACATTTTGTTGCGTGACAATTGCTGCAAAATCACACCGGGTTTGGGGCGCCATTAAGAAATCATGGCATTGTAAACGCGCCCAGTGTTTTACCGCGATTCTGGAATCTTAGGCAGAATTGTGCGATTCTGCCTGTGGTTCTGGAATCGTGGTAAAACACAAGATGCGTTTGCAATGCAATTACTTTTGTTTGGAAAGTCTGAACCGGATGTGGAAAGTTGTGTACACAATATATGAAGACTGAATGATTGTTCCTTGCATGGAATTTTCTTCCGATTTTCTCATAGCGTGTACCCCACTTTAGGCAGCCCATATATTCCATTGTATATGGAATATATTGTATATTCCAATCATCCTATTCCCCCATCCACAAATTCAAAGTGGTTAGGGGAATACTCTTGCTGTGCTGATGAAGCCCACTGTGCTGTCAGAATACAATGATCAGTGCTGCTGGCTATAGCTGGCAACGCTGATTGATCAGGAAAAACGCAGCAGCAGAAGTTCTGTACAATCACCCTGGTTGTACAGAACTTCCTTTGCTGGGTTTTTCCTGATCAATCAGTGTTCCTGTCCATACATGGATTAAAATTAATTTGATCCATGCTGAACCAGCTAAATTTTATTCTATGTATGGCCGGGTTAAGAGAGGGCTCTAACCCAGTTGTTTTTTTATTTTATATCCCATCAGGATGTCATCCTTATGGAATGGTTCCCACTTCCCTCTGTAGCTGAGGGATGTCACTCCTGTCACTGGTGATTGAGATTAAAGCAGGGTATACACACCACAAATTTCACTCACTGTGTACCTCTGTCTGTTCAACAGAAGCCAGTCTAATGATCGGATTCTGTCAAATGATCTTGCTAGAAAACCAGCATTGGATCAGTGCTTGCAGGCAATGGCTGCAGCGCTGATCTGTGTATTCTGACAGGGGGTGAAGCCTCAGCTGTCAGAATACAATAGTGCAGCAGGGGGTATCCCTGCATCCACATCATTTGCGTGGATTCAGAGACCTGTCAGTTTTTTTTTTGTTCAACATGCTGGTTGAATGAAAAAAAAAACATTATACAATACTCTGTGTAGTCTGATAGGGGGGAAGCCTCCGCTGCCAGAATACAATAGCGCAACAGGAGGGATCCTTGCACCCACATCGCTTGTGTGGATTCAGAGACCTGTACGTTTTTTTTCAATCTGCCGATTGAATGAAAAAAAAAAAAAGGACTTGAGGTGTATACCCTGCCTAATGCTGGCTATACATTATACAATTCACTTGTACAATCTTCCTTTCAATTTACCAAAACCATGTAATATCTGGTCAAACCAAAACACTTTCATATTGTAAATCTAAAGGAATTTGGATTAGAAAATTGTATAATGTATGGCCAGCTTAAGGCTAGTTCACACTATGCAGGTGTGGGACTGTGTGCAATTGCATGCCTCTCCGCACCCGCATCAAAAACGCTCTGCTGTTAGCAGACACACTGGGGTGTCAATAATTCTCCCCCAACACAAACAGGGTTCCCCTGTGGCTGTGTTTTTGGAAAAGGGGCAGGGACCTTTTCCTTTTGTTTCCGAAGGTACAGCAGCCTGTGCTTGTGCAAACACATCCACTGGGGAACCGGCATAGTGTGATCCTAGTCTTACCATCGTTCAGGCCAGCGACAAAGTGACATCTCGCTGCGTGTGGCTACAGAAGCAGTGATTCCATAGGAACAGATAGGCAGCTGTTTCAGCAATCTGATTTTGATAAACTGTCAGCATCAGGATTGCTAGGGGCAGAATCACTGCTGTGACATCAGCCTTATGCCTGTTACACATTATAAGAAAACCGTACACATTAAATGAAAATCAATCCTTTTTTCTGTTCACGTACAAGTAAAATTTGGGAGTTTGTTCCTTCAAAAATATTTGTTTGTTAAGTCTGAATTGGGTGCCGAAAGTTGTGTACACACTATATGAAGGCCGAATGATTGTTCCTCGCATGTCATTTTTCTTCCGATTCTCTCATAGCATGTACCCCACTTTAGGCAGTCCATACATTCCATCATTTTTTTTTTTTTTGTTCAATTAAAAAAATAAATGAGCCTATTCCCCCATCCACAAATTTGATGTGGTCAGCAGTGATGGCGAACCTTGGCACCCCAGATGTTTTGGATCTACATTTCCCATGATGATAAACTACACTGCAGAGTGCATGAGCATCATGGGAAATGTAGTTCCAAAACTGGGGTGCCAAGGTTCGCCACCACTGGGTAAGGGGAATCCTCCTGCTGTGCCGCTGGAGCTTTGAATATGATGATCGGTGCTGCTGGCTGTAGCCGACAGCACTGATTGTTTAGGAAAAACCTGGCAGGGGAAGTTCTGTATAATCACCCTGGTTGTACAGAACTTCTGCTGCTGGATTTTTCCTAATCAGTGTCCCTGTCCATACTACTGTGCTGCTGGAGCCTTGAATGCGATGATCGGTGCTGCTGGCTGTAGCCGACAGCACTGATTGTTCAGGAAAGACCTGGC
The DNA here is from genome assembly GCF_965119305.1 of Pelophylax lessonae. Lineage (NCBI taxonomy): Eukaryota > Metazoa > Chordata > Amphibia > Anura > Ranidae > Pelophylax > Pelophylax lessonae. Next base: position 255,374,311 of record NC_138771.1, on the reverse strand, counting down.
AGGGGGAGTTCTGTATAACCACCCTGATTATACAGAACTTCTCCTGCCGGATTTTTCCTAATCAGTGTCCCGGTCCATACTACTGTGCTGCTGGAGCCTTGAATGCGATGATCGGTGCTGCTGGCTGTAGCCGACAGCACTGATTGTTCAGGAAAAACCTGGCAGGGGAAGTTCTGTATAACCACCCTGATTGTACAGAACTTCTCCTAATCAGTGTCCCGGTCCATACTACTGTGCTGCTGGAGCCTTGAATGCGATGATCGGTGCTGCTGACTGTAGCCGACAGCAATGATTGTTCAGGAAAAACCTGGCAGGGGAAGTTCTGTATAACCACCCTGATTGTACAGAACTTCTCCTAATCAGTGTCCCTGTCCATACTACTGTGCTGCTGGAGCCTTGAATACAATGATCGGTGCCGACAGCACTGATTGTTCAGGAAAAACCTGTCAGGGGAAGTTCTATATAACCACCTTGATTGTATAGAGCTTCTCCTGCCGGATTTTTCCTAATCAGTGACCCTGTCCATACTACTGTGCTGCTGGGTGCCTTGAATATGATGATCGGTGCTGCTGGCTGTAGCCGACAGCACTGATTGTTCAGGAAAAACCTGGCAGGGGAAGTTCTGTATAACCACCCTGATTGTACAGAACTTTTCCTAATCAGTGTCCCTGTCCATACATGGATTAAAATTCATCCGATCCCTGCTGAACCAGCTAATTTTTACTCCATGTATGGCCGGCTTAAGAGAGGGCTTTTTCTTTTGTGTCCCATCAGATGTCATGAGCCTCACTCTATCCAAAGTTTATCATTTGATTGTGGAGCTTGTAGCGATTGTGAGCTCTGTGGCCCAGTACCTGGAATGGTGTGGATGGAATGGTTGGACTATGCAGAGTTAGAGCTGCTCCTGATCCGATGTCCATGCTGTTGGACCAGATGTTGCTGTTTCTGTCGGGTAGATTTGACAGCTAGGATGGCTTGTCTGTTCTTATAATGCACCATCTGAAGGGTGATCTCCGCATTCCATCCCTCATCCTGCGGGCACCGAAAATCAATCTCCCGGCCCTCGGCCATCACCACCGTGAAGTAGACGTACTTGCCTTTCCTCTCCACACAGTCCACCGTCTTCATATTAGAGAAGTGCAGCTCCTTAATGCGGGCCGGCTCTGGCGGAGGACTGTGCTGCTCCAGCTGTTTAGGGGGGATAAGGAGCAATCCTTCCTCGGTCAGCAGACAGCGCTTCTTCTTCCACAGCTGCAGCAAACCATCGCTTCTCTTCTCTAATACTCCTTCCTTCACCACCTTACAGCTGCTCTCCAGCATCCTCCCAAACCAGCGAGTGCTACACCACTTCAACACCACGATGCAATGAGACAGGAGGACCTGCAAGGGAAGCATGAACAGTGAGCAGTGACAATGCCCGCCAGGCTGACTCTGTCAGGATACAGTGGGCTCAGTGTGACGGCATCGAGCAGCAGCTGCAATCCCCTTCACTATATCATCATCCCTGCCCGCCCGCCTGCCTGCCCCGCTACTCTCACATGGATTGAACGCTGGCGCCACCTGCCGGACGCACTCATCTATTGCACTGTCAGTGATTGCAAGAGCATTTCCAGTGTAGCGGCCAGCTTTCCATTTCTTTCATCTTCCCATAAACCTGACTGTAATAACCCCTTAATGTCTGAGCTCTGCCTGCTACACAATGATGCCATGCGGGAAATGCATACCATTCGCTGGGTTTCTTCGCAGCGCAATGCTTAGCGTCCATGCGATCTGCTGCGGGTGTTTTTAGGCTGCGTTCACATTGATGCGGTGTACCATGTCATTTGTACAGGAATCACACTGAATACCTGTACAAATGAAATTCAGCGCGGGGACAACAATTGAGCCATACATTAACCACTTAAGCCCCGGAAGATTTTACCCCCTTCCTGACCAGGGCCTATTTTGCGAATTGGCACTGCGTGACTTTACCGGACAATTGCGCGGTTGTGTGACGCTGTATCTCATCAAATTTGACGTCCTTTTTTCCCACAAACAGAGCTTTCTTTTGGTGGTATTTGATCACCTGTGCGATTTTTTGATCATGCGCTATAAACAAAACAAGAGCGTAAATTTTGCAAAAATAACAATATTTTTCACATTTTTTTTATATGAAATTCCCCAAAAAAATTAAAAAATCAAAATTTTTTAACATTTTAGGCCATTTTTTTTTTTTTACCATATGTTTGGAAAAAAAAAAAATTGCAAAAAGCGTATTTTGATTGGTTTGCGCAAAAGTTATTGCATTTACTAACAAAGGGAAAGATTTTTGTCATTTTTGTTGTTTTTCTTTTTTTAACGTGTAATGGCGGCGATCTGCGATTTTTTTTGCGGGACTGCGACATTGGGGCGGACAGATCGGACCCTTGACTGGCATTTTTGACACTTTTGGGGGTACAGAGTGACATCACTGCAGTAATCAGTGCTATACATATGCACTGTTACAGTAAAAATAAAACTGGCAGTGAAGGGGTTAACTTTTTTTGAGAGGGAGGAGTTAAGTGTGTCCCTAGGGGCGTGTTTCTAACTGTGATTGGCTGTGGCTTGATGTGTAAGAACAGAGATCAACGGTCCTACATAGCAGAACCGTTTGATCTCCATTTTTACACAGGGAAGAATGACAGGCGGCTTTGTTTACATTAGTTGCCTGCCTTTCCCCCGGTGTAACGGACGATCGCGAGTGCCCGGCGGACATCGGGTCCGCCGGGCACACGCGCAGGAGAGTCCGTGACCGAGCGGGAGCGCGCCTCCGGTGGCGCGCACTCGCTCCCTAGAGCCTCACAGGCTAGCGACGTAGCCCTACGTCGCTTTGCCTGTGAGGGGCTGACCGCCGCCGTAAATAGCCGTGCGGCGGTCGGCAAGTGGTTAATGGGGTTGATTTAGGCTCTGTTCACACATATGCAATGCGGGAACCCTGCGAATCCACTGCGGGTTCCAGCATCGCATTCAAATCGCAGGCAGTTCAAACTGCCATATGTGAATCGCTGGGGGTGTCAATACAAAGTTAACAACACCCCCAGATCAGTTCGCATATCGCAGTACGAACTGTTAGTTCGGACATGCATCGGATCGCAATGCGATGCAGGAATCCTGCGAATCCGCCGCGGGTTGTGTGAACACCCATGCGATCCAATTCTGGTGTGGACCAAAAAAAGGGTCCTGTGCAACTTTGGTCCTATGCGCAATGCGAATTCCGGCATGCAATCTGTATGGCTGAGTTTGCAACGCACAGACATCGCATGTGATTTGCAGAGCAGTGCGCTCCGAATCACACGCAATGTCTGACATCACATATGTGTGAACCGGCACTTACTAAAGGCAAGTAGACTGTACATTTTACAAAGTGCAGTTGCTCTAGCATAATCCTATGTTAAACTTATTGCAATCAAAACTTGTGTGCTATTAGTATCACTTCTGAGAAACGATTGGAAGTGCAGAACGTAGAAAAAGCTAAACTGCTGCTTTCTCCAACTGCTGAGCTTAGGGAGAATTTTATACTACATCTGTTAGTAATCAATCCCAACCCTTCAGCCTGTAACATAACCTAAACTGCATGTCATTTCTGTTTTACTTATTTTCTAATGCTAGGGCTGTAATTCACAAAGGCCATATGTCCCTCTATCTCAGCAAACTGTGGTCACTTTAAGGATCTGATCGGTTTAACAGGCTAATCTGGAAAAAAAACAAATATGCCTGAAATATTTCCGAGAACTTTAGTGGCATGGAAATGTATTCCCCCTCCAAGAGCCCTCCCTGTAGACCCAGCAGAATTCCTGTATGTTGTTTATGTTGCTCAGCAGACAAAGGTTAACCATAGACATGAGATTATCATTACCCATTCTAAACAAGAGGGTTACACACACTGTGACCTCTGCAGGGACCCCCTGGCCCAAAATTCATGGTGTGAAGTTTATCGTCCCAGACAGATTTTACTGTTTATATGACTTCCCTGAGATAGGGAAGCATCTACAGTTACAGTACAGAGCAATTGTGTGGTTGTTGGCTCTTCCAACGCCAATCTCATGTCTATGGGTAGCCCAAGAATTATTTCTTCTTCCAGCACCAATCTCATGTCTATGGGTAGCCCAAGAATTATTTCTTCTTCCAGCACCAATCTCATGTCTATGGGTAGCCCAAGAACTATTTCTTCTTCCGGCACCAATCTCATGTCTATGGGTAGTCCAAGAATTATTTCTTCTTCCAGCACCAATCTCATGTCTATGGGTAGCCCAAGAATGATTTCTTCTTCCGGCACCAATCTCATGTCTATGGGTAGCCCAAGAACTATTTCTTCTTCCGGCACCAATCTCATGTCTATGGGTAGCCCAAGAATTATTTCTTCTTCTTCCAGCACCAATCTCATGTCTATGGGTAGCCCAATAATTATTTCTTCTTCCAGCACCAATCTCATGTCTATGGGTAGTCCAAGAATTATTTCTTCTTCCAGCACCAATCTCATGTCTATGGGTAGCCCAAGAATTATTTCTTCTTCCAGCACCAATCTCATGTCTATGGGTAGTCCAAGAATTATTTCTTCTTCCAGCACCAATCTCATGTCTATGGGTAGTCCAAGAATTATTTCTTCTTCTTCCAGCACCAATCTCATGTCTATGGGTAGCCCAATAATTATTTCTTCTTCCAGCACCAATCTCATGTCTATGGGTAGCCCAATAATTATTTCTTCTTCCAGCACCAATTTCATGTCTATGGGTAGCCCAAGAATTATTTCTTCTTCCGGCACCAATCTCATGTCTATGGGTAGCCCAAGAATTATTTCTTCTTCCAGCACCAATCTCATGTCTATGGGTAGCCCAAGAATTATTTCTTCTTCTTCCAGCACCAATCTCATGTCTATGGGTAGCCCAATAATTATTTCTTCTTCCAGCACCAATCTCATGTCTATGGGTAGTCCAAGAATTATTTCTTCTTCCAGCACCAATCTCATGTCTATGGGTAGCCCAAGAATTATTTCTTCCTCCAGCACCAATCTCATGTCTATGGGTAGCCCAAGAATTATTTCTTCTTCCAGCACCAATCTCATGTCTATGGGTAGCCCAATAATTATTTATTCTTTCAGCACCAATCTCATGTCTATGGGTAGTCCAATAATTATTTATTCTTCCAGCACAAATCTCATGTCTATGGGTAGCCCAAGAATTATTTTTTCCAACATAGTGGTAGCCATGATATCAAGTTAACCTTCTAGTTGGCACTGCAAGTAATTTTCCCAATAAGAAGAAAACAGACATGTATGAAAAATGTATCTAATCCTCTGACTTTAATGATGTGAAGGAATCATCTTTGAACACTTTTATTTTCTTAGAAAATTCTTTAGTCCCCGTTCACACTTGAGCTTAAAATATGTAGGCAATGTTGATTTTTTTTTTTGTGTTTTTGCTTCTTGGTTTTTTTTTATGTGTTTTAGAAGCAACATGTTGTACAGGAGCATCTTTAGGACAAGGTCACACGTTTTTGGCCATTTAGACTTTAGTAAAGGACCTCTTGAAAAAGGTGTGCAACGTCTGTTTTCGCACTTTTTTGCCCAGTAAAGCCTTGTACACACGCATCGAAATTCGGCAGGGAATTTTCGTCCAACGACCGATCTGCCGAATTTCGGCTTGTTGGTATGATGCTTCCGACAACCAACTCCGACTTTTCGGCCAAAAAAAATCTGGTTAGCAGGCTATAAAATTTTTGTCTGCCGTCAAAACACAGCCGATTTTCGTGCAGTCAGTACAGATTTCGACAGAGAAAAATCTAATGAGCAAGTCTGGGCATGCTCAGAGATGAAAGAACACAAAGAAAGCAAACCAACACATGACATAACTTCTGAAGTAGAATTTTGTCGGGCGAGAAAATTCGTGTGCTGTCTAGGCACATCCCAACCAACAAAACACCACTCTGGACAAAAGACGGACGATCGGTCGGCCGATAATCAGTGCGTGTGTACTAGGCTTTACTAGGCTCTTTATTTAAAGTCTATGGAGCCAAACTCACTAAATTCTGCCTAAAAAAAAAAAGCTCAAGTGCTTTTTCGAGTGCAAAGATTCAAGCTATATGTGTACAGATATAATTTAAACTATTGGATTCTAGATGTTGAGCATTGTTGTGCATACGGAAATGTGCAAAAAAACGCTCAGGTGTAAATGAGGTTTAAGTGATAACAAAATTCTTTAAGTGGGTGTTAATAGGAAACATATAGTGGGGTTGATTTACTAATACCAAAGAGTGCAAAATCTGGTGCAGCTCTGCATAGAAACCAATCAGCTTTAAGTTCTTTTGGTCAAAGCTTAATTAAACAGGCTGAAATTAGAAGCTGGTTGGTTTCTATGCACAGCTGCACCAGATTTTGCACTCTCCAGTTTTAGAAAAATAACCCCATAATGTCCTCCAATAAAACCCAATTTTTTGCTAAATGCCAAGCCTGTGATGTTTATATAAAGATCTTTGCTTTCAAACAAGTAGCATATGTTTCCATAACATTTCTTTTTTTTGTAACACTACAGCCATCTAACTAGGATCTACTATGTGTAAGCATTTCCAAACTCCATTAACGTCACCTTGCATGCATTATGAGATCAGTTCAATAAAACCCCACATTTGTGTCTTTATAGCTGAGTTACTAATGCATTGAAACCAAAACTACTACTTCTCCTGCCCTGTATGTTTCATTGGGTAAGTTATGCTAATAAAACATGACTAGGTATGAACAATAGAATTTATGGGATACTTACTTGGCAAGCTGCTCAGTTTGTGAATTCCCAACAGGCGGATGTATAGATATGTATATATACCATTAATAACAATGGAAGCCAAATCTTATAGCCAACGATGAAAGTTAAAAGCAGCACAGCCTTCCTCTTGTGTGTGACTGCAACAGCTGCAATTCTGCACTATGGCTATTGAACTAACTCCCGCCCACTGCTAGCACAGAGAAAGCAAACCCTGGGATGTTGCAAGATGCTTTAAGCCACAAGATTGGAAGTGGAGAGGAAGGAAGAGAAGGAGGGGGTAGAGTGGTAGCAGTCCTATCATAAGCCACACACCATTCATCATTTCTACACATGGCTTTATTAGACTTCCATGCTGAAAGCAAACTGTACAAGGCATATGGCATGTGTACATTGTGTTCATATTTGCTGCTGGCTGAAAGGAGACTTCTCACCAGTATCTTTATTACAGAGTAGAAAACCTTTACTATGAGAGCGCTGATCTCCGTGAAAATCATCCTGGCTTTATGGGAAAATTCCTTTTTATTATTAGCTTTTACATCCAGACAAATGTCTCTCTCTTAGATCACCTGCATATTTTGAATTTTTAACTATACAGTCCTACAACTATGATTAGTATGTAAACAGCAGTTAACTACTTTAGCCCCGGAAGATTTGGCTGCTCAATGACCAGGCCCTATTTTGCGATTCGGCATTGCGTGACTTTAACGGATAATTGCACAGTCGTGCGACGCTGTACCTAAACTAAATTGATGTCCTTTTTCCCCACAAACAGAGCTTTCTTTTGGTGGCATTTGATCACCTGTGTGATTTTTATTTTTTCCTCTATAAACAAAAAAAGAGCGACAATTTTGAAAAAAGAACAATATTTTACACATTTTTTTATATGAAATTCTCCAAAAAAAATGTAAAAATCAAAATTTTTTAACATTTTATGTCAATTTGTTTTCTGCTACATATTTTGGTAAAAAAAATCGCAATAAGCGTATTTTGATTGGTTTGCGCAAAAGTTATTGCGTTTACTAACTACGGGAAAGATTTATGTCATTTTTATTGTTTTTTTTTTTATTCGCGACCTGCGATTTTTTTGGCAGGACTGTGACATTGTGGCGGACAGATCGGACCCCTTACTGACATTTTTGAGACTTTTGGGGGTACCAGTGACATTACTACAGTAATCAGTGTTAAAAATATGCACTGTTACTGTAAAAAATGACACTGGCAGGGAAGGGGTTAACTGTACTGGTGATCAAGGGGTTAAATGTGTCCCTAGGGGTGTAATTCTAACTGTCAGGGGGCGTGGCCTGTGAAGTAATCACAGAAACATGCGATCCTATACAGCAGGATTACATAGCCTCTGTGATCACTTCAGGGAGAATGACAGACGGCTGTGTTTACATCAGCCGTTTGTCCTCTCTCTGCTGCGGGAGATCGCGAGTGGCCGGCGGCGATTAGAGCCGCCGGTCACACGCGCTGGCTCCCCAGCTAACGAGCGCCCCCTAGAGTCTCCTGAGCGAGATACATAGTACTACGTCACTTTGCCCAGGAGTGCCTGACTGCTGCAGTAAATGTGCGGTGGGTGGGGCGGAAGTGGTTAAAGAGGGAGTAGCAACAAGAAGCCCTGGAGAACAGTAGTCCACCAATAGGGTAACTTGGAAACAGAATTCTAGTTCCTGGAGCCCAGATGAGCCTCTGATTTCAGGAAAACCTATCAAACCCATTTCAAGAATGGGGAAATCACCATTTAGGCAGGGGGTGTAGATAAGCGGAAAGATATGGGGGTCCAACCCCACCCCCAAAAAGGCATCCATTTGCACTATAAAGCCCCAAGCAGCAGATGCTACAGATCTCCATTCTCTAAGAAAAAGTAGAAGAAGAAATGCTGGCTACTAATCCAGCCTTCTAGCCGCCCACTTTCCCAGCGGTGGCGGCAGCTGTGCAGGCAGGTCCCAACCCCCCCATTCTCATCCAATACCTGCAGTGTCTGTATAAAATGTATATTTTATGATGATTGCATTGAATTTTGTAAAGGTCCTCTGTTTAGATGATTGTCAGACTTCATCAAACATTTTTGCCCCATTTTTTTGCCCTTCCTTTCCTTTATTGATATACTAAATGGTCACTAGATGGTGCTCTATTTCTTCAGGTTGTTGTGGATTGATGGGCTACCATACGGACGCCTGGGACACCGTGGGGCAGATTATTTGGAAATACATGTCGTTGCCAGTGCTCTCTTCTGGCAGGTGTCCTATTTAGAACATTCTAGTGTGCAAACTGTTTCATCTTGAAATTGCAGTTTTTCAGGTCTATATGGTGACTGGTTGTCATTCATCTCCTGGCAGGACTTGGACTTCCAATATGGTGCCCACAGACTCATGGCATTTGTGCATGACGTCATGTCCGGTGCCATTTTGCGCATGCGCGGTGGGTCTATTTTGGCACTCACACCTCCGCCGGCACAATTTGATGCCGGGGAGGTGGGGGGAGACATTTAAGGGACCCAGGAATGACGCTAATTAGCCTTTGCATGCTCTGGAATAGGGAGGTCTTTTTTTGCCCCACAGGAGACATTAAGTAAGGTTACTTTGTTATGCTAAACAATTGTCCTGTTCAGATCATTAGCTGCTTTGAGAAATTAATCTCTCACCTTGATTTTTGCAGACTCCACAGGGGTTGAAGTGGCCACTTTGTAGCCCTAATCATCACTTATTTGGAGAAATCTTAAAGATCATATTTTGCTAGTAGAACATTAGGATTGATGGGAGTTCTGACAACCGCCCCTCTCATTTACAACTGCCCCACTTTTTTAAGGGTATGTATTGTCTTTGGTTCAATAGGCATGCACATTAGTTAAAACAATCCTTTGTCATGTTCCCTCTCAGGCATCCAATTCCTTTGGTGGTCTCTCCCAGTGGTATGCTGATATCTTCCTAACAACACCTAGGCTAAAAAAAATGTCTCCTTTATGTGCTTGATACACCTTATCGCTTGATGCATAGAAACTGGACTACTCTTTCCAGAGGACCCTATCCTATGTAAGCATCATTGTCTGTACACTTAGGACTCTTTCACACGGTCCGCCTCCGTAGGCGGATCCGTGTTGCTCAGCGGGGATCGATCCGCGATCCCCGCTGAGCCGGCGGATGACAGCTCCGTCTCCGCTTGCAGAGCGGAGAGGGAGGTGTCTCAGCCCCCGCTGCCCTCTATGGGGGATCGGATGAGAGCGGACCGCTTGTCTGCTCTCATCAGATCCGATCCGCTCCGATTACTGAACGGATGGAAAAATAGGGTTTCCATCCATCCAGATTTCACTGACAGGATCGGATGCGGATGGCAGCGGGTGTCAGCGGAGGTGTCTCCGCTGACAGCCGCTGCCCCATAGAGCTGCATGGAGGATCCGATCAGATCCGCCTAAAAAACTGACAGGCGGATCTGATCGGATCGCCCGTGTGAAAGAGCCCTTAATCTGTTGATGTAGATTTTGCACTGTTTCTTTTTGTACTTAATTGATATGTGTATTTTTTGCAGTGTTTCAATATGCAACATCCATAATTATCTCCTGAAGAAGCTATTTCATAGCGAAACATGTAGAGTGAATTGCAAAGACTGCACAATATATGTAACAATAATGTTTCTTTTATTGTTTATTGTTGAATATTTTTAACTTTGTATAAATAAAATTGAGTTTTTTTATAAAAAGATTTTTTCTCTTTTGTATAGCACCTAAATAATTCACTGTTTTCAGTAGCTTGTCTTTCTAATACTGTACATGTAAACTAACTGAATTACATTTAGTTTGATCAGGCACTGTGTGTCAAGGTCTTACCTGGCCCTCCTGTTGGCAGCCATCTTAGATATGTGCAGACTGTTGCCTCCTATAAACACTGATTGCATCATCACTTGCCTGCTGCCTTGGCGTCGCACAGTGATGATGCTGCACACCTGACTATATCTATCACCTGATGGGTTGCAGTCCTTGCCCTTGCGTTTGTGCTCCAAGGTGCATGTCTGCTAGCAGTCGTCTGTTCTCCGTGTTCCTCTGTGTATGACCTGGCTTGGCTGACGACTCTCCTGGCTCTCGACCCCGCATTGGCAGAAGACCCCGCATCAGTAGACTACCCGCTTCTAGACTCGACCCAGGCTTGGATAACAACCCGCTTCTGGACTTGACCCCGGCTTGGATGACTGCTCACTTCTGAACTTCACCCCGGCTTGTTCCTGCTCTCACTTCCTCACTCTTGCTTTGCGTTTATTGTGTTTGCTCCATTAAACTGTTTTATTTTACCTGCATCCCCGTATGGTCTGGTTTCCTGGCACCCTGACACTGTGGCAGAGAATTACTAAAACTGGTGCACACAGAATCTGGCGCAGCTGTGCATAGTAACCAATCAGCTTCTAGGTTTTATTGTCAACACTTAATTGAACAAGCTGAAGTTAGAAGTTGATTGGTTACTATGCACAGCTTCACCAGATTCTGTGTACACCAGTTTTAGTAAATCCCGCACTGTGTGTCAAAACAATAGTCATTTTTATTTAAAAAAAAATGCTTTTTTTTTACCTTCTTTTATTCTTTGTTACAAGTCAGTACTGCTGATACCCTGCAGCTGTTTTAAAGCAATTTCCTGTCTACATACATTATAGTACATACACTCCAGAAATAAACGCGAGGCATTCTAAGGATAGGTTTTCATGATGGAGACAACACTAGACCATGCCATTGTAATGTGTACTTATAAAGGCTTCTTGTAGTTTACCATGTGACAGTCAACGTGACAGTGTGGCAATCAAGAAGAACAACTGGGGAACAGGAGCAGAACAGTTGTTTCTCTTCAACTGTAGGTGCATGAACAAGGACCTCCATGGCAGGACCACCAGGTTATTATATTAAAGAAAGCTCTATTTTTAAAATATTGACAGTGATTTTGAGAGACAATAATAGGTTAAAGAAGAATTATCACTACAAACTAAAATCATTTTGATCCCCCAGGAGAGCCAGTGCACACAGCATTTGGTTGTGATTAGATCCATAGCTGTACCCCTGGCTGATGCCCAATTTATGTCCATTCCTATGTGGGGGTAGCCAGCACTGAAGCCACTGCCTCTTTAGTCTGTGTGCTGTTTGTTTCTTATTCTGAGTAACATAGTTTGGATCAGATAATGCAGAACAACAGAACTCATCACAGGCACATTACTCCGTGCCTGTCAATTCATAATTCATAATACAGTATATACAAGGCGTATAAGTACAGTGTAGATTGGTGCACTAACTTATGTACTGTGTGAGCAAGGTGCAGTGTGGTGTGGCAGGCAGTAAACACACAGAGTTCAAGTTAGGCAATAGCAAAATATTGTAACAAGGACCAACACAACTCAACTAGGCCAGGCAGATAGGCCTGCCCGTCCAGAGGCACTTACAAACTGTAACAGCGGTCTGTAGACTTAGAAGATGCCCACAGCATCTGCAATGAGATGAAGAATGCGGCCTGGCAAAATGAAATGCTTCCTGAAGTGAGGTAGACGTAGCACCTGCACTGTCCATACTCCTCCAGAATGTTCCCTATCTCTAAGCACTATCCCTGCCAGACAGGGAACTTGTCCCTACACTAGCCACTTACATAAAGCACCCCAAACCCAGAGGCCAGAATCTGAAATAGACTTTGTCTGACCCAAGATGGCCACTGAAGTCACATAGGGTGCCAGCATCCAATTGGACAGCTGTCCCCTATGATCGCAGGAAGTCATAAAGGAACTAAGTTCCTCACAACTTCCTTCCCCTCTTGCATTGCCGCTTCAGTTGAGCACTACTTGCAGTGGAGAGTACAGACTGCTCCTGCCTACAATTGTATTGTGCTATATACTGCGCAGAGACTAGCCTTGTTCTAGTACACAAGGAAAAGATAAGTGTCTACTCCCGCTGCAAGTGTACAGCCTCACCTGTGTGCTGGCTCCTCTGTGTTCTGCTATTGTCTTCCTATACCTTTCTCTGTATCTCAATTAGTGATCGACCGAATATCGGCAAAGCCAATATATCGAGGGCCGATATGCACTTTGCCCGATATATCGGAATCGGCCTTTTGATTTACCGATATTGCAGATATTTTGGGAAAGTGCTTGTACTAAAGTGATGCCTGCAGCTAGAGGCATCACCCCGGTACCGGTGTCCATAGCCAACACTTGGCTGTCTTGTAATGACAACCGATGCGGCTGCGAAGCCGTTCGGCTGTCATTCCAAGAAGCGGGAGGGTACGCCCCCCCTACCGCCGCCTTCTGCGATTCGCCCGGGTCTCCTGTCCCACCGGGAGACCCGGGCATCCTACCACCTTCACCGCCTGAACGGGTCTCACAACAAATAGACAATGTCTAGAACTATCTTCAGTGTAAAGAAAAACAAAAAGTCCTGGAAGTGATAGTTTGGTCCCCACAGAGGCCTGATCTAAACATCACCTAGTCTGTCTAGGGTTACATGAAAAGACAGAAGGATTTGAGGCAGCCTACATCTGCAGAAGATAAGTGATTAGTTCTTCAAGATGTTTGGAACAACCTACCTGCCGAGTTCCTTCAAAAACTGTGTACAAATGTACCTAGAAGAATTGATGCTGTTTTGAAGGTAAAGGGTGGCCACACCAAATATTGATTTGATCCGGAATGTTAGGGCCACGAAAGAATAAAATAGAGAAGTGGCCCCATGGGATTGTCATCCCTGACACCCATTTGTTTTATAAATAAATTTTACTTTTAATAGAGGTCTATGTTGATTAAGTACATGTCTCTCTATGGCTGCTTTGCTGGTTCTTTTTGTTTTCTGTTTCAGGTGACAAGATGCCTGCTGTTGCTAGGAAGATTTACCTCAGCTGCTGAGCACTGTATTGGTGACAAATCTTTTGGCGGGAAACATCTAGCCAATGAGTGTACTTATATCCTCTCCTGTCACTGGGCGGAGTCAGCATTTACCTCAGGTCTGTCAGCTGGACTCACCGCTGGGATTCTCCTCAGCCTTCCTTCTGGATATTTTAACCTGCTCTCAGCCCAGAATGGATATTTTACTTCATGAACTACCTCAAAGGACAAATTCCCCTGGAGGAAGGCTTGCCTCTGGTTTTTTTATTTTTATTTATTTTTTTTTTTTCTTTAACTGTTTCCCCCCTCAGTTTTTAGTGGTGACAGCTCTATCATCACTTACATCTGTGGACGGTCAGTATTGTGCCTCTCATTCCTGAAGTACCAGGGCTACCCTGTATACTGATGGTGATAGGTTACCTGAGGCCAGCTAGGGAACTTTTCATCTATCTGTAGGCAGACCAGAACCTGCGGCAAGACCATAGGAGCATCACATCACCACTGGGACCGGGCGGCCATTGGGACTTGGCAGGGACCAGAAGAGGAGGACCGCTGAGTGGAAGTGTCAGCACACAGGCCAACAGGGCAGGAGCTACCATGAAAGAATATGCAGGACAATGAGGCCCTAGTCTTCTTCAGACACCCACAGAGACCCTGTTCCTTCCACCATGAGCCAGGTAGGCAGCAGGTCTGAAGCTGCTACCATGGCCTGACAGCGTGATCAACACCTCTCCAACAGGACCTTCATCATCATCATCATCACAGGCTAGGGGTGAGTGAAGGCTCTGAGGGCTGGGAATGTACACAGACATCACTGTTCTGTCTGTTTCAGTCTCCTCAGTGTCAGTGTCTTCCCTGCTTAGTGTGCTCTTTAGTCACCCCTTCCTGTTCACTCTCCCGTCTCTAGTGCTTTAAGTTACATTTCACTTATCACCTTTCTGACCTGTGAAATGTTTTATTGTGTGTTCATTTGCAGCAATTATTGCAGGTACTGCGCTAGACTAGTTAGTGCTTCTTTCCAGTATACAGCATGTTAGGGTTCAAGGCTGTCATTGTTATTATATCAGTGATTGTTAGGGGGGATTATGTGGTTATATATATGCCTAGCAGGCTAATCAGTCAGTTTATCCTCATTGGCTTGTCTAAGGGTTGAATTTACTTCCTTTTCAGAAATTAGGGCGTTTAAGGGTTGTCAGTTTTACATCTGTGAAGGAGTTGCCTGATGTTGTGTTTTTATATCTATAGAGTTTTCCCACTTTGTTTTATTAGGAAAAGTAAAAGAGCAGTGCACATATAGTACAAAATGTGTCACAGAACGTGGCATGTAGGCATGATTGTGTTTTATCATTTTCAAAAGAAATTTATGAAGAGAGGATCCTGCCTCATATAGTTCCTCCATTTGGTTTATTTAGGTTATCGCCTCTTGTCTGTGATTCCTGAAGAGTCCAATGAGTTTAATCATTTGTCAGTTTCTAAGTGTTCTTTTTCTTTATTGATCTAATGCTGATAGCCTATTCTTATTGATATATCTAAATCTACAGTATATTTTTCTCTTTTTGTGATTAGACCATTTGGGCCAGATGCCCTGTTAGTCAAATCTGACATTACATTTTTTTTTTTTTCTTTATTCTTTGCTTTTGGTCTGGAGCTTATAACTCCCTGGTCATTATCTTCCCGCTTCATTTCAAATGTATTTTCCTGATAAGCAGGATGAAGATTCAATTGTGAAGCTAAATTACCCCTTTGGGGCTCAGCCACAGAGATGTGCATTCTCCAATGCTCCTTCTCAATTCAGTACAGGGCTCTGCTTTTCTTTTAGTAAATCACAGTGCATTTCTACTATAGTGCTACAAGGAAGTTTGTTCTCAAAGCCAGAGTCCAGTAGGCATGGGGAAAGTGATCCCCTGGTCTTCCAGTTTGATGGTTAATGCAACATATCATGTCCCTTTGTCTGCTGAATCACAGTTCTGCCTTGTTTCACGTTTATTACCTGGATGTTGGTATAGGATATGCCAGGAGAGAGTTTTAGACTCCTACAAAAGACAATGTACCACCTTATCGGAAATTAGTATACTGTTTATGTGATTCAGTTTTTGTTTTTTTTTTTTTTGGTGTTTGTATCACACATTATGCCTATGAGCAGAATTTTACTAGTGGGATGGGTGCTTGTCATCTCAGGCCTTTAATTCCCTTATTGACACCATGTTGGTTATGTTAGAAGGTTAAAGAGTATCTACTGGTTTTGGCGCAAATGTATTTCAACTTAAAATGTTAGCTCTATGTGGCAGGTCAGAATTTGTTTTAGATTAGCATTTTCTGTTGTCTACAAATGCAACAGAATCTATTGAATGTGGTCATTTCTGCTCTGGTAAATAGTGTTCAGCATTTTGACCAGACTATTGTATTTTCACAGTATCCCTAAGAATTTTGTTCACTTGGGCTCTTCCTTGTTGTTGTGGATGTGGCACTTTGGTACCAGCAGTTCAGCTTCCAGAACCTCTTAGTGATGATTGTTAGAATAGCATTGTTATGCAATTAACTGTCTAGGATATCGGGTCCTTCTTGGCCTTCATTTTATATTTAGGTTAAAATAAGAGATTTTCAGGGTAGCAAAACATTTAATAGCAGATGCTTTGTTTGCCTTGTTCCAAGTGTTTCAGGACACCAGTTACCACCAGTTTGTTTTTTGCATGCAGTTATATGCAATTTGAAATTCAATTCCCTTGCTGAAACAACCTACATTATCTATGCCACTGGTTGCATCTCCTTTTAGGACTTTTCAGATCTCTTTTGACCTTCATATGACATGTATCAAAGTGGTTGTTTCCACTCTTCTTCATCAAAACTGTTAGTTTGAGACACAATGACTTTGAATATAATTCTCGCTTTTGGTAAGAAGTCCTGAAACAGACTTTAGAAGCTATGTTTATATGCTGCTATTGGGTCACAAATTGAATACATGTCATGTAATTTCACCACTGCTATGGAATCAATCTCTTCTTCTGCATATAAAACAGAACTGCTTTCCCATTCCGTTCAGTCTGGTTAGTTGAGGTAATTTGTAAACTTGCTGGTCAGTGTTTGCAGAATCGGATTAGCAAGACAAAGATAGGTAGTTATCACTTCTTGCATTAGGCCATTCGCATTGCCCAATAGAGCTGATTCAGCAATTTTGACTATTCGCAAGGCTTTCCTTTCTTT
Source organism: Pelophylax lessonae (assembly GCF_965119305.1). Taxonomy (NCBI): domain Eukaryota; kingdom Metazoa; phylum Chordata; class Amphibia; order Anura; family Ranidae; genus Pelophylax; species Pelophylax lessonae. Next base: position 255,357,503 of record NC_138771.1, on the reverse strand, counting down.
TTCTGTTCCATGTAAATTGCTCTCCTCTATCAGAATCATAATTTAAATCTGTTCATAAAAGATGTTGATGGTGCAGGATATGCAGCTGCTACATAGGGAGTGCATCAGGACATAGATGGGTGCCCTGCTCTTTATGTCTGTCCTGCTCTTTGCATTTATTACGCGCGTCCCCATCTTTTATAATATTAATATATAAAATACATTAATAGTATGAATAGTTGATATTCATATGTTTTCTAGTGCAGAGGATTTTATTTTTCCTCCTGTTAAAATTACAGCTCTCCTGCAGGGTATATGGGGATGCTCATGTTCCCTATTTGCAAGTGAACTGGGTTGGATATCCTTGTTGTTCACCTGGAAGGGAATGATTTAGGTGGATTCAAAATATTAGACCTTCTAAGTAAAAGGGAACCGTTTTGTCTACAATTAATGGTTTTCTTGGCCTGGGCTTCAGTTCATGGTAAAGTTACCACAAAATGTGCATTAATTAATATGCTGATTTCCTGTATACTCATTATTAGTGACTTTATTTTTCTCTGTTGTGAACTGAAGAGTTTCATCAGAGATCTAGCAGTGTTTGGCATAGAGCCCAACCTTCATTCCTTTGCGACCAAATCCCTCTGTCTCTCATGCAGTTTCAGTTGTCTCTCGTTTTGGTCTGATGTATACATCTCTATACAAAATGTACAGTTTTACTGCCAAAGGTGTTATGCTGCACTAAAATTTTTATCCAGCCTCTAGATTACTGCATTTGTTATTTTGGAGGGCCATTATTGTTGAAAAGTACAGGTAAGAAAAAAGCACTTGTTTTGTTTAGTCAATTATTTTCTGCATATTAGATCTTTGAGGTCCCTGTAACCAGGGATGTGTTCTTTTCTACTTACTGTGTAAAAGGGTGTCCCTCTTTAGAATTTCAGAAATTTGGGAGGTATAGTTTTAGTAAATTTTCTCCAATATTGGTAATTGCATTTTCAGTGCTGGATTGTAAAGAGTGATTGTTTAGGCCACGGTGGTGGGGTGGGGCCAGGTTGATAACCTGGCTTTTGGGTAATGTCGCCCACTTTGTGGGTGGACAGTGGTTGGTAAACTGTTATTTGGTTGGTATAAGATATTGCTGCTTGAGTCTTAGTGACTAAGCATGTTGGTCTGTTAATGGTTAACAGCGGTTCTGTTTGGTATTAAAAGTTAAAGTTCATTTCATAATTAAAATTGTTTTAAACCCAATAAAGGGGCCGCGGCCTAAACTCTTCCACAATCCTTGTTGTGTGTTTATTTTATATTTTAGGTATGTTCTTATGGTATGATGGGTGTTAATGGGGTGTACAATCCCATGTTAGGGCCACGAAAGAATAAAATAGAGAAGTGGCCCCATGGGATTGTCATCCCTGACACCCATTTGTTTTATAAATAAATTTTACTTTTAATAGAGGTCTATGTTGATTAAGTACATGTCTCTCTATGGCTGCTTTGCTGGTTCTTTTTGTTTTCTGTTTCAGGTGACAAGATGCCTGCTGTTGCTAGGAAGATTTACCTCAGCTGCTGAGCACTGTATTGGTGACAAATCTTTTGGCGGGAAACATCTAGCCAATGAGTGTAACCTTTTACTTATATCCTCTCCTGTCACTGGGCGGAGTCAGCATTTACCTCAGGTCTGTCAGCTGGACTCACCGCTGGGATTCTCCTCAGCCTTCCTTCTGGATATTTTAACCTGCTCTCCCACCCTCCCTCCCCCTTTGTTATTTCCCCTCGTCGCGGTCCACCTTTATGTGGGTAACGTCGCCCACTTTGTGGGTGGACAGTGGTTGGTACGCTGTTATTGGTATAAGATATTGCTGCTTGAGTCGTAGTGACTAAGCATGCTAGTCTGTTATTAACGACAGTTCTGTTTGATATTGAAAGTCAATCTTTTTGGGTAATGTCGCCCACTTTGTGGGTGGACAGTGGTTGGTAAACTGTTATTTGGTTGGTATAAGATATTGCTGCTTGAGTCTTAGTGACTAAGCATGTTGGTCTGTTAATGGTTAACAGCGGTTCTGTTTGGTATTAAAAGTTAAAGTTCATTTCATAATTAAAATTGTTTTAAACCCAATAAAGGGGCCGCGGCCTAAACTCTTCCACAATCCTTGTTGTGTGTTTATTTTATATTTTAGGTATGTTCTTATGGTATGATGGGTGTTAATGGGGTGTACAATCCCATTACTATACTATACTTTACTATACTATACTATACTATACTATACTATACTATACTATACCATATATTTTATTTTATTTATTTTATTTTTTTAACATACTATAACAAAAAAAAGCATAGAAGATTTTTTATGAAAACAGTGTACCAAATAGAAATGACATTAGAACAACATTAGCAGGATTAAAAGGGACAGGTATGTGAAGGTATCTGTAAGCATGACAAACTACATCATAAAACACCGAATCATGCTGCTTTATAATGAAATAAATGACAGGTTGTAAAATACCAATCATTATTTAAATATGAATATTTATATGGTGTAAATCATTAAAGTAAATACCACATTTGAGAGTGGATTTTATATTTTGCCAAGCTCATAAACCCTGGTGCGCATTTTCACATGCATCCTGTTTGACAGTTTTTTTATATAGAGAAAGGTGCTCACTGGCCTCTTGTGTTTTACTGTGTCATGACATGCCAGCCATCTCACTTCAAAGCTTTTGGCATTTAAATCCAGGAAGTTGCTATAGTTATTTCTTTGAGCTGGCTCCAACTGGATGATTGAACAACGAGACATGCGCTATTATTAGGCACTGAACCCTTAACCCCTTTCTGTTACCACATGGGACTCACAACATCGAGCCTCTTGCTGTGGAAAGAAATCACAGGATTGCCTTAGCTAACCATCTGATTATACATTTTGTATGCTCACAGAGCTGTTTAATCGATTTGGAAACAGGCAATCGTTGCTATTATTGTCATTAAAGCAAATTTTGCATGCACAATATGTACAATAAATCAAAAAATATATTTGAAGTGTATGTAACCAAAAAACAAACCATTTATTAAAATCTCATGACATTTCCGGGAATATGAGCCTTCTTAACCACTTGCCGACCGCCGCACGACTATTTACTGCGACTGTCAGCCCCTCACAGGCAGAGCGACGTAGGTCTACATCGCTAGCCTGTGAGGCTTCTAGGTCACGGACCCCCCCCCCCCCCGCGCGCGCGTGTGCCCGGTGGACCCGATGTCCGCCGGGCACTCGCGATTGTCCGTGACACCAGAAGAAAGGCAGGCGGCTGATGTAAACAAAGCCGCCTGTCATTTTTCCCTGTGTAAGTATGGAGATCAGACGGTTCTACTATGTAGGACCGTTGATCTCTGTTCTTACACCAATAGCCATGTCCAATCACAGTTAGAAGTACGCCCCTAGGACACACTTAACCCCTCCCTCTCCAATACAGTTAACCCCTTCACTGCCAGTGTCATTTTTACAGTAACAGTGCATATGTATAGCACTGATTACTGCAGTAATGTCACTGGTAACCCCAAAAGTGTAAAAAATGTCAGTCAAGGGTCCGATCTGTCCGCCGCAATGTCGCAGTACCGCAAAAAAATCGCAGATCGCCGCCATTACTCGTTAAAAAAAAAACAACAAAAATGACAAAAATCTTTCCCTTTCTTAGTAAACGCGATAACTTTTGCGCAAACCGATCAAAATACGCTTTTTGCGATTTTTTTTTACCAAACATATGTAGCATAAAACAAATTAGCCGAAAATGTTAAAAAATTTAGATTTTTACATTTTTTTGGGGAATTTCATATAAAAAAATGTGAAAAATATTGTTATTTTTGCAAAATTGACGCTCTTTTTTTGTTTACAGCGCATGATCAAAAAATCGCACAGGTGATCAAATACCACCAAAAGAAAGCTCTGTTTGTGGGAAAAAAGGACGTCAATTTCGTTTAGGTACAGTTTTGCACGACCGCGCAATTGTCCGTTAAAGTCACGCAGTGCCGAATCGCAAAATAGGCCCTGGTCAGGAAGGGGGTAAAATCTTCCGGGGCTTAAATGGTTAATGTTTGCACAGTATATTTTCCCCAAATAGTTGACAGTAGTCATCACATGCTGGCATGCCTCACCCACGTAGCCCTGCAAGAGAATGATGGACAGCTGATCCAGCCCAGTGTTAAGCTGTAAGCTCTCATAGCAGTGTCCGGATACAGCGTCTTCAGCTGCGCTCTTGAAAATAGCGCTGTGCAGGACTATTGTGGTCACCTGACCACTCTAAAAACTATCTACAAAATAGTTTTCCACTCATTGATCCAAGTGCTTAGATTAGCTTTGTTTCAGCTGATCACAAAGGTTAGGCTTCTCTCCCATTGGCTAAGTCTACCTTTCAAATAAATGTGCAGTTATTTTGTTTTTTACAGGAGCCTGCAAAGCATTGAACCCGCAATCAGTGGATCGCAGATGCAATACCAAGCCCCAGCAGACTCTTCCTCCAGCTCTCTGCCTATAATAAGTTATTGGCTCTCAGAAGGAGAGCCGCAGGAAAACGTAATGGACTACAAGCGCCGTGATCACTGCTCTCATGTTCCGTTGAGAATTACAAGTCTGTTGGCTACAGTGCCAGATAAAATTTGTAGTTTATTTATTTACAGATCATTGTAATAGAAAATGTGGCCTGAACACAGAATGGGTGTCAACCATGGGCTGGGACCTAGACCCCTTAAGGACCGCCCGCCACAGTTTTACTGCGGCAGGCTGGCCCTCCTGCGCGAACCGATGTAGCCCTACGTCAGTCGCGCGCCTGCTGCTAGGGGCAGCGGGGACTCTAATTGCCGCCAGCCATCCGCGATCGTTCCCCGCTGAGAGAGAAGAACAGTCAGCTATTGTAAACACAGCGGACCGTTCTTCTCTCTGGAATGATCACAGAGGCTATGTGATCCTTCTATATAGGATCACAGGTCTCTGTGATCATTTCAAAAGCTCATCCCCCCCACAGTTAGAAACACTCCCCTAGGCTTACATTTATTATTATACAGGACTTATATTTAACTCCTTGATCACCCACTGTGTTGACCCCTTCCCTGCCAGTGTCATTATTACAGTAACAGTGCATATTTTCTGCACTGATTACTAAAGTAATGTCACTGATCCCCCCAAAAGTGTAAAAAATGTCAGTTAGGGGTCCGATCTGTCCGCTGCAATGTCGCAGTCCCGCTAAAAATCGCAGATCGCTGCCATTACTAGTAAAAAAAAAAAAATTACATAAATCTTTCCCGTAGTTAGTAGACGCAATAACTTTTGCGCAAACCAATCAAAATACTCTTATTGCGATTTTTTTTTTTACAAAAAAAGGAACCAGAAAACAAATTGGCCTAAAATGTTAAAAAAAATTTGATTTTTTAATTTTTTGGGGAGAATGTTATATAGCAGAATGTGAAAAATATTGTTTTTTTTGTTTTTTGTTTTTTTTCAGAATTGTCGCTCTTTTTTTGTTTATAGCGCAAAATATAAAAATTGCAGTGGTGATCAAATACCACCAAAAGAAAGCTCTATTTGTGGGGAAAAAAAGGACATCAATTTTATTTAGGTACATTGTCGCACGACCGCACAATTGTTCATTAAAATAACACAGTGCCAAATCGCAAAAAATGGCCTGGTCATTAAGGGGGCAAATCCTTCCGGTCCAGAAGTGGTTAAAGAACTCCATAAAAAGGATTTTATGGTTTCCATTATCATTCATTAGGGATAAAGGGTCAGAAGTTATTCTGAGACTCCATACATCTGGGAATGAGTAATATATTATATATATATATATATATATATGTATGTATATATATACACACACACAAAATAGTTCATATGTGAGTCCCATAAACAATGTATATAAAGTGCCACATAAGATCAATGAAAAAAAAACTGTGCAAAAAAAGTTAAAAAAAACTGTGCAAAAAAACACTCATAGTCCAAATTGTCTCATAGACCATACAATATCTGTGCAATCAAATGAGAAACAAAAAAAAATGAAGAACTTCCTCCGATCCACAATATCTTCAGAAGTGTGAAACACCCCCGCAGTGCCCTTCACCTTCACTACCCCTTGTAGGTATTCGCTCACCTAAAACTGTGGACCTCACTTATATGTGAAGTCATATGCGCTTTGTAAGTAATGACTCAAATCCCTCTTCATTCCATGAAGCTGAACATCAGTGTTCCCAAGTGTGTTCTCAACAGCCGATAGACCAAGGAAGGAAGCGCAGGCATCCAATAGTGCAGACTAGGGTTGAGCGGACACCTAGATGTCCGTGTTCGACGGGTTCGGCCGAACTTTAAAAAAAAGTCCGGGTCCGTGTCCCGGACTTTTACCGAACTTTTCCCGGACACCGAACCCCATTGAAGTCAATGGGGACCCGAACTTTAAGGCACTAAAATGGCTCTAAAACACCAAAGGAAAGGGCTAGAGTGCTGCAAATGGCAGCAAAACGTAATTAAGAGCATGGCAAGTGCTCTGCAAACAAATGTGGATAGGGAAATAACTTAAAACAACAAAAAAAAACAGAAAAATAAAACAATGTTCTTCTTCATCTCTGAAGGACGAGGCCCATATGGAGTAGGAGGGAGGTTGAGGTGGTGGTGGATGTGGCGGTGACATAGGCGTGCGCACAGGGTGTGCTGGGTGTGCCTGGGCACACCCTAATCACCTAGGGCACATAGCATTGCCAGTGAGGAGATGGGAAAGATCTCCCTGGGACCTGCTCTGCTCTATTTCTCCTTGCCTACAGGTACATGGCCCCGATACATTACTCTCCCTGCTGGCAAACACATGCATGTGTATTTCAACTTTGGGGTGCACACCTTAATGCAATAGGCTGCGCACACCTATGGGCGGTGTAGGTGGAAGCGGCGGTGGAGGAGGACCAGGGCCGGATTAACAGCATCATGGGCTTGGTGCTGAGGATTTTGAAGGGCCTTAAGGGCCGTGCCTTGCCATGCACCCAGAGGAGGAAGGGTGCAGCCATGCATGCCTAATTCAACATGGGATGCTGTCTCTGAAGCCCATAAACACATCCATGCATCGCCAACTGTCCCTCCTTGTCCGGCCTTCACGCTGTGTGGGGAGGTTCTGAGGGTGCTGCCTGGGGAAGCGAGCATAGAAGCCAGACTTCTGTGTTTACAAGTGACAGAAGAGCGGTAACAGTGAATATGGCCAACCCGGGGCCTATATAAAAGGTAGGGGCCTGGAGCTGCAGCTCCAATAGCCCCTACATTAATCTGGCCCTGAGGAGGAGGACGAGGTAGCCAACACTGCTTCTTTTCAAAAATTTTAAATGAGGGTACACCCCAAAAGAGTGAGAAAGAGCAAAAATGGAACAATGGGTGGGTAAGGTCGGTATCCATTGCTATTCTGCATAAGGTACGGAAAAGTCCCGTGGGATCCATGCCTGGTTCATTTTAATGAACGTGAGCTTGTCCACATTGTCTCTGGACAGGCGGCTGCGCTTGTCTGTTATAACGCCCCCAGCCGTGCTAAATACCCGTTCAGATAATACACTGGCTGCAGGGCACGCCAGCACCTCCAAGGCGTAAAGGGCAAGCTCAGGCCATGTGCCCAATTTGGAGACCCAGAAGTTGAAGGGGGCAGACCCGTCATTCACTACATGTAGGCGTGTGCACACATACTGCTCCACCATGTTGGTAAAATGCTGCCTCCTGCTAAGACGTTCCATCTGAGCTGCTGGTGCTGCTGTTTGTTGTGGCGTGCTGACAAAGCTTTTCCACATTTCGGCCATGCTAACCCTGCCTTCTGAGGTGCTGGCGGTGCCCTGGTTGCGTTGGCGACCTCCTCCTCTGCCTTGTGCTTCCACTGTGGCCCCGCTGTCAGATGGGAATGCCAGCAGCATGGCGTCTACCAGCGTGCGCTTGTACTCGCGCATCTTGCGATCGCGCTCCAGTGAGTGAATTAAGGACGGTACGTTGTCCTTGTAACGGGGATCCAGCAGCGTGGCCACCCAGTAATCAGCACAAGTTAGAATGTGGGCAACTCGGCGGTCGTTGTGGAGACACTGCAGCATGTAATCGCTCATGTGTGCCAGGCTGCCCAGAGGCAACGAAAGGCTGTCCTCTGTGGGAGGTGTATCGTCCGTGTCCTCTGTATCCCCCCAGCCACGCACCAGTGATGGCCATGAGCTGGCCTGGGTGCCACCCTGCTGTGAACATGGTTCCATCTCCTCCTCCAGCTCCTCCTCCTCCTCATCCTCCTCATCCTCCAGAACTGTGCCCCTGCTGGACAATTGCGTCCCTGGCGTTTGCGTGTGCAGGAACCCACCCTCGGAGCCCCTTGCGAATGACTGCCCTGAAAGCCTTGGAAATGTTACCTCTTCATCCTCCTCCTCCTCCTCATCCTGTGCCACATCCTCTTCCATCATCGCCCGAATTGTTTTTTCAAGGAGGCATAGAAGTGGGATAGTTAAGCTGAGAACGGCGTCATTGCCACTGGCCATGTTGGTGGAGTACTCAAAACAGCGCAACAAGGCACACAGGTCTCGCATGGAGGCCCAGTTATTGGTGGTGAAGTGGTGCTGTTCCGCAGAGCGACTCACGCGTGCGTGCTGCAGCTGAAACTCCACTATGGCCTGCTGCTGCTCGCACAGTCTTTCCAGCATGTGCAAGGTGGAGTTCCACCTTGTGGGCACGTCACATATGAGGCGGTGAGCGGGAAGGCCGAAGTTACGCTGCAGCGCTGCCAGGCGAGCAGCAGCAGGGTGAGAACGCCGAAAGTGCGCACAAACGGCCCGCACTTTCTGCAGCAGCTCTGACATATCGGGGTAGTTTTTAAGGAACCTCTGCACCACCAAATTCAGCACATGCGCCAGGCAAGGGATGTGCGTCAAACCGGCTAGGCCCAGAGCTGCTATGAGATTTCGCCCGTTATCGCACACCACCAGGCCGGGCTTGAGGCTCGCTGGCAGCAACCACTCATTTGTCTGCTGTTCCATGCTCCTCCACAACTCCTGCGCGGTGTGTGGTTTGTCCCCCAAACAGGCAAGTTGTAAAACTGCCTGCTGTCGTTTACCCCTGGCCGTGCTGAAGTTGGTGGTGAAGGTGTTACGCTGTCCGGATGAGGAGGCGGTAGAGGATGAGGAAGCGGAGTAGGAGGAGTTAGGAACAGGAGGCAAACTGAAGCGCCCTGCAATCCTCGGTGGTGGAAGGACATGCGCCAAATTGCTATCCGCCTCAGGCCCATCCGCCACTGCATTTACCCAGTGTGCCGTTAGGGAGATATAACGCCCCTGACCGTGCTTACTGGTCCACGTATCCGTAGTTAGGTGGACCTTGGCACAGATGGCGTTGCGCAGTGCACACCTGATATTTTCCCCCACTTGGTTGTGCAGGGAAGGGATGGCTTGCCTGGAAAAGTAGTGGCGGCTGGGCACGACGTACTGTGGGACAGCCACCGACATAAGGTTTTTAAAACTGTGCGTCTCCACCAGACGGAATGACAGCATTTCAAAGGCCAATAATTTTGAAATGCTGGCATTCAGGGCCAGGGATCGCGGGTGGGTAGGGGGGTACTTCCTCTTCCTCTCAAGTGTTTGGGAGATGGAAAGCTGAATGCTTCCACGGGACATTGTGGAGATGGTTGTTGGTGACCCAGGTGGTGGTGTTGCTGACAGATCGTCTGTTTGCGGGGTGGCAGGTGCCGGTATCACTACAGATGTGGCTGGAGCGGCCGAGACTGCAGCAGAAGAGGAAGCAGGATGAGCCAGAGACGTTTCTTGGTTTTGAAGGTGTGTACTCCACTGCAGCTCGTGCTTTGCACTTAGATGCCTGATCATGCAGGTTGTGCTCAGGTTGAGAAGGTTTATGCCTCGCTTCAAGCTCTGATTGCACAGGGTGCAAACCACTCGTGTCCTGTCATCAGCACATTTTCTAAAGAACTTCCACGCTAGAGAACTCCTTTGAGCTGACTTTGGTGCGCTCGTTCCCTTGCTGCGTTGGGCAGTAGCGGGCGTAGTGTCTAGGGCACGGCCGCTCCGCTTCTGCACCCTGCTCCCTCTTCTGCTGTGCTGGTGGCTCTGTGCGACCACCGCCTCTTCCTCCAAACTACTCAGGTCACCTGCATGACGTTCATTCCATGTGGGGTCGAGGACCTCATCGTCCTCCACATCATCTTCCACCCAGTCTTCACCCCTGCCCTCCTTGTCGGTCTCCACAATGCTGAACGCCGCAGCAGTTGGCACCTGCGTTTCGTCATCATCGGAGACGTGCTGCGATGATCCTTGCATGTACTCATCTTGAGAAATAAGTGGTTGGGCATCGCTGCACTCAATCTCTTCCACTTCTGGGGCAGGGCTAGGTGGATGGCCCTGGGAAACCCTGCTGACAGAGTCCTCAAAAAGAATAAGAGACTGCTGTATGGCTTGGGGCTCAGACTGCTGGCCTGATTTGCAAGGGGGTGAGGTGAAAGACGGTTGCACATTGGCTGCAGGTGCCAACTCTGACCTTTCTGCAGTAGACTGGGTGGGAGACAATGTGAAGGAACTGGAGGCACTGTCAGCAGCAAACCAATCTACTATCGCCTCAACTTGTTCTGGCCTCATCACTTCTAGGGGCGTTTGATGCCCTACCAAATACTGATGCAGGTTCTGTCGCCTACTCACACTTGAGGAAGGTGTTTCACTTGTGCGTGTAGCTGGCACAGATCGACCACGTCCTCTCCTTGCAACAGGAGCTCTACCAGCAGCACCACGACCCAGGCCACGGCCCTTATTTGACGGTCTCCTCATATTTCTGTAATTTAAGATCTTGCCCTAGAAAGGTTTTTATTGAATAGCGGAATAGGAAATATGATCCAAAAAAGTGTATGTATCTCGCACGTACAAAACCACACTAGGCCCCAATTACTATTGTTTCTACCCCTAAAAGGATGGATGAGGAGTAGGAGGAGTATGGAACAGACAGCACCCTCAAATCTTCAGAAGTATGAGATGAACCCCAAAAACTTGGAAAGGTGGATCTCACACGTACCGACACAGACTATCCCGCAATTCAATTGATCCTCAAAGGTTTTTATTGAATAGCGGAATAGGAAATATGATCAAAAAAAGTGTATGTATCTCGCACGTACACAACCACACTAGGCCCCAATTACTATTGTTTGTACCCCTAAAAGGATGGATGAGGAGTAGGAGGAGGAGTATGGAACAGGCAGCACCCTCAAATCTTCAGAAGTATGAGATGAACCCCAAAAACTTGGAAAGGTGGATCTCACACGTACCGACACAGACTATCCCGCAATTCAATTGATCCTCAAAGGTTTTTATTGAATAGCGGAATAGGAAATATGATCAAAAAAAGTGTATGTATCTCGCACGTACACAACCACACTAGGCCCCAATTACTATTGTTTGTACCCCTAAAAGGATGGTTGAGCAGTAGGAGCAGGAGTATGGAACAGGCAGCACCCTCAAATCTTCAGAAGTATGAGATGAACCCCAACAACTTGGAAAGGTGGATCTCACACGTACCGACACAGACTATCTCGCAATTGAATTGATCCCCAAAGGTTTTAATTGAATAGCGGAATAGAAAATATGATCAAAAAGAAAGTGTATGTATCTCGCACGTACACCACCACACTAGGCCCCAACTACTATTGTTTGTACCCCTAAAAGGATGGTTGAGCAGTAGGAGGAGGAGTATGGAACAGGCAGCACCCTCAAATCTTCAGAAGTATGAGATGAACCCCAAAAACTTGGAAAGGTGGATCTCTCTCACACGTACCAACACAGACTATCCCCCAATTTAACTGATCCCCAAAGGTTTTTGATTAAATAGCGGAATAGAAAATATGATCCAAAAAAAGTGTATGTATATCACACGTACACAACCACACTAGGCCCCAATTACTATTGTTTGTACCCCTAAAAGGCTAGATGAGGAGTAGGGGGGGTATGGAACAGGCAGCACCCTCAAACCTTCAGAAGTATGAGATGAACCCCAACAACTTGGAAAGGTGGATCTCTCTCACACGTACCAACACAGACTATCCCCCAATTTAACTGATCCCCAAAGGTTTTTGATTAAATAGCGGAATAGAAAATATGATCCAAAAAAAGTGTATGTATATCACACGTACACAACCACACTGGGCCCCAATTACTATTGTTTGTACCCCTAAAAGGCTAGATGAGGAGTAGGGGGAGTATGGAACAGGCAGCACCCTCAAACCTTCAGAAGTATGAGATGAACCCCAACAACTTGGAAAGGTGGATCTCTCTCACACGTACCAACACAGACTATCCCCCAATTTAACTGATCCCCAAAGGTTTTTGATTAAATAGCGGAATAGAAAATATGATCCAAAAAAAGTGTATGTATATCACACGTACACAACCACACTAGGCCCCAATTACTATTGTTTGTACCCCTAAAAGGCTAGATGAGGAGTAGGGGGGGTATGGAACAGGCAGCACCCTCAAATCTTCAGAAGTATGAGATGAACCCCAAAAACTTGGAAAGGTGGATCTCTCTCACACGTACCAACACAGACTATCCCCCAATTTAACTGATCCCCAAAGGTTTTTGATTAAATAGCGGAATAGAAAATATGATCCAAAAAAAGTGTATGTATATCACACGTACACAACCACACTAGGCCCCAATTACTATTGTTTGTACCCCTAAAAGGCTAGATGAGGAGTAGGGGGAGTATGGAACAGGCAGCACCCTCAAACCTTCAGAAGTATGAGATGAACCCCAACAACTTGGAAAGGTGGATCTCTCTCACACGTACCAACACAGACTATCCCCCAATTTAACTGATCCCCAAAGGTTTTTGATTAAATAGCGGAATAGAAAATATGATCCAAAAAAAGTGTATGTATATCACACGTACACAACCACACTAGGCCCCAATTACTATTGTTTGTACCCCTAAAAGGCTAGATGAGGAGTAGGGGGGGTATGGAACAGGCAGCACCCTCAAATCTTCAGAAGTATGAGATGAACCCCAAAAACTTGGAAAGGTGGATCTCTCTCACACGTACCAACACAGACTATCCCCCAATTTAACTGATCCCCAAAGGTTTTTGATTAAATAGCGGAATAGAAAATATGATCCAAAAAAAGTGTATGTATATCACACGTACACAACCACACTAGGCCCCAATTACTATTGTTTGTACCCCTAAAAGGCTAGATGAGGAGTAGGGGGAGTATGGAACAGGCAGCACCCTCAAACCTTCAGAAGTATGAGATGAACCCCAACAACTTGGAAAGGTGGATCTCTCTCACACGTACCAACACAGACTATCCCCCAATTTAACTGATCCCCAAAGGTTTTTGATTAAATAGCGGAATAGAAAATATGATCCAAAAAAAGTGTATGTATATCACACGTACACAACCACACTAGGCCCCAATTACTATTGTTTGTACCCCTAAAAGGCTAGATGAGGAGTAGGGGGGGTATGGAACAGGCAGCACCCTCAAACCTTCAGAAGTATGAGATGAACCCCAACAACTTGGAAAGGTGGATCTCTCTCACACGTACCAACACAGACTATCCCCCAATTTAACTGATCCCCAAAGGTTTTTGATTAAATAGCGGAATAGAAAATATGATCCAAAAAAAGTGTATGTATATCACACGTACACAACCACACTAGGCCCCAATTACTATTGTTTGTACCCCTAAAAGGCTAGATGAGGAGTAGGGGGGGTATGGAACAGGCAGCACCCTCAAACCTTCAGAAGTATGAGATGAACCCCAACAACTTGGAAAGGTGGATCTCTCTCACACGTACCAACACAGACTATCCCCCAATTTAACTGATCCCCAAAGGTTTTTGATTAAATAGCGGAATAGAAAATATGATCCAAAAAAAGTGTATGTATATCACACGTACACAACCACACTAGGCCCCAATTACTATTGTTTGTACCCCTAAAAGGCTAGGAGTAGGGGGAGTATGGAACAGGCAGCACCCTCAAACCTTCAGAAGTATGAGATGAACCCCAACAACTTGGAAAGGTGGATCTCTCTCACACGTACCAACACAGACTATCCCCCAATTTAACTGATCCCCAAAGGTTTTTGATTAAATAGCGGAATAGAAAATATGATCCAAAAAAAGTGTATGTATATCACACGTACACAACCACACTAGGCCCCAATTACTATTGTTTGTACCCCTAAAAGGCTAGATGAGGAGTAGGGGGAGTATGGAACAGGCAGCACCCTCAAACCTTCAGAAGTATGAGATGAACCCCAACAACTTGGAAAGGTGGATCTCTCTCACACGTACCAACACAGACTATCCCCCAATTTAACTGATCCCCAAAGGTTTTTGATTAAATAGCGGAATAGAAAATATGATCCAAAAAAAGTGTATGTATATCACACGTACACAACCACACTAGGCCCCAATTACTATTGTTTGTACCCCTAAAAGGCTAGGAGTAGGGGGAGTATGGAACAGGCAGCACCCTCAAACCTTCAGAAGTATGAGATGAACCCCAACAACTTGGAAAGGTGGATCTCTCTCACACGTACCAACACAGACTATCCCCCAATTTAACTGATCCCCAAAGGTTTTTGATTAAATAGCGGAATAGAAAATATGATCCAAAAAAAGTGTATGTATATCACACGTACACAACCACACTAGGCCCCAATTACTATTGTTTGTACCCCTAAAAGGCTAGATGAGGAGTAGGGGGAGTATGGAACAGGCAGCACCCTCAAATCTTCAGAAGTATGAGATTGTGTTCACTGTACCCCACAAAGATTGAGTTCACTGCACCCCACAATGATTGTGTTCACTGCACCCCACAAAGATTGTGTTCACTGCACCTCACAAAGATTGTGTTCACTGTACCCCCCAAAGATTGTGTTCACTGCACCCCACAAAGATTCTGTTCACTGTACCCCACAAAGATTGTGTTCACTGCACCCTAAAAGGATGTTGTTCACTGCACCCCACAAAGATTGTGTTCACTGCACCCTAAAAGGATGTTGTTCACTGCACCCCAAAAAGATTGTGTTCACTGTACCCCCCCAAAGATTGTGTTCACTGCACCCCACAAAGATTGTGTTCACTGCACCCCAAAAAGATTGTGTTCACTGTACCCCCCAAAGATTGTGTTCACTGCACCCCAAAAAGATTGTGTTCACTGTACCCCCCAAAGATTGTGTTCACTGCACCCCACAAAGATTCTGTTCACTGTACCCCACAAAGATTGTGTTCACTGCACCCCAAAAAGATTGTGTTCACTGTACCCCCCCAAAGATTGTGTTCACTGCACCCCACAAAGATTCTGTTCACTGCACCCCACAAAGATTCTGTTCACTGCACCCCACAAAGGATTTTGTTCACTGCACCCCAAAAAGATTGTGTTCACTGCACCCCAAAAAGGATTTTGATCACTGCACCCCAAAAAGGATGTTGTTCACTGCACCCCAAAAATGATTTTGTTCACTCCACCCCAAAAAGATTGTGTTCACTGCACCCCACAAAGATTGTGTTCACTGCACCCCAAAAAGATTGTGTTCACTGTACCCCCCAAAGATTGTGTTCACTGCACCCCACAAAGATTCTGTTCACTGTACCCCACAAAGATTGTGTTCACTGCACCCCAAAAAGATTGTGTTCACTGCACCCCAAAAAGGATGTTGTTCACTGCACCCCAAAAAGGATGTTGTTCACTCCACCCCAAAAAGATTGTGTTCACTGCACCCCACAAAGATTGTGTTCACTGCACCCCAAAAAGATTGTGTTCACTGCACCCCAAAAATGATTTTGTTCACTGCACCCCAAAAAGGATTTTGTTCACTGCACCCCAAAAAGGATGTTGTTCACTCCACCCCAAAAAGATTGTGTTCACTGCACCCCAAAAAGATTGTGTTCACTGCACCCCACAAAGGATTTTGTTCACTGCACCCCAAAAAGATTGTGTTCACTGCACCCCAAAAAGGATGTTGTTCACTGCACCCTAAAAAGGATTTTGTTCACTGCACCCCAAAAAGATTGTGTTCACTGCACCCCACAAAGGATTTTGTTCACTGCACCCCACAAAGATTGTGTTCACTGCACACCAAAAAGGATTGTGTTCACTGCACCCCAAAAAGATTTTGTTCACTGCACCCCAAAAAGATTGTGTTCACTGCAGCCCAAAAAGATTGTGTTCACTGCAGCCCAAAAAGATTGTGTTCACTGCAGCCCAAAAAGATTGTGTTCACTGCAGCCCAAAAAGATTGTGTTCACTGCAGCTCACACACAGAAAAATGGATGTGGATCACTGACACCTGCCTATCTCCAATCCCACACCACACAGCAATATCGATTGTAGTTTGTAGAACACAGTTTCCCTAAAATTCAGCAGACTCTGTCCCTAACAGGATTGAGAAGAGATCGTAGATCAGGATTGAGTGCAGATTCACCCCACCCCCCACACAGCAATATCGATTGTAGTTTGTAGAAGACACTGACCCTATAATTCAGCAGACTCTATCCCTAAAATGCCTACAACTCGCCCTGCCTAAACACTCCGACCTGTCCCTCAATTCTATCCGGACACAAATGGTTTTTTCCTGCCTATCTTTCCCTAATCAGCAGCCAGCACATTGATGTGTGCTCTGTCCCTTAGCTAAGCAGCAGAATGACGCTGCTGCGGCGGCTGCCTCGAACTTATAAAGACTTGGTCACATGCTTCAGACGGCCAATCACAGCTACTAAGACATTTGCAGGCATGGCTGGGATGGCTTAAGGCACACCAGTTAAACGATTGTTGATTGGCTGTTGAAAGCCCGCCATGAAAAGAGCGCCAAAGCATGCAAAACCCGGAAATAAAACGACCGAACACGGATTTTTACCCGAACATACAGTAAAGTGTCCGTGTCCGTGTTCGGGTAAAAAAAATCCAATTATTCGGTACGAACACGAATAATACAGTCCGTGTTCGCTCAACACTAGTGCAGACCGCTTAATTCATATTTATTATTAAAAACAAGTATTGTACTGACATGTAATTCATAAAATCAGGCATGGTAAAATCAGGCATGGTAAACCATGCATGGTGTAAGCATGATATGTGACCATAGCCAAATACAGGCAGCATAGATACAGTGGAAAGAGGACATGTAGGCAAACAACCGAGATGTCCATAGAGGGCAGATGATCCCCCAGAGTAAGGGAAGAAATGACTGACCTTGTATATTCAAAGTAGGATCCCTGCTTGCTAATGTAAATAAAACACTTGTATTGTGCAGACTGGACATATGCCCCATATATAGCAATGGGGACTGTTTCTTAGGGGAGAAAAAACATGAAGCTTTTTCTGTCCTGGAACAATGCCAACAACTTGGAAAGGGGAGTTATTAAAAAGCCATCTAAGACTCTGTTAGTCTTTGCAGGAGAGTAGTTTAGACAACCTTAAGCAGTCTGGGATAGAAAAAGATTTACTAGCTAAAAGACCCTGGTTTCCCTTTAACCCATGCATACCAAGTGTATTGGGTTACAAAAGTCAACAGATGTCCCTCCACTTAAAGAATTGGGGCATCCCCTCAAGTGATTAGGACAAGCCCAATCAGACGTAACCTGCTTTCTACATAATAGCTGAGGTACAGCCATATTTATTTTTGGAGTTTGATTTTATTTTTTGAGTCTGATTATATACATCCATCAGTTTAGGGGTTTAATTATTTCTAATAGAAATTTTTTATCATGTTAAACTGTACTGCATATTATATTTGAAATGTTTAATGTTAGTCATTCTGCCAAGTATCCACTAGATGGTGCTATCATCATCCGGTGTTAATTATTTTAATGCTAACTTATATTTTTACATTTTGCATGTCTGCGGTCATATATATATATATTTGCAGATCTTTTCCCCAATGTTTTCATTTTATTTTTGGGGCTTTTTAATCATATACATATATATATATATATATGTTACTTACATCCAAAAATGCAATACACTTGTTTGTACTGATACTTCCGGCCGATGGAACGCATCTGGGGTTACAGGTGATTTTCGGGTGCTGATATCCAGTTTACTCATTTCCAGCATTCTTGTTTATATAGGTGTGCTTGCATCAGTGGGTCATGCCTCTGATGATGTCAAATAATAATGAAACGCGTAACCAGGACCTGACGCTTGAAGCAAGTGTGCTACAAGCCTCAGCCATCCTGATCATTTTGATCTGATGCTTTTAAATATTGGATGTTTGTAAGTAAATTTTTTTTTTTATTAACCACTTGCCGACCGCCGCAAGTACATATACTGCGGCGGTCAGCCCCCCCCCCCCCCCCCGGGCAAAGTGACGTATCTGTACGTCACTCGCCCACGAGCCAATAGGGGGCGAGCGTGCACCACCCCTGCTCGTTCACAGGGATCTCCGCACGAGTGACCGGTGGCTCCGATGTCCGCCGGTCACTCGCGATCTCCCGCTGGAGAGGGAGAAAGGCAGGCGGCTAATGTAAACAAAGCTGCCTGTCATTTTCCCTGGTGTATCTGCAGAGATCATACGATCCTGCTATGTAGGATCGTATGTCTCTGTGGTTACATCAAAAGCCACGCCTCTTGACAGTTAGAAGCACGCCCCTAGGGACACACTTAACCCCTGGATCTCTAATAAAGTTAACCCCTTCCCTGCCAGTGTCATTTTTACAGTAACAGTGCATATTTATAGCACTGATTACTGTAGTAATGTCACTGGTACCTTCAAAAGTGTAAAAAATGTCAGTCAGGGGTCCGATCTGTCCCTCGCAATGTCGCAGTCCCGCAAAAAAAAAATTGCAGATCGCCGCCATTACTAGTTAAAAAAAAAAAACTATAAAAATTACATAAATCTTTCCCGTAGTTAGTAAACGCAATAACTTTTGCGCAAACCAATCAAAATACGCTTATTGCAATTTTTTTTACCAAAAATATGTAGCAGAAAAAAAAATTGGCCAAAAATGTTAAAACATTTTCATTTTTCCATTTTTTGGGGGGGAATTTCATGTAAAAAAATTTGAAAAATATTGTTATTTTTTCAAAATTGACGCTCTTTTTTTGTTTATAGCGCAAAAAATAAAAATCGCACAGGTGATCAAATACCACCAAAAGAAAGCCCTGTTTGTGGGACAAAAAGGAGGTCAATTTAATTTGGGTACAGCATCGCACGTCCGCGCAATTGTCCGTTAAATTCACACAGTGCCGAATTGCAAAATAGGCCCTGGTCTTTGAGCAGCCAAATCTTCCGGGGCTTAAGTGGTTAAAGAGATTGAGAATTGTATTATTTACTTCACTATGGGGTCTTTTGTTTCATTTACATTTTACTAAGCTGTTGCAATCTGGGAGTCGATTATGCTAATGTTCATTGGTCACAATGCCGGTTGCTTGAGCCATATACAGTATGATCTGGAGCCTGCTAATACAACTCAGATGAGAGCTGTAAACCTGATGTCCAGGGCAAAGCTTGGGTTTGTCCTGTGTTACGTGTGCATTTGACCACTCTATAATTTGAGGGTCCAACCCCTCTGGTAAAGAGACTTGCTAAAATCACTGTGGTGGACATTGTGTGTGTCTACTATCACACTGAAACTGGTGCAGGGCCTTCATTTGTCTCTCTAATTCAGCTATATGGACTTTAGTTGTTTCATATTATCAAATAAGTGCTGCTAAGTTTTTGATTTTGCAATCAACAAATTGATGCTTGCTGCTATTTTATGACTTTTCACTACTTCTAGCGCAGATAATTTTTGTATTGTATACTTGTGTAAAATTTGTGTATCCAAACTGCCTGCAACAATCAACCAATGCCCAGAAGGCCGCATCCCCTTTACTAGCAGGTTTGAAGGGTTACTAAAAGGCAGAAGGCAGGTAACCTAAAGCCTAACCTCATGTTTACTTTGCCTTTAAATAGTTTGTTTGGGCCAAGCTGGCTCAAATGTACTATTTCCTTCACCAACAGGTGCACTTGCTGTATCAGCTACATACAGTCTACCGTGCTGTGTTCCAGCAGTGGGATGTGATTTCCTGCCCTGCTTCTCGAAGAAAATCGACCAGGACTGAGCACTGCTATGCAATTCACAGAAAGCTTTGTATTCATTCTATGAATGAGGAAGGAAGCTTTGTATCAGAGGAAGCTTTGTATTCATTCATAGTAAACAGAGTTATATTCAAAGGCAGATAAAGACCAAGGTATAGTGACCAATCTGAGTGAAAAGAGGAAGTGAATGCATATGTGAAATTACAAAAGTCATTATTAATTACAAAAATCGAATGCTAAAAGTACAGAAACCACCTTCCGTCACCAATAAAACAGACAATGTTGTCTACAAAAACCGAAGGTGCCTCCAGGCACCACACTTACATACACTAAATAGAAAACCATAAGGTACAGCGTATCATGGGGACTGTATATTGATTCCACTTGGGCAATATCCTCTTAGTGATGCTGCAGGTAAATTTAGAGGGATATAGAGCAAACCATCTAAAGAAACTAGGAAACTCTCAACCAATGGAGGCTCAAATCATCCATTCACCACTGCAGCACCTCTACAGAGAGAAATACCAGGTGTAAATGTGAGACCAAATACATAAGGAGGAAAAAAACCCAAAGCACCGTCAGAAGGGATGGTTCTGCCTAACCCTTAAGTGTACCGGTGAAATATGTAATTTCGGCATTAATCACCTAACTGGAGTTTGTGAATGTCCATATTTAACTGACAGTGTCATAAATAAATCAACAGGTGTCCACATAGGGGCACTACTCGGTGTTCTTGAACATAAACATGAAGCAAAGTG
Organism: Pelophylax lessonae; assembly: GCF_965119305.1. Lineage (NCBI taxonomy): Eukaryota > Metazoa > Chordata > Amphibia > Anura > Ranidae > Pelophylax > Pelophylax lessonae. The sequence continues at coordinate 255,336,717 of NC_138771.1, read as the reverse complement.
GATAGGGTTAGAAAGCAGCAAGCAGCGGCAAGTAATGAACAGCAGGCTTTACCTGCCAGGACACGGAACATGTAGCAGAGAATTTCAGGCATAAAGAGGGAGACGTAGTGGATAGGGATGATCGAACAATTTGGGTCGACCATCGGTTCGACCCGAACATTGACTGTTCGAGGTTCCGAAAGTTCGGAATTCGGCAACCAGAACCGACCAAAATGCAATGGGACAGGAACTGGGCTTTAAAAGCCCGTGATTGGACCAGAACCAAACCATCAGTAAAAGCCAATTCAGGGGGCAGGAGAATGCTAGGAATGTGATTGGAGTGACTAGGGGGTCCAGAGGCCAATCATTAGTGAATACGCCCCCCAGTATATAAGATATCCCCGTCAAATCTCTACCATTTTAATACAGGGCTGTGGAAGAGAGTGGAAGCAGTTCTGTTACTTCTGTTTCAAAGTGTCATTTAGCAATTATTAGTATGAGGAAAGGGATATCTAGTGTAGTTAGGGTACTATTTTCCACTATAGTTAGATTTAATAATCTAGTTTCTGTAGGGAAAGTGTTAAGTGTAAGGAGACCGTAGTGTAGTGTAGGGTTAACTGACTTCCATGTCAGGGTGACCGCTATAGAGAAAAGATCGTTTCTCTTAGAACACTTACGGAACAGGATGGTGGCTTCACCCCTGTCATCCGGCTTTTTGTTGCAGGCGTTTATAGGGCTTTTTTGAGGACATGTTTGGAGTCAGGCATGACATCTGAACTTCTGTGTAGGGGTATATATGCACACACACATGTATGTATATATATTTTTTTTCAAATATAAATTTTATTCAGGAATTCAAAGTATATACATTAACATTTTCATATGCAATACATCGCCATTTTAACATTTATTGTAGCCACTTCTTTTGTACTTTACTTAACTTGTCTTCCTGCATTATTTTCTTTTTAATACCCCACCCTCCCCCCTCCCTCCCTCTATAACCCCTCCCCTCCATCCCCCAAAAAAAAAAAAAAATTATATGTTGTATTCAACCTTTTCCACGACCAGTGGTGTAGGGGTCCAGCTACCTCCTATATTTAATTTTCTTCAACTTGTCCTATTATAAATTGTTTCCCTTCCTCAGATACGATAAAATGGTTCCATGAGTCCCATATTTTTTTATATTTTTCCTGTCTTTTTTGTGATGAAGCAATTAGTTCTTCCATTCTCCCAATATCCTCGACCCTTTGTATCCACTCCATTATCGAGGGGGCTTGTGTTTTTTTCCATTTACCTGGAATGCATGCTTTTGCCGCATTCACCAGATAAGGGATAATACAACTTTTATATCTCCCCACTGGTATATCCGACACATGCAACAGAAAGAAGATCGGATTTTCTTCTATTTTATACTCCGTAAATTCTTGAATAATAGTTTTCACTCTCGACCAGAATGGTTTTATATTGGGACAGGTCCAGAGGATATGAAACAGTGTATATAAGGTATGTGTGAGGAGCATATGGTTATAGATTGCTATTAAGGGTCCCTGTATTTTAATAATACTTGTCTGACCTAACCAGGGCAAGCATACATAAGGTGTTCTGTGTAGGTGTCAGAACTAAGGTTCGGTTAGATGGTCAGTACAATAATTTAGGGATTCAGAAGTAAAATATAAATCATAGCAATTTATTATGAATAATATTTATGTTATTACAGTACCGTACAGATATTGGCTTAGCCTAATTATATATGACCAGTATAAACATAGAAAACAAAAAAACAAGACATACAACGTGAAACATTTAAACATTTAACAGGGTACCGGCCGGTGCATAATGAAATACATCATTAGGGTATTGGTAATCAAATGTAATTATTCTTAGTGGTAGATTCCGTTTCTGTATCCTCCTATGATGTGTGTCTGTGGACTTGTGGGGGGAAGTTTGATAATCAGCTTTTTATGCTTGATATAGCAGAGTGGGTAAGTGGTGGGTGGCTGCGGTAATTTTTTCTCCACTTGATAGCATTTACACTGTCCGAGGGTATGGCAGTATTCTTTTCCTCTTTGCTCCTGAGTCTATGTTGTGACTCGTGGTTAGGTCGGCAATTGCCTAGATTTCCAGCTATTACCCTCTCAAAGTGTAAATGAAGTGTCAGGTTTCAGCGGCTCAGAGGCTTGGGGGATGGTTCATTAGTGTGTTTGGTATGTCCTTAGTAAGTTTGTTATTAAGGAGATCTTGCAGAGTATCTAGACATCTCCTTTTGTATTGGCGGCATTTGATGGAGGGGTGTCAGGCGGTTTTAAGTGAAACACCGTTTCTTGGGGACTATGCAGAGTGTGTATCTGTGTTTATACATGTGGGGATAGTTCCAGTATATGGCTCAGTCTCATCAGAGACACTCTGTCAGCCGGGTGGCTGATTCTTCACCCCTCTTCCTGGACGGTGTAGTGTTTCCACTTACCTGACCTTGATCTCCTTGCCGCGCCGCTCTGCTTCCTGTCCTCCGCTACGATGCCGCTGAAGTGCCCGGTTCGTGTGCTGATCCCGATCCGCCGGCTCCCGTTAACTCCTCCGCCGTCCATGTCTGTGACACTGCTCGTTGCACTGGTCGGTGAAGATGACGTCAATGCGTTTCGCTTCTCCGATTGGCGTAGCTTCGTCTGGACGTAACCTAACCCGCCTCCTGTGCCCTCTAAATACGTGTCTTCACAGGTGATCGGGTTAAACATTGATTGGATACTCAGGGGGTTCTTGTGATTTTGAGTTACACATCGGGTGATTTATTGAATAAAGGGCTTTAAACCTTCTTGTACTTTAAGCATGGCATAATTTATTGGTCATTTCCACAGGTTGACTCAGTCCTGAATTATCTCATTTTGTTAGTCATGTTCCCATAGTTACCATTAAATTTCGGTAAAAAAGTGTTTCCTCTTTTTAGTTTTTGTTATTTTTATTCTAGTTTTGACATAGGGATGGATTTGTGTTGGATTACTTAGTTCTATCCTCTCTTCATCATAAAAGGGGCTTATTTCTTCAAAGTATGGTCTTTTAATACTTTGTTCACAACATTTTTTCTGATGGGGGAATTTAATTCCCTTTTTCCCTTGGTTTTGTTAGGGTGTAGCAGTTCTTGTTATCTTTCCAGGAATACCTGTAAGTTCATTTCTGTATTCAACCCTATGGGGGTGAGGCTATTTAGATTAAATATCCACCATTTTTCTTTTTGCAATAATATTCAGTCAAAGTCGCCTCTTCTGGGTGATATTTTTAGTTCATATATTCCTTTGATTTTTGTATCTTGTAAATTTCCATTGTGGTACTGGGTGTAGTGTCTGGCTAGAGGTTTATCCGGATTCTTTTCCCGTATCTCTCTCATATGCTCACCAATGCGTGTTTTTAGTTGTCTTTTTGTTTTTCCAATGTAATTTTTCTTGCATGGGCATGTAATCATATAGATTACTTTTGTTGTCGCACAATTTATTAGATTACGGATTTTATATTCTCTTTCCCCTGTAGCGTCATGGAAGGTGTCTGTCCTGTCTATGAATGGGCAGATTTGACATCTACCGCATGCGAACATGCCTTTACTTCTTGGGGTTTTCATTAGCCAGGTCTCATCTACTTCCTTTGAGAATTCGGATCTGGTCAGAATGTCTTTCAGATTTCTTGCTCGTTTTGCCACCATGTTCGGGTTGGGGCCTACTATCTCTTTTATAGTTGGTGTGTTGTTTAGGATGCCCCAGTGTTTCTTTAGGGTCTCACGTACCGCTTCCCTTTGCGTTCCATATTGTGTAATGATTCTTGTTGTTCCGATGGCGTCTTTTTTCACTGGGCTTTTTCTTGTCAGGAGATCTTTTCGTTCTCGTTTGCTTGCTTTTTCTTTAGCTTTTCTCAGTTGTTTGTGCGAGTACCCTCTCTCTCGGAATCTCCTATAGAGATCTTTGCTTTCTTCGTAGTAGTCGTTCTGTTTTGTACAATTCCGTTTGATTCTTAGGAATTGGCCTGTAGGTATTCCGTTTTTTAGCCATTGAGGATGGTGGCTGTCAGCTTTCAGTAAGGTGTTTGCTGCTGTCGCTTTACGAAAAGTGTTTGTTATTAGTTTGTTATCTTGTTTGCTGATCCATAGGTCTAGGAATGATATCTTGGTTTGGTCATAGGTGTAGGTTAGATGTATGTTCCGGTCGTTTATGTTGAGGGTTTGGATAAATGTGTGCAATGTCTCAATGTCCCCTTTCCAGACCAATAGCACATCATCTATATACCTTAGCCAAGTGTGTGCATGTTTTTTGTATATTTCATTTGGGTATACTAGTTCCTCTTCCCATAGACCGAGGTGTAAACATGCGTAAGCCGGCGCCCAGGATGCTCCCATAGACGTACCTTGGATCTGTTTGTAATATCTGGAGAGAAATTGGAAATTGTTGTTGTCTAGAGCAAATCTGATAAGATCAGTTAGAAATTCATTTTGGTGGCTAAATTCTGCATAATGCTTTTCCAGGAAGCTTTCCACCGCTCGAATTCCCCATTCATGGGGTATTGATGTATATAGGGATTCGACATCTATTCCGACTAGCCAGGTTTGGTCTTCTATTGTTATTCTGTCGGTCTTTTCCAGTACATCTCTCGTGTCTTGGACATAGGACTCAAGGTTTGTAACCATTTCCTTTAGTAGTGCATCTAAATATTTTCCTATCTTCTCTAGTGGTCCGTTGATTGCTGATATGATCGGTCTTCCGGGGGGGTCCATTAGGGATTTGTGCACTTTTGCTTTAGGTAGAAAAAGCACAACAAAATCTGAAAAAAACGAAGCAGTCAAAATACAAAAGAGACATTGAAGACTGGGAAAAGGGCCAAATATTTGATTTAACAAGAAGGCGTAGACGATACAGATCAAGACAAAGAGGCTCAAGGTCAAGATCAAGAGGTGACCCCAACTCAAGCGAAACAGATGAGGAAGGACTACGTAAATCGGTGACTTTTTTGGTACCCGGGGAGGAGCCAGGCAGGGAAATAGAAACCCGATTGGAACACCCAGGCCCCTCCCAGAGCAATGCCAGACAAAGAGACCAGACAAAACGAAGAGGTGGACCAAAAACGAGGAGCCAAAGGAATTAAACACAAACAATATGCAAGAAACACCGATAGACGACATGAAGATCATAAATCTGTCAGATTTTAAATTGGAAAAACGTCATAGAACACTACTACAAAGAGGCCTGTCATTTTCACCCAAGGCAACAATGGATGAATTTACAGTATTCAAGGACATAGTACTTTTCCTACGTAAAGTTTATCTACGATCACTATACAGAAACCAAATAACACCAGAAGAAAATGATGAACCCCAAGATGAAAACGATAAGAAAATCCTAGAAATCCTCAATTCACTGCTACAAGAAAACGAGGACACCTCACAAGAAGACCACCATGAAAGATTCAGGAAATCCAACATACGGATAAAATCCCTCAACATGCCCCAACTACACAAGAATAAATGGATAAGCGTCTTCCTTGATCAAATACGAACAGATCTACACAAAATCGACTGGTCATACATAGGAGGAGACAACATATCTAAAGAAGAGCGACAAGCTATCAGGGAACTAAACGAGTCAAAAAACATCGTAATAAAACGAAGCGATAAAGGAGGCAATGTTGTCCTAATGGATGCAATTAAATATGAAAAAGAAGCCCTCCGACTACTGAATGCAACAGATACATATATGAGATTAGAGAACAACCCATTCCCTGAAGTTGTAAAGGAACTTAATGAAAAAATTAAATGGGCCAAAGAGGAAGGCCTACTTTCTAAACAAGAGGCCGAATATATCAGTGTGAAGGACTATAACATCCCGGTCTTCTATATAATCCCAAAAGTGCACAAATCCCTAATGGACCCCCCCGGAAGACCGATCATATCAGCAATCAACGGACCACTAGAGAAGATAGGAAAATATTTAGATGCACTACTAAAGGAAATGGTTACAAACCTTGAGTCCTATGTCCAAGACACGAGAGATGTACTGGAAAAGACCGACAGAATAACAATAGAAGACCAAACCTGGCTAGTCGGAATAGATGTCGAATCCCTATATACATCAATACCCCATGAATGGGGAATTCGAGCGGTGGAAAGCTTCCTGGAAAAGCATTATGCAGAATTTAGCCACCAAAATGAATTTCTAACTGATCTTATCAGATTTGCTCTAGACAACAACAATTTCCAATTTCTCTCCAGATATTACAAACAGATCCAAGGTACGTCTATGGGAGCATCCTGGGCGCCGGCTTACGCATGTTTACACCTCGGTCTATGGGAAGAGGAACTAGTATACCCAAATGAAATATACAAAAAACATGCACACACTTGGCTAAGGTATATAGATGATGTGCTATTGGTCTGGAAAGGGGACATTGAGACATTGCACACATTTATCCAAACCCTCAACATAAACGACCGGAACATACATCTAACCTACACCTATGACCAAACCAAGATATCATTCCTAGACCTATGGATCAGCAAACAAGATAACAAACTAATAACAAACACTTTTCGTAAAGCGACAGCAGCAAACACCTTACTGAAAGCTGACAGCCACCATCCTCAATGGCTAAAAAACGGAATACCTACAGGCCAATTCCTAAGAATCAAACGGAATTGTACAAAACAGAACGACTACTACGAAGAAAGCAAAGATCTCTATAGGAGATTCCGAGAGAGAGGGTACTCGCACAAACAACTGAGAAAAGCTAAAGAAAAAGCAAGCAAACGAGAACTAAAAGATCTCCTGACAAGAAAAAGCCCAGTGAAAAAAGACGCCATCGGAACAACAAGAATCATTACACAATATGGAACGCAATGGGAAGCGGTACGTGAGACCCTAAAGAAACACTGGGGCATCCTAAACAACACACCAACTATAAAAGAGATAGTAGGCCCCAACCCGAACATGGTGGCAAAACGAGCAAGAAATCTGAAAGACATTCTGACCAGATCCGAATTCTCAAAGGAAGTAGATGAGACCTGGCTAATGAAAACCCCAAGAAGTAAAGGCATGTTCGCATGCGGTAGATGTCAAATCTGCCCATTCATAGACAGGACAGACACCTTCCATGACGCTACAGGGGAAAGAGAATATAAAATCCGTAATCTAATAAATTGTGCGACAACAAAAGTAATCTATATGATTACATGCCCATGCAAGAAAAATTACATTGGAAAAACAAAAAGACAACTAAAAACACGCATTGGTGAGCATATGAGAGAGATACGGGAAAAGAATCCGGATAAACCTCTAGCCAGACACTACACCCAGTACCACAATGGAAATTTACAAGATACAAAAATCAAAGGAATATATGAACTAAAAATATCACCCAGAAGAGGCGACTTTGACCAAATATTATTGCAAAAAGAAAAATGGTGGATATTTAATCTAAATAGCCTCACCCCCATAGGGTTGAATACAGAAATGAACTTACAGGTATTCCTGGAAAGTTAACAAGAACTGCTACACCCTAACAAAACCAAGGGAAAAAGGGAATTAAATTCCCCCATCAGAAAAAATGTTGTGAACAAAGTATTAAAAGACCATACTTTGAAGAAATAAGCCCCTTTTATGATGAAGAGAGGATAGAACTAAGTAATCCAACACAAATCCATCCCTATGTCAAAACTAGAATAAAAATAACAAAAACTAAAAATACACATGTTCTTTAAAACCAGTATATGAGTCAATGTCTTTGTTGTTAGTGAAATCTCAATACCCAGTCATGTCCAAATGTCTTTCCCCCCCCCCCCCCCCCCGAATCTGTTTCCAAGAAAAACTGTATGGAATGACAAATAAGTAAATCTGCCATACATGAACAGATATGTGGCAATATCGTCCATAAAAACAGGGAAAGAGGAAACACTTTTTTACCGAAATTTAATGGTAACTATGGGAACATGACTAACAAAATGAGATAATTCAGGACTGAGTCAACCTGTGGAAATGACCAATAAATTATGCCATGCTTAAAGTACAAGAAGGTTTAAAGCCCTTTATTCAATAAATCACCCGATGTGTAACTCAAAATCACAAGAACCCCCTGAGTATCCAATCAATGTTTGACCCGATCACCTGTGAAGACACGTATTTAGAGGGCACAGAAGCTACGCCAATCGGAGAAGCGAAACGCGTTGACGTCATCTTCACCGACCAGTGCAACGAGCAGTGTCACAGACGTGGACGGCGGAGGAGTTAACGGGAGTCGGCGGATCGGGATCAGCACACGAACTGGGCACTTCAGCGGCATCGTAGCGGAGGACAGGAAGCAGAGCGGCGCGGCAAGGAGATCAAGGTCAGGTAAGTGGAAACACTACACCGTCCAGGAAGAGGGGTGAAGAATCAGCCACCCGGCTGACAGAGTGTCTCTGATGAGACTGAGCCATATACTGGAACTATCCCCACATGTATAAACACAGATACACACTCTGCATAGTCCCCAAGAAACGGTGTTTCACTTAAAACCGCCTGACACCCCTCCATCAAATGCCGCCAATACAAAAGGAGATGTCCAGATACTCTGAAAGATCTCCTTAATAACAAACTTACTAAGGACATACCAAACACACTAATGAACCATCCCCCAAGCCTCTGAGCCGCTGAAACCTGACACTTCATTTACACTTTGAGAGGGTAATAGCTGGAAATCTAGGCAATTGCCGACCTAACCACGAGTCACAACATAGACTCAGGAGCAAAGAGGAAAAGAATACTGCCATACCCTCGGACAGTGTAAATGCTATCAAGTGGAGGAAAAATTACCGCAGCCACCCACCACTTACCCACTCTGCTATATCAAGCATAAAAAGCTGATTATCAAACTTCCCCCCACAAGTCCACAGACACACATCATAGGAGGATACAGAAACGGAATCTACCACTAAGAATAATTACATTTGATTACCAATACCCTAATGATGTATTTCATTATGCACCGGCCGGTACCCTGTTAAATGTTTAAATGTTTCACGTTGTATGTCTTGTTTTTTTGTTTTCTATGTTTATACTGGTCATATATAATTAGGCTAAGCCAATATCTGTACGGTACTGTAATAACATAAATATTATTCATAATAAATTGCTATGATTTATATTTTACTTCTGAATCCCTAAATTATTGTACTGACCATCTAACCGAACCTTAGTTCTGACACCTACACAGAACACCTTAGATATGAAACAGTGTACCCACTTCTCTTCCGCATCTCCAGCAGAGATCGGATTCCCTCGGGTACCAACTATGCATTTTCTTAGGTGTAATATACCATCTTGTTATGAGCTTGTAATTCAGCTCTTGAATTTTCGTACAGCTAGATGGTTTAAAAGTAAATCTCAATATCCTCTGGATCTGTTCATTTGTCAGATCGCATTCCAAATCCCTACCCCACTTTTCCATCCATGGTATCTCCGGCTGCTCTTCCGGATTCGTTAGTAGCCCATAAGCGATTGATAATGTATGTAATAGGACTCCTGGCTTCACACAATATTGTTCAAATCTCGTTAATGTTCTACCAAAATTTTCCGGATTTGGTATTGAAGCCACATAGTGATGCAGTTGGATTGCTTGCCAAAAGGGCATATTATATATTCCCATTCTATCAGTCAATTGATTAATTGCAGGCCACTTATTTTGAATAAAAAAAAACAACGCCTGTTCCTGTTTCTTCTCCCTCAATGTAGTAAACTGTCTCTCATCTAAGCCCGGAATAAACTGGGGGTTACCCAGTATTGGAAATAAGGGGGACTCATTCGTTGTCAATTTAGTAAATGTATTCAATTGCTTACATATTCGTAATGTATTTCCTATTATTAAATGATTTTTCAGGTCTTTAGGTAGTGCCTGGTAGCACCATATCGCTCTCTTCAGATCTACCTCCGTTTGCGCTTGTTCAATTTGTACCCAGAGTTTATTTTCCGAATGGTGCCACCAATCCAGTACTCTAGCCATCTGAATAGCCTGATAATATGCCTGTATATCCGGGAGTGCAAGGCCTCCCTTTTTCTTTGGTAAAGTTAGAATTCGACGTGCTATTCGTGGTTTTTTATGGGTCCATATATATTTCACAAATAGGGAATGTACTGCTTTAAAAAAAAACACTCGGGATCCTAACCGGCCATGCTCGCATCAGGTACAGGAATTTTGGCAAAACAGTCATCTTTAATAGATTACATTTGCCAAACCACGAATGCATCCCACCATGCCATTGTTCCAATAATCTCCTGGTCATTGCGATTAAGGGTAATAGATTAAGATCGTACACCTGTGTTAATTTAGCCGGTATATATGTCCCCAGATATCTCACCGCCTCATCCTTCCACTTAAAGCCAAAACTGCTTTTCAATACGTTTACTTGGGACCTAGGTATCCCTATTCCCATTGCCTCTGACTTTCCAAAATTAATTTTCAAGTATGACATGGCGCCAAATTTTTTAAACTCTTGTATCAGGTTCGGCAGTGAGATACTCGGGTTCGTCAGAGAAAACAATAAATCGTCCGCATAGGCCGCAATTTTGTATTGTTTCTCCTTCATCCTTACTCCCTCAATATCTTGGTTTAGTCGGATTCTGCATAGAAATGGCTCTAATGTCAAAGCAAAAAGAAGGGGTGATAATGGACATCCTTGTCTTGTGCCGTTTCTTATTGGGAATGCATCTGATAACATACCATTTGCTTTCACTCTAGCTATTGGCTCTGTATAAACTCTAGTTATATTTCCTAACATCTCTTTCCCCAAACCGATGTACTTGAGCACAGAAAACAGAAAAGGCCATCCCACCCGATCAAATGCCTTCTCTGCATCCGTGCTCAGCACCACGCAAGGGGTCTTTTTTTCCTTTACTAATTGTAATAGATTGAGGATTCTTGTGGTATTATCTTTCGCTTCCCTTGATGTCATAAATCCCACCTGATCTAAATGCACTAAACTTGGGAGGTATCTTGCCAATCTGTTTGCCAGAATTTTAGTAAATATCTTTAAATCCACATTCAGCAAAGATATTGGTCTATAGCTGCTACATGAAGATGGGTCCTTTCCCTCTTTTAATATCAACGAGATATGAGCTGTAAGTGTATCTCTAGTTAACTTTCCGTCTAGATCCGATACATTATATAACCTTGCTAAATATGGGCCTAGAATATGAAACAGCGACTGATAATATTGTGTCGTTAGACCATCTGGTCCTGGCGCTTTCCCCGGCTTCCTTGATTTAAGTGCTTGCTGTATCTCCTCTATAGTATTCCTCTCTTCTAGGGATTCCCGCTCTACCTCTGTTAATTTGGGTAATTGTGATTGAGCTATAGATCTTTCAATATCCTGTAGAGAGGGCGGAGTTTCTTTTAGGTTATATAATGAGGTATAATATTTCTCAAATTCCGCTGTTATTTGTGTTGGTAAGGTTTTCTTAACCCCTTCTGCCGTGACGATATGTGGTATATACAACCTCAATTTCTGCCCCTGTATAGACCTTGCGAGTAATTTTCCGCATTTATTACCTGCTTTATAATTCAGTTTACGACACCTTTGTATGGCGGCTTTGGCCCTATATTGCAACAGATCCGTTATCTGCTTTCTAATCAATGTCAACTCTCTCATTGTTATTTCTGATAGGGTTTGTTTGTGCTCCATCTCCATCAAGCTAAGTTTTTCTAAAAGTTGTGACAACAGCTCGTTCCTCTCCCTTTTTATGCGCGCACCATGCTTGATAAAGATACCTCTCAGCACCGTCTTATGAGCCTCCCATAGGGTTCCCATTCTACAATCGGGCTGATCATTTATCTCGAAGAAGACTTTCATCTCCTCCGACACTTCCTTTGATATCTCTTCCCTTTGTAATAAGTCCTCGTTTAACCTCCAGAAACGCCTTCTCTGTGAGGGATTTGATGTTAAGCTATACGTTATTGATATAAGTGCATGATCTGACCATATAATACTATCTATATTAGTTTTTTTCACCGCCTGTAACTGAGTATGGGGTATAAAAAAAAAAGTCAATTCTAGAATAATTCTTATGTGGCATTGAATAGAATGTATATTCTTTTTCCGAAGGGTGTTGTAAACGCCATACATCAATCAATTGAGCTTTATATAGCGCCCTTAATATCCGTTTGCTCATTCCGGGTGTAAGAGCGGTATTCCCAAAGGATGTATCTAATGCTGGTGTCAATGGTATGTTAAAGTCCCCTCCCAAAATTAATTGACCCTCTGTAAAGCTCACAAGTTCGGCTAGAGTCCTAGAAATGAATGTGTCTTGTCGATTATTAGGTGCATATACTGTTGCCAGCCTTACCTGTATTTCCCCTATCAATCCCTTAACAAATAGGAATCTTCCATCTGGGTCATGTCTACTATCCTGAAAGGTCCATGGTACACAATTTGCTATAAGTATGGAGACTCTACGTGACTTTGCTTGCGTATAGGCAGAATGGTATGTATGTGGGAAAAATCTATTTTTAAGATAAAATATTTTATCTGTCCTAAAATGTGTTTCTTGTATTAATGCGATACTAGTTTTAAAACGTCTCAATTCTGCTAGTAACGTGTGTCTCTTTTCTGGCATATTTAATCCCTTAACATTATAGGAAATAATTTTCAATTCCTCCATCACTGGTCGCTAAAACCCAAATAAAACAAAAAGAAAAAAAAAAAACCCTCCCTTCAACCCACTGGCGAGTGAGAGAAATCGGTCCCTATTAAGGGGTCGAGTCTCTCTCCCATCACTTAAAATAGCGTCCCTATCCTCAACTCACACGGCACTTTTCGGTGCCCCCTGTGTGTAAAAAAAAAAATAGAGGCGTGCCCCAGAGTGGCCCTCCGTGTGCTCTCCAATACCTCATCCCTTTATCTTATTTTTACTATATCCTCCTAATGCACCCTCCTAAGACACCGTCAGATTTGCCCTAGTCCTCCGCATGTACTTCAACTTGCCTCCCCTGCATCCCTCCTTAAATTCAGAAACAAAACCCGGAGGGGCTGGAAGGAATGGAAAGTTTCACCACCAATTTTCCCCTATTTAACCGTCCAGGGAGTGGAAGGAGAGAGAAAAAAAAAAATTATATAATTCCCCCTTACTTGTGTAATATATTTGTAAAATTTAATACGAAGGGTAGGAAATATATATATAAAAATTAAAAAACTATTTCCTCCCTAATGTGCCAAGAAAAAAAAAAAAACCCTTGGTGTAATCTAGATATCAAAGTTAATACGAAGGGTAGGAAATATTAAAGACAGATTATTTCCTCCCTAATGTGCAAAAAAAAAAAAAAAAAAGAAGACACACACATCCTACTCGTGAATTAATTTACCTTCCCTTAGTGACACTTTTAAAATAGTTTATAAATAATTTCTCTTTCTTCCCCCTACCCCACCTTACCTATCTCTCCATTCCTCCTTCCCCCAACCCGGTAGTAACCAATCCATAAGTAAACATACAATTCTTCAGTTCAAATACTGTCTTATATATGTACATAAGTTCCTCTAGTTCCATACCTCCTAGTTCAATTCCCCTTCCCATAAACGAGAAGGGAGGGGGAGGAAGGAAGGAAGAAAAAAAGAAAAAAAAAGAAAAAAAAATTATATAATTCCCCCTTACTTGTGTAATATATATGTAAAATTTAATACGAAGGGTAGGAAATATATATATATAAAAATTAAAAAACTATTTCCTCCCTAATGTGCAAAGAAAAAAAAAAACCCTTACTTGTGTAATCTAGATATCAAAGTTAATACGAAGGGTAGGAAATATTAAAGACAGATTATTTCCTCCCTAATGTGCTGAAAAAAAGAAAAAAAAAAGGAAAAAAAATTCTCCCCTTACTTGTGTAATCTAGATATCAAAATTAATACGAGGGGTAGGAAATATTAAAAAAAAAATATTTCCTCCCTAATGTGCCAGGAATATATATATATATATATATATATATATATATTCCCCCTTACTTATGTAATATAGATATAAGAATTTAATACAGAGGGTAGGAAATCTTAAGAAAAAAAATTATATCCTCCCTAATGTATCAAAAAAAAAAAAAGGATTATTTTCTCCCTGGTGTATAGGAGGGGAAGAAAAAATAACCACCCCACTAGCAAGGAGAGTCCCCCTAATTTAATGACTGTGCTTCCTTATCTTCTCTCTTCCTTTACTACAGTTTCTGGTTTCCTCTCTTGCTGTTGAGCCTGTGCATAAAACCTTTCTTTAGGTATCCAATCCAGCCAGTTTGCCACATGTATGGGGTCGGTCCCTATAAACTGAAAGAAAGCCATCCTGTCCTGGTATGTCCTGAGGTTAAAATATCGGCCATCCCTACGGAACGGAACGGAGAGGGGAAATCCCCATCTATAGGTGCACCCTGCTTTCCTTGCTAAGTCCAGTAACGGTCTTAATAATGCTCTTCTCCGCAATGTTCCTCTGGCGATATATGAATATACTTTAACCGGTGTTCCTTCCACGTTTATATCTTGTGCTTCCCAGGCTAACCTTAAGATAGACTCTTTATGTGTGTAGTGGTGCAATCTACAAATTACGTTTCTTGGTCTCTTCGCATCCTTACTTCTAGGGCCTAGGGTTCTGTGTATCCTTTCTATTTCCAAATGATCAGGATATTTATCCCTCAGAACCTGTTTAAAGATCTTTTCCGCTACTTCAGGCAGTCTTTCATTATTTATAGTTTCCGGCACCCCCCGTATTCTCAAATTATTACGTCGGCTTCGATTTTCTATTTCTTCAAGCTGGAGTTGTAATGTATCTTCTATCTCCCTCTGTGTGTCTCTTGTTAGCTCTAAAGATGTCACTTTTTCTTCTATGATTTTTCTGGTGGCTATCTCCTCTGCTAGGCATGCTGTGATATTTTGTATGTCCTTTTTTACTCCTTGCATTTCTTTTTGATGTACTTCTTCTATTTTACTGATCATTTGTATTATATCACCTTTTGTTGGTAAGGCCTGGAGCATGGCTTTAAGCTCCAAATTCTGAGTGAAGGCTTGTGCATGTATACAAGGGACAGGGTTCTCTCTTTGTCCGTTCCTTGGACTTTCAGAGCAGCTTTCTGATGCAGGGGAGGTAGCTACTGAATTAAGTGTATCCCCTGACTCCGGGCTTGTCATGGCGCTGTTCCCACAGGCTTCCACTCTTGCCCCTCTTGGTGTTTTCTGGCTATTGGTGAGGAATCGTACAATTTCTCCTTCTGGTCTGCTTGTCTGCACCTTTACTGCGCTCTTCTTTCCTTTACGTTTTTTAGTAAGCGTCATCCTCTCCTCTTTTCCACCTATTTTATAGTATAATCTTTATTTATTAGACTTCAATATTGTCACTCCAATAACCAGCCCTTTAAGGCTTTGGCCTTCCTTCACTCCAACAATACAGGAGTAATCTTCCTCCCAGTTTTTAATTCACCCTCCCATAGCTCTCTTCAGGCAGAATCCTATATTACAGTCCTTTCTTTTGAGATCATTAATTCAAACAGGTTCTGCTGCCCCTCTTATGCTTATACGATATAGAAAGGAATAGTGGGAATTATCTCATCTCCCCACATCTCCTCCTTCCTGTAGTCCACAAATGTTCACATCCCTTATTGTACACCAGGGGATAAGAGAGATAAAGAAAAAAAGCTGTTCACTTCCCCAATCAAGCTTGCCAGTATAGAGGGGCAGTAAGGCGGGTTGGGCTTATTCCAGCTTCTATGCCGGCTGTTCAAGTCTATTTAGTCCCAGACTAATGCTCCATCCCTGGAACCCACCTGCCCTTCACTCATAGAGCAGCCCTCCAGTAAAATTGCAGCGTTACTCTTAGGTCTATGTGCTCACTTCCCTGTACCTCCGATCCTGGCGGCTGACAATCCACATATACAGTTTATGAAGAAGCAGGGCACCTCACTCACTGACCACAAGTAACGGGTATCTTGATGGGATCCTTTGATAAGGAGCAGTGGTAATGCGAATTAGCTGGTCCGCCCGACCTCCTCTGTCTGCTCCACCAGTCTGCCAACCAGGTATCCGGTGCCCCTTTCCTTCCTCTATAGCTCGCGCTCACGGAGGGGTATAGGCTTGATCTTCGATCCGGCAGTCAGTCCCTCATTCAAATCTCGGCGTCTCACGAGGCTTTAGCGGGAGAGGTGTTTTCGCCGAAATGGAGAGTCTCGCAGCATGCGATCACATGACCACTTCCGGGCACGCCTCCCTCCCCCATATGTATATATACACATATATAGGTGTGAAAGTAGCAGAAACCTATGCGCTAATGAAATAATTAACACCCATATGGCTTCTCTGCTATAACACCTATATATGTGTATGTGTATAAATACATATAAGTGTGTGTGTATATATATATATATATACCCCTATACAGAATTTCAGATGTTTTGCCTGCCTCCAAAGACCCCCAAAAAATGCCCAAAAAAAAAAAACGCCTGCTGCAAAAACACACCTGGGCATTTTTGTAGCTGGCGTTTTTTTGGGCGTCTTTGGAGGCAGGGATAACATCTGTACTTCTGTGTAGGGGTATATATACACACACACAAACGTATGTATATATATATATATATATACACATACACATATATAGGTGTGAAAGTAGCAGAAACCTATCCTTGCGCTAATGAAATAATTAACACCCATATGGCTTCTCTGCTATAACACCTATATATGTGTATGCGTATAAATACATATAAGTGTGTTGTGTGTATATATACCCCTATACAGAATTTCAGATGTTTTGCCTGCCTCCAAAGACCCCCAAAAAATGCCCAAAAAAAACGCCTGCTGCAAAAACACACCTGGGCGTTTTTGTAGCTGGCGTTTTTTTGGGCGTCTTTGGAGGCAGGCATAACATCTGTACTTCTGTGTAGGGGTATACAGTGGGTACGGAAAGTATTCAGACCCCCTTAAATTTTTCACTCTTTGTTATATTGCAGCCATTTGCTAAAATCATTTAAGTTCATTCTTCTTCCTCATGAATGTACACATAGCACCCCATACTGACAGAAAAACACAGAATTGTTGACATTGTTGCAGATTTATTAAAAAAGAAAAACTGAAATATCACATGGTCCTAAGTATTCAGACCCTTTGCTGTGACACTCATATATTTAACTCAGGTGCTTTCCATTTCTTCTGATCATCCTTGAGATGGTTCTACACCTTCATTTGAGTCCAGCTGTGTTTGATTATACTGATTGGACTTGATTAGGAAAGCCACACACCTGTCTATATAAGACCTTCCAGATCACAATGCATGTCAGAGCAAATGAGAATCATGAGGTCAAAGGAACTGCCTGAAGAGCTCAGAGACAGAATTGTGGCAAGGCACAGATCTGGCCATGGTTACAAAAAGATTTCTGCTGCACTTAAGGTTCCTAAGAGCACAGTGGCTCCATAATCCTCAAATGGAAGACGTTTGGGACGACCAGAACCCTTCCTAGAGCTGGCCGTCCGGCCAAACTGAGCTATCGGGGGAGAAGAGCCTTGGTGAGAGAGGTAAAGAAGAACCCAAAGATCACTGTGGCTGAGCTCCAGAGATGCAGTCAGGAGATGGGAGAAAGTTGTAGAAAGTCAACCATCACTGCAGCCCTCCACCAGTCGGGGCTTTATGGCAGAGTGGCCCGACGGAAGCCTCTCCTCAGTGTAAGACACATGAAAGCCCGCATGGAGTTTGCTAAAAAAAACACCTGAAGGACTCCAAGATGGTGAGAAATAAGATTCTCTGGTCTGATGAGACCAAAATAGAACTTTTTGGCCTTAATTCTAAGCAGTATGTGTGGAGAAAACCAGGCACTGCTCATCACCTGTCCAATACAGTCCCAACAGTGAAGTATGGTGGTGGCAGAATCATGCTGTGGGGGTGTTTTTCAGCTGCAGGGACAGGACGACTGGTTGCAATCGAGGGAAAGATGAATGCGGCCAAGTACAGGGATATCCTGGACAAAAACCTTCTCCAGAGTGCTCTGGACCTCAGACTGGGCCGAAGGTTTACCTTCCAACAAGACAATGACCCTAAGCACACAGCTAAAATAACGAAGGAGTGGCTTCACAACAACTCCGTGACTGTGCTTGAATGGCCCAGCCAGAGCCCTGACTTAAACCCAATTGAGCATCTCTGGAGAGACCTAAAAATGGCTGTCCACCAACGTTTACCATCCAACCTGACAGATCGCATTTAGCTGACTTGGAGGGCCGATACGTGCATTCTCCTTCCCCAGACCTGTTGGCACAAATAAAACTCCACACCAGAGCGGTTGAACAGATTTGTCGCGAGCAAGCCAATTATAAAATGTTTTTCTGTAAATAATGGGCCTTTGAACACGGCGAAAAACCGACTACTTGGCACACCTAGATGCTAGACCCCCAGTGGTTATCACTCTTCACCAGTCTATGTCGGGTGACCCTACAGATCCAGCGTTTGTTGTGGAGGAATTTGCCTCTTTCTTCAGTGGGGTTTCTGGAGAGGATCTGCAAGGAGGAATGGCAGAGGATCCCCAAATCCAGGTGTGAAAGACTTGTTGCATCTTTCCCAAAAAGACTCCTGGCTGTATTAGATCAAAAGGGGGCTTCTACTAAATACTGAGCAAAGGGTCTGAATACTTAGGACCATGTGATATTTCAGTTTTTCTTTTTTAATAAATCTGCAACAATGTCAACAATTCTGTGTTTTTCTGTCAGTATGGGGTGCTATGTGTACATTCATGAGGAAGAAGAATGAACTTAAATGATTTTAGCAATTGGCTGCAATATAACAAAGAGTGAAAAATTTAAGGGGGTCTGAATACTTTCCGTACCCACTGTATATACACACACACATGTATGTATATATACACATACACATATATAGGTGTGAAATTAGCAGAAACCTATGCTTGCGCTAATTAAATAATTAACACCCATATGGCTTCTCTGCTATAACACCTATATATGTGTATGTGTATGTGTATAAATACATATAAGTGTGTGTGTATATATACTCCTATACAGAAGTTCAGATGTTATGCCTGCCTCCAAAGACCCTAGAAAAAGGATATGAAGATACATTCATTGACAAGAAAATAAAAGAAGTAGGTAGTATGAATAGAGATTTATTGCTGAAAGACACAAACAAAAACATGGGTCTGCTTACCAAAATTCTGCTCTGATTTTAAACTATAATATACAGCATAAAAAAGTGGAAACAATAATAAAGAAATATTGGAAAATTCTTTTAGCTGACAAGACTTTTGCCAAATTTTTACCATTACGTCCCAATTTTACATATAGAAGAGCTAGAATATTAAGAAACATGATTGCTAAAAACATTATTGATCCACCCAAGAAAAATGAAGTCAGCTATTTTCAATTAAAAGGTTTTTATCCGTGTAAACATTGTTATTCATGCAAAAGGACTAACTTTAAGAAAAAGAAGAAAGAAGAATTTTTATCAATAAAAACAGGAAAAAATTATAAATTGAATGAGTTCATAACATGTAAAACAGAGGGAGTTGTATATGTTTTAGAATGTCCGTGCCACATTCAATATGTGGGTCGGACTAAAAGACCACTCTGGAAGAGATGTTCAAAACATCCAAAAAGGATACCCCAAACATAGTGTGTTGAAACACTATGCTGAAGTGCACCATAAAGACCCCTCATCCCTCCAATTTTGGGGTATCGAAAAATACAAACCCCATTGGAGAGGAAGTAATAAAGTGAAAACATTAAGTCAGGCTGAATCCCATTGGATATTTGAACTACAGACACTCACGCCATCAGGTTTGAACATAGAGTTTCGACTTGAATTGATTTATCTCTGATTATTAACAGTTATTTTACTACTTTTAAAATATTTTAATATTTTGAATAAGGCTTTTACTGGTTTTTGATAGCTGAACATTCTTGCTTATATGTGCTTATTTAGGCCCGTATCTGGTTAGATTCTATAACTCCATAAAAGAAGGCGCCAATATGCTTAGAGACACCTTAGCGGCGCATATTACGGTGATCTTGAAAGAAGGAAAGGATCCTACATCTTGTGGAAGCTATAGGCCTATTTCTTTACTTAATATAGATTTGAAAATTCTTACAAAAATTCTGGCCAATAGATTAGCTCCACATCTCCTCGATCTAGTGCATCTCGACCAGGTGGGTTTTGTCCCTAGCCGAGAGGCTAGAGACAATACCACCAAAGTGTTAAATCTGATCCACACTGCTAATACATCTCGAATACCGAGTGTCTTTATTAATACCGATGCAGAGAAAGCTTTTGATAGGGTGAACTGGCGTTTTTTGTTTACAGTCCTTAAATATATAGGCCTGGGGAGCAATATGCAGCGTTGGATCACTAATATATACTCAAAGCCCTCTGCACAGGTCAAGGTGAAAGGGTTTGTATCTGATCCTTTCCCTATCAAAAATGGTACGAGACAGGGGTGCCCCTTATCCCCTCTTTTGTTTGCTCTTTCGTTGGAACCTCTCCTCTGTACCATTCGCCAGAACCCAGACATTCAGGGAGTGAAAGTAGGCGGATGTCAATATAAGATATCTGCTTATGCAGATGATCTCATGTTTTCAGTAACAAATCCGATCCTTTCTATGCCAAATTTATTGCAGGAACTAGCCAGATACGGGTCTATCTCGAACTTTAAAATCAATTTTGGCAAGTCGGAGGCGATGGGAGTAGGGGTGCGCCCGTCTCTTTTACGGACCCTACAAACGAGCTTCAGTTTTCAATGGACTAATAAGGCCCTACGATATCTGGGTACCTATATACCACCATGCTTGGCTAGAGTATATGAGTTGAATTTTCCCCCTTTAATTGAGGAGACACGCAGCCTATTGGAAAAGTGGCATATGGGCCTTCATTCTTGGTTTGGCAGATGCAACCTGATTAAGATGAGTATTTTGCCCAGACATATTTACTTGATAAGAGCTCTTCCGATACGGTTGCCTGTCCGGTATTTCCACATGATCCACGCTCTTTTCACTGAGTTTGTTTGGGCAAAGAAAAGACCTCGGCTTGCGCGGTCGCATATGGCTAGGCCAAGGATGCAGGGCGGCTTAGCCTTTCCGGATATTCAGAAGTACTTCCAGGCAGCTCATTTGAGTAGAATGGTAGACTGGTGTCGACATCAAACATCCAAATTGTGGGTCAGTATAGAACAAGCACAGACGAATATTCCCCTTAGGGGAGCACTCTGGTATTACCCAGATTTGCCACCACAATTAAGACTCCACCCTCTTCTGGGCACTACGCTGCGAATATGCCACTTAGCTAATATGCGATATCTCCTTTCACCCCCGTGTTCTCCTTTATTTCCGGTAATTGGAAACCCGCGATTCGGACTCGGACTTTCGACACCAGATCTGGTGAAATTGGGCCCAGCCGGATGTGTTCGAGTGACTCAGCTCTTTGCAGGAGATAGGTGGCTGACATTGGAGACCTTGACAAATACAGACGGGGAGTTTGGGCTTAATTTCTGGTCTGCCCTTCAACTCCCCCATTTCCTACATACACTACCGAAACCCGTAGATTTTACGCGGAACTTGACTAAATTTGAAAAGTTATGTCTGGACGAGGGAGCTCTTTCACATATACTCTCCTTAATATATGGCTTATTAACATCCTGGACAGACGAATCCCCTCTACCATGCCTGACTAAATGGGCAGCTGACCTAAATTGTACCTTCACACCATCACAATCACAGAAGATCATTCTATTGGCTTTTAGAACATCCATCTGTACTAAAATCCAAGAGACTAATTTTAAGATATTGACTAGATGGTATTATACACCTTATAAACTTCATAAGATCTTCCCAAGTGTATCGACGAACTGCTGGCGGTGCGGAGGGGAAGATGCAACGATATTACATATATTTTGGTCCTGCCCGAAACTTTCAACATACTGGTCCAAGGTTAGATCCATAGTTCAAAAATTTACGGAGTTTCCCATCCAGGAGGATCCAGCCTTTTTTTTGCTCCATCTATCAGATATTCCAATACAGAGATATGAGAAATCGGTGGTGCGCCATCTGGTCAATGGAGCAAAGGCCTGTATCCCCGTGTTATGGAAAAGTCCTGTTTCTCCCACGGTAAGGGACTGGTTACTGAGAGTAGAGGCCATTAACAAAATGGAAGACTTGGTGATGACGACACATGGTAAACAGGGGCTATACAGCGAGACCTGGGAGCTCTGGAACACCTTTATTATGTCTGATGAGGGAGTGGCCTTGATGCATTCGTAGGCGGAGGGGACGGGGGAGCTGCCTCTGTCGGGGCTGGGGGGGGAGGGGGGGAGGGGAGGAGGAATGGAGGGAAGGGAGAGAGAGGGGGGGAATTTTTTTTTTTTTTCTTCTGGGGGGGGGGAGGGGGGAGGGTTAGGGTATGTTTAGTTACAGTTTGAATAAATGAAATAGAATTGGAATAGACGGGGAAGATAAGGATGTCTCCTGCCCATTACCGTGAACACTTGTTATGGATAGCGATATAAATTGAATAAACCTAGCTTACGTGTTCATAGTGGGGATAGGGGAGACAAGTATTAAGGAACTCCTCCCTTTTAAGGGTTAACCGAGTTTATTCTTTGATGATAATATGTTTTGATATGTATTCTTATTTCATTTGTGACTTTTTGTAAATTTTGTGTGTTTGAAAAAAATAATAAAAATTATATTTGAAAAAAAAAAAATAACATGTAAAACAGAGGGAGTTGTATATGTTTTAGAATGTCCGTGCCACATTCAATATGTGGGTCGGACTAAAAGACCACTCTGGAAGAGATGTTCAAAACATCCAAAAAGGATACCCCAAACATAGTGTGTTGAAACACTATGCTGAAGTGCACCATAAAGACCCCTCATCCCTCCAATTTTGGGGTATCGAAAAATACAAACCCCATTGGAGAGGAAGTAATAAAGTGAAAACATTAAGTCAGGCTGAATCCCATTGGATATTTGAACTACAGACACTCACGCCATCAGGTTTGAACATAGAGTTCGACTTGAATTGATTTATCTCTGATTATTAACAGTTATTTTACTACTTTTAAAATATTTTAATATTTTGAATAAGGCTTTTACTGGTTTTTGATAGCTGAACATTCTTGCTTATATGTATATAGATATTTTTTATCTGGCTCCACCCCCTCCCCCCCCCCCTGCATCTTTCTGATGCAGTGCGCTTGACTCTCTTTGCGATTCACCACTTGTTGCTCTTTGTTGCTCCAACGATCCACTTAGATGATACAGGTCTTGTGGATATATAAGTACTTTTTCAACCACTTTTAGGTACATTTTGATTAGGCTCCCCCCCCCCCCCGATTTTTAGTCTGATGTTTGAACATTATATTTAATGATCTTGAAAAGGGCTGTTCACTGGCTCTTGAAGGATGAGCATATTTTTTACATTTTGTATGATGATTTTTTTATCGGGCTCCACCCCCTTGTTTTTATGCAATATACTTATATAATTTTTTCGAGATTCAATCACCTGCTGCTATACATTATTTTATATATTTTCTATAGTTTTTTTGATGGACATTCATGTATTTTTAGGTACATATTTTCTTCATTAGGCTCCTCCTCTTTTCATCTTTGATAATTTTTACATAATATCTATAGGTTTTATTAAATGCATTGAATAAATTATTGAATTATTGTATGTTATATGTATGTGTATATGGGGGAACATCATTGTGTGGATAGATGTCTCCCACTACATTTTTGTGGTTCATCAGGATTTAGCACACCGATATGTTTTTAACTCATGCAGAGATTGGATTTTATATGAGTGTTCAGAAGCTATATTTGAATAGACATATCTGCTATCCTGCATTTTTTTGTAAGATGTATATATGCAGGTGTATCAGAAGGAGTATTTGTTTAATACATTGCACACCCGGATGTTGTTTCTGCAAAGATTCCATGGGTGCTTTTAGATTTATCTTTTTTAATATATATCGTTCATGATATCGGATTGAGTCTTGTGGTCAGTATAGCTGGACATGTTGATTACTTATATGGCCACTCCAAGGATGCCACCGATGGGTTAAGTACACACGGCGTTCTAATTGGTTCCCTTGGTTACCCTCGCCTGATAAATATCCGGAGACAGTCACGTAACGGCTTACCCCTTGAAGAAGTCACGTGGTTTGTGACGCAACGCGTTGGGAGAAGCCGTACTGATGTCACTTCCGGTCTACGGCCGAGACCGGAAGTATCGGAGTTTACCGCATCGGCGGCTCTGTGTTTTTTCCACGCATCATTTTGTACTAAACTGTAAGTGATCTGCATTTTTTATTAAAATTAACCCTGATTTCCTGCACTATGAGAGTTTCTCCCTTATATCCCAATCGGAATGAGTGAATGACATATCGTGGGTAATTGAGGATATCGCCCAAAAAGGAAAGGAGTATATAGTTTACCAGTGCTGAGATCCGTATACATATAACCTGAAGTACTGCATATGGTTTGGAGATTATCGACAGATACAAGCATTATAGCCATTGGAGAAGATTAAGAGGTCCTATATGGTGAAAGATTGTACTTAAACGCTCATCTGAGTGTGAATGGAAGTGAGCGACCATTACACCTAATGCTGGATTTTTAGTCACCTGATCTTTTAAATGGACATTTGAGCACTTTATTTATTCGCTGCAATCATATTTTTATTGCCATTAATATTTTTATGGACTTCCTAGCATTTTATTTATTCACGTTTTTGATTGGCACTTATATATTTTTTTATATATATATTATCTAGTGAGATTCTCTGGATTTACATTACTTATCTCACCATCATTATTCTCACTATACTTGCACATTTTGATTTTTTACTACTATTAGAAGCTGAATCACTACCACATTTTCCAGCTACAAATATTATACCACCACTTTTGCACCTATCACTTCAAAATATTATTTCTATTTATATATTCTTTTCACTATTTATGAATATTTGAGTGATTATTTTATTGTTTTTTACCACACCTTGGATATTTATTGTGACTTTATCACATCAGTTTTGACATATTTTTATCATTAGTGTTTTTACATTTTTGCATCTGTTACACTACACTGCGGATAGTGATTTTGATCTGATTTTAACACCGCATCATCTATTCCTCTTAATATTTGCTTCTTTGAGTCCAACATATTTATTCGTTTATTGGGTGGTCCATCACTTTCGTAAATTATTGTGGTATGTGGTGACACTACTGAATTAGCTGCTCAATCCGTGGTGTTCCACTTTAATTCCGTTTTTACATCTTTTTCATCCTTCACGTCTTATACCTACTGGTAGCGCATAGGTTTACTCCTTATATGACGCTGCATTGCTAGCTCAGCCAATGCGGAGGGGAGTCCCGGGCAGCCGAGACACTGCTCCAACATAGCTGGATCTAGATGGGGTTCAGGTAAGTACAGTATTAGAGGGGCTAATGCACACAGAAGGTTTTTTTTACCGGATTGCATAGAATGCATTCAGATAAAAAAATGTTCTGCCTTTACAACCATTTTAAGGAAGGATCACCTCGCCTGGAGAGGATCCAGGGTCGGGCCCAGATATTACAAAAAAACTTTCCCAGCACAGTTACCAGCTAGACAAAAAAAGCCCCGTCTAGGGGCTCATGTACAGTACACAGGGCTGATAAAAACTTTTTCTGAAAGCTGGAAACTTGACAACTAGAAACCGACCGTGAAAAAACATCCGTTTTACATGCAGTGCATTTGTTAGCATTTAGCAGTGGTTATGAGCATCTGAGGTTACAAGCATTTTTTTAAAGAAAACCCCAGGAGACCCTTCCAAATGCCTGCAATGCATGAAAAACAAGTACATTATTAACTTTTTCAGCCATTCTGTGAGAGGAGAGAGAAGCAGCAGATAGCTGTCTAATGTTTTGTGTTTTCTCTATGGATCCCATCATGAGCATGTGTGAGCAAATACTCCTGATGTTGCTGCTGCTGAGCCTCAGAAGACATCAAAAATTGCGTGAGAGGACCAAAAAAAAACGGAATTTTTGTAAAATCTTACCGTAAAATTCCTTTCTCTGAGTCCTCCGAGAGTCGCCGCCCACACATACAGTCTTCACCAATGGGTATTGACCTCTTATCCATAGGAGCAAGCTAGGCATAAGACTTGTTAAAAACAAAGCATTTACATAGACACACCTATGGGGGCTGTCCCACTGGTCCAATACCCCCCTGCTATCAGCCATCCCAACTCAGTTTGGTAGCAAGCAGTTAAGAGTCCAAGAACCCCAAAAAGAGGGGCGGGGGCGGCGACTGTCGAAGGACTCAGAGAAAGGAATTTTACGGTAAGATTTTACAAAAATTCAGTTTTCTCTTACGTCCTCCGACAGTCGTCGCCCACACATACAGTCTTCACCAATGGGATGTCCCAAAGCAGTGTAGACATGACGGGTGGGAAACGCAACCATCAGAAAGGCAACGCAGTACCCACATCAGAGAAAGGAACCTTACATGAACAGAAAGGTAACCCTCTGGGTAACAAAAAAAGGCTCAACAAGAGCAACAACCCAGGAAAGCAAATAACCAAGGGGATAAACAGCCAGGGACCCGCAATAAAACCAGGGTCCCCTCACGGTACTGCCGCACAGAGAACTTTGTGGCCAAAGGAGGCATCAGCTGATGCCAGAACATCAATTTTGTAGAATTTGGAAAAGGTGTGCACTGACGACCAAGTCACAGCCTTACACACCTGGGCCACCGAAGCCTGATGCCTGGAAGGCCCAGGACACACTCACTGCTCTGGTAGAGTGCGCCTTGACAGGGAGGGGCGGTACCCGTTCCTTCAACGAATAGGCCTGTACAATTGTCTGTCTGATCCATTTCAAAATGGTCGCCGCAGACGCAGCCATACCCTTCGAGGTCCTTCAGGAAGGACAAAAAGAGAATCCGATTTCCGAAAGGATTCAGTTGATGACAGGTAAACCCTGATTGCCCTGACAACATCCAAGGAATGCAAAGCAAACTCCTTAGGATGCTTAGGATTCGCACAGAGCGAAGGCAAAACAATGTCCTCATTAAGGTGAAAATCAGAGACCACCTTAGTCCTTAATTAGGACTAGTTAGGTCGCAAGACCACCTTATCCCTATGAACAACCAGGTAAGGGGAGCGGCAAGACAAGGCCGCTAACTCCGACACTCTGCGAGCAGAAGTGATCGACACAAGAAAGGCAACCTTTTTAGACAGCAGAGTTAACGAGATTTCCCTGATGTTTTCAAATGGGCAACGTTGTAACACGGACAGAACCAAGTTCAAGTCCCATGGAGGTAAGGGCGCCCTTCGAGGAGGGGCCAAGTGACGCACACCTTGAATGAAGGTGCGAATCAAAGAATCAGACGCCAAGGGGGCGCTGGAAAAGGACAGCCAGTGCAGATACCTGGCCCTTAATCGTGGCCAACGCAAGGCGCTGATCCACACCAGACTGAAGGAAAGCCAACACTCTCGCCACCGAGTATGAACGAGGAGAGAAGCCCCTGGACTCACACCAGGCAAAATAAGCTTTCCATGTACGGTAATAAATCTTACCAGATGAGGCTTTTCTAGCCTTCAGTAAGGTAGGAATGACCTCTGAGGAGAGACCCCTGTCTCTCAGGACCTGGCTTTCAACAGCCATGCCGTTAAAGCCAGTGACTGTAAAGCAGGATGGAAGATCGGTCCCTGAGACAGTAGATCTTCTTGAATTGACAGCCACCATGGAGGCTCGATGGCAGGGTGAACGATGTCCGCATACCAGGACCGGCGTGGCCAGTCCGGCGCCACCAGAATCACCAATGTTGGTTCCGAGGCCAACCTGCAAAGGAACCTGGACAACAACTGAATCGGAGGAAAGGCATATATCAGATGATACTGATGCCAAGGCACCACCAGCGCATCCGAGGCGTCTGCCAGAGGATCGCGCGTTCTTGCCACGAACCTTTCCACCTTGTTGTTTAGCCGCGACGCGAACAGATCCACATCCGTGGATCCCCATTTCGCACACAGCATTTGAAATACCTCCGGGTGCAGGGACCATTCCTCCTGGTCCAGGGTCTGGCAGCTCAGATAATCGGCCTGCCAATTCTCCACACCCGGAATGTGAACTGCCGATATCGCCGGGACATGAGTCTCGGCCCAAGACAGAATTCTGGTCACTTCCTGGGCCGCCTGGGCACTCCTGGTGCCCCCTTGGTGATTGTAAGCCATCACAGTGGCATTGTCCGTCTGCACCCGTACAGGACAGCCCTGGAGACGATCCGACCAATGGAGCAGGCACAGCCTGATCACTCTCAATTCCAATATGTTTATGGGGAGGGAGGATTCCTCCACCGACGAAGTGCCCTGGGCAGACAGGTTGCCCAGGACTCCACCCCAGTCCGACAGGCTGGCATCCGTAGTAATCACCGTCCACAGTAACGGCCGGAAGGATTTTCCGTCCGCCACCGCCGGTGACTGAAGCCACCACAGAAGATCCATTCTGGTTTGGTGACTCAGAGACACCCTCAGATCCAAGGACTGAGGCAGCCTGTCCCATCTGGCCAGGATCTCCGCTTGGAGAGACCTCGTGTGAAACTGTGCAAACGGTATGGCCTCGAAGGCCGACACCATCAACCCCAGGGACCGCATACAGGTCCGGAGTGACAAGGATTTGTTTACCCTGAGGGCCCTGACCTCGTTCTGTAGGGTCCGGAGTTTGTCCTCCGGCAGGTACACCTTTGCTTGAGCAGAGTCCAGAACCATTCCCAAGTATGGGAGGCAAACCGAAGAAGACAAGGTCGACTTCTGCACGTTGATGGTCCATCCGAACTCCTGAAGCGTCTGAACTGTAGTGGACAGATCGCGCAGCAGGCTCTGACTGGCAATCGATCTTAACAGGAGAACGTCCAGATATCCCAAGACCGCAATGCCCTGTGCCCGTAAAAGGCCCAGAACGGGAGCCAGCACTTTGGTAAACACCCTCGGAGCCGAAGCGAGACCGAAGGGTAACGCCACAAACTGATAATGTTCCTCCGCAATAGCGAATCGGAGGTACCTCTGATGACCCTCGAAAATGGGGATGTGAAAATACGCATCCTTTAGGGTCGATAGAGGCCAGGAATTCGCCTGGACTCAGGGAGGCTACCACCGAACGGAGCGATTCCATGCGAACTTCCGAACGCGTACAAAGCGGTTCAGAGCTTTCAAGTCCAGAATCGGACGCACCTTGCCCTCCTTTCTGGGCACAGTGAACAGATTTGAGTAAAACCCCCAAAACCTGTCCCGATGAGGCACCGGGATGATCACCCCCTGGGCGAGGAGATCCTGCACCGCCTGATGCAGGTCCTGTAACCGCCCTGGGGTCAAATGAAGATTTGAGGGAAAGAATCTGTCCGCCGGCCGCGAAAGGAATTCGATCTTGTATCCTGATCGAATGATTTCCTGAACCCACCTGTCCGGAATTCGGAGCAGCCAAGGTTGGAGGAAACTGCGCAAACGTCCCCCCACCCTTGAAACGGGTGAGGGCGCACCTTCAGGCAGAGGCGGACTGGGCCGCCGCACCAGCCTGGGCGGTTTTTGGTTTGCCCACCCAGGGCTTTCTCTGGCCACCCTGGCCCTTGAAGGGTCTTGCCTTGTTCTGTGCCTTGAAGGCACGAAAGGACCCCTGATTTGGTTTAAAGGAGGGGCCCCGCTTACCGCGGAAAAAATTGCCCTTAGGATTCTGGGGCAGCAGAGTGCTCTTGCCCCCAGTGACCCCTTTAACCAATTCATCCAGGGATTCCCCAAAAAGGCGAGACCCCGCATAGGGGATGTCAGCCACCGTTTTCCTGGAAGTCTGGTCAGCCGACCAGCTTCTCAACCATATCAGGCGACAGTTAATCACCGTGACACTGGACAGGCGCGCAGCTAATGGGGCCTCATTCAAGGCCACATCGCACAAATACATGACCCCTTGATAACTCTGGTCCACCATCTCCACGGTAGTAGGGGGGGGGGGGGGGCAGAATCAGCCACGAGGGTGCGTCTCAGCACCTTGGTCCAATCCGCCACCACCTGAGCCACCATGACAGAGGCGAAAATAGGTTTTAGCATGGAACCCGCCACCATGTAGGCATGGCGGGCAAGGGATTCCATCCTCCTATCCGTAGGATCCCTTAACACTGGAGAATCTTCGGTGGGTACCAGAGTGCCTTGTTCAATCTGGCCACAGTGTGATCCATCTGAGGAGCCACACACCAGCGCAAATCCGTAGGAGACGCAAAGGGATAAAGGAGTTGAAACTTTTTTGGCACCACAAAGGTGCGTTTTAAATGACGCCGTTGATCATTCACAGTAGCGTGAAACTCAGCGGGACAAGGAAACACCTGCGCCGCCTTGCAGGTCCTGTGTGTACCAAAAGAGGACACAATTCCCGGAGGATTGGGCTCATCCTCTAAATGTAGTGTTTCCTTAACCACTTGCCGACCAAGTACATATACTGCGGCGGTCAGCCCCGGCCAGGCAAAGTGACGTATCGGTGCGTGACTAGCCATCGCCGATGTGGCGCGCGCGCACTCCCGCGGTCCCACCGATGACTCAATTGGGTTCAGAACCGATCAGTCATCAGGTCCAGGCCAATCATTTTTGGCCTGGACCTGTAGATCGGTTCTGCCCAATCAGATCCTGTGCTGAGCTTGTGAAATGTAAACACAGGCTCAGAAAAGATGTGTCCTCCCCTCCCATGATCCTTTTTGGCCCCAGCGTGAGAGGAGAGCACATCTAACTGTAAGTACTGCACCAAGCACACACTTGTACACTTAGATAGGCACATTTAACCCCCGATTTCCCCCCCCCCAGTTAACCCCTACACCCCTGTCACAACACACACTGTATACAGTATATAGCATTTTCCTATATACCTGTAAAAGTGTGATTTGTGACCAGGTGTAACGCTTGCGACCACCCCCTTTTTTAACTAAAAATATCCGTCACCCCCCCATAAAGATTTAACCCCCTGATCCCCCCCAGTTAACCCCTTCCCCCCTGTCACATTGAACACTAATACAAACGTAATATAATGTATTTCTGTATTTTGTATTAGTGCGATTGTGACTTAAATTAGCGCTAGCGACTTCGTTTCTGTCCCAAAGGAGGTTTAGGGTCCCGCAACCCCCCAATAAAGATTTAACCCCCTGATCACCCCTACACCCCCTGTCACAACACACACTGTATACAGTATATGGCATTTTCTATATACCCGTATAAGTGTGACTTGTGACCAGGTTTAGCGCTTGCGGTCATTCCTTTTATCCTTAGGATACCCGCCACCCCCTCCCAATAAAGATTTAACCCCCCTGATCACATCCAGTTAACCCCTTCCCCCCTGTCACATTACACCCTAATACAAACGTAATATACTGTTTTTCTGTATTTTGTATTAGTGTGTTTGTGACCTGAATTAGCGTTAGCAAGTTAGTTTCTGTCCCAAGGAGGTTTAGGGTCCCCGCCACCCCCCCAATAAAGATTTAACCCCCTGATCACCCCTACACCCCCTGTCACAACACACACTGTATACAGTATATGGCATTT
This sequence comes from Pelophylax lessonae, assembly GCF_965119305.1. Lineage (NCBI taxonomy): Eukaryota > Metazoa > Chordata > Amphibia > Anura > Ranidae > Pelophylax > Pelophylax lessonae. The sequence goes on along the minus strand of NC_138771.1, from coordinate 255,305,179 downwards.
TCTATATACCCGTATAAGTGTGACTTGTGACCAGGTTTAGCGCTTGCGGTCATTCCTTTTATCCTTAGGATACCCGCCACCCCCTCCCAATAAAGATTTAACCCCCCTGATCACATCCAGTTAACCCCTTCCCCCCTGTCACATTGCACACTAATACACACGTAATATACTGTTTTTACTGTATTTTGCATTAGTGTGATTGTGACTTGAGGTAGCGCTAGCGACTTAGTTTCTATCCCAAAGGAGGTTTAGGGTCCCCGCCACCCCTCCCCCCAATAAAGATTTAACCCCCTGATCCCCTCCAGTTAACCCCTTCCGTGCCCTGTCACAGTGTCACTTTAATAGTGTACAGTTTTTTTTCTGATCACTATTATTAGTGACACAGGTGACATTAGCTAGTGTTAGTGTCAGTCTAAAAAAGCGCAGATCCCCGGCGCATAGTTAGAAATAACCCCTTGCTTACCACACACACACACACACATACGCACACATACACTTCCATTACTAGTATAGTGTTTGAACAGATCAATATCTGATCTGATCAGAACTATACTAGCGTCCCCATAGTTTAGGGTTCCCAAAACGCGGTGTTTGCACGGTCAGTACTGATTCCTGCTAGCGCCTGCGTTTAACCCGTTCACCCAGGCAAGTGTAGTAATCAATAGATTACTGTCACTTCCAAAAAAACACAACACACAAAACCGCTGTGTTAGAAGAGTCAGGCCTGATCCCTGCTAGCATTAGCAGTTTTTTTGGTAGCGCTTGAAATAGTCCTTGACAACCAGGTGCTTTTTTTACCTGTGAGTCAACACCACTGTACAGGTAAATTTAGTTACCAAAATATCCAAACGTTTGTACAGTGGTGAAGAGGCTTATAGTATACTGGCCGTGTCAGATGATAGCGATGGGGAAGCTACACTGACAGAATTAGTGTCAGTATACGAACCTGATGACAGCAGCGGCTCTGACAGATAGCTCAGACGACAGATGGGTCCCTGTTAGACCCAGGCGTACCCGACCCCATTCTGGAGTTGTTGAGATGCAGGAATCGCAGGGTGCTCGTATGGAGCAGAGTGTGGTTACTAGTGCCGCTCAATCCTTCTAGCGACCTGGCAAGCGCCAGCGGCCTAGTACAACCTGGACCTAGTACAACCAGCACTGCAGTATCACTTGGTGACGTGGCGAGTGCCATAAGTGCAGTTGAAGCTGGTGCGGTGGCTAGCACGAGTAGTGGCCTGCAGCCACCGCGTATTCGAAGACAGGCCCGTAGAGCCCATAGTGTTCTCCCTGATGCGCTGGCATATCCCAATTGGCAACCCACTGATTCTACAGCGCCAGTACTTCCCCCATTCACTGCCCAACCTGGAATCCACGTGGAGACAGCTGGTTTTACGCCCCTGAACTTTTTTGAGCTGTTCTTCACAGAAGATCTTTTTAGATCTATTGTGGATCAATCAAATTTATACGCACAACAATTCATCGCCGCCAACCCAAATTCGCCCCTTGCCAGACCATTCGGCTGGAAACCTATAACGGTTTCCGATTTTAAAATCTTTCTGGGCCTGTCCCTCCACATGGGCATAACTAAACAGAGTGAATTGCGGCTATATTGGTCGAGTAGCCCAGTTCACCATTAGCGCATGTACTCTGCCTCCATGTCCAGGGCGAGATATGAGCAAATTCTGCAATTTATGCATTTCAGCGACAATGAAATCTGTCGTCCTCGGGGAGACCCTGAATATGATCGGCTCCACAAAATTCAGACCCTCATAGACAACTTCAGTCAGCGGTTTGCAGCCTTGTTTACCCCCGAACAAGTTGTCTGCGTTGACGAGTCCCTGATTAAATTTACTGGCCGCCTTGCTATGAAACAGTACCTCCCCAGCAAGCGTGCCAAGTATGGGGTCAAGCTGTATAAACTGTGTGACAGGGCCACAGGCTATACAGTTAGTTTCCGGGTCTATGAGGGAAAAGATAGCACTGTGGAGCCCCCGAACTGCCCAGACTACATAGGGAGCAGCGGCAAGATAGTTTGGGACTTGGTGTCACCCTTATCTGGAAAGGGGTACCATTTGTATGTGGACAACTTTTACACAAGCGTGCCACTATTTAGTCATCTTTCTGAATGACAAATTGGCGCATGTGGCACCGTGCGACCTAATCGCCGGGGCTTCCCCCAACAGCTTGTAAATTCCCGTCTTAGTCGGGGGGCGAGAGCCTGCTTGAAAACTGACAAATTGCTTGCAGTGAAGTGATACATGGGATGTTTATGTTCTGTCCTCCCTTCACGCAGACAGGACGATCCAAATTCCTACGGCAACTGGCGTTATGGAGAAACACCTCTGTGTCCACGAATATAACCTTAATATGGGAGGGGTGGACCTTAACGACCAGCTTTTGGCACCGTATTTAGTTGCCCATAAAGCCAGACGCTGGTACAAAAAAGTGTCTGTTTACCTTTACCAATTGGCTATGCTGAACGCCTTTGTCCTATACAGGGCGTTAGGATGAACTGGATCCTTCCGGGAATTCCAGGAAGCTATCATCCTTGCCTACCCGTACCCAGGAGGCATGCCTGCCCAACTTCCCCTTCCAGATGCAGTGAGCCGGCTGCATGAGAGACATTTTCCAAATGTCCTTCCGAGTACCCCTACCCAAAGACGACCCCAAAGAAGATGTCGTGCCTGTAGCAGGCGCGGATTTAGGCGTGACACCCGCTATTATTGTCCCAAATGTCCTGACCAACCTGGTTTCTGCATCGGGGAATGTTTTAAGCGCTACCATACACTAGTGGAGTTTTAGTGTAGGGTACACAAACAGAGGGTCTCGAAAGATGTTGGATGTACATGAGAGACCCAAGCTGGAAAATCGCAGTCACAAATCAAGAAACAACAGTTAGAAAGAAAAATAAAAGGATCCAAAAACAGTTGTTGTGCGAGTCATTTTATATGTTCTTCTACTCTTCCCACTGTACTTTTACTGTACTTTGTTTGTTTTTCATTCTTTTGTGACCTGTTTCTCTTGCAGGTACTCGTCGGCTGCCACATTGATTTTATATATTCTGACACAAACAGCGTTTGCGCTCAGCATATATGGATACCTTTGCTGGCAGCAGCTATGGTGATTTTCTGATTTCAGCACTACAGTTAAAATCCTATTTTGGTATACATGGAATAGTGTCGTGTATACCCATCATTAAATTAAGTGGGTGGATGTTTGGGCGGTTAATACTACACATTATTCCTGTGCTGATTTCTGATAGGTTCTCTTTTTTTTTCGTTCAGCCCACAGGCTGCATGAAAAAAAAAATCCTACACTATATGCCAAACAAGGACCAGCAATGTACTGGTACGTTGCTGGACTTTGAGTGGTTATACCAGGATGATGCCTGTAGATTTAGGCATCATCTTGGTATCGTTTTTTACAGCCAGCGGTCAGCTTACATGTAAAAGCAATCCTAGCAGGTAATTGGCCGCTAGACTGCTTTTACATACAGTGGGAGGGGACAACCCCGCCCTGCCGCCTTCCGTGGTTTTTCTCGGGCTCTCCTGTCCCACCGGTTAACCCGAGAGTGCAGCCGGTGGTTCAATTATCTAACCATAGAGCTAATTGGAGATGAGAATGGCTCCAATCATCTCTGTGGCCTAAGATACCGGAAGCTACAAGCATTTCATGACTTCTGTTTCCCCAGAAATAAACAGGGCCATTGGGAAAGTATTTTATCACACCAATTTAGGTGTGGGCAGATGCGTTAAGTTCAGAGGGGAGATCTAGAGTCTAAAAGACCCCAATTTTTTTAAAAAAAGAGTACCTGTCACTATAGATTGCTATCATAGGGGATATTTAAATTCACTGTGATAACAATAAAAAGGATTTAAAAAAAAAAAAAAAAAAAGAAAGGAAAGGTGTCAAAATAACATAAAAAAAGCAAAAAAAAAAAAATCAAGACCCCCCCCCTCCCCCCATGCTTGCGTGCAACGGCGCAAGCAAGCGTTGGTCTAGTGTCATATGTAAACCGCAATTGCAGCATGCATGAGAGGTATCGCCGCGAACGCCAGGTCGAGTGCAGTAATTCTTGCAGTAGACCTCCTCTGTAAGTCTAAAGTGGTAACCTGTAAAGACTTTTAAAGGTTTTTAAAAATGTACGTACTTTGTTGCCGCTGCACAGGCGTGCGCAATTTTTAAAGCATGTCATGTTTGGTATCTATGTACTCGGCTTAAGATCATCTTTTAAATTTTACCAAACAAATTGGAATTATATAGTGTATTTGTGCAATAAATTTAAAAAAAAATGTATTTTTTTCACAGAAATTGCGTTTGGAAAATCTGTGCGCAAATACCGCGTGACAAAAGAATTTGCAACATCCATCATTTTATTCTATAGGGCCTCTGCTTTAAAGAAATATATAATGTTTGGGGGTTCAAAGTAATTTTCTAGTAAAAAAATTTGATTTTTTGTAAGAACTTACCGTAAAATCCTTTCCTCTTAAGCTCATTGACAGACGCAGTCCTCTTTGATTAATATCAGTAGGGTTATACTGCCCCCTACAGGAGTAGGACACTAGGCAGGAAAAACGTTCTGGCCACACCTTAGGGGCAGTCCCAGAGGGTATATCCTCTCTCCCTGCTACAGGATGTCAGTTATGTCACAAAGCAGTGTCAGAGAATTTAACCCAACCCAACTCAAAATAGAGGGGCGGGTACTGCGTCTGTCAATGAGCTTAAGAGAAAAGGATTTTACGGTAAGTTCTTACAAAAAATCCAATTTTCTCTGTCGCTCATTGACAGACGCAGTCCTCTTTGATTAATATCAGTAGGGACGTCCCAAAGCAGTGCCACAAATGAGGGGTGGGATAACGGAAATCAAAATCCAATCCAGAAGGCCCAACCGGTGCCAACCAGAAGTCTTAAAGGCTCATCAGACAAAAGGATGAGACTCAACTGAAAACCCAACAGAAAAAAACCCTCGAGGTAGACCACCGGTCTCCTCAAACAGCGGCCTGCAGAACCTTGCGGCCAAAAGAGGCATCCGCCGATGCCAGCACATCAACTTTGTAAAATTTTGTAAAGGTATGAACCGACGACCAGGTAGCCGCCTTGCAAACCTGAACCACTGACGCCTGATGGCGGAAGGCCCAGGAAGCACTAAGCGCCCGAGTGGAGTGCGCCTTAACAGGGAACGGAGGAACCCGACCCTTAATAGAATAAGCCTGTACCACCATCTGTCTGATCCATCTAGAGAAAGTCGCGGCACTCGCAGGCAACCCCTTTCTAGGGCCATCCGTGATCACAAAAAGTGAATCCCTCTTACGGAAAGATTCCGTAGTAGTCAAGTACACCCTGATCGCCCGAACTACATCCAAGGAGTGTAACGCAAACTCCCGAGGATGACTGGGCTTAGGACACAGGGAAGGTAATACAATATCTTCATTTACATGGAAATCTGAAACCACCTTAGGAGGGAAGGATGGATTCGGACAAAGAACCACCTTATCCCTATGAACCACCAGATATGGGGAATGACAGGACAATGCGGCCAGTTCTGACACCCTGCGTGCAGACGTGATAGCCACCAAAAAGGCCACCTTCTGGGATAAGGTAAGCAAGGGAATCTCCCTAATATTTGTAAAGGGAGGTTTCTGAAGAACCGACAACACCAAATTAAGATCCCAGGGCGGCAAGGGCGTGCGCACCGGCGGAGCCAGGTGCCGCACCCCCTGGATGAAACTCCGCACCAAGGAATGAGTAGCCAGAGGCCTCTGAAAGAAGATTGCTAACGCTGAAACCTGACCCTTGATAGTGCTCAAGGACAGTTTCTGCTCAACCCCCTTTTGCTGAAAAGCCAATATACGGGCCACCGAGTAGGAACGTGGAGGAAACCCAAGGGATTCACACCACGCGATATAGGACTTCCATGTGCGATGATAGACTTTTCTGGAAGTCGCTTTCCTTGCATTAATTAGAGTAGGAATAACTGAAGCTGACAACCCCTTGTCCTTCAGTACCTGGGTCTCAACAGCCAGGCCGTTAAATCCAGCGATCGTAAAGCAGGATGGAAGATCGGTCCCTGAGACAGCAGATCCTCCCTGAGAGGAAGTCCCCAAGGAACGTCTGCGACCAGCCTGACCAGGTCGGCGTACCAGGCCCGACGAGGCCAGTCCGGAGCTACCAGGATAACTGGAATTCCCTCCACCTCTATCCTGCGAAGAAGTTTCGGCAGCAATTTGAGAGGAGGAAAGGCATACAGTAGCTGGTACTGCCCCCACGGGGCGACCAGCGCGTCTGCTGCGTCCGCTAAAGGATCGCGGGAGCGAGCTACAAACCTCCGCACCTTCCTGTTGAGCCGAGATGCCAACAGATCCACATCCGGGGTGCCCCAACGAAGGCACAGTTGGTGAAATACCTCTGGATGAAGAGACCATTCCCCTTGATCCAGAATCTGGCGGCTGAGGAAATCTGCCTGCCAATTCTCCACCCCCCGGAATGAATACCGCGGAGAGGGCTGGAACAAATCGTTCCGCCCAACGAAAGATGCTGGCCACTTCCATGGCCGCCAGGACACTCTTGGTGCCCCCCTGGTGATTGACGTAAGCCACGGCCGTGGCATTGTCCGACTGGATCCGCACCGGGCTGCCCCGGAGCTGCTCGGTCCAGTGAATCAGACAAAGTCTGATCGCTCTCAGTTCCAATACATTTATCGGTAACCTGGATTCTTCCAGGGACCAGAGCCCCTGAGCAGATCGTCTGCCGAGAACCCCACCCCACCCGGATAGACTGGCATCCGTGGTGACAATCGTCCAATAGATTGGAAGAAATGACTTCCCCTGACTGAGCATTGGTGATCGAAGACACCAAACCAGAGATTCCCTGGTCCGTACGCTCAGCCGGATCCGATTGTCCAGGGAATCGGGATTCCGGTTCCATTTGAGAAGAATCTCCTTTTGGAGAATCCGGGTATGAGACTTGGCAAACGGTACTGCCTCGAAGGAGGCCACCATCAGTCCCAGAATCCTCATGCAAGTCCGCAGAGAAGGCCAGTTGACGGTAAATAATAACTGAGTCGCAGACTGAGCAAAAGTGTTTCTCCCGGTGGAGAAACTCAGGAAGATTAAGGATGTATCCAAAGTTAGGCCCAGATAGTTCAGTCTCCTGGTAGGGACCAGGGATGATTTCTGCCGGTTCACCAGCCACCCGAACTCTTCCAAAGAGATCATCGTGATCTCCAAGTTTAGTAACAGAGCCTGCGGAGACTCCGCATGGAGTAGAAGGTCGTCTAGGTAGCCTAGAACCGATATGCCCCGCTGTCGCAACAGTGCCAAAACTGGGGCCAAGACCTTTGTGAAGACCTGGGGAGCAGAGGCGAGACCAAAGGGTAACGCCGCAAACTGATAATGGTTCTCTCCCACGGAAAAGTGAAGAAAACGCTGATGTCCTGCATATATGGGAATGTGAAGATAGGCATCCTTGATGTCTATGGACGCCAGAAAATCCCCCTGATGCAGGGAGGCCACTACTGTGCGAATGGACTCCATCTTGAATTTTTCTACCTGGACAAAAAGATTGAGTGCTCTCAAGTCCAGAATTGGACGCACCTTGCCCTCTTTTCTGGGTATTGTGAATAGGTTCGAATAGAACCCCTGAAAACGTTCTGTCCAAGGAACGTGGACCACCACTCCTTGTTGCATTAAATCCGTCACTGCCCCCCGCAAAGCTTCTAAGCGGTCCGGCGAAAAAATTTTTTATGAGCGGAAAAGGAAGGTCCCCGTCTGCAACGCGGTGCTTTCCCCTTGGTAGTCTGTGGTAAAAAGGTGCTCTTGCCACCAGTGATACCCTTGATGATCTCATCCAAGGTGGCACCAAACAGGCAATCCCCTTGAAAGGGGAGATTAGTCAAAGCTTTTTTGGAAGCTTGATCCGCCGACCAGCATTTTAACCACAGCATACGCCGAAGGACCACCGCCGAGATTGATACGCGCCCCATTAATGGAGCGGCATCACAGACAAACTGTAGCGCTTGTACCATCTGCTCCAGCAAGTCCGATACTGCCGGGGGGAGACTTCTCCCCTCCAGATCTCGGCGTAACAACTTGGTCCACTCTGTCAATGTTTGTGCAACCAGAGCAATGGTGAACACTGGCCTTAAGGCTGACCCTATCAGGGAAAATATCGAGCGGGATATAGATTCCGCTTTACGGTCCACTGGATCCCAAAAGGACGGAGCGTCCTCCACCGGGATAACCGTAGCTTTATTTAATCTGGAAATCGGTGAATCCACCAACGGTGGAACCGTCCATTTATTAAGGAGAGATTCTTCAAATGGATAGCGTCTAGCAATCCGTTTGGAAATACCAGGGGCTCGTTTTGGACGGACCCATTCTTCCTTAATTATATCTTGAAAACATTTGGGCAAAGGAAACACCTTTGCCATCTTGGTAGGCTTGCGAGTACCAAAAGCAATTTCAGTATCAACTGCTTCCATAGGTATAAGCTCAAGTCTTAAAGTTTTCCGCACAGACACAATTAGTGCATCTACCAATGCTTCATCCTGTGCTATAGCGGAGGGAGAAATGTCTTCCTCACTATCCGAGTAGACGGGATATGAGACACTAGCCCCAGAAGAGGGACCTGCAGCTGCTGCGACAGGCTCAGAATCTGTATCTGAAGTGTCAGATGAAATAGGGGTAGGCGGGGGTCGCTTCTTTGCGCCCCGTCCCTGACAGGCCACCTCCACCCGGGATACAAAAGACTCCAAAACCGCTGACAATACATCAATAGTAAGTGGGGAACTGGAGGGTCCTGCGGCCACCTCGAGTGGATCAGGTGGGGATACATGTGTAGCAGGTTCCATGATAAATCCAGGACACTTGCCAGCAACCAAGGATTGCAAAAGAAAAACCTTTTTTTTTTTTTGTGTAATCCCCCAGCGCAACAGCGCCCCTCAGTGACACCTGCTTCGGACCCCCACAGAGAGAGAGAGAGAGACCCCAAGGGCTCACCACCTGATGCACAGAAGCTTCTACCGAACTGCTCTCAGCGCTGTCCTTACAGAACAGGAAGTCTTGTGAATCCATTTACCCGGGTAAAGGAGGCGGCTCCGCCCCTTTACACGCCTTCCGGCACTCCCACCGCTACTCCACAAGGTAGCTGGGTGTCTCCAAGATGGCCGCCCCATGTAGGAGACATTAGGCTGCGGAAGGATGGCGGTCTGTGCGGCCTGCGGAGGGATGGCGGTCTGTGCGGCCTGCGGAGGGATGGCGGTCTGTGCGGCCTGCGGAGGGATGGCGGTCCGTGCAGCCTGCGGAAGGATGGCGGCTTGCAGAAGAATCGTGCGGCCTGCGGAAGGATGACGGCCCGTGCGGCCTGCGGAAGGATGGCGGCCTGTGCGGCCTGCGGAAGGATGGCGGCCCGCGGAAGGATGGCAGCCCGTGCGGCCTGCGGAAGGATGGCGGTCCGTGCGGCCTGCATTGCTATCCAATAGGTAGGTGCTTGACCGTATCACGCCTCTGCATGGCTATTTTCAAACAGTAACGCCAGCGGCGCCCTGTCCATCCCTGACTGAGCTCAGTCATGGCTCCTTCCTTTTATAATGCAGGCTCCTTGCAGTGTAGATAGTCAGCTCCCAAACCAAGCCTCCTGGAGTGGTATACCTGCAAGTAGGGAGATATGTGGAGTGTGTCACAGGATAGAGGGGACCCGGGATCATGAGGGTCCAACCATCCACAGAAGGGCCCGCATCTATTCCCAAAACCCGACAGGGGGGAGGGGGAACATTCTACTCACCATACCGGAACAGGCGGGCACCCACTCCTAACAGAACCCCTCTCCACCGAGGTGGGGGGGCTGTCGACCAATACGGACGCCATGACTCAGTTTCTGACTGGTCGTAGGCGACCTGGCGAGACATTTAGCTCGCAGGGCCAGTCCCGTCCAATGGGACTATGTCACAGCCGACCCAGCGCGGAGCTAGGGCCTGCACACGCTCGTAGGCCGGCTGGGGTGACCACTGGATCTCAACATCCAGCCCATCGCCCAGCTCCAGCATAATTGCTTGAAGATCTTACAGGAACAAAAAAACTGGAGAGAAAAAACTAACTAAAAAAGATTTATCAAAAAAAGCTTGCCAGGACCAGAGATCTCAGCAAGGAACTTAGGTCCTGACTAGGCAGAAAAAAACTGACATCCTGTAGCAGGGAGAGAGGATATACCCTCTGGGACTGCCCCTAAGGTGTGGCCAGAACGTTTTTCCTGCCTAGTGTCCTACTCCTGTAGGGGGCAGTATAACCCTACTGATATTAATCAAAGAGGAAGGACTGAGTCTGTCAATGAGCGACAGAGAAAAAAAAAATATTTTTTAATGTAACAAAAAGTCACAGAAAAGGCTTGGTTTTCAAGTGGTTAGAAGAGTGGGTGATGTGTGGATAAGATTGAGCTTGAAATGCCGGGACAGTTCAAACACCCCCCAAATGACCGCTTTTTGAAAAGTAGACACCCAAAGCTATTTGCTGATAGGCATATTGAGTCCATGGAGTATTTTATATTTTGCCCTAAGTTTCGGGAAGATGACAATTTGTTTTTTTTTTTTTTTTTTTACAGAAAGTTGTCACTAAATGATATATTGCTCACGCATGCAATGGGAATATGAGAAATGACACCCCAAAATACATTCTGTTGCTTCTCCTGAGTACAGGGATACCACATGTGTGAGACTTTTTGGGAGTCTAGCTGTGTACGCGACCCCAAAAACCAATTCCCATCTTCAGGTTTTCTAATGGCGTAAATTGCTGATTTTACCACTGCAGTACCGGTCACAGTTTCAGAGGCCCTGAAATTCCAAGATAGCACAAACCCCCCCCCCCCCCCCCCCCAAATGACCCCATTTTGCAAACTAGACACTCCAAGCTATTTGCTGAGAGGCATGGTGAGTCCATGGAATATTTTATATTTTGCCACAAGTGTCAGGAAAATTATTATTATTTTTTTTTTTTTTTACACAAAGTTGTCACTAAATGATATATTGCTCACACATGCCATGGGTATATGTGAAATGACACCCCAAAATACATTCTGCTGCTTCTCCCGAGTCCAGGATACCCCATGTGTGAGACTTTTTGGCAGTCTAGCCACGTACAGGACCCGGAAAACCAATCCACACCTTCTGGCTTTCTAAGGGCATAAATTGTTGATCTCACTCCTTACTACCTATCACATTTTTGAAGTCCATGAAATGGCAAGATGGCACCCCCCCCAAATGACCCCATTTTGCAAAGTAGACACTCCAAACTATTTGCCGAGAGGCATGGTGAGTATTTTGCAGCTCTCATTTTTTTTTTGGAAAATGAAGAAAAATAACAGGAAAATGCATTTTTTTCCTCTTTTTTCAATTTCCAAAACTTTGTGACAAAAAGTGAGATCTGCAAAACACTCAACATGCCTCTCTGCAAATAGCTTAGGGTGTCTACTTTCCGAAAAGGGGTCATTTGGGGGGGTTGTGCTGTCTTGGCATTTCATGGCCTCAACAATTTACGCCCTTGGAAAGCCTGAAAGTGGGGATTGGTTTTCAGGGTCCTGTACTCGGCTAGACTGCAAAAAAGTCTCACACATGGGGTATCCCTGTACTCAGGAGAAGCAGCAGAATGTATTTTGGGGTGTCATTTCACGTATACCCATGGCATGTGTGAGCAATATCTCATTTACTGACAACTTTGTGTAAAAAAAAAAAAAAAATTATATATTTCCCGGAACTTGTGGCAAAATATAAAATATTCCATGGACTCACCATGCCTCTCAACAAATAGCTTGGGGTGTCTACTTTCCAAAATGGGGTAATTTGTGCTATCTTGGAATTTTAGGGCCTCCGAAACTGACAGGTAGTGCAGAGGTGACATGCACAATGTACACCATTAGAAAACCTGAGTGTGTTGATTGGTTTTCACAGTCTTGTACACAGCTAGGCTCCCAAAAAGTCTCACAAATGGGGTATCCCTGTACTCAGGGGAAGCAGTAGAATGTATTTTGGGGTGTCATTCCACATATGCCCATGGCATGTGTGAGCAATTTATCATTAAGTAACAACTTTGTGTTAAAAAAAAAAAATAAAAAAATGTATTTTTCCCCGAAACTTGTGGCAAAATATAAAATATTCCATGGACTCATCATGCCTCTCAGCAAATAGCTTGGGGTGTCTACTTTCCAAAATGGGATCATTTGGGGGGGTTTTGTGCTATCTTGAAATTTCAGGGCCTACGAAACTGATGGGTAGTGAAGAGTAAAATCAAAAATTTACGCTATTAGAAAACCTGAAGATGGTGATCGATTTGGGGTCCCGTACACAACTAGGCTGCCAAAAAGTTTCACATATGGGGCATCCCCATACTCAGGGGAAGCAGTAGAATGTATTTTGGGGTATCATTCCACATATACCCATGTCATGTGTGAGAAATCTTTTAGTGACGTTGTGTAAAAAAAAAAAAAAAAACAAAAAAAAAAATTGTAATATTCCCAAAACTTGTGGCAAAATATAAAATATTCCATGGACTCATCATGCCTCTCAGCTAACAGCTTGGGATGTCTACTTTCCAAAATGGGGTCATTTGGGGGGGTTTTGTGGTATCTTGACATTTCAGGGGCCTCCTAAACCGTTATAGGTAGTGAGAAAATGGAATGAAAAATGTACGCCCTTTGAAATTCTGATGGTGGTGATTTGTTTTCAGGCTCCCGTACACTACTAGGCTCCCAAAAAGTCTCACATATGTGGTATTCCTGTACTCAGGAGAAGCAGAATATATTTTGGGGTGTAATTACACATATACCCATGGCATGTGTGAGCAATATATCATTTCAATGACAACTTTGTGTAAAGAAAAAAAAAATATTTTTTTTTTTTAGTAGTTTTTCAAACACCTGTGACAAAAAAATGAAATATTCAATGAGCTCAACATGCCTCTCAGAACATTCCTTAGGATGTCTACTTTCCAAAAAGTGGTAGTTTGGGGGGGGGGTTGGTTGTACTGCCCTGCCATTTTAGCACTTCATGAAATGAGATAGGCAGTCAGAAGTTAAAGCTGCGTAAATTTCAGTATTTACACCATAGTTTGTAGATGCTATAACTTTTGCGAAAACCAATAAAAATACACTCATTGAATTTTTTTTTGTCAAAGACATGTAGCTAAATATATTTTGGCCCAAAAAAAAATGACATAAATTGAGTATATTGGATATTTTTTAGAAGACAAATTTGAAAATTTCATTTTTTCACTCTATTAATAATCGCAAAAAAATAAAAAGCGCAGAGGTGATCAAATACCACCAAAAGAAAGCTCTGTTGGGACGTTGAAAAAAGGGGTCTGGTCAGGAAGGGGGTAAAATCTTCCGGGGCTTAAGTGGTTAATGGCAAGAATTAGCGCATCCATAGCTGCGCGGTCTTCGGCTGTCCCAGGGGGGAATCATCCACCCCTGCAACCTACGCCTGCCCCTCAGACTGAGAAGAGTGAGACCCTGCAAGGGGCACGCTACCTACGGCAACCATGTCAGATTCAGAATCAGAAGAAAAAGCCTTTTTCTATTAGCTCATTCAGTCATCAGAATATCTACTTTGGACACCAAAGTTGCCACTGCAGCAGACAAAGTCAGAGCAGAAGATTCATAAAACCTGAATCCCCCACTAGGCTGGGGGGAAATTTGCTGTCCTGAGATTCCATAGTAAAAAAGTTTTTTTGTGGTACTGGCCCTTTAAGCGCGCCGCAGACCCCCACAGCACACCACTACAAGACTGACAAACAGACCCCTAAGCAGGAATAAACTGATAGCCAGAAGTATTTGCACAAAAAAAAAAAAAAAAAAAAAAAAAAAAAAAAAAAGAAGGACAGCAGACAGACCCCCACAAAGTGTTACCACCGCAGCCGATCTCTCCTGAACAGGAGGAAGTGATGTCACCGCAAGAGGCTGAATAGAGACTTCATGCAAAGGAAAAATGGTTGCCTATAGAAAGTAATCGGAGGCTTCGGGAAAATGCCCACCGACATGTGCTTGGAACGAGCGTTTTGCCACACACAAGATGGCGCCAAAACACCACATACAATGCTGTATAAGCGCCCACAGTGAAGCCAGACATGCTGCCCACACCTAAAATGGCAGACCGGTGGTGTTTAACCCCGCAGCGGTCGCCACACGTGTCTGTACCTCCCAAAGCACCCTAAAGTGACACAGAAGAGGGACCCCCACAAACCCACAGGCTGAGAGACAAAAACCCCCGCAGGGACCGGCGCCAGGGAGCCCAAAAAATGCAGACATGAGGGGATAACACAGACACACAGGACTGCCAGCCCCAGAGGCCCCACACAGAATGTACTTACCTGTACCCAATGGTGTGGGGTGCCTCTCATTGAGGGGAAACCGCCCACCCTCAGATGGCAGGGGTGCCGTCAGCCAAAACGCAGGACACTAACAGTGCACAGAGAACCGTGGGTAGACGTCCAGGCGAGGTAGCCACCTCGCAGGCTTGCATCCCTGAGGACAGGGATGGGTCGTTTACGAGGCCAGGGCGAACACATAGCCTGCTAAACGCTCAATGGCGGGCTGGGATTCCATAAGGCCCTCTGTCCTGGAAAACCAGGACGACCAGTCTGACTCCCAGCTCCGCAACGCCGTCATCTTGAAGAAGTGACTAACTAAAAGCTGAAAAATAAACAGCTAGTAATGTGAAGAAAAAAAAAAAAAAAACATTCCCTGAAATAAAATCAAAGAAGAAAAAAAAAAAAAAAAAAAAAGGCTGAGACTGTAGCCCCAGCACAGGGAGAGCCTCTCTCACTCCTAACTAGGCAGAAGACAAACTGAGTTGGGATGGCTGATAGCAGGGGGGGTAATGGACCAGTGGGACAGCCCCCATAGGTGTGTATGTAAATGCTTTGTTTTTAATAAGTCTTATGCCTAGCTTGCTCATATGGATAAGAGGTCAATACCCATTGGTGAAGACTATGTGTGGGCGGCAACTGTCGGAGGACGTAAGAGAAAGCACCGTTTTGAGTTTATAAAAGTCCCCGACCCTTTCCAAAAACGCAGTGGCTGAAAAAAGAAAAAAAACAGATGTGAATGAGTCCCATAGGAAACCCTGTTAATGGGCTGTAGTGAGATTCTGCAAAAAAAAAAAACACACATCAAAAAAAGCGCATAGGTGTGACGCAAGACAAAATCAGGTCCTTTTCTCAAAAGGTTTAACACAGGGTGGGTCAAACTCCAAGTCAACTTCAGGTTTATTCTACAAGTCAACTGCTTGTGAGGTATTTTATTGCAAGCTTGGCTGATGAGGGGAATATCACACGTTGGGTCAATGTCCAATGTGGTTTCAAACTTGCAGGCAGCATGTGGTGAAATGTGTTTTTTTCAACATTTTATGTTTAAAAATGATCAGAAAAGTTTTCCCCCTTTAAAATCGCTTATAAACGCAAACATCCATAAATGCAGCTTACCATGGTTACAAGCATTTGACGGTTGATATGCCACTGGACTACAGTCCTCAACATGATTTTTTTTTTTTTCTGCTTACAAAAAATGCCTGTAACCGCCACTGCCTCTAAACTACTATGACTTGCTAAACGACTGAGTGTACATGTACAAATAAGATAACAGAAGAGTGACCAGACGTCCCCAGATTGACACTGTCCCCGGTCCAAGACTGGATTAATGTACAGGGCATCCCAGGCTGGCTGAGAAACAGCCTGGTGGCTCAGATGCAGACGCCCTCTGCAGCTCTTGCTGCTGTTCATTGGAGGAAAGGCCAAAATTGACTGTGTGGAGGGCTGAGAATGGGAGGTGAGCTTGGGGGGGGGGGGGTCTGTTTGTACACAGGTGAGAGGCAGTGGGGGAGCAAGGGTCAGAGCTGATGGAGCTGCATCAAGAAAAGGAGAGTTTAGCTGGTGGGGGAAGGGCGAAGAGGTGGCTGTAGAGATAATCTGTGAGAGAAGGGTGCAGAGGTGAGCTATGGATGTGGGGGGAAGTGTCCTCTGTGCATAGTTAACCTCTGAACCCTGCACTCTATGCCTTTCAAAAGCCTCTATATTATGTAGTCCTGTGCCCAGCACTCTGTATTATGCAGTCCTGTGTCCAGCTCTGTGTATTATGCATTTCTGTGTCATTTGCCAATAAAAAGAATATACAGTATCTCACAAAAGTCGAGTACACCCCTAACATTTTTGTAAATATTTTATTATATCTTTTCATGTGACAACACTGAAGAAATTACACTTTGCTACAATGTAACGTAGCGAGTGTACAGCTTGTATACAGTGTAAATTTGCTGTCTCCTCAAAACAACAGCCATTAATGTCTAAACCGCTGGCAACAAAAGAGTACACCCCAAGTAAAAATGTCCAAATTGTGCCCAATTGGCCATTTTTCCTCCCCGGTGTCATGTGACTGGTAGCGTTACAAGGTCTCAGGTGTGAATGGGGAGCAAGTGTGTTAAATTTGGTGTGATTGCTCACTCTCTCGTACTGGTCACTGGAAGTTCAGCATGACACCAAATGGCAACTCTGAGGATCTGAAAAATAGAATTGTTTCTCTACATAAAGAGAGCCTAGGTTTTAAGTTGCAAAGATCCTGAAACTGAGCTGCAGCACAGTGGCCAAGACCATACAGCGGTTTAACAGGACAGGTTCCACTCATAACAGGCCTCATCATGGTTGACCAAAGGGGTTGAGGTGCACATGCTCGGCCTCATATCCAAAGGTTGTCTTTGGGAAATAGATGTACAAGTGCAGCCAACATTGCTTCAGAGGTTCAGTATTCCCACATGATAACAACCCCACACACACCTCCAAAATGACCACTGACTTGCTAAAGAAGCTGAGGGTAAAGGTGATGGACTGGCCAATGATGTCTCCAGACCTAAACCCTATTGAGCATCTGTGGGGCATCCTTAAACGGAAAGTGGAGGAGCGCAAGCCTCCAACATCCACCAGCTCCATGATGTTATTTTAAGGGGACAGCAAATTTACACTTTTATACAAGCTGTACACTCACTACTTTACATTGTAGCAAAGTATTATATCTTCTCATGTGACAACACTGAAGAAATTACAAAGTATTTACAAAAACGCAAGGGGTGTACTCACTTTTGTGAGATACTGTATATATTTGTCCCCCAGATTTCATTTTAAAAATCTGGTCACCTTAACAGAGTTCAGGAGCTGCTGAAAAAAAAACACCCAACTGCTCCTAAACTTAAGTTCAGCAGCTGCAGTGTACATTTGGCCAAAGGCTCCATGCACACTGGGCTTAACCACTTCTGGACTGGAAGAATGTCCCCTTAATGACCATGCCATTGTTTGCGATTCCGCACTGCGTTTAACGGAAAATTGCGCTGTCGTGCGACGCTGTACCTGAATAAAATTTATGTCCTTTCCCCAAAAATAGAGCTCTTTTGGTGGTATTTAATCACCTGTGCGATTTTTATTTTTTGCGCTATAAACAAAATAAGAGGTAGGTCCTATTCCTAAAACTAGGCAGAACAAAGTGTTTGACAGCAGAGCCTGAGGGGTTATGCCTGCAGGGACAGCCCCCATAGGCGTGGTTACGTTTTCCTGCCTAGTGCCTATTCCTAGGAGGAGCATAACCCCATGAGTCATGAAGATGAGGAGCTGCGTCTGTCAATGAACGATAGAGAAATAAATTCGGGCAGATTCAATGGACCATTTGGACTTTCTGCAATCACTGTTGGGTTTCTAGGCATACAGCAAATTAAGTCACAACTGAGCTGGCATGCTTTTTCAACATTAGGCTGACATATGGACTTAGTCCTATGTACTAAATGTTTCAGCTCTATTCTGATGTGGCTCTGTAGGTTGCAAGTGTACTGTCTAGGGGTGTTGAAAATAATCGTTGCGCATCCCAATTCAGCCCTAAACAATTCTGCAATGCAGAGAATGACATCATCCCAGCACCCTTGTCAGAGTCCTCCTCTCCTTGTGTAGGTCAGACAGCAGCGATCTTCCACTGTATCACAGAGCATGGATCTGAAATGTTCAGCGGCCGCTGTAACAAAGTCCCACCTCCTAGACCGGCTCCTATGATAGATGGCACGCTGATCCAATGCTGGGAAATTGAATCAGTGCCACAATCATGGGCGCTGGTCTAGGAGGTGGGACTTTGACAGCAGCTGCCAGGATATTCAAATCCAAGCTCCGTGACACAGCAGATCGCTGCCCTGTGTAATTTGGCACTGATAAGCGGATTCCTCGATGCATCACAATTACTGCCCATGGTTTTAATCAAAAACTCATCAGTGCTCAAATACAAAGTGAATCGTTGACATTATCGTAACCGAATCATGAAACCAGTGAAGTTGCGCAGGTCCAGTATTGTCTACTAGCATAAGAGATAATCTCATGTTTTTACCAATTCAGAATGTGGGGCATGAACTTCCAAGTCTAAATTTGCCTAGAAACATTTTGCCTTCGAAGCAATTAGTAGAAAAAAAAAAAAAAAATGTTTGACGACATATGTTCACATGTGGTAGTTTTGCTTTGGAGAACACAAGTTCTAACTAACTTGTTTAAGTGTACACTACCTGTACTTTATTCTCATGCATATGGTTGGATGCTTGAAAAGTCACAAGGTAATTTCACACCATCAAGTCAGCCCTGCAAGACTACAGTTTTAGCACAAATATTCCACCTAGTGAACCTGTTCAATAAAAATAGGACACAGAGTTCTGAAAATACTAGGTTTTATTAACACCCCAGTGGTAAACAATAACTTTGTTATGTTGACCATTACTTCTTTGTAGATCACAGTCACATAATACAAAAACCCATAGCATAAACAAGCAGACATGATCAATGGACATGGTCTGATTGGAAAGATATATTGCAAGGGTAAGTTCTTGAATGTACCATTTTCAAGGTAATAACTGTATTTCTAGAACAAAGTCATGAAGGCACAGCTATTGCAAGCGACTGACACCTGTTTAAAACTACTGGGCTGAAAAATACTTTGGTTCCGTAGGAGATTGATCTAAACAGAAGGCTGGTTATCTGATTGCAGCTGTGAAGACTCATAACTGCTGAGATATACATGGCAAAAAGACTCCACAATAACCAAGACTATGAAGCAGTGAAGAACATGCTTTAAGGGATCTCTGCATCCTATTAAATATCTGGCAGGAGATTACACTTAAAATACTAAGTCCAATGATCTTACCATTTGAACATGTTTTTAAATGTTTTAATTTTATTGTTTTATAACAAAAAATTGTTTACTTTATTCTACCAAGAAGATACAAAAACATAAGGCTGTAAGTAACTAATAGTTTAATTTATTACAGTGCAGGTAATCCTCAAGGCCACATACACACTGCTTCATTGCTGTTTGCACTCAGCCGGGTTTTGATCTTTCTGTAAAGAAAAATAAGAATTTCAAGTCTTCATAAGACATACCATAAACCCAAGAAAAACCCATTTTGTGCCAGTTCACCATGAATGTGCCCCAAACATTAAATCTTCAAAAAGGCTCATTGCCCAAAAAAACAAAATACAGGATTGGTTCCAACTCTTAAAAATCTTCATAAAAAAGCAGTTTAACCCACAAGTCATCCTGACATCCCAGTGTTCAGAGCATCACTGTTCAACATCTGGCACAGATAAATGGTGGTGAACATAATACCAGACTACCTCCTGGTTACCTGCCCGTTCCGTTTTAAGAGATGGAGCTCCTAAGCAAATTCTAAAAATTGGAAATCTTTACCTGTGCACATTTGATTCGCTTTTTATAAACATCTTTGCGGTTGCTTCAAGGTATACAAGAAGCAATGTAGCCTGAGTTGTACAAATACTGCACCTAAAGGCCTTTTTGGCTAACAGTTTAGAAATAAAATCCAACTTTGACATACAGAAATGTGCATTCTACAAGGAAAGGTTAGTGCTCAGTGAGTCATAACACAAAGACCATTAGTGTATTAAGATACTCAAAGGCAAAGTTTACATACCCAGAACATGAATTCTAGACACCATTTAAACCTAGTGAGGAAAAATGTCAAAGGTACACATACAGAAATAGAATGTAGTTAACCAAAACTGCATGTCTCCATTTGTTAGACTGTCAACACATTGCATGCTTTAGGAAGGTAGGTTTGAAAACTTGCACTACATAAATAAAATGCTACTTGTGTTCCAAATGAACACAGCATGCATAAAATGCTGACTAGTTTATAAGTACTATTATGTACAATGTAATCTGCGTACTTTAGAAATCTATATAAAAGTTCTCACCTTCGGTTCATAGTCTGGATCATTTTCTTCATCTGCTTCTTCCTCGCCTTCCTAGGAGTTGGAAAAATTAAGCTTAGTCACTGTCAGTTTAGATCAGAAAAACTCATGGAGCACCACCACATACAGCCTCTTTGGGGCTCACTCCCCAAAATACACCAAGCAGGATTTTTTACAATGTATTGCAGAACATTAGGACAGTCCCCACTGAAAATTTGCCCATATCAATATTTTGCCAACTTTGCTATAGTTTGGTTTACTGAACTTTAAACTGTTTTTGCTAACTTTTTACAATGTCAGTTCTCAGCCAGGCACATTTTGTAACAGAGCTCTAAATTATCCAGTCAGATGGAGACTGATTCAGTATTCGCAAAACTTGCAATATTTCACTTCATGAGCTTTTAAAAAGATATTTAAAATGGATATATTCCAGTCTCTAGAAGTTTACATATCTTATGTGCACTACTCACTATACTGTTAATTTGAAGGTGTGCTTTTCTCTAGCTAGGGAGACTAAACAGAAAACACAGTATTATCTAATCTATAAACAGACATTAGAAAACTGAATTTTGCTTACAGAATTACATAGAAATTCTTTACATTGCCTATGTACAGAACACTCCCAGGAAGCCATTTCCTGACAGCGTGGATGGCTTTTTTCCCCTATATCTGACAAACAAGCATGCCCAGCTCTATTCTGCGTTTTCCTTTTTTCTGATAGTTTGGAAATCTAAAAGATTTAGTGCTCCTATTACAATACTTTAGATTGGGTACAAGCTCCCTCTTAGCTGTGAGTTTCCTAACTGGAGTGGATAAAGGTAAAGTCTTCCTTGCAATGTACATAGCTGGTCTGAAAATTTATTTAACAGTGTCACCATTTGCATTTCAACAAATACATTTGTGTAGCTGTTGTATAGTTACCTCATCATCGGCTTCTTCACCCTCCTCATCATACTAAAATAAGACAAAATACGACAAAATACATTACTACAATTTCCATATAGGAATGCTGACCTAGCTGTGCATACCATTTGCATTCTTTCAAGCCATATACAATTAGATCTTCAGCATCTGAAGCAACACACATGTTCAGTATAATAAGTCGAGAATAGCACTATATATATATATATATATATATATATATATATATATATATATATATATATATATATATATATATATATATATATATATATATATATATATATATATATATATATATATATATATATATATATATATATATATTAGTACTAAATACATAAAAATGCACATAAGCTGCTTTTTAGATATAAAGTGGATACCTACATCATCATCGTCATCTTCTATAGCTTCTCCAGTGAAGTAAAGCACGGATCGAGGAATTATTCGCTCACGTAAAAAGTGTCCGATTTCAAAGTCTGCAGTAAGAATAGCTTCAGCATCGTCATCCTAGTCAGGCAAAGAGGGAAAGTCACAAGTAGTTTGGGACAAAGTTAGAGCCCAACTGCTACCTATATAAAAAAAATGCTAAACCACTACATCTGAGGCAGCCAAATGCCGCATTCAAGTGTATCCAGCACAAAATACATGAAAAAAGTTCCTATTAAGTAGCAGGCTCCCTTTTCCCATCTGATGACCTGGACTTGCATCAGTTGACATTTCAAAGCCAACCTACGTGTAAAAAAGACAACAGGGTCTCTACCGGGTGGCAACTTCAAGAAACCGTACAACATGTGGGCCAATACATCCCATATTGGAAATAGAAATAAAGTCCATAAATGGAACTATATTAGGCACTCCAAGGAACACTTGTAACTTGTAAATTCAATATCTTTATTGGATATGGATATTGGATATGAATAATAGAAACAGTAAATCAAATATTCGGTTTTCATACAAATGGATGGAAGAACGCCAAGCTATACATGCAGTTATCCCTTTGTATCCAGTATCAAAGAAGCAGTTGGTTAGAAAGTTTAATCTTGCCTCTGTTTCACAGCTTCCAGCTTCTTGAGGAATCTAACAAACACTGTCTAAATGCTAGGAAAAAACTGTTGTGATGTATGATTTCAAATGAGCAGCTTGTGTTACAATCACAGGTGTGGTGTTTTTGTATCACTATCCCTAGGCGAGTGCAAGGCACTACTGAGAATTTTAAGAAAACAAATATTGAAGGGCTCAGGGGCTGAGATTAGCCTACATATGGATACCCATGAGTCTAAAGAGACATTTTAACTTGCCCCAATACTACAACTTTGGGTATTAACATTACTTTTACGATACCCACTACAGATAATTTTCTCCCCATCCAGTATGCACTCCCATGCTCAGTGGGAACATTGATCCACCAATGTCACCCACACCTGTGATTGTGACACAAGCAGTTCGTAAATTTAACAAAATTTGTTATGGGATTGTGTACATTGCTGATGTGATGTATTGTATTTCACAACTGTTTTGTTCACATTTAGACTTAAGCTGTTCAATTCCTCCTGCAGAATTGGGTAGCTGCAAATGGATGTAAAGGCAAAAGGATGGTGGAACTCCCCAACCAGCTGCTACTTTCATAGTCATTACAAAAAGGATAACTATGCAGTTAACCGGGATTTTTTTTCCCTTCAATTGTTTGAAGGCACAATATCCATTTAATATGGTTTTATTTCTGCCCAATAGAGATAGTATTTTAAGTTTGTTGTAATCCTTGGGGTGCCTATAAAGGCCATACCCCCAATTGAATAAACTATTTCTAAGCCACCCAACCTGTCACTACCATGAACAGAAGCACTTTAAAGTGGTATTAAATAGTGATCGCCCGATCAAACGCAGATACCGATGTTTTGGTCATCGGCTGATATTTTCGGACATGTGGAAAAAATTTTTTTACAGGTACTCCTTGGAGGGATCTGGGAGGGTCTAAAAGACCCCAAACCCCTCCTAGGCACTGAAAAGCATTCAAAAAGCACCAAGTTTGGCTGTTTTGAATGCTGTCATTTTTCATTTGGTGCCGAGTACCCAGAAGTGATGACATCACTGCCAGGTTTTTTTACATGGGAGACCCGATCAGAGCCAAATGCGGCTTTGATCGGGTCTTTGGCAGCCATGCAGGTAGGATGCCCGGGCCTCCCTCTTCTCAGCCGCATCGGTTGTCATTACAAGACAGCAGACCGTCATCTATGGACGCCGGTACCGGGGTGATTCCTCTTAGCTGCAGGCGTCACTCCGGTACAACACTTTCCCGAAATATCGGTAACCTCAGGGGCAGATTCCGATATATTGGGGAAAGTGCATATTAGCCCCCGATATATGGGTGGTGCCGATAATCGGTCGATCACTAGTATTAAAACACAGCTATGTCACTTACCTACAGGAAAGCTTATAGTGAAGCTTACCTATGGGTAAAATAAATCTCTTGTTCACCGCTGGACAGCTCCCGATCTTAATAACCACTGGGTTATACTGCCCCTTACAGGAGTAGGACACTAGGCAGAAGAATCTGGCTACGCCCAGCACATTTTCTGTGCACACAGCTTTGTTCATGACTTCACATGCCTTTGTCGGGACAGAGAATTCATGTGCAGATGTGAAACAGGACTACCTGGCCCCCAAAACCCTGAGGCATATTTGCACACATGTAGAACGGCAAAAGGGGTTGGCAGCAAGTCATTCTCGCCTAGGCATGAAAGTTTTTTTTTTAAACCCCATCATTAAAACCCCCTTGGAAATCAAACAAAGATAGATACAAAACATTAGGTCTGAAGAGGGGATTCCTTCGAAACAAGTTACCAACCCTCTTTCCACCAGCACATAGAGGTCGCCACGAGGCATTAAGGGCTCTTTCACACGGTCCGCCTCGGTAGGCGGTTTCTGTGCTGCTCAGCAGGGTTCGATGCGCCAAACGCCGCTGAGCCGGCGGATGACAGCTCCGTCTCCGCTTGCAGTGCGAGAGGGAGGTGTCACAGCTCCCGCTGCTCTATGGGGGATTGGATGAGAGCGGACCGTCTGTCCGCTCTCATCCAATCCCTGAACGGATGGAAAAATAGGGTTTCCATTCGTCCAGATTTCACGGACAGGATCGGATGCGGATGGTAGCGGGCGTCAGTGGAGGCGTCTCCGCTTACATCCGCTTCCCCATACAGCTGCATGGAGGATCCGATCAGATCCGCCAAAAAACTGACAGGTGGATCTGATCGGATCGCCCGTGTGAAAGAGCCCTAAGGCTCAGAAGGCCGTGTTGGCAGTCTGACTGCTGTCAGAGTGGGTCCCTGCACAAAGCCTTGTTTTGTATCCATCTTGGAGATTCCTACTACCCATATGCTGACTTCATTTTACTGCAAGTGTGCTATTTTTTCCTCTTAAATGTATAACTCAAGCTAATGAGGATTTAAGAAATTGAGGGGAAAAAAAAAAGCTTTCATAGACTTAAAAATGTTGAAAACCAGTCATTTTTCTTCAGCACTGATGAGCACAGATTGACAGCACTGGTGGGTACTGTTGGGACTGCACAGATAATCTGTGCCCCAATTGTCAGTGTACATAACCGGCTTTTGTAAAAGAAAAAAAAAAAAAAAAAACATCGGCTCTTCTCATTAGTGAAGGAAAGGAGTTCTGATGACAATACTTCTGTTTACATCCATGATCAGCTGTGATTGGATTGGACACAGCTTGTCACGTGGTAAAGAGCCGCTGATTTACCTCAATCTGATCAGCAGACATGACAGCATCCCAGAACTAGCCAACTGCGCTGTAGCCGTCATTCAGCTAGAGCGTGGTTGGCAAGTGGTTAATGAGAGGGGGGGTATCTTCTACTGGGACATCAGCAGTCACCCAACAGGTTTTACTGGAAGGTTTTCACCAACCTTCTGATCGGTTGACAACTAAAGTGGAAAAGATTTCATACAACCTACTGTTCATTGCCACAAGAAAAAGCTACCCTCCCCACCAATCGTCACAATATGCAGAGGGGGGTAGAAAAGTGATGGCCAAACATCGCTACCTGCTCTGGTGTCCTTTCCTGCGTACTTGTATGGGAGAACAGGGAAAATCCATGAAATGGCCACAATCGACCCCCACTTTAAGACAAGGGCATGCTGTCAAATAGCTAGGCTACAATTTTAAACAAAATCTATAGACGTTTCATTTAAGACTGAGCTAGCTTTATGTATTTTCTTACAGACCAGAGCATACAAAAAAAAAAAAAACTTGCACAGTAATATCAGCCCAATAGGTCATTAGAGCTACAAAGATTTGACGCTCACTATGATTTCACAAAATTTATAGGAAAGTAAAATGTATCCCCAACAAGTAAAAAAATGCTGGCGTTCAAAATTTTACTATGACTTACCAGTTCTCCATTTTCTGGTACTAAAACAAAGAAAACATTATATTAGTTATGCAACAACACAAAAACACTGTCACATTAAGGGGGCACCATGCAACTACCTATGATTTACAACAAAACTAAATGGATGCACATGGACTGAACTTCCAACAAATATCAGTATACCTCAAAACTAGAAAGGACAAAATAGTTTAATTTCTATTATGGCATACATTTATAAAGGGTAAGGCCAAACTGCACATTGGAAGTGCAATTCAAATGAATGTGGTAGTGGTGAAGGGAATAGTGGTAGTGGTGTCTGCCTCATTAGGCAAGTCCATGGGTAACCCCACCCCCATTAACTATGTCTAGCAAAAACAGCCAATAATTATAAAATTACACCGAAAGCATGGGTGGATGGACAGACTCTTCGTAGCACTGCCTTTTAAATTTGTGCATTTTATGGCCATTGATAAAACATTTATGCAGTAATAAATACAAAGCATGCTTTTACTGCATTAGGTCTTTTTGCACAAAGTATCACATTTGAGACCTATTTCTTTAAACACATTACAATAAGAAATTCTGTGCGTCTACAAACTGGTTATGGTTGCAAGACCCTTACAAACCATTACATCAGCAAGTAATGCACTGAATTTGCTCCATCAGGAGGAACAGAAAAGTGCCAAGCTGCGGAATAGTGAGATAAAGGTGCAGAAGTGGGCATTCTATGTCAATTCTAGGCAGTATAACGAACCTTCAGGAGGGGTGAAGAAGTTGAAGAATGAGTCATTGGGAACAGTTTTTGTCACAGTCCTTACTGTACCACGGCCCTTATGTTTTTGTTTCTTCTTTATGGTTTTTAAAGTAACATTTTTGCCTTTCTTCCAGTCAATCTGGCATCTGTAAGAAACCATTCAGAACAATTAAACTGACACTTCCGTTTCTTGCAAGTTCCTGCACAGTAGGATTTCAGATGTAAAAAGTAATGAATATGATCTATAATTGCACATCACTTAAATCTAAAGGCTCTTTACCCTAATTCTAATAAAAAAAACAAAAAATCCACCACTTATTTTTAGCTCCCCCCCCCCATATACTTACTGAGCCTGATTGCAGTGCTGCCTTCTCTCCTCAGACTGCAGAGGGAGTCACAGGCTCCTGCCGCTGTCAATTCTGTGAAGAGGGAGTGAGGGGGCAGGGCCAAGCCATGCTGTGTGTTTAATGCATGCAGTCTGGCTGAGGATAGAGTCTGCAAAAATGCCCCCATAGCAAGCAACTTGCTATGGTGGCACTTGGAAGTAAGCAGAAGTTGCCTTGCCCAGTGCACCAACAGGGGACCCCAGAAGAGGTTCAGGGGTCTCTGTGCAAAGCCATTGCACAGAGCAGGCAAGTATAACATGTTTATCGTTCATAAGGGCTTCACTATTTCAAATGGGTTTGAAGCCAACACCTTAGCACATCACAGTATGTGCCCTCGTGGCTAACAAGAGGCTGGAATAAAGGAAAGATTGGATAAGCTTAACACAAAGTCACCAGGACCATATGGCTTACACCCGAGACGCCTCAAATAACTCAGTTGGGTTATAGCTAGACCATTGTGCCTAATCTTTGTGGACAGCATACTGACAGGAATTGTACCAGCTGACTGCAAAAAAGCCAATGAGGAACAACTATTAAAAAAAAAAAAGGGCAGAGACATTGGAAAACTAAGGACCAGTCAGCATAATAGGTAAATTGGAGGGGGGTGATACAAGAACAAAATCCAAGAATTTGCTGTACAGTAACATCAGTAGTAATCAGCATTGGTTTACAAAGGGTTGTTCTTGCCAGACCAGTTACCATGCTACAAGGAAGTGAGTTGGCATCTAGATGGGGTGGAGGCCTGTGGATGTCTTATCTGGATTTTGCAAAAGCCTTCGATAGTTTCCCATAAACGCTCATCTACGAGCTCAGGTCTGCAGGTATCAACCATACAGTTTGTTCATGGATACAAACTTGTTACAGGGGCGTGTCCAAAGGGTGGCGATATCGTACTCCGAATGGTCTGGAGTGGTAAGTGGGGTACCCCAAGGTTGTCTTGGGACCAATTTTGTTTATTCAAAAATAGAGGGGATGGGACACATAGCTCCACCCCAATTTTTTTTGTCTGAAAAAAATAAGGCAAACAATATCAGGATATTGAAATTTTACAAATCGACCAGAACAAAATAGCAGGGGCAACTACATAGCAAATGAGGTTTATTGAGGAGAAATGTAAAGTAATGCACATTGGGGATAAAAAAACAAACTACTCACTAAGGGGAGAACCTCTGGGGGATTCAATAGAGAAAGATCTGGGGGTCCCAGCGGAAGACAAACTGAGCAATAGCATGCAACGTCAAGCTGCAGCTACCAAGGACGACAGAAAATATTAGCACATTAAAAAGGGTATATATTCCAGAGCTAAAAGTATAATCCTGCCATTTATACAACTATTGGTCTGGCCACATCTGTGGTATTCTGTCCAGTTCTGGTTAGTCCTCAGAATGGATGTTTGGAGCGAGTCCAAAGAAGGGCACTGGGGGAACCGGCCAACCGCAGGTCCAAGAACCGACAAAAAAGGTCCCCCCACCGCCTAAATGGGTGAGGACACATTTTCAGGTAGTCTGGAGAAAACACACACGACTCTTGTTCAGACCAGAGTCGTTTGGAACCATCCGAGGAAGTCTTCAAGGACTTTGCCACATCGATTGTCCGAGGGAAGAGAAACTATTTGAGAGCCGAAAAGAAGGGACCCTGTCTGTGATGAAGGCCCTAACCCTTGTTAGCCTGTGGAAGAAAAGGCACTCTTCCCCCTGTGAAACCCTTATATAATGTCATCCAGGGAGCGTCAAACAGGCAATACCCCTGAAAAGGGAGATCCATTAAAGCCTTATTAGAAGTTTGATTCGCAGACCAACACTCCGGGCAAGTATACGCCGGACAACCACCATCGAAACTGACAGGTGACCCATACAAAAAAGGAGCTGTATCCAGTGCGGCATCGCAAACAAATCGCAGCCCCTGCACCAGCTGGACCAACAGCTTCCCCAGGGCGGGAAGGACTCGCCCTTCACCAAGTCACGGCGTTGGAACTCCGCCCTTCAGGCTGAATCTGCGTGGCAAGGGCAATCATGAACACTGTTCCCAGCGCAGGCCCAGCCAGGGAGTGCAGATCGCGGGCCAGAGCCCACACCATCCTATCCCCCAGTCCTTAACGGATGGGGATTCCTCCACCAGAACAGTAGTCCTATGCAGCCTAGAGGCCATACATCCAAAGGCGGAACAGTCCACTGTACAAGAGACTCCTCAAAAGGGTAACGTCTAGGAGCCGCTTAGACATGCCAGGGGAACGTTTCAGACAGCCCCATCCTACATGAGTGCCAGATGCTACCTGCTCCCCAGGTGCAGTCGCCGCTGCATCCTCCAAATTGCAGGGTGTCATGCATCCACCAACGCCTTTATCATGCGCGGCAGGGGAGGTAGAAATGTCATCCTCATTATCCGAGGAGACGGTGCGAGGTACCAGACCCGGCAGGGAGGACCCCCCACGTCTGCG
The DNA here is from genome assembly GCF_965119305.1 of Pelophylax lessonae. Taxonomy (NCBI): domain Eukaryota; kingdom Metazoa; phylum Chordata; class Amphibia; order Anura; family Ranidae; genus Pelophylax; species Pelophylax lessonae. The sequence continues at coordinate 255,276,042 of NC_138771.1, read as the reverse complement.
GCAGTGTTAATTTCGTCGACTAAAACTTTTTCGTCGACTAAATTAACACAATTTTAGTCGACTAAAATACGACTAAAAACAAACAATTCAGATGACTAAAATAAGACTAAAACTAAAATGGCATTTTAGTCAAAAGACTATAACTAAAACTAAATCGAAATTTGCTGCCAAAATTAACACTGGTGCATGCTCAAAGCTTAATACCATAAATAATAACATATTAGATTTTTCATTCCAGGACCAGCAGTAGTATATGAGTTTGGAAATTGTAGAGAAATGCTTAAATAATGCATTACAAATTACAATTGAACTACACCCATTCGATTATAGATGACTAAAATTCGTTTTAGTCGACTAAAATGTAGGACGTTTTAGTCGACTAAAATGTACTGGAGTTTTAGTTGACTAAATACGACAAACTAAAAACACTTGCAGAAGACTAAAATGGGACTAAAACTAAAATGCCATTTTAGTCCTAAGACTAAGACTAAAACTAAATTGAAATTTGCTGCCAAAATTAACACTGGTCTGCGGTGGCCAAGTCGGACTCCGAACCCTAGACATCAGATCAGGCAGGAGTAGGTGGAGAAATGTTTCAGCGCACCTCCACCCGGGCCTAAATGCTGCCCGAAAAAAAAAGCATGACAGTGGAGATCCGCAAGGCCCTGTGGCCTCCGTGAGGTGGGTCAGGTGGGGACACATGGCCTGCAGGGTCCATACTGAACCCGAGGAACCCACAAGCAAAATTTGCAAAAAATAAATAAGAATGGAAGCAGCCCCACAGTGCGCCCTCCCCGGAGGTCAGGCATGCGCTAATGCACACCCACAGAGATAGACTACCCTCATGACACTGTCCCCATACAAGCAATCAGATTAGGAGGTTCTCAGCGGTGGCTCATAAAAGGAAGTGAGCCAGAAAGCTACCCGGGGGGGGGGGGGGGGGGGGGGCTGGAGGGCTCCATCTACACCATCCAGCTGTAGAAACCTCTGCATTATCTATTGGAAAGCACACACCTGAATTCTTACAATATATCTAATTGCATCATGCACCCTTAGGAAGATTGCAGAGTTCTGAAACATTGCATTTTTTTTTACAATGCAACTAGTCAACGTCAATTCTGGTACGCTGGCATTATTTCACTGATGCTGCCTATGATGGCGTTGGGTTATAGCATGACAAACATTTTCGGATAGGATACAAGTTTGTAAAATGAGTAACCTATTGGGATTTCCCACCATCACCTCTGGACAGAACAGATGAAAGCTTTCCAATGGGAAAAGAATAAATACCATTTTAAAACTAAGTTTAGTTGAATACACAGATCCAGGCTGGATAAATTTTCCCTGTATTTTCTGCAACTGTCACCCCCCCTATTGGACAAATTGCAGTGCATTTTCTCAGTTCAGAAAACTATACTGCATTTTGGCCACTAGATGGCTCAATCACAAGAATTAATCCCATTAAAAAAAAAAAAACAAGAAATTTTGTCCAGCCTGCAGGAGTGAGGCATTTTCCAACATTTTATAAATACACAATCGCTAGTCTGCCACCTATATCGAAACCTCAGTCACCAGTGTGCAATGGGAAACACCATTTGCTGAATTTCGTCACAGCTTCTAAATTTGCTTTAAAAAAAAAAAAAAACACAACTTACCCTGTACAGCCCATAATTTCAGGTCCATCAAATGAGAAGGGATCAGTCTCATCAGGCTCCGACCTCATTTTATATGTTTTTGCCAAAACTTCATTTGTAAAGAATTCATTAGGCTCAAAATGAAACTCTAAAGTAAAACTCTGGGGATAGAGGTGAAAAAAAAAAAAAAGTCAGTAGTAAACTACTAGATTAAAAATACAAAACCTAAAAAGCAGCAAGTATCTTCTAAAGTACACTACACTAAAAACCTGAAATGGCTTGTTCCTGTTATTTTGTCTGACTACAGAGTAGTACAAAAATTTTAACCAGCATAAATTCGGAAAAAAAAAAAAAATTAGAGGATGAGTTCACCTTTTGTAACAGGTTAAACCCATATGCAGGGCGAAACATATTACAAATGTATCCCCCCCCCCCCCCCCATCTAAATAGCGTGTCAGGAGCCGCACACAGCTGCATTCTATTTAGTGTTCTGTGAATGGACTACAACTACCGACAGCCTTTATGGCTGTAGGCTTGCATTTCTCAAACTACCATGGCACTGATGACTGATTGTATAGTTCATGGATTCTTCATGTCAATGTAAAACTGCCTGGCAGATAGCTCACTCAGTCTGCAGGAGGCCTGCATGGCATCAGTATTCTGTTTTAGGAGCCTTGAAAGCATTGCACAGTGAAGTAAATGCACATTTTGCCCGCAAAAAAAAAAAATGAGCATTTTGTTAGTCCTTTAAGGTTCAAACTTACCATTAACTAAATTGTGCTGCGCTTATATCAAATAAAAAAATGTGTACAATTCAACTGTCTATTTCTCACAAGTGTAAGACTTGTGTGTATATAGAGCTACAAAATGTATTCTTACAAACATTTGTGAAATATGTCCATCTTTAAGACACCATTAATCCAATTTCAAATCTTCCAGGAAAAGCAAGAAAAGGGTTTTCCCCAAAGAGAAAGACACCCACCAATCTCCAGCTGGTGTCCACTTACCTTTACATAGTTGACCCTCAACACAGAAGGGTCAACTTCAGAAAAGGTTTTAGAACTCAATGCCAACAAAACTGCTCCAGGCTGCTTTCTTTCTGTACAAAGCAATTCTATCTGCAACACTGAGTGCACCATGTTTATTAAAGTGATAGTAAAGTCAGCAGCGCTGAGCTGCAGCTCCATGTGTCCATTCAGACATGAAGCGGTGGTTCGGCCACACCCCCTTTCCGGATTGGCTGACTGAAAGGTTTTGATGCCCAGTTTACCTTAGGAGATACATTTGGGCTGGTTCTGCTACCAGTACTCTAGGGTAGCCCATGTTTGGGCTCAAAACGCTACAAATTGACAAGTAAATATGTCCATATTCTGGCTGTGCTATTACTTCATGAAATATGATAGTGTTAACATCCTCGCTCCTAACCAGTCTTTCCCTGCATTGCTACAGAAATTACAATTGAGCCCCATCTGTCCACTGGCTCCCATGGCTGTGTCTCAGCCAATCAGAAAGGAGAGTCCTGGACAGCCAAGGGACTTGTAGACATTGCTAGACAGAGTATTAGGGGGTGCTGGGAGGCTGCTTCACACAAAGCTTTTAATCTTCATGCAATCCAATGAATCATGCTTGTGCTGGAGGGCATTCTTGGACAAACAGTGGAAGGTAGTTTAATTGGGCTGACCTCTGCTGCCTGGAGGAATTTTACTGCTATTTTGGTCCTAAAAGTTTTATACAGTTGACCTTTGTGATGGACAAGTTTAGCAGATGCCTTTTGAGGTTTGTGGTGTAATGGTTGTGCGCATTGGGTCCATGAAAAGCTGTATGCAACAACATCAGTTTTGTTCATGTCTCCACATGCATCTCAGCCTTGTTTCATAAGCCTGTGACCCCCCCCCCCCCCCCCCTCACACCATACAAACACTTAACTTATGCCAGGGTGTCCTCAGTCCCATTGATCGGACACAGATCCTTCCCAATAACTAATCCACATTCCCCTTCTGGAAACCCCAAATAAAACCTATAGAAAGCTATCTGGGGACAGTCAGTAACGTCCCAGAAACCACACCTCTGACACTTAAAATGGTCAGATGGCCCCTGTCAACACACCCCTTTGAGAAAAAAAAAAAAAAAAAAAAAAAAAAGAAGAAGGCCAGCACAGTTTGTTTGGCCAAGGTACATCTAAAGGTACGAGAGGCACTGCAACTTTTCCCCTTAGTCGCTGGACTCTGAAGAATACATAATGTCCTGGTATTAGCATTTTCAACCTTTTCCTCTGTAGCACCCCTTTCTGTAAATATATTGCACCACTGACCTTTTCATAAAACTATATTTTGAAAAGTGTTAAAAATTGTCTCTAAAGCATGCAAAGAAACCATGTCCCTTGAATGCTACTGTACCATAAATAAATCTCTAAACATGCCTGTCTGGTGACAGTGTGTGTACAGACTAGGGATCGACCGATCAACAAAGCCAATATATCGAGGGCGGATCTGCACTTTCCCCGATATATCGGAATCGGCCAAGGTGACCGATATTGCCGATATTTCGGGAAAGTGCATGTACCAAAGTGATGCCTGCAGCTAGAGGCATCACCCTAATACCGGCGTCCATAGCCGACAGTCAGCTGTCTAAGGACAAATGATGCGGCTCGCCCGGGTCTCCCGTCTTACCGGAAGACCCGGGCAACCAGCCTGCACAGCCGCCGAAGCGAAGACCCGATCAAGGCCGCATTCGGCTCAGATCAGCTCTCCATGTAAAAACCTGGAAGTAATGTCATGACATCACTTCCAGGTACTCCGTGCCAAATTCAAAAAAATTACTGCATTCAAAACAGCCAAACTTGGCGTTTTGAATGCTTTTAGGTGCAGAGGAGGGGTTTGAGGTCTGTTCGAGCCCCAGATCCCTCCAAGAGTACCAAAAAAAAAAAAAAAATTTTACCCAAGTGAAAGCACGGTGTAAGACTGGCCAGTCCTTTGTCATGGGTTGGTAAGGGCAGGGGTCTGACATGTGCTTTCGTCAGAGGTCGAGGTCATCTTTGGGAGAACACTTTTCCTTGCATGTACTGGAAGACCTGAAATAGGACTGATGGATGACAGATTGACATTTTTCACTAATTGATATGGTTTAAAGTATATTTTGCCAATATACATGCCATTTAAAGTCACTTATTGTGCTAAAGGCAGTTGATTTATACATTTTATATATTGTGATACAAGTGCAGCAATTTTTAGTCTTCGAAATGTTCACTAGGTACTTACAACTGCAAGTTAAATATGTAAAGCCAACATTTCACATTCCTGATGTGCCTGCTGTACCATGTACTTTTATGAAAAGGGTATCTTGTTCGATTTGTATTGCTTCCTTTATGTGAAATCCCTGGTGTTCCTGACAGTCTGCACTTCCCTATAAAAAACTGACCACACTAAGCAGTAGAACACACCAGTCAGTTCTAGCTATGGAACTCGCCTGCTCTCCAAAGGTCAGATGTGCTCACATGCCACTCCCTACACAGCCCTCGCCGAGGTCAGTGTCCTGCCGCTTCTTCCCTAGCTTACTCCCCCCCCCATGTATATACAAATGTTTTGCCTCGTTTCTATTTTAAAGTGAATGGGTTGTTTTACAAGGTGAGGGTTTACATCTATTTTAAGGAGACTGATGCATGAGATCTTACCATTGGCTGACCGACATCTGAAAACTTTACTTTTATGTCCTTTAAATGCTTTAGGATGGGTTCATCGTGCTCCTAAAAGCAAAGAGTTTTTAGCCAAAATGCAGACAACTACAACATTGAACGTTTTATAGATAACATGCAATTGAGGCATACCTGGACCATATCGCTCAAAAGATCAACATTTTTAAATACAGTTAACCAGAATTCTGGAATTCCTTTGGGGTCTTCTTTCTCTTCGTCTTTTTTCTCCTCTTCAACTTTAGCTTTCTCCTTCATCTCCTCCTTGAACGAAAACTGCTATTAAAAAGTTGCTCACAGTAATGAGTGCTGGGCATCCCCAAAGCTTGAGTTAAAGAGCAGCACCCTTATCCAGGTTTAATTGGCCCGTACAAGTCCGACTCCTGTACAACCCAACCATAAAATTCTTACACTTAAAATAAAATTTACATTTTCCTAGCAGTAAAATTGCAGGCAGGGTAGTAGCACAAGGGCTTGTATATACTGCGATGCATGCAAATATACATGCATTTGTAAGGTGTTGACATTACACACACTTTTACACGTTTGAATTACCTTAACGTTTGAATTACCTTACAGTATTTTTTTTTGTTTGCAAAAACACACACCGTCTTAAATGCACCACAAAAGGTTTAAACTAAGTCAATTGAATTAGTTTACCTAAAGTGTTACTAAACCCAGGACCCTGCATTAACTATATCTGGTCTCCCACAGACACGGAAATGCAATTATTTTGATAACTATAAACTGCCATGCCAATTACCTTCTCAGCAGTATATAGCTGCCCTGTGACTTCTATCAATGTCTGGTTAATGCTTGGAGCTTTCATTCCATTCTGGTGTCCTATGAGGCTGAAGGACCCCTAACTGGACAGTGCAGATTTGCCCCGTGCCAATAACCTGCACCATTAAAAAGGAAGGGGGGGGGGGGGGATAACCCACTTTAGCAATACACACTAAACTGATTATGTACAGAGTGACTCCAAAGGCTGTCAGCAGATTGGGGACAGTGGAAGAAGGAGTGTATCAGAAGACAGGATCAAACGGCCTTTTGTGGATTAACCCCTTAGGTTCCACAGTGAGTATAACCAGCATGCTTTACTGTATATACACAGACTGATTTTACTTTAGTGGATTTAGTAAAACTAAGTGTTTACGGGTGACTGCATCTGGTGAGAAGCCCTAAACCTTACCAAGCAGAACCTTTATAGCTAAATCTCCAAATACCTAGCTGAACATTTTACCAGAATATCTGAAACTAAACACTGCAGTCTAATGCTGGCCATACACTAGCTGAAAAAAGTTAAAAAATCTATCATTTGGTCCATTTGTTCTTCGTCCAGTTAATAGGCACAAATAGAAAAATCAGTTTTAACTTCAGAGCTGGAAAAAAAAAAAAAAAAAAAAAAGTAGATCCTTCTGCAGAACGAACGTTAAATTGAAAGGTTAATGTGTTTCTCGCCCAAATTGTTTTCACTAGGCATATGTGACAAAACAAAGAACGGGTGTCCATTGAACGATTTATCGATCAAATTCAGTCTTTACACGATGACATGACCGTCTGCTTGTTTTTCCAAAAGGAGTTTGAGCGATTTTTCGTATAGTGTATGGCCAGCATTAGTATTGCATCATAGCCCAATAAAAAAAAAAAAAAAAAAAAAAAAATATGTATGAACAAGGATTTGGCTGAAAATATAACATTGTGTAGTCTGGTAGCAAGTCATTTCGACATGCGGTACAATAAAAAAGGTCATATTTAGAAAGACTGACATAGTGGGAGGGTCAACTGGGGGGGGGGGGGGTCAAAACATTTCTGAACTAGTACTTTCCAACCTCTACCACTTGTGACTAGGTGAGGCTCAGTGATGCCCTCTAGGTTGTCAAGAAAAACCTGCTGTGTCTGCAGCTCTATTCTCAAAAGACAAACATCTACCCAGCCTTGAGAGCCCAAAGACTTAATCTTGAACCTCTGCCAGAAACAAAGCTAAAAAAAAAAAAAAAAACCCCTACACACCAAAAACAAACCTACCCATTGATATGAATGGAAACGATCTAAAGGTGTGAAAAATGCACATGCAGTTGTGTTTTGGGTGCATTATTGAAGTCACCTCTTTTTCGCAGGTGCAAAATGGCAGCAAAACCATGGGAAAAAAAGCATGTTACCGACCGCAATCAATAAAGATTGTTGAAAAATCCATAGAGTACTTACTGAAATTTCCTCCTCTTCATCTATTTTCCACTCACATTCCTCTTCTGTAGGCTCATATGTAGCATTTATGATCTGGCTTCTCTAAAAATTCAACATTTATAGTTAGTAAAAAGTAAGGTGAAGAATAAGTATACACATAATGAATACAAGTCACCTTGTCAAAGAGTGGCTGGTATAAATCGGCATATTTCCTCTCCAATGCATGGACTTCTTCATAGAACTTTGCTTCGATCTGTGCACACTTCACCTGAAGATTTTTTAGTGCATTTACTCTACGCTTGACTACTTTAGGCAAACTGCAACAGAAAAAACATTTTTAGACTCACCACACTGAAATTTAGACTATAGTAAATAGGGGTTACAATTCCAGATTTTACACACAAGTACTCTGCTCTTCATTATGCAGGTTCTTTGCTTTCTAAACACAGATCCTGTCACGCACAGACATGGGACCGAACTGAGTGATGAGAAATGACATGCTGGCATGTCTTACCCAGTTACTTTGCATCAGCCAAGAGATAAGGGAACAAAATTTCCATTCTGGCATAGAAAATGTTACTATACTGATACGGCTTTGCATTATAGCATCCGCAAGCCATTTAATTTGTTTGAGCCATGCCTAAAAACAGACACCATCAAGATGCATGTAATTTGTTCGCCAGAGAAGCCACACATGTGCTAACCTACGTTAGGCCAACGTCAGTCTGACAGACAAGCCTCTTATTTTCTAGATTAAGACACCCTGTGGTACTGGTTTCTAAAAAGACCTTTCTATATGAAAGTTTAAAATGTGAGCTATACTGTGTACTTATTCAAATTTCTTGTGCTTTCTAAAATAGCAAGCTTCACAACTTTACTGTGCAAGTAAAAAGCTTGCAAAGAGAAAGGCCTGTACACGATGAGGAAAAAAAAAAAAGCAGTAAAATTTCGTCCGATCTGCCATTTTCAGATCGTTCGTCTGGTGCTTTCGACAGGCAATTGGGAATTTTTATACGACAAAAGCTAAATGGGCAGGCCATAAATGAATAAAAATGTTCGTACATGAACACGTCCGATTTTCATTTAATTGGTGCAGTTTGTCCAAAAAAAAAAGAAATAGTAAGAGCAAGGCTGCGCATGCTCGGAAACAAAACACATACAAGACAATGCAACGCATGACTCTTCTGAAGTGGAATTCAGTCGTATGAGAATTTTCGTATGAAAGTAACCTTCACTTTTGAGACTAGACTAGCATGCAGAAAAAAACGGACGAAAATTTGTCCCGATAATCTAATTGTGTGTATGAGGCTTTAGGCTGTGATCAAGATTGAGTTTGATCTGTTGTGCAACAAAGCTAAGAGTCTATTAAACACTTTTTGCTTTAGAATGTTGACTTACCTTTCAATATAACCTGTAGGAGTACCCACAAGGTCATCTAGCCTTTCCTGCAGGGCAGCAAGAATCTGAGGATTCTGCATCATTTGTGCAGTCAATTGTCTAGCTGGAAGTAGAACAAAAGAATTACATTCAATATTGTTCCATGATTGAGTGAATACAAAGTCAAAAGAATTAGCCAAGCGCAAAAGCATCAAAACTTTTGAAAACTTCAAAGTAGTAAGAAAATAACACTGCAGCGATAGTCTTATTACATTAGTGATCAAAAGGGTATCCAAAAAAATCCCACATGATCCATTTTACCTTTACTATTAGCATCCTCGCCAGTTTCTTCTTCTTCAACTTCTTCTACATCTTCCATATCCTGCTGGTCAAGTTCTGCCTGTTCTTTGCTGTTTAGAAAACAAAAGCTTAAAATGTTTGTCATCTTTACCAGGCAAAAAACACAGGAGCATTATCTTCCAAATACCAATAAGCCTATTCATAATAAGCTATCAAAATAATTACGTTAACTCCAGGCAAAATGAAATTTGGAAAAGGTGTGCCAATCTGTCAAGTTTATATTGTTATCCAAGCCCCCATTCCAGATATTTCCCCTTACCCCCATTACAGCCAACTAGGACTCTAGTGGAAGAAACTTGCCCCATTTTGCAACAAGAAAACAAGGTGTCCACTTAGGCCCATTTTACACAACTCTAATTCGGGTTCCCTACAGCGTGGGTTACCTGAGGTTTCCTATAGATTTCTAGAAAGAAGAAAGAATACTTACTTGTCTATGTTGGCCATTTTTCAGATTCTTAACACCTGAACAAAAAAAAAAAAAAAGATATATAAAAATACGGCATTACAAAAAATGTTTAATTATTGAAATATTCATATTTACTTTTAACCCGTTCCAGACAAAGGGTAAAACAAATCTTAACACCTGAAAGCAGTTTTGACATGTATAAACTATCGCTACTACTTTGTATCCAGGTAAACTATACTCCTCCCAAAGACAAATTGGGCTTTCATTTGGTGGTAAATAGTAATTAAATCCCATATAAAAAAGGAAAATGTCACAATAAGAAAAAAAAAAAAAAAAAAAAGTTGAATTGTATAGGTGCAGTTAAAAATTTAAATCTCCTTAAAAAAGTTAATTTCAGTCATTCAACTCAAAGTGAAACTCATTTTATATAGATGCGTTAGTGTGATACAATTAAGCATTTTTTATAGTTTTGATTATGGCTTAAAGCTCGTGAAAACCCAAAATTCAGTATTAGAAAATTAGATTACGCGAGACCAATTAAAAATGGATTTTGAATAGTTGGCTTGTCTGCATTGTTGGGTCTGGGGTCTCATCTTCCTCTTGACAATACCCCACAGATTTTCAGTCAGGCGAGTTTTCAGGCCCATCAAGCACAGTGACTCAATGATCATTAAACCAAGTATTGTTACTTTTGGCAGTGTGGGCCAAGTTGGTGGAAAATGAAATCAGCGTCTATTCAGCGCGTCTGCAGTGTTGGGGTCTGGTTTCTCATCTTCCTCTTGACAATACCCCAAAGATTCTTTATGGTATTTTGGTCAGGTGAGTTTGCTGGCCAATCAAGCACAGTTATACCATGATTAAAGCAGGTATTGGTATGGTGTGGTTAAGGTGCCAAGTCCTACTGAAAAATGAAATCTGCATCTCCATAAAGTTGGTCAGCAGAGGGAAGCAAAGTGCTCTAGAATTTCCTGGTAGAGGGCTGCGCTTACTTTGGAATTGATAAAACAGTGGACTAACACCAGATGACATGGCTCCCCAAAGGATCACTGACTGTGGAAACTTCTAACTGGACCTCATGCAACTTGGATTCTTGCGCCTCCTCCCTCTGCCATCAAAGCAACCTGGGCTTCCATAACAGCTCAGCAGTGCCACAGGCTTAACATTCGGATCTTGAACGCAATTCTTCTGCGTTCAGGAGGGAGGTTAACCCCCCCCCCCAGAACCGTAGCAGCTTCTAAACTCTTGTAAAGGCCTAGGTGTACATTTGACATAGGCTTTTATGGAGAGGCGTTAGGAGCTTTGGCTAAAATGCCAAAAGCTCCTAAGCTCACATTTAGAAGCTGTAGTGTATAGGAGCCCAAACAAGGAGAAAACTGCATATTTCTCCATTCAGGTTATACAGTGACTGATCACTGACAGCCAATCAGGAGCTATCACAGCAATCAGGTCACCGAGAACCAAGCCTCAGGGGTTCATATTACCTCTCAAACAACAAAGCTAAATAAAGAGGACCAGACAAGCAAGACCAAAGAGATTTACTATGAATTCAGCTTTAGAAATTCCCCAGCCCACCTTGTTGCTCCAAGGGCTCATTCACATGTGTGGAAAAGACTACCACTCCTCTAAAAAGTGATTCAGAGGTGTTTTAGAGGTGGTGAGAAGGCAATAGATGGCCTCCTGATTAGCAGTTGCTGGGCAACATTCTGTATAAATTCTACTGCACTTGTGAAGCACAGCATCGCAGCATGTGTACAGCCATAAGCAGCTGTATGTTTAGTGTTCCGGCAGGCAATCACAACCTGCTGCATATATTACATATGTCAAGTTTCCCTAATACATGGCCCCCCCCCCCCTCCATGCAAAGGATGAAGTCAGGGCTGGGGACACTGCATCTCTTGCATGTACAGGAGTTGAGTGAGAGGGATAACCCCAGACCTGTCGGCGGTGTTAAGATGGCGGCAGCAGCAAGGGACAGCAGTGACAGCATTGGGAATATGCCAGCACTGGAGCAATGCATTCCAACATAATTACAATGCATTATTATAGCACATTATAACATAGCAAAAGCCTAATACACATACAATTTTTGCTTTAACCCTTTTGTAGGCACCAGCCTAATTTTTATCAGCAGTGCTAGCATGCAAACAAAAGGTTTACATTTTTACTTCTAGCTGCTGGCTATGTAGCAGGAGTAATCTAAACGGCTATAAAGCTGCCTACTCCCTTCTAAATGTGCACAAGAGCTTTATTGAGCTCTGGTCACTTCCAGGTTCAGGGTTGTCTCCAGGCGTTCTGGCTGGGCAATAAGCGGTCGAACATAGAAAGTATCTAATCGCTTCAACTGATAGGCCTGTCACTTGCACTATGCTCATAGGAGGGCTTAACAGCCTCCTTGTGATAGCAAAGCAAAGAAAACCTAAAAAACACCCCCAAAGCCCTCAACCCCCTTAACAGGTGCACACTTCTACCAAGACAATTGTGCCACACATTAGGTGAACCATTCACACAGGAGTGAGCAATAATTTGAGGCCCATCATTTGCTAGCTATACATTAATGATCTATAGAGCTTTTAAAACATCACCTTTGGACAATTTTACCAGTCAGTTTTCACCATTACAGGCACATGTCATTTTGAAGTAAAGATTGATGAACAGAATTACCACTTTTAGTCTGTTTACTTCCAGCCTCTGGAAGCCTTGAGAAGTAAACAATGGAGCCTGTGCATTGCATTTGATCCGATCCAACTCCTCACGGTTTGTTCTGCACTCCCTTTGATCAGTTTTCAGCTGAAGCCTGCTCTCGGCTGAGATCAGAGCTGGTCCAGGCTCAAGCTAGATCAGGACAACTTTGTCAGGATCTGCCCACATGCCTGGACAGGCACCTGGCTGAGCCACAGCAGGTCGCTGCGAGCCTGAGCCAGCCTTCTCTCTCTCCAGAGCCGAGCTCTCTCTCCAGTGAGCTTTGATGGGCATAGCAGAAAGCTGCTGACAGTCACCAGCTCTCTGCTCAGGGATCTGTGAGAACCGAGCGATCTGCAGTTTGATTGTTTTGTTCAGTGTGAAGTACCTGGGGACCGATGCTGCATCCACACAAGTATGAATCTTGTGTTTAAACTTTTAAAAGAACCCATATGTGTAAGCCATGCTGAGATAAGGCACCACTGAGATCACTGAGATTCCAGCACAAGGACTCCGAACAAAAAGTCATACCCCAAAAAAAAAAAAAAAAAAAAAAAAAAAAAAACACCACTTATACGCTGGTATACCAGGGGTCTCCAAAAACTTAAGGGCCAGATTGTTCTTGAGACTTTAGGTAGGGCCAGACTATGGCCATAATATAATAAAAAAATATATATTTTAATATATACACACACACACACATATATATATATATATATACACACACACACACACACACTAAATATATATATATATATATATATATATATATATATATATATATATATATATATATATATATAGCGCCTTCAGTCAGTAGAGGGAATCACGCTCCATAAAGGTTTTTGGTGGGAGAAATGGTTCAACATCAATAGCGCCCTACTATTGGTGTCAGTGGGAGGAATAGCACCCCATCCTTGGAGTCTGTGGGAAAATAGTGCCTTGCATCAGTGGGAGAAGTGTGACCAGTGGTTCCTGCGGCCTAGATTGCCACCGGGCACCTACGATTGCTCCCCGTGGAGACAGTGGCGATCTGCCGTTGTAAACACGGCAGCCCACTGTTCTGTCGGTAATGAACCCAGGGATCCTGTGTTCCTCTTACTTCGGAACATAGGTCTCTGTTCATTAACCACTTTACATCCAGACACCGCAGATGTACTGCGGCAGGCTGGCTCTCCCAGGCAAAGTCCGGTACATAGACGGCGCTCACCTGGGAGGAGCTAGGGGGCGAGCATGCACCGGCAGCGGGGCACTCCCGCTCGTCAGCAGGGAAGCTGGTGCAAGTGTCAGGCGGCTCCGATTGCCACCGGCCACTCACAATCTCTCCCCACTGACAGAAAGACGGATGGCTGATGTAAACACAGCTGTCCATCCTTCTCCCTGAGATGATTAGAGACCATGCGATCCCGCGATATAGGATCGCATGTCTATGGTCATCTCACAAGCCACGCCCCCAGTTAGAATCACTCCCCTAAGCTTACAATTAACCCCTTGATCACCCACAGGGTTAACCCCTTCCCTGCCAGTGTCCTTATTACAGTAACAGTGCATATTTTTAGCACTGATTACTATAGTAATGTCACTGGTACCCCTAAAAGTGTCAAAAATGTCAGTTAGGGGTCCCGATCTGTCCGCCGCAATATCGCAAAAAATCACAGATAGTCGCCATTACTAGTAAAAAAAAAAAAAAATGGGCAGCACAGTGGTGTAGTGATTAGCACTTTCACCTAGCAGCAAAAGGGTCGCTGGTTCGCATTCCAACCACGACACCACCTGCCTGGAGTTTACATGTTCTCCCTGTACCTGCGTGGGTTTCCTCCGGGCACTCCAAAGACATGCTGGTAGGTTAATTGGATCCTGTATAAAAAAAAAAAAAATTGGCCCTACTGTGCATGTATGCGAGTTAGGGACCTTAGATTGTAAGCTCCTTGAGGGCAGGGACTGGTGTGAAAGTACAATGTATATATGTAAAGCGCTGCGTAAATTGACAGCGCTATTTAAGTACCTGAAATAAAAAATAAAAATGACAAATCTTCCCCGTAGTTCGTAAACGCAATATCTTTTGCGCAAACCAATGAAAATACGCTTAATGTGCTTTTTTTTAACCAAAAATATGTAGCAGAAATTGGCCTAAAATGTTAAATAATTTAGCTTTTTACATTTTTGAGGGAATGTTATATAGCAGAATGTGAAAAATTTTGTTTTTCAAAATTGTCGCTCTTTGTTGTGGTATTAAAAAAAAAAAAAACATTCGCAGAGGTGATCAAATACCACAAAAAGAAAGCCATTTGTGGGGGGAAAGAAAAAAAGGATCGGTTTGGGTACATCGCACGACCGCGCAATTGTCCGTTAAAAGTCACGCAGTGCCGAACAGCAAAATAGGGCCTGGTCATTATGCAGCAAAAGCTTTCGGTCTTAAAGTGGTTAAGTAAATACACCCCTCCAGTTAGAAAGCACCCCCCTAGGGACACATTTAAAACTGATTGGCGATGTTAACCTCTTCCCTGCTGGTGTCATTAGTACAGTAACCGTGCCTATTTTTATCACCGATTACTGTAGGAATGTCACTGCCCCCCAAAAGTGTCAAAAGTTCAGTGCTGTATCGCATAAAATATCTTGGTCATTAAGGGGGAAAATCTTCAGGTCCAGAAGTGGTTAATCAGGGTATAGCATCAAGTCAATAGAACTGAGATGTTGATCTGGTTAGTTAAGCAGCAGAGCGAGTTCAGTTTCAGCTGCTTTGGTGTTAATGAAACAAGTGCACTAGATGGGTAACAATGAGACATCCTCTGAAAACAGTGATTTTACAGGTAGAGGCAAATGGCATTTTTTCCCCTACTCCTCTTGACTTTCACTAGTTTTGCATTTGGCTAGCGTCAGTGTAACTTCTGGTACCATTAGCAGATGCCTGGACCTTATAGAGGTTGCACAGGCAGTCCAACTCCGCCAGGATGGAACATGAATATGTGCCATTGCCAGGTTTGTGGTGTCTCCCAGCACAGTCGAGTATGGAGGAGATTCCAGGAGACAGTTTTGCATTTAGCTAGTGTCACTACTGGTATGAGGGGATACCTGGACGCTATAGAGCAGGGGTTTCCAAACTATGGCCCTCCAGTTTTTCAGGAAATACAATTCCCATCATGCATAGACATGTGTAAATGTCAAACGTTTTACAAGGCATTATGGGACATGTAGTTCCGCAACAGCTGGAGGGCCATAGTTTAGAGATCCCCGCTATAAAGGTTGCACAGGCAGTCCAACTCCTCCAGGATGGCACATCAATGTGTAGGGTTTGCAATGTCTCCCAGCACAGTCTTAAGAGCGTGGATAAGATGCCAGGAGACAGGCAGTTACTCTGAGAGTTGGACATGGCCTTAGGTCCTTGACTCATCAGCAGGACCTGTATCTGCTAGTTTGTGCAAGCAGAACAGGATGAGCACTGCCAGAGCCCTACAAAAAGAACCTCCAGCAGGCCACTGGTGCGAATGTCTGACCAAACAGACTTAATGAAGGTGCCCCAAGGTCCCTCTAGTTGGCCCTGTGCTCACTGGCCAGTGAAGCTCGACTGGCATTTGTCATTGAAAGCCAGAAATAGCAGGTCACCATTGGCACCCTGTGCTTTTCACAGATGAGAGCCGGTTCACCCTGAGCAGAGCACATGTGACAGATGTGAAAGGGTCTGGAGAACATTATGCTACCTGTAACATTCATCATCACCGGTTTAGTGGTGAGTCAGTGATGTCCTGGGGAGGCATATCCATGGAGGGACACACAGACCTCTACAGGCTAGACATTGGCACCGTGACTGCCATTAGGTATCAGGATGAATTCCTCTGACCCATTGTCAGACCCTATGCTGGTGCAGTGGGTCCTTGGTTCCTCCTTCTGCAGGACAATGCCCGCCTCATATGTCAAGAGTGTTTAGCCAGTTCCTGGGAGGGCGAAGGAATTGATTCCAATGAATAGCCCCCATGCTCGCCTGACCTAAATCCAACATAGCATCTTAAGGACATTATGTTTCAGTCCATCCAAGGCCAACAGGTTGTACCTCAGTCTGTTCAGGAGCTCAGTGATGCACTGGTCCAATATGGAAGGAATACCCCAGGACACCATCTATCTTCATTAGGAGCATGCCCCGACCTTGTCAGGCATGCATACAAGTACGTGGGAGCCAAACTACTTGGCACCATTTTGAGTTGCTGTAATTAAATTTCAGCAGAATGGACTAGCCTGCTGCATCATTTTTTCACTTTGATTTTCAAGGTGTCTTGACTTTAGATCTCTGTAGGTCGACCATTCTTATTTCCATCAAACGTTGTGGCATCCTTTCGTTCCTAACACATTACCCAGTCCATACCAGTATAGATATCAAGCATGATCTTTTCTCCTCATTGAGATTCCATGTGTTTTCAAAGTGTTCCTTTAATTTTTGTTTATCCTTCACTTCCTGTCCCGCAAACAGAAATGATGAATTCCCCACCTCCAGAGTTCTATTTCTGTTCTAGTGAAGTTAACCATACAAATCGTTCTTCCACACATGGTGAATGGAGGAATTCCCCCCCCAAGACACTATTCTCACAGTGGCACCTGCTGCTGTCAGACTACAATGATCAGCGGCTGCAGGCAGCCATGCAACTGTGGCCAGAAATGCCTTAGTAAAGCCCCGTACACACGTACCGATCGTCGGCCGAACGATCGGCCGTCTTTTGTCCGAGTGCTGTCTTGTCTGTTGAAAAGTGCAAAAGACTGCACACGAATTTTGTCAGCCAACAACAGCCGACTGCAGAAGTGATGTCATGTGATGGTTAACTTTCCTGGTCTTTATTTTCTGAGCATGCCCAGTCTTGCAAATCTGCTGTCTGTCGGCCGAATTCTGTACTGACTGGCGAACAATCGGCCGTTCTGGTGTTGGCCAACAAAAATTTTAATGCTTGCACGACAGATTCTTTTCGGCCGAAAGTGCACTGTCGGAAGCATCATACTAACAAGCCTACAATCGGCCGATCGGTCGTCGGCCGAATCTTTACGGCCGACAATCGGTACGTGTGTACGGGCCTTAAGTAGGGATGCACCAAAATTTCGGCCACCGATAATGGGTTAACATTACCGAAAATAAATATGGCCGCCGTGGGGAAGGAGGAGGGCGCAGCGCAGGTTTTAAAAGTCCCGCCTCTGGCCGGCTGCCTGCCTCTTAATGACGTCCCTACTACGATCTGTGTATTATGAATGGACATACCAGGCGGGCTGGGAGGTGGGCGGGGCGAGCGGCCGCTATAGATAGAACTATGTGAATTATCCCTGTCAGCTCAGCACGTCTATGTGTGAATGAGAACAGAACTGAGCTGACACCGGGGGGGGGGGGGGGGGGGGGGGGCGGGTGTAGCGGCCGCTATTAGCTGTAACTATGTGAGAGCTTCACTTCCCTGACAGGCATGCATCTCCGCTGACAAGGAAGTGAAGCTCTCACAGTTACAGCTAATAGCGGCCGCTCCGCCCGCCCGGTGTCAGCTCAGTTCTGTTCTCATTCACACAGTCGTGCTGAGCTGACAGGGATGGATCACATTAGTTCTCTCTATAGCGGCCGCTCGCCCCGCCCCCCCCCCCCCGGTATGTCCATTCATAATGCACAGATCGTAGTAGGGACGTCATTGAGAGGCGGTGCATTTTGAATGCAGGACACCCGAGGAGGGGGACGCTGAGGCAGTGGGGGGGGGACGGGGAGCTGAGGCAGCTTACCTATGGTATTAGTATTATGCAGCATGAGGGGGTTAATGTATTGTCGCTGCAGGTCACTCATCTATTAGTGACCGACCAGTGGCAGGTAATTAACCCTTTTGTGCTGCATTAGTGCACTAATGCAGCACAAAGGGCTTAATTACCTGCCACTGGTCGGTCACTAATAGATGAGTGACCAGCAGTGACAATACATTAACCCCTC
Organism: Pelophylax lessonae; assembly: GCF_965119305.1. Lineage (NCBI taxonomy): Eukaryota > Metazoa > Chordata > Amphibia > Anura > Ranidae > Pelophylax > Pelophylax lessonae. The sequence goes on along the minus strand of NC_138771.1, from coordinate 255,257,773 downwards.
ATGCTTCATAATACAAATACCATTGGTGTTTAAATTAACCTCTTGCCAACCCGTCACAGTACATATACTGTGACAGGGTGGCAGCGACAGGTGTACGTCGCTGCCCGTTTTTGGTGTATGCCCCTGTTCTATCCATTGTAAATTTTTTTGGGGGAAAATAATTTTCGGTTTTCAGCCAAGGGCATCCTGCATTTTCGGTTTCGGACCAAAATTTTCATTTCGGTGCATCCCTAGCCTTAAGATAGCCTTACGTCTGCATCATTTGACTTGAGCATGTAAAGTTATACCAAAAGATAACTGAAATTATTAAAATTATACTTCAATTCTCTGAAACTATTGCACAGAAAGATCCCTTACCTCCTCTTCCTGCAGTCCCTCTCCCATGTGAGAATCTATAGACACAGCAGCGCTGGTAATCCACACTCCCTTCCCCCACACTGGCGGTAAGTTAGCGGGGAAAAAATTTCCTTGACCAAATTTTAGTCGACTATAATGCACCAACATTGCATTTTAGTCCAAAGAGGGGCTAAAATAAATCAAAATATGATATCTTCACACAGGAGTCTAACTGAAAATAAAAGCGACGGGCACAGTGTTGCAGCAGAGACAGCTCTGGAGTGGCAACAGGAGCCAGGTAAAGCTGGGACCACACTAGTTCGAATTCGATGAGGGTTTGCCCACATCCAATTCCCATGACAGGAAAGTGTGCCTGACTCAATTGAGCTGGCTCCCACATCACCGTGGCGGCTGCGGAGCAGATTGCGCAGGGGTCATGTGCATCTGGCTCTGTTTCAGGTCCAAATTCAGCCCTGAAAGAACAGGGAGGCACCAGACCCCTGCTGTGAGCCACATCCATGTGGAGTGTGAACCCAGCCTTAGTGTATAGGGGTGAGTAGAACACAGAGGGGAGTTTTTACCTTAATGCATTAAAGTGGAATAGAATATAAGAATGTATATACTTACCCATTTTCAGGCTGCACTGGTGACATGGCCCCACTCCCGTGTAAGCCACCATTGGTGCCGGGGAGAAGAGGAAGCACCAACGGATGGGTCATTGAAGCTTATGGGTGTCCTCAGACAACAGTAATTTATCCCCACAGTGGTTGACTACTCACCTCTCACCCTCAACCACAGCTGGCTGGCAGTAAATGCATCCTAATGTTAACAGATGTTACAGTTCTAAGGCTAGTTCGGATGAAGTCGAATTCCCCTTTAAGGTGAACATTTTGAATTTAGAACCACTTTTAGCCTTGCACTGTGTAAAGGGGAAAGCCGAACTGCAAGGGTAATTTTATCTTTAGTACCTAGAGTTGGGTTATTTTTAATGTTCTGTTTCTTATTGGGATATTTCCATCCATCTCCACAAACAGTCACTGGGACTAAAAGTGAGGAAAAAAGCCAAATTGTTGCATTGTGCCAGAACAAGGATAGAATGCAAATTTTCCAATGGTCGCTCAGGTGATTATCTAAGGGGTGTTTCTTCCTCTTCCTGTGATGTCTACAAGGCAGAAATGAAGAAAAGCCTCAAAGGGATGCAGATGGATGAAAGAAAAAAAAACTGATCGGGTTTCAACCTAGCCCTACAGGATTTGGCTATAGAAATACCATGCGTCAGGCCAGGAATGGGGAAAAGCACAAACGTTTTAAACTTTACACGTCAAACAGGCAGGAGGGATACATTTGAAAGTAGTGAAGGGATGTAGAATAGTAAAAGTCAAAAAAGCCAAACTCTCCACTCACCTTTTTTACTCTTACCAGTCACCATCTCTCCAACTGTATCCCATGAACATTCATAGTGGATGTTCAAGTGACTGGCCACTGGTGTGCACTGTGAAGGGGCGGTGCTGGGTCATAAGTTACACCGTTTACTTTTTTAACTTTAGTGAAATGTCACAAAGTGGCACAGCATTCGTTTATTTACTGCAACAGGTTACAATGTGGTATACATTGTTGCAACATGCTGTGCTGAAAATAGTGCAGGTCCTTTTCTGCAAACACCACTGTGGCAGTGGTGTGAACCACACAGGACTGCAGCACATCAACATGCACACCTCCCTCATTTCCCTGGTAATATATGTCAGTCGTCCAGGTTTATGCACCTTCCTTGGGGAAGTGTTTAGGCCCATGTGATGTTTCTATGCCTTTGGCTGTAAGCCTGCACAGCCTCAGGTGCGAACGGGCCCTTACAGCCTGAACGGCTGCAAACACAGACCCCACTTTTCCCTGAAGAAATTCCTCCATTTACATAGTATCTTCCATCATGCTTGAGGTCATTGCATACATAGGAATGCAAGCACAGGCTGCAGAATTTGAAGAGTGTGAAGCAGTCCATTCAGTGTGGTTAATAGTGCTTTTGTACCTTGTATGCATAAACGCCCACTTCCCATATGAGCAGAGCACCTTTAAAGCAATTTTCTATACACTGAAATGCAGCGCTGCAGTAACCTGCTATAATTTCCAGCTATCCTGCAGCACACCTGACCGATCACATGTTACTGTACAGCAGTGCAACATGCTGCTGTACACTGACAACGCTGTGTCAACAGGCGAACGCAAAGCGGCTCAGGTGTGTCAACATAGAGAGCAAATTCCTATGGTGGCACACCGAGGAGCCCAGAGCATCGGTGAGGGACCCCAGAAGAGGCGATTCATAACCGCTCTGCAAAACCACTGCGCAGAGGTAGTAATTCTTTTTAAATAAAGCTTTTACAATCATTTTAAACTTTTGCAGTTAACTGTGCGCCAGCTGTCTACCCTGACAAGTGTTAGCACATGTACCAAATTTTAGCCATTAGTTTCCCAGGCTGGACAAGGAGAGCAGTTCTGGAGAACTGTTTAGGCTGGTGCTTACAGGTGCAAAAATGCTGAAAGCGGAAATAAACCCATCAATTTAACAGTTTAAAAAACCAAAACAGTTACATTTGCGACATGCCTAGAATGCCAACAGTCACATTTGCTTGCGCTTTCTGCCAAACTGTCAAACCATTAAATGGCTGGAGTTATAACTGATCACATGTGCAGCACTATGGCAGGTGAAGATAACTGCTCCAGTCCCCGTGCTGCCATGCCGCAACCAAGGCACATCAGACGCTCCACACATGCTGCGCTAGGTGTGTAAACCAAGCAGCAGATCACTGCTGCGCTCCCATGTGCTGGCCTTCCTCTACGGTGGCGTGTAGAGTAAGCAGTGGATCACTGCTGCCCTTTCTTAGCCATGGCCTATTTGACTCCTTCCATGTACTGCCCTTCCTCTGCCATGGCCCATTGGACTCCAGACATGTGCTGTCCTATGGTGGTGTGTAGAGTAAGCAGCGGATCACTGCTGCGCTCCATGTGCTGCCCTTCCTCTATGGTGGGGTGTAGAGTAAGCAGTGAATTACTGCTGCCCTTCCTCGGCCATGGCCCATCTGACTCCCCCCCCCATGTGTCGGCCTTCCTCTATTCTGGTGTGTAAAATAAGCAGATCACTGCTGTACCCCCATGTGGTGTGTAAAGCAGCGGATCACTGCTGCCCTTCCCTCTATGGTGGTCTGTAGAGTAAACAGCAGATCACTGCTGCCCTCCCTCTATGGTGGTCTGTAGAGTAAGCAGCGGATCACTGCTGCCCTTCCTCAGCCATGGCCCATCCGACTCCCCCCATGTGCTGCCCTTCCTCTATAGTGGTGTGTCGAGTAAGCAGCGGATCACTGCTGCCTTTCCCCAGCCATGGCCCATCTGACTCCCCCCATGTGCTGCCCTTCCTCTATGGTGGTCTGTAGAGTAAGCAGCGGATCACTGCTGCCCTTCCTCTATGGTGGTCTGTAGAGTGTGAATTCACTGCTGTCCTTCCCCATCTTAGTCCCCCATGTGCTGGTGTGTAGAGTAAGCAGCGGATCACTGCTGCCCTTCTCCAGCCATGGCCCATCTGACTCCCCATGTGCTGCCCTTCCTCTATGATGGTGTGTAAAGTAAGCAACGGATCACTGCTGCCCTTCCCCAGCCATGGCCCATCTGACTCCCCCCAATGTGCTGTCCTTCCTCTATGATGGCGTGTAGAGTAAGCAGCGGATCACTGCTGCCATTCCTCAGCCATGGCCCATCTGACTGCCTACATCCTGGCATTGTGAGTGCGGCCCATACTGTGCACGTGTCGGGCGCTCCGTTGTTCCGGCAGCTGAGAGGAGGCCGCACTGCATCCGCTCCAGGCTAATCAATACAGCAACACGTGCAGCGCTGCCAGGCCGCCTCGTGTATAGCAGAGGACAGGCCGCTCGAAGACAGCGCCTCTCCTCCTCCATCCCCACCAAGCAGACAGCTCCCGCCATCAGTACACACTTCTAGGGCGCGCTCCGGCCCTGCCACTTCCCTCCCAGCCGAGGCCTATGACTGTCATCCGCTGTGACCGGAGCCGTCACACGTCCGGCGGGAGCGAGACAGAGCCCGAGCATCCAGCCAGAGCGGAGAGGATGCTCCGTTATGTGTGTTCCGGGTAATAGGAGTTTTCCCCCGCCCTCCCCTCGGGTGCCGCTCCCAGTCTCCTCACATACATATGTCGGCTCGCCCGGTCCCAAAACACAATGTCTGTCGGTGTCCCGCCTGCTCGAGAGACGTGCTGAGAGCTCTTACCGGGGTGACAGAGCCAGAAGTCCGCTGCTGCTGCCGCCGCACAGTGCCTGGAGACAGGAGGAGGGAGCGCCCCTCTAGGATGGCGGTAAAATAATAAGAGGAGCAGAGGTCCCGCCGCTCGCGCTCATATAGAACAGCGTCAGCACGTACACCTCCCTTGTCTCCCTGGCAACGCGCGCCGGCCGTCCGGGTTCGCGCGCCTTTCTGGAGGGCGTGGCCAGGCTGCTGTGTGATCTGTCAGTGAGGGCTCATTGCCAGCCCTGTGAAGTGATGGGCAGCGGTCAGGGAAGGGATCCAAGGTTCAGTCATGACAGAGCAGTGATCAGAGAGTCTGCCTTGTGTCATGTGCTAGTCCCCCTGTACAATAGACCTGAGCTACTAGTTCCTCAGAGACTCTTCTTATTTTTGTACTTCTGTAGAACATGGCAAGTGATGGCTGCTCCAGACTTTTCCTTGTAGATCATTTGGTTGGGCCAAGCACTATTTAAAGGCATAATGCACCTGCATTGCAAAATAAAAAAAATGTTTTCTTGAGGCTCATTTACACCTTTAAAGCCTTTTTTTTATAAGTGACCACATTCCCTCTGTTCTCAGCTGCATAACAGCTAGGGGGAGGAGAAACAGCAATACACTGAGCTTCACAGTGACAAGTCTGATCATTGGAGAGCAGCACACCTAAAGAACTGACCACGATGTGTTCTCCTGCTCAGTGTGGTCAGTTTTTACAGGGACAGGCAGGAACACCAGGGATTTCTCATAAAGCAAGCAATATGAAGAGAACAGGATCATTTCTTATACAAGTGTATGGTACAGCAGGCACATATCAGGAATAAAAGTGAATATATACTCCAAAAGGGTGTATATCCCTCGCGCCTATGGATGTCCTAGTTGGGAGGAGGGAGTTTATTAAATATATAAATACTTGTGGGGGAGGGGGGAGTGGTAATAGCAGCTGCTATAGGATAAAAGGTAGATAAAGAGTAAAATCCCAAAGTATTTGGGACTTGATATAGCGCTTGATAATACTAACAAAGTTGTATAAAGTACTCGAAACCAATACGTGAGTAAAAGTACAAGTGCTCAATCAAAAAGTGACTTGAGTAGAAGTACTAAAGTATTCAGCATTTTTTGTACTTAAGTATTGCAAGTAGTTTTTTAAAAAAATTGCTACTCAAGTACTGAAAGTAAAAGTACAAGTACTGTGTTATGTAGTTATTAAAGAAAGAAGTAAAAAGTTTGTTAAAGTTATTAAAGAAAGAAGTCAGAAGTACACATGACATTATACACATGTTTTGAGCTTCATGAAAGCTGCCATCTACTGTTCTGGCAGTGGTAATTTTTATAATAGTAACGAGTAATTATGTAGCACAAAAAAAAAATATCGGAGTAGAAGTATTGAAATCATCGAAAAAATGTAGTGAAGTAAAAGTGGAAGTAGGAGAAAAAAATTCTACTCTAGGAAAGTACAGATACCGCCTTTCGGTACTTAAGTACAGTAGTGAAGTAGTTCTACTTAGTTACTATATATTTCTGAATACTAACCAGAAATGGACAATTGCTTGTCAATATCCTAGGTTAGAAGTGGTGGACAAATAAATAAAGTGCTCAGGAATAATTGAGCATGTACGTAATAAAAAGATAAATGTGGATAAATAAATAAATATCACAGTAAAATCATGTAAGTGCCTTAATAGTGCCAAAAAATAGTCCAAATATAAAGTTCATAAGTGACTTCAGTGAGTATGCAGGTACAACTTAAGTGCCAATAGGGAAAGTGCAGGTGCTTTGTGCTGGGTCCTCCAAAAGTCCAAATGCTGGTACTTGTGGTGTCAACCGTGTACCAACATTTGGACTATTGGAGGACCCAGCACAAAGCACCTGCACTTTCCCTATTGGCACTCAAGTTGTACCTGCATATTCACTGAAGTCACTTATGAACTTTATATTTGGACTATTTTTTGGCACTATTAGAGCCGGTTCACACTGGGGCGACCTGTCAGGCGACTTGGTCGTCTGACAGGTCGCCGTAGGTCGCCTGCCATAGAGAAGCTGTGGACCCGTTCTAATAGGAGCGACACAAGTCGCTCCGACTTAGAAAAAGGGTCCGGAGCTTCTTTGGGGCGACCCGGAGCGACCTGCATTGACTTCAATTATATGAAGTCCGTGCCGGCCACTCCGAGGTCGCGGTGCGAGCTGCGCGCCGCAACTTCACAGGTCGGCTTGCCCCAGTGTGAACGGGGTCTTAAGGAACTTATATGATTTTATTGTGATATTTATAAATTGTGACATTTATTTATTTATCCACATTTATCTTTTTATTACGTACATGCTCAATTATTCCTGAGCACTTTATTTATTTGTTCACCACTTCTAACCTAGGATATTGACAAGCAATTGTCCATTTCTGGTTAGTATTAGCAAGCGCTATATCAAGTCCCAAATACTTTGGGATTTTACTCCTTACATATCAGGAATATAAAATGTTAGGGTAACAAATGCTTTAAAGTCTTTCACCTTAATGTATTCTATGCACTAAGGTGAACAACCTTCTGTGCTTCAGCTCCCCCCCCCCCCCATTTTTCTTTCCTGAGCCCGATCTGATCCAGCAATGTGCATGAGAGCAGCCTCTCCTCCTGCTGTCTCCCTCCTCATTGAGCAGATGCTGTCAATCAAATGCTGTGACATGGGCATGGGGGGGGGAAGGGGCAGTGTCCCACTGTCTGCATCAATGGACGCAGCAGCGGGGTTTGGTATCAACAACACACAGGTGCAACATTCAATGGGGGCACCCACCGGTAAGGAGAGGCCTCGATTCCGGCTGGCGGCGGTCCCCAGAAGAAAAGGATTGGGACTGCTCTGTGCAAAAGCATTACACAGAGCAAGTAAGTATAGACATGTTTGTTTAACCACTTGCCTTCCACCGTCAGTATATTTACTGCAGCAGTCAGCCGCTCCTGGGCAAACTGACATTGGGCTACTTCGCTCGCCCAGGAGCCTGTAGGGGGCGAGCACGCGCCGCTGGAGGCGCTCCCGCCCCCGCTCGTTCATGGGCATCCCTGCGCGTGTGACCGGTGGCTCCGATGTCTACCGGCCACTCGCGATCCTGCTCAGGAGAGGGAGAAAGGCAGACGACTGATGTAAACACAGCCATCTAGCATTCTCACTGATGTAAGTGCAGAGATCATACGATCCTGCTATGTAGGATCGTATGTCTCTGTAATGACATCACTAGCCACGCCCCCCACAGTTAGAATCACGCCCCTAGGGATACATTTAACCCACTTATCACCAATAAAGTTAACCCCTTCCTGTCATTTTGACAGTAACAATGCATATTTATAGCACTGATTACTGTAGTAATGTCACTGGTACCCCCAGAAGTGTCAAAAATGTCAGTCAAGGGTCCAATCATTCTGCCGCAATGTCGCAGTCCCGCAAAAAAAATCGCAGATCGCCGCCATTACTAGTTAAAAAAAACGATAAAAATGGCATAAATCTTTCCCATAGTTAGTAAATGCAATAACTTTTGCGCAAATCAATCAAAATACTCTTATTGTGATTTTTTTACCAAAAATATGTAGCAGAAAACAAATTGGCCTAAAATGTTAAAAAAAATTAGATTTTTACATTTTTGGGGGAAATTTTATGTAAAAAAATTTGAAAAATATTGTTTATAGCGCAAAAAATAAAAATCGCACAGGTGATCAAATACCACCAAAAGAAAGCTCTGTTTGTGGGAAAAAAGGACGTCAATTTCATTTGGGTACAGCGTCGCACGACCGCGCAATTGTCCGTTAAATTCACACAGTGCCGAATCGCAAAATAGGGCCTGGTCTTTGAGCAGCCAATTCCTCCGGGGCTTAAGTGGTTAATATCACTTTAACACGCAAAGTACCTTCTATTGCTCTCAGCCTCCTCCAAATATCTGTTTTTTGCGGCTGTGACTTGACTTCCTGTTAGAGGGTGGCTACAATTGTTCTCCATGGTGCCACTGTATGTAGGAACTAGTGGACTCTGGGATTTGTAGTGTGCATAGAGCAGTGCACATGACCACAGCTGACATGTACTGCTCAAATAAAAAAACAAAAGTGAGTGGAAAAAGGATAGGTTTGGTAGCTCAGGAAGGACTATATAAGGAAGCAGAAACACACTATAAAAAAACAATTCAACGAAAAGGAGATTATGGCTCCATTAAGTAGCGGATATGTGTGGAATTTTTTCTTTGGAGAACTTGGATATAGTTTAGTTTCACATTAACCACCTCAATCTCAGACACTTTCACCCTCTTTCTGCCCATGCCAATTTTCAGATTTTAGCACTTTCTCAATTAGTCATGCATCAATGTACCCAAATTACATTTTTATTATCATTTTGAGACAAATATTTTTCTTTTGGTGGTTTTTAAGCCCCCGTTCACACTGGGGCGACCTGTGAGGCGACCTGGTCGCCTCACAGGTCGCCGTAGGTCGCCTTCCATAGAGAAGCTGCGGACCCGTTCTAATAGGAGCGACACAAGTCGCTCTGACTTAGAAAAAGGGTCCGGAGCTTCTTTGGGGCAACCCGGAGCGACCGTCATAGACTTCAATGTTATGAAGTCCGTGCCGGCCGCTCCGGGGTCGCCCCGGGAAGTCGGATCGCCCCAGTGTGAACGGGGCCTTAAGAGAATCTCCACCCTTTCCACCCCATTTGTTTTTTATTTGTTCAATAATTTGTATTGAATTTTCATAATGTATAAAACAAAATTTGCAGAAGGTAGCGCACAGTAGAATGTACCAGCAGTTGCAATGGCTGCTGATATTAGGCTAGGAAAAGTAAAACCTGTACATACGAAGAATACATGTTGGCACACTTCGAAGGTGGTTATAACATCAGATAGTAGAAAGTCATCAGACAAGACCACTGGGGCTAATGATGGAGTGGTGTGGTTATGTAGTATCAAAACATCTTTCATATGTATATGTATATATATATATATATATATATATATATATATATATATATACATACATACATATGTATGTATACTGTATATACACAGTATCTCACAAAAGTGAGTACACCCCTCACATTTTTGAAAATATTTTATTATATATTTTCATGTGGCAACACTGAAGAAATTACCCTTTGCTACAATGTAAAGTAGTGACGAGTGTACAGCTTGTATACCAGTGTAAATTTGCTGTCCCCTCAAAATAACTCAACACACAGCCATTAATTTCTAAACCACTGGCAACAAAAGTGAGTACACCCCTAAGTGAAAAAGTCCAAATTGGGCCCAAAGTGTCAATATTTTGTGTGGCCACCATTATTTTTCAGCACTGCTTTAACCCTCTTGGGCATGGAGTTTACCAGAGCTTCACAGGTTGCCACTGGAGTCCTCTTCCACTCCTCCATGACGACATCACGGAACTGGTGGATGGTAAAGACCTTGCACTCCTCCAGTACACCCCTCACATTTTTGTGAGTACACCCCTCACATTTTTGTAAATAATTTATTATACCTTTTCATGGCGGTTCACACATATGTGACGCGGGAACCCTGAAAATCCACTGCAGGTTCCCCCATCGCACCTGACTGGCAGGCAGTTCACACAACCATATGCGAATTGCTGGGGGTGGCAATACAAAGTTAACGACACCCCCAGATGAGTCCGCATATCGCCATTTCGGACACGAATCTCAGATTGCATAGGTGTTAACACCTATGCAATCTGATTCTGGTGCAGACCAAAAAAGGGTCCTGTGTCACTTTGGTCCGAATGCTATGCAAATTCAGCCACACAATCTGTATGGCTGAATTTGCAATACACAGACATCGCATGTGATTTGCAGACATGTCCCACAGATGCTCAATAGGGTTTAGATCTGGAGACATGCTTGGCCAGTCCATCACCTTTACCCTCAGCTTCTTTAGCAAGGCAGTGGTCATCTTGGAGGTGTATTTGGGGTCTTTATCATGTTAGGATACTGTCCTGCGGCCCAGTCTCCAAAAGGAGGGGATCATGCTCTGCTTCAGTATTTCACAGGACATGTTGGCATTCATGGTTCCCTCAATAAACTGTAGCTCCCCAGTGCCGGTAGCACTCATGCAGCCCCAGACCATGACACTCCCAAAACCATGCTTGACTGTAGGCAAGACACACTATTCTTTGTACTCCTCACCTGGTTGCCGCCACACACGCTTGACACCATCTGAACAAAATAAGGTTATCTTGGTCTCATCAGACCACAGGACATGGTTCCAGTAATCCAGGTCCTTAGTCTGCTTGTCTTCAGCAAACTGTTTGCAGGCTTTCTTGTGCATCATTTTTAGAAGAGACTTCCTTCTGGGATGACAGCCATGCAGACTATTTAATGTAGTGTGTGGCGTATGGTCTGAGCACTGACAAGCTGACTCCCCACCCCTTCAACCTCTGCTGCAATGCTGGCAGCACTCATACATCTCTTTCCCAAAGACAACCTCTGGATATGATGCTGAGCACATGCACTGAACTTCTTTGGTCGACCATGGCGAGGCCTGTTCTAAGTGGAACCTGTCCTGTTAAACCACTGTATGTTTTTGGCCACCATGCTGCAGCTCAGTTTCAGGGTGTTGGGAAACTTCTTATAGTCTAGGCTATCTTTATGTAGAGCAACAATTCTTTTTTTCAGACCCTCAGAGAGTTCTTTGCCATGAGGGACCATGTTGAACTTCCAGTGACCAGTATGAGAGTGAGAGGGATAACACCAAAATTAACTCACACTTGAAACCTTGTAACACTAACGAGTCGCTTGAAACCGGGGAGGGAAAATGGCAAATTGGGCCCAATTTGGACATTTTCAGTTAGGGGTGTACTCACTTTTGTTGCCAGCGGTTTAGATATTAATTGGTGTGTGTTGATTTTTTTGAGGGGACAGCAAATTTACACTGGTATACAAGCTTTACACTCACTACTTTACATTGTAGCAAAGTGTAATTTCTTCAGTGTTGTCACATGAAAGTTATACTAAAATATTTACAAAAATGTGAGGGGTGTACTCACTTTTTTGGGATACTGTATATACAGTAAAACCTTGGATTGCGAGCATAATTCGTTCCGGAAGCATGCTTGTAATCCAAAGCACTCTTATATCAAAGCAAATTTCCCCATAAGAAATAATGGAAACTCAGATGATTCGTTCCACAACCATTTATTCATAAGTCCTTCAGTTTATAGTCCATATAAAAAGATTATAGCATTGCGATAGGTTATATAACCATAAAATGTCCATCCACAAATAGCCCCTTCCACAAGGGGATAAGAAGCAAAATCCAGTAGGAGCTACAGAGTATCAAAGAGAAGAAAGGCGCCTCTAAGTGTAGCAATATGGTTCCATTTAATGAAGGTACAACATTTAGCAACTCACATGGTTAATGAATAAAACAGGCACACCTAAGTATGCAGGCATCCGGGGTAAAGCTGTCCACATAGACTATCTTCTGCACCGCCGGCTGCCAGTCTGTAATCCTGACCGGGAAGACCACCCTGCAGTAAAGGGATCTAAAAGCGAGGGGCAGCATGGAAGGGATGACGTAGATGGCGGTGCAGAGGATGGTCTATGTGGACAGCTTTAGCCTGGATGCCTGCATACTTAGATGTGCCTGTTCCAATCATCAACCATGTGAGTTGCTAAATGTTGTACCTTCATTAAATGTAACCATATTGTTACACTTAGAGGCGCCTCTCTTCTCTTTTATACTCAGCTGTGACTTGAAGCTACTTGTATATCAAGACATCGCTTGTAAACCAAGTCAAAATTTATTTGAAAATTTTGCTTGTCTTGCAAAGCGCTCTTAAACCAAGTTACTCTCAAACCAAGGTTTTACTGTATATATATATATATATATATATATATATATATATATATATATATATATAGAGAGAGAGAGAGAGAGAGAGAGAGAGAGATTAGACAGCATGATTATTGCACAGGTGTACTTTAGGCTGGCAAAAATGAAAGGCCACTCTAAAATGTGCAGTTTTATCACACAGCACAATGCCACAGATGTCTCAAGTTTTGAGGGAGAGTGCAATTGGCATGCTGACTGCAGGAATGTCCACCAGAGCTGTTGCCCGTGAATTGATGTTCACTTCTATACCATAAGCCGTCTGCAAAGGTGTTTCAGAGAATTTGGCAGTACATCCAACCGGCCTCACAACCGCAGACCACGTGTAACCACACCAGCCCAGGACCTTCACATACAGCATCTTCACCTCCAAGATCATCTGAGACCAGCTACCCGGCCAGCTGCTGCAACAATCGGTTTGCATAACCAAAGAATTTCTGCACAAACTGTCAGAAACCATCTAAGGGAAGCTCATCTGCTTGCTCGTCGTCCTCATCAGGGTCTCGACCTGACTGCAGTTCTTCGTCGTAACCGACTTGAGTCAGCAAATGCTCACATTCCTGCAGTCAGCATGCCAATTGCATGCTCCCTCAAAACTTACGACATCTGTGGCATTGTGCTGTGTGATAAAACTGCACAGTGGCCTTTATTGTGGCCAGCCTAAAGCCCCGTACACACAATCAGATCATCGAACGATCTGTCGTCCGTTTTTTGTGGCATGCTAGTCTGATGTGGAAAGTGAAGAGGTTATTTTCATACGAATTTTCTCGTACGACAGAATTCTACTTCAGAAGTGATGTCATGTGTTGGATAGCTTTCTATGTGTTCTTTCATCTCTGAGCATGCCTAGTCTTGCTCTTAAGATTTTTTTCCGTCTAAATCTGTACTAATGAGACGAAAATCGGACGTTGTATTACGGAGGACAAAAATTTTATAGCCTGCACATCAGGATTTTGTCAGCCGAAAAGTCGGAGTTGGCTGTCGAAAGCACCATACTAACAATCCGAAAATCGGCAGATCGGTCGTCGGATGAATTTTCCCTACAGATTTTCTTATCGTGTGTATGGGCCTTAAGGCACACCTGTGCAATAATCATGCTGTCTAATCAGCATCTTGATATGCCACCCCTGTGAGGTGGATGGATTATCTCCGCAGTACTCACTAACACAGATTAACCGCTTGCCGACCGCCGCAAGTACATATACTGCCGCGGTCAGCCCCGTGCAGGCAAAGTGACGTACCCGTTCGCTCACTGGGATCCCCGCGCGTGTGCATGTCAGAGGTAGAGCGCAGGGTGGGGGAGTCAGAGGACATCCTACATGATCACACTGCCACCTTGCATACCCTTAAGACTAAGGTCAAGGCACTAGAATCAAGGGCAGAGGATGCTGAGAACAGAAACAGGAGGAATAACCTCTGTGTGGTGGGCCTCCCTGAGGGGGTGGAAGCCCCGGACCCCACATCCTTCACGGAGCACCTCCTGTGCTTCCTCCTCCCTCAGGCACAGTTTTCACCCTTTTTCGTGGTGGAGCGGGCCTACAGGATGCCAGCTGCCCGTGGCCCCCCGGGATCCCCGCCACGCACATTAATTTTCCGTCTCCTCAACTTCAGGGACAGGAACCTGGTCCTGCGGGAGGCCAGGAAGTTGGACACTCTATGTTTTGAAGCTGCTAAAATCATGATCTTCCCTGACTACTCTGTGGATACACAACGGCTCAGGCGCTCCTTTGACCATGTCAAACTGGATCTCAGGAATAAGAAGATAAAGTATAGCATGCTCTTCCCAGCTTGCCTGAGGGTACAAGATGGGGAATCTGTCCGCTTTTTCACCTCACCAGAAGACGCCTCCCAATGGATTGAAACTCTCCCCAGGACCTGACACCTGTACTGCTACCTGCCTGTTGTTCCGCTCGGATACGCGGCCTGTTTGTCCTGAGCCATAGGCCGGTTCCTGTGCCTTGGTTGCGGAGGCCTGCTCCACCTGTCCCCCTGATGATATCTTCCAGACTGGTCCTTCTGACATCCTGCAGCCCCGCCTCTGCCCTTTTGCTCCTGGTTTTACTGACCCTCGTTCTAGTGTGGGGTATGGGTTGGTTTCTCAAGCCAAGGGGTGGGACTTTTACGGGCAAGTGAAAGATACACAGTTGTATAAAATAAATGGTTGCAATTTATTGCGAATACAATTGTATATTCAACAAAAGAGATATTTTAAAAGACATTTGTGGTGATGTGAGGTGTTTGGGTTACAGACCCAAGGTGCATAGAAAGATGCTAGGTTTGGAAAAAGAGTTTCCGTGACAGTGGTGCAATATGTGTGACTTTGGTTATTTTTGATGAAAGAGACTCTGTTTCTCCAGGCTGGATTGCTTGGATGTTTCACAGAGAATTCATCAAACGTTGACCCGACGCGTTTCGGCTAACAGAGTAGCCTTTGTCAAGGGTTTTGTGTCACCAAGTCTGTAGAGATAGTGACGGATTTAATTATCATCTGTATATATCATAGTATTTTCATATAGTTGGTTACATAATGTCGGTGAGGAAAAACACTGGAAGTACATACGTTTGACCTGTTTTGGTGATATTTATTCAAGTCTTAGAAGATCCGCAGCGAGAACCAAGTGTGAGCAACCTGCAGGTATGGTGGGTGGTAAATATCAGGAGATATTGAATAAAAAGATTTTTTGAAAAGTCTAACATTATTGATGGTGGCGTCAACTTACTAGATATTGGTTGGATGATCTGTTTATGCCTGGATTGGCAGATGAATTTTGGCGGCAAACAATATATATAAATATATATCTGGACGTCCTTGTATAGTGGCCAATCTGTAGGTGTATAATATATACATAGTGTTGGTATCCCAAATGTTTGAAGAAGGTGTGTAAAAAGGGGAGGTAAGTCTTCCACTACTTACAAAGTATGTTGCAAGTTCACGGTTTCTGGGCAGCTCAGGATAACTTAAAAGTTATTTTTTCGGCTGAAAGTTAGGGAGATGAACATGTCTGTGTTTCATGTATATAAACACAGTGTGTATAATAATCTGATTGTTTAGAAGGGAGTGATAAGTGGGTACTTACTGCACAGGTGCAGCCGTCCTCAATGTCCACTCTGTATTTTTGGGTTCTATGCAGGTATCTAGATGCTGGAATTACATGTGACTTGTTTTGGTTAGAACTCCGAAAAAGACACAGGCAAATGGAGCCAAGAATAGTGCTTTTATTAGGGAGTGGTGATTTTAGCAATGAAAGGTAACACTTACAATTGTTTGGGGGTTCGCTGCAGGTTGCGTCCGCTCTGTCTCCTCGTTTCCCTCGGTGTGAGGGTGATGTGAGGAGACGCTGATTCCCCGGCCTTTTTAAAGCCCGTCGCGCGTGCGCACTGTGAGCCGCACGTACCGAGCTTCTTGTGCGACTGACGTCATTCCCTGTTGTGCGCACGCGCCTGTGGGGTGCGTGCGCATCGGGAGACTAGTCGCACATTATTGGCCGCCGACACGGGAGGAAGGAACCAAGATCCCGGGAGGGGGGTCTTACGGAAGATGGTATATTCCGAGGTGCCTAGTTTAACCCCTGGCTTGCCCAGGGGCTTTCCGTGCCGGGTGCGTTCTTCATGATTGAAAAATTTCATCAGAGGTCAATAAGTTATACCAAATATATTGAGAAAATGTAAATGTACAATAAATAATGCAGAGTATATATTTATTTATATAATCAATAGTATCATTAGTTTTAACAGCAGAAGGAAAAAGAAAGGAAAAAGGGCTCATTGTACCCTGGAGAACAAACAAATTTGGAGGTCATGTGGAAATGAAGGGGGGGGGGGGAAAGGAAAGAGGGGAGGGGGGGGGGGTTTTTGGGGAATTTTTTGTCAGAGTTAGTATATGGTCACGAATATGTATGTTCATAAAGGTGATTTTTTTGAACATAATGTGAATTTAAACCTATTTTTTAGTATTACGCTTTTAGAGGGGTTTTATGTTTTAATCAGTTTTCCCTGATACAAAACCTTCCAAAAAGGGGCGATAGCTTGCTATTTCGTTTAGGCCCGGGGGTACGGTGGCTTTTAGACGTTGTATCCAATCCCCCCCTCTATGTGGAATATGGATTCTGTCTAGAGCCATAAAGTTTATTTTGGGCATTTTGTAGCCATGTTGATACGCTACATGTCTTCCTAATGGGAGGTCAGGATTACACAGTTCCATGTTGTTTACATGTTTTCCAATTCTTTTTCCCATTTCTTGTTTTGTTTTCCCAACGTAGTATGCTCTGCACTCGCATCTCATTAAGTAAATCACTCCCTTTGTCTTGCAATTTGCAAAATGTCTTGGTATAAATTTTTCCCCATTTGGTAGTATAGTTTCCACACATTTTTTAATGACGTTGCATTGAGCACAGGATCCACAAGGGTACGTTCCTTTAGTTTTGCAGGGGTCTTTCCTGATGTTTTCTTTGAATTCACTGTGTATGAGGTTTTGTTGTAAGGAACCTGCTTTACGATATGTTATTGATGGGTTGTCGGAAACCAGATGTTTTATTTTGGGGTCCTCTTTTAGAATGGGCCAGTGCTTTTGAAGAATGTTTTTTATGGTGGGATGTTCGTTGGTATATCTCAATATAATCCCCCCACAAAACTATGAAACCGAAGATAGGGAAGAAGAACCTTACACCCTTGAACCTACCTCAACAAATGAAGGAGAAACACCAGCACCCCAGAAAAATCATCAAATGTTCACAAGATCATATAAGCCTAAGGAAAAGCCCCCAAAAAAACAGAAAGGTTTTTTAGGGCAAACAGACCCGAAAACCCAGACGAAAACACAAAAACAGACAAAACCATAGAGATGGAAGGTGTAACTATCATAAATCTAAGACAACATATCTTATTCCCAACTAAACAACCAGGTGGCAAAAAACACAAAGAAAAAGAACAAGAAAAAGACAACACACGGATTATATTGAGATATACCAACGAACATCCCACCATAAAAAACATTCTTCAAAAGCACTGGCCCATTCTAAAAGAGGACCCCAAAATAAAACATCTGGTTTCCGACAACCCATCAATAACATATCGTAAAGCAGGTTCCTTACAACAAAACCTCATACACAGTGAATTCAAAGAAAACATCAGGAAAGACCCCTGCAAAACTAAAGGAACGTACCCTTGTGGATCCTGTGCTCAATGCAACGTCATTAAAAAATGTGTGGAAACTATACTACCAAATGGGGAAAAATTTATACCAAGACATTTTGCAAATTGCAAGACAAAGGGAGTGATTTACTTAATGAGATGCGAGTGCGGAGCATACTACGTTGGGAAAACAAAACAAGAAATGGGAAAAAGAATTGGAAAACATGTAAACAACATGGAACTGTGTAATCCTGACCTCCCATTAGGAAGACATGTAGCGTATCAACATGGCTACAAAATGCCCAAAATAAACTTTATGGCTCTAGACAGAATCCATATTCCACATAGAGGGGGGGATTGGAACAAACGCCTCCTCCAAATAGAACTACGGTGGATACAACGTCTAAAAGCCACCGTACCCCCGGGCCTAAACGAAATAGCAAGCTATCGCCCCTTTTTGGAAGGTTTTGTATCAGGGAAAACTGATTAAAACATAAAATCCCTCTATAAGCGTAATACTAAAAAATAGGTTTAAATTTACCTTATGTTCAAAAAAATCACCTTTATGAACATACATATTCGTGACCATATACTAACTCTGACAAAAAATTCCCCAAAACCCCCCCCCCTCCCCTCTTTCCTCCCCCCCCCCCCCCCCCCTTCATTTCCACATGACCTCCAAATTTGTTTGTTCTCCAGGGTACAATGAGCCCTTTTTCCTTTCTTTTTCCTTCTGCTGTTAAAACTAATGATACTATTGATTATATAAATAAATATATACTCTGCATTATTTATTGTACATTTACATTTTCTCAATATATTTGGTATAACTTATTGACCTCTGATGAAATTTTTCAATCATGAAGAACGCACCCGGCACGGAAAGCCCCTGAGCAAGCCAGGGGTTAAACTAGGCACCTCGGAATATACCATCTTCCGTAAGACCCCCCTCCCGGGATCTTGGTTCCTTCCTCCCGTGTCGGCGGCCAATAATGTGCGACTAGTCTCCCGATGCGCACGCACCCCACAGGCGCGTGCGCACAACAGGGAATGACGTCAGTCGCACAAGAAGCTCGGTACGTGCGGCTCACAGTGCGCACGCGCGACGGGCTTTAAAAAGGCCGGGGAATCAGCGTCTCCTCACATCACCCTCACACCGAGGGAAACGAGGAGACAGAGCGGACGCAACCTGCAGCGAACCCCCAAACAATTGTAAGTGTTACCTTTCATTGCTAAAATCACCACTCCCTAATAAAAGCACTATACTTGGCTCCATTTGCCTGTGTCTTTTTCGGAGTTCTAACCAAAACAAGTCACATGTAATTCCAGCATCTAGATACCTGCATAGAACCCAAAAATACAGAGTGGACATTGAGGACGGCTGCACCTGTGCAGTAAGTACCCACTTATCACTCCCTTCTAAACAATCAGATTATTATACACACTGTGTTTATATACATGAAACACAGACATGTTCATCTCCCTAACTTTCAGCCGAAAAAATAACTTTTAAGTTATCCTGAGCTGCCCAGTAACCGTGAACTTGCAACATACTTTGTAAGTAGTGGAAGACTTACCTCCCCTTTTTACACACCTTCTTCAAACATTTGGGATACCAACACTATGTATATATTATACACCTACAGATTGGCCACTATACAAGGACGTCCAGATATATATTTATATATATTGTTTGCCGCCAAAATTCATCTGCCAATCCAGGCATAAACAGACCATCCAACCAATATCTAGTAAGTTGACGCCACCATCAATAATGTTAGACTTTTCAAAAAATCTTTTTATTCAATATCTCCTGATATTTACCACTCACCATACCTGCAGGTTGCTC
This sequence comes from Pelophylax lessonae, assembly GCF_965119305.1. Taxonomy (NCBI): domain Eukaryota; kingdom Metazoa; phylum Chordata; class Amphibia; order Anura; family Ranidae; genus Pelophylax; species Pelophylax lessonae. The sequence continues at coordinate 255,238,322 of NC_138771.1, read as the reverse complement.
ACACTTGGTTCTCGCTGCGGATCTTCTAAGACTTGAATAAATATCACCAAAACAGGTCAAACGTATGTACTTCCAGTGTTTTTCCTCACCGACATTATGTAACCAACTATATGAAAATACTATGATATATACAGATGATAATTAAATCCGTCACTATCTCTACAGACTTGGTGACACAAAACCCTTGACAAAGGCTACTTTGTTAGCCGAAACGCGTCGGGTCAACGTTTGATGAATTCTCTGTGAAACATCCAAGCAATCCAGCCTGGAGAAACAGAGTCTCTTTCATCAAAAATAACCAAAGTCACACATATTGCACCACTGTCACGGAAACTCTTTTTCCAAACCTAGCATCTTTCTATTCACCTTGGGTCTGTAACCCAAACACCTCACATCACCACAAATGTCTTTTAAAATATCTCTTTTGTTGAATATACAATTGTATTCGCAATAAATTGCAACCATTTCTTTTATACAACTGTGTATCTTTCACTTGCCCGTAAAAGTCCTACCCCTTGGCTTGAGAAACCAACCCATACCCCCACACTAGACTCTAAGGGACGGAGGCAAAACACAACTATAAACTCTCCAGAGATCAACCCAAAAAACCTCTCCATTGACCCTCGTTCTTACCTCTATGTTACTACCTACATTCAAGAATTGTGCCCCCGGATTATTCCGGGAGAACCGCTTTCCTGCAGGGACCGCTTATCCGGTATCTCAACATTCCATACAGCAATCTACATGTGGGCCTGGACTCTAGAACTTGGCCTCACAACACCCTTCGGGGTGCCACTGTTCACTCCTCCGATTGGCAGTTGCCATCCTGGTTTGGGGATGTAGAGCGCGCCCATGTTTGGGGGGCGACGCGGGGTGGGGGGGAGGGGGTTTGTTTTTTATGTTTCTTATGCTGGGGTTTATCATATGGTACTGTCTGTTTCATGATTTAATTTTGGCACAGCTGACTATTGGGACGCTCTCTCGTGCTGTGAGCTGCCCTCTATTGTCGGCACTGGTCTCTATCGCTATGCAGTCTGGCTTTAGTCATTGTGCAGTTGTTTCTGGGGCCTGGGTGGAAATCCAGGCTCTTATGATATTTTCATCCCAGATGCCATGGCTCCCCTAACTATTGTTTCATGGAATGTCCAGGGCCTTAACTCTAAATTCAAAATATCCCCCATGTTTGACTACCTAAAGAAATACCACCCACATATCTGTATTCTGCAGGAAACCCACCTCGTGGGTAGTAGAATACTGGCTCTTAATAAACCCTGGGTGGGCTCCCATTACCACTCCACCTACTCCTCCTACTCGAGGGGTGTTAGCATCCTAATCCATAAGTCCCTACAGTTTGTCCTCTTGGATCTTCACCTGGACCCCGGGGGTAAATATGTCATTCTGCATGCTACAGTATGTGTGACAGACATGAGATGGTTATTGCAGGTATCTACAATCCTCCCCCGGCTAGTATGTCTCTTCTCCATACGTTGACCCCGCTCCTAGCTAAGTATCCTGCGGCTCAGGTGTTACTGCCTGGTGATTTTAACATGCCCCCGATACCATGTGTGGACAGGATGGGGGTGGACCCGGCGGTGGACTCCCCCCTCTCCCGCTGGGCGGAAGTTTACGGCCTGTGGGACGTCTGGCGGTGGAAGCACCTCTGGGAGAGGCATTTCACCTGCCACTCTGCCACTTATGCCACCCTCTCCTGAAAAGATATCATGTTGGAAAGCAACCCTCTTCTAGCAATCACCCTTGAGGCCTCCATCCTCCCTAGGGGCACCTCGGATCATGCTCCTGAGGCTCGGAACAGACACGTCTCCTGGGCCCTGCCTCTGGCGGCTGTCTCGGTTCTGGGTGACGGATGAGAGGGTGGCCCAGAGGGTGACATCAGACCTCCTGGATTTCTGGGTACACAATATGGATACTGCGGACTCAGCTACGACCTGGGATGCCTTCAAGGCCTATGCTAGGGGGCAGTACCAACTTGCTATAGGGAAGACCCAAAAAGAGTCTTCTCTGGAGCTGGAGGAATTGGAATCTAAAGCTATGAAACAGGCGGATTAGGAGGAAGGAGGCGGATTTTGTGGCCACCGGCGATAAAGAGATTTATAACACCCTGACAGCTACTTATAAGGAAATCACCCTGCTCCGCACGACCTCCTGCAAAAAACTAGTTTTGTCCCAAACCCAGCGTATATTTGAGCAGGGCGAGCAGGCGGGTAGGCTCTTGGCATGGTTGTCTAGGGAACGTTCGACTACAGCCCACATAGCGCATATTAGGGATGAGGGAGGCTCTCTTTCTTCTGACCCTGATCAGATTAACGCCCAATTCGCAATGTTCTATGCAAAGCTTTACTCCTCACTGGTAGAATATACACCTGCTGATCTATCCTCCTATCTTTCCCTCATAGACTTTCCTAAACTCTCCTCCGGGGCTGCTAGACATCTAGAAGCTGTAAGATTCTGGTACCTCCGGTACCCTTAATCACCGCTTTCCTCTGTAATGCGTCCCACCTTTCTCTTCAGGTGGTACGCATATACCTTTAAGAACGATGATGTCACTGCTGAGCGCCGCAGAGCGGCTATTTCAACCGCCGGCGGTCTCACTCACATTGTTCGTTCAACCTGCCTTGTTACCCACATGCTTTCAAGCCTGTCTCTCGATCGGAACCTCCAGCCATTCCCTTTACCTGGAGCAGACCGGAACCTCGCTACGGATCCCTGTATCTCGCTACCGGATCATTCCTCATCTACTGGACCTCTCTAAACTACTAACATTACAAGTGATAAGTACCCCGCAGGGGAACCCTCCATAACCTTATTGTATATCTACCTATGCACATTAAGGACTGTTACTACCTATCTATACTATCCTATCATCTGCACTGTTACATAGATTGCTAGCTCTTCAGCCTACTACCATCTATCATCTGCACTGCTGCATAGATTGCTGGCTCTCCTGTCTACTACTATCTATCCTTGCACTGGGTTAGTCTATCCTGTATTTGTCATCTGCTGTCCTCACCACCTGTTAGCATACTCGATACTAACCTATCTGCATTCCTAAATACCATCTTGAACTCTCCTATACAAAACCTATCAAGTGATTACCATCCTTGTCACTGTTCACACCTGTCCCTTCAGCACATCACCTTCATACTATCATATACATCCTATCACTCCAGGAACATCTCATTGAGTGTGTATATATCTGTATGTTGAAGCTGACAGGCCCACGGTGATGAGTCCTGGAGAGTTGGATCTGGTATTCAACACATCTCTACATGACTACTGAGTGGAGATTTTGCAGCTGCAAATCCAGCCTATAATAAAAACGCAGGAGCGTTACAGATTGAACGAACCTTAAAAATGGATTCAGCAGAATTACCCACTCAAGTGACACAATTAACACAACAAGTAAAAGCGTTAATACTTGCTCTGACTGACGTACAAGAAAAGAATCAGACTCTGACACAGCAGGTAAACCAGCTCTCACGGCTTACTGCTATTCAGCCTCCTGAACCTAAAATAAACCCTCCTCTAGTGTTTACAGGTGATCGGAAAAAATTTCGTGAATTCAAAAACGCATGTCAATTGCTTTTTTTGTTAAAACCTCGTACATACCCCACTGATCAAATAAAAGTCTGTACCGTTATTTCATACCTGACGGGTGATCCACGGGCCTGGGCAGACTCTCTCTTTGAGAGTAATGATCAGATTCTCAACACCTATTCCTTATTCCTAGCGGAACTCGCTAGTTTATACGATGACCCCAATAGGCAGAGTACTGCTGATATTCAGTTGAGGGCCTTAAAACAAGGAAGAAGACCTGTAGAAGACTTTATATCTGAGTTCAAAAGATGGGCCCTTGATTCAGGGTGGAATGACACATCTTTGCAAACTCAATTCAGACTCGGGTTATCGGAAGCTGTTAAAGACGAGCTCGCCCGAGCGGATTTACCTGGCACCTTGGAGGCCTTGATACAACTTAGTATCAACATCGACAGACGACTGCGAGAAAGAAGGGCTGAAAAGATGGGAATGCCATTGTCTAGTCTTTCTCAGATTTCGGCCGTTGACCCTACTCCTATGGATGTAGGAACCATACGCCCACCTTTAACGACTACTGAACGAGCTAGAAGAACATCCAGAAATCTCTGCATGTACTGCGCATCCTCGGATCATTTGATAAACACCTGTCCCCTTGTCCGCAAAAAAGAGGGTGAGTGTTCACATGTCTTGCTGGGAGGATTAACGACTTCCTTCTCTAACCCCTATCTTTTTGTTCATTTAATATTACAGTGGGACCAAACTAGGATCACCACCAAGGCTATGGTCGACACTGGATCTTGTGGAAACTATATTGATACACACTTTGTTACCTTAAATAAAATACCTATTATTTCAAAATCTAAGCCTGTTTCTGTTAGTTTCATTAATGGTATTCCACTGTCTTCTGGTCCAATCACCAACCAGACTCAGGCACTCCTTGCAACTACCAACGAATCACATGTGGAGACCATCACCTTTGACATACTATCCTCACCCCATTTTCCTATTATTTTGGGACTTCCCTGGTTACACACACACCAACCAATCATAGATTGGAAAAAACTGACTTTGGTTTTCCCTTCTCACTATTGTGAGAATACGTGTAACCTCCCATCTTATGGGAAGATTCTGTCTGTGGTGTCTGATGAAATTGCACCACTATGCTATCAGGATCTGTCCGAAGTGTTCCTTGAGAAAAATGCTCAAGTGTTGCCTCCCCATAGGGATTACGATTGCACTATCGATCTACTCCCTAACAGCAAATTGCCTTTTGGTCATGTTTATCCCCTTTCACAGGATGAACTTTCTCATCTCAAGGAATACTTGGATGAGAATTTGACAAAAGGGTTCATTAGACCCTCTACTTCTTCCACTGCTGCAGGACTTTTCTTTGTCCGCAATAAGGATTCCAGTCTCAGGCCTATTATCGATTATAGGCAATTAAACATGATTACAATAAAGGATCGCTATCCTTTGCCGCTCATCCCTGAACTTATTGAACAGGTGCGTGGGGCTACTTATTTCACCAAATTAGACCTGAAAGGGGCATACAACCTAATCCGAATCCGTGACGGGGATGAGTGGAAAACAGCATTCAGAACCAGATACAGGCTTTTCGAATACCTTGTGATGCCATTCGGGCTATGTAATGCTCCCGCAGCTTTCCAAAGATTCATAAACGACATCTTTAGAGACTTACTTGATGTCTGTGTTGTAGTATACCTAGACGATATACTTATTTATTCTCGATCTATGCCTGAACACATAAAACATGTAAGACTTGTGTTGTCCAGACTGCTCTCACACACAGACTATATGTGAAATTAAAAAAATGTCTATTTCATAAAGAAGAAATATTATTTCTAGGATACTTCATATCCAAAACTGGAATTAAGATGGATATGAGTAAGATATCCTGTATTCAAGACTGGCCTATACCAACAACTCATAAGGCCCTACAGCGATTCCTTGGATTCTCGAACTTCTATAGGAAGTTCATCAAGAACTTTTCTGCTATTGTTAGACCTCTCACACAACTGACAAGTATAAAAAAAACATTCAAATGGTCAGAAGAAGCAAATCAAGCTTTCTGCTTGTTTAAAATCAAGCTTTACTTCTGCTCCCATAATACGCCATCCAGACCCATCCCTCCAATATATTCTAGAGGTAGATGCGTCAAATATGGCAGTAGGAGCAGTTCTCTCCCAACGACCAACAAACACTTCATCACTCCACCCAGTTGCTTTCTTTTCAAAATCACTAAGCAGCCCAGAGGTGAATTACCCAGTGGGTGAAAAGGAGTTGCTTGCCATAAAACTGGCACTGGAGAATTGGCGACATCTGCTCGAAGGTACCCAGTTACCAATACTCATATATACAGATCATAAAAACCTTCAATACCTCCAGACTAACAAGACTCTCTCCCACCGGCAGGTACGATGGTCATTATTCTTTTTAAGATTTAATTTCCTAGTGACCTACACGCCTGCAGACAAAAATAAAAAAGCGGATGCGCTATCACGATTAACCGAAGATAACTGCGCCGAAATCCCTTCCATTCCCATAATACCCTATGAACGCATTATTGGTGTTGTCCGTTCCTTGAAGGAAGAGATTTTGCACAGTATAAGAATGGATTCACCTCCACCACAACTAAGTACTGATGCAGAAGGCTTCCTCTATTACAATGACAAACTCTACATACCCCCTACTATGCGCACCAAGATTTTGGAGTTATCGCATGATGTGCCCATGGCAGGACATATGGGTATAACGAAAACCTTTAATTTGCTCACCAGGCAGTTTTGGTGGCCTGATATGAAGACGTCTGTACAAAAATTTGTTTCTTCATGTGACATCTGTGCAAGGTCCAAAATTGACACTACAAAACCATCTGGACTACTTTGTAGTCTACCGATACCCCAGGTTCCATGGGAAGTTGTATCCTTAGATTTCATAGTAGAACTACCACCCTCTAAAGGATTTAATACCATCCTAGTGTCAGTGGACCACTTGACAAAGATGGCACATTTCATTGCTATCCGTAGACTACCTTCATCTAAACAAACAGCAGAACTACTGACGAAACATGTGTTTAAGTTGCATGGAATTCCAAAAACTCTTTTGTCCGACCGTGGTTCACAATTCATCTCTAAATTTTGGCAAGCACTTTGTCAAATTTTATGCATTGAGCGAAAGCTCACTTCTCCCTACCATCCTCAGACCAACAGACAGACTGAAAGAGTCAACCAGTGCATTGAGCAATATCTACGTTGCTACACATCATACTTGCAGGATGATTGGGTGGATCTCCTTCCTCTAGCAGAATTTGCTTACAACAACGCAACCCACAGTACCACGAAGCAAAGTCCGTTCTACTTGAACTATGGGTTTCATCCCACTCTTCTTCCACCACGCATCCTGCCATCGAGTAACCCAGTAGCCTCGGATTACCTTACCCAAATAAAAGACTCTTTGGGCTTACTCAATACCACTATATCACACGCCCACAGTCAACAAAAAAAGTACTACGACCTTCGTAGAAGACCTTCTCCTCAGTATGCTATTGGGGACCTTGTTTGGCTATCGACAAAGAACTTAAGATTAAAAATCCCTAGCAAGAAGCTTGGACCTTTATTTTTGGGACCCTTCCCAATTAAAAAACTTATCGGAAAAGCTGCAATACAGCTCACCCTACCAGCAGATCTCAAGATCCATCCCATCTTCCATGTGTCGCTACTGAAGCCCCATGTTCCTAACCAAGGAATAAGGCCTACCATCTTGCCTCCACCTCCAATACAAGTTGAAGGCGGAGAAGAGTATGAGATCAAGGAAATTTTGGATTCTCGCATCCATAGAGGAAGACTCCAGTATCTCATAAGATGGAAGAACTATGGACCCCAAGACGACACCTGGCTAGATACCTCTGATATTCATGCGCCTAGACTTATAGGGAACTTTCACTCGAAACACCCAGAGAAACCTGTCCTATAGGCCTTCCGGAGCCGGCCTTAAGGGGGGGGGTACTGTAAGATTCTTTATTCAATGTTGATGCCAAGATATTCGCCAAACCCCTGGCTAATCGCTTGAACTCAGTGATTCTGTCTCTGATACATGGAGACCAAACCGGCTTTATGCCGGGCAAGGGCACGGACATCAATCTCTGCCGTCTCTTTACCAATCTGGCACACGTCGGTGGCACTGATTCCAGGGGACTTGTGGCCTCACTAGACGCGAAAAAGGCCTTTGACTCCGTGGAATAGGGTTTCCTATGGCAGGTGCTTCGTTGTTTTGGGGTGGGCTCCAAATTTATATCTTGGATCCAGCTCCTTTATTGCAGCCCTACAGCCAGGGTGAGGATGAATGGCATTCTCTCTCCCCCTTTTGCGTTAGAGAGAGGAACCAGACAGGGGTGTCCACTCTCCCCATGCCTCTTCGCCCTGGCACTAGAGCCCCTCGCCATCCTGATTAGAGATCTGCCCTCGATTGCGGGGATCCCGGTAGGTCCCCTACTGGAAAAGATTTCTCTCTATGCAGATGACACTCTACTTTACCTCCCTGGTGCAGAAGACTCCCTTAGAACTGCCCTTGCGACTATAGATCACTTTAGCAAATTCTCTGGAGTTAGGATAAACTGGAACAAGTCCCTGCTGTTCTCGCTGTCGCCAATACTGCCGCCCTCTTTGCCCTCCCTTCCGTTGTCCTGGGTCCGGAGATTTAGATACCTGGGGATTGATATTCAAAGGGATCTCTCCTCCTACCTGACTGACAACTTATACCCAATATTTCAAAAACTTATACTTCGCTGTCAGGCTTGGAAGACGCTCCCGATTTCTCCTGTTGGTAGAATCAATCTCATTAAGATGACCTTCCTCCCAAAGTTTCTGTACATCTTTCGTAACACCCCAGTCCCTATCCCCCTCTCCTTTTTCCGTAAGTTGGACAGGGTGGTTTCAACCTTTATATGGTCAGGTTCAGTCCCGAGAATTGTGAAGAATACTCTCCAACTACCATTGTCGCAAGGAGGACTGGCATTGCCATTGTTTAGACAATACTACTGGGCGGAGGTCTTGGTGACGGTGAGATGGTGATTTGCCCGAATTCATTCCAATCCTGCAGTTGACCTTGAGGCAGCTATACTGGGCTCTTACTCTGCGTTGAGAAACTTGGTGTATAGAGGACCAAAGGCACATCCCAACATGACGACCCCGATGCGCACCACAGTTATGGTTTGGAGACAGGTGTCAGAAGCGGTCCACTATGGGGTAACCCCCGCCTACCTTACTTCCATTCCATACCTGTTCCTGCTATCTGGGCCAGATATGGAATTAAGAAGCTGGAGCATATCATGCCAGAGGGTAGTTTACGCTCTTTTGACGATCTTAAAGCCACTTTTGACTTGCCCCCCTCAATGTTCTTTCGCTTCCTGCAGCTCTGTCCACTCCAATACAGGTGATTACGCACACGGTGGAGTGCTTTCTTATCTCCAAAAATGCAGACAGATTGCTTTCTTCACTCTACCTTAGGATCTCGACCTCCAACCCGACAGCCTTGACCCGACTTCTCAGCACTTGGCTGGAGGATATACCTTCTCTAACGGCGGAGGACTGGGACGAGGGCCTGAGGAATTATATTCCGCTGCTTATATCAGCTAGACTCAACTCCGGTTCCTCCACAGAGTATACTACACCCTGCAAAAACTGGCCCGGATATATCCCACTAGGTCTGACAGATGCCCCAGGTGCCAGACTGCTCTAGGCTCCTTTATGCATGTAGTTTGGTCGTGCCCTCTGATCCAGGATTTCTGGAGGGCAGTTGCAGGAGAGCTATCCTCCATTGCAAATCTAGATGTAGCGCTAGATCCTAAAGTTTTTCTTCTGGGTATCGATGAGGCTATCCCTGCGGGTAGACATACTAAACTATTTATTTTCTACGCTGCCTTCTAGACCAGGAAAACCATACTCACCCAATGGAAGAAGGCTGATCCACCAACTGTGTCTCAATGGGAGAAGATGATTGACTCAGTTCTTCCTCTCTACAAACTCACTTACATGTCCAGAAAATGTCCCAAAAAATTTGATAAGATCTGGAAGCCCTGGGTGGCTTGTTAACCCCATAAACTGTGGGTAGGACTTTGCTCTCCCGGGTCAATACCTGTCTCTGGCTCGGCCTGGCTTAGCTGATGACTCTCCTGGCTCTTGATCCGGCATCAGCAGACTACCCACTTCTGGACTCGAACCCGGCTTGGATGACTACCCACTGCTGGACTCTACCCTGGCTTGGATGACTACTCGCTTCTGGACTTTACTCCGGCTTGTTCCTGCTCTCGCTTCCTCACTCTTGCTGTGCGTTTATTTTTGTTTGCTCCAATAAAATGCTTTATTTTACCTGCATCCCTGTGTGGTCTGGTTTCCTGGCACCCTGACAATAGCCTACAAAACTATTGCTGAGTATATGCAGATCAATATAGCTGCATAGCCCAGTTTAGATGACATCTTTATTTAAGAAAAAATAATCTTGATCAAGAAAAGGTATCCATTCTCCTGAAGCATGCTGGAAATAGGAGGAGTTAACTGAATCCTATGTCCCTTAACGATAAGGAAAGAAATTAGATATTAGTGATTGGGTTTACATATACTTAAAACCTATAAAGGCCGTATTTTATGCAAATTTGGTATATTTACCTTACAATTTCATATATATATATATATATATATATATATATATATATATATATATATATATATACACTATATTGCCAAAAGTATTGGTAAACCTGCCCTTACACACATATGAATTCTAATGCCAGTAGGGTTTAATATTGAGTTGGTCCACCCTTTGCAGCTATAACAGCTTCAACTTTTCTGGGAAGGTTTTCCACAAGGTTTAGGAGTGTGTCAATGAGAATGTTTACTCATTTGTGAGGTCAGGCACTGATGTTGGAGAGAAGGCCTGGCTTGCAGTCTCTGCTCTAATTCATCCCAAAGGTGTTCTGTGAGGTTGAGGTCAGGACTCTGTGCAGGCCAGTCAAGTTCTTCCACCCCAACCTCACTCATCCGTGTCTTTATGGACCTTGCTTTGTGCACTGGTGTGCAGTCCAACTCCAAAACTGTTCCCACAAAGTTAGGAGCATAACATTTTCCAAAATGTCTTGGTATGCTGACGTCTTAAGACTTCCCGTCACTGGAATTAAGGGGCCAAGCCCAACCCCTGAAAAACAACCCCAAACCATAATTACCCCCCCCCTCCCCCCCTCCACCAACTGATTTGGACCAGTGCACAAAGCAAAGTCCTGACCTCAACCCGACAGAACATCTTTGGGATGAATTAGAGCGGAGACTGCGAGACAGGCCTTCTCATCCTCCTTAGTGCCTGACCTCACAAATGCGCTTCTGGAAGAATGGTCAAACATTCCCATAGACACACTCCTAAACCTTGTGGACAGCCTTCCCAGAAGAGTTGAAGCTGTAATAGCTGCAAAGGGTGGGCCAACTCAATATTGAACCCTACAGACTTAGAGTGGGATGCCATTAAAGTTCATGTGTGTATAAAGGCAGGCGCCCCAATAATTTTGGTAATATAGTTTATATAGAAAGTGGACTCTTATTTACCAGTCAAGATCCAAAGTGGGAAATGGGGTGATACCTAAACACTATGCATTATAGATGATGAACTGAGTGTGTGTGTGTGTGTGTTTCATAGGTTATTAGGCGCAACAGTTACATTCAACTCTCCAATTGTATCTTTGCTATCATACCACCTCTACAGGGAAAGCTGAAAAATCTCATCACAGCCACCACAATAAGACTGAACTCTGAGACATCGTGTTGTGACTATGGAAATAGACACTATCACGCAGCATACACCTGGAAATAGAGTGTAGTACACCTGGGAGGATGGATGACAAAACACTGAAAGTGGTATGCATATCACACACTGGGCACATTGAGGATATTAATGTACACTGCAGTGATTATATGCAAACACCCCTCGTGCGAGGCATAGCACCAAATAATGTAAGTAAGAGGAGTGGAAGTGTTTGTGATTTTAATATTAGTTAAAAGGTTTTACACTATATTGATTCCCCTTGCCTTTCTACGTAACATCGGAACATTCCATGTTAAAGGGATACTGATTAACAACATATAAAGAAGCAGAATCCCCTAAATGGAAATTGAAAGATAATACAGCTAATGGGACCCCTCTGATATAAACATGCTTTACATAACTCATCTGTAGTGGGTGGTTATGGCAATCTGGTGAGTTCTCTAGCTTGGAATAGGTGGTGGAGCACTGAAGCACTTTTTGTGGATAGTACTTTATTTGCACAGCACGTTGCACTGTGGAGCTTACTTTGCACTATTGTGTGGCTAGTTTCTGTACAGCAATATTCTCATATTTTTATCTTTATTCTTATTTCTCACTATATACTGTATATTTTTATCTCAATGAATTGCACTAATTTTTTTACTTTAAGTAATTGGATGAAGAATTGCACTCATATGTAATATAGCACTGTTTGATTATCACAGGTCAGCGCTGTTTATAGAATAAAAGCACACTCTTTAATTAGGGAAATAACACACATCTGTTTTAACCTGTTATTCCCATCTATCCTAAGCGCGGGTGAAATTTATGATTTATGGACTTAGGAATTAGAGAAAGAAAGAGAACCAGTAAGGGCACTACAGTACATATAATTAGCAAATGTGAATTCTGAGCAGTGATGACAAATAAATAAATGTTTTTAGGTTAAGGAAAATCCTAAATAAAAGGGTGATGGGATACTGAAGTAATGTAACAGATGATTTAAAATGAATAGAGGGTTCAGGGAGATGTTGGTGATGTCATTGTCAGGGAACACTCTAGACTGAATCCAGAATAAAAGTGAGTCTGCAATAATCTGCGGGCATTTAAACATAAAGGTTTTAGGATGTGACTATCACAGTAGCTAAGGTGTGAACATAGTATATAATCTACTTGGCTTTTTAAGATAAACAACATCCTATATATACTTGTAGTGATCAAGACTTCCATCCAACAGTTGGTTCTTGGAAATAAATCTGTTGTTAATATAGACTGAAAGTTTACACAGATTTTGCACATCTTTATCTGTAATATAATCATTTTACAAAAATATACTTGCCCCCTACCAAATAAATTAACCTATATAGCAATAAATGTAGTAGAGTATCTATTATTTTAAATCATGTTCATTTAAATGAGTTTGACATGCATTGGTTGAGTTCCTGACCAGGGTGGATTTGATTTAAATCAAGCCGATTTAAATCACCATTTCAATCACTTGTAAAAAGGCTTGATTTAAATCAACTCAATTTAAATCATAATTTTTAACTACCTCAATACTGGGCACTTAAACCCCCTTCCTTCCCAGACCAATTTTCAGCTTTTAGCACTGTTGCAATTTGAATGACAATTGCGCGGTCATGCAACGCTGTACCTAAACCAAATTTGTCTCATTTTTTCCCCACAAATAGAGCTTTCTTTTGGTGGTATTTGATCACTGTCAGGTTTTTTCTTTTTTGGTGCACAAATAAAAAAAGACTGAGAAGTTTGAAAAAAAAAAAAACGTTTTTTTGTTTAGGTTATAAAATTTTGTAAATAGATATGTTTTTTCCTGCACTGATGAGCACTGATGATGCCGCACTGACAGGCACTGATGAGGAGACACTGATGGGGTGGCACTGATGGGGTGGCACTGATGGGGTGGCACTGATATGCAGCACTGATGGGCACTGATAGGTAGCACTGATATGCAGCACTGATGGGCACTGATATGTGGCACTGATAGATAGCACTGATATGCAGCATTGGTGGGCACTGATAGGCAGCGCTGATGGGCACTGATAGGCAGCACTGATGGGCACTGATTGGGGGCACTGATGGGCACTGATAGGTGGCACTGTTGGGCGGCAATGATCGGCACTGATGGGTGGCACTGATCGGCACTGATGGGGGGCACTGATAGGCAGCACTGGTGGGCAATAATGGGCACTGGTGGGCGGCACTGATAGATGGCAATAACGGCACTGGTGGGGAGCACTGATAGATGGCATTGGTGGGCAACACTGATAGGGAGGGCACTGGGGGGCTCTCTGAGCCCTGTTTGCCATCCCTGGTGGCCATAGTGGGAACCCCTGGTGGTCATGGGTGGGCATCCCTTCTCTCCTTCACCGATCCTCTTCTCTTCTCCTCACTGACAGGATCTGTCAGGAGGAGAAGAGATCGAAGCCGTTACAACGGCTCTATTTACATTACATGACGGCTGTGATTGGACACAGCCGTCATGTGATCAGGAGGGCCAATCACAGGGCCCTCCTGCCGAATGATGTTGCTCTGTGTCCGAGGGACACAGGCACATCGAGATCGCGCCGCTGCGCGTGCCCGCGGCGGCGCGATCTCTCTCCTTCTGAAGTAAGTTCCGGAACGTCCATTCAGAAGGACGAGACTCCCGCCCGGCCGTATATGTACTATGGCCCGGGTGGGAGGTAGTTAAAGAGCAACTGTCATCTCTGTCCCACAGCGGCTCCTCCTCTGACCCGTTGTTGACTCACCGACAGTCCCATTCACTCTAATGGGACGGTTGGTAAGGTGGCAGTGACACAACAAGGTGAGCGATGTGGCGGAAGCAGGTGAATGAATGCCCGCTAACAGGCGCTGCCATGATGGATCTGAAATGACAGGTGCTCTTAATGTAAGGACTTATTCTTGCTGGTAGTTAAAATCTTTAATATTTGCAAACAAAATTAGGGTTTCCTATTTAGAATAATAAGCTGTCAGGTTAGTAAAACAGCGATATCAGAAATGATTCAATCAGTTTGTGGTGTACATAGATTTGCAAAACAATGGGATAAAGGAATATTCCTGAACTTTGTTTTATCTCATGGTCACTGTGAAATTGTGCGAATGCATCAATGCGGTGCATGTTATCTCCGCTTGCAGAGCTTAGATTCATTGACTGAGTTTACCAAAAATGTAAATATTGCAGAATATACAGCCTTATGCTACATAATAAGCTCCATTTCATGCTGAATAATCTAAATTATTAATGTATCTTAAATAGAAAGCTATCTTTAGATAGATTTTTACTCCAAAAGCAAAAGATAAACCCTGTTCCTGACTGATTTTTCTTATACATTGACACTCGGCAAAGGGCCAAACGATGACAATAGCAGCTCATAAAAACCCACTTAATCTAAATTAACCACTTAACGCTAAAGTGACGTAGGGCTACGTCGGCAAACTTTGAGTGGTTATACCAGGGTGATGCCTCTAGCTAGCACCCCGGTACCGTTGTTTAGAGCCGGCGGTCGGCTTTCCGGCGGTAACGACCGATGCGGGTCGTCACCCCGGTGAGCGGGAGGGGACGTCGTCTTCCTCCCGCTGCCTTCCGCAGCTTTGCCCGGGTCTCCCGTCCCACCGGGAGACCCGAGTACCCAGCCGGCACATCCGCCAGCTGGATGGAGTCCCGATCAAAGCCAGAAGCGGCTTCGTTTGGGTCTCCGATGATGTAACTCGGAGGCGGCGTCCATGAGGTCACGTCCGGGTTACTCTGCTGCTAAAGGCGGCAAATCTAAAAAAGCAGTGTATTCAAAAATGCCGTTTGCAGCGTTTTGAATACATGGAAGTGTGGTGGAGGGGTCTAGGCTCTTTTAGACCCTCGATCCCTCCATAAAGAGTACCTGTCACTTCATATTGCTGTCAGAAGGGATGTTTACATTGCAATAAAAGTGATCAGATTTTTTTTTATTTTTTTTAAAAACCTGTGATAATGTTAAAAAAATTAATAAATAAATAGGAAAAAAAAATGTAGTAGCCCCAGTCGCCGTTTAGCTCGCGCACCAAAGAAAACGCATATGGAAGTCGAGCCGCGAATGAAGAAATCGCTGTTCAAACCACACATGTGAGGTATCGCCACGATCGCCAGAGAGTGAGCAATAATTTAAAAAAAAGAGCTACACTCTAACTCTAAACTGGTAACCATTAAAAATGTTTAAAGCGTCGCCTATTGAGATCTCTATTGACCGTAGTTTGTCGCCATCCCACGGGTGTGCGCAACTTTAAACCGTAACATGTTGGGTATCTATTTACTCGGCGTGATATCATCTTTCAGAATGTACAAAAAAAAGGGCTAACTTTACTGTTTAGTCCTTTTTTTAATGCAGTGAATTGTGATTTTTCGTAATTATTCCAAAAAAATGGCGCTTTAAAGACCGCTGTGCAAATACCGCATGACAAAAAATATTTCAATGACCGCCATTCTCCAGAGTCTTTGCTCAGAAAAAAAAAAAAAATATATATATATATATATATATATATATATATATATATAATGTTTGGGGGTTCTACGTAGTTTTCTAGGAAAAAATACTGATTTTAACTTGTAAACAAAAAGTGTCCGAAATAGGCCTGGGGCTTAAGTGGTTACTAATGCATGTAAAAATGTATGAAGACATACACAGAAATGTGAGGATCCCACCCAAGGGCGTCCCAGAGCACAAATATATAGTAACAAGTTCAACAAAGACAGAATACCAATGTCAAAAGGTGCATACGTGATAGATGCACCTTCATCTGACATCACAAGGCTTTAAATATTTAAAACATTATTTAAAAAAAAAAGAATAAATAATGAATCTGCTTATTCTAAACATTACACTTCTACCCATTCTACCAACGAAATGTAATACCTGCTGTAGAACAATAGCACTGGTTCATGTCGTATACCCACTCGACCATAGCACAAACTGTCATCTTAATATGATCACTTGTGTTTATTCTGTAACTTTAAAATCTGGTTTATTTATGAAATCTTGTTCTATATATGTTGTTTATTTTATATATATATATATATATATATATATATATATATATATATATATATATATATATATATATATATATCCACTAGCGGCGCTAACGTTATATCATACAAATACACCTATAATAATAGCACATAATATCATGTGAGCATAATACACATAAAGCGAGAGAAAGTCCTCAATAAAAACTTGAAAATAAATCGCTAAGAGTCCTTCATGCACACAATTTAAATAAGGGATGCAGTTCAAATGTTTGACAGGTAAGTGGGAACATCCAACCACGTGCATACAACATGCAGAAAGCCTCCACCTAACCGCTGTGCGCGCTTTATGGTAATGCACTTACCAGAGGCGGGCTTAAAATTAAGCCTGTAGTTTCAATCAAAGATGGTCTTTTCCTCAAGGCACAGAAACATTGGAACAAAGTAACTCCTCACCAAGATGGATGGACCGCATTCAGCATAATCAGGTGTGCATGTAAACAAATAGCGAGATACACATAGCGTAATCCTGCTTTTAGCAAAGTTTATTGAAGTCAAACCCCAAACACAAACCCTTCAAATGTTGCACTCACATGTAAACAGTAAAATTCAGCATATAATATGGCTACCCAGTGCCCGATACCGTCTCCCCGTCTCTTACGGTAAACCGCCTGGTACCTGGTCGGCTTCCTTCCGGGTATGACGTCAGACGCAAATGGTAACCCTGGTGACCGCGTGCTCAAGCTCTAACACGTTTCGTCATTACGGACTTCTACGGAGGGCCCTATGGCTTACCATTTGCGTCTGACGTCATACCCGGAAGGAAGCCGACCAGGTACCAGGCGGTTTACCGTAAGAAACGGGGAGATGGTATTGGGCACTGAGTAACCATATTATATGCAGAATTTTACTGTTTACATGTGAGTGCAACACTTGAAGGGTTTGTGTTTGGGGTTTAACTTCAATAAACTTTGCTAAAAGCAGGATTACGCTATGTGTATCTCGCTATTTGTTTACATGCACACCTGATTATGCTGAATGCGGTCCATCCATCTTGGTGAGGAGTCACTTTGTTCCAATGTTTCTGTGCCTTGAGGAAAAGACCATCTTTGATTGAAACTACAGGCTTAATTTTAAGCCGCCTCTGGTAAGTGCATTACCATAAGGCGTGCACAGCGGTGAGGTGGAGGCTTTCTGCATGTTGTATGCACGTGGTTGGATGTTCCCACTTACCTGGCAAACTTTTGGACTGCATCCCTTATTTAAATTGTGTGCATGAAGGACTCTTAGCGATTTATTTTCAAGTTTTTATTGAGGACTTTCTCTCGCTTTATGTGTAGTATGCTCACATGATAGTATGTGCTATTATTATAGGTGTATTTGTATGATATACCGTTAGCGCCGCTAGTGGATTCTTGAGAGGATTTATTAGTTAAATATTTTTCTTTGAGTACACCATTATTGACGTTTTATACTTTTATAGCGGCAGCTCACTGCTTTGCTTGCTGGTATTCATGTGCTAGCAGGACAAATTTTCTTTTTCATTGTTTTAGAGCGCTGGGTGAGTAGGATTATATATTTATCATTCATTCTACTCCTAGCTAATATATATATACTGTATATATATTCTTTTGCAATTAAGTAAATATCAAACTACAAGTATAAAACAAATAAGTGCAGCTAAATAAATTTCAGCAATAGCATACAAATGTCTGAATAGCACGTGAGCCCAAAAGTCCCATATGCAGAGTAAGCTAGGATGACTAGTGAAGGAAAAGGTGAATTAAAGATCCAATTTGGGTGATAGACCTTCACCTTAAATCAAGCTACTGCTCTCACCTCAAGCCTAGACCTCTGTTTTACCAGCAGGTCGAATAAGCATATCTTTGCATTCAATTCAGGTAAAGGAACTGCGACTCTCCAGCAACTATCCTGCTTCCAGCATGTATGACACAGGACCAAGAACGACCTCAATCATCCAAATGAAGCTCCCAACAGTGGGAGATATACATATGGATGCAATGAAGAAAAATATCTAAGAGTGATCCGTTGTTTCAACAGCACAATACAATTTATTTGGTAATGCACTTACATTTTAAAAGGTTCAATACAGCATTAAAAACACACTGGTGTCCAGTCGGCTGTGTAGGAGATGGCAGCGGGTGATGTCAGGACAGTTAGCTCCTCCCCCTTTTGCGTTACGTCCTACAGGACTTCGTCAGTGGGGTGGAGCTATAGTGGACACCACCTCCTAAATACTCTTCGTGGCCATGGTAATCGCTCCCAGCTGTTTAGCCAACTATACCATGAAGCAGACATCTAGTGGCCACAGAGAAAAAGTGGTCCAACGGACCAACATGTCAATCCTCCATTAGATAAAACAAACTTACCAAATAGACTAAAATACACAACGTAAATCCTCTTAACTGGGACAAAGGTTTAAAAATAAAGATGAATAAATATATATTAATAAAATTGCTGCTCAATGGCTAGTATCATGCAAGTAAAATTTTAAAAAATCGTGGGTTGAAAGGATTATTTCTAAACATTGGGGCATCTTAAAAAGGGATAGGGTTCTTAGTAAGTTCTTACCTACTCGCCCTAAATTTTAATACAGGAGGGCTCTGACTCTTTGTGATAAAATCGCCCCAGGTGTAATTGACCCCCCTGTGCAGAAACAAAATCAATTGTTCGCATTCTTATCAGATTGTATGCATTCTTATCAGATTGTATGCATGTGGGCAATGCCTAGCCTGTAGACAGGCTAAAGGCAATCTCAAAAAATATAAAGCTTTTACTGCTGCTACTTCCGGAAGGAACTATCAAATAAAAAATCGTATTACTTGTAATACCAAAGGCATAGTGTATATGTTGGAGTGCAATTGTGGCCTCCAATATGTAGGAAGAACATCTAGGGAATGACATGTTCGGATTGGAGAGCATGTAAACAAACAAAAAAAAGGCCTGAAAAGCCATAATGTCTTAAAACATTTTAGGTATCAACACAATAGGGATCCTATATGCCTTAGACTTTGGGCAGTGGAGAAGGTTGAGACACACTGGCGAGAGGGGCATTATATTAGACAGTTTAATCAGAGAGAGTAATGGTGGATTCATGAAACTGGGGTCCTTGTCCGTTTAGGATTGAATGTGGACTTTGACCTCAATTGTTTCATATCTGACAGATGACTCTGGTAAGACTCTCGGACTTACAATATTTTCAGGTTTTATGCTGGAGGAATGTATTTAAATCATCATGTTCTTTGTAATATTTCTTATATTGTATGGATGGTTTGGATAAGCTGTTCATGTAGGACTTTTTTTTATACATACTTTCTGTATTTATATTCATGTTTTTTTGTGTTTTTTGGAGTAGGTGTTCCAGTTTTGGCACTTTGTTGGAAGATGGCAGTTGGTTTATATGTCTTGGGGGCCCCCACTAGCCATTGAGCAGTCATTTTATTAATATATATTTATTCATATACATTTTTCAAACCTTTGTCCCAGTTAGGAGGATTTACTTGTGTATTTTAGTCTATTTGGTAAGTTTGTTTTATCTAATGGAGGATTGGCATGTTGGTCCGTTGGACCACTCCGTCTCTGTGGCCACTAGTTGTCGCTTTGGGCAGCTTCATGGTATAGTTGACTAATAACGGGCTAAACAGCTGGGAACATTACCATGGCCACGAGGAGTATTTAGGAGGTGGTGTCCATTCTTGCTCCACCCCACTGACGAAGTCCCGTAGGACGTAATGCATATGGGGGAGGAGCTACCCATCCTGAGGTCACCCGCTGCCATCTCCTACACAGCTGACTGGACACCAGCGTGTTTTAAATGCTGTATTGAACCATTTAAAATTTAAGTGCATTACCAAATAAATTGTATTGTGCTGTTGAAACAACGGATCACTCTTAGATCTTTTTCTTCCTTGCATCCGTATGTATATCTCCCACTGTTCGGAGCTTAGGTTGGATGATTAAGGCCATTCCTGGTCCTATCTCATACATGCTGGAAGCGGGATAGTTGCTGGAGAGCCTCAGTTCCTTTACCTGAATTGAATGCAAAGATATGCTTATTCGGCCTGTTGGTAAAACAGAGGTCTAGGATTGAGGTGAGAACAGTAGCTTGCTTTAAGATGAAGGTCTATCACCCGAATTGGATCTTTGATTCACCTTTTCCTTCACTGGTCATCCTAGCTTACTCTGCATATGGGACTTTTGGGCTCACCTGCTATTCAGACATTTGTATGCTATTGCTGAAATTTATTGCACTGCGCTTATTTGTTTTATAGTTTGATTTTTTTTTTTTTTGGTGATTAACCTTTTGTATTCAGCTGCATATTTGCCATTCTATGTTTTATTTTTTTTATTCTTTGCGCTAAAAAGATATGTTTTTTAAATTAAGCAAATATGTTTCTTGCTTAAGAAGTGCTTTCATTGCTGAAAAAGTGAAAAGTTAGGTTTAACTAACAACATCAGTTATAACAGGGGTCAGTGACCACCATCATGTGTGCTATTGTTGCACGCGTCACCTTTTCTGCTGGCATGCTGCTTCCTCCCATATGCAGAGCTGTGCAGGGAAGCAGTGGGAGGCATATCTTCTTCCACGGTAGTGCTCCCAGATCCACCTCTCAAGTCTATCCCAAGAGCTTGAATGTTATACCAGGTAGGTAGGTAGGTAGGTAGCTATGTCTCATCTGCACAGCTCTGCATTTGGAGGGGGAGCCATTTAAGACATGATCATGGCATTGGAGGACATAATTGCCTGGTGTAAGTATTTTTTTTTTATTATTTTTTTTTTTACAACTTTATTTTTTTATTATTTTTTACAGGTGAATTTTTTATTATTTATACCAATTTTCTTAACAGCCCTGTTGTGGGGCTCTCGTGAGATATCTGTGGTCTAAACAAACACCTTAAGTCTCATTTTTGAGACAGAGATAGGGACTGAGGACACATTCCCCAGTTTCTTTCTCTGTAGCCTCAGCTGCACTGCAGATTATTGAACAGGAGACTGAAGCTCCTGTCTATTCATAAATGGAAGCATGGGAAACACAGTTTACTATGCTTGAGTTATGAATAAATAGAGTTAATGATCAGTACGGATAACTGACTCTATGCATTTGGAAAAGGAAGGGGCCAGATATATTTACTGGCCCCCTTCCCTGCTCTCCATCCTGACACATCCCCTGCAGCAGCCAGCAGGAGACGAAGGAAGCCAGTGGTCCTGCAAGGGGATGAGGTGGGGCCAGGGGAGCACGCAGGTGGGCCTAGAGAGCAGGGGGAGTCTGATGGACAGTCAAGGGTGGTTGTTGCAGCGGCAGGGGGCGCAATTGCAAGCACTGATCTACCTCTATGGCTTTCCATGAAAGCAGCTTAATGCTGTGGGAGGAAGAGGAGGAGAAGCGGCTTTCGGCTGCTTCATGGAGAATCATAGAGGGAAGTTAGTGTTTGTAATTGCCCCCCCCCCCCCGGCACTGATCAACCCCCAACTGTCAGAATCCCCCTGCTGCAGGAGGCACCAGGAGCCTCTCATGGGGCCCCTTACTGCCCCTCGAGCAGTGCCCAAGTGCCCGAACACTCAGTCCACCTCTACTGGGCCTATATTAAGGTTGGGGCCTGGAGATGCAGCTCCAATAGCCCCTATGTTAATCTGACCCTGACCATATCATAAGCAAAAATTAGATAAATAAATTTGGGAACACTCCAATGACAACACACAATGAATGCAAAATCATAAAACATTAAATATTTAGACACATTGGCCAATAATTGGCCAATGTGACACATTGGGCAAAACTACTGGACAAGGCCTCAACTTTCTAGATGTTTGATGTTTTGATATATCATAAAAAGAACCCAATGTCCAACATTAGTAGGGTCATCATAGAAATAAGATTTGCTGGGTCCCAATATTTGTAGGATCACACAAAAAATATCCAATCCTTCAGTATACACCTACATATTCATAATACAATGGACATTGCAAAATTGGTAATAAACAATTAGTAATTAGTAATAATTCAGAAGATCCCAGCAACAGTTTGTACAGTTGTGCTCAAAAGTTTGCATACCCTGGCAGAAATTTTAAGCATCAATATTGAAAATATGACTGATAATGCTAGATAAACTGTCTTTAATTTAAGGATAGTGATCATTTGAAGCCATTTATTATCACATAGTTGTTTGGCTCCTTTTTAAATTAAAATGATAATAGAAATCACCCAAATGGCCCTGATCAAAAGTTTACATACCCTGAAATGTGTGGCCTTGGTACAGATACACAAGGTGACCGACACAGGTTAAAATTGCAATTAAAGGGTAATTTCCCACATCTGTGGCTTTTTAAATTGCAAATAGTGTCTGTGTATAGAGGAAATAGTCAATTAATTTGTTAGTCCTCACATGAATGCACTGAACAGGCTAGATACTGAGCCATGGGGAGCTGAAAAGAACTGTCAAAAGACCTGCTTAACAAGGTAATGGAATTTTAAAAAGACGGAAAAGGATATAAAAAGATATTCAAAACATTGAATATACCAGTCAATACTGTTCAGTCATTTAATAAGAAGTGGACAATTTGGGGATCTCTTTATACCAAGTCAAAGTCAGGCAGACCAAGAAAGATTGCAGCCTCAAATGGCAGAAGATTTGTTTGGGATACAAAGAAAATCCCACAGGTAACCCCAGGAAAAATACATACTGCTGTGGAAAAAGACGGTGTGGTTGTTTCACAATATGACAATACTTGAAAAAAGTAAAGTGCATAGTTAAGTTGCTAGAAAGAAGCCTTTACTGCAACAATGCCACAAAAAAGCCTAGTTACAATATGCCCGACAACACCTTGACATGCCTGACAGCTCCTGGCACACTTATCTGGAGTTACAAGGCCACAATCAAGCTTTATGGTCACAATCATAAGTGCTATGTTTGAAGAGGGGTCAACAAAGCCTATTGCGACAACAATACCATCCCCACTGTGAAGCATTGCAGTGATTTATTGATGTTTTTTTGGGAGGGGGGGTGTGAGCCCTTAAGGCATGGGGAATGTTGATAAAAATAATGGCAAGATGAATGCAACATGTTATCAGAAAATACTGGCAGACAATTTGCATTCTTCTGCACTAAAGCTGTGCATGGGACGCTCTTGGACTTTTCAGCACGACAATGACCTTAAGCACAAGGCCAAGTTGACCCTCCAGTGGTTAGAGCATAAAAAGGTGAAGGTTCTGGAGTGGCCATCACAGTCTCCTGACCCTAATATCATCAAGCCACTCTGGGGAGATCTCAAACGTGCGGTTCATGCAAGACGACCAAAGACTTTGCATGACCTGGAGGCATTTTGCCAAGACGAATGGGTAGCTAACCACCTGCAAGATATTGGGGCCTCATAAACAACTATTACAAAAGACTGCACTTTGTCATTGATACTAAAAGGGGCAGTACACAGTATTAAGAACTAAGGGTATGCAGATTTTTGAACAGGGGGTCATTTTATTTGTTTACTTGTTGCCATGTTTCGTTGTATGATTGTGCCATTCTGTTATGACTTACAGTTGAATATGAATCTCATTAAAAATAAAAGAAATGTGTTTTGCCTGCTCACTCATGTTTTCTTCAAAAATGGTACCTACTAATACCAATTCCTCAAGGATATGCAAACTTTTGTGCACAATTGTACATTATGAGGTCAGGACTGGCTTTAATCCAGAGTTTGGGATGCACGTTGTCAATCTTACTTGATGCACAGTGGCGCTGGATGGATCCCACCTGAAGTCCAAGGTTTGGTAACCCAAAAACAGGGGATAACGGTATTATACAGTTGGTACAAACCAACTCTCAATAAGTCCCTCTTCAGGCCACAAGGATGGTTACTCCAACACAGGAAACAGTATTGTTGTAAAGATCATGCATAACAGCAACTCCACTTGGACTATGCAGGAAAGGTGGAAATCTATTTCCGACTCAAATGAAAGAGGCATTAGACAGCAATATGCCTGGTAGAGGGCACATATCCCATTCATTCAATCCTTGCCAAGCGGTTCAGGTGAGCCTTCATCAATTAGTTATGTACAAACACTGTTTCATTATGGATAATTACCAGCCAAAGCCCCTTTGAGGGACAGAGCATGATGAGGAGCTAAGAGACTAGTTTTACGCCAGTTCCGCTTGACTTTTGATAGGTTGATCTTATATCCATTGTTCAGTCCAATAGAGGCTTTTAAATCCTCCCACTACTGTGTGCTGTCAATCAAAAGTAGATGATGGACAACTAATCACTCAGTTCCCCATCAGGCTCCACCCACCGAGTATAAGTCATAATGACATCACTTTTGCATTTAGCTTTCAGATGGGAAATCTCCTGGATGACAGGTGAATGGGGCTGGGGATACAGCATAGTGTGGGAAGCTGTCACATACATGACAGCTTCCCAGCATAGGCATGGCAGCCCTGGGTACTGGTGTATCTCTCTACACCAGCTCAGAGTTGGTCTTAATTACTGCCAGTTTCTTGAGCCTCATAATGAAGTCTGGCTACCTGGCAAGATGTGGACAAAAGAATGGAGGCTTTATTCCACTCAAAGCTCTACAAGCCTCCATGCTCCAAACCCAGAAAATAACCTTTTGTTAATCCTCAAATTCTGAGGAAACAAATGTTTGTTTTCCCCACATAGTAAAAATTCAGGAGTTTGAGTGTGTATGACAGAGTTTCTGACTGACAGCCAGCCAGCCAATGCCACATATACACATATACCTTTCCTTCTAAGCTCAGGCCTGTAGGAAAAAGCACATTTTGCCAGCATACAGTGGAGGCATGACAATACACCTGCATTCCCCTGCTGAATCCCTAGCATGTGTTATACATAAAATGTATTTTACATTTTTACCCTTGTTCTAAGCCATCCACTGTAATGGAGAATAGTCTGCCTGTCTTTCTGTCAACACTTAAATCTCTCTAGTGCCAACTTTGTCTAACCACTCTGCTGAGGTTAGTTTTCAGCTAAGGTATGCTACTGGATGTTCTTCCCAATTAATTTTCCATGACAATACCTCTCCCAGGTCTAAATCAGAGGCATCTGTTTTTACATGAAATTGTTAGCTTAAGTTGGGAGTGATTATCACTAGTCCTATACACAATACTGCCTTCAGCTCTTGAAATGCACAAACATCCAGTAATATCCGACATCCACTAGAAAGGCTCTAACCTGTATTTTTGATGCTAACTGGGGCACCTTTTATTTGCTTCAGTCATGTCCATGAGATGTTTCATGTTAGCCCTCCTCCCCCAACCAATGCTGCAGCCTAAATATGGGGCTTCTTCCACACTTACTGCCTATTTTTTTGACTTGGTTGTAAACCAGCCTTACAAATCCAGAACTGCGTGGACCTTCTGTAGGTGGGAATCCCAGTCAGGACTAATAATGATAATATTACCCATGATAAGGCTTACCTATAGGTACTGTAAATATCTCCTGAACGTGCACTGTTTAGGAGATATTTACTTTACATGCAGCCAGTGACATCACTAATGCATGCGGCCAAAGAAAAAAAACAGGCCCCCTGTGCCGTTCCTTCAGAGCCCTGTGCCGTGAACGACAGCTCCCATGTGCATGACATAATTGCAGCTCCAGCAAATTAGATTGCCGGAGGACGCGAACCTGGAAGAAATACGTGTCGGCCGTCTCAGCGGCGAGTGGGCGCCGCTGGAAGGGTTTCATTCTAAGATAAGCATTTCATAATGAGCTAGTATGCAATGCATACTAGTTCAATATGCCTTTGTCTTTCAATTTTTTTTTTTTTTTTCATGAGGTTTACAAACTCTTTAGGAATGCAGTCCATCATTCTTTGGAATGGGGTGGGGGCCCTATATAAACCAAAAGAGCGACCCACGAACTGGAAGCAGAGAAATGAAGCTAAATGCAAAGGAGATCTTGTGAGCTACCATGCGTGTCCACCAATTATTGGCCAGCTGCGGACATTGTTCACAATCCCATATGTGTTTGTGCTAAGTGCAATCAAATCAAAATAAAGTGTTGCGCTATACCATCACTTGCCACTGCTGCCTGCCACCAGCTGCAGCGTGTCACCATTGCCTGCCACCAGATGCAGGGTGCCACTTGCCACCCGATGCAGTTTGTCACTTGCCACCCTGGGGCTGTTCCAGGAAGTGCCATTCCCTAGTACAGCAGCAGGAAGAGGAGAGGGAGGGGGGAAAGGAAAGCCCAGAGCTGCTCTCCCTCCTCACAGCGCTCTAATCTCCTGCTGTTCTACTCCCCACTGCTGACAGAAGGAGGGAGTGAGAACAGGTAGGAAACACACAGCGGTGGCTCGAGCAGGGGTTGGGGGGGGGGGTTGGCAGCACAGTTTTTCCTTCTCGTGCCGGTGGGAAAAGCAAGCGAGAGAGGGATCCGCGGTGCCCGCTGGACAAATTAGGGAGCCACCTTTGCCTATGGCAACATCACTGAGCGCCGCCCCCGGCGGATGTGCGCTCCAGGCCGGCGCCTACCTTGCCTATAGGTAGCGCTGGCCCTGGTCCACGGTTTCCGGGGACAGTCCCTGGACTGAGGACATTGTCCCTGGACCAAGTCTGCTTGGCTTTGTCCCTGGATTGGATTTGAACAGGGGCCTGGGCAATTTCAAAGACAGTCAGTGCAGAATAAAAAAAAAAATTTGAATTACACCTTCCGCTCTGCCACTCCTACTAGCTTAGGGAGGTGTATTTTTTTCCATTATCTGTGCCCCTTTCTGATGATTATGTGTTGGTTGGAGCAGAGGGACTATTTCTTCAGTTTCAGGAGCGTGCCCATTCCGCTCCAGCTCGCATGATCTTCTGCCTCAAGTCCCGGCCAGCCGCTAGCCTGCCTATCTCCTTGCCTTCTCCGGTCGAGTGATCTTCCTCCTACCAGCTCAGCTCCCCACCCAGTAGTAGCTGGAGCCCAGAGAGTGAGACTTGAGAGGCTGTGAGTGTAACGCTCCTGCGTTTTACGTATGATGTGGATTTTCAGCTGCAGAAATATTCCACTTCAGTAGTCATGTAGAGAAACGCTGAGACACCAATCCCAACTCTCAATGACTCATCATGTGTGGATGATCTCAATTCAGCAAGTAAATACACACACTCAATAAGATGTTTCCTAGAGTGACTTATGTATATAGTAACACAGTGATGATAGGCTGAAGAGACAGGTTGGGTAGAGATGGTAGATGACAGACACTTGAAAGGAAATGTTCTTGAAAGTAAGATAGTAGCAGATGGGATGCAGATAGGTTTAGCAATCATGTATGGTAGCAGATGACAGAGTAGCAGGTGGACATACAAGAGAGATCAACCCAGTGCAAGAACAGGTGGTAGTAGGCTCAAGAGCTAGCAATCTTAGATAATGCAGATGTAGTAATAGTCCTTAGTATGCAGAGCTAGATAGTGTAAGCTTTATAGGTTATAGAGGTTTCCCCTGTGGGGTACTTATCACTAATAGCAATGTAGCAGAGGAGAGGTTCGGCAAGAGCGGATGATCCGGTAGCGGGATACAGGGATCAGCGCAGCGTGGTTCCGACAGCGAGGTATGCTTGCAAGCATGAGAGCTTCAAGACAGGTTAGCATCAAGGCACAAAGCAGTTTGAACGAACACATGTGAGTGAGAGCCGGCGATCTAAATAGCCATCCAGTCCGGCGCTCAGTGATGACAGCATCAGTCTTAAAGGTGTATGCGCACCTTACCAAAAGAGAATGGTGGGGCGCATACACTTATGAAAGAGTAATTAGGGTACCCAAAGGTACCAGAACATTACAGTACCCCCCCCCTTAAGGCCGGCTCCTGAAGGCCTCTGGAGCTGGTTTGTCTGGGTACTTCGCATAAAAATTGCGGATTAATCTAGAGGCATGTATGTCAGAGGTGTTTAGCCAGGTGTCGTCTTGGGGCCCATAGTTCTTCCATCGAACCAAGTACTGAAGTCTTCCTCTGTGGATACGAGAATCCAGAATCTCTTTTATCTCGTATTCTTCTCCACCTTCAACTTGTACAGGAGGAGGAGGTGGGATAGTAGGCCTTATTCCTTGGTCAGGAACATGGGGCTTCAGTAGCGACACATGGAAAATGGGATGTATTTTGAGGTCTATTGGCAATGTAAGCTGTACTGCAGCTTTTCCAATAAGTTTCTTGATTGGGAAAGGTCCCAAGAACAGAGGTCCAAGCTTTTTGCTAGGGATTTTCAGTCTTAAATTTTTTGTTGAGAGCCAAACGAGGTCCCCGATAGCGTACTGAGGAGAAGGTCTTCTGCGAAGATCATAGTACTTCTTTTGTTGACTCTGTTGAGAGTGTGCAATGGTAGTATTAAGCAAACCCAGAGAGTCCTTTATTTGGGTAAGATAGTCTGAAGCTACTGGGTTATTTGAAGGAAGGATGCGTGGTGGAAGAATAGAGGGATGAAACCCATAGTTCAAGTAGAACGGACTCTGCTTGGTCGTACTGTGGGTTGCGTTGTTGTAGGCAAATTCTGCCAGAGGGAGAAGATCCACCCAATCATCCTGTTGGTAAGAAGTGTAACAACGTAAATATTGCTCGATGCATTGGTTGACTCTTTCAGTCTGTCCGTTGGTCTGCGGATGGTGAGGAGAAGTGACTTCCGCTCGATCCGTAGTATGTGACATAGTTCTTGCCAGAACTTGGAAATAAATTGTGATCCACGGTCAGACAGAAGAGTTTTTGGGATACCATGTAACTTAAAGACATGTTTCATCAGGAGTTCTGCCGTTTGTTTGGACGAAGGTAGTCTGCGAATAGCAATGAAATGTGCCATTTTTGTCAGATGGTCCACTGACACTAAGATGGTATTAAATCCTTTGGAAGGAGGCAATTCCACTATAAAGTCCAAGGACACAACTTCCCATGGAGTTTGGGGTATTGGTAGACTGCATAGTAGACCGGATGGTCTCGTAGTGTCAATTTTGGACCTGGCACAGACATTGCATGAAGAGACGAATTTTTGTATAGATGTTTTCATGTCAGGCCACCAGAATTGCCTGGTAATCAGATTAAGAGTCTTTGTCATACCCATATGTCCTGCCATAGGCACATCATGCGATAATTCCAAGATCTTGGTGTGTATGGTAGGTGGTATGTAAAGTTTGTCGTTGTAGTAGAGGAAGCCTTCTGCATCAGTATTTAGTTGTGGTGGGGGTGAATCCAAACTTATACCATGCAAAACCTCTTCCTTCAAGGAACGGACAACTCCAATAATGCGTTTGTGAGGTATTATAGGAACGGAAGGGATTTCAAAGTAGTTTTCTTCAGTTAGTCGTGATAGTGCATCCGCCTTTTTGTTCTTATCTGCAGGTGTGTAGGTTACTAGGAAGTTAAACCTTAAAAAGAATAGTGACCATTGTACCTGTCGGTGCGAGAGAGTTTTGTTAGTCTGAAGATATTGGAGATTTTTATGGTCCATGTATATAAGTATTGGTAATTGGGTGCCTTCGAGTAGATGTCGCCAATTCTCCAGAGCCAATTTTATAGCAAGCAGTTCCTTTTCACCCACGGGGTAATTTATCTCTGGACTGCTTAGGGATTTAGAAAAAAAGGCGACTGGATGAAGTGGTGAAGTGTGAGTTGGTCGTTGGGAGAGTATTGCTCCTACTGCCATGTTTGACGCATCTACTTCCAGAATGTATTGGAGGGATGGGTCTGGATGGCGTAGTATGGGAGCAGAAGTAAACCTTGTCTTTAGCAGGTGAAAAGCTTTATTTGCTTCATCTGACCATTTGAATGTTTTTTTAATGCTAGTGAGCTGTGTGAGGGGTCTCACAATGGCAGAGAAGTTTCTAATGAACTTCCTGTAGAAATTCGAAAATCCAAGGAATCGCTGTAGCGCCTTGCGTGTGGTTGGTGTAGGCCAATCCTGAATGCAGGATATCTTACTCATGTCCATCTCGATTCCTGTTTTGGATATGATGTAGCCTAGAAAGAGTACATCTTCTTTATGAAACAAGCATTTTTTTCAGTTTCACATAAAGGTTGTGTGCAAGCAATCTCGATAATACTAGTCTTACATGTCTTATGTGTTCAGACAGGGATCGTGAATATATAAGTATATCGTCCAGATATACCACAACACAGACATCTAGTAAGTCTCTGAAAATATAGTTTATAAATCGTTGAAAAACTGCAGGGGCGTTGCATAGCCCGAATGGCATTACAAGATATTCGAACAATCCGTATCTGGTTCTGAATGCAGTCTTCCACTCGTGTCCAGCACGGATTCAAATGAGATTGTATGCTCCTTTCAGGTCCAATTTTGAAAAATAGGTAGCTCCACGCACCTGCTCAATGAGCTCAGGGATAAGCGGTAGAGGATAGCGATCTTTTATTGTAATATCATTCAATTGCCTATAGTCGATGATAGGCCTGAGACTTGAGTCCTTATTGCGGACAAAAAAGAGTCCTGCTGCTGTGGAAGAAGTGGATGGTCTAATAAAACCTTTTTCCAAATTCTCATCCAAATAGTCTTTGAGATGGGAAAGTTCATCCTGTGAAAGAGGATAAACATGACCGAACGGCAATTTGCTATTTGGGAGTAGATCAATGCTACAATCATAGTCTCGATGGGGAGGTAGTGCTTGAGCATTTTTCTCAAGAAAAACCTCAGAGAGATCCTGATAACATAGTGGTGCAATCTCATCTGTCACCACAGACAGGATCTTCCCGAAAGACGGGAGGTTACACGTACCCTCGCAATAGGAAGAGAGGAAGGTCAGGGTCCGTTCCTTCCAATCTATGGTTGGTTGATGTGTGTGCAACCAGGGAAGTCCCAAAACAATAGGAAAGTGGGGTGAAGGTATTAGATCGAAGGTAGTGGTCTCCATATGAGACCCGTTTGTAGTGACTAGGAGTGCCTGTGTCTGATCAGTGATCGGACCAGAGGATAAAGGAACACCGTTAATAAGACTCACTGAAACAGGTTTAAGTTTAGAAATAATAGGAACTTTATTTAAAGCAGCAAAACGTATGTCAATATAATTTCCACAAGATCCTGTGTCAATCATGGCCTTAGTAGTAATCCTGTTCTGGTCCCACTGTAATGTTAAGCAAACAGAAAGATAAGGGTTAGTGATTGAAGTTGTCAATCCCCCTAGGAGGGCATGTGAACACTCACCCTTCTTTTTGTAGACTAGGGGACAGACGTTTATCTTGTGATCCGGGGATGCACAGTACAAGCAGAGATTACCAGATCGTCTTCTGGCTCTTTCCATAATTGATAGAGGTGGGCGTATGGTTCCTACCTTCATAGGAACGGGGTCAACGGCCGAAATCCGAGAAGAACTGGATAATTGCATTCCCATTTTCTCAGCCTTTCTTTCTCGTAGTCTTCTATCTATGGTGATACTGAGTTGTATCAATGCATCCATGGTTTTTGGCACATCCGCTCGGGCGAGCTCGTCTTTAACGGCCTCTGATAGGCCAAGCCTAAATTGGGTTTTCAGAGATGCATCATTCCATTCTGAATCAAGGGTCCATCTCTTGAATTCTGCGACAAAGTCTTCTACAGGTCTCCCACCTTGCTTCAAGGATCATAATTGAAGATCGGCAGTACTCTGCCTATTGGGATCATCATATAGGCTAGTGAGTTCTGCTAGGAACAAGGCATAGGAGTTGAGAAGCTGATCGCTTTTCTCAAAAAGAGAGTCTGCCCAGGCCCGAGGATCGCCTGTTAGGTAAGAAATAATAGTACAAACCTTAATGTGATCAGTAAGGTAGGTACAGGGTTTTAGCAAGAAAAGTAACTCACATGCGTTTTTAAATTCGCGAAATTTTTTGCGATCGCCTGTAAATACCAAAGGAGGATTTATTTTGGGTTCAGGGGACTGAGCAGTGGTAAGTTGTGTCAGTCTAATTACCTGCTGCGACAGAGCCTGATTGTCTTCTTTTAATTCAGCAAGTGCGTGTATTAACGCAGTTACTTGCTGTTTTAATTGTGTCATCTGAGTGGTTATTTCTGCTGAATCCATTTGTGGTTCGTTCAATCTGTAACGCTCCTGCGTTTTACGTATGATGTGGATTTTCAACTGCAGAAATATTCCACTTCAGTAGTCATGTAGAGAAACGCTGAGACACCAATCCCAACTCTCAATGACTCATCATGTGTGGATGATCTCAATTCAGCAAGTAAATACACACACTCAATAAGATGTTTCCTAGAGTGACTTATGTATATAGTAACACAGTGATGATAGGCTGAAGAGACAGGTTGGGTAGAGATGGTAGATGACAGACACTTGAAAGGAAATGTTCTTGAAAGTAAGATAGTAGCAGATGGGATGCAGATAGGTTTAGCAATCATGTATGGTAGCAGATGACAGAGTAGCAGGTGGACATACAAGAGAGATCAACCCAGTGCAAGAACAGGTGGTAGTAGGCTCAAGAGCTAGCAATCTTAGATAATGCAGATGTAGTAATAGTCCTTAGTATGCAGAGCTAGATAGTGTAAGCTTTAGTATAAAGGTTATAGAGGTTTCCCCTGTGGGGTACTTATCACTAATAGCAATGTAGCAGAGGAGAGGTTCGGCAAGAGCGGATGATCCGGTAGCGGGATACAGGGATCAGCGCAGCGTGGTTCCGACAGCGAGGTATGCTTGCAAGCATGAGAGCTTCAAGACAGGTTAGCATCAAGGCACAAAGCAGTTTGAACGAACACATGTGAGTGAGAGCCGGCGATCTAAATAGCCATCCAGTCCGGCGCTCAGTGATGACAGCATCAGTCTTAAAGGTGTATGCGCACCTTACCAAAAGAGAATGGTGGGGCGCATACACTTATGAAAGAGTAATTAGGGTACCCAAAGGTACCAGAACATTACAGTGAGGCGGTGTAACGTTCATGCGTTTTTGTTAATGGATGGATTTTCAGCTGCAGAATTACCACACTCAGTAGCCTTGTAGAGATACTGTTGAATAAACCTATCCAACTCTCAGGACTTCATCACGGTGTACAGCCTGTTATGCAATATACATATACTCAATCAGATGTTTTAGTGGAGGGATAGAACATATGAGAATGTATAGATGAGAGACAGGTTGTATGGTGATTACTAGGAGTAATATTAGGAGAGTTGCAGGTGATGGTAAAGCATATAGGTTCTGATGTCTAGTATAGTGCAGATGGTAAGGACACAGATGGAGTATACTTAGACAGAGTAACCTAGTGCAAGGATAGTTGAGGTAGTCCCAAGAGCTAACAGTCTATGCAGATGGTATGGAATAGATAGATAGATAGTCCTGGTAATTGCAGTAGATGACAGTAGGAGATTGGTTAGTAAGGAATCCCCTGTGGGGTACTTATCACTTAGATAGGTTAGTAGAAACAATGTCCATAGATAGAGAGGTGATCCCGTAGCGAGATACGGATCAGCGGCGAGGTTCCGGCGTCAGTTCAGCAAAGGAAATGTCAGCAGCTCCGACTTCACAGGAGAAGGTGCGGTGAACATGTGGTTTGAACGAGCGATGAGTGAGAGAAAGCCGGCGATTGAAATAGCCGCTCATAGCGGCGCTCGGCAATGATGTCATCCGGTCTTAAAGGTATATGCGTCTCTTGTTACACAAGATGGGACGCAATTAGCAAAGGAGAAATATGGAATAAGGGTACCAGAGGTACCAGAACATTACAGTACCCCCCCCCCCTTAAGGCCGGCTCCGGAAGGCCTCTAGAACTGGTTTTTCTGGATATTTCAAGTGGAAATTGCGAATCAGTCTAGGGGCATGTATATCGGAGGTATCCAGCCAGGTGTCATCTTGGGGCCCATAGTTCTTCCATCGTACAAGATACTGGAGTCTTCTTCTATTGAAACGGGAATCCAAAATTTCTTTTATCTCAAATTCTTCTCCACCTTCCACTTGTACAGGAGGTGGAGGTGAGATAGTAGGCCTTATTCCTTGGTTAGGAACATGGGGCTTCAGTAGAGACACATGGAAGACAGGATGTATCTTGAGGTCTGATGGTAATGTGAGTTGTACTGCAGCTTTTCCAATAAGCTTCTCTATTGGGAAAGGTCCCAGAAATAAAGGTCCAAGTTTTTTACTAGGGATTTTTAATCTCAGATTTTTTGTAGAAAGCCAAACAAGATCCCCAATGGCATATTGGGGAGAGGGTTTCCTACGAAGGTCGTAGTACCTCTTTTGTTGGCTATGAGCATGTGATATGGTATTGTTGAGTAATCCCAGAGAATCCTTTATCTGGGCAAGATAATCAGATGCCACTGGATTACTTGATGGCAAGATACGTGGTGGAAGGAGTGTGGGATGAAACCCGTAATTTAGGTAAAATGGACTTTGTTTAGTAGTGCTATGAGTCGCGTTGTTATAGGCGAATTCCGCCAGCGGGAGGAGATCTGCCCAATCGTCCTGTAGATACGAAGTATAGCAACGCAGATACTGTTCAATGCACTGGTTAACTCTCTCTGTCTGTCCGTTGGTCTGAGGGTGGTATGGAGAAGTAAGTTTACGCTCTATTCGTAGTATCTGACATAGAGCTAGCCAAAACTTTGAGATGAATTGTGAACCACGGTCAGACAGCAATGTTTTTGGAATACCATGTAACTTAAAGACATGTTTCACAAGTAATTCCGCTGTTTGTTTGGACGAAGGTAGTCTTCGGATAGGAGTAAAATGTGCCATCTTAGTCAGATGGTCCACTGATACCAAGATGGTGTTGAATCCTTTGGAAGGTGGTAGTTCCACTATGAAGTCTAAGGATACCACTTCCCACGGAACCTGGGGTATCGGTAAACTACAAAGTAACCCCGATGGTTTCGTGTTGTCGATTTTAGACCTTGCACAGATATCACAAGATGAAACAAACTTTTTTACGGTTGTCTTCATGTCTGACCACCAAAACTGCCTAGTAAGTAGATTTAAAGTTTTAGTCATACCCATATGTCCTGCCATAGGTACGTCATGCGACAATTCCAAGATTTTGGTTCGCATAGTAGGGGGTATGTATAATTTATCGTTGTAATAGAGGAAGCCTTCTGCGTCAGTAGTTAGTTGTGGTGGAGGTGAGTCCAGTCCTATGCTGTGCAAAATCTCTTCCTTCAGGGAGCAAATGACACCGATAATACGTTCAAGTGGTATTATAGGAACTGAGGGAACCTCGGTAGAATCTTTCTCGGCTATTCGTGAAAGTGCATCCGCTTTTTTATTTTTGTCTGCGGGCGTATAAGTCACTAAAAAATTAAACCTCAGAAAGAATAACGACCACTGAACCTGTCGGTGGGAAAGAGTTCTATTAGTCTGAAGGTATTGAAGGTTTTTGTGATCAGTATATATCAGGATTGGCAATTGAGTGCCCTCAAGTAGATGTCGCCAATTCTCTAATGCCAGTTTTATGGCTAATAACTCCTTCTCTCCTACTGGGTAGTTCACCTCGGGGCTGCTTAATGACTTTGAGAAGAAAGCAACTGGGTGAAGAGGTGAGGTGTTTGTTGGTCGTTGTGAGAGAACTGCTCCTACTGCCATATTTGACGCATCTACCTCCAAGATGTATTGAAGGGATGGGTCTGGATGGCATAGTATGGGGGCAGTAGTGAAGCTTGATTTCAGCAGACAGAATGCTCCATCTGCTTCTTTTGACCAATTAAATGGTTTCTTCGTGCTTGTGAGTTGTGTAAGAGGTTTCACAATCCCAGAGAAGTTCTTAATGAATTTCCTATAGTAGTTAGAGAATCCTAGGAACCTTTGCAATGCTTTGCGAGTGGTTGGCACAGGCCAATCTAGAATGCAGGATATTTTGCTCATGTCCATCTTGATTCCATTTTTTGATATAATATATCCTAGGAATAGTACTTCCTCTTTATGAAACAAACATTTTTTTGATTTAACATATAAGTTATATGCAAGTAGTCTTGACAACACAAGTCTCACATGTTTTATGTGCTCAGGTAAGGAATGAGAATAGATGAGTATATCGTCCAAATATACTACAACACAAATGTCAAGCAAGTCTCTGAATATCTCATTTATAAACCGTTGGAAGGCTGCGGGAGCATTACATAGCCCAAATGGCATTACAAGGTACTCAAACAGTCCGTATCTGGTTCTGAATGCCGTCTTCTATTCATCCCCTTTACGGATTCGAATTAAATTGTATGCCCCTTTTAGGTCCAATTTTGAAAAGAGAGAAGCTCCACGCACCTGTTCGATAAGTTCAGGAATAAGAGGTAAAGGATAACGATCCTTTATTGTAATGGTATTTAATTGTCTGAAATCAATGATAGGCCTAAGGCTAGAATCCTTATTGCGGACAAAGAAGAGTCCAGCAGCAGTGGAGGAAGTAGAAGGTCGGATGAATCCTTTTGCCAAGTTCTCATCCAGATACTCCTTAAGATGAGAGAGTTCATCCTGTGAGAGAGGATAAACATGTCCGAAGGGCAACTTGCTATTAGGGAGTAGATCGATACAACAATCATAGTCCCTATGAGGAGGTAGCATTTGAGCGTTTTTTTCAAGGAAAACCTCCGATAAGTCCTGATAACACTTGGGTATAATGTCATCGGGCACTACAGACAGGATCCTATCATGTGTGGGGAGATTACACGTCGTTTCACAATAGTGAGAAGAGAACACTAGCGTTCTTGTTTTCCAATCGATGATTGGTTGATGTATGTGTAACCAGGGAAGTCCCAAAATAATTGGGAAATGTGGTGATGTTAACACATCAAAGGTGGTGGTCTCCACATGAGACTCATCAGCAGTTACAAGGAGTGCCTGTGTCTGACTGGTGATAGGACCAGAGGATAGGGGGGTACCGTTAATAAAACTAACGGAGACAGGTTTGGGTTTTGAAACAATAGGTATTTTATTAAGGGAGACAAAACAAATGTCAATGTAGTTTCCACAAGATCCTGTGTCGATCATAGCCTGGGTGGTGATCCTAGTTTGGTCCCACTGCAATGTTAAATGAACAAAAAGATAAGGATTAGAAAAGGAAGTTGTGAGTCCGCCTAGCAAGACATTTGAACACTCACCCTCTTTTCTGCGGACAAGGGGACAGCCGTTTATCAAATGATTCGGGGATGCGCAGTACATGCAGAGATGTTCGGTCTTCCTTCTGGCACGTTCAGAAAGGGTCAGAGGTGGGCGTATCATTCCTACCTCCATAGGAGTAGGGTCAGCAGGCAACATCCGAGAAGGACTGGAAAATGGTGAGCCCATCTTCTCAGCCTTTCTTTCTCGTAGTCGTCTGTCAATATTGATACTGGTCTGTATCAGTCCCTCCCCAGAGTGCCAGGTAAATCCGCTCGGGCGAGCTCGTCTTTAACGGCCTCAGATAGGCCAAGTCTAAACTGCGTTCTTAAAGATGTGTCGTTCCACCCTGAATCAGGGGACCATCTTTTAAAATTTGCCACGAAATCTTCAACGGGTCTCCTTCCTTGTTTCAAGGCCCGTAACTGGGTATCAGCGGTACTCTGCTTATTGGGGTCTTCATATAAACTAGCGAGTTGTGCTAGGAATAGAGGGTAAGAATTAAGGAGTGGATCATCCTTTTCAAAGAGAGCGTCTGCCCAGGCCCGGGGTTCACCCGTTAAATAGGAGATGATGGTACAAACTTTAATTTGGTCAGTGGTGTAGGTTAGAGGTTTTAACAAAAAAAATAAACGACATGCGTTTTTAAATTCACAAAATTTGCTCCGATCACCAGAAAACACTAGAGGAGGGTTTATCTTAGGCTCATGGGACTGAGTAGCAGAAAGCTGTGTGAGACGGCCAACCTGCTGTCTCAAGGTCTGATTTTCGTTTTGTACCTCTGTAAGCACAAGGATCAATGCATCTACTTGCTGTTTTAATTGTAGTACATGAGTGGGTAATTCTGCTGAATCCATATTTTTTTTTATGCGCTCGTTCAATCTGTAACGTTCATGCGTTTTTGTTAATGGATGGATTTTCAGCTGCAGAATTACCACACTCAGTAGCCTTGTAGAGATACTGTTGAATAAACCTATCCAACTCTCAGGACTTCATCACGGTGTACAGCCTGTTATGCAATATACATATACTCAATCAGATGTTTTAGTGGAGGGATAGAACATATGAGAATGTATAGATGAGAGACAGGTTGTATGGTGATTACTAGGAGTAATATTAGGAGAGTTGCAGATGATGGTAAAGCATATAGGTTCTGATGTCTAGTATAGTGCAGATGGTAAGGACACAGATGGAGTATACTTAGACAGAGTAACCTAGTGCAAGGATAGTTGAGGTAGTCCCAAGAGCTAACAGTCTATGCAGATGGTATGGAATAGATAGATAGATAGTCCTGGTAATTGCAGTAGATGACAGTAGGAGATTGGTTAGTAAGGAATCCCCTGTGGGATACTTATCACTTAGATAGGTTAGTAGAAACAATGTCCATAGATAGAGAGGTGATCCCGTAGCGAGATACGGATCAGCGGCGAGGTTCCGGCGTCAGTTCAGCAAAGGAAATGTCAGCAGCTCCGACTTTTCAGGAGAAGGTGCGGGATCTATGTCTTCCCTTAGTAAAAAACACCTCCCCCACAGTGAGAAAACAATTGTTAGGCACACATTTACCCTTTGATTGCCCTAGATGTTAGCCCCTTTCCAGCCAGTGTCTTTAGTACAGTAACAGAGCATGTTTTTAGCACTGATCACTATATTGGTGTCACTGGTTTCCACAAAGTGTCAGTTAGTGTTCGATTTGTCAGGCGCAATATTGCAGTCCTGCTATAAGTCCCTGATTGCTGCCATTACTAGTAAAAATAAAAAAATTATTGCCCCGGATTTCATTCTGGTGAAATCTGGTGACTTTATCCTAGGGAAAAGATAACAAACTGCGCCCCCCTGATTTACTTTATTTTTAGCTCTCGCAAATTATTGGATAAAAGAGCTGTCCATTTAGTAGATACAATATTTCACTTTACAGATAATTTTAGCAAGAATGAACATTGGAGAGAGATAGACGTACAAAACAAGCTACAATATATTGGTGTCTGCACAAAAACTGTATATGCCAGCTCTTGTACCTACTGGTGCACTCCCATTATATGACAGTCACCAGAAATAAAGCAAAACAATCAGTTCTATTACCTCCTCTCCCACCTTGTGCCTAAGTTTAAGGGGTGCTCTCCCATCACGTGACTTACTTCTTGGCTCCACTGTGCCTTTAAATGCGTGACTCATCTACCTGGTACTATCAGACAGCACAGATGGGAATATCCAAGCTCACCCAGCTCTTTTTGATACCATTGTGTTAAAAGTGAAAATGGGAGGAGTAAGGAGCTGGAGATTTGGTTGTCACCAGGCAGTGAGGTCATTGAGGGCTGAAACAGCGGCCATGGCGACCAGCAGGCTGGACTTTGATTGGAGAGGTTTATGGGCATGTTTGTGGGGATCCTAAACATTGTTGATAACCTATGTGAGAACAGGCAGGGCTGCCATTAAAATTCTTGGAGCCAAGTACAGCTTTACAGGCCTGAAACCCTCCAATGACCCATTGGAGGCTCAGTTTGGTCTCTCTTCTACACACTGAGTCTTACACTGAAAACTGCCAGCACTAAGCTCTTAGCATGTGAACAAATGTACTGGCACAGGATGGTCTGGCATGATGCACGATCTGATCTTCACAACATTTTCCTCTCTAACTTTCGCTTAAAGATGCAAATATGATTTCCCCAAATATACATGTTTATGCTTAAGGAGTATAGAGAATAAGAGGCCAGGCAGCTCCAAATCATCCAGTAGGTGATAAATATACAACACACCCTATTGTTTTGTACCCCTGAGATTGGTCAGCCAGGGTTGTTCAGTGCTTCCTGCTGAGGCGTACAGACATGGGGATCATCACCCAAAATGGCCACAGTTCATGTTTTGGGTTTGGTACCTTGTTGGCAGGCAGTCTCTGAAGCATTTGGCCTCTGTAGATCATTCCCTGACCCTGCAATTAGGTAAGTAGGGACTTGGGGAGCCCCACACCTGGGAGCTCCCTCCCATGTGCCCTTCCATGCCACTCACTCAGCTTAGTGACATTTTCAGGTATTGATTTACATTTTCTTTTTTACCGCACATACTGCTGGGTGGAAGCAATATTTTTTGCAGGCTTCATGTATATTTTAATTCCAGTATCCAAGCCACAACACAGGAAAAAGAGCACAAACAGTATTTTCCAGGTGTTCATTATACAAGTAAAAGACTAAACAATTATACTATATATAACCAGGTGTTATGCTGGTGCAATAACACTTTTTAGCTGTTTTGTATATTCTAACATTTTAAAGGAAACCTGTCATAAGTAAAACACAGAGCCTCTTATTGCTGGACATTCTTTCTGAAAATGCTAGTTGCCTGGTTGTCAGACCAACACTCTTGCTTAATATTTTCCATGTTACTGATCTGGAACATGTATTCAGATATGGATTTCTGACTTTGCTGTGCTACATACTCCTTTCTGGGTCAGTAACTCATAAAACATTAAAACGACTGAGTCAGAACATCAGCTAGGCAACTAGCATCATTACAAAGACTAGTGGCAGTGGCCTTACTATTCATAAGCTGATCTGCAAAGCTCATGTAGGGCTACCCCCACCAGAGCCGCTAGTTAGTTTGCCCGGATCCCTTTCCCAGTAGTGTCCCAACACAATCACTCTTCAAGCTCATTACCAGTCTAGGGGTATATTTTTTCTGTTGCTTTATTGTAATACTTGGGTAGGTAGTGGGAAAAGTAGAATACTCCAGTATCCATTAGCAATGTTTTGAGGACACTGAACTTTCTCTTTCAGAACTATGAGCCAAATCCTTGTAGAAGTAAAGCTTCAAGTAAAGCTTCATGTACACTGGCAGCTTCTTAATTTGAGTATAGGAGCTTTTCGCGTTTTTTTGGCAAAGCTCTTAAACTCAACTCTATAAAACTCTTTGTCCTTGTACACATAGGCTTTAAGCAGAGTTTAGGAGCTGCCGCATTTAAGTGAGGTTAAACCTCCCTTTCCTGGATGCGGAAGAATCAAGTTTAAGATTGGAAAAATGTGACCACCTGCTGCAGGAAAGCGCAAAATGCGGCAAAACACGTTTTGCATTTTTGCAGTGTTTTGCATTTGCCTGCGGCCGCGGTCAGGGTAGGCTAGTGTACATGTAGCCTAAAGAGTGGACTGGGCTTTGAAATAGTGACTTGAGGAAATTTATCTTCCTCTTTCTGGACAGTCCAAAAAAATTTCTTTCACTAGGAATTAAACAGACTAAGCTCTTCAGGATAGAGGACACAATGTCCCGCTTGAACAGGATCTCTCTCACCAGTCTATACTCACAAATGTTCTTGGAAATATTGTTTGCCTCCTTTCGATATCCTTGCAACACTTTCACCCTATGATACAGACTAGTTCCTCAGACAACAGTCCCTCAATCAGCTTTCAGCAAAGCTAGGTCATCCACCTGAGACCTCGAACCCTGCAGGCGCATGGCAGAATGGCCTAGGGGGCTAGCAGCCCCTCTAGGCTGTGGTCTCCTCCTAAGGGGAAAAGACCACTTTGTTCTCAGTTTCAGAGTATTTATACAGACTAGTCAACATCTGGGCATTGCTTCTAGGAATTGGCCAGGGCCAGTATCATCCATGGGTGCAAGGTGTTCACTGCACATGGGCCCCAAGAGGTGGGGGGCACTATACTCTGACCCACACTGCAGCATTGAATGATCCAGCCCTGGTTGGTACCTCCTGCAACAGGTGAAATTTGACTGTCGGTGGTGATTGATGTGGTGGTGGGGCAGTTACATCTCTCTGTATGGTCTTCTATGAAGCTGCTGAAAAGCCGCTTCTCCTCCACCCCCTCCAGGAGATTTCAGCTGCTTCACTGAAAGCCTTAAAGGGAGATCGGTTCTTGTAACTTCACCCACCGCTGTACTGATCACCACCAACTGTCCATCGGATTTAACTTCCTTTCCTGTGTGCTCCCTGTGGCCCCCTCCCTTCGTCCTCTTGTCTGTTAGGATGGAGAGCGGAGAAAGGGTTGGTAAACATGTCATTTACTGACCCCTTCTCTTTCTGAATGAGCAGAGTCAGTGATTTGTCCCAAACACTGACTCTGTCCATTCATAACTAAAGCACCGTAAACTGTGTTGTTCAATCATGTTGTAATGTTCCGGTACCTTTGGTACCCTAAATTACTCTTTTCACAAGTGTATGCGCCCCACCATTCTCTTTTGGAAAGGTGCGCATACACCTTTAAGACTGAAGCTGTCATCACTCAGCGCTGGACTAGATGGCTATTTAAATCGCCGGTTCTCACTCACATGTGTTCGTTCAAACACCCTTACCTGGATGCTAACTTGGCTTGAAGCTTTCGTGCTTGCAAGCATACCTCGCTGACGGGAACCTCGCTGCGCTGATCCCTGTATCCCGCTTCCGGATCATCCGCTCCTCCTGAACCAACCTTCGGCTGTATTGCTATTAGTGCTAAGTACCCCGCAGGGGAACCCTCTATAAACTTATACTAAGCTTACACTATCTAGCTCTGCATAGTAAAGACTATTTATCACATCTGCATATCTAGATTGCTAGCTCTTAAGACTACTGCTACTTATTCCTGCACTGGGTTGATCTCTCTTGTATGTCCACCTGCTACTCTGTCATCTGCTACCATACATGATTGCTAAACCTACCTGCATCCATCTGCTACTGTCTTACCTTCAAGTGTCTGTCACCTACCACCTCCACTCAACCTGTCTCTTAAATCTTCATCACTGTGTTACTACATACATAAAGCCACTCTAGGAACCAGCTTGTTGAGTGTGTGTATTTACTAGCTGAATTAAGACCTTCCACACATGATGAGTCATTGAGGTTGGGAATGGTATCTCGGCATCTCTCTTACATGACTACTGAAGTGGAATATTTCTGCAGCTGAAAATCCACACCATACATGAAACGCAGGAGCGTTACACATGTTCAGTGCAACTGAGGCGGCGGAGAAAGGAAAAATACAGGTAAAGAAAGAGCAGGACTTTATAAAGGCCAAAATGGAAGCGATGGTTACAAATAAAGCACAGTTTTTGTAAAAAATACATCTTTATTGGTTCAAAGTATTAAAACCTTACATATACATAAAAATAAAAACAATGATAAAGAATTACTCCATGTAGGAGCATCTATACATGAATACCACATTGGTGACCGTGGATTCAGTATGGAAGCAGTCTGACGGTCCCCAGTAAGCCTACGCATTTCGCGCTAAGGATTCCTCAGGGCCCAAGAGACCAGAAAGACCGACATTCTACAAAAGTATGTACAACAAAGGCATGTTAACATTTTTACAGGCATTGTAATTCAGCAACTATTACACATATAAACATATATACACATATAAACAACAGCATCATGTATTATACCTTTTACTAATCCAACGAGGTCAAAGGTAGGTTAAAGC
The DNA here is from genome assembly GCF_965119305.1 of Pelophylax lessonae. Classification (NCBI taxonomy): domain Eukaryota; kingdom Metazoa; phylum Chordata; class Amphibia; order Anura; family Ranidae; genus Pelophylax; species Pelophylax lessonae. Next base: position 255,194,539 of record NC_138771.1, on the reverse strand, counting down.
GAATATCCCTGGGCAGGTGTCGGGACCCCATATGACAGGGGCAGTTGTGTCACACCAAGCTTATATCCACAACTTTGGAGACAACAAGAGACCTGACGACCTTGTGCTGGAAGTTATAGGTAGCCAGATAGCAGGGCACCGGGTCAAGCACTACAATACCCTCCCAGAGTAACGAAGTCTATATTCCACATAAAGATATGGGAGTATGATAACTGTTGAGGATCTAAGATATAAAGCATAAAGAGAAGGCAATGTAAGGGAGGAACATTGGCTGCAGAGAAAGGGACTGGCGAATCTCTGTCCTCAGTCCCTTCCTCTGTCTCAAGTGGATATATAATAAATATTACAAAAATAAATTGTAACATACAATACAAAATCAATAAAACAAACTACTAACACCGTACACCCCCCCCCCCCCAGCATTGTAAAAACACCATCCACTGCCCTCCTGACACCATCCACTACCCTACTGACACGATCCACTGCCCTCCTCACACCCTCCCCCCCAAAAAAGCATTGAAAAAAAAAAAAAAATAATAATAATAAATAAATTGTAAAAAAAATGTGTAAAAAAAAAAATTAAAATAATAAACTACTGACACCCCCACTGCTCTACTGACACTGTCCACTGCAATACTGACATCAACTGCTCCCCTCACAGAAGCACTGTGAAAAAAAACTATTAGGAAAATAATTAAAAATAATTGAAAATAAAATAATAAAAACAAAAAAAACTACTGACACCATTCATTACCCTACTGACACCGTCCACTGCCCCCCAAGCGATGTGAAAAAAGTAATTAAAAAATAAATTGTAAAAAGAAACAAAAAATAAAATAAGAAAATGAAAAAACTACTGACACCATACCCTGCTTTACTGACACTGTCCACATTCTGTACTTTGTAAGTAGATTCAGACTATGTAACCGCACCCCTTTAAGCCACGCCCAATATTTAGCGCACTTTAAACCAAGCCAATTTTTCACTTTGCGCACCACATTTTTATTGTTATCAATGCCTAGGGCCCACTTTTGATCTTGCACACGGGCCCACTGATCTTGATACGCCCCTGGTCAGGGCTGTATGAATTTTCAGCTGCCGATTAGACTCTTTCTGTCCACTAACTGCACACTAACTTCCAGAGCTTTCTGGATAATATGCAGGAGCAGTCAATCCTGCAGCCACTGAAACACAGAACAGCTAGAACAATCAACACGCACACACACATATTACAATGAGCCAGAACTAAATTTGCCTAACAACGAACTGCAGCTACACTGGCTCTAGTGAGCCAAAGCTATATTTACCTAATCCTAGCACCTATCTATAAGGGTACTACACTCCCATTCAATGAAATTCTGGCTTGTAAAAGTGTTCATCTATTGAAATCAATTAAATACACTTCTCTGAGCCCAGCCTGTGGCAGCTGTACAGCAAAATGTGTGGTCTAGTATTGACAGAAAAGGTCTAATAAAACTGAAATGGTTGGGCCAATGCAGGGTGCGGAGATTACAGTCACAATCCGCTGGCCCCAGGCTCGGCACAATTTGGTCCATGGAAAATATTTGTGATTTGGTTAAACCCAGGAGCATAACTAGCACTGGGTTTCTCCAGCTGAGTGTCTCCTGGATCCAACACCATGACCACCCCCATAATTTAGCTGCTTTTTAGCAGCCAGCTCTTTTCCAACCCACCAATTTAAAGCGGAATTTCAGATGTTTTTGTGTTTATTAAAAGTCTGCAGCTACAAAAAGTGTATCTGCTGACTTATATTAAACACACACTCACCTGTGCCACGGTCCAGTGATGCGGATGGCGGGTGCCTCGGTTCTCTCCCTCTTCTCCCTGCCGGCATCACTACTGTGGGCATCCGGCTGTGACCGCTTGCGGATTCACAGCCGGATGCGAGTCGAGCTGCGTGTCCTGAGTGGATTGGCAATCTTCTGGGACCTCTGACATGTCCCAGAAGATTGCAGGGAGGGAGAGGGAGAGGGAGAGGAGAACTTCCGCTTGAGCCGGCCACACGGCCTGAGCAGAAGTGGGAGCGTGTACCTGTCAAAACTAGGTACCCAATCCCCCCCAAAAAATGACATGCCAAATGTGGCATGTCAGGGGGTCAGGAGCACTTAAAGTGGAACTTCCACTTTTGAGTGGAACTCCACTTTAAGGGTTCACAGACACTGACTATCAATGAAAGGAGGGCATAGCCACTGACCACCGATAAAGGAGGGCACAGACACTGGCTGCCAATGTAAGGAAAGCACAGACACTGACCACCAATGCAAGGAAGGTGCAGATACTGACTGACAATTTAGGGGGGCACAGACAATAACCACCAATGTAACAAACATACAGACATTAAACGTCAATGAAAGAAGGGCACAGACACTAACTGCCAATGTAAGGAGGGCACAGACACAGACTGCCAATGTAAGGAGGGCACAGACACTGACCACCAATGTAAGGAGGGCACAGAAACTGACCACCAATGTAGGGAGGGGGACACCAATGTAAGGAGGGCACATACAGTGACCACCAGTGTAATGTAGTACAGGCATTGACTGGCAATGTAATTCAAAAGAAGATACTTCAAGAGCACTTGCAGTATACAACTCTCTTTATTATGTAGCACTGCCCCCTTGGGAGCTGCTGAGAACGGATTCCCCTGGGTTACCCATAGCAACAGTCTGTGAAATCGTAGTACTTTAACACTTGGCTCAGTCAATGAACAGTCCAGGGGAGTTGTTTTTTTGTATGTTATTAGGAACTGGGATGGGAGAAGGGATGAGTGGGATACTCCAACTTAGTAACTATGCACAAAACTTGAGGACATCTAGCTGCGGTGTGTGCGGCAAGGCCGCTGCTTTACTTTGCCACTGAAGTGAAGATTTAAAGGTGGTCTTTACTTAAGATTTCTCTTCAGGGTATAACTTGGCACCCCCTTTCTTACTCGCTGTGTGTACTGGCTTCTGTCCACTGACTCTACCTGGAGTGGTCCCCTTCCTGGGCAGCCCCCTGGAAAGCTCCCCGATACTCATGGACACCATTTCTTCTCAGGTCGCTCTACCACTTGCTCCACAGTCAGTATACTGGACTTCCTGGCTCAGCACCACACTCCTGGTGCACTAGGCCGACTGCCTGTGGCCACTTTCCACACTGTCAGGAGGAGAGACAGCCGTCCTCCTCCTCCTGGGACCTGTCTTCCCGCCCAAAGACATCCTGTGTCACGATCCGGGGGCAGGCTCGAAGACCAGTAGCTATAGCAGTCGCAGGTCACACAGGAACCAGCAGGATAGGAACACTGACAGGTCACCCAGGCAGATGACGCAGGCTCACCTGAGGTGCGGAGTCTAAGTACTAACCGGTCTTCACCAGCGCTCCTGAAGGTGGAGATGGATTTTGCTGCGTGTTAGCACCAGGTCGCGGTCCTCAAGATCGCCCCACCAGGAAGTGAGCAAGTCAGAGTCCAGTAGCAGATAGGGATTAAGCTGAAGCGTAGTCAAGGAGTAGCCAAAGGTCGGTAACCAGTAGTTGCAGGTTGGGATCAAACAGAAGAGTAGTCGAGGAACAAGCCAAGTGTCGATAACGGATGGTAGCAAAGATACAGACGGCAGCAGGAGAGACAAGCGAGATATCGGCTGTTTAAGGCACAATATTCTGGTGACCAGGAAGTGCAAAGACATGGTTTATAACAGGAAGTTCATGGGAGGAGCAAAGGGTTCAAGGTTCAAGGCAATAAAGATTCACAGCAGGATCATTCAAGGATTTGTCCAGGGAGCTGTCCAGCATTCCAGGTAGCTCAGTGAGTAGAGTCATTGCCAGACACCATGGAGGTCCCAGGTTCAAGTCCGGGTCCTGACAGTACTCCCCTCCTCCCAGGATGTCCGCTGGACGTCTTAGGACCAGGTTTAAGAGGAAACCTCTGGTGGAACTCCTTTGTTAATCTAGGGGCATGAACATTTTCTTCTGGCTCCCAGGAATTTTCTTCTGGTCCATATCCTTCCCATTGAACCAGATATTGTAATTTATTCCTAAACATCCTGGAATCAAGAATTCTCTCCACTACAAATTCTTCTTCACCCTGTACTTCAACAGGTGGAGGAGGCGGAAGAATTCTTCCAGGAAAGGGATTTTCCTTAAATGGCTTGAGCAGTGATATGTGAAAAACTGGGTGAATTCTCATACTGTCGGGAAGTTTTAAACGGAAAGTGACTGGGTTGACCTGAGCAGAAATCTGGAAAGGTCCCACAAACTTTTGTCCCAACTTTGCAGATGGAACATGGACCTTCAAATTTTTGGTTGATAACCAAACCTTGTCACCCACTTGAAAGGTAGGAAGTGATCGGCGATGTCTATCAGCAGCCTTCTTGTAACATTCCTGAGCCTCCTTCAAAGTCTCAATTAATTTCTCCTGAATCTCTTGCAACATAGTTAATCTGTTGGCTACAGCAGGAATTGGAGTTGAGATAGGGAGATCAGGAATAAAAACTGGATGATAACCATTGTTTAAGAAAAACGGGCTTTGAGAGGTTGAGCTATGTCTAGAATTGTTGTAAGAAAACTCTGCCGTGGGAAGATAGTCCACCCAGTCATCCTGAAGATAACTAACAAAACATCGAAGGTACTGTTCTAAAGTTTGATTGGTCCTCTCAGTCTGACCATTAGACTGAGGATGAAAAGCAGAAGACAGGTTGATTGCTACTCCTAAAGCTGAGCAAAAGCTTTTCCAAAACTTTGAAGTAAACTGTACTCCTCGATCTGACACAACGTCTTCAGGAATTCCATGTAGTCTGAAGATTTCTCGAACCATCAACTCTGCAGTTTGTTCCGAAGAGGGTACCCCCTTAACTGGTATAAAGTGAGCCATCTTGGTGAGGCGGTCAACGACCACCAAGATAGTGGTCATTCCTTTTGAGGGGGGTAAATCAACCACAAAGTCCATAGAAATTGACCCCCATGGTCTTGATGGGATAGGGAGTGGTTGGAGCAACCCCAAAGGAGAAGCTCGGGGTGTCTTATTGCGTGCACAGGTCAGGCACGAGGCTACATACCTTTTAACATCTTTCTTGTACCCAGGCCACCAAAAGGAGCGTGATAAAAGTTCCTCTGTTTTAGAAACTCCAAAATGTCCAGCAAGTTTTGAGTCATGACTCAACCGGAGGACTTCAACCCGAGCAGACTCAGGTACATAGAGGCGATGCGTTTTAATCCAAAAGCCATTCTTGAACTCAAGACTGATGTCCATAGGAGGATTATTGAGGAGTGAGTCATTCTCGTAACCTTCTTTGAGGAGACTCAAGAATGCCTTTGAACTTGTGACACCTAGGAAGTTCTTTTGAGACAGGATTGTGCATTCAGCATTGTTCTCCTGGGAAGGCCCAGACAACATCCGTGATAAGGCATCAGCCTTACCATTTCTTGACCCAGGTCTATATGAGATAATAAAATTAAATCTAGAAAAGAACAGCGACCAACGTGCTTGTCTAGAAGACAATCTTTTGGCCGAACAAATGAATTCTAGATTTCTGTGATCAGTGAGAACAGTCACAGGATGCTTAGTACCTTCCAGCAAATGCCTCCATTCAGAAAAGGCTTCCTTAATTGCCAGTAACTCCTTATTCCCTATGTCATAATTCCTCTCGGCTGAAGACATTAAACGAGAAAAGTAAGCACAAGGATGAAGCTGCATCTTTTCACCGCTTCGTTGTGAAAGGATAGCTCCCACAGCAGAGTCAGAAGCATCCACTTCCACTACAAACGGTAGCTCAGGATTGGGATGTACCAATACTGGTGCAGAAGTGAACAGAGTCTTTAACTTATCAAAAGCAGCCTGAGCATTAGATGACCACACAAAGGGCACCCCTTTCTTTGTCAGCTGTGTAATCGGAGCTATCACCTTAGAGAAATTTCTGATGAATTTCCTGTAGAAATTGGCAAACCCGATGAATCTTTGAATTTCCTTAACGTTTGCAGGGACAGGCCAATCTACTACTGCTCTAATCTTCTCAGGATCCATGCTTACTCCATCTGGTGAAATAATATACCCCAGAAACTGGATCTGGGTTTGTTCAAACTCACATTTCTCCAATTTGATATAAAGTCGATTCTGCCTTAATCTTTCAAGGACAGTGCAAACATGCTTGCGATGCTCCTCTAGGTTATTGGAAAAAATGAGGATGTCATCCAAATAAGCAACTACAAATTGGTCCAACAGATCTCGAAAAACATCGTTGATGAAGTGTTGAAAGGTTGCAGGGGCATTACAAAGACCAAAAGGCATAACCAAGGACTCGAAGTGTCCGTATCTGGTTCTAAAGGCGGTTTTCCATTCATCTCCTTGGCGGATACGAACAAGGTTATAAGCCCCCCGCAAGTCAAGCTTTGTGAAAATCTTGGCAGAACGAAGTCTTTCCAACATTTCAGAGATCAACGGGAGAGGATAACGGTTTTTAATAGTAACTTTATTCATGTGCCTGTAATCAATGCAAGGACGTAAGGTAGAGTCTTTCTTTTCAACAAAGAACAAGGCTGCTCCAGCAGGGGATGTTGAGTGTCTAATAAACCCCTTCTCTAAATTCTCATCAAGCCACTCCCTGAGCACCTTTAATTCAGGTTCTGATAAATTGAATAGGCGGCCGAAAGGTATTTCTGCACCAGGGAGTAGCTCAATGGGGCAATCATATGGGCGATGAGGAGGTAACTGGTCGGCGTTCTTCTTATCACAGACATCCTGAAACTCATGGTATTGTGGAGGCAGTTTGAGATATGACTGTGCTGTAACCACATCCAACTGCGTTTCCTTAATCTGTGGAGAACTAATTGGACAAGGCTCTCTACAGTATTCCTCACAATGGGGGGATGTAAAATTTATAACGCGTGCTTCCCAATTGATTGAGGGATTATGGGTGGAAAACCAAGGGATGCCCAAGATCACAGGAAATTTAGGTGACGTAATCAGCTGAAAACTGATGGTCTCACGATGGTTAGCCTCAAATTGGAGAACCAAAGGGACTGTTTCATGGGTAACAGGTCCTGAAGTTAAGGGTGATCCATCCACTGTCTCCATATCGACTGGGGCTAATTTATTTCTTGTCTGAATCATATTGTTTTTGGCAAAGTCTATGTCCATAAAGTTCCCCCCTGCACCAGAGTCCAGCATAGCAGAGCAAGGAATCTCAATGCCCTCAGAGATAAGTTTAATAGGGAGGACAAAATGAGGTAGTGAAGAATTTACTTTATTTTCTTCCTGGACCAACGGGGAGATGGACTGGCTAATGGAGTTTATTTGTTCAGGCGTGATCACATCAACCGATGCAATTGTTCTTCTAACCTTGTTAGGGCAGTTAATTGCATAATGACCAGAATCTCCACAGTAAAGACATAGGTTCTCAGAACGTCTTCTTTCTTTCTCCTGAATGGAAATGGATCTCTTAATTGCATCTACCTGCATTGGCTCAGGAGTGTTAGAATTAGGAGCAACTTTGAAATCCTGCTGAACAAATGGAGTAGCAGAGAAACGCATGCCACTCTTACTTGCAAACATTCCCAGCCTCTCCTTCCTCCTTTCTGTAAGTCTCTGATCAATTTTGATACATAATTGGATGAAGGCATCAAGATCATCAGGAGTCTCAACTCTAGCGAGCTTATCCTTTACCTGTTCAGAAAGCCCTCGGCGGAACTGACTCTTTAGCGCAGCAGGGTTCCAAGTAGTATCTGCAACCCAACATCTGAATTCTGCTGTGTACTCAGCGACAGAGCGTCTTCCCTGCCTCATACTATGCAGCTTTGCTTCAGCAGTAGCACAGCGGTTGGGATCATCAAAAACCTGATCCATTGCGGTCAAAAAGGTCTGCAGATTATTTAAAATAGCACTGTCCTGCTCAATATATGGGGAGGCCCAAGCTAGAGCTTCTCCAGTCAGAAGTTCGAGAATCAAGGTTACCTTTCTCTTCTCAGAAGGAAATGCAGCAGGGTGTGTTTGAAAATATAAACGACACTGATTTAGGAAACCCCTGTAATGATGGCGGTCTCCATTAAACTTGGATGGTAAAGGCTGAGGCATATGTGTGATAGTATCACCTCGGTCCAGTAGTAGTCTCTGCAGAGCATGAATCTCCTTCTGTTGTCTTTCCAATAGACTTTCTAGTTTATTAACTTTTTCTTGGCAGGTAACACCAAATTCTTGCAGCTCAGCAATTTGTTGCCTAAGAGGAGTCACGATGCTTGCTATAGCGGCCTCCATATTTTGGGCCAGAATATTCTGTCACGATCCGGGGGCAGGCTCGAAGACCAGTAGCTATAGCAGTCGCAGGTCACACAGGAACCAGCAGGATAGGAACACTGACAGGTCACCCAGGCAGATGACGCAGGCTCACCTGAGGTGCGGAGTCTAAGTACTAACCGGTCTTCACCAGCGCTCCTGAAGGTGGAGATGGATTTTGCTGCGTGTTAGCACCAGGTCGCGGTCCTCAAGATCGCCCCACCAGGAAGTGAGCAAGTCAGAGTCCAGTAGCAGATAGGGATTAAGCTGAAGCGTAGTCAAGGAGTAGCCAAAGGTCGGTAACCAGTAGTTGCAGGTTGGGATCAAACAGAAGAGTAGTCGAGGAACAAGCCAAGTGTCGATAACGGATGGTAGCAAAGATACAGACGGCAGCAGGAGAGACAAGCGAGATATCGGCTGTTTAAGGCACAATATTCTGGTGACCAGGAAGTGCAAAGACATGGTTTATAACAGGAAGTTCATGGGAGGAGCAAAGGGTTCAAGGTTCAAGGCAATAAAGATTCACAGCAGGATCATTCAAGGATTTGTCCAGGGAGCTGTCCAGGGAGCTGTCCAGCATTCCAGGTAGCTCAGTGAGTAGAGTCATTGCCAGACACCATGGAGGTCCCAGGTTCAAGTCCGGGTCCTGACATCCTGTCACATGTGCCCTTGGCTTTTATGACTAATCCCAGGATGCACTGCGGTTGTGTCCTCCAACTGGGACAGCCACAAAAGCCTGTGTGTCACTGGCTGGGTTTCTTCCACTGTCCAACATGCCCCCTATTGGATACAGTGGGGACACTCCCTCAGACCACCTGGACTTACTACTGCCATAATATTTGATCCATCAATGCAGCAGGACTGACAGAATTGTGAAGGCCATTCATGTAAATAAGGGGGGAGGTGTGGGACCAGGGGAGGACTGGGCCAGGGGGCAGGGGGGCAATTGCCCCCTGGGCCACTCTGATGCCCTGTAAAAAGGCTGCATCGCTTCTGCCACAGACATGCCTAAAGTATTCCTGGTGAAGAAAAATAAAAAGTCCCCACCACTGACCTACTGAGTGCGGGTTGAAGACAAGGACAGTGCAGGCCTTCCTCCCCAACATGGATGGTGTAAACTGTGTCTGAGCAGAGGCCAGTTCCATGCCTAACTGGAGACTCTCCTCCCCGGCCAGCGCCAGCCAAGCTATCCCAGCTCCCCCCAACCACCTCCTGCTGGCCAAGTCGGGAACCCTGATTCAGCCGGTGAGTAGAGAGTACCTAGAGAAGGGCTTCAGCCTGGAATGGGGGTCAGGAGGAGGACGAGAAGAGGGAGAGTGGGAGGGGGGTGAGTCGCTACACCATGGGCCTCTGGTTTGTACTTGCTCCTTGGGCCGAAAGTTGCCAGTCTGCCCCTGTGTGGGACCTTATATGAGGCGCATCCACTGAACAGGGATGGAGACGCACAGCACTCCCACCATGCGCCTCATATAAAGTCCCACCTCCCCCCTTATTTACATGATTAAGGGATGGAGAGACATGACTCTGGCTGACAGGTTTATTTGCCTGATCTTTCCATGACCGCATATGATGGCTTACACTCCTGTAGCCCAATTTGCTGTGTCTGGCAGACTCCCCCTGGACCAGGTGGGGGGGGGGGCTATTTTTGCATTTTTTTTATTGTATTACATTTAGATACATAACACTATTATTGTCATCTCTTTTGTACGATTTTATTATGTCATACTCGGACACACTGTTTTGGTGCTTTGGCTGGCCTGCTGGTGTTTATCCTGGGAGCTGCGATGCACATCGGCTGCCCTCCCTTTCTCCCTCTGCCTTAGGGCACGGGGGATCATGTGGGCGGTGCCGCCGCGCATCGGCGCCACGCCCCACTGCGCTGGCGCTCGGATTCCTCCTTCAGTGCATATGAGACAGCACACGGGACGGCCATGCCTGCTGGTGTGTATCGTTCCTGAGCTGTCTCCCCCATGCACTGAGCGTGACACTGGGCTTGCATTGCTTGGCGGTTTCCTGGCGGATGCACCATGCATTGGAGTCTGGGCCCTACTCTTCGGTATTTTTCTTTTTTATACTCTTTCTGACCTTTATCTTTTTGTTTTTCCCATCACTCCCAGGTCTTTCTCTTGGCTTCTCTTCCTGTTTCCAGGTTTTCACAATGGTTATACCACTCCTTAAACCTCCTTTTTGGGTTTTCATTCATTGCCTGTTTTTCACTTTTTCACATGGTTTCCTACTTACTTTCCTGGATGTTGGCTATACAGTGCCTTGCGAAAGTATTCGGCCCCCTTGAACTTTTTGACCTTTTGCCACATTTCAGGCTTCAAACATAAAGATATAAAACTGTAACTTTTTGTGAAGAATCAACAACAAGTGGGAGACAATCAGGAAGTGGAACGAAATTTATTGGATATTTTAAACTTTTTTAACAAATAAAAAACTGAAAAATTGGGCATGCAAAATTATTCAGCCCCCTTAAGTTAATACTTTGTAGCGCCACCTTTTGCTGCGATTACAGCTGTAAGTCGCTTGGGGTATGTCTCTATCAGTTTTGCACATCAAGAGACTGAATTTTTTGCCCATTCCTCCTTGCAAAACAGCTCGAGCTCCGTGAGGTTGGATGGAGAGCGTTTGTAAACAGCAGTTTTCAGTTCTTTCCACAGATTCTCGATTAGATGTAGGTCTGGACTTTGACTTGGCCATTCTAACACCTGGATATGTTTATTTGTGAACCATTCCATTGTAGATTTTGCTTTATGTTTTGGATCATTGTCTTGGAAGACAAATCTCTGTCCCAGTTTCAGGTCTTTTGCAGACTCCATCAGATTTCCTTCCAGAATGGTCCTGTATTTGGCTCCATCCATCTTCCCATCAATTTAAACCATCTTCCCTGTCCCTGCTGAAAAAAAGCAGGCCCAAACCATGATGCTGCCACCACCATATTTGACAGTGGGGATGGTGTGTTCAGGGTGATGAGCTGTGTTGCTTTTACGCACAAACATAACGTTTCGCATTGTTGCCAAAAAGTTCAATTTTGGTTTAATCTGACCAGAGCACCTTCTTCCACATGTTTGGTGTGTCTCCCAGGTGGCTTGTGGCAAACTTTAAACTACACTTTTTATGGATATCTTTAAGAAATTGCTTTCTTCTTGCCACTCTTCCATAAAGGCCAGATTTGTGCAGTATACGACTGATTGTTGTCCTATGGACAGAGTCTCCCACCTCAGCTGTAGATCTCTGCAGTTCATCCAGAGTGATCATGGATGATTACACACAGGTGGATTCTATTTATCATCTTTAGTCATTTAGGTCAACATTGGATCATTCAGAGATCCTCACTGAATTTCTGGAGAGAGTTTGCTGCACTGAAAGTAAAGGGGCTGAATAATTTTGCACGCCCAATTTTTCAGTTTTTTATTAAATAAAAGTTTTTCTTTTTTTTCTTTTATATAAAAGTTTGAAATATGCAATAAATTTCGTTCCACTTCATGATTGTGTCCCACTTGTTAATTCTTCACAAAAAATTACAGTTTTATATCTTTATGTTTGAAGCCTGAAATGTGGCAAAAGGTGGAAAAGTTCAAGGGGGCCGAATACTTTCGCAAGGCACTGTATTACACTCTTTTATCCATTCATGCTATTTTTTAGCACATGCTCATCTTTTTCACATCTCCAATTCTTACTTTGTAGTAGCACCTTTGTTACTTCAATCAAATATACACTTTAATACTACAATATTTTTTCTATTTTTTGATAGACATCCTTCCATGCTGCTACATATTCTGATTTTTCATCCTGTTCGCCCAGCCCACACTCACCATGTGTGCAGCGCGCTCTGCTTGCTCCACCTGCCTTGTGTGCCCTCAGCTCCCGGGGAGGACATTCGGGGTCATATCCATTTCCCATTCCATTTACTACCTGAGCTGTTATGTACGTTTGGGTATTTATGGGGCTCTGTCTCCCCTTCCCTTCCCTTCCCCTTTTCATTTCCTATTTATCATCATTGTGCCAATTTCCTTATATATTTTTTAGATTTTACCATACATCCACTCCTGGTGAAGTGGCGATCTTGGGCCACGAAACGCGTTGAGGTTACAATGGTTTGAATATTCCTACTACTCTACTACTACTTGGAATTTAAGTCTGTGATACTGTGAATATTTCATATTACTCTATTATATTTGGAATTCCGCCGTGCTGATTTTTATGCATTTGGACTTGGGGACTACTTATCAGCTCTCTCAACTTTTTGACCTTTGAACTATTTTATATGTTATGTTCCAATTGTATGTACCAATAAATTTGTCAACTGTTCCCTGCCAGCTTTGTCATGTCTCTCACTTAAAGTCCCAACCTTTTTCTTTATCCATTTCTCTACCATAAGACGTCTCCAAAGGCATTTCAGAGAATTTGGCAGTACATCCCACCGGCCTCACAAACATAGACCACGTGTAACCACACCAGCCCAGGACCTCCACATCCAGCATCTTCACCTCCAAGATCGTGTGAGACCAGCCACCCGGACAGCTGCTGCAACAATCGGTTTGCATAACTAAAGAATTTCTGCACAAACTCTCAGAAACCGTCTCATCTGCATGCTCATCATCCTCATTTGGGGTCTTGATCTGACTGCAGTCCGTTGTCGTAACTGACTTGAGTGGGCAAATTATCTGGCACTTTGGAGAGGTGTTCTCTTCACGCATGAATCCCGGTTTTCACTGTACAGGGCAGATGACAGAAAGAGTGTATGGGGTCATGTGCGGTTTGCTGTTGTTTACGTTGTGGATCGAGTGGCCCATGGTGGCGATGGAGTTATGGTATGGGCAGGTGTATGTTATGGACAACGAACACAGGTGCATTTTATTGATGGTATTTTGAATGCACAGAGATACCATGACGAGATCCTGAGGCCCATTGTTGTGCCATTCATTCACGACCATCACCTCATGTTAGGATCTGTACACAATTCCTGTAAGCTGATACATGCCAGTTCTTGTATGGCCAGCATATTTACCAGACATGTCACCCATTGAGCATGTTTGAGATGCTCTGGATCGGTGTATACGACAGCATGTTCCAGGTCCTGCCAATATCCAGCAACTTGGCACAGCCATTGAAGAGGAGTGGACCAACATTCCACAGATCACAATCAACAACCTGATCAACTCTATGGGAAGGAGATGTGTTGCACTGCGTGAGGCAAATGGTGGTCGCACCAGATACTGACTGTTTTTTTGCGGACCCCCCCAATATAGTAAAACTACACATTTTAGAGTGGCCTTTATTGTGGCCAGCCTAAGGCACACCTGTGCAATAATCATGCTGTCTAATCAGCATCTTGATATGCCACACCTGTGGGGTGGATGGATTATCTCAGCAAAGGAGAAGTGCTCACTAACACAGATTTAGACAGATTTGTGAACAATATTTGAGAGAAATAGGCCTTTTGTTCACATAGAAAAAGTCTTAGATCTTTGAGTTCAGCTCATGAAAAATCATGGCAAAAACAAAAGGGTTGTGTTTATAATTTTGTTCAGTGTATATACAGTATCCGACAAAAGTGAGTACACCCCTCACATTGTTGTAAATATTTTATTTTATTTTTTCATGTGACAACACTGAAGAAATGACACTAAGTAAAAATGTCAAAATTTGGCCCACAGTGTCAATATTTTGTGTGGCCACCATTATTTTTCAACACTGCCTTGGGCATGGAGTTCACCAGAGCTTCATAGGTTGCCACTGGAGTCCTCTTCCACTCCTCCAAGATGACATCATGGATCTGGTGGATGTTAGAGACCTTGCGCTCCTTCACCTTCAATTTGAGGATGCCCCACAGATGCTCAATAGGGTTTAGGTTTGGAGACATGCTTGGCCAGTCCATAACCTTTACCCTCAGCTTCTTTAGCAAGGCAGTGGTCGTCTTGGTGGTGTCTTTGGGGTCATTATCATGTTGGAATACTGCCCTATGGCCCAGTCTCCGAAGGGAGGGGATCATGCTCTGCTTCAGTATGTCACAGTAGATGTTGGCATTCATGGTTCCCTCAATGAACTGTAGCTCCCCAGTGCCGGCAGCACTCATGCAGCCCAAGACCGTGACACTCCACCACCATGCTTGACTGTAGGCAAGACACACTTGTCTTTGTGCTCCTCCTACTGACACCATATGAATCAAATTAGTTTATCTTTGTCTTATGAGACCACAGGACATGGTTCCAGTAATCCATGTCCTTAGTCTGCTTGTCTTCAGAAAACTGTTTGCAGGCTTTTTTGTGCATAATCTTTAGAAGAGGCTTCCTTCTGGAATGACAGCCATGCAGACCAATTTGATGCAGTGTGCGGTATATGGTCTGAGCACTGACAGGCTGACCCCCCCCCCCCCCCCCCCACTGCTTCAACCTCTGCACCTATTTCCCAAAGACAACCTCTGGATGTGACACTGAGCACTTGCACTCAACCTCTTTGGTCGACCATGGCGAGGCCTGTTCTGAGTGGGACCTGTCCTGTTAAACCTCTGTATGGTCTTGGCCACCATGCTGCAGCTCAGTTTCAGGGTCTTGGCAATCTTCCTATAGCCTAGGCCATCTTTATGTGCTGGGTGAGGTCTATCCCTTGATTGGGTGACCATGTGTATCTGGTAAGAGGCTGATACAATTGCCTTTATTGCGGTGTTATTTCACGGGTGTACACCTCCCTTTGCAAGTGCTTTGCATGAGATATTTGCCTCCTTCTTGGGATCTGTGGTTCTCGCCTTCCCCTGAATGGCGATATTTGTGAGACACCTTAATCAATAGGATACTTTGTGAGTGCTATTCTTTTATTTCCTTTCTTTATATCAATACATCTACGGTATTACACTATGTGCTTTTTTCTTTTGTCCAATTTATATGGTCTTGTGAACATCTACCTCTGAGAGCTCTCTTCCCTTCATACCAAGGAGATACTCAGGAAGTGGCTCTTATTATCACTATATCAAAAAGCGAGTTAAGGTCTGTCCATTAATTTGGTGGACCAACTATATTTGGTAAGCAGCTTCTGTTATCCCAAGTCTTCACGAAGTTCCTACAGAGGACAACACTACAACACTCACCTCTTCAAACACAGTGGGACTTTTTTAGTTTTTGCGACTCAAAAATGGCAGGGACTATTTTTGATTTTTTGTTGCAAAACAAACCTTTTTTTCATTTTTTTCTGCTGGCTTTTTGTGAACCTATTCACTTCATACAATTGTTTGGGTTACTATCACTAATTTAGTTGTCAATATCTTAGCGACTCGCAGGGATTATATTATATTATATATACTTTTATATATATATTTGAATTTTATTTTATTTTTTTCCTTTGGCATTTTGTGAACATATTCACTCTACACATATTTTGGTGCACACCATTAATTTTATTGTTATACATTTTGAATATTGAAGTTTTGGGTTAGCGCTACACATTTTTTACATTATCATCTGGGATTCTTTATAGGTCCGTGTAGCAGCTTCTCTCCTATATCACATAGGGTATTTTTTTATGATTCACAGTCACTTGTTTTATACATATGGAATAGTAATTTTTTAGCGCAGAAAATCACCCTTGCTTTTCATCTTTATGTAGAGCAACAATTCTTTTTTTCAGATCCTCTGAGAGTTTTTTGCCATGAGATGCCATGTTGACTTTCCAGTGACCAGTATGAGAGTGATAACACCAAATTTAACACACCTGTTACCCATTAACACCTGTGACTTTGAAACACCAACGAGTCACATGACACTGGGGAGGGAAAATAGCTAATTGGGCCCAATTTGGTCATTTTGACTTAGGGGTGTACTCACTTTTGTTACAATTGGTTTAGACATTAATGGCTGTGTGTCGAGATATTTTGAGAGGACAGCAAATTTACACTGTTAAACAAGCTGTTCACTCACTACTTTACATTGTAGCAAAGTGTCATTTCTTCAGTGTTGTCACATGAAAAGATATAATAAAATATTTACAAAAATGTGAGAGGTGTACTCACTTATGTGAGATACTGTATATCTATAACCTGATGGTTTGCAGCCTTGCCCTTGCGTTTGTACTCCAATGTTCATCTCTGGCAGCAATCTTCTGTTCTCTGTGCTCCTCTGTGTGTGTGTCCTCTGTGTGACCTGGCTTGGCTAACGACTCTTCTGGGTCTTGACCCCGCATCAGCAGACAACTCCCCATCGGCAGACGACCCGGAATCAGTAGACTACCCGCTTCTAGACTCGACACCGACTTGGATGACTACCCGCTTCTGGAATTCCCCGCACCGGCAGACGAACCGGCATTGGTAGACTACACACTTCTGGACTCGCCCCGGCTTTGATGAGCACCCACTTCTGGACTTGACCCCGGCTTGTTCCTGCTCTCACTTCCTCACTCTTGCTGTGCGTTGATTGTTGTTTGCTCCAATAAAATGCTTCATTTTACCTCCATCCCCGTGTGCTCTGGTTTGCTGGCACCCTGACAGTACGCATGGGCCATGAATCCTGATGATGCAGGTGCTCCTACTCGCCCCATGCTGTTTACCAGGCTCGATCAACAAAATCACCTTTTGGGTCAGTTCGCTCAGGCTTTGCAGACGTTGCTTGCATGAACAGCGCACCTTGCTCCTGGTGCTGCTAGGCCGGTGGTTCCTCCTGTTGTTGCACCTGCTGCTGCTCCTGTTGCCGCTCCTCCCGTTGCAGCTGGAGTTTCCTAAACCAAGTGGGCATTTATTATGAGATGGTTTCTCAGGCGTTTCCTTCTGACAGGTCCAAGGTGGGCTTCCTAATCTCGTTGCTCTCAGACAAGGCCTTTGCCTGGGCAAATCCCTTATGGGAGAACGATAATCCTGTGATACTCAATTACCCAAGTTTTGATGCCTCCTTTTGTAGGGTATTCAATGTGCCTGCTTGCTCTGCCTCTACTGCAAAGCAGCTCCTGTCCATTCAACAGGGTATATGAACCGTTGCCGTGTATGCCATTGAATTTCATACAATGGCAGCAGAGGTGGGCTAGAAAATGAGGCTCTGGTGGCTGTCTTCTCTCATGGTCTCTCCAATGCATTGAAGGATGAGATTGCGGCCAAGGATCTCCCTGACGAGATTGAGGCTCTCATTTCCTTCCTGATTTTGATCGATACCAGGCTCAGGGAGAGACCAAAGTTTAAGGAACGCCTGCGGAGACCTCCTACCAGATTGGCTCCTAAGTTTTCTTTCCCACCCATTCCTCCCTCACCTCCCACGCCTCCTGGGGATGAAGTGTCTGGCTGCGAACCCATGCAGCTGGGGTTCACTCGCCTTTCCGAGTCTGAGCAGGGCCTTTATGGGGGAGGGAGGGTCAGTGCCTGTATTGCGGTCTTGGTGGGCATTTCCTGAAATCTTGTCCGACCTGTATGGAAAACGCTCGCACCTAAGGTCCTGTCAGGGGCAGATCTTTGGTGGAATTTCCTCGTCCCTGGTTTCCAGTAAAGATAAACCACTAATCACAGTTGTCCAATCCTGGGCAGCGGGTTCAGTGATTACTCAGGCGTTGGTAGACTCCGGTGCTGGCGGTTATTATATTGACAGTATGTTTGCTACTGCGAATTCCATACCCTTGCAGCCTTGTGTTTCTCCACTAGTTATCAAGGTGATTGATGGAAGACCCCTGCAACCGGCACAGGTTAACCACGAGACTGTTCTGGTTGATATGGCGATAGGGGCTGTTCATAAGGAGTCGACCTGTTTCCAGGTTATTTCGTCCCCACACTACTCCATTGTTTTGGGGTACCCTTGGCTTCAGAAACACAATCAGATCTTTGATTGGCATTAGGTCGAGATCCTCTCTTGGTCCCCACATTGTGGCCCTGGTTGTATCCATGGGCCTGTTTAGGTACTTTGTACCTCCTCGGATTCAGTGTTGCCTACTGAATATCCTGAGTATCAAGATGTATTTGACAAGGTGCGCGCTGGTACTCTTCCTCCTCATTGTCCATACGACTGTGCCATAGACTTGCAACCGGATGCCATTCACCCTCGTGGCAGGGTTTATCCTCTCTCGGTTGCGGAGAATAAGGCCATGGAGGAGTACGTTGCCGATGTGTTTGCCTGAGGGCAAATTCGCAAGTCCACTTCTCCAGTGGGTGCTGGTTTTATCTTCGTAAAGAAAAAGGGGGGGGCGGGTGAGTTGAGACCTTGCATTGATTATAGGGGCCTCAATCACATCACAGTCAAGAATGCATACCCGATTCCGTTGATTACTGAATTGTTCGACAGCTTCAACGGGAGCAACGGTCTTTACCAAGCTTGACCTAAGGGCCGCGTATAACCTCGTAAGAATCAAGGAGGGCGACGAGTGGAAGACCATGTTTAAAACCAGAACCGGTCATTGCGAATCTCTGGTGATGGCCCTTTGGCTTGTGCAATGCGCCCGCTGTCTTCCAGGAGTTCATCAATGATGTCTTTAATGATATGTTGCAGCATTGCATGGTAGTCAATTTGGATGACATGTTGATTTACTCAATTGAATCACACTACCTGGATGTCAGAAGGGTGCTGCAATGGTTAAGTGAGAATGGGCTTTACTGTAAGCTTAAGAAATGTAAATTCCACCTGTCTCAGGTTGCCTTCTTGGGCTACATCATTTCTGCTGAAGGGTTCTCCATGGACCCTCAGAAGGTTTCAGCTGTTCTACAATGGCCTCGCCCCAGTGGTCTCCGTTCCATTCAGCATTGTCTTGGGTTTGCCAAATACTATCTGAAATTTATCAGGAACTATTCCTCTTTGGCCAAACCTATCTCAGATCTGACCAAGAAGGGCAGCGATTTCCACAATTGGACGCCTGCTGCCATCCAAGCTTTCAAGGCCCTCAAGTCTGCTTTTGCTTCGGCTCCCATTCTGTCTCATCCCAATCTTGGTTTGACCTTTGTCTTAGAGGTGGATGCATCTGAGATGGGAGTAGGCATCCTCCTGTCTCAGCGTTGGACACCTGATGGACCCTTACTTCCTTGTGGGTTCTACTCCAAGAAGCTGTCTCCAGCTGAATGCAATTACAAGATTGGAGACAGAGAGCTCTTGGCCATTATCCTGGCTCTCAAAGAGTGGAGACTCTTGCTTGAAGGTCCTGTGGTTCCAGTTCTCATTCTCACCGATCATAAGAATCTGAAGTATCTCTCGGAGGCCAAGAGACTCACACCCCGTCAGACCAGATGGGCTTTATCCTTGTCTCGTTTTAACTATGTGGTCTCCTATTTACCTGGGGCCAAGAATGTTAAGGCTGATGCCTTGCCTCGCCAGTATTCTGAGTTGTTCAGGGAGGACTCCGTGCTGACACCGGTCATACCTTTAGATCATATCCTGGCTGCCATCCGCACCAACTTAACCTCTCCTCTTGGGAACAGATCTTGGCTGCCCAACCAGATGCTCCCACAGAGAGACCTGCTGGCAAATGTTTTGTACCTGAGGGGTTGCGCATCAGACTGTTGTGCACGAGCCACAATGCCAAGACTGCCAGTCATCCTGGTAAGAACCAGATGTCCTGGGCTATTTCCTGTCAGTTCTAATGGCCATCTCTCCACACTGATGTTGCTGCGTATGTGG
Source organism: Pelophylax lessonae (assembly GCF_965119305.1). Taxonomy (NCBI): domain Eukaryota; kingdom Metazoa; phylum Chordata; class Amphibia; order Anura; family Ranidae; genus Pelophylax; species Pelophylax lessonae. The sequence goes on along the minus strand of NC_138771.1, from coordinate 255,174,706 downwards.
CTGCTTGTTCGGTCTATACAAGAAGAAATCTCCTCGGCACCTTCTCTTGGGCCTACTGCATCTCTTTCCCAATGGGGAGCGTCCCTGGTCTCCCCTGATCATGGATTTTATTGTGGAACTTTCCGTGTCTTGAGGTTACATGGTTATCCTCTTGGTTGTCGACAGGTTCTCCGAAATGTGCCACTGTGTTCCATTTAAGCGGCTGCCTAATGCTCAGGAGCTTGCCTCAGTGTTTGCCAGGGAGGTCTTCCATTTACACGGGTTACCTAAGGAGATGGTCTCGGACCATTGGAGCCAGTTTGTTTCCAGGTTCTGGCGCGCCTTTTGTTCCCAGTTGGGTATTCGTTTCCCCTTCTCCTCGGCCTACCATCCGCAGTCCAATGGTGCCGCTGAGCGTTCCAACCAAACTCTGGAGCAATTTCTCCGCTGCTATATCTCTGACCATCAAGACAATTGAGTTGATCTACTCCCCTGGTCGGAGTTTGCCAGGAACTCTGCCATCAACTCATCTTTTGGAATGTCTCCATTCACAGCCAATTATGAGTTCCAATCTGCTGTGTTGCCGGAGTCGTTCTCGCCACAGGACATCCCACTCTAGGCTGATATACCCTTTACTCCAAGAATAGCGAGTTTTGTTGTCTCTTCACTAAATTTAGATGGTTTTGAGTTTGGGAATACTGCATATGTCCCTCAACAGCTAACCATGCTGGAACCTGTGTAGCATAATTGCTCATCCTATGCTACTTCAAGTAGGATTTTGTCTCCAAATGTCAGTGCTCCGGAGTATCATAGACCAATTAGTGCCCCACCTCAAGAATCTATGGTTCTTCACAGAGTGATCCCCTTGACGAAAGGGGACTTCTACAAGTACCCCAAACCCTAATGGATCAGGATTACTTCCATATACAGGAGGATGTTGATATCCGTCCAGTCCTAGAGCCTTTAATAAGCAACACAGGGATGGTAATGCACCCTTGTCCTGGGCCTCGCCTAGGGATTGAGGTTTTTTTTATGATTTCTGCTCCTGATCTGAGAGCAGAGTTAGTAAGATTGACTACAAAATCTTTAGCAGATGATAGGGAGGAATGGTGGGGTCCCTCAACATGATTGAAAGATCTTATAGCCCCTTTGTTGATCCCTTTAGTAGATAAGTCCTGCTATTGCCTTTCAGAGGGACACCCAGTTTAGGATATGCTGTTGTTATTAACAAAAACTTTGTGTCAAGGCCAGTTGCCTGGAGTTCAGTTGGCAAAGCTAGCAGTGCTGATGCCTCTAATGCTGATCTCATGCAGGTTTGTATAATAGGGAGATGAAAAATAATCAATGTCTACGCAGATTTATAGTTTGCTCTTGCCACTGTTATGGTTTGTCTAATTTTGTTTTCAAATGTAGTAGCTATTAAGGCACTGTTTAATTTACATGGGAACTGGAAACTGTGACGTAATTTCTAAATTTACTGTATTAAAAGCTACCGTCATTTTTTTAGCTACTTCCTCTTCTAAGGAACCTGCTCAGGTGAACTTCTCAATCTTAAGAAACTTGCACTTGCGAATTGATAAACGTTGAACAAAGGTCAAACTCATAGGTTTAGGTTTTATATTTTGAATGTCACTGTTGCGTTCTGCCTTCATTGATAAGTTGGCATGTCTCTTTTTCTCTTTAAAATGCTTGTTATTGCCCTTGCACGTGCTGCCTTAACTGTGCCTAAACCACCAGTTTAATATGAGAGGGTTGGGTTATTTTCAATGGTTTCTTCTCCAGCATGAGGTGTTATTTGGAGGGTTATTTTTTTCTGCTAACGTTTTGCATGCTAACAATATAAATCACTCATGTTTAACCGCTTGCCGCCCGCCCGCCGTCATATGACGGCGGAGCGGAGCGACCATTATCCTGGGCCGCCGTCATATGACGGCGGCACTTTAAGCAGGGCAGGCGCGCGATCGCGTGCGCGCCGCCCTGCACTGCCGGTGTCGGGGTGTCCCCGGGACACCCCCCGTCACCGGCAGGGGGGAAACAGCCAATGGGCGTGGCTGTTTCCCACATGATCGGCTGTGTTCCAATGACACAGCCGATCACAATGAAGGCGCCCACCAGATGACCGCGCATGCGCGATCAGGAGCGCGCAGCGCGGTCATGTCGGTGGCACTGTGTTCCGTAGGAACACAGCTGTCACCGGCGGTAGTAAACAGTCACTGACAGTGACTGTTTACTATGTGATCGGCTGTGAATCCATTCACAGCCGATCACAAAATGTAAACAAAGAGCAGTAACTCAGTGTTACTAGCTCTTCTCTCCTCACACAGTTTCCAGTATGAGGGGAGCAGAGCTAGAAATAGTGAGTTACTGCTCTGTGTACCTGCAAAAAGTAAAATCACAGTAATAAAGGTCCCCACACAGTCCTCAGCCCCCCCCAATGTCACCTGTCACCCAACAGTCACCTCATCAGTGCCCAGAAATTGACACCCATAACGTTCACATGTGAGCGCAGCGATCGCGGGCAGAATCACTGCGATTCTGCCCGCGATCCGGAAATCATTGCAAATCGCGGGACGCCTGTGCGTTGCCCCTGATTTGCAATAGCACCCCAAACGCTGTGCGATGTTGCCGCCATTTCCGCCTGCCGAATCGCGGTAACATCGCGCAAACATCGCATGACGCCCAAAAAAGGTACAAGAGTTTTTATTTGGAGCGTCATGCGTTGTTTGCGCGATGTTACCGCGATTCAGCAGGCGGAAATCGCAGCAACATCGCACAGCATTTGGGGTGCTATTGCAAATCACAGGCAACGCACAGGCGCCCCGCAATTTGCAATGATTTCTGGATCACGGGCAGAATCGCAGTGATTCTGCCCGCGATCGCTACGCTCACATGTGAACATAGCCTAAAGTTCACCGGTCACCAGAGACTGCCATCAGTACCGCCGTGCACCATCGCCGTCACCTGTCACGCATCAGTGACCATCGCCCGTCACCTGTCACCCATCAGTGACCATCGCCCGTCACCTGTCACCCCATCAATCACCGTCACCTGTCACCCCATCAGTCATCGTCACCTGTCACCCCATCAGTCATCGTCACTTGACACCCCATCAGTGATCGTCACTTGTCACCCCATCAATCATCGTCATATGTCACCCCGTCAGTGACTGTCATCTGTCACCCCATCAATCATCGTCACCTGTCACCCCATCAATCATCGTCACCTGTCACCCCATCAATCATCGTCACCTGTCACCTCATCAATCATCGTCACCTGTCACCCCATCAGTCATCGTCACCTGTCACCCCATCAGTCATCGTCACCTGTCACCCCATCAGTCATCGTCACCTGTCACCCCGTCAGTCATCGTCACCTGTTTGCCATATACATGCAATCACTTACTGACCGCCTAACGACTATATGCGTCGGCCATTAAAAGCTAAATACTGGGGTTATGGCAGCAGATAGCCCCCATAACCCCGGTATTTTTTGAAACGGCGGGCGGTCGGCTTTCAGATAAGGGTGGTCCCAGTGGCGGATTCGCCGCGGAATTACCCTTACGGTGCAGGGGAAGAGGTGCCCCCCCCCCTCCTGCCGCGTCCCAGACGTTTTCCCAGCTTACCGGACCTGCCGGCAGCGGGGAAAACTATCCGGTCCCGGATCCTCAGAGACAGGAAGTCGAGTGAGGGCAAGATGGCCCTCACTCAACTCTATGGTCTTGGAGGACCGGAGCTACGTCAAAAGACGTTGCCTAGCAACCGGTTTAAAGGGCTGCTTTTTTTTTTTGCTTTTTTTTTTTCCTCTTTCAACAATTTTTTTTTTTTTCCTTTTTTAGTGTAGTTGTGAGGTGTGAGGTCTTTTTGACCCCAGATCTCACAATAAAGAGGACCTGTCATGCCTATTTCTATTACAAGGGATGTTTACATTCCTTGTAATAGGAATAAAAATGATCAAAACATTTTTTTTTTTTAAACTGTGTAAAAATAAAAAAATAATAAATAAAATAAATAGGAAAAAAAAAAAAAATTAAAGCGCCCTGTCCCCGTTAGCTCGCGCGCAGAAGCAAACGCATACGCAAGTCCCGCCCACATATGTAAACGGTGTTCAAACCATACATGTGAGGTATCGCCGCGATCGTTAGAGCGAGTGCAATAATTTGAGCCCTAGACCTCCTCTGTAACTCTAAGCTAGTAACCTGCAGAAATTTGTAAAATGTTGCCTATGGGGATTTTTAAGTACCAATGTTTGGCGCCATTCTGTGAGCATGCGCAATTTTGAAGCATGACATGTTGGGTATCTAATTACTCAGCGTAACATTATCTTTCACATTATGGAAAAAAATTGGGCTAAATTTACTGTTTTCTTATTTTTTAGTTAAAAAAAGTGAATTTTTTTCAAAAAAATCGCATTTGGAAGACTGCTGCGCAAATATGGTGTGATAAAAAATATTGCAACGATCTCCATTTTATTCTCTAGGGTCTCTGCTAAAAAAAAATATATAATGTTTGGGGGTTCAAAGTAGTTTTCTAGCAAAAAAAATGATTTTAGCTTGTAAACACCAAGTGTCAAAAATAGGCCCAGTCTTAAAGTGGATAAATGGACAACTTTGTGTAAAGCGCTACTTGGATGTTAGGCCTATGTATGTGGCCAGGCTGTGAAAAAGTGTTACACATGTGGTATCGCCATACTCAGGAGGAATAGCAGAATGTATTTTGGGGTGCAAGTTTTGCTATGTACATGCGATGTGTTAGAAATATTGCATAAATGGACAGCTTTGTGTAAAAAAAATGTGTTTTCATTTTCTTTCCACATTTTCCAAAAACTTGTGGAAAAAAATGACATATTTAAAAGACTCATTATGCCTCAAAAATTATACGTTGGGCTGTTTGTTTTCCAAAATGGGGTCATTTTATGGGGGTTTCCATTGTCCTGGTGCTCCAGGGCCTTCAAAAGTGCGATAGGTTGTCAGGAAATGATATGTGTAATTTGTGCTCCTAGAATGCCGGACGCTGCTACTCGGATGTTAGGCCTCTGTATGTGGCCAGGCTGTGAAAAAGTCTCACACATGTGGTATCGCCATACTCAGGAGGAGTAGTAGAATGTGTTTTGGGGTGTAGTTGCAAGTATACATGTGCTGTGTGAGAGAAATAACCTGTTAATACGGCAATTTGTAAAAAATAAAAAAAAAAAAAAAAAAAATCTTCATTTTGCAAAGCATTGTGGGAAAAAATTACAACTTCAAAAAACTCATCATGCCCCTTATTAAATACCTTGGAATGTCTACTTTCCAAAAAGGGATCATTTGGGGGGTATTTGTACTTTCCTGACCTTTTAGTGTCTCAAGAAATGAGATAGGCCTTCAGTACATCAGGTGTGATCAAGTGTGATCAATTTTCAATGAATAGCACCATAACTTGTGGACTCTATAACTTTCACAAAGACCAAATAATATACACTTATTTGGGTTTTTTTTACCAAAGATAAGTAGCAGTATAAATTTTGGCCAAAATTTGTGAAGAAAAATGACTAATTTGCAAAATTTTATGACAGAAACAAAGAAAAATGCGTTTTTTTCACGATATTTTCAGTCTTTTTTTATTTATAGCACAAAAAATAAAAAACCCAGTATTGATCAAATACCATCAAAAGAAAGCTCTATTTGTGTGAAAAAAAGGACACAATTTTTGTATGGGTACAGTGTTGCATGACTGAGTAATTCTCAGTCAAAGTGTGAGAGCGCTGAAAGCTGAAAATCGGTCTGGGCAGGAAGGGGGTGAAAGTGCACTGTAGGCAAGTGGTTAAAGGTTATACGTAAATATACTGTACCGCCTTGATACAGTTTATGTATGCTTTTACAGACTGTTATGGCCTCTTACCCTTTGTGATGGTTTTCAGTCCTGTTGGGTATCAGGAATTTGTTATTTTATCTTTGGGATTTACAGCCATACCTCTATTCTCTGGTAAAACTCCATCTAATCTGCATTCATGCCCCTAACAAGAGGGATTTTTTTTTTTGGGGGGAGTTGCAATTGCTTACATTTTTTGTGGAAACAGGGAGTGCTGTGCCCAAAGAAACAGGGGTCGCCAGCTGCGACAGGCTCCGGTGAAGAGATTACTGCTGTAGTAGTAGGCAAGCAGACCATACTGCAAAGCAGGATTCCTTGAGAGTGTCTGGAGAAAGGTTGCCAAAGGATGAGACAGGAGCGAGGTCAAGGTCAGGCCAAATAGTCAAGCACAGATCATCAGGCAGTAGAGGAATCCAAAGGAGCAAGCCAGGGGTCATACACGGGAACAGCAGACTGAAGCAGAGTAGGTAAGACAAGCTGGTGGTCAGAGGCAGGATTGGAGACAAGACAGGTCAAGGTAAGTCGGGTCGGTAATGGGTAATCCAAGGTAACAAGGAACACACAGGGAAGCTGAAGATCATCCAGCAACTAATGGCTGGAGCAGGCTGGTTTAAATAGGCCACTGGGCGCCAACAATCATTATGCACTGCGTGCGCGCTGGCGCACTGGCATATGAATCTTGGTGAGAATGTCTGTTCGCTCATGCACCGTATCGTTGGTGAAATTCTATGCGCCATTGCGCTATTCTGCAGAGTGTTGGCAACAGATCCAGTTCATTTATGGATAGTTCTCTGACAACATTGTTGCCAGTCTTGAGAGAATTTTCATGATGTTGCTTTACACTGGCTCCTGTGTGGGTACACTAAATGGTATTGGGGTGTTCCTTATTTAATAGGCCCTAAGGTGGTGCATACTTAGGATTTAAGCAATACTTTCTACTTATTTCCCACATACCTCTCCCTTCTTTATAGTACAGACAGTATTGCCTACTTGTAATCTGCCTGAAATGTTGGCTGATACATAGAAGTTCCATTAGTCCATGGTATTATCATAGTTTTAAAATATGTTTTTTGGCTCTACAAAGTTCATGGTTTATTTGGCTTGCCCTGGCCCTGATAAAAAAAAAAAAAAGAGGGGGAGGGGATAACTCAGCTGGTGCTATGCTATGCTTAATGAACTTAAGTATGATGTTTTAATGGCATGGGTTTGTGATATATATATATATATATATATATATATATATAGTGAAGAATCTATGGCATTCATAAACAATGAAGGCCCCTTGAACCCCTTTAGGGAAAGAGAGCCTTGACTGCTGGAAGCATGGCGTCACTGTGGGTGGGATCCTAAGAGAGAAGTTAAGTAGCTCCCTTGGGATTGGCTACAAAGACCTGAGGTGACTGGGTGGAGTCTGAACTCTAGGAAAAGGCTACGCTGGGGCACATCCAACTGCTCTGAGAAGATTCAGCAGTCCCAAGAATTGCCCCCCACCCCCGTTGTGATGTTTTGTCACAGCTTTATTGGCATTTTTTACCCTGCCAGCAATTGATGTTGCTTTATGGGCTCTGCCCTCAAGTTCAATTCTGGAGTCAGTCTAATATCTTTCTGGCACTGATGGTAAGGAAAGGCCTCTTAGACTATGTAAGTTTATGTTTTATGGGTGATCACGGTAGAGCTGTGACTGGCATTGTTGTCGGGTGCTCACAGTGTAACCCTGACTGGCACTGTTGTTTGGTACATTGGAAAGCTGTAGCCTTGCCCTATTTCCAACATAATCAGCTTCTGTGTCTTTTTGGGGGGCAAGGTATTGGTTTATTAGCTGCTCATAAATGAGCCTATGCTTCTCAGCAGTCATGCTTTTTGAATCTGTGAGTGAATGGATAGCCAATGAATGAAGGAATAGGAGGTGTGTTTGTTTCTACAGACTGGAGGGATCCTTGATTTGAGACTTTAGCCAGTCTGGGTACAACCCTCTCAGATAATGTTGTATTGTGTCCAAGATAAGTCTGAGCCATGTTTAATAGATGCACAAGATTTATTGTTTAATTATTTGAACTATCTAAGGCAAGGATATTGGGATTGTTATTAGGTAACTAATAATGCTGCATTTTTTGTGCATACCTGAAAATTTATATAAAGAAGTGTTTATCTCATGAATTTTATTGTGTCTCTACTCCTACACTGGGAGTAGATGTTGCTAAGCCTTGTAATGGGATTTTGGTAAAGAAAAAGGTAAAATTATGAATAATTAGGAATTACTGAGATTATGTAACCATGATTAAAATAAAGTTTTGCAAGTGTTACTGTATAAACATGCCCTTGAAGAAGATGCTAAGGTTTATTGGTGGGAAGGTTTGTTTGGTTACAATCCTTTAGGAAATTTTACTTAATTGTTACATTGTTTATATTTATTACTGTTATTTATTTACTTATGATAGTCATATATAAGTTGGGAATTAAGTTCTGAAACAGAATAAGCGCTTAAGTAAGGTTTTCTGCTCTGGGACCCCCAGGTTCCACTTCTGCTGTGATGTTGAGTTTAAGAAAGATGTTCAACGGAATATATATATATATATATATATATATATATATATATATATATATACCTAGAAATGAAAACTGCTGCTAGGAAACATTTTATTTCCGCATACTTATGGACTTACATTTGAACTCTTAAAATGGCAGGATATTATTTTTAACACCTCCAATGGTTAAGAAAGACGTTAGTAGTTTATGTGATTCTGTGGTTACTTATGCTGACTGGAGAAGTATCTTCCCCCTATTCATGCCTCTATTCATATGTTCTACTTGAAGAAATTACTAAATCTTTGCATGGAAATCCTTGTTGTTCTAAAACCACACAGGAGTTCCTGGAATGATTCCATAAGCTTTGCCAAGCCATCATTTCAGAGACACTTCCCCACCTTTTCATAAGCTAAAGGTTGAAAGAGACTCCTGTTGGAAAAGTTCCTGGGAATGCCTAGAGGAAGAGCCATGAAGCCAACCCAAGGCCTAAAAGTTCCAGTGAAAACCACGAGAGAGAGATCTGAGGTCCCAGCCTGAAGATCCGAAGGATGATTTCTTTGCAACATCAATTCCAATCTGTTTGTGGAGGCCAAGTTCTGTACATACTGAGAGGCGAGTCTTTATGGGGTAGTGGATCTCTCCTGGCTTCATGGGTATGTACAGAATACTTGGAGGTATTTTAGAAGTTTGGAAAATGAACTTGAGGAGTGAAATGATGTGGGCTTTGTACAATCTGGAAAACTTATGGACATTTGCGAAGCTCAATACAAGAGAGACTTTTTGTTTTTTATTTTTGCTAAAGACTATTTTATTACCTTAAAGACTATCATGCTTTTTTATCTTTTCATGGACATTTGTCATACAATTGAGATAACAGTTGAGTTGACCTTCATTTATGTATTATTATCTGGCCATATGTTAATTCAATGTGTATACTGTTTTTCTATACATGTTCATAGAAGATAGGCCAATGCATTTATAGGAAAGCAATCCAGGATGATGCATATTGGAGGCAAGATTTATAATTGTCACCCGTGACAAATGAGAGGAAATTGTTAGAGATATGCTTTAAGTAAGGTTATACTGACATGTATTTTTTAGTTGCATAGACAAGTTGCTGTGAAAGAATGTGGGAATTTTCCTCCAATTGTTATCTGAATTCTGAGCTTAATATTTTTTTGCACACACTTTGCAATTCTGTGAGTTTGTTTCCTGAGTTTGTTTTCCTGGTGTATATACATCTGTTTCTTTTACGTAAAGGTACATTTTTTTTTTTAATTCTTTTTATTTCAATATGTGCATAAAAACAAACATTCCAAACGTCCTTTCAACAAAAGAACAAAACAATATTAAATAATAAAAAATTATACAATATCCAAATAATTATCTGTTTACCTAGTATTCATAATCTCTTTATGTCAATGTATATCAATTTAGCTTAATTGATCGCCGTTGTCCTGGTGTGCCCCAACCCCTTGCTCTATTGCAATCAAAGATTTATTACCTCATCATACTATGTGCATCCCTCTATATCTTCTTGGTTATCTCCTTATATTCAACCATTGGTTAATGTTGATTGACACCAATTATCCCAAATTTTATTATATTTCGTTGAGCATCCTCTATGCATATACGATACTTTTTCAAATGGTAAAATCTGATTTACCGTTCTTATCCAGTTCTTAAAAGCAGGGGGCATCACTTGAATCCACTTAACTGTAATTGTTTTCCTTGCCATAAACAGCGTTTCTCTAAGCATTATCCTGTGATATCTAGACCATGTTATTTCATCTAATATACCCAGCAAACAGGTTTCTGGGGTCAAAAGGTACAGGCATATTCAGGACAGAAGATAATATTTGAATTATTTCCTGCCAGAATCTTGATATCACTGGACAAAACCACATAATATGTATAAAGTCTGCCCGCTTAGCACTGCATCTCAAGCATTTAGGAGATGCAATGCTGTGCATTGCATAAAGTCTACTTGGAGAGAGATATGATTGATGTAGCATATATAATTGTATTAACCTATTGTTTGCTGCTGGCGATACATATAAATGGGAAGAGCAAGCTTCTTCCCAATCTTCGTCAGTTAAATTGGGAATTATTTCCTGCCATTTTGTTCTTATTGCCAAGGGATTCATTCCTGAATTAACCCTGGTTAAATGTGCATATATTTTAGAGATTAATCCTTTAGGGCCCTGGGACCTAAGGATACCAATCATTGGATATCTAGAGATCCCAGGTCCTAAAACTCCAAATTGCACTTGTAAAGCATGTCGCAACTGTAAGTATCTATATAATGAGGTATGTGGTATATCATATTTCATTTGTATATCTGAAAAAGAGTACATATGTGTTATGTCATATACGTCTGCAAGGACTGATATCCCTTTTTGTTCCCAGAACTGATACTCTACCAATTGTTTCAGTTGATTAAACATTGGGTTTCGCCATAGTGGGAGATCCATGCTTTTTGTGTGTTTCCTTCTATACGTTTTGCCTCTCTCCATATTGTACAAGCTAATGTTAACATTGGTATTTGCTTATATTTTAATTTATTCAAAGGTGCTTCTAAGGCTATAAGTAAATTATCGATTTGTAAAACATGAGCCAGGTGATCCAGTGATTCTACCATCTGTGTTACTGGTACTATCCATCCTTAAGATGTTTAAGTTGTCCAGCAAGATAGTATCTGTATATATTAGGAAGTGCCATACCTGCTTCTGTTTTAGCTCTCTGAAGTGTGGTTAACTTTGTTCTATTTCTACCCTTTCCCCAAATAAATGTGGTAAAGAGGGCATCTATTTTTTTAAAAATAGTTTTAGGGACTATAACCGACATATGTGAAAAATGTATAAAAATTTCGGTAATAGGACCATCTTGATTACATTTATACTCCCTGAAACTGAAAGTGGTAATTTAGCCCAAGTAGCTAATTTAGTTTTAATTGTTGTCATGAGTGGATTAAGGTTAGCCTGTAAAGCTGCTTGTGGTAATCTTGTAATATTTATTCCCAGGTATTTGAAAGAGGACACTACCTTTAATAAACTTGAGTCCTTGCTTGAGTGTGAGTAGTTGTGGTTGCAATGGCATAAGGGAGGATTTTTGCCAATTAATTTTAAGGCCTGAATAAGAACCAAATAGTTCTATTATATGCATAGCTGCTTCCAATGATCCATGTGCATCATTTAAATATAAAACAAGATCATCAGCATACAGTCTCACTAGATCTATCCTTTCTGCCAATGTAATGCCCCGTACAGAAGGGGTTTGCCGAAGTCGAAGTGCCAAAGATTCAATGGCTATTGAAAATAGGAGAGGTGATAGAGGGCATCCCTGCCGGGTGCCTCTATATAATTGTATGGCCTTGGTTAAAAAGCCATTCACCAACAGCTGAGAAGTTGGATTTAGATACATTATTTCCACCCAAGTACAGAATTTCTCCCCAAATCCAAATGCCCTAAGCACTGCCTGCAAAAAGGGCCATTCAATAGAATCAAAAGCCTTTGCTGTATCAAGAGAAGCCAAGACACTTGAGTCTGATAGTTGAACTCTAAGCTGAGCTATAAGTTGTGTTCTTCGAAGATTTATAGATGTGGATTTTCCTGGCATAAATCCAGTTTGATCTGGATGTATAATATTAAGTATTACATTGTTTAATCTATGGGCCAAAATTTTTGCAAGAATTTTGTAGTCTGTATTTAATAATGATATGGGTCGGTATGAAGCACAATCTGTTAAGTTTTTATCTGGTTTTAGAATTAGTACTACTGTAGCTAAATACATGGATTCAGGAAGTCTTTTTACCCTGAAAGCTGCATCAAATACTTGAACTAGCACTAGGGCAAGAATTTGACTCGTTATTGCTCTTCTTACTTCTTCCTCGATAGATTTTCCTCTAATAATTTAACCTGCTCGGTCGTTAAGGCTGGAAAGTGTATTTCCCTCAGATAAGTTGAAATTTCATCTGCATTATACGTAAGAGAGGTGGCATACATATCAGTATAAAACGTGTGAAAGCATGACATAATACCAGCCACATCCCTTACGCCAGGGCCGATCCTAGGGTAACAGACGCCTGGGTGCAGAAATATTTATGGCGCCCCCTGTGTGGGCGTGGTCATCTTACTAACCCCTCCCCTTTCCTAATGGGACCTGGAGGGGGTCTCTCCAAGGAACACAGAGAGGGCCTCTGTTAGAGAGTCTGTTAGAAAGAGCCTCCACCAGGCCCCATTAGAGACTACAATGGGGTTGTATCATGGGACCTGGAGGGGGGTCTTTCGAACAGAGGTCATCTTTGTGTGCATTTTAAAGTCTATGTAAGAAAGACCCCCCACCAGGCCCCATTAGAGACTACAACGGAGTCTAATGGGACCTGGAGGGGGGTTTATCTTACAGAAGCCCTCTCTGTGACTATTGGAGAGTCTCTGATAGAAAGAGTCCCCTCCATCCCCGATGAGAGACTACATTAGAGTGTCACCGAACAATAGAAAAATAAACAATATTATATTAATAGCACTTTGATGCCCAGGCCCAAGACTAGAAGACTTCACTTATCTTAAATAATGGGTACTGGGGCTGGCTGCTGGTCCTGGGGCCTGGCTTCTGGGGCTTTGCTGCTGGTCCTAAGGTCTGGCTGCTGGGGCTGGCCTGCTGGTCCTGGGGTCTGGCTGCTGGTCCTCCTGATTCCTGGCTGCTGGTCCTGGTTTTTGGGGCTAGGCTGCTGGTCCTGTATTCCGGCTGCTGGTCCTGGGGTCTGGCTGCTGGGGCCTTGGGGCTGGCTTCTGGTCCTGATTCTTGGCTGCTGGTCCTGGGGTCTGGCTGCTGGTCCTGATTCTTGGCTGCCTGTCCTGATTCCTGGCTCCTCTGTGGTGTGCCGGGCTCTGTGGTGCCGGGCTCTGTGGTGTAAAGCTCTTGTGTGACATCTCAGCGGGGCTGCGGATGTCACTGTGAGAACGGCGCCTCCATAGTCCTGGCTCACAGGCGGAGTGACATCAAATGCACTCCGCCTGTGAGAGGAGGAGCCGTACAGAGAAAGTAGGCGGCTGCAGTAGAGAGCAAAGCCATTGCTTCCTCTGTATGGCTCCTCCTCTCCAGGGCTGGTGCAAGGATTTTTGGCCCCTAGGCAAAATAAAAATTGCTGCCCCCCCATATGCTCGTGAATGTGCGGTACAATGCGCATTATTAGTACACATACACTTCCATAAGCCTAAAACGTTTTACTATGCATTAAACTTCAGTCTAAGTTACAGTCAGACCATGTAATGTACACTACACATACACTTCCATAAAGGTAATGTGACATCACCGTCATGTTATGGAAGTGTATGTGTAGTGTACATTACATGGTCTGACTGTAACTTATCAAACCCAGTGATCACACTGTGATCAGCCCATACACAGGCAGGCACTTTAATTCATCTGTCAGTGTGGGACTGAGATATGTCCCCTGGTAAAGTCTGCCTCCCTCCCAGGCTCTGCTAATCAGTGTCACAAACTGCCAGCATACACTAAAACTTCAGCAGGCTCAGGCTGTGGGATGGCATGGCCGAGTCACACTCACACACATGCCATGAGACTTCTTCCTCCTCAGCTCCGCATGGGAAAAAGGGGCTGGACTGGAACTCTCTGAGCAGCCCCCAGCCTGCTTGCAGTAACAGACAGAGGAAGATTGTAAGGAGAGGCAGCTGCTATACTACACTCAGCGATCCATCCGATCAATGTTTACACCTCACCTGATGATCTGTCATTGTCATGTGCTTGCCTTTTTAAAGCTGGAACTCTCACCTGGCATCTCCCTCTGTCCTGTCTTCCTCCCCCACTGTCGCCCCTTCCCTCAGCTCACAACTACAAACATAGGCCTGCGCAGCCTATGGCATTAGGGTGTGCACCTCAAACCAAAGCTCAAACACACACAGTGTATACACACACAGTACACAAACACACAGTATACACACACACAGTATACACACACACACACACACACACACAGTATACACACACACAGTATACACACTGTATATACACAGTATACACACACACACAGTATATACACACACACACACACAGTATACACACTGTATATACACACACACAGTATACACACACACACACAGTATACACACACACACAGTATACACACAGTATACACACACATACACACAGTATACACACAGTATATACACACACATACACACAGTATACACACACACACAGTATACACACACACAGTATACACACACACAGTATACACACACACACAGTATACACACAGTATATACACACACACACACAGTATACATACACACAGTATACACACAGTATACACACACACAGTATACACACACACAGTATACACACACACAGTATACACACAGTATATACACACACACACAGTATACACACAATATATACACACAGTATACATACGCACACACACACACACACAGTATACACACAGTATATACACACACAGTATACATACACACAGTATATACACACACACTATACACAGTATACACACAGTATACATACACACAGTATACACACAGTATATACACACACAGTATACACACACACACATACACACAGTATATACACACACAGTATACACACACAGTATACACACACAGTATACACACACAGTATACACACACAGTATACACATACACACACAGTATACACACACACACATACACACACAGTATACACACACACACATACACACAGTATATACACACACAGTATATACACACACACAGTATACACACACAGTATACACACACAGTATACACACACACACCAGCACTTTCCATCTAAATATCAGCCTGCCTGATTGAACACACTGCTGCTGCCTCCATTTCCTGGCATGCTGGTACTTGTAGTGCTCCAGCAGTTCACAGACATTGCATGTGGTAATGCAGAAGAGAGGGAGGTGGTCAGGTATGGAGTAGGGAGGTGCAGTAGAGATTGGAGAAGGTTAGAGCATATCCTCCCTCCAGAAGCAGTGCACTGCTACTCACGCAGAAAAAACAACAGACTCAGAGACAGGAAGAGAAAACACAGCCCTCCCCCCTCCTCAGCAGGGGAAGCACTGACAAGAATACATTTAGTTTATTTTCCCCAGCTCACCTTCTTCTATAAAGGCTGCAGCCCGTCCCACACTGCAGGCTGTGTACTCTCCTCTCTTCTCCAGGTCGGCATCTCCTGCTGAGATATCAAACAAGGCGCGCTGGGGAAGGGGGCGTGTCCACTGTGTTCCCATTGGCTGAGGAGGCAGCAGAGAGGCGGAGCAGCTATAACCAATGTATTTTTTCAGTGAAAGGCGAGGCTGCAGTGAGAGACTTGCAGCCGGGAGAGGATAGTGCGCCCCCCACCTTGCGGCGCCTGGGCGCACTGCACCCTAAGCACCCGCCTCGGACCGGCCCTGCCTTACGCATTCCCCGTCAGGGCGCTGTATATTAGTTTTAACTAGACTTGTACTTTGTTGCTTAGCCATATGTGCTAAAAGACGACTTGAAGTATTCCCTTGTTCAAAGTACTTCTGTTGATATTCAAATTGTTTGTATTTAGCTATTGCTGCTATATATGTAGTATATTTTCTTACTGTAATTTCCCATTTTTCCCTATTTATTTCAGTTGGTGTTTTCAAAAACGCAGCTTCTGTATCTCTACATTGCTCTTCTAGATCTTCCGTTTCCTGCCTGGTGGCTCTTTTAATATATGATATTGATCAAATCTCTTTGGGATCCATGTGTTTCTAAAAATATCTGCAATTGTTCAGGTATACGATCGTGCGTTCCAATCTGTGATAACCAATATGGCTGAAATTTCCAGTTTTGCTTCATTCCCTCAATTCCTATTGCTATATTTACCAGGAGTGGTGAGTGATCAGACACTCCTCTAATCAAATATTCAACAGAGACAACTCTAGAAATAATTTTATCATTTCCAAGCGCTAGATCTATTCTTGACAGACATCCCCTTCATGGGATGGCCCAGGAATAAGCCCTGGTCCGGGGATTGAGCATTCGCCACAAATCTCTCCATCCAAATTCTTCCCCTAACTCACGAAACATAAGTGATTTTCGAGTTCTTTTTAGGGGGGGTCCATGCCTGTCCACCAGCGGGTCCCACAGAAGATTAAAGTCTCCCAGGCATAGCACTAATGCCTCTGGGTATAAACTTGCAAATAGCATAGCTTCTTTAATTACACTTAATGTAGCAGGTGGTGGATTATATATACCTAAAATAACAAATGGTATATCATACACTTGAGCTCGTACAAATACATATTGCCCTTCAGGGTCTACCTTTTTTTGAAAGCACTTCCATGGTACCGACCTATGGACAAGCAGTGAAACCCCCCTTGCATATGTTGAATAGCTCGAGTGTATTGACCATTGGATCCAGGGTTTACACAATTGGTTTGTTGTATCTGGAATCATATGTGTCTCTTGCAGGCATATCATTTGTGCTTTAGTTTATAATATATTTGTAATTACCTGGAATCTCTTCTGGGGGGTCCCTAGACCCCTAACATTCCATGATAGGAACCTACATTGTGTAGTCATCTTAGAGGTTTTTTTCTATATATAGTTGTAGGTTCACTTCCCAAAAGGGATCCCATATATCTAACCGTCTATCTATGATATTTATCATGATAATACCCCATAGCAATGTACTCCTTATATTTTATACCAATATAATTATTGAGGTCAGTTGGACACACCAGGACACAGCGATCTTCAAAAGTAACAAGAAAAAATATGAAAAAGAAAAAAAGGGAAGAAGAAAAAAAAAATCAAAAACAAAATTAGCAAAAAAAAAAATATTTTTTTTAAAAAGAAAAATCATCATGCACATATAGCAAAATTTTGACCAATAGGTCTTACTCCAAAAAAACAAAACAATGGGACATTGCCCAAGCATACAATCATTTGCATGCAAGGACAATATAGCTGCGGCCTCCACTCAAGCTCCCACCATATTCTCAGAAAAATTTCACGCTTTCTTCTAAGGAATAAAAAAGGAATTTTGCTAAGCCATAAAAAAAAAAAATGTCTCAAAGAATTACCAGTGGTGGGAGGAGGGAGGGAGGGGGAGAGGAACCCCGCAAAAAAAACGCACACAAAAAAAATAAGAAAATAAAAAAGGAAAAAACGCACACAAAAAAAAACAAAAATATAAACAAAAAAAAACAACCATAGTTCCTTGACTCCCAGTCCCTTCACTCCCCCCACCTCTTCATTGCATTATCCACATGCTTCTTTTTTTCCTTTTTTTTCCCTTTTTTCCTGTATCCTTCACCAGGGAAAAAGAAAGAGTTTTCGTTGCAAGGAAAAACAAAGGAAAATGGCAAGATTCTTCTTTCCTTTCGAGCAAAGCCATTCTTGTACACTCTCCAGAGTATTGAAGAAATATATTTTCCCATCTTCCTCCACCCTCATCCTCGCAGGGTATGCCATGGGGTAGATAATGTGTCGTTCTCTTAATTTTTTTTTAACTTCAAAAAAGGCAGCTCTCAATTTTTGTAGATCTATTGAAAAATCAGGGAAAAAAAACACTTGTGCGATTTCATATTGATTGGTGCCCTTTTGTCTTTCTTTCCGTAGTATAAGATCCCGATCTTAACAATTCAAAAATCATGCAAGTAAAGGTCTTGCAGGGGCTCCAGGGGCTGGTGATTTTGCAGGAATTCTATGGGCTCTTTCTACTGCAAATGCTGTGGAGAAAGTAGTATCAGGAAATAAGCTTTTAATCCATGTCTCCACAAATTCTCCAGGATTCTTCCCCTCAACCCTCTCCGGTAAGACCACAAATCTGATATTATTGCGTATTAATCTAATTTCTAAGTCATCAACTTTTTGATTAAGGTATGTTACTTGCTTTTCAGCTGCTAATATACGATTTGGCACTGGAGTATAATTATCCTCTAATGAGGATATCCTTTTTTCAGCCTCTGCCATCCGATCTCTCACAGCCTGCAGATCATGGTGTATTAAACCAATATCCATTCTAATTTCCTCCATTTTACCAGTCAACATAGTATTACTTGCAGTTATAGCAGCCATAAGTTGAGAATGTACCTGTTCAAGTGAGAGTTTTGCTGGTTTCTCCGCCAGCATGTTGCTCTGTGTATTGCTGCTGCTTCCTCTACTCCGTGTGTTTGGTGGGCTCCGACCTACTTCCTTCTTCTCGGTCCGCACAAACTCCTTCAAACGTTCTGTTGCCGTAGCGGGACGTTCCCTACTTGTCTCCTTACTCATATTGCTCGGTATGTATCGCAAGCTACCGCAATACTCGCATGGAGGTCCGGATCAAGGTGGGTATCAAGGTGCACCGCATGGAACTCGAGTGGAGGCCGCAGAGCTCCGATCACATGCGGCCGGGCATCTTGCCGGCTAGCCACGCCCGTCACCATTCTAGACTTTTGACGTAAAGGTAAATTTTTAAGTGTCTCTTATGGACGATTATCATAAAGGACTTTTTCCTGTTATGCATGGTTCTATTCTTGATATATGTAGAATATGACGTGTATAAAATGGAAATATATGCTGGTTATCTTCTGTTGTGTATACTGTATTTAAAACCCAAACTAAGACTAAAACTAAGTAAACCATTCACTATGCTCTTGTCTGAGTGTGTTGCTTCCAGGGCCCTGAAACGTCTGGACGTGTGGAATGAAAAGATATGCCGGCAAAGGTTAGTAGAGATTACATAAACAGATAATATAGAAAGGGATAAATCCCTTAGGTTGATAGATACAGTTGCAGTTCTAGGATAATCTTTTAGTTAGAATAAAGTAATATATAAGGGAATATGGATATGTAGCATTTACTTGTTATATATCAGGTATAGTATTCCTTTAGTGACATGCATTGATCCAGTGTAGAAAAGCACAGGTCACTGCACTAAGTGTGAATATGCCCTAACTTACAGGAAAAGAGGAGCTGTACAGATCATTTAGAGCCTCTTCAAACATGCCATGCAATGCACTGGCATTTTTCCACACTGGATAAACCGTCAGTCATCACTAGATCATGTATATAAACATCACACTCAACTTCAAATAAATTTAAAAAAAATAAAACAGTAAATAGTGCAATGTGGTGAAACGCACATCAAACCGCCATCCTTACCACAGTGCACAGCAAGCAAAAACTGACAGCTGCCCACACACTAAAATGGAGCATTTAGTGTGCAGGCAGTGTGAACAAGCCTTTAATCTGCCTATATCTCTAAATCTACTAATTATTTTGACATGCAGATTTCACTGATGGAAACCTCTGATTATGCATTTCTCTTTATCTCACCAGCTTCATATGGATATCTTTCTCAGCTTTAAATATTAGAGTGCATCCATCTATGTTAGAGTCCAACACCAATTTTACTGTACAGATTTAAACAAATACTCCTTTGGTTTAATCAGCTGGCAGAGAATGAAACCCCAGAGAAGTGATATTTTTATCCCTGTTACACAGCAGTTGTTATAACACAAAGTGCACTCTGTTATCAGTCAATATTAGGTTAAAGTAGGCTTACCAGGGGCTATGTGATATTATTCAATGGAATTGATGGATAGGAAGTTTGATGTGCATAGAAAACATGTCTCCAGGACTAGACCTTCTACAACATAAAACAAAGAGATATGTAGGTAGACAGACAGAAAAGTGCAGTTGAAGTAGGGACAGCCGAGACATGTAGGAGGCTGATGTTCAAGAGAAAACGAAATAGGAAGTTGGTGTAGGATGGTATAGGGTGTAGAGGTACTATAAGGGTTTGATCATAAATTTTTTTTATTGGAAACAGAACTGCGGTGTAAATACAGAAGGTCTCCACTGACAGATTCTGTATGAGGGATTAGCTGCAGTTATCGACATTCCTGTTATGGTGATGTTATTATTAAAAGCTCCCTAGTCTATGACACATTTTGGCCATTATTATATATATATATATATATATATATATATATATATATATATATATATACATTTTTTATACATTTTAAGCATTTGATGTAAAACACTGATACAGGACTACCTATGTTGCTCTTAAATATTCCCTGTGTCTTAGTGGAGCTCCTTGGATTCTCTGCCCAGGCTATGCACAGAGCATTGACATCCCTTCTAATTTAAGGTGTACAGTAAACCTAAACCCTTCTGGCGCCAACCTCCAGTCTTTGTCATTCAATTATCAAATGCCAGATTTTTAACAACCCACTAAAGCTTTGTGAAATACTAGAAACTCTACTGCCATTTGAAGGTATGGAAGTTGATAGTTAAAGTTGAACTTTTGAAGACTAAAGAGTCATCCCTTGCAGTAGGGCTACACCGCTGTTCATTTTGTCTAGGGGTTGGTAGACACCCTCTTATTTACCTGTTCTTCTGATCCCTGGCAAAGGATGTCCCTCTCAGTTCCCCTCCACTTGAGGATGTCAGAGAACCTTAGACCGCAATAAATCAGGGGAGGAAGGCTGCAAGGAGCCTATGGGAGCAGAGAATCAGGTAAGTAAAAGTACTGTATATTGTCCCCTAGGCATAAACAAGCAAGTAAACATCTTAGTTCTGGCACAGCCCCACTGTAAGTGAGGACTTTTATATTTTCTGGAATTCCGCTTTAACCACTTCAGCTTCGGAAGGTTTACGCCCGTCATGGCCAGGCCATTTTTTGCAAAACAGCACTGCGTTACTTTAACTGACAATTTCCCGGTCATGCGACACTGTACCCAAATAAAATTATTGTCTTTTCTTCCCACAAGTAGAGCTTTCTTTTGGACGTATTTGGTCACCTCTGTAGTTTTTATTTTGTGCGCTATAAACAAAAAGACTGTCAATTTTGAAAAAAAAAAAAAAAATTTTATTTTACTTTCTGCTAAAAACATATCCAATAAAAAAATGTAAAAAAAATCTATTTTATTTTTTTTATCAATTTAATCCAATATGTATTCTGCTAAATTATTGGTAAAAAAAAAAAAAAAAATCCCGATAACCGCATATTTATTGGTTTGCGCAAAAGTTATAGCATCTAAATACTATAGGTTATATTTATGGAATTTTTATTTATTTATTTTTACTAGTAATAAAGGCGATCAGTGACTTATAGCAGGACTGCAACATTGCGGTGGACAAATCAAACACTTGGCACTTTTTTGGGGACCAGTGACACTAATACAGTGATTAGTGCTAAAAATATGCACTGTCACTGTACTAATGACAATGGCAGGAGAAGGGGTTAACATCAGAAGTGATCAAAGGGTTAAATGTGTGCTTGCTTACTGTGTGGGGGGGGTGCTTGTACTATGGGAAGACAGAGATCCGTAATCATGCTTTGCAGAAACACAGGATCACTACCTTCCCTACTGACAGAAGGCCTTCTTTACAAATGATTGGCGGGTCCCGATGGATATGTCCGTTATGGACGGCAGCCAGGAAAGGGGGAGGGGAAAGGGCGGAGGGCCAGCGAGCGCCCTCTCCCTCCTGAACCATACCAGGCCACATGCCCTTAACATTAGGAGTTGCTTTGAAGAACTTGCAGGACGGCTTTTTCCAGTTAGAAGGCCGACTTCAATCTCTCTCTGCCACCATCATGTCATGCGACCAAAGTCCGCCAAGTGTTTCCGCGACACACAGGATCACTACCTTCCCTACTGACAGAAGGCCTTCTTTACAAATGATTGGCGGGTCCCGATGGATATGTCCGTTATGGACGGCAGCCAGGAAAGGGGGAGGGGAAAGGGCGGAGGGCCAGCGAGCGCCCTCTCCCTCCTGAACCATACCAGGCCACATGCCCTTAACATTAGGAGTTGCTTTGAAGAACTTGCAGGACGGCTTTTTCCAGTTAGAAGGCCGACTTCAATCTCTCTCTGCCACCATCATGTCATGCGACCAAAGTCCGCCAAGTGTTTCCGCGACAACACCTTCAACCTCAACTGATCATTTGCCAGCAACTTCTACAGTCGTGTTGCCACCACCAGAACTCAGGGTCCCTACCCCTAAGCACTTTTAAGGGACAGACGAAAATTCAGGGCCTTTCAGAATGCCAGTCTGTTGTACTTCGCTCTGCAACCACAGGACACTTTCTCTCAAGTCCACAAAAGTGGGGTTCATTATATCCCTCCTGACGAAGGAACCCCAATCATGGGCACATAATCTTCTCGAACAAAAGAGCCCGGTGCTGGACACTATCTCAGCGTTCTTTGTGGCAATGGCACAGCTATATGATGATCCTTATGGAACTGCTTTGGCCGAGGCCACCCTCCATGCGTTACAGCAGGGCCATCGGGCTGTGGAAGACTATACCGTGAAATTCCGAAAATGGTTGGCAGATACCGGATGGAATGAGGCTGCCTTAAGATACGAGTTTTGTCATGCCTTGCCAGAAGCACTTAAAGATGAGCTTGCCAGAGTTGAAGCCCCTAGATCCCTGGAGGGACTTTTCCAGCTGGTCATCCAGCTAGATCGCTATTTAGGGGAACGGCGGTCAGAACGGAGTAATGCCTTTCGTTCCACCTGGATATTACCCAAGGTACCATCATCAACTATTACCATTCAACTTGAACCATCTGCATCTTCATCTGAGGCGGAACCTATGCAAATTGATCTTCTTTCTCCAGCCCTAACTCAAAAGAAGAAAGTGAAACAACGTCAGACCAACCTCCTGCCTCTACTGTGGGGAAGCCTGCCATTTCCTCTGCAACTGGCCCGTTCGGCCAGATAAGTCTACCCCACAATAATGGGATTTTTTACTTACTGTAAAATCCATTTCTCTGGGTTCATCAATGGACACAGCGCTCCATAAATCATAACCACTGGGTTATATTGCCTCCTCCAGGAGTAGGACTAGGCAGAACAAAAAACACTTGGCTATGCCAATGGGACATCCTCAGCTGGTATATAACCCCCCTATCTGCTCTAGGTATTCAGTTTAGAAGCAAGCAGTATTAGAAGTATCAAAACTCCTTAGAGGGTTGGGTGCTGTGTCCTCCGATGAACTCAAAGAAATTGATTCCCATTTTCTCTTTCGTTCATCGATTGACACAGTACTCCATAAATCATAACTACTCGGACGTCCAAAAGCAGTGCCAAAAAGAAAATGAGGGGTGAGGAAAATAACCCAAGGCTAAACACAAGAGCCCTAACCAGGACACAGGAGCCTTAACCGGGTCACAGGAGCCCCATCTGAAATACAAATTTTAAGAAAAAACAGCCCTCAAGAGGTAACAGCCCTCTTAAAAGAAGCTTCCGTAGATGCCAAAATATCAACTTTGTAGAATTTGGTGAAAGTATGCACCGACGATCAAGTGGCCATCTTGCAAACCTGAGATATTGGCGCTTGATGATGGAAGGCCCAAGAAGTACCGAGTAGAATGCGCCGTGACAGGGAAATGAGGAACCTGACCTTTAATAGAATAGGCCTGAGTCAACGTGTAGAGATGGAACCTGAAGAAGCGGTCAGCCCTTTCCTTGGTCCTTGTGTAACCACAAAGAGTGAGTCTGACCTCCGAAAGGACTCTGTGGCTGCCAGATACACCCAAATCGCCCGAACCACATCCAAGGTATGTAAAGCAAATTCCTTGGGATGAGCCGACTTGGGACACAAGGAAGGCAACACAATGTCCTCTTTTAAATTGAAGTCCGAGATAACTCTAGGCAGGAAAGCGGAAGCCAGGGGACGTTTCCTCCTGGGCCTTTGCCCACATGCTACTTCCACCCGGGATACTAAGGACTGTAGGACCGCCATCAGCGCAACTATGGGAAGCTGGGGTTCCAAGGGACCTGCCAGCTCCATGAAGGGTCAATGGGGGAGATGTGACCCTGAGGCTCCATAGGAAAAAGGGAGACCCTGCAGTACAAAAATGTTTTTGGCACTACTTAAGGATCCCCCAATGCTTAGGGTACCTATCAGCAGAGAGAGATACAGGATTCCCCAAGGACTCACCCTACCAACCAGAGGAGCGCCGCAGTTTGGACCCAGCAACCACAATGGACACCATCAACTTCATATATCCCGGGCACAGGAAGAGGAGAAAGAGGAGTTGCCCCTGGCATCTGCACGCTGATCTGGCCATCTCCAGCATCTCGCTGCACCAAGGGATAATGGCTGCCGTGACATCATTGGGCTACACAAACATGGCCACTGGCCGGAAACCAGCCAAACCAAGGGAAAATGACTGACAGGACGTCATCGGGCTACACAAACATGGCCGCCGACAACTCGAGACAACGAAAAGCATGCCGCCATGATCCTCCCTCTGCAAGGGGACTCCCCCTGAAGGCACTGTACTCCACCAGGCAGGGCATACATTAGGGGGACTCGGCTGCACACTCTGCAACCTCTGCACTGGGACCCCCAAACTGAACTATACCTCACACAAACACAGTAGGGAATGCACCTAGGGGTCTCCACTGTGCATTCACAGGGGGGAGGGGGGAAGCCAAGCTCAACCGAGAGACTTTAGGATGGGAGGAGGGAACCCGCAGGCAGGCCTGAACATCCCAGGAGGGTACTTTGCGTCCACCCCAAACTGCCCAAAGGGAAGAGGGGGGATTGTACTTACCACTCCATGGTTTGGGCGACACTCCAGACAGGACTTCTCGCCACTGAAGTGGGGGAGCTGTAAGCCAAGGGGACGCTGCGACTCGGACCAGCACCTGGTCGTATGCGACCCTGCGAGACGTTTAACTTGCGGGCCAGCCTCTGTCCGTGAGGCTATGTTGTGGCCGACCTAGCGCATAGCTGCTGTCTGCACGTGCTCGCTTGCTGGGCTTGGGAGACTAATGTCCTCTTTTAAATTGAAGTCCGAGATAACTCTAGGCAGGAAAGATGGACAGGGACGAAGGACCACTTTATCTCTATGGACAACTAAATAGGGACTACGACAGGATAGTGCTGCCAACTCCGATAACCTGCGGGCCGAGGTAATAGCCAAAAAGAATGCCACCTTCTGGGACAACGTAGGCAAGGGAATCTCCCAAATATTCTCAAATGGAGGTTTCTGGAGAACCGAGAGTACTAAGTTTAAATCGCAAAAAGAGACCGTACAGGTGGAGCCATATGTTGAAACCCCTGAATGAAGGTATGAACTTTAGAGTGCATGGTTAGGGGTCGCTGAAAGAAGATTGCCAAGGCAGACACCTGGCCCTTGATGGTACTCAAGGCCAACTTCTTCTCAACACCCGGTTGAAGAAAGGCTGAGATCCAAGCCACAGAAAAGGAGCGAGGATGAGCGCCAATTGTCTCACACCAAGAAATTACGAGGGTGTATCTTGCTAGAAGACGACTTCCTTGCCTTCACCATAGTAGGGATCACTGATCCAGATAAACCTCTATCCCTCAGTACCTGGCTTTCAATAGCTAAGTCATTATAACCAGCAACTGTAAAGCAGGATGGTAGATAAGCTATTGGGACAACTGGTCCTCTTTGAGAAGTAGCCCCCAAGGGATGTTTACGGCAACCAGAATGATTGGAAGACTCTTGCCCTTGTTTCCTCTCAGGAACCGCAGAAGAAACTTGAGCCGAGGTTGATACCCGCCTTACTGTACCCGTAGGACGCCTGCGGCATCTGCCAGAGGAACCCGTAACCTCACTACGAACCTCCTGTGGAGCCGGACCTGCGGAAGGAGCTGCATGCAGGTCTGTGCAAACAGAACTGTCTTGAAGGTGGGTACCACCAGACGCAGAACCTGCATGCAAGTCAGGAGAGAGAACTGTCTATGTGACAGCAGCCGGTGACTCATGGCCTGTGGTTCCTGAAGTTTGTCAAGAGGAAGGACCACCCTGATCAGAACTAAAATCAGACCTAGGTAAATACATTTCCTGGAGAAGAAAAGGGGGGGACCTTAGGTAGTTCGAACATCACCCGAACCTTTGCAGGAATTAAATCCGCACAAGGGAACTTAGGGCCTAAAAACCCGAAAGCTATATCCAAAGCTACATCACAAATAAACTGCAGACCCTAAATCAACTGGTCCACTAAATCAACATAAGCAGTGGGAACCTGCTCACTCCCCAGGCCCTGGCGCAAAACTTGGCCCATTCAGTTAGGGTCTGAGACACCAGAGCTGAGGCCAAGACTAGTCGCAATGCCGAACTAGCCATAGTAAACATGCTGCGAGCCACAGCCTCAGCTTTCCTGTCTTTAAAGGAAGGGGATTCCTCCACTGGGAACATAGTTGCTTTATTCAACCTGGAAACAGGGAGGTCCACCGCTGGTTGACTAGTCCACTTTTTTAAAAGTGATTCCTCAAAGGGGTAACATACTGAGAAACATTTGGGGACCAGAAAGGGTAGCTTTGGTTGCTCCAACTCCTTATAGATAAACCTGTCAAAATAAGGCAGATAAGGAAACACCTTTGGTGTACGAAGTGACTTATGCGTAACAAAAAGCACAGCCACTTCCGTGGCCATATCAGCCACGTCCTCCATTTTTAAAGTCTCAAGCACTACAGTAATAAGTGCATCTACCAGCGCTTTCACATTCACCACTGCGACCATGGAGGAATCATCCTAACTATCGGAAGGATCGGGGGGCGTGATATCAAGTCCCCCTGGATGGGCCACGTTAACGACAGTATCAGGCTCAGAATCAGATGAGACAGACTAAGCAGCGGAAGCCAGGGGACGTTTCCTCCTGGGCCTTTGCCCACATGCTACTTCCACCCGGGATACTAAGGACTGTAGGACCGCCATCAGCGCAACTATGGGAAGCTGGGGTTCCGAGGGACCTGCCAGCTCCATAAAGGGTCAGTGGGGGAGATGTGACCCTGAGGCTTCATAGGAAAAAGGGAGACCCTGCAGTACAAAAATGTTTTTGGCACTACTTAAGGATCCCCCAATGCTTAGGGTACCTATCAGCAGAGAGAGATACAGGATTCCCCAAGGACTCACCCTACCAACCAGAGGAGCGCCACAGTTTGGACCCAGCAACCACAATGGACACCATCAACTTCATATATCCCGGGCACAGGAAGAGGAGAAAGAGGAGTTGCCCCTGGCATCTGCACGCTGATCTGGCCATCTCCAGCATCTCGCTGCACCAAGGGATAATGGCTGCCGTGACATCATTGGGCTACACAAACATGGCCACTGGCCCGGAAACCAGCCAAACCAAGGGAAAATGACTAACAGGACGTCATCGGGCTACACAAACATGGCCGCCGACAACTCGAGACAACGAAAAGCATGCCGCCATGATCCTCCCTCTGCAAGGGGACTCCCCCTGAAGGCACTGTACTCCACCAGGCAGGGGATACATTAGGGGGACTCGGCTGCACACTCTGCAACCTCTGCACTGGGACCCCCAAACTGAACTATACCTCACACAAACATAGTAGGGAATGCACCTAGGGGTCTCCACTGTGCATTCACAGGGGGGAGGGGGTAAGCCAAGCTCAACCGAGAGACTTTAGGATGGGAGGAGGGAACCCGCAGGCAGGCCTGAACATCCCAGGAGGGTACTTTGCGTCCACCCCAAACTGCCCAAAGGGAAGAGGGGGGATTGTACTTACCACTCCATGGTTTGGGCGACACTCCAGACAGGACTTCTCGCCACTGAAGTGGGGGAGCTGTAAGCCAAGGGGACGCTGCGACTCGGACCAGCACCTGGTCGTATGCGACCCTGCGAGACGTTTAACTTGCGGGCCAGCCTCTGTCCGTGAGGCTATGTTGTGGCCGACCTAGCGCATAGCTGCTGTCTGCACGTGCTCGCTTGCTGGGCTTGGGAGACTACTGGATCTAGATTATCCAGCCCGTCGCCCAGCTTGGCAGTTGATTGTAGATCTATCAAGAGAAAAAACATGAATGGAAGGAGAAAAAATTGCTAAGACCAAGAGATCCCAGCAGGGAGCCTAAGTCTTTACTCCTGACTAAACAGATTAAAAACTGAATACCTAGAGGAGAGGGGGGGGGGGGTTATATACCAGCTGATGATGGCCCTTGGGTGTAACCAAGTGTTTTTTGTTCTATCTAGTCCTACTCCTGGAGGAGGCAATATAACCCAGTAGTTGTTATTTGTAGAGCGCTGTGTGCGTCGATGAACGAAAGAGAAACCCTGTTTATTTTCAAGTATCTGGAACTGCTTCCACTCATGTTACTCTTCCCATCTTGTTGCAGGTAGATGAAAGGGAAATCAAACTCCAAGCCATCGTTGATTCCGGGGCATGCAGCTGCTTTTTGGACATTGCTCTTGCAAAAGAGCAGCAGATCCCACTTGCTTTAAAGAAACAGAGATTCAATGTACATTTGGCAGATGGTACTACCCCAAGGTCTGGACCAATCACACAAGAAACGATGGGCGTCCGCAGGGAGGGGCAAGGGGGGGCGAGTGCCCCCCCCCCTGGAATGTCAACTTCCTTCCTTCCATCCAGTCAGAAGTGCACCAGTTTTAATTGTGCCCGCCGCCGTGCAATGCAGCCGATCGCTGCCAAGTGATCCGCAGCCGCGGCTGAGCCGGCTCCCTCCTCTCCTCTCTCTTATTGTCCTCCTCTCCCTTCCGAGTCCGACAGCTGTAGGGGGGCGGGCCGGGCCGAGGATGGAAGTCTGGAGGGCGGAGCTGAGGCCCGCAGAGAAAAGGAGCCTGGACTGGAGGACTTGGAGAGAGAGGCAGCGGCGGGATGAGTGCGACACAGACACACAAGTGAGGCGCCGCGTGAGACTGACAGTGAGTGACTGTGAGAGACCGGTGAGGAAAACAAGTAAGTCACTGTCTCTCAGTCACTCACAGGAGAATTTCAATTGAATGGCATGATGAACAGAGCACTGCACTTCCCCTGCCCTGGCTGTACCTGTACTCCTCCTGCTTCCTCTGGCCTGGTGCATAATATCCCACCAAATTCATCCCATTCCATTCCCTGGGGTTAAAATTGAATAGAGGACTGCCCCTGGCCCTGACTCACAACAATGGGATACATTTGATGGGTTATGTTATGCATCAGGCCAGAGAAAGCAAAAGGAGTACTGCTTATGCACCAGAGGCAGGAGGAGAGACTTTCCTTGTCCGCTCTCAATGCTGCCCCTGCCTCAGCCTACGTTCACATCGGTCCGATTTGACATGTCAAATCGCATGTCAAATTGGAGCCAATTGCCGGCAATGGCATCGGCGGAATCGGTGCGATGCGGACTTTGTGGCGCCATACCGATTCCCAAAAGTAGTTTCTGTACTACTTTTGGCGATTTGGGGGGCAATTTCCATAGACATCTGTGCAGGAACCCGCACAGATGTCTGTGAAATCGCCACTGAAGTCAGACTAAAACACCGGCTTGAAATCGTGCCAGTTCAGCTGATGGTCCCCGGCCACCCGTGATTGTCAAGGAGACTGACAGAACTGCTATCTGCCTATGTAAACAAGGCAGGCGGCTGTTCTGTCAAACAGAAAGGGAAAGATTGTGTGTTCCTAGTAATCAGGAACAGCGATCTCTCTCTTCCTGCAGTCAGTCCACTCCCCCTACAGTAAGCAAGCACTCCCTAGGAGCACACTTAACCCCTTGATCTCCACTGTATTGGTGTCAATGGTCCCCAAAAAGTGTCACTTAGTGTCAGATTTGGCAGCCACAATGTCGCAGTCCCGCAAATAATTGCTGATCACCACCATTACTAATAAAAATAATAAAAAATAAAAAAGTCCAAATTCTTCCGGTCCAGAAGGTGTTAACCACTTCAGCCCCGGAAGGTTTTACCCCCTTAATGACCAGACCATTTTTTTGCAAAACGGCACTGCGTTACTTTAACTGACAACTGCGCGGTCGTGCAACGCTGGACCCAAATACAATTGATGTCCTTTTTTTCCCACAAACTGAGCTTTCTTTTGGTGGTATTTGATCTCCCGTGCGTTTTTTTGATTATGCACTATAAACAAAATAAGAGCGTCAATTTTGAAAAAAAAAACTATATTTTTTACTTTCTGCTATAAAACATTCCCAATAAAAAAATTTAAAAAATCAAATTGTTTTTATCAATTTAGGCCAATTTGTATTCTTCTACATATTTTTGTTAAAAAAAAATCCCAAAAAGCGTATAATAATTGGTTTGCACAAAAGTTATCGCGTTTACAAACTACGGGGTATATTTTTGGACTTTTAAATTTTTTTTTAATTTTTTATTAGTAATGGTGGTTATCAGCGATTTTTATCTGGACTGCGACATTGCGGCAGACAAATCTGACACAGGGTGACACTTTTTGGGGACCAGTGACACCAATACAGTTATCAGTGCTAAATAATATGCACTGTTACTGTATAAATGACACTGGCAGGGAAGGGGTTAACACTCGTGGTGATCAAGGGGTTAAATGTGTGTCCCTAGTGTGTTTTCTTACTGTGTGGGGGATGGGTAGAACACAGGCAGAGAGAGATCGGTAATTCAACTTCACTGAATAGTCAGATCCCTCTCTGCCTGTCTGACAGGAGAGCTGCCTTGTATTGTTTACATACAAGGCGGCTATCCTGTCAGTGTCACTGACGATTGCAGGAGGCCGGCGGCGATCGAGCCGCCTCCTCCCCTGGCCTGCCTCCTGCTGTGTCTAAACATGTGTTTTTTTTTATAATACAGTTGTAATGCCTTTAACGTGTGTATGAATAATGTGGTGCATTCAATAGTGTAAACATAAAAACAGATTAGAAATTGCTAATCAGACAATGGCAGATTGATCCTTCTATTAAGCTTTTGCATCAGGTTTCTCAAACCTTTGCATGCCTGCACTTTATGAGATAATGACTAAGCCCCTCCCCTTCATGACATTGTCAAAAAGAGGCGGAGCATGGGTGACCTTAAAATTATGCCCCCCCCTGAAAAAGGTTCTGCGGATGCCCATGCAAGAAACCCTTCCCATTATGGCTACATTGGACTCAGGCCATTGTGATTTTCTTCGTTATGATTTTTTGAGGTCACCCATGTTCCTGATCATCCTTGGAATTTCTTGGTTGCAAGCCCCCAATCTGCAGATTGACTGGGATAAGGGAGAAATAACTTTTAGTTCACCTTACTGTCATCAACGCTGCCTGGTTCTAGGCCCCACAACTCATCCACTATGCCTGTCAGTCCAAAGAGTATCCAGTCCTAGCCAGATTGTTCCTCCTGAGTACCAAGATTTCTTGGATGTTTTTGAGAAAAAAAGGGGGTTGATAAACTACCTTGAATTGAGAATGCACGGTCTGTATGCAAAAGTGGAAAAATGCGAGTTCAAAAAGCAATTTATCAAATTTTTGCGACTTATCATTTCCACCGACGAAATCGCTATGGACCCCAAAAAAGTCTCCCCTATTCTTGAGTGGCCAGCACCCGCTGACAAGAAAGATGTTCAAAGATTCGTGGGCTTCGCCAATTTTTTACCGCAAATTCATTAAAGCTTCTCCACCATCATCTCCCCTTCTCCGCCATCAGTTACTCAGCTTACCCAGCAACACACATGTTTTACTGGACTCAGGAGGCCAAGTTGGCCTTTGATCAATTAAAATCCTTGTTCACCCCAGCTCCTGTTCTACCCCATACAGACCCTGCTTTGCCTTATGTTCTTGAAGTGGATGCTTCTAAAGCTGCAACAACAGCTATATTGTCACAACGCCAGGGCCCAAAACTTTGCTCTATCATGTGGCTTACTTCTCTCAAAAACTAAAAACATACACTGCCTGGCCAAAAAAATATTGCCACCAAAAAAAAAAAGGTCACACACTCTATAATTTTGTTGGCTTTGATTATGACACGCATTCGCTGTGGCATTGTTTCGATAAGCTTCTGCAATGTCACAAGATTTATTTCCGTCCAGTGTTGCGTTCATTTTTCACCAAGATCTTTTATTGAGAATGGGAGAGTCGGACCACTGCGCAAAGATTTCTCCAGCACATCCCAAAGATTCTCAATGGGGTTAAGTTCTGGACTTTGTGGTGGCTTATCCATGTGTGAAAATGATGTCTCATGCTCCCTGAACCACTCTTTCACAATTTGAGCCCGATGAATGCTGGCTTTGTCATCTTGGACAATGCCCGTGCCATCAGGGAAGAAAAAAATCTATTGATGGAATAACCTGGTCATTCAGTATATTCAGGTAGTCAGCTGAACTGATTCTTTGGGCACATGCAGTAACTATCCAATAGGATAGTTAGGGCATGCTTAGTTTAGTTAGTTGCTTAATTAGTGGAGACTTTTTTTTTGGCCAGGCAGTGTATAACATATTGTCCTGGGTCCAAAAATGGAAAGCCAGATGCCTTGTCCCATATGTTTCCCAGAGACTCCCAAATCTGTGTCTACAAGTACAATTTTATCATCTCAAAATGCTTTGTTAATTCAGCCTGACTTGATGAAGTTCATTGAACAAGCTTCTTCTCAGTATACTAATCATGCAGTTGGTTCATTGAGAAAAGAAGGAAAAGTATGGTGACATGACGACAAGGTCTTCGTGCCCCCGGAAGTAAGGATACAAGTTCTTAAAACCTTTCACTACCACCAATAGCAGGGCAGTTTGGAGCTTACAAGAATGTTGATTTATTCCAGCGGTCCTTCTGGTGACCTAATCTGACTCAGGACTGTAGAAATTATGTGAAATCCTGCACAACCTGTCTCCCCAGTAAGGGTGACAAAGCCAAAGCATAGGGTCTATTGAGACCATTACCTATTCCAAGTCACCCTGGTGAAATGATCGCAATAGATTTTATTGTAGACTTACCTCCTTCTGAAGGGTTTACCAACATCCTGGTTGTGGTAGATCGACTATACAAGATGGCCTATTTCCTGCCAATGCTGGGCATACCCTCAGCTGCAGAAACTGCAGGCATCTGCATCAGGGAGATAGTGAGATTGCATAGATTACCCAGTAGCATGGTTTCTGCCAGAGGAGTACAATTTACCTCTAGATTCTGGAAGTCGCTGTGCAAGGCTTTGAAAGTGGAAATCGGATTGTCCTCTACTTATCACCCTCAAAGCATGGCCAAACCGAACGAACCAATCAAACATTGGAACAGTATCTTCGATGCTTCTCTGCTTTCTCTCAAGATGACTGGGCTTCACTTCTCCCGCTGGCTGAATTTGCATATAACAGCTCAGTCCATTCAGCCAATGAACAATCCCCATTCTGGGCCATCTATGGGTTCCACCCTTCCTTTTTGCCAGATGTTATCCCTGAATCAGCAGTACCCGCAGTCCATGACAGACTGACTTTATTTCAAGCTAACTGCTGGGTACTCCAGAAGACAATACAAAAGGCACCGGGGGATTACAAGAAACATTTTAATACAAAGAGGAAACCCAGCTCTAAAAGTTGGGTATAATATATGGTTGTCCACTCTTAACTTGAAACTTGCCTGTCCATCTCAGAAGCTGGGGCCAAGATAAATCGGTCCATTTTTAGTTAAAAGGGAAATAACCCTGTGGCTTATGAACTTTTTCTTCCTGACTCATACAGGGTCCACCCTGTTTTCCACTATTCTTTAATCCAACCAGTTGGTCCAGATCCATTCCCTGGAAGAGATGACCCGCCTCCTCCACCAGTATTGGTTGGGGAAGAGATGGAGTTGAAGGTGGAATCAATTCTAGATTGCAGAAAACAGGGAGGACAAGTCCAGTACCTGTTTAAATAGAAAGGGTACGCTCCTGCAGAAAATTCCTGGGAACCTGAGAAAAATGTACATATTCTTAAACTGCGCTGGGAATTCTTTGCCAAGAATCTAAGAAAAATGGCTTGATTGGGAATCTGGAGGCTCCCTGTCGGGAGGGGGGGGGGGGGGCACTGTCAGGGTGCTATTCAGAATAAAAATCAGCAGGTGCTGAAAAGGAGTTAAAAGAATTAAGATGTGCAAGTGCTGAAGAAAAGGCCTGGCATAGTTGTCAATACTTTACATGGTTGTGCTTGTTTGCAAAGAAATGCACGCATGCGCACGAATGTTCGCACTGGTGCACGGTCATGCACACCTGCTGCCAGAACTGGTGCCAAATGCCTTATATATATGCCTTATATAAGGTCAGTGGCTGCACTTAGACATTACTGGATGATCTTCAGCTAACAGTACTCCATGCTCCTCTGTTTCTTGTATTCTTGGACTACCCGTTCCCGACCCAGCTTTCCTCTGGACATCTCTGAGTTCCCCTTTACACCAAAGTCTGCAGCATTCCCCCTTACATCGTGGTCTGCAGGGTTCCATTTACATCAGAGTTCCCCTTACATTGTAAGGGGGAATCCTTCAGACTCTGATGTAAGGGGTTATATTTACCTGACCTTCATGGAAATGGAGAAATCTGTCTCTTTTAAGTTTCTTATAACGTAAACACATTGCTTATAGCACTAGCTATATGTTTTTAGGTTAAATATCGATATATATGCACCTAAAACTTCCATTTTATGTACTTTTTTGAAATGTCAGCAAGAAATATGGCTGTCTATAAATGTCATGATTTTTTTCAGTAAAAAAATTGGTGCTGCTTGTAAATTTCAGTAAATTTCCCTTTGGGGGTGGGGGTTGGCAACACTGGTGGTGGGCCTCTGGAGAAGGAGCCTAATCTTGTCATGGAGAGAAGTCAAAGCCCTGGGT
Source organism: Pelophylax lessonae (assembly GCF_965119305.1). Classification (NCBI taxonomy): domain Eukaryota; kingdom Metazoa; phylum Chordata; class Amphibia; order Anura; family Ranidae; genus Pelophylax; species Pelophylax lessonae. Next base: position 255,139,834 of record NC_138771.1, on the reverse strand, counting down.
ACAGTCCAAGCATAGGGTCCAAGGGGCTCCTTAGGGGCACAGGGCTTGATTTGCAGACTAACACAGATACTCTAAAGCACTTTGTGGTGGCAGCACATACTTTTGTTCAGTTTCAGGTCAGTCACTGGATCCCTGGGTACAGCCTAAGCCTGGGATTTAAGATGCTCCTTGGGAACACATATCTTTTTGAAGACTGGTGCAGGCATTTCTAGTACTTGTGTTTGTTTTCAGATTGATCCTTGTGTTCCTTTGGATCCCAGGTTGTTCACAGAATCTTGACTTTTCTCCCAGCTACTATTGAGTCCTTACCTCTTCTTGCGCTGAGTAGTGTCCCTGTAATTTTTCTGCAAATGCCAGAGCCTTTTCTGCTGAGTCTTTTTCCCGGAACACCTCTTATTGATTGTAGATGCATGCGGCCACTTTGACACCAGTTGTTGCAAGAGTTGCCTGCAGTTTACATTTTGAGATTCTTGGAGGCATCCACAGCCCTCTTCGAGAACCCTTTTGATCTTGACATAATGACACCACACATGTTAATAATAATGAGAACACAAGAGTCTAGATATCTGGGGTTTAACCCATTTTTGACCACCTGACACATATAAGGGTGGGCTTTAACACTCACACGCCGCCCATTTGTGTCGCTGGGCGGCTGTTGTTTATGTGCTGAGAATGTGTCACTGCACTCTCTCAGCACAAAGAATGAGCAGGCATCTCTTGGTCTGGGCTACAGATCATTAGCCGGCTTGACCAGCTTCAGATTTGGGATCCTGTGACCACTGATAGTGTTTATATTATCACCGATCCTTCCTAACCCCCAGGCATTCTAAACTATTTAAAGGTTCACTGGGGCAGGCAGGAAGGGGTTAAATAAGACAGATTCCACATGCATGCTCCCTGTTCATTTAGATTTTAAGAATGAATACGCCATGCCAATTTTCTGTGTTGACCCACAGTTTGTTCAGTGTGCCGCTCAGGCTCAATCACTATAGAGAGTAGTGTGGGTGATGCTGCATTCACTGCTGATGGAGCTTGTTCCAGCTCCTGTAGTCACTGCAAGGAAGAGAGGAGAGGTCCCTAGTGGCGCACATCCACAGAGTCCTATGGTGATATGAGAGAGACAACCTTAGCCTAGGCTCCTGTCAGGCCACACCCCCAATGCATTTCTCTCTGCCCCTGGAGCTTTGTCATTGGGATGACTAGTCCCCATGACTAAGCTCTGGGAGGCAGAGCGAAATGCGTTGGGGCATGGCCTGGTGGGAGCTTAGGCTGAGGTTGTCTCTCTCATACCACCATAGGGCTTTGTGGATTTGCGGCACTAGGGATCTTTCCTGTCTCCCTTCCAATTTTCTGTGTTCTTTGTTCAAGTACTGAATATCATCTTTATCGGTAGAAACTGCTTCAATGAAGATCTAATTTTTGCAAGTTTAGGGCTAGGTTCATATCTATGCGGGTGTGGGCTTGGGTGTAAGTTGCATGTATTCCTGTACCGCAGTAAAAACACGCTGCTGTTTAGCAGATGCTTGGGGGTGCTATTAACTTTTCATGGCACCCCCACGCATTAAAAAGCATGGTGCTTTTTTTAACATGCACGAAAAGTCACAGCACCATGCAGTTTCCGTGTGACTGTGATTTTAGAAAAGCTGCAGGGACCATTTCCCGTAGGTACAGCAGCCCATTTAAATGAATCTCGGCCGCTGGGAAACACCATAGATGTGAACCTAAACAAGGTCAACAATTTACATGGGGTGTAATTGACATGACTGTTTACCAATTCCAAGAGCCTAATGTCGACTTGGGGAGATATTGATGTAATAAGCATTAGGCTTATTATCCAAAAGGATCCACAGGAACACAGGTATGATTTGAAGATTAACACAGGTACTGAACTAAGGTGAATAAAGTATAGGGTAAAAAAAACAAACACACATACTTACCTCCATGCTGTTCCCTGCCAGCTCTAGGCTGAGAACTGAGCGATAAAATGACCATGATTGCTCAGTTCTCAGTCCTCTCGAAGCTGAGAGAGGTGACTGTTAGTCACTGCTCCCCCCCTGTCCCTCAATTGCTCACTGGAGCTCTGTGAGAGGGCGGGCACAGCTGGCTTCTGCTCTCATTCTCATTCTGAGAGCCAGATGTCAATTAGGCAGCTCGGTAGAAACCCAAAAATATGGTTGGGAATCCTGCTAGAGTCTGGATCGATTCTCTGACATCAGCTGACATCAGGCTTGAGCCCGCCATAAGCTGACTTTGGGACACAGGACAAGTTAACTCCTGTGACCCAAAAGAGAAGTATGACCAAAAAAACATACTTCTCTTTGTAGGCACCACACACTGAGGTCAGGTTCACTTTAATAAATGAAAAATTCACTCCACCTCCACATCTGAGAATCTATTATGCTCACTGGACCTTGGGTGGAGCTTGAGGACAAGGAATGAAGGCAGTTGGTGTTTATGTGGAGTTAGTAGAATAAAAGTGTTTGAAATCTTGTAGACTTGATTACAGGCCAGTCCTGCTGCACATCGGGAAAGAAAATGATAGGAAATTGTTCCAGAGGGCACAACTGTAACAAATACTTTTTGTTCAGTAAGATGTTAGAAGCTCCTATTGCTGTATGTGTCTTTCTGACCTAGTGACAACCGCTTTACTGATTCTTCTGTCCTTCTGCCATAGGAGCTAATGGGCTAGATGGACAACAAAAAAACATAAAACTTCCCAAATCAATCCAAAACTGTGTCTGTGTAAAGAGATTTCCAGGATTCCCAGTAGGACACAGCACTAAAAGTGTTTACAGTATATTCTATTTTACTTTTTTTAAGGTTTGTGTGAAATGCTAGGAGAAGCAGCTTCACGTTTGTCTCTGCATTTAATCCAGCAGATAAAAATTTCATTTACCCTCATTTCTACTAGTGAATCAGAGTATCATCAAAAATTACATGGAGACACAACAAACCCATTTCACTGATTACCAGATGCTTTACCACAGGAACAGTTTCAGAACAAATGATTTCTTTGTTGTGTTCTGTAATACCCACATGCCCTATCTACTACTAATCTATAATTAATTATTTTTTATAGCTTCTCATGTTAAAATAAAAGTAAATACCGGTATATATAGGCAAACTTTATATCTTGATTCAAATGATGCCAATAGTTAAATGTAGTACATAAAGGTAATACTGTACTCATTTTAATAATCGAAAAGATCGAAAATGCAGATTCGTCAAAAAAGTAAGAACACCCCTACATTTAAAATCACATCAAATTCATGAAATTAGAATCCAGTGTTCCAGATTAAAGGGCCTTTAACCACTTAGGGACCGGAAGATTTTGCTGCTTAATGACCAGGCCCTATTTTGCGATTCGGCACTCTGTTACTTTAACGGACAATTGCGCGGTCGTGCGATGCTGTACCCAAATAAAATTGACGTCCTTTTTTTCTCACAAATAGAGCTTTATTTTGGTGGTATTTGATCCCCTGTGCGATTTTTATTTTTTGCGCTATAAACAAGAAAAGAGCGACAATTTTGAAAAAAAAAAAAAAATATTTTTCACATTATACTCTATAACATTCCCAAAAAAATGTAAAAATCTAATTTTTTTAACATTTTAGGCCAATTTGTTTTCTGCTACATATTTTTGGTAAAAAAAATCACAATAATGGTTTGCGCAAAAGTTATTGTGTCTACTAACTACGGGAAAGATTTATGTCGTTTTTATTGTTTTTTTTTGTTTTTTTTTTCACTAGTAATGACGGCGATCTGTGATTTTTTGTGGGACTGCGACATTGTGGCGGACAGATCGGACCCCTAACTGACATTTTTGACACTTTTGGGGGTACCAGTGACATACTACAGTAATCAGTGCTAAAAATATGCACTGTTACTGTAATAATGCCATTGGCAGGGAAGGGGTTAATACTATTAGTGGTCAAGGGGTTAAATGTAAGCCTAGGGGAGTGATTCTAACTGTGGGGGGTTGGGCTTGGTAGATCATCACAGAGACATGTGATCCTATATAGCAGGAGCCTCTGTGATCACTTCAGGGAGAATGACGGAGGGCTGTTTTTCACTCCCAAAAAGAAAGGTGAGATAAAACCCTCATATTGATTTGCAGTAGGATCTGAATCATGCACTGCCTCCTTCCCATACCCATGGGCCAATCGCTCCAACCTGCCAGCAACCTCATTCCACTTCTTTATTGAGACCCTCCCGCAATTTGCAATCCCCACACTGTCCTATGACAGGCTCACTGGTGTGCGTACCTCTTCCTTTTGCATTCTTGGCATTTCCCATAGCACACAAGAATAGGGCTCTAACCAAAAGACACAACTCATTTGGAAATAGTTTTACAGGTGCATTCACTAATTAATTTTCACCAGCAGATAAATATATCTCAGCAGCAGTCAAAAAAGGTCTGTTAAACACAAACCTACTATCAGCTTTTTTTTTAAGGCACAACAATCCCAATCTGTGTACCATATACTCTTTAGCAAGATCTACATGGAAGGAGATCCAGGGATATACACCAGGTTCAGAGTCATCTCTGCAGAAATCAAACACTGTGAAGTCAGAGCAGACACACACAAGGAAGTTGGGAGACAAATAGCTGTGGAGAACCAGATCACCCTCAAAGCAGGCCGAGTGGAATCAGAGAGTCATAAAGCCTGGAAGCCATAATAAACATAGGAGCAGCAAAGTGGGTGCACGCTGAGAGTGGAGGAGTCACAGGGAGATAGAATATACCACGTCACCTCCCACTCACTACGTGACCAGGGCAATCCCCAACATGTTTTAAAACCACAGTCATGTCATGCTTTATTCATAGCTCCCAACTGTCCCTGATTTCAAGGGACTGTCCCTGACTTGAAACAAAGTCCCTCTTACCTCCTCAATTGTCCCTCATTTTGGTTTTATCTAGGAACTAAAGGATGCCACATCGTTTGATGTAAATGAAAATTATCAACCTACAGAGGGCTGAACTCAAAGACACCCCAAAAATCAAAGTGAAAAAAATGATGCAGCAGGCTAGTCTATTTTGCTGAAATTTTATTGCAGCAACTCAAAATGGTACTCAATAATTTGTATATCCCCCATGTGCATGTATGCATGCCTGACAATGTCGGGGCATGCTTCTAATGAGATGACGGATGGTGTCCTGGGGTATTTCCCCCCAGATCTGGACCAGGGCATCACTGGGCTCATGAACAGACTGAGGTGCAACCTGGCGGCATCGGATGGACCGAAACATAATTACCTAGAGGTGTTCTATTGGATTTAGGTCAGGCAAGCGTTGGGGCCATTCAATGGTATCAGTTACTTCATCCTCCAGGAACTGGCTGCATACTTTCACCACATGAGGCCGGCCATTGTCGTGCACCAGGAGGAACCCAGGTTCATTGCACCAGCCTAGGGTCTGACAATGGGTCCAAGGATTTCATCCCGATTCCTAATGGCAGTCAGGGTGCCATTGTCTAGCCTGTAGGGGTCTGCGCGTCCCTCCATGGGTATGCCTCTATAGACCATCACTGACTCACCACTAAAATGGTCATGCTAAACAATGTTAGAAGCAGCATAGCATTCTCAACGGCTTCTCCAGACCCTTTCATGTCTGTCACATGTGCTCAGGGTGAACCTGCTCTCATCTGTGAAAAGCACAGCCAGTGGTGGATCTGCCAATTCTGGTGTTCAGTGGCAAAGGTCAATTGAGCTCCACAGTGGCAGGCAGTGAGCACAGGGCCCACTAGAGGACATTGGGCCCTCAAGCCACCCTTATGAAGTCTGTTTCTGATTGTTTGGTAAGAGACATTCACACCAGTGGCCTGCTGGAGGACATTTTTTTAGGGCTCTGGAAGTGCTCATTCCGGTCCTCCTTGCACAAAGGAGCAGATACCTGTCCTGCTGATGGGTTAAGGACCTTCTACGACCCTGTCCAGCTCTCCTAGAGTAACTGTCTGTCTCCTGGTATCTCCTTCATGCTCTTGAGACTGTGCTGGGAGACACAGCAAATCTTCTGGCAATGGCACGTATTGATGTGCCATCCTGGAGGAGTTGGACTGCCTGTGAAACCTCTATGGGGTCCAGGTAATTATCACCTCATGCTACTAGTAGTGACACTGACCCTAGCCAAATGCAAAACTAGTGAAAACCAGTCAGAAAAGATGAGTAGAGAAGAAAAATGTCAGTGGCCTCCCCCTGTAAAACCATTTCTGTTTTGGAGGTCATCTCATTGTTGCTCATCTAGTGCACCTGTTAATTTCATTAACACCAAAGCAGCTGAAATTGATTAACAACCCCCTCTGCTACCTAACTGACCAGATCAATATCCCAGGAGTGTACTTGACTTGATGCTATACTGTACTCTGATAAAAAAAAGTGTTCCTTTAATGTTTTTTTAAAGTGTATATAGCTGTATATAAAATGCACTATTTATCTTTCAAAAAATGTCTCCCAGTCCTAAACCTTTCGTCCCATTTCTAAATAGCTGCATTTGTAAATTTCAAAAGCCAAAATAAAGGAATAGTAGAAAAAAAAAACACTTGTGGGTTTAACTAATCATATTTTTGGTGTTGTGCTCCTTTGGGGGGGGGGGGGGGGCTTTTCCTACATACATTTGCTAATAGGTATCCCTTTCTCCCATTTCAAAAAATTGGGAGTTATGCTTTAACCACTTCAGCTGCGGAAAGTTTACCCCCCTTCATGATCAGGCCATTTTTTTGCGATATGGCAATGAATTACTTTAACTGACAATTGTGCAGTCGTGCAATGCTGTCCTTTTTTTCCACACAAATAGAGCTTTCTTTTGGTGGTATGTGATCACTTCTGTGGCTTTTATTTTTTGCGCTATAAACAAAAAAACAGCGCTGATTGGTTGGTGCTGCAGCCAATCACAGCACAGCCGTGGTGTCAGGGGTGCTCTCTACCCCAGCACGCGGATCACGTACTAGGTACGTGATCTGGCTCAGAGCGGCTGCCCTGCCGCAGTATATCTACGGTGGGCAGTCCGCTAGCGGTTAAAGTATAACTAAAAGCAAAACTTTTTTATTTTAGTTTTGCATGGAGCGGAGAGAGATCAGAACACCTATGAGTTTTTACTGCTGTCTGTGCAGATTCACCCTCTCTATTTGTCCTGTTTACCATTATCATTGAAAGTGAAAGTAAAAGAAATCCCACATTTTTGGTTGTCCCCAAAAAAGTAATAAAGAAGAAATCTTACAAGGACAATAGTTCTGGTAGATTTCCTGTTCTTTACCTGCCAGAGCTGCCCTGAATTTTAACAATAACCGTGAAGTCTGATCTGCAAACAGCCTCCGGTCATCTGGCTGTTTTGCGTCTGGTGAACACCCCTTTGGCACTAGCGCCCAACACCCCTCTCCTTATAAACAGACCTGAGCTGGCGGCCATTTCACATTCTGCTTTTTGTCAGTGTAGGGAGAGGTTGGCTGTGTGCAGCAGGGACAGACTGTCAGTGACACAAATCGCTCTGTTAAGGTCCACAAAAGTCCTTTTAAGGGCTAGTATTTGGTATAGGTGTACTGTACAGTCTCTTTTGTCAGTGTAGGGAGAGGTTTGCTGTGTGCACGAGGGACAGATCGTCAGTGACACAAATCGCTCTGTTAAGGTCCACAAAAGTCCTTTTAAGGGCTGGTATTTGGTATAGGTGTACTGTCTCATTTTTTGTCAGTGTAGGGAGAGGTCTGCTGTGTGCCCCGGGGACAGATCGTCAGTGACACAAATCGCTCTGTTAAGGTCCACAAAAGTAATTTTAAGGACTGGTATTTGTTATAGGTGTGCAGTGCACTATATAGGGGTGTAATCTACTTATAATATTCTTTGTAATATAGAAAGCATATTATAGTGGATTTGTATTGTGCACTGTGCAGCATTGTAACTGGTGTGTTGAGGGTTTCTGCAGCAATACTACAAACAGTGACAAAAGCACTTTAAAAGTGTTATAACTGGTGTGATAGACCAGTGGCACCCCATTACCACATATTGAAGCGGGGTGTTATCAGAGTATACTTTTATAAGTGTATTTGTGTCCTGCAACAATATTGCATCTTTTGCTTTGTTAACTCTGCTACACACAGTGCCAAACGTACTGGCCAATTTTTTGTACAACTGGTGTGATAGACCAGTGGCCCCCCCAATACCACATATTGAAGTGGGGTGTTATCTGAGTATACTTTTATAAGTGTATTTGTGTCCTGCAACAATATTGCCTCTTTTGCTACGTTAACTCTGCTACACACAGTGCCAAACTTACTGGCCAATTTTTTGTACAACTGGTGTGTTAGACCAGTGGCCCCCCAATACCACATTTGAAGTGGGGTGTTATCTGAGTATACTTGTCTAAGTGTATTTGTGTTCTGCAACAATATTTCCTCTTTTGCTGCGTTAAATCTGCTACACACAGTGCCAAACTCACTGGCCAATTTTTTGTACAACTGGTGTGTTAGACCGGTGGCCCCCCAATACCACATATTGAAGTGGGGTGTTATTTAACAGTATACTTTTATAAGAGTGTGTTTTAGTCCTGCAAAAATTTGGCCTCTTTTGCTGTGTTAACTGTGCTACACACAGTGAAAACAGTTACTGGCCAATTATTGTAGAACCGGTGTGATAAGCCAGTGGCCCCCCAATACCACAGATTGAAGTGGGGTGTTATATACCTTGTTCCACATATACTGTGCTTCTCTAAAGACTTTTGTCACAGAGTAATTTAAAAAATGACAGGCAGAGGAAGAGGCAGGGCCTTACGCAGGGGTGGTAGGGGTAGGGCAGGAGCAGTAGGCCAGAGCCAAAGTGTGAAGTTTCAGAAGGTGCGTTAGATTACGTCAAAGGACGCACCAGACTTGGTTGAGTGGCTCCCTCAGCCTTCCTCTTCTGCACCCTCCTCATCCTCTCTATGTGCACCCTCTTCACTCTCTGCTGTGTGCACCCCCAAAGACACCAACACCACCACCACCATATACCCTCCGCTTGAGTCACTGGAATTATTTTCCGATCCATCACAAGACATTTACAATGCGCAGCCATTGTTGGCATTGGATCAGGAAGAGGAGGTAGCAACAGCCGCCACTCAGCAGTCTGACGACAGTACCCAGATCAGCCCAAGGAAGTTGGTCCCCGCTGTTGCTGCCTACTCCGAGATCTCGAATGTTAGTGGTGGGGAAGGTGACATGGATGATGACGTGTCAATGGACGTCCCATGGGTGGCCACAAGAGAGGAAGAGGAGGGGAGTTCAGAGGGAGAGACGGACCAGAAGATAGGGAGGAGAAGCAGGTGTAACTTGCATTGCACAGGAGGGACAAAGCAGACTGCAAATGTATCAGGAGCGAGCCATCAACCATGTACAGTCACATCTGGCGCTCCCAGGACGCCGCCACAAGGCTCTGCAGTGTGGGCTTTTTTTAATGTGTCCGCTGCTGACAACAGTGTTGCCATCTGCAGCCTTTGCAGTCAATGCATAAGTCGCGGTAAGCCCAACACTCACCTAGGGACGACCGCCTTAAGAAGGCACCTGAACTCCCATCACCGGGCCCAGTGGGAGCAACGCCATCAGAACCCACAAAGCCACACTCCAGGCTCTCACATCCAGCCTCTTCTCCTTCTCCTCTCTCCTCACAATTGTCCTCCACTCCACCTTCCATCATGCCGTCCTCACGTTGTTCTGGAAAAAGGCAGGCTTCTGTGGCCCAAATGTTGGAACGTAAAAAAATGATGAGGCCGGATAACCCTCTTGCCCATCGTTTGACTGCTGGCTTGTCGGAACTGATAGCCTGCCAACCACTGCCATATCAACTGGTGGACTCAGAGGCCTTTCGGAAATTTGTGGCCATTGGAACACCACAATGAAAGGTCCCAGGCAGGAAATATTTCTTGCAAAAGGGCATTCCAGAACTGTATAGCCATGTTCAGCGGCAAGTGAATGTATCTCTGGCACACAGTGTCAGTGCCAAGATACTTCTGACCACAGACACATGGTCTAGCATACACGGTCAGGGAAGGTATATCACTTTAACTGCCCACTGGGTGAACGTTCTGTCGGCCGTCAACCATGTAAACCGTGGCACCCATGTAGATTTGGTTTTACCACTACGGATTGCATGCAGGCCTGCCTCTTCTTCTCCTCTTCCTACTCCATCCTCCCTCTCCTCCTCGGCTGATTCCTCCTTTTCCGCTGCTACCGTCTCTTCCGCCGCACCGCCCAAGATCCCCAGAACCAATTCCACATGCCAGGTGAGACGTTGCCAAGCTGTGCTGCATCTGTTGTGCTTGGAAGCCAAGAGCCACACTGGTCCTGCACTCCTTTCAGCTTTGCATTCACACACAGATCAGTAGCTGACACCGCACAATTTGACAGTTGGTAAAGTGGTGTGCGACAACGGTGCCAATCTGCTGAGCGAGCTGAAACAGGGCAAAACAACACACGTGCCATGCATGGCACACATCCTGAACTTGGTCATGCAGCGATTCGTTGCCAAATACCCTGGGGTCCAGGACGTCTTGCGGCAGGCCAGGAAAATCTCGGGCCATTTCAGAAGATCTTACACAGCCATGGCTTGCCTTGCTGACATTCAGCGGTGACACAACCTGCCCATCAGGCGTCTTATTTGTGACTGCCCGACACGATAGAACTCAACGTTGCATATGCTTGATAGGCTGCTCCAGCAGAAACGTGCAGTTAACGACTACCTGTACAAACTCTGCGGCAGGACAGGTTCTGGGGAGCTTGGGTTTTTTTCACCTCGCCAGTGGCTGCTCATGCGGGATGCATGCAGACTTCTGCGGCCATTTGATGAGATCACCAAGCTGGTCAGTCACGGCCAGGGCACCATCAGTGACATCGTAACTTACGCCTTCTTTCTGGAGCATGCATTGCGTCGTGTCATTGATCAAGCCGTCGAGGAGCAGGAGCAGGAGCAGGAAGATGAGGAAGTGGCAATGTTGGATGAATTCCCAGGGGGTGCTACTCCATCTGAGGTAAGTCAACAACGGGAGTCTGAAGAGGAATCAGAGGAGGATGGTGCCGGGGCAGATGAGGAGGAGCAAGAAGAGCATGCTTTAAACCTGTCTGGGATCCCTGGTGTTGTCCATGGATGGGGGTAGGAGAACGAGGACGAGATTATCCTGGATGATGAGCTGGAGCCAGGCCACTACATTGCATCCAGTTTAGTGTGAATAGGGGCCTTCATGCTCCAGTGTTTTAAGGGGGACCCACGTATAAATGCATAAAGGGCAAGGACCAGTACTGGGTGGCAACGTACTTAGACCCCCGGTACAAACAAAAAATGGCGGAAATGTTACCACCATCACAGAGGGCAGTCAGAATGCAGCACTTCCAGGCCTTGCTGCGAGAAATGCTGCATTCTGCTTTTGCGTGCACTGGCAGAGGAATTTCCAGTCACAGAGAGACAATTGCGGGTAGCAATCCAACAGCGCCTGCAAGAAGAGGGGGGTTTGAAGATGTGTTGGTCACTTCAAATATGAGATTCTTCTTTCAGCCGACCCATCGACAGCTGTACTCCGGATCCAGCATCAGGGAACGCTTAGACCAACAGGTGTCCGATTACATCTGGTTAACGGCTGATGTGGATGCTCTGAGGAGTGATGAACCCCTGGACAACTGGGTGGGCAGGCTTGACTTCTGGCCAGAGCTTGCACAATTTTCAATGGAACAGTTGGCTTGCCCCCCGTCCAGTGTCCTGTCCGAAAGGACGTTCAGCGCAGCAGGGGGGATCGTGACCGATAAGCGCACTCGCCTAGCTCATGACAGTGTTGACTACCTCACATTTATAAAAATTAATGAGGCATGGATCTCTGAGGAATTCAACACATGTGACCAGTAGACCATGTTTCATTTAAATTCCTCATGACATGCCATGACAGGCCACAAATATCCGCCAGACCGCCATCCACCCACAACAATTCATGGTCCTTGTCTTTGGTAAATACAGCGGCAGAAAAGGCATTTCATGTCCATAAAATGCCTAATTTTTGGCGCATTTTATGGCCGACACTTACTTATTTATCCTGTCAATGCCTAATGCACCTCCAGCCACAGAATACAACATTCTTAGCTGTCAGGTAAACCCATGTGGGCTAATTTTTGGGGCCTTTTATGGCCGACACTTACTTATTTATCCTGTGAATGCCTAATGTACCTTCAGCCACAGAATACAACGTTCTTAGCTGTCAGGTAAACCCATGTGGGCTAATTTTTGGGGCCTATACCGGCCGACACTTACTTATTTATCCCGTGAATGCCTAATGTACCTTCAGAGAAGAATACAACGTTCTTAGCTGTCAGGTAAACGCATGTGGGCTAATTTTTGGGGCCTATACTGGCCGACACTTACTTCTGTATCCTGTGAATGCCTAATGTACCTCCAGCCACAGAATACAACGTTCTTAGCTGTCAGGTAAACCCATGTGGGCTAATTTTTGGGGCCTATACTGGCCGACACTTACTTCTGTATCCTGTGAATGCCTAATGTACCTTCAGCCACAGACACAACGTTCTTAGCTGTCAGGTAAACCCATTTGGGCTAATTTTTGGGGCCTTTTATGGCCGACACTTACTTCTGTATCTTGTGAATGCCTAATGTACCTCCAGCCACAGACACAACGTTCTTAGCTGTCAGGTAAACCCATTTGGGCTAATTTTTGGGGCCTTTTATGGCCGACACTTACTTCTGTATCTTGTGAATGCCTAATGTACCTCCAGCCACAGAATACAACGTTCTTAGCTGTCAGGAAAACCCATGTGGGCTAATTTTTGGGGCCTGGAATGGCCTACACTTACTTCTGTATCCTGTGAATGCCTAATGTACCTCCAGCCACAGAATACAACATTCTTAGCTGTCAGGTAAACCCATGTGGGTTAATTTTTGGGGCCTGGCATGGCCGACACTTACTTATTTATCCTGTGAATGCCTAATGTACCTTCAGCCACAGAATACAACGTTCTTAGCTGTCAGGTAAACCCATGTGGGCTAATTTTTGGGGCCTATACCGGCCGACACTTACTTATTTATCCTGTGAATGTCTAATGTACCTTCAACCACAGAATACAACGTTCTTAGCTGTCAGGTAAATGCATGTGGGCTAATTTTTGGGGCCTGGAATGGCCGACACTTACTTCTTTATCCTGTGAATGCCTAATTTTTCAGACTGGAATTAAAAATCAATGGGTCTGTAAATGTTCCGCCAAATTGTGGAATGGATACGGACCCATTTTACAGATGTGTGAATGGACCCTTCATGTATTTGACATGTATTTACCGGCTGCTGTCAGTTGTGCCTGATTTAGGAAAAAAAAAACTTTTTTTTTTTGCTGTAAAGAAAAAATTATAATTTTTAGGGCAACTTTTCCAATTGCAATACTTCTGTTATGACATTGTCCATGTGGTGGGACTATTTGTGTACAGCTAGTAAGTATTTTGTGGCTGCAAATATGACCTAAAGGTTTTTAAAGTTCGCCTCCCATTAAAGTCAATGGGGCCCGCCACGAACTTGCGATTCGCAGACATTTGAGAAAGTTTGCGGCTAACGCTCGTGAACCGCCCCCCGGCCGATGTTCGTCCATCACTACTAGGCACATATATCTGTAGTGTTTTTCTATCTCTCTCCAAAGCCCTGAGTCCCGTGTGTTTCTCCTGCTCCATTCTTCTGTTATCAGCATGATAACTCTGACAAATTCTCTGACAACTGAGATAAAACCAGGCTAAAATTTGTGTCGGGGTGGGTGCTATAAATAGATTAGCAGAGAGCTTGTCTATTCACAGCACATTCCTTTCTTCCTTTGCCTATGCAGAGTGGGGGAGTGTGCCTTTCCTCCAATCAGCTGTCTCACAGTGTCTGCCAAGACGACACTCCCAGTGCTGAACAGGAAGAGAAAAATTCTAACACGATGTGCACTTTCTAAAGAATATAGCAAGCTGAAGACAGCAGATATACAGTATCTCACAAAAGTGAGTACACCCCTTACCTAAGAAATTACACTGCTACAATGCAAAGTAGTGAGTGTAGAGCTTGTATAACAGTGTAAATTTGCTGTCCCCTCAAAATAACAACACACAGCCATTTACCTCCCTGGCCGTCTGATTATGTCAGAATTTTTGTGCTAAAGTGGTACATTGTTTTGCATGGAAATATGTTGTTTTATATTTTAGGCCTGTAATTCTTAGTAATAACTCACTTAAATCTATCCAAACTAGAGTCTAGTAGACATCCCGGGTATGATAAAGTTTGAAACACGAAATCATAAATTATAATATAATAATAAATTTAATCAAATTCTTCAATGTTTTCGAAGTGGAGATATTTCATTTTGAGGAAGAATCTGTACTCTGACATGACCGTGCCAAATAATGGAATGACAAGTAATGTAATGGTTGTCCAATACCACTTTTGCAATGGTTTCCCCACCACTCCCTGAAGAATTATTAGGCCCAGAAATTTCCCAATGTCATCTTTGGTCACTGGTTCCCACTTTCTGCATTTTGAAAACTTCTCATGCGTAGCGCATTGTTGCTCTTTGTACAGGTTGGTCTCAGTAACTATTTTTTCAATAACCTCATCAGACAGAAATAATTGTAGGTGAGCCAAGGGGTTATCATGGTCAACTTCAACTTTCATACCAGGTGCTCCAGTAAATTGGAATCTTGGGGGCGCTGCCTGATCCATACCACAGTCAATAGAGCTCCAAGTTCGCACATCATTGAGCTCAGTCGCAGAATCGTCGCTGTCGTCACTTTTAGTACCTGATGATTAATTTTTCCACAAATCGCTGTCGCTCAGTTCTTCAAATAATTACAGTTCACTGTTGCTGTTTTCTAACTTGTCCAAAAGCGCTTTTGAGCTAAAAGAACGCTTTTTTGACGCCATGGATGTTCTCAATTTTCCAGGCACAAAGAACCACAAAAAGTACAGGCAGGGCACTGGAAAAGTCACTAGGGGAAAACCTGTGGTGAAGTGGCATGATACAAAGTTGTAATCCTAACAGATTACACTGTATCATGTCATTTGTTTTATTTATATTTTTGAATCTCCCACCGGTTCCACCCCCCTGTGTCGCGGCTCTCGCAGGGAAGGGAACCGAAAGACAGGTGACAGCATTGAGCAGATCACACAGCGAGGACAGCGGGAGTATGGCTGGAGGACGGCAGGGGATTGCAGTGGAAGATAAATTTGATTGTGGGGTAATCCTGAGTGTGGCTCGGGGTTACCGCTTTTGGCACTGTATATTAACCCCAAGCCACACTCGGGAATACAGCCAGGGAGGTTAATATCTAAATCGCTGGCAAAAAAAGTGAGTACACCCCTAAGTGAAAATGTCCAAATTGGGCCAGATTTGCCATTTTCCCTCCCCGGTGTCATGCGACTCGCTAGTTTTACAAGGTCTTAGGTGTCAATGGAGAGCAGGTGTGTTAAATTTGGTGTTATCACTCTCACTCTCTCATATTGGTCACTTGAAGTTTAACATGGCACCTCATGGCAAAGAACTCTCTGAGGATCTGAAAAAAAAAGAATTGTTGCTCTACATAAAGATGGCCTAGGCTATAAGAAGATTGCCAAGACCCTGAAACTGAGCTGCATCAGGATGGTCAAGACCATACAGCGGCTTAACAGGACAGGTTCCATGCAGAACAGGCCTCGCCATGGTCGACCAAAGAAGTTGAGTGCACATGCTCAGCATCATATCCAGAGGTTGTCTTTGGGAAATAGGCATATGAGTGCTGCCAGCGTTACTGCAGAGATTGAAGGGGTGGGGGGTCAGCCTGTCAGTGCTCAAACCATACGCTGCACTCTGCATCAAATTGGTCTGCATGGCTGTTGTCCAGAAGGAAGCCTCTTCTAAAGATGATGCACAAAGAAGCCTGCAAACAGTTTGCTGAAGACAAGCAGACTAAGGACATGGATTACTGGAACCATGTCCTGTGGTCTGATGAGTCCAAGATAAATGTATTTGGTTCAGATGGAGTCAAGCGTGTGTGGCGGCAACTAGGTGAGTAGTAAAAAGACAAGTGTGTCTTGCCTACAGTCAAGCATGGTGGTGGAAGTGTCATGGTCTGGGGCTGCATAAGTGCTGCCGGCACTGGGATGCTACAGTTCATTGAGGGAAGCTTGAATGCCAACATGCACTGTGACATACTGAAGCAGAGCTTGGTCCCTTCCTTTGGAGGCTGGGCCGCAGGGCAGTATTCCAACATGATAACGACCCCAAACACACCTCCAAGATGACCACTGCCTTGCTAAAGAAGCTGAGGGTAAATGTGATGGACTGGCCAAGCATGTCTCCAGACATAAACCCTATTGAGCATCTATAGGGCATCCTCAAATGGAAGGTGGAGGAGCACAAGGTCTCTAACATCCACCAGCTCTGTGATGTCGTCATTGAGGAGTGGAAGAGAACACCAGTGGCAACCTGTGAAGCCCTAGTGAACTCCATGCCCAAGAGGGTTAGGGCAGTACTGGAAAATAATGGTGGCCACACAAAATATTGACACTTTGGGCCTAATTTGGGCATTTCCAGTTAGGGGAGTATTCACTTTTGTGTGTTGACTTATTTTGAGGGGACAGCAAATTTACCCTGGTATACAAGCTTTACACTCACTACTTTACAATGTAGTAAAGTGTCATCTCTTCAGTGTTGTCACATGAAAAGATATAATAAAATATTTACAAAAATGTGAGGGGTGTACTCACTTATGTGAGATACTGTATATCTATAACCTGATAGGTTGCAGCCTTGCCCTTGCGTTTGTACTCCAAGGTGCATCTCTGGTAGCAATCTTCTGTTCTCTGTGCTCCTCTGTGTGTGTGTCCTCTGTGTTACCTGGCTTGGCCAACGACTCTTCTGGATCTCGACCCCGCATCAGCAGACAACTCCACATCGGCAGACGACCCGGCATCGGTAGACTACCAGCTTCTAGACTCAACCCTGGCTTGGGATAACTACCACTTTTGTGAGATACTGTATATGTAAAACGTATGTAGGGAGATTTACATCCATTTTTAGTTTACTGGAACCAGTATGCAAGTCTAGAATTGGCAGCTTCCATCTGTGACCCTTCACAGAGGCATTCTGTTTAATGACAGCTTATTTTTCTCAAGTCAGGTATTTGAATATAAACAGAAAAAGTGTTGCTTTAGCTACTTTTTTAAATACTGGCCATAGCTTACAATTTCCCTATTTTGAAGTCTCAAAAATGCTTGCATAGTTCTGAATAATTTAAATGCACTGTGGCAATGCAGATTGAAGCAGTGGACTTTTTTCCCAAAGAAAAGGGGTGGGGGAGCTTTATCAGCGGTGTAGCGTGGGTTGTCAGCGCCCGGGGCAAGGTAAGTAATTTGCGCCCCCTAACTCAGGGACATTTAGTACTCACTGAGTCCCTTCCACTACAGTAGTACTGACCTACCTGATTCCTACACTGACCTATCTGACCGCTACACTGACCTACCTAGCCCCTACCCTCACCCACCTGACCACTACAATGACCCTCCTAACCACTACACTGACCTATCTGACCACTACACAGACCCACCTGACCATTACACTGACCTACCTAACCACTACATTGACCTACTCGATTCTTACACTAACCTACCTAACCACTATGCTGACCTACCTGTATCCTACACTGACCTACCTGACCACTATACTGACCAAACTGACTGCTACACTGACCCACCTGACCACTACCTTGACCTACCTGACCACTACCTTGACCTACCTGACCACTACCTTGACCTACCTTACCACTACACTGACCTATCTGACCACTATACAGACCCACCTGACCATTACACTGACCTACCTAACCACTACACTGACCTACCTGGCCACTTCGCTGACCTACCTAACCACTACACTGACCTACCTATATCCTACACTGACCCACCTGACCACTACACTGACCCACCTGACTACTACACTGACCCACCTGACCACTACACTGACCTATCTGATTCCTACACTGAAATACCTGACCACTACATTGACCCACCTGACCACTACACTGACCCACCTAACAGCTACTCTGACCTACCTGATTCCTACGCTGACCCACCTGACCACTACACTGACCCACCTGACCACTTCCCTGACCTACCCGATTCCTACACTGACCCACCTGACCACTACACTGACCTACTTGACCACTACCCTGACCCACCTAATTCCTACACTGACCCACTTGACCACTACACTGACCCACCTGACCACTACACTGACCCACCTGACCACTACACTCATCAACCACCCGACCCCTATACTGACCTACCTAACCACTAGCCTGACCACTACCCTGCCTACTCGATTCCTACACTGATCCACCTAACCACTACCCTGACCTACCTGATTCCTACACTGACCTACCTGACCACTACACTGACCCACTTGACCACTACACTGACCTACCTAACCACTACCCTGACCTACCTGATTCCTACACTGACCTACCTGACCACTACACTGACCTACTTGACCACCACACTGACCCACCTGACCACTACACTCACCCATCACCTGACTCCTACACTGACCTACATGACCACTACACTGACCCACTTAACCACTACACTGACCCACCTGACCACTACCCTGACCCATCTGACCAATACACTGACCCACCTGACCACTACACTCACCCATCACCTGACTCCTACACTGACCTACCTAACCACTAGATTGACCTACTTGATTCCTACACTGACCCAGCTAACCACTACCCTGACCTATCTGATTCCTACACTGACCTACCTGACCACTACACTGACCCAATTGACCACTACACTGACCACCACACTGATCCATATGACCACTACACTGACCCCTACACTGATCTACGTGACCACTACCCCAATCTTCCTGACCACTACCCTGACCTAACTGATTCCTACACTGACATACTTGACCACTACACTGACCCACCTAACCACTACCCTGACCTACCTGATTCCGACACTGACCTACCTGACCCACCTGACCACTAGTCTGACCTACCTGACCACTACACTAACCTACCTGACCACCACAATGACCTACCTGACCACTACACTGACCTACCTGACCACTAGCCTGACCTATCTGACCACTAAACTAACCTACCTGACCACCATCTCAGGCATGTATGCTTGCTGTAAGCTTGCAATACAGGACAAGCTGGCGCCTCATTCTCTGCTGCTCCAGGGCTGCCCTTCCCAGACTGTGCCCACTTCCCCCGGGCCAACAACATGACTCTCGCCTACTTTTTTTATTTTCCATCTGCTCTGGCAGATAGACTGGCTGCCACAACGCCGGGGAAATCAGTGATCAGGTCCAGAGCGGAGAAGGGGAAGATGGTGGCTCAGACAGCGAGGCGGGACTCCAGGAGCAAGCATCGCTACCCATGATCTTAGACAGGCCAGCCCTGCTGCTGCACATTACTCCTTTCAGCCAGGCACAGGGTGCCCGCCGCCCATCACTGAGCCTGACCATGGTGGCGGGAGTGCAGAGAGTGACACGCACAGTATAAATAATAAGGATTTGGACGGATTGACACTGGCGCGGGATGCGCCCCCCCCCCCCAGATGTTGCGCCAAGGGCCATGGTCCCCCCTGACCCACCCCCCCCCCAGGCTACGCCACTGAGCTTAATTGCTCTATCTTAACTAAGTAACTACAGGCTTGAACTCAATTACATGTGTGATCGGATTTTGAGCTTCAAAGAACAGAATACAGGTCTCTCACAACCTGGGCCTCTAAGCCATACTTCCTCACTGTCCACATGGCATCTTAGAACTGGAAGGTTTCATAAACCAGAGAGAACTACTGAGCAAAGCTTAGCGTGAAGTCACATAGGCAGCATTATTACCGGTGTCTCCTTAATCCTACACTGAATAAGAGGCTCACTGCTGCAGTTTTTCATTTGCTTGTGATTTCATGTGGGATAAATGTGATGCTGAGCAAGCATTGCCTGTAGCAGGATTGTTTGTATTGTCTAGCACTCGTCCTTTATTCTGACTAGTTAACATTAAACTTCACAATTTACTGCTCGTGTTAGCACTATTTTAATCCTTTTTGTTGCTCCTTGCAGTAGCCTAACAGGTCCAGTATCTACAGAAAGTTGTGCTGCTAAGTGCCCAACACTAAAGTGTAGTGGGCTAGTGTTGCTACATGTACATTTAATTTACAGAAATAATAGTAAAAGAAAACAAACAACCAATCCGCAGTTTGCTTTGCTTACATAAATACAAAGTGAACAAAGTAAACATGTGTTTGATTTGCTGACACAATAATTCCTATATGAGCATTATTGGTAAAAGGTTATAGGGCTGATTTACTAAAACTGGAGAGAGCAAAATCTGGTGCAGCTGTGCATGGTAGCCAATCAGCTTCCAACTTCAGCTTGTTCAATTAAGCTTTGACAAAAAAAATCTGGAAGCTGATTGGTTTCTATGCAGAGCTGCACCAGATTTTGCATGCAGTACATCTTAGGCTCCTTTCACACGGCCGCTCCGCTGCTTAAGTCCGCTGCGGGACTTTTTTTTTTTTTTTTCCACGGAGCGGATGACATTTCTGTCATCCGCTCCGTATGCCCGCATATCATCCCATCCGTTTGCGGATGATATGCGGACATAATGTAAGTATATGGCATTGCGGATGTCAGCGGATGACACCGCTGACATCCGATTTTCCTTCCTTTCCGTTTTTTACACGGATGGAAAAATGGGGTTCTGTTCCGTTCGTAAAAACGGAACAGAACTGAAAGGAGGAAAATCGGATGTCAGCGGATGGTATTCCGCTGACATCCGCAGTGCCATTCACTTACATTAATGTCCGCAAATCATCCGCAAAAAAATAGGATGATTTGCGGACACACGGAAAGCAGCGGAGCAGCCGTGTGAAAGGACCCTAACACTCCCCCCCCAGACTGACAAAGCTGCTGCCCAAAGGTGCCCCTGTGCCTTAAAAAAATGCAGCAACCAAATCTAATGATTAGTAATCGGCAAAATATTATATTTTTGTTTTTGAGTTTTCTATAGCTTTAAGGACAGGAAATGGGAAGATCCACTGGGTAATGTCTATTAGAGGCTGCAAATCAACCACAGTAGAAGGGCATGACTCCAAGTATTCAGAACACATTAAGGAGTGTGTGCAGCACTGTTGCAGTGTGAGCTGTCTGCTGATAATCCAAGAAACAACAAAGCTCTCTATAGATGGGTTCTGCCTGCCATGCTGGAGATAAAGCACACCCGAGTTCAACAAATCTTTGTCCTAGAATAGACTACAGGATTGTGAGGCCCAGAATGGAAACGAATGCCTCTAAAGGGAACTTTAGAGTATCATCTTTACCATTTTCTAGTTATGGCACCAGGTCACGCTTTTACAGGCCACATTATCAAGTTTTTCCGTAGATGATCGTGTTATGGCAACAAAGTGATGTTTAACAACAAGTGAGCTAATCACAGCAGGACCTACCCTATAAGACCCTAAGGGTTAACATCAGGGGCCATTAGATCCATAGGGACTGCACGCACATTTTTCTTCATGTCTAGACTCCTAGATATCAATGGGGAGATTAAAGAAGACCAAAGGAAAGGTCAAGTAGAGAAGAAGAGGTAATGTAAAGTGGGTAAGTCCGCAGTACCCCACTAGCCCCTAAAAAAAAAGGAGGGCGGAGTACCATTACTGCTAAAAGAGATTCCACTAATTCAGAGGGTGCAGAGTGCTTCAGCAAGAATCTATACGGGTCAGCCTTGCTTATTGGTTACTGATAGTTAATAAACTTTAGACTTCTGTAAGGCTTCTTGTTATTCGATTTATTATACAATAACATGGCCACTATATCATGGAGACAGGTACCATCATCTCTTTTACAATATTTTTATATACCACTGCTCATGGTAAAGGTTGCTAACTGGCATAGGAAGATAAATTCACAAACTTATTGCCTTACAAGGTTGTGAATATACTTCTTGATACAGCCCGCTGATACCACTGTATTACCCTGTCATTACCAGTTACACAGAGTCCTGTTGGTCGTAATGAATAAAAATAGGGGTATGCAATGTTCCAATAATTTCTCTATATAGATAGCGGAGATAGCTGCAATATACTATGAATACTTGAACAAAAGATGGAAAGGAGTATATGGGAATCTCCCTAAAGGGATATACAGTATGTTCAATATTTTACAGTTTACCTATACAGCTTAGCCAGGTTGGGGACCTTCGCTTTTGTACTCTCTGTGGCACTTCCACCCAATCATTTGGGCTGTGTCAGACTGTGAATACAGCTTGCCATGATGTTGTTTTGTTGGTGCCTGTATGGGCTAGCAAAAAGTAAGATGTTTGTGAGTGGCTATTATATAATAGACTGTGAAGAAAACAGGGATCTTGTATTATATGTTATGAAGTAATATTTTGGTATGTAGGTTCCCTAAGCATCCTACAATGGGGATGCCAAGAAAAAGGCATTAAAAAAAATTGTGTCCCCAGTTATGAGAAAAACTGGAAGTGGGTTGCCAACATCCCTGAGAACTGTAACAAATAGAAAGAAAGTTCCCCCTGGGTGTGGGACTTTAACGGCAATTACACTTGCACAGAGAGTAAAATTAAAATGAAATCTTTTATTTAGGTAACAAAAATAAAAATAGATCAAAGGAAGATCTAATAATATACAATTTTACAATATGTACAAGGATACAATGTGTGGGTGTATAACCATAAAATAATGAAAGTAATACATATCCTGTGGGGTATATGTTGATTTGAGGAAATCCTCCAAACCAATGCGTTTCAGGCAGAATAGAACCTTTGAAGCGCCTATACTTCAAATGAGCTCAAACAGAAAAAACATCTTATAGTGCTTACCAATTATTTTTATTAAAATCAGTAAAAACAAATTAAACACTCACATTGCGTGGTAAAGTAAAAAAAAGGCCTGACATCCTCAATTCCCAGCTGAGGTTTATCACTCAGTCCTTGTCCTAATATGTGATTTGTAACTTCTATATACAGTACAATATTAATTTTTAAGTTTTATACTGATTCGGATATTGGAACCTCTTTACTTAATTTTATATTATTCATATTCTTGGATACACTTCATAGGAATAGGTTTTAGGATTCCATATCTCTGGTGTTTTGATACAATGTTATTTGTTCTGTCTTTTATGAAGCTGCTATTGGCTAAGGGGAAACACGTTTTAGTTGATCAGAATCATATAAAATCATTAGAACCTTTTAAGTGAGAGATATATAGGTATATAGCAGTGTGCAGAGGGTTCATCCAGATTTTCTAGTGTTAACATGTGGTCACACCCCTTTAGCACCCGATAGATTATATACATGTACAAGCTATTGGGATTTGAGCACAGGTTGATCTTGTTACTGTTTCATTACGTGTCAGTGGACAGACCTGAACCTTGTAGCTCTCCCACTTTGTGTCTGTCTCGTTGTGGCATTGTGTCCACTATACCATTTGCATTTGCAAAGCAGAGTAAGACTGGCTGTAAAAGGGATTACTTTGACGCAGTTGGCCAGCTTAAACATGTATTGCAATATGTGTAAACTAAAAATCCCTGTTTTTCACTGCCAAGTTTGCTAGAAAGGGTACTGTATAAAGCAGTGTGCAGAGGGTTCTTCCAGAATTTCTCATATATAGATCTTTGACACAGGGCATGTTTAGAGTTCCATTTGGGGAAATACTGTATATACCTCTGTGCCCTGGATCAGCTTTTAAATCCCTGGTACATAATTTATGTGTTATTGTAAGGTAAACCGGATTCCTAGCATCAAAATCCAGTGCGGGTTTGTGCTCATGTTCGTGCACATTGCACAGTGTACATTGCACAGGTGCTCAAATATTACATATGCTGTGCAAGTTCATTGCACTTGACATCCAGTGGCATATTTAAACTGGTCTATCACTATGAGCAGTTGCTGAATGGCCTTCAGCTTGTTCCTGTGTTCCCGAGACCTGATCTGCTGTACCTGCTTACCCGTGTATGGCCTGGCTTGCTTTTGGACTTTGCTTCTGCTCTCGCTCTAGCTCTGTTACCTAACTACTTTGACCTCTGCCTGTTTACTTGACCTGACCTGCCTGCTGACTTTGTACCACTTTGCCTGGCTGTTACTGACCTTGGCCTTTCTCCTGGACTTGCTTTGCCTGCTGATTTGGTTCCTTGCTGCCCAGTTGCTGCTTACTGCTGCTCATCTCCTGGTTCTGCTTCCATCTCTTGCTCTGGGGCCAAGCTGCTCCTGCATCCTGTTCTGAGGACTGCAACTACTAGCTCTACCCACCTACAGAGTGGAAATCACCAGCCAGCTACTACGGAAGAGAGGCCACCACAACATTCCAGTCTTCACCAGGTACGTGATAGTGACTCATTAAATGGTTTTTAAAGGGTTGATTGATTTCTGTGTCCAATTAGGTACTTTAGATGTATTTAAGCTCCTTCCCCTTGACTGCAGCTATTGGTACTATTAAGCCCTGCTATGAGTTAAATGTGTTAGTAGCGTGGCATCAGGTGAGAGGCTGCAGTAGTTGCTGTCAGTTTCATAAACATAGCTGGATACCAAGACATTATCAGTGTGTGACCTATTTTGTTTGACTTGCAGTCTGATGTGGGGTATCAGAGGACTCCTAGGCTTCGGCACCTGGGTGGTTCTATGGGACTAAGGAGGACAGCTTGTGAGCAGAAAAAAAGTGAATGATCGTGTAATAAAGCAACCACATTATGGATTGTTAAGCTGCAATATATTACATTTTTGTTTCTGGATTTAATACTGCTTTAACAATGTACATATTACCAGCACACCAGGGATTTTCAAATAACACCCAAAAGTTTTATTAAAGATTATCACATCACAACAAAAGAATACAATGTTTTGGAGTGACTTAAGCCCCCTTCCTAAGACATGTGACAATATCTGAAGATCCCTGGTGTGCTAGCTACATGACGTTGTTCCATGAGGTTACCAGCTTCCCTACTGCATCCTGCTACTTCTCTACATGGCCGTGTGTGTTAGGAATATTTTTTGCTGTTCTTTACTACTGCTTTAGGGTAAGCTTAGTTTAAAGCATACAGTGCCTTGCGAAAGTATTCGGCCCCCTTGAACTTTGCGACCTTTTGCCACATTTCAGGCTTCAAACATAAAGATATAAAACTGTAATTTTTTGTGAAGAATCAACAACAAGTGGGACACAATCACAAAGTGGAACGAAATTTATTGGATATTTCAAACTTTGTTAACAAATAAAAAACTGAAAAATTGGGCGTGCAAAATTATTCAGCCCCTTTACTTTCAGTGCAGCAAACTCTCTCCAGAAGTTCAGCGAGGATCTCTGAATGATCCAATGTTGACCTAAATGACTAATGGTGATAAATAGAATCCACCTGTGTGTAATCAAGTCTCCGTATAAATGCACCTGCACTGTGATAGTCTCAGAGGTCAGTTTAAAGCGCAGAGAACATCATGAAGAACAAGGAACACACCAGACAGGTCCAAGATACTGTGGAGAAGTTTAAAGCCGGATTTGGATACAAAAGATTTCCCAAGCTTTAAACATCCCAAGGAGCACTGTGCAAGCGATAATATTGAAATGGAAGGAGTATCAGACCACTGCAAATCTACGAAGACCTGGCCGTCCCTCTAAACTTTCAGCTGATACAAGGAGAAGATTGATCAGAGATGCAGCCAAGAGGCCCATGATCACTCTGGATGAACAGCTGAGGTGGGAGACTCTGTCCATAGGACAACAATCAGTCGTATACTGCACAAATCTGGCCTTTATGGAAGAGTGGCAAGAAGAAAGCCATTTCTTAAAGATATCCATAAAAGGTGTCATTTAAAGTTTGCCACAAGCCACCTGGGAGACACACCAAACATGTGGAAGAAGGTGCTCTGGTCAGATGAAACCAAAATCGAACTTTTTGGCAACAATGCAAAACGTTATGTTTGGTGTAAAAGCAACACAGCTCGTCACCCTGAACACACCATCCCCACTGTCAAACATGGTGGTGGCAGCATCATGGTTTGGGCCTACTTTTCTTCAGCAGGGACAGGGAAGATGGTTAAAATTGATGGGAAGATGGATGGAGCCAAATACAGGACCATTCTGGAAGAAAACCTGATGGGAGTCTGCAAAAGACCTGAGACTGGGATGGAGATTTGTCTTCCAACAAGGCAATGATCCAAAACATAAAGCAAAATCTAAAATAGAATGGTTCACAAATAAACATATCCAGGTGTTAGAATGGCCAAGTCAAAGTCCAGACCTGAATCCAATCGAGAATCTGTGGAAAGAACTGAAACCTGCTGTTCACAAATGCTCTCCATCCAACCTCACTGAGCTCGAGCTGTTTTGCAAGGAGGAATGGGCAAAAATTTCAGTCTCTTGATGTGCAAAACTGATAGGGACATACCCCAAGCAACTTACAGCTGTAATCGCAGCAAAAGGTGGCGCTACAAAGTATTAACTTAAGGGGGCTGAATAATTTTGCACGCCCAATTTTTCAGTTTTTTATTTGTTAAAAAGTTTGAAATATCCATTAGATTTCGTTCCACTTCATGATTGTGTCCCACTTGTTGATTCTTCACAAAAAATGACAGTTTTATATCTTTATGTTTGAAGCCTGAAATGTGGCAAAAGGTCGCAAAGTTCAAGGGGGCCAAATACTTTCGCAAGGCACTGTATGTTTTTTTGCCTTGTTTGTGCTGCGTGTTATACATGTCTATTAGACTCAGGTTTTTTTTATATCCTTGCCACTGTAAGACCTTCCTAATATTAGTGCTATCTAGCCATACCCCACATTTATCACACCAGCACACTGTGTGGTGCACCACCTATTTTTTGTATTGGGGGAGGGTATACATGTAAAAGACTGGAATGTGCCATGGCTCTCCCTTGTTGCGGGCCCACGGGGACCCCAAACTATGATTTTGCAAAAAGTCACTGTATTCTGAAAATGCCTCTGATCTTATCTCCTGCGACTTATGCCCCCAACACCTTTTTATTACTAAACACTTTAACATAAAACACCCTAAGCAAAATATACTGTTACCCTAGAATTTTTTCATCTGGCTATACAAATTTACATGTTTAGGTAGAAAAGAAAACAGTGTACCCCAAAAAAACAACAGGATAAACTGTAAAAACTCTCCAATGTGCACAAATTGATCTCAGGATACAAAGCAGACCAAGAAGGCAGATTGGGCAAAGAGAATAGTTTTTCAAAGCATCTGCACATCTCTAATTGCTACTGCAGCCTTTTCTAACCAAGGTACTGTAGAACCCTAGGATTTCACTGGAGATTGCTATGGGCTCCTTGACCAGTGAGCAGGATGGCCTGATTTTCTACAGGGTGGTACCAGTGCTGTATCTTGGCCTAGGCCTACGCAGCACATTGCAGGGGGCAGCAAAAAACCTGCACCCTACATGAAAAAAAAAAAAAACAGCCTACTCCCAGCTCCCGCACAAAAGGGGTCCCCGCCGGCTTGTGCTACGCTTTTAGTATAGTGCCAGTCTTATGGGGCGAATTGGGCTGGAGGTCAGGGTCCAGGAGGCAAGCCACTAATAAGGCAGCACTGATATGCTGCACTGATGGGCACTGATATGCTGCACTGATGGGCACTGATATGCTGCACTGATGGGCACTGATGAGGCTGCACTGATGGGCACTGATGAGGCTGCACTGATGGGCACTGATAGACTTTGGTTGTGGTCTGTGGTTTACAGATGACAGGGCGGGTCATAAACAGGAATATATTTAATATATTTAAATTAGGGGGTGCACAAGTTTAGTCAGGCCTAGGGCAGCACAAAACCTAAATACACCACTGGGTGGTCTATTTTGAACACCAGTGTAACAGGGCATTCTTTCCACTGTTCACAAGGGTAAGAGGATACCTCTCCTAATGTAAAGGGAAACCTTTCTTCCAGTTTCCAATGTTTTATACTGATCACAGATGTAAAGAAGCACCTCTCGTGTAGAAGATGCACGAATCCACTTATGACCACTAGTTAATTACCATGAGCTGAAGATATAATAACTTTGTGCAGGTTCCATGAGACCTGAAATTTTTTTTAAGGGTTCCTCCATGATAAAAAGATACAGAAGGTCTGAGCTACCTTTTCCTCTTATCAGATTCAGAACAGGATTTATGTGTATCCAAGCAAAAAAGATCTACAAGTAATTTTTGCAGCTTGATCTGCTTTCACATATGAAGGTATTTTGCCCATGCTTCATGACAAGCGTAAACATCCAAGATATGGTAATACACTTCTGAATGACAAGTGCATGTGTTATTTAGGAATTTAGCACAGATAAAATGGAAATAAAGGTGATGATAATGGAATGCCTACAACCCAGGAGGTTACAGAACAGCTGACATGTCATAAGACATTAGCTATTGTCTCTCGGAGCCTCCCAATGCTCCCTGAACCATTTCTGCCTGCATGGATGTGTACATGTTCCTTGCCTGTCTCCCTCAGTAAACTGCATCCACATCAGCTCAGGCATGCTTAGTCCTGTGTCTGTGTCTGTTGTGCAGTGATCTATATACTGTGCCCCACAGGGAATATTCATCTCACAAGCATCAATTTACAATGTATCTAGCTTAATGGTGCTAGCTAAATTGATGAACTTTATGTAAATTAGAATTATTTTTTAAAACTGCTCATTTATTTTGATGCATTTGACCAGTCTTAGCTATATCTTTGTAATAGTATGAGTACCATTATTTAAAGTATAATCATAGGACTCAAGCTACTAGCTGTAATTATTAATACTGGCATTCATATTATAAAAAAAGGATGCTCCCTTCACTAAATCCACATGTTTACCTATTTCTTATTTTTCTAAATGGTCCTGGATATGAAGATCCTCTCTGGTTGAAAAACAAAATTCCAAATTTCCACTTTTTTGGGCCTAGACCCACTTCTGAATACAGTTATTTTTCGGGACCCACTTGCTTGTAATTGAATATTGTAAAGCGCTACAGAATTTGTTGGCGCTATAAAAATCCAAATAATAGTTGCAAGTAATCAGCACCCTCGTAGACAGTATAAGGCAGACAGAGGACAGAAATCAACCACCCAGGACAGTGATCAGCAGGCTATATGGCACTCACCCTCCTTCCTCTCCCAGCGGTCCACAGTCAATGTGAAGTCCCTGAGGTGTCCTGGCTCTTCTCCTTCAGATCCTCTACTGGGATCACAGAAGCTGCCATGAGCTTCTGACACCGCCGGACCACCTGATCCTCCTATGACACCTCCTATGAGAATCCCGCCACCAGTCTAGCCACTACTGCTTCCGCCGGCAGGAATGATGAGCTGGCTGTGCACCCCATGAACATATACTACATAACAGCCCACATACATACAAATACAACATTACAATGCCATAGAATGGTTACTCGCTGATGCAAGTATCCTCCTCGCGGGAAATGCAGAGCAGCCTCCATAAACTGCGTGGGCAGGATTCTGAATCCATCGTGATTTGACTGCTCTGGCTCTCTGTAATTTGCACGGGCTCGCACACCACAATTTAAGCGGGCCCGCTCTCAGTGATTTCTGGCTCAGCGCGACCCACTCAAACGCAGCTCGCAACCCACCAGTGGGTCCCGACCCACAGTTTGGGAAATTCTGCCTTAGTATGTCCGGTTAACTCCTACCCTGTCCGCCTGAGCAATCCTTGAAAACTCATTTATTCAGGGAAGCCCAGCCCACTTCCACCTAAGAACTGTTCTTGAGTCCCCTTCATCAAATCATCCCCTGAAGCTATTACCTTTGTACCACCTCAACCTTCCCTTAGATTGTAAGCTCCATGAGCAGAGCCCTACATTCCTTCTGTAATTGTACTGTCCCCCTTTACGTTGTAAAACGCTGCGTAAACATTTGTTGTTATATAAATCCTGTATAATAATATTAATAATACTGCAGAGAGGAGCACTGAAGTCATATTTCAGTGATGGGGTTTTTTGCTAGCTGTGTCCCATTGGGGAGATTTCCCATCACTTCCTGACCCATAGCCAAAACAGGGAGTGAGAGGAAATGCCTCCAAAGTGAGAGAATCCTTGGTTGTCACCAGAGCCACCATAACTAGTGTCCCTTTTGGAAGATTTTCTTTCTATTACTGTTCTTGTTCTGGGAACAATCCAAAGTTTGGGAAAGTTTGACTTTCACTTTAAGTGATAACAGTAAATAGGATAAAGAGAGAGGGTGAATCTCCCTAACAGGGGCACACACAGAAATAAACACCAGACAAGGGTTCCAATCTCTTGCCACTCTATCCAAAACTAAAAACGTGTTTTGCCTTTAGTTATGATTTAGGCTCCATTCACACTTGTGCAACTTGTCATGAAACTTTGCATATAAAAGTTGCATTAAAAGTCGTTCCACGTGTTTTCCAATAATAACCATTCATATATGCGCAACTTAAAGTTGCAGCAACTTCAAAGTAGTTTATGCACTGCTTTGGTCTGACTTTTCATTCGTACCTGAATGCTATACAATGGAACTTGTGTGTAACAGTTGTCCATTATCACTGGTCAAAGCCCAAGTGATAATGGACGTTGTCCATACTGAAGAGCGTCTGCAATTGCTTGATTTATTCTCCCTGGAGAAGAGACGCATGAGGGGGTACATGATAGCAATTTATAAATATCTCAATGGGGATCTCAGCTTAGAAAAAAGGCTGTTCAGTCGAAGGGATTGCACGAGGACTCGAGGGCATACAATGCGATTAGAGAAGCGTTTTAACCTCAGGCAACATGGGGGGTTCTTTACTGTGAGGGCTACAAGATTGTGGAATTCTCTACCACAAGAGGTGGTTGCTGCGGGAAGTATGGTGGCTTTCAAAAGACTCTTAGACGTACATCTCAGGGATCAGAACATTCAGGGCTATGTGAGATGATTGCAGCCACGCACACCTACACAGGTTGAACTGGATGGACTATTGTCTTTATTCAACCTCACCTACTATGTAACTATGTAACTATATGTATGTAAGTCGTATCCAAGTTGCACCCATCCAAAGTTGCATCAAATTGGCCTCAAAGTTGCAGTCCAAAGGCGGCACGACTTTGGAGTCGTACAAGTGTGAATTAGGCCCTAACCAGTTCTGCTTTTTGAACAAATGTAGAAAGTCCAAAGAGTAAATGGTTAGGTACAAGCTGAGGGCTGCTTTGCATGTTGTCCTCAGACAGCTACTAGCTATAAAGTGATAGTGATCACTTTCACAGCGTGGGTGGCATACCCTGCCCTCCTGCTAGATCGTCACACGTGTTTCCCGGGATCTTCTGCTCTTACTGGGATGCATGGATTGCTTCATAATGGCAAAATGGAGAAAATTGAGGAATATCCTTTCCTCAATGTTTTCTGCCCAGTATAAAACCAGAAGCAATGATGATTTTGTCACTTACAGTTTCAGAGCCATCATTCTCTGGCTGATAAAAGGACAAAAGTATGTTTCTGCAACTGCTTAAAAAAGTAAAAGCTGGAGCTCAGCTTTAATTTGTTATTCAAATCCATCCTAACTATATGGTGTATCTAATAATACCCTCTTCTCAGATTGAAAATGCTGTGTCCAAAGGTATCTCTGTTGTTCCTCCATCCAGAGTGGAGAAACACTAAGACAGGATGACTGTTACTGGCCAGATTACCAGATGAAAATAAAGAGAAAAAAGCCTAAAAAAACCCAGAAAACAAATGTAGCTACCACATTTAAAGGTTGGTGCTATATAAATCCTGTATAATAATATATTTTTTCGAAACGTGAAAAAAATTTCCGCTCTATCCCTGTATAATAACCTCCTATTACTCAACTCTATATACTATAGGAAGCAGCTAGCACCACTATGCATCAAACCCCCTGTACAAATTGCAATAAATATATATAGTCACACAAAAGAGTGCAGCTCTTTCCTTAAATAAAGTGCATTCAAATTATAGTGCATAAATACATTTTTGAAAACAGTGTAAAAATCACCTATGTATAATAAATTAATTAATAACCTGAGTCCATCTTTTTTTTAAATATACTGTATACACAATCTATCAATAAATGATCAATGTTCGTGAAAAAAAAAAAAAAAGAGGTGCAGTCCCATACACCAGAAACTCTTCAGTAATTGTCTATGATCACCACAGTGCTCTTCACCCCACCTATGGGTCTCTTCTCACCTGCTTGAATGGACCTTACTAATTAAAGGAGGTCTATTTATGCACTTTGCAGTGTTATAAGTGGCACCGTTCCCACTGGCCGTACACTCCAAATCGGTGGCTTTCAGCAGCTCTCAGCATGGAGTCAATCATATAGGAGTTAGGAGGAAAGAACCAAAGTGCAAATTGCTAATAAAAAGCATTTATTTTCATATAAAAATCCACTCACATTTCAGAAGTAAAAAATGAGCATTTCACAATACAATCCTCTGCATACACAGCTCAACCTAGTCCCAGCATGACTACGTCACCGCCCACCTCACGCGTAGTGCCCAATGGGGTTTCTCAAAGGTTCAGGAGCCTGGTTGAATCTGAATATATTTTTTCTATTTTTGGCTTAATACTACTTTAAGAGAGCCGTCCTCTTCAGTTCTTAGAGAAAGTCCTTGCACAGCACAGAAAAACATGACAAGCAGCAGTACTGCTCTGA
Organism: Pelophylax lessonae; assembly: GCF_965119305.1. Lineage (NCBI taxonomy): Eukaryota > Metazoa > Chordata > Amphibia > Anura > Ranidae > Pelophylax > Pelophylax lessonae. The sequence continues at coordinate 255,107,186 of NC_138771.1, read as the reverse complement.
CGCACAATGAGAATAGCAGCACTGCATTACATTCAATGTGCATGAGATGTAACTTTGTGCCTTAAGCACAATTACAAAGTTAATGTGAGAATATTATAATTTTACAGATGGACTAGACTTGTTATCAGTTGTTCTTGAAAAGAATGATTGTACTAACTGATGTTAAACAAAGTTGATATAAAACCTTTACCCCAAGAAAATCCAACTTCAGATTTAGAGGAAAACCCTCTTCTGTGAAAATGCCACCTGCTTTTAGCGCCCATGAAGCTATAACACCTTCAGCTCTTCTGGGAAGGCTGTCCACAAGGTTTAGGAGTGTGTCTATAGGAATGTTTGACCATTCTTCCAGAAGTGAATTTGTGGGGTTAGGCACTGGATGAGAAGGCATGGCTCGCAGTCTGCGCTCTAATTTATCCCAACAGTGTGCTATCGGGTTGAGGTCAGTACTCTGTACAGGCCAGTCAAGTTACTCCACCCCAAACTTGCTCATCCATGTCTTTATGGGCCTTGCTTTGTGCACTGGTCCAAATCATTTGGTGGAGGGGGATTATGGTGTGGGGTTGTTTTACAGGGATTAGGCTTGACTCCTTGGTTCGCATGAAGGGAGCTCTTAAGGTGTCAGCATATCAAGACATTTTGGACAATTTCATGCTCCCAACTTTGTGGAAAAAGTTTGGGGATGGCCCCTTCCTGTTCTAACATGACTGCACACCAATGCACAAAGAAAGGTCCATAAAGACATGGCTGAGCGCATTTGGGGTGGAGGAACTTGACTGGCCTTCACAAAGTCCTGACCTCAACCAGATAGAACACCTTTTGGATTCATTAGAAAGGAGACTGCGAGCCAGGCCTTCTCATCCAAGATCAGTGCCTGACCTCACAAATGGGCTTCTGGAAGAATGGTCAAATATTCCCATAGGCACACTCCTAAACCTTGTGGACAGCCTTCCCAGAAGAGTTGAAGCTGCCATAGCTGCAAAGGGTGGGCCAACTCAATATTGAACCCTACGGACTAAGACTGGGATTCCATTAAAGTTCATGTGTGTGTAAAGGCAGGCGTCCCAATACTTTTAACAATAAAGTGTGGATGGTATCCCTTTGTTAGCTACAGATGTGAATCTAAGCTAACATGTACTTAGTAAACTGTATAGGAAACAACCACTGACTTCTGCTTTTGAAATGCTATTTGTCTACCCCTTAAAGCCCATTTCAGAGCATGCACAATCTCCCTACAGGGATAGACCTGCAAGAGTAAAGAAAGCCTTTGAGAGCATCTCAAACTTTATCTGCAGAATCTTTGAAAGAAGGAACATCCTCAAAACAGTATGATGTTTGTTTTAAACTGAAACAAAGAGACCACTTCTTTAATCGCTTGAAGACCAGAATCATGATTACTTAGTCATACATCGGAGTTTATTACTAACGTTCATAAAAAAAATCATCTTGGTAGGAGTGATGATATCATAATTTCATTTAATGTTATGTAGCACCCTCCTAGGTAGGTGCTAGGTAAAAGCATTGTTTGCTCCATCTGCTTATCAGGGGAGCCTGATCAGTAGTTTTGCCTGTTACATGTGTCCATGTGTGATTCACTTGGTCTGAGGGAGTGTCCCCACTGTATCCAATAGGGGAGCCTGGTGGACAGTGGAGGAAACCCAGTCAGTGACACACAGGCTTTTGTGACAGTCCCGATGGGAGGGCACAACTGCAGTGCATCCTGGGATTGATCAAAAGCCAGGGGCACGTCCCATCCAAGTTCTAAAATAAAATACAAAAACCAATTCCCCTGGACTGTTCTTTGTCGGAGCCAAGTTTTAAAGTAATAAGTTTTACAGACTGTTGCTATGGGTAACCCAGGGGAATCCACTCAGCAGCTCCCTAGGGCACAGTGCTACAGTTAGTGGTAAACAACAAGCACATACTGTACTGCAAAGATAAAAACACTTCATTTTATGAGAGCAAATTTTCCAAGCATGAGGGTTGCTCCCCAAAATTTAGACTGGGAGGGAATGTGATCATTAACCCCTGGACCTCTGGAATATTTCCCCCCCCCCCTTCACGACCAGGCCAATTTTTGCGATACTAAGTTACTTTAATTGACAATTGCGTGGTTTTACTGAATTTATCCATATCCGTGTCAGGGAACATCCATAAAAGACACAGTTTAGGGTGGAGTGTCAGGGGGGATCCCATCTCATAATGTAAGAATTGCACGACCTGTTTCCAGTACCGGTGTTCTCATCACTTTTGTACCTAGCCAATCTAATGGGAGTAAGATAGGAGTGATGAAGAATATACTGTTGTATTAAGCGGTCTGACAGCCTAGGGGACACTATCTTGCAACCAGCAAGCGCTTCACTCTACTCTTCATCCTCCAGGGTGCCGATATCCCCTGCCCTTCATAATTTAAGCTCATAGGCCAGCCTGGATGAAGCGGGAGGATGTACAGTAGCTTGGTGTAGAATGCCGCGATCAATTTTTGGCATCCGTGCCCCTGATTGTCTCTATAATAGGGATAGGGTTGAATTGTAGGGGCATGGATACAAATTGAGTCTGAAAGGCATGGCGGAGTTGTAGAGTTGTAGATATCCGAAGAATATGTGATTAGGCAATGTGTGCTAAACTTTCAGCTGATCAAATGGTTTAAGGCACCCGTTCACCAATGTGGTGGCTACACCTCCGGTACTGGCGGTGAAATGGCTATTCGTCTGGGCTTTACATTATGATATTTGCCTATTTGATCATTTTAAATGTAAGCAGATTTGATAGGGGGGGGGGGGGTAGTGGACGTGTGTTAGTATATGTGAAATAAATTTTAAACGTTATCACAATGTCCGCCTCCTATCTTGCTTTTCTTGCATTGGTACGATCCGGTCACCTGATCTGGAGTTCCAAGGAGTACACAGATTCTTCAGATGAGAAATAAGAGTGTCCCTATCCAGTGTTACAAAAGGGTGTATGCAACCTATGCATAAACGTCTATGACCTGGGGTCATCTGGTGAGTGCCCATTCTTGTGGGGAGCACTTGAGGTGTGGTGAAGGCGTTTTGGTTGATCCACATAGAGCACTGGGAGTACCATCAATGTCTTGAACCTTGTTTTACCAGCAGAGAAATTTAAAGACTCTTTTTACCTGCATGGTGCTTTATGAGGACTTTTATATGATACATGTCATGTGCAAACATACATAGCGCTGCTGAATGTGGTTTATGCTATAATTTAATTACAGTATCTATTACATTTGTTTTTTGTGCTTTATTTGTTTTGACAGTAGCTGCTATCATAGAACCATACATCTTTATATTTTATTGATTTTAAAGATTTAATAGAGCATTTCCTGAAGACCGTCAGCGCTTGGCGAGTGTTTGAAGGTTTTAGGATCTCCAACCACTATAATTTTTCTGATTTACTGACTGCCTATCTAATTTTTTGAGATTTTAAAATGCCAGGACAGTGCAAAAATCCCCCAAAATGACTCCTTTTTTAGAAAGTAGACAGTTTAAGGTATTTAGTAAGAGACATGCTGAGTTTTTTAAAGTAGTAATTTTTTGAAGAAATTAAATAATTTTTTTTCACAAAGTTGACATTTTAACAACAATTATTTAATTTCAAAGCAGAAATATTTAGTGCTACTATCTAATAAATCTAGCATCAGTAGAACTCATAGGTGCCTGATCTGCAGCCTCACAGCTGTAATACATATCCATAAAAGTGATCTGCACAGCCGTTGCTGCTCTTAAAATATTGTTTGTTGTAGAAACCACTGTGTACAGGTAGTTGACGCATTTCAGCCAATGTGGCTTTAGTCATAACAAATATGGCTTTATATTAAAACTGGCCTATATCATGGTGGTGCTGTGTGAATCCATTCATTCCACAGAATCTGGTGTGGGGGTTTTCACTCTCTGACTTCTATGGCTTAATGACTTTTACGGACTTGTATATTTGTTATTTAGCACTGCATTCTGTCGCTATATATTGTCAATGGGACTGCAGATGGGTGATTTAATTGGGCAAGCAAAGACATAGTCAGCAAACAGACAGTTGGTCCAGACAACAAGCAGAAACATGGTCAATACAGGTGGCAGGCAGAGACAATACTGCACTGGTATGATATGGTGTGATCAGGAAAGCTGTTGCTTACTGCACTGGCACTAGTGACACTGTACTAATGTAGTGGTAATCAGGGACACTGTTGATGGCTGTACTAGCTCTAGTGACACTGGCACTGGTGTGGATAGAGATCAGGAACATTGTTGCTGGCTGCACTGGTCTGGTGACATTGCCACTGTTGTGGTGGCGATCAGGGACACTTTTGATGACTGCACTGGTCAGGTGACACTGGGTCTAATGTGGCAGCAATCAGGAACACTGTTTCTAGCTTACATTGTTCTGGCGACAATGAAGACTAGTGTGGGAGCAATCAGGAACACTGGTGCTGGCTTACACTGATCTGGTGAAACAGGGACTTGCGTGGCGGAGATCAGGAACATTGTTGCTGGCATACACGGGTCTGGTGACACAGCCACTGGGGTGGCGGTGATGAGGAACATTGTTGCTGGCATACATTTGGTCTGGTAACACGGGGACTGGTGTGGCAGTGATCAGGAAAACTGTTGCAGGCTGCAATGGTTTGCTGTGGCAGCAATAAGGAACACCTTTTTCTAAAAACACTAGTCTGGGGACACTGCGACTGGTGTAGTGGCGATTGGAGACACTGTGACTGGCTGCACTAATAGGGCTCATTCACATGTGAGGTTGGGAGGTAGTAAAACAATGCAGTTGAACTGTGGTTTTACTGCCCTCCAGCCCATTTAGCTGCAGAGGCAGCAGCCAAGGTGTGCACATGCAGCAGCCTCGTTGCTTCAGAGAATACTCTACATATGAATCAGGCCTTTTGATGACACTGGGATTGGTGTGATAAGGCAAGTGACCAATGTGCTACCAGTGACGTGATGAAAATGATAATAAAGTGAAAAATATATGTGATAAATTCTATGATCCAACAGTGAGTAAAGCTGCCAATTTCTGTAGTGTCATCACATACGTACCAATAAGAATTAGGAATAATGAAAAAAATTGGCTCTAATTCCAAACATAATATAAAGAATACAATCACAAACTATATCAAACAGTATAGCACTCTTGAAATAATCATTGATACCAACATATTTCAAAATGTTTTCTTCACTGATTTCCCAGGACAGTCTTTCTCCAAACTGTACTAAACTCTCTTTATCACCTGCCTATCTAATGATAATATCATCAATAAATCTCTTAAATAAGAGTAACTAGCTAGGTTGATTTTCATAAACAGCTTTCTCCTCCCATTGTGCCATAAAAAGGTTGGCCACACAAGTAGCGTATTTAGCCCCCATAGCAATGCCTTGTATTTGCCTATAGTATTCAGAATCATACCAAACTATACTTGAGACATTTCTGTAGATATTTTCTCTGTGGACATTGAAGGTCACTCATTTCTTTTAGAGCCAAATTAGTGGCTGATAAAGCTTCTTGATGGTTAATGATAGTGTACAAGCTAGCTACATCCGCTGTGGCTAGTTGAATCAGAATCCAATTTTAGAGATTATTCAATAACTATATAAGATGTTTAGTGTTTTTTGTACTACTGGCTGTAAAAAACAGTCAATATACTCTCCTAATCTATACCCAACTGAGTTAATCCCATTCACAGTGGGTCTACCAGGTGGATTCTGCTTATACTTGTGTATCTTTGGTAATATATAGATGGCTGGAATACGACAAGTGTTTGGTACTAAATATTTGGCCTCTTTTTCATTGAGGACATCTTTTCTTCTCCCTTTTTGGACTCGTTTTTCTAGCTCCTTCTTATATATTCGAGTTGGATTAGACGTCAGCTTTAGATAGGTGGATGAATCGGATAGCTGTCTTGACATTTCTTTAGTATAGGCTTCTTTAGACTGTATCACTATAGATCCACCTTTATTCACAGGCCTAATAACCAGATTCTTCCTTTCTTCTAGTTGTTTAAACCATTCCCTTTCGGATCCCATATTTTCTTCAGTTTCAGTTTAATCAAATCTTGAGTAACCAATTTCTTGAACACTTTGCTGTGGCTTTCATTGATTGACGGTGGATTAAACAATGACTTATTCCTCAATGTAGTGTGTGCAATAGTATCAGCTATTGGTCTACATATATGGGGCTCTCCTGGTTTTAATAACATATCTTTTTTAATGTTCAATTTACGTGTAACTTCAAAATATCAACATACGTGTCAAATTTATTAGGGTTCTTTTTCTGAGAAAATTTTAGACCCTTATCTAGAATAGTGATGTCGCGAACATAAAATTCGCCGTTCGCGAACGTCGAACATCGGCGAATGTTCGCGAACCGGCGAACATTGTGAACCGCCATAGACTTTAATAGGCAGGCGAATTTTAAAACCCACAGGGACTCTTTCTGGCCACAATAGTAATGGAAAAGTTGTTTCAAGGGGACAAACACCTGGACTGTGGCATGCCGGAGGGGGATCCATGGCAAAACTCCCATGGAAAATTACGTAGTTGACGCAGAGTCGGGTTTTATTCCATAAAGGGCATAAATCACCTAACATTCCTAAATTGTTTGGAATAACGTGCTTTAAAACATCCAGTGTGTGTATACGATCAGGTATGATGTTGTATCGATCAGGTAGTGTAAGGGTTACACCCGCTTCACAGTGACAGACCAAACTCCCTGTTTAACGCACCGCAAACAACCGCAAACAGACCAGAACCGACCAAAATGGGACAGGAACTGGGCTTTAAGGGTTAGGGTTAGGTTTAGTGTTAGGGGCTAGGGTTAGGGTTACGGTGAGATACTTAGGGTTAGAGTTAGTAGCCCTACCCCTACCCCTCTAACTCTAACCCTCCAACCCTAAGCACTAAAAATAACCCTAACCTTAGCCCTGACCCTAACCCTAGCCCTAACCCTAATTCTAATTTTTTCTGGTTCTGGACATGCTACAGAGCTGAAACTTCACAGGTACACTTTTTAGACCCCCCCAGACAATAAATCCAAAGACATTTTTTTTTTTTTAAGTTTTTTTTTTTTTTTTTTAAGTTTTCCAATAATTGGCTCTCTATCAAAAATGACAATTTTTAAGAACTTTTTTGTGTGATTTAGTGTCTAGGGGGTCTAAAAAGTGTACCTGTGAAGTTTCAGCTCTGTAGCATGTCCAGAACCAGAAAAAAAACGGAAAATTTATATCAAATACTTACCGTAATTTTCCTTTCCTGATGGACTCCATGGCAGCATACGTATCGGGTTTGGCCCCGCCTCCAAACCTACCCATAGGACCTCACTCCCATAAATCTTTGCTCCTGTTCAGCACACGTGTTCTTTAACTATCCTCCACAGAAATCCGGGAGGGAACTCCTGCTGCCATGGAGTCCATCAGGAAAGGAAAATTACGGTAAGTATTTGATATAAATTTTCCGTTTTCCTGACAGACTCCATGGCAGCATACGTATCGGGAATTAACTCGCCGTACACACAGGGTGGGCAGGTGCTGAACAGAAAAGTTTAATGCATTTTGTCAAACAGACAGGACTTGCAAACCGAAATTCACAGAAGAAAGAGCCGCTGGCTCAACACAGTAATGGGATAAGAAAGTGTTAATAGAGGACCACGACGCTGCTCTGCAAATGACTTCAGGAGCCACATGTCTGGATACTGCCCAGGAGGTAGAGATGCTCCGCGTCGAATGAGCTGTAACTACTGCTGGAGGGGTCAAGCCCTTAGCCCTATAAGCCCACTGGATGGTCTGGATGATCCAAGAGGAAATGGATCTCGTCGAGGCTCTTGAACCTTTGTTTTTTCCATAGAAGGTAACAAAAAGATGTTCTGATTTTCTGAAAGAGGAAGTGGCATCTAAATATTTCTTAATACACTCTCCAACATCCAGCGGATGAACCGAAGATTCTTCCTCTTCCTGTCTAAAGGTTGGTAATACTGTTTCTATGTTTTCATGGAAGACAGAGGTCCTTTTTGGTCTCGCATCCAGCATGGGGATGAGCACCACTCTGTCAGGAAAAAAGGTTAAGAAAGGCTCTTGTGTCCCAAAGGACCCAATTTCCGACACTCTTTTTGCTGAGGTTATAGCTACCAGAAACACTGTTATCAGTGTAAGCTCTCTTATGGTCAAGGAATCAGACATGTCTTGAATCTGACTCGCCAGGAAATCCAGAACTAGTGGCAGATCCCACTTGGGAAACCTGGGTTTTCTCTGAGGTCTGATTCTCACTGCCCCTTGGAAGAACTGACGAATTAGGGCATGAGTGGCCCAGGAGATCCCTGTAAAAGCGGAAATAGCCGAGACCTGGACTCTGAGCGAACTCACTGATAGAGGCAAATCCAGTCCTGATTGGAGAAAGCTCAATACATCCTGGATCTTAATTGAAGATTGAGGATCAGGCCTTGTATTCAGTTGTGCAGAAAATTTTTCCCAGATTCTCTGATACACCCTGTTCGTTGAGCTTCTTCTAGCACTAAGTAATGTCGAGATTGCCGTTTCTGGACAGCCTAAAGCCTGTAACCTCCTCCTCTCAACATCCAGACCCTGAGATGTAAACGGTCTGGGCACGGATGGAGTACAGACCCCTGGGACAACAGATCCGGTCTGAAGGGTAGCGGGATTGGGTCTCGGACACTGAGTAGCGTCAGAAGGGGAAACCATGGCCTGTTCGGCCAGAAGGGAATCACCGCCACTACCTCCACTGGCTCCGACCTGAGTCTCCGAAGGAACTGCAACACAATCGGAATTGGTGGGAAGGCGTATGCCCTGTGGAATCTCCACTGATCCGAGAGTGCATCTATCCCTGATGCTTGTGGATCTCTGAATCTTGAGTAGTACTTCGGCAGTTTGTGATTGCAGGGGGAGGCGAAGAGGTCTACCTCTGGAGAAAGCCCCAATGTTAGGATCCAGTTGAACGTTTCCTTGTGAAGGGACCACTCGTTGTTGTCCAGATCCACTCTGGACAAGAAGTCTGCTTTGACATTCTGGACTCCTGGAACATAAACCGCTGAAAGATTCGAGAGATTTTTCTGTGCCCAGGACATAATCGGCTCCACTTCCCTCAATAGGGACCAGCTGCGTGTTCCCCCTTGTTTCCTGATGTATGCCACTGCTGAGGTGTTGTCCAGGCGCAGCATGACAGGTTGGTCTTTTGTCAGGTGAGCAAATGCTCGAAGAGCTTGGAATGCTGCTCGGAGTTCTAGTATGTTGGATACTATTCCTCGAGTGGAAAACTCCCACCTGCCCTGTGCCACCTCCGACAGACAGTGGGCACCCCAGCCTATGTTGCTGGCGTCCGAGGTAACCACTACCCACGGAGCCGGCCTCAGAGAGTGGCAGTTCAGCAGGTGGTCTCTGCATAACCACCAGGGGAGACTCGCTCTCATTGAAGGGGTTAAGAAGATGCGTTGATCCAGATGCCACGTATCCCATTGCTGAAGGAATCCCTTCTGAAAGGGTCTCATCCTCCACAGGGCCCACTTCACCATGGGGACTACTGCGACCATAGTCCCGATCACCTTCAGGCATTGACGTGCCTGAAGATGAGAGGATGAGAGGGCAAAGCGAATCCTGTCTCGAAGAGTCCCTATCTTTTCCTCTGGAAGAGAGATAGTCGCCTTCTCTGTGTCGAACAGAGCGCCCAAGTAGATCAGGGACTGAGTTGGAATCAGGTGACTCTTCTCCTTGTTGAGTAACCAACCAAACTTCTGGAGAGTGGACACGACCTGCTCCAGATGAACTAATAGTTGGTCTCTGTCTTGGGACAACAGGAGTAGATCGTCCAAATAGTGGTGAAGACGGATACCTTTCAATCTCAGTAGGGCTACCACGGCCAATAAGATTTTTGAAAAGGTCCGTGGAGATGTTGAGAGCCCGAATGGGAGACAGATAAACTGAAGATGTAATCCTCCCACTTCGAACCGGAGAAACCTTTGAAAATCTTCGTCCACAGGGACATGAAAGTAGGCGTCTTTCAAGTCGATGGACACCATCCAATCTGCCGGCTGGACTGACTGCTGTATGGACAACAGGGTCTCCATTTTGAACCTTTCTTTTTTTATGAATTTGTTCAAGAAGGTCAAATCTATTACTGGTCTCCATGATCCATTCTTCTTTTGGACCAGAAAGAGCGGAGAATATATTCCTTGGCCTCGCTCGGACTCTGGAACGGAGATGACAGCCCCTTGAGCAATGAGAGCTTCGACGTAAGAAAACAAAATCTGACGCCTTTCTTCTAGGCATGGTATGGCAGTAGGCAGGAACCTTGAGCCTGGCCTCTCCTTGAAGACCCACTTGTGGCCTGAAGACACCGTCCTGACGGCCCAGGGGTCCTGAATCGAAGCCGCCCAGACATGTCGGAAGGAGCGTAGACGCGCACCCACCCGACATGTCTGAGCGGGCCCACCTTCAAAAGGACTTAGTGGGCTCACGGTCCCCCGAGGAGACGTTCTTTGTCGTCTTCCTGGAAGACTGTCTGGATCTCCAGTTCCGGTTGAACTCCCGACCAGGTCTATAAGAACGAGCTTCCCTGGCCCGGTCAGGCACAAATTTTCTGGTAGGCTGTCCTTTCTTGACGTTGAACTGGCGCCGATCCTGGGGAAGAAACCCAGACTTACCGCCTGTAGCCCGGGTTATGGCCTCGTCAAGTTTATTCCCGAAAAGGGAGGACCCCTCAAAGGGAATACGGCACCAAACTTGCTTTGATGCCGGATCCGCAACCCAAGGGCGGAGCCAAAGAGCTCTCTTAGCTGTGACCGAGGACAGCATAACTCTTGCCAATAGACGGATCAAGTCTATGGAAGCCTCCCCAAGGAACGACGCGCCCAGCCTAAGCTCCTGGATTGGAGCGCTTCTGGCCACCTCCTCCGAAACCGATCTGACCGATTCGTCTACCACATCAGCCCAAGACTCCATGGCTTTGGATAGAGCAGCCAAAGCCAGGACTGGTTTACAGGCCATACCTGCTGTAAGGTAGATTCTCTTCAAATCAGAGTCCATCCTTCGGTCCAACGGGTCTTTAAATGAGACCGTATCCTCTAAGGGAAGGGTCACGTGCTTGACCAGTCTCATGACTTCTGCGTCAACTAGGGGAGGAGACTCAAGATGTTTCACATCATCCTCTTTGAAGGGGTAAAGTTTAGCCATCTTGGATACTAAGGAATTCTTTCGTTCCACCTTTTTCCACTCCTCCAAGATGATTTCACCCAACTCTCCCAGGAAGGGAAAATTAACACGCTCCTTATTGAGCTGTTTAAAGTACTTCTTCTGCTTGGGAGGGGGAACAGCTGACTCTTCCCAATTTAAGGTCTCTCTGACCGCTTTAACCAGGGAAGGCACCAAGGTATATTCAAAACCCAAGCAGGGATCTTCATCTTCAGAGTCGCTACCCGACAAGAGCATCGACTGATGGCTTGTGTGGGCCGACTCGAAATCTTCCTGTACCTGTAGTGCTACAGGGGAAGGGCTTGGGGAAGCCGTTGCAGTGTCTTGAGAACGACTGACACCCAACTCTGCCAAAGAGTCCTTTACCACTCTCTTGACCAAAGCCTCAATGCGTTGATCGGAAGTATCCCTTTCTCCCGCAGCCTGGGAGAAACATCTGTCACAGAAAAGCTTCCTCTCCGGGACACTAGCGCCACAGCCCCTGCAACCTGCTTTGTCAGGTCTCTGTGCGTGGCTGGCTGAAGTGGACGCTTTACGATGATGTGAGCCCGAACGGGACTTTCCAGTAGAGTGCCGGTGGCGAGAGCTTGAGCGCCTTTCACTTCTTTGAGAAGAGTGCCTAGTCTCTGAACGAGGAGGGCTGTGAACAAGAGAAAAAACAGAAAACACAGACAGGAAGCTAGGAACACTTGAGTTCCTACCCCCACCCCCTATAACCCACAACCCCACCAAGAAGCCCCAAATACCTGTTAGGGGCGGGCTGACCACCGGAGGGCAAAGTAGCTTCCATTCTGATGCTGACCTACAAGAATGAGCCGGACAGCATGTCAGAAAAACCAGCAAAGCGGGGGGGGGGGGGGGGTTGCTCCCAAACTGGGGCCAGTACTCACCAGGAACCAAGGTTAGCAGGCAGAGCGGCAGCGCACAGCAAAATGACCACAAAAACGAACGATTTTCGTATGTGTAACACCCAGTATCAGCAGTGTGTACAAACACAACACTGCTGACAGCTCTGGGGTTTAAATATGGCGCCTGGTGACGTCATCAGCGATCGCCACCGACGCCAGCTTACTGCGCATGCGCCGTGCTTACACTGCGCATGCGCGAGAACCAAGCCTCGTTCCCGAGGCGCCGCACATGCGCAGTAGCGCGCACCGGAGGCCGGTCAGGAAGTGAATCGCTGACCGGCCCCGGACCACTAGCCACCAGGGAAGGCAGGAGAAAAACCAGGTAAGACATAAAGGCACGAGCAAGCAATAATATAAACAAAATAGCTGCCATGGAGGACTTTGTACTCACGGACCGCAGATCACCAGGAATGGATGCACACACCGGACTTATCTCATTCTTAGGGTACCGGCCACCCGCAGCAGCTGGGCTTTTTGGCCAAGGCTGCATACATCTTCGCCCCTACTCCATACCCCGCAGCAGCTGGGGCTTATTGGAGAGCTCCATACCCGACTGGTAGAGCCATCCATCACCCGGAATCCATCTTCAGGTAGGATATCAGGTAATCCTTTGGAGGACAAAAAAAGAACACGTGTGCTGAACAGGAGCAAAGATTTATGGGAGTGAGGTCCTATGGGTAGGTTTGGAGGCGGGGCCAAACCCGATACGTATGCTGCCATGGAGTCTGTCAGGAAAGATCATTTTTCAGTAGAGCAGGGATGGTGGGAACCCCTTTTACACCTATATGATCTTTTTTTCTGGTTCTGGACATGCTACAGAGTTGAAACTTCACAGGAACGCTTTTAGACCCCCCCAGACAATAAATACAAAGATTTTTTTTTAAGTTTTTTTCTTTTTTAATTTTTCCAATAATTGGCTCTCTATCAAAAATGACAATTTTTAAGAACTTTTTTTGTGTGATTCAGTGTCTAGGGGGTCTAAAAAGTGTACCTGTGAAGAGTGTACCTGTGAAGTTTCAGCTCTGTAGCATGTCCAGAACCAGAAAAAAAGATCATTTTTCAGTAGAGCAGGGATGGTGGGAACCCCTTTTACACCTATATGATCTTTTTTTCTGGTTCTGGACATGCTACAGAGCTGAAACTTCACAGGTACGCTTTTTAGACCCCCCAGACAATAAATACAAAGATTTTTTTTTTTTTTTTAAGTTTTTTTTTTTTTAATTTTTCCAATAATTGGCTCTCTATCAAAAATGACAATTTTTAAGAACTTTTTTGTGTGATTTAGTGTCTAGGGGGTCTAAAAAATGTACCTGTGAAGAGTGTACCTGTGAAGTTTCAGCTCTGTAGCATGTCCAGAACCAGAAAAAAAGATAATTTTTCAGTAGAGCAGGGATGGTGGGAACCCCTTTTACACCTATATGATTTTTTTTTTCTGGTTCTGGACATGCTACAGAGCTGAAACTTCACAGGTACGCATTTTAGACCCCCCCCCCCCCCAGACACTAATCCAAAAAAAGTCATGCCTGCCACCGTATATATCAGTGGTGGGTGGGCAGTGGCACTGCAGTGGGCACAGTACACTCTGTGGACCTGACAGTCACTGGCACCCAGGCAACTGCAATTATAAAAAAAATATATATATTTTTACTTTGCAAGCTGCTGTGCCACCGTATATATATCAGTGGTGGGTGGGCACGCAGTGGCACTACAGTGGGCACAGTACACTCTTTGGACCTGACAGTCACTGGCAGCCCAGGCAACTGCAATAATAAAAAATATTTTTTTTTTCAATTTGCAACAAGATGCTGTGCCACCGTATATATATATATATATCAGTGGTGGGCAGTGCACTGCAGTGGGTACAGTACACTCTGTGGACCTGACACAGCACTCACTGCAATTATGACAGAGGAAAAAAAAAATATTTTTTAAAATGCAAGGTACTGTGCCTGTGCCACCCGAAATGAGTGTGGTGTGCACACAGTACAGTCTGTGGTGGGTCTGTGGCCTCTCACACACAGCGGGCAGGCAACTGCAGTGTACAATAGATATATATATATATATATATATATATATATATATAAAAAGAAAAAACTCAATTACCAGCCCTTAAAAGGGCTTTTGGGGACACTAGAGATATATATATATATATATATATATATATATATATATATATATATATATATATATATATAAAAATACACAAATACCAGCCCTTAGAAGGGCTTTTTGGGGTGCTGTCAGGATGCTGTCCTTACAGCAGTAGTGGACCAAGAACACTGACTAGCAAGACCAGGAACACTGACTAACAACTGTCCCTAGCTATTAACAGCAGCAGCAGCAGCAGCAGCTCTCCCTGCTCTCACAAACACACACTGCTTCAGAATGATCTAAGATGGATGCTGCCCTTGCTTATTTATAGGAGGTGGGAGGGTGTGGGAGGGAGGTATGCTGATTGGCTGGAAATGTGCCTGCTGACTGTGAAGTTCAGGGTCAAAGTTTGCCTCAATGATGTATTATAGGGGGCGGACCGAACATCGCATATGTTCGCCCGCAGCGGTGAACGCGAACATGCTAAGTTTGCCGGGAACTGTCAGCCGGCGAACAGTTCGGTACACCTCTAATCTAGAACCCTAAGTTCCTGTTCTGTGAGATTAACACCACTTAAATGAAAGATCCCCTCTCCTAATATTCTCTTTTTCTTCTGTTTTTTGAGCCCTGCTCGACATCCTCTCGTCTTTCGGGGCTTCTTCTCCATCCTCTCTCCGGGGGTGTTGATCGTCTGCCTTCTTTTTCTCCATCTGGTCTTCATAGGGCTCTCTGTGCTCTGTCCCCAAAAAAAAGGTTGATCCCTAGAATAATCATCCCTGTGTCTTTCTTCTTTATAATATTGGCGGGCTGTTCTATCATTATCTTCTTCCCTCCTTAAAATCTCAGATCTATTGTAAGTCGGAATAGGGTCTCTTCTTTTCTCATAATATGAATTCTGATAGTCATGGGGAGTACAAGGAGGGACTGGGCTCCTCCTATTATCATTGGAGTGCCACGGAGAATCAATATACTTATGAAAAACGCCTTATTCATC
This sequence comes from Pelophylax lessonae, assembly GCF_965119305.1. Taxonomy (NCBI): domain Eukaryota; kingdom Metazoa; phylum Chordata; class Amphibia; order Anura; family Ranidae; genus Pelophylax; species Pelophylax lessonae. The sequence goes on along the minus strand of NC_138771.1, from coordinate 255,091,990 downwards.
CATCATTGAGGTGAGCGGCCATTGCACTCAATATTGGATTCTGCGTTGGGATCTTCTCACTTCTGTGACACTATTTTAATTGATTATTCACATCACAGTTTGGATCACCATTTTATTGCTTTACAATTATTATTCATTTTCTGCACATTCACATGGACTTTTTCATTTGAATTTTATAATGTCACTTTATTGATTATTTAGATCAAGTGCAGTTTATATTATATTTTTTCACACAGGGATTTATGCTTTGAACTCTGTTGGTATCAATGATTATTTCAAGAGTGCTTTACTGTTTGATATAGTTTTTGATTGGATTCTTTATATTATGTTTGGAATTAGCGCCAATTTTTTTCATTATTCCTAACTGGGATTGGTGTGGTGGTGATCCAGGATGCTTTGACTGGCTGCACTGGACTGGTGACATTGTAATGCTGTGGCGGTGTTTAGAGACAATGGCTGACTGCACTGACATACAGTGTTTTTATACTTCCTTTCTTTTAAGTGAAAAAAAAAATAAAAGATTTTTTTTAACATATATCAATGTTTGAACTGCCTTAAAAATCCCACAAAATGAGGATACAAATTTCAAAAGTTTACACTGTAATAAATACAATTCAAATATCACTTCTATCTTTTACAGTCAGAGGTATATGGGGTGACGGGTGACCATGTTTTACCTGCCCGCGATGCTGGACTGTATATAAAGTACAGGTTTCACCCTTCTTGGTGGCATACCCCTACACAGGTCTTCGGGGGTCTAAGTTCCATAGGGATGGACCACATTCCTGGACACCCTGTGGCTCACTACATGTTTTGCACTTAGGGGTTTGATTATTAAAGCTGGAGAGTGTAAAATCAGGCTCCCTTCTTCATAGAAACCAATCAACTTCCATGTTTTATTGCCAAAGCTTAATTTAACAAGCTAAGGTTTCTATGCAGAAGGGAGACTGATTTTGCACTCTCCATCTTTAGTAGATAAACCCCTTAGTGTCAAGGTAAGCGCCAATACAGAAACCAGTGCCCAAAGCAACATTACAGCTTCCAAGGTTTACGGAGGTTGTTCCACTCCAGATGCGCTGTTTCTCTTTTCTGGTGTTAACCACTTTACCACTGCTCACGTTGCTGCTACTGCAGCAAGGTGACAGCCCTGGGTCTGGCGACGTAAACCTACGTCACCAGATCCCTCAGTCTCTCGGTGATGCGTGCGCGCGTTGCCGGAGGCTCGCTCCCGCTGTGTTTAGACACAGCGGGAGTCGGGCCAGGGAAGGAGAGGCGGTGATCCCCACCTCTCTTCCCCAATCGTCGGGGAAAGACTGAGGAAATCCATCCGCTTGTGTAAACAAAGCAGGCGGATCTCCTCTGTGACAGGCAGGGACAGATCACAGGATTCAGCATGGCTGAACCTGCGATCTGTGTCTATGTCACACAACCCCCTCCCCCCACACACGTCAGTAAGCATGAGGCAGACATTTAACCCATTGATCACCAACAGTGTTAACCCCTTCCCTGCCAGTGTCATTATTACAGTAACAGTGCATATTTATAGCACTGATTACTGTAGTAATGTCACTGGTCCCCCCAAAAGTGTCAAAAATGTCAGTTAGGGGTCCGATCTGTCCGCCGTAATGTCGCAGTCCCGTAAAAAAATTGTAGATCGCTGCCATTACTAGTAAAAAAAAATAAACAATAAAAATAGCAAATCTTTCCCGTAGTTAGTAATCACGATAACTTTTGCGCAAACCAATCAAAATACGCTTATTGTGATTTTTTTTACCAAAAATATGTAGCAGAAAACAAATTGGCCTAAAATGTTAAAAAATTTTGATTTGTAAATTTTTTTTGGGGAATGTTATATATCAGAATGTAAAAAATATTGTTGTTTTTTTTTTTAAATTGTCGCTCTTTTTTTCAAAAATTAAAAATCGCACAGGTGATCAAATACCACCAAAAGAAAGCTCTATTTGTGGGGGGGGGGGGGGGAAGACATAAATCTAATTTGGGTACAGTGTCGCACGACCGCGCAATTGTCCGTTATCACAAGTGCTGAATCACAAAATATGGCCTGGTCAGGAATGGGGTAAAATACATTCTGGCCCTAATATATGACAAAAATTTTATATATTGGATATTGTTTAACTGTCAAAGTAGAAAATGTCAAATTTTTACAAAATTTTCGCTCTTTTTTTATTAATATCGCAAAAAATGAAAAGTGCAGAGCTGATCAAATACCACCAAAAGAAAGCTCTGTTTGTGGAAAAAAAAAAGGACGTAAATTTCGTTTGAGTACAGCATTGAATGATCGCGCAATTGTCAGTTAAAGTCGCACAGTGCCAAGTTGAAAAAAGTGGCCTGGTCCTTAACCACTTACCCCAAACTGACGTACCCGTATGTCGGCTGCCTTTGGGGGGTTTTACCGGGGTGATGCCTCTAGCTAGAGCGTGAGCAATAATTTAAAAAAAAAAGAGCTAAACTCTAACTCTAAACCAGTAACCGTTAAAAAAAATTAAAGCGTCGCCTATTGAGATTTCTTTTGACCGTAGTTTGTCGCCATTCCACGGGTGTGCGCAATTTTAAACCATAACATGTTGGGTATCTATTTACTCGGCGTGACATCATCTTTCACAATATACAAGAAAATGGGCTAAGTTTACTGTTTCGTTTTTTTTAAATGCAGTGAAATATGATTTTTCATAATTTTTTTAAAAAATGGCGTTTTAAAGACCGCTGCGCAAATACCGCGTGACAAAAAATATTGCAGTGACCGCCATTTTATTCTCCAGAGTCTTTGCTAAAAAATATACAGTTCCTTCGCGAAAGTATTCGGCCCCCTTGAACTTTTCAACCTTTTGCCACATTTCAGGCTTCAAACATAAAGATATAAAACTGTAATTTTTTGTGAAGAATCAACAACAAGTGGGACACAATCATGAAGTGGAACGAAATTTATTGGATATTTCAAACTTTTTTAACAAATAAAAAACTGAAAAATTGGGCGTGCAAAATTATTCAGCCCCCTTAAGTTAAGACTTTGTAGCGCCACCTTTTGCTGCAATTACAGCTGTAAGTCGCTTGGGGTATGTCTCTATCAGTTTTGCACATCGAGAGACTGAAATTTTTGCCCATTTCTCCTTGCAAAACAGCTCGAGCTCAGTGAGGTTGGATGGAGAGCGTTTGTGAACAGCAGTTTTCAGTTCTTTCCACAGATTCTCCATTGGATTCAGGTCTGGACTTTGACTTGGCCATTCTAACACCTGGATATGTTTATTTGTGAACCATTCCATTGTAGATTTTGCTTTATGTTTTGGATCATTGTCTTTTGCAGACTCCATCAGGTTTTCTTCCAGAATGGTCCTGTATTTGGCTCCATCCATCTTCCCATCAATTTTAACCATCTTCCCTGTCCCTGCTGAAGAAAAGCAGGCCCAAACCATGATGCTGCCACCACCATGTTTGACAGTGGGGATGGTGTGTTCAGGGTGATGAGCTGTGTTGCTTTTACACCAAACATAACGTTTTGCATTGTTGCCAAAAAGTTTGATTTTGGCTTCATCTGACCAGAGCACCTTCTTCCACATGTTTGGTGTGTCTCCCAGGTGGCTTGTGGCAAACTTTAAACGACACTTTTTATGGATTTAAGAAATGGCTTTCTTCTTGCCACTCTTCCATAAAGGACAGATTTTTGCAGTATACGACTGATGGACAGAGTCTCCCACCTCAGCTGTAGATCTCTGCAGTTCATCCAGAGTGATCATGGGCCTCTTGGCTGCATCTCTGATCAGTCTTCTCCTTGTATGAGCTGAAAGTTTAGAGGGACGGCCAGGTCTTCGTAGATTTGCAGTGGTCTGATACTCCTTCCATTTCAATATTATCGCTTGCACAGTGCTCCTTGGGATGTTTAAAGCTTGGGAAATCTTTTTATATCCAAATCCAGCTTTAAACTTCTCCACAACAGTATCTCGGACCTGCCTGGTGTGTTCCTTGTTCTTCATGATGCTCTCTGCGCTTTAAGTGGACCTCTGAGACTATCACAGTGCAGGTGCATTTATACGGAGACTTGATTACACACAGGTGGATTCTATTTATCATCATTAGTCATTTAGGTCAACATTGGATCATTCAGAGATCCTCACTGAACTTCTGGAGAGAGTTTGCTGCACTAAAAGTAAAGGGGCTGAATACTTTTGCACGCCCAATTTTTCAGTTTTTTATTTGTTAAAAAAGTTTGAAATATCCAATAAATTAGAGTTATAGGAGAGTTAAAGCATCCGGGGGCATGTCCTCAAATGCTTGCAAATGTCCAGTCACCTGAAGATATGAGCCTCTAACCCATGATCTATGAATACTTTACCTCGTTCCTGTGCTGATTAGATATAGTATTTTTGACTTTACAGTAAAATTAGTATCTTGGAATACAGTACAGGAACAGGATCTTTAGGCTTTACCATATGTAACATGGAGCTACCCTCAGGTGATTGGACTCACCTCAATTTTGTAGAAAGAAATAGGGAGATCATAAGAACAGAGGGGGAAGGACCTGTATCACACAGTGTACTCCAAGGAACAAATTCTATTAATAAGTCAAAACTCTTATTTTCTTATTCAAACAGTACAGGACACTGTGTTTTTAACCTTTTCTATGAGAACAAGAAGGAACATGGACACTTCCTATTGGCTCTTCATTGGTGGTGTTGGTGCGCTTCATTGGTGGTGATCCATATGAGGAGCGACATCAGTGCAGGCAAGACATCTGCAAGAGGTGGATTAGCAGTCCCCACACCCGGAAACAGATCTGGCAAAGGACCCGGACGGTAGACTTAGGTGAAAATATCTTAGTTCGTAAAATAAGAAAAATAATGCAGGATGGGTTTGCAGGGGGAGGGAGGAAAGGGCTTCATATTTTGCCTGAAGCTGGGATAAGGACATGTTTGCAGTCTTGCTGGGATGAATAAAGAGTAAATAAAGGATTTAAATACTTCACTGTCCTGTAGCAATGTTGGCCACATGCCTGAAAGCCAAGGCACTTGGATACATTACTTATTTTGAAGAGGATGATCTGCAATTATGAATAAAAATCAAATGCCAAGGCCTTTAAACATTTGAAAAGCACCAAGCATGATAAGTATTTTCTCTCTCCCTAAAGCTACGGTCTGTGGACCGCTTCATCACTTGCAATGCAGGGCTATTATCCCTGCATCATGCAGTATGTGTGACTGCATCCCAAAACACCTTAGAGAGGAGGCCTTGGGGGACCGGTTGTATGGATCAAGGGAGCCTGCCAGAGCCAGAAGTAAGGCATTTCTCATTTAAAGCTAGATTTAAAGCTAAACATAAAGCGCATGTAACCCTTGCATTAAGGGGCAGCCACACTGCAAGGGTTGTTTTTGTCACATTCCTGGAGTCAGTTTTATTACCAAAGTGCAGCGCAGCTCATGAGATATATACAGTATCTCACAAAAATGAGTACACCTCACACATTTTTGTAAATATTTTATTATATCTTTTCTTGTGAAAACACTGAAGAAATTACACTTTGCTACAATGTAAAGTAGTGAGTGTACAGCTTGTATTACAGTGTAAATTTGCTGTCCCCTCAAAATATATCAACACACAGTCATTAATTTCCAAACCACTGGCAACAAAAGTGAGTACATCCCTAAGTCAAAATGTTCAAATTGGACCCAATTAGCCATTTTCCCTCCCGGTGTCATGTGATTTGTTAGTGTTACAAGGTCCCAGGTGTGAATGGGGAGCAGGTGTGTTAAATTTGGTGTTATAGCTCACCCTCTCTCATAGTGGTCACTGGAAGTTCAACATGGCTCCTAATGGCAAAGAACTCTGAGGATCTGAAAAAAAGAATTGTTGCTCTACATAAAGATGGCCTAGGCTATATGTATATTGCCAAGACCCTGAAACTGAGCTGCAGCACAGTGGCTAAGACCATACAACGGTTTACCAGGACAGGTTCCACTCAGAACAGGCCTCGCCATAGTCGACCAAAGAAGTTGAGTGCACATGCTCAGCATCCTTTCCAGAAGTTGTCTTTGGGAAATAGACTTATGAGTGCTGCCAGTATTGCTGCAGAGGTTGAAGGGGTGGGGGTGTCATCTTGTCAGTGATTAGACCATACGCCGCGCACTGCATCAAATTGGTCTGCATGGCTATCATCCCAGAAGGAAGCCTCTTCTGCACGTCTAAACCTGCTTGCCTCAAGGGGGCCGACTGGCATATGTGGAGGGGAGGCAGGTGGGAAAGCAGCACAAACAGTCTGGCAAGCCTACAGATTGTGTGTTTATAGAAGGTTGGATTGTCAGCAGCAGAGTTTAATATTGTAGGCAGGTGCAACACTCTGCAGGCAGGTGCAACACTCTGCAGGCAGCTCAGTAAACTCTGGAGTGGGTCAGACAGTCAGTGCACAATGACAGAGAGCCTACAATCAAAAAGCAGGTACTACTGAGACATTATATACATATGTCCTGAAGAAGATTATGGAGCAGAGTCAGAGTAGGTAGATGCCGCAGTGCAGGTGGAGAATGGCACCAGGGGGACAGACAGTTCGTTGTGGATGTGGAGGTTGACTGGGCTTGAGGCTGGGCAGCCGGAGATTAACTACAGCCTGGGCAGGCCAGTTGTAAGCCAATATATACAGACCGACCCTGGATGGACCCCGGGGATGATGATCAGCGTGGGCACAGGGTCTAGCGCGGGAAAGATGGCGGCCGAAGCTTAGGCCGCCTGCGGTCACTAAGATGCAGTGCCTCTGTCAAAGGGCAGGTAGGTAAGCAGGATGGCATGGCTCTATGGGGGTCCGGCAGGCGCCTACCTGGCTCCTGGTGGCAGATGGATTAGGCCAGCAAAGGCTGACGGCGGCGGAGGCCCGAGCAGGCCGCGTCCATCCCAGAGATGCGATCTGGCCTCGCAGAGCAAAACTATGGCCCAATACTGTTGCAGCAGGACTTGCTGTGGTGAATGGAGGCAGTATTGAGATGGTAGATGCCTGTAATCCAGCGGATGGATGAGGATTGGGATCGGTGGCACCGGGGCTCTCGCTCTATGCGTCCGGCTCAGCTGACGTCCGGACACGCCCCCCAGAAGGAGGCCTCTTCTAAAGATGATGCACAAGAAAGCCCGCAAACAGAGTGCTGAAGACAAGCAGACTAAGAACATGGATTACTGGAACCATGTCCTGTGGTCAGATGAGACCAAGATAAACTTATTTGTTTGAGATGGTGTCAAACGTGTGTGGCGGCAACCAGGTGAGGAGTACAAAGACAAGTGTGTCTTGCCTACAGTCAAGCATGGTGGTGGGAGTGTCATGGTCTGGGGCAGCTTAGGAGCTACAGTTCATTGAGGGACCATGATTGCCAACATTTACTGTGACTTACTGAAGCAGAGCATGATCCCCTTCCCTTCGGAGACTGGGCAGCAGGGCAGAATTCAAACATTAGAATGACCCCAAACACACCTCCAAGATGACCACTGCCTTGCTAAAGAAGCTGAGGGAAAAGTTGATGACTGGCCAAGGCATGTCTCCAAACCTAAACCCTATTGAGCATCTGTGGGGCATCTTCAAACGGAAGGCGGAGGAGCGCAAAGTCTCTAACATCCACCAGCTCCGTGATGTTGGTGGACTCCAGTCACAATCTCTGAAGCTCCAGTGAACTCCATGCCCAAGAGGGTTAAGGCAGTGCTGGAAAATAATAGTGGCCACACAAAATATTGACACTTTGGGCCCAATTTGGACATTTTGACTTAGGGGTGTACTCACTTTTGTTGCCAGCGGTTTAGACATTAATGGCTGTGTGTTGAGTTATTTTGAGGGGACAGCAAATTTACACTGTTATACAAGCTGTACACTCACTACTTTACATTGTAGCAAAGTGTCATTTCTTCAGTGTTATCACATGAAAAGATATAATAAAATATTTACAAAAATATGAGGGGTGTACTTACTTTTGTGAGATACTGTGTATGTACATACATGTCAGGTATTAAAAGGTTTCATCAGGGCATTTACGGACAAATCCTAAAATTGGATTCACTTTTAATGGCATTCACCCTTCATGTTATGGTTGCATTGGTGCTGTTTAGTAAGCTGCAGCAGTTAGGTGATTGTAGCCAGACTAACTGTGCTCTAAGCAAATATCTGCTAAATATTATATATATAGTATATTCATTTTATGTGGCTTTTTTTTTTGGCTGAATTTCAGGCAAATCATTATAAAATGTCAGAGGAAGATGTGTTAACTTCCTGTGTCAGTATAAACTTCCTGTATAATGGTGTGCTCCTCAGCAAACGAAATGTCATTCTTTGCGGTCGTTGATCTTAGGTGTAAATAGAATTTGGCCTTGAGTGCCCAAGAAAATAGTTTGCTGATCACACTGGCATTTTCCACACTGGAGGACCAAGCTGTGTATGATCCATGCTATTTGGGAACAGGCAGCTGGGGTGAATACCATCTTCCATAAGCATCAGAGTTTGTTGCAATGCCACAAGGTAATTTGTGACATAAAAATATATGTATGTTTATGTTTAAAGTCTATAATTTGGCATTTCTCATTGCATATGCAATAATTAGAAACTATGTTTATGTCACTATTGTGTAAAATTCTCTTGACTTTTTTGTGCTAAATGCAGCATCCATGTACTATTTTGTCTTCCACCTTTGCCATAATTAATGTTGTCCTCACATTTAGGCCTGGCCCTACCATGGGTCCCGCTGGGTCCATTGGACCCAGGCAGAACTTTGAGAGGGGCAGCAGAGGTAGCTCTTTAACCACTTCATCTCCGGAAGGTTTTACCCCCTTAACGATCAGGCCATTTATTGCGATCTGCACAGCGTTACTTTAACAATTGCACGGTCGTACGATGCTGTACCTAAATACAATTGATGTCCTTTTTTCCCCCACAAATAGAGCTTTCTTTTGGTGGTATTTGATCACCTCTGTAGTTTTTAGATTTTGAGCTATAAACAAAAAAAGAGTAACAATTTTGAAAAAAAAAAAAATATTTTTTACTTTCTGCTATAAAACATTCCCATTAAAAAAATTTAAAAAATCATTTTTTTTTTTATCAGTTTAGATCAATTTGTATTCTGCTACATATATGGTAAAAAAATCCCCAAAAAGGTAATTGGTTTCCACAAAAGTTATAGCATTAACAAACTATGGGATAGATTTTTGGACTTTTTATTTATTTTTTTAGTTTTTATTAGTAATGGCTGCGATCAGCAATTTTTAGCAGGACTGCGACATTGCGACGGACATAAGTGACAGTTTTTGGGGACCAGTGACATTAATACAGTAATCAGTGCTAAAAATTATTCACTGTTACTGTATAAATGACACTGGCAGGGAAGGGGCTAATACTGGGGGTGATCAAGGGGTTAAATGTAAGCCTAAATGTGCTTGCTAATTGTGGGGGGGGGGCTGTGTGAAAGGCACACAGAGATCGGTGTTTCAGCTTAGCTGAAACACACAATCTCATTGTGCCTGTCGGATAGGAGAGCCGTCTGCTTTGTTTATGTAGGCAGGCGGCTCTCCTGTCAGTTTCCCCAAAGACCGCGGGAGGCTGGCGGTCTGGCTCCCGCTGTGTCGAATCACTCTGGCAGCTCGCACATAATCACGTAGATCTACATGATTATGCGCAGCCGAGCCGCCCTGCCGCAGTAAATTTGCTTGGGGCAGTCGACAAGTGGTTAATTTTGCAAATTAGGCAGTCGACTTAGGCCTCACGCTCACAGGGGCCTGGCATCTGCCTATTTAAAGAGCCGCCTCTGGGGGTGGGTAGCAGAGCTCCCTGCTCTCCTGCACTGGCTGTTTGTTAGTCTCGGATTCCCTGCCCATGTGCTTAGCTGGCTCCTCGGCCACTCAGCCAGAGTCCAACCCCCCTGAGTCGTCTGCATCCATTCCTCCTGTGCAAATGAAGTTTAAGCACACAGGTGCTGCAGTGTAGTAGCGCTATGAGAGCCAGAGGACACTGCAGGCTTGTCTGCCAGGCCAGCCCTCCTCCTTCCCCTGATCTTTAGCTAGCCATATATTATACAATTTTCTGTAAAATTTTCTTTAGACTTACCTTCAACTATGTAGTACAAAGGTCTACTTAATTGGATACAATTGAAAGTATTGTTTAGTTTTGACCTCATTATGTGGGACAGGGACCCCTTGTCACCTGAGGACATGGACCCCTTCTCACTTGGGGAAAGGGAGGGACACTCCCCTAAGGACAGCACTAAGAGAGTGTGCACTGACACCAGCACTGAGAAAGACCGAGCATTGACACCCACTGAGATAGAGGACACTGATTCCAGTACCGGGATAGAGAACATTGACACCAGCACCAAGATAGAGGATACTGATTCCAGCACCAAGACACAGTGCACTGTGAAAGAGTGCCATGACACCAGCACTGAGATAAAGAGCATTGATTCTAGCACCAAGACCGAGTGCACTAAGAAAGAGTGCCTTGGCACCAGCACCGAGACAGAGGCCACTGACACCAGCACTAAGAGCACACTGCCACTGGCGCTGATATAGGACACTGACACCATCTCCAAGACACACTGCACTGAAATAAAGTGTTCCGATACCAGTGCTTAGAGAGAATGCACTGACACCAGTGTTGAGATAGAGTACACTGACACCAGCACTTTAAGGCTCTTAATATATGCAATTTTCTACAGTTATTTTTTATCACTTGAATTATTTTTTACATTACGGGCGTGAGTGGGGCCTCATGTCTAAGTTGTGCCTGAGGCCTCACAAAGCCTAGAGCCACCTCTGGGGGGGGGGGGGGGGGGGGGGCAAATTGACGCCCAAGAGTATTTTTTTTTCCAGCAGTTTTGCATGTCATCAGTTTGCGGCACGTTACAGGCAGCATTTCTCCATCTCATACTGCCGCCCATTTTTTTTGGGGGGTGGGAAGCATTTAATTCTTGGACCAAGGCAGCACAATGTCTTGGGCCAGCCTAGCTCACATCATGGTTACAATACAATAATTGCCTAATTATTCTGATATTCCTAACTCCATATATGTTCGCTTGAATTTAACGCATATTAATCAGAAAGGTATACTCAATCTTATCATACATATTTATTTTTCAGGTTAGTTTTCCAGGAAAGTACTGAGCAAGCACTGCATATACAGGCAATCTGCTACTAGAAGTGGGAGCAGGAAATTTAGAGGACTACTATACATTTTTAAACCACTTCAGCTCTGGAAGGTTTTGTCCCTTAAAGACCAGGCCATTTTTTGCAATACGGCACTGCGACGATCGCGCAACATCGTACCAAAAAAAAAATTGACGTCCTTTTTTTTCCACAAATAGAGCTTTTTTGTGGTATTTGATCACCTCTGCGGTTTTTACTTTTTGCGCTATAAATAAAAAAAAGACCAACAATTTTGAAAAAAAAAAAAAATTTTTTTTTTACTTTTCTGCTATAAAATTAATCCAATAAAAAAAAATTTAAAAATCAAAATTAGTTTATTGGTTTAGACTAATTTTAATTCTGCTACATATATTTTGTAAAAAAATCCCAAAAAGCGTATATTGATTGGTTTGCGCAAACGTTATAGCGTTTACAAACTATGGGTTAGATTTATGGACTTTTTATTTTTTTTTTCTTATTGCTTTTATTAGTAATGGCTGCGATCAGCGATTTTTAGCAGGACTGTGACATTGCGGGAGAAAAATCTGACACTCAGTGTTACACAGTTACTGTATAAATGACACTGGCAGGGAAACAACAGGGGCAATCAAAGGGTTAAGTGTGCTCCTAGGGAAAGCTTTTTAACTGTGTGGGGGATGGGACTGACTGCAGGAAAAGAGAGATCGGTGTTCCTGATTAGTAGGAACACAAGGTCTCTCGCTTCCTGTCTGACAGAACGGCGGTCCGCCTTTCTGTCATTCTCCTGAACAATAGCGGGTGGGCACTGGACCTACGTGATTTTGTGCTTAAGGGCTGCCCCTTAATGTATGTGGGGTGGTCCTCAGGTGTTTAATACTGTTTTTGTTGACAGAATCTCCAACTATAGCACCCTGCCCAACATTCTTAAGGGGTAAGGAAGAAACACCCTCATCATACATGAACACTGGTAGGTCCTTGTTTTATCAGACATAATAGAGTAGTATTAAACCCTCAGGTAAAAATGTTAGCTTTCCTAAAGCACCCAGTATCTGGCAATTTCCAACTCACCAGTCTGATACCAGAGTCAATGTTTCTCCCCTTGCCTACCACCCTCTTTTCTTTAAGAAAAAAATAAGGTAATTTTGAAATGGTAGCAACACATTTCAAAAAGTTGGGACTGGGCAACAAATACAGTGGTGAAATTAATTATTTGATCCCCTGATGATTTTTTAAACTTGCCAACTTCTATATTTGTTATAGGTGTATTTTAAATGATAGAGACAGAATATCAACCAAAATCCAGAAACAACACATGATACAAATGTTATAAATTGAGTTGCAGTTGAGTAAAATAAGTATTTGATCCCTTACCAACCAACAATAATTCTGACTCCCACAGACTGGCTAATTAAAGAAGGTGCTCCTAACAACAATTCGTTATGTGTATAAAAGATACTTATCCACAGAATCTCTTTCTTCCATTCAAACCTCACCATCATGGGCAAGACCAAAAAGCTGTTAAAGGACGTCAGGGACAAGATTGTTGACTGACACAAGGCTGGAAGGGGCTACAAAACTTTCAGCAAGAAGCTTGGTGAGAAGGAGACAACTGTTGGAGCACTTATTCGCAACTGGAAGAAATACAAAATAACCATCAATCATCCTCGGTCTGGAGCTCCATGCATGATTTAGCCTCATGGGGTAGGGATGATCATGAGAAAAGTGAGGGATCCGCCCAGAACTACACAGGTGGAGCTTGTGAATGATTTCAAGGCAGTTGGGACCACAGTCACCAAACCACTGGTAACACAATACACCGCCATGGATTGAAATCCGGCAACGCCTGCAAAGTCCCCACATGTACAGGCCCATCGGAAGTTTGCAAATGAACATCTAAATGATTCAGAGAACGATTGGGAGAAAGTGCTGTGGTCAGATGAGACAAACTTTGAGCTCTTTGGCATTAATTCGACTTGCCATGTTTGGAGGAAGAAAAATTATGACCCGAAGAACACTATCTCTACAGTCAAGCAAGGAGATGGAAACATGGTTTGGGGCTGCTTCTCTGCTAAAGATACAAGCCGACTTTGCTGCATTTAGGGGCCAGTGGATGGGGCCATGTATTGTAAAATCTTGAATGAGAACCTTCTTCCCTGGTCTTCCAGCATGACAATGGCCCAAAACATACCGCAAGGCATCAAAGGAGTAGCTCAAGAAAAAGCACATTAAGGTCATGGAGTGGCCTAGCTAGTCTCAGAACCTTAATCCTATAGAAAATGTATGGAGGGAGCTAAACATTTGAGTTGCCAAGTGACAGCCAGGGACCCTTAAAGATTTAGAGAAGGTCTGTATGAAGGGTGGTCCAAAATCCCTCTTGAGATGTGTGCAAACCTGATAACCAACTACAAGATATGTCTTACCTCTGTGCTTGCCAAGAAGAGTTTCTCCACCAAGTACTAAGTCAGGCTTTGCTTGGGGATCAAATACCTTATTTTACTCAGTGAACTGCAACTCAATTTATAACAATTGTATCATGTGTTTTTTTCTGAATTTTTGGTTGATATTCTGTCTCGATCATTTAAAACACACCAATGATACAATAATAGACCATTCATTTATTTGTAAGTTGGCAAGCTTACAAAATCTGCAGGAGATCAAATCATTTTTTTTTTGCCACTGTAGCACCGCTCTATTCGTCAGCTCTTTAGAGAGCACAACTATTTGTATTGATCTGTTTCCCAATGGCAAACAATATATGCTTCTGTTCTAGACATAAGATACACACAGTAGGGTCAGTTTGAATTGAGGTTAATTGACTTTTCATTGTAGAACACATTTTTGTAGAATAGGCAAAAGACAAATACTGTAGGCTATGTTACAAGTGAATTCTTTACTACAGTATTACTGTTTGTCTTGTCAAGCATAACATATACAAGGGACACATCTGTGTATTATAGATTGCTTATTAAAGCTTAAAAGTCCACATGTTCTCTTCAGAAATGCTTTTCTAAATGACCGATGGCTTAAAAAATTATTTTTGTCTGTCCATATGTGTGTAGAATTTACTATAATAAAAGCCATTGTCTTACATACAAGGTTTACATTTCTATAGTCAAATATTAAGAGGTTGGCCTTAAACAAAGCATGTTTCAGACCAGGGCAATTCAAACAAAGCACGTTTCGAGAATGCCTAAAAAACAAAAAACAAACAAAAAGAAAGAAACACGTCTAAATGATTAGGAGATCCAGAAATATAGGGTACTGTACAAATCCAGATAATGCCAGCTGAATTTATTTGCATATGTCAAATGTACCTGTTAAGTCTCGTACACACTAGTAGTTTTTTTTTTTGTTCAACCTGAAAAAAACTGACAGCTCAGGAGGAGCCACTGCACTAACAATCTGATGTTAGTACAGCGATCTCCCCCGCTGTTCTATTGTGTTCTGACAGGGGAACGGCACCTCCCCCCAGAAGTCTCCGGTCAGCGCTCCCTGCCATTGAACTTTTTTGGTCACGCCCCTTTAACAGAAGTCGGCCGAACTACAGCACACACAGGCCGTATGTCAGTCGGTTTCGATTAACCTTTTTTTTTTAGTCTAAGCTTAATTGAACAAGCTGAAGTTAGAATCTGATTGGCTATCATGTACAGCTGCACATAATTTGCACTCTCCAGTTTTGGTAAATCAACCCCCATCTTTTTTTTTTTGACCAGACAGCAGGCTTAACAAAAAAAAAAAACCGAACCAATCTACCAATCCACACATTCAAGGTGGATGTGGAAATCTTCTCCACTGTGTCATTGTATTCTAACTGCAGGACTTCCCACCGACAGAATACAGTGATCAGCGCTGCAGCCCATTTTCTGCATGCGCTGATCAAATAAAAGTTTCCCAACAAGCTCATTTATGAGAAGCTGAATGAATCAATATTGGTTTGGGCCCTGCTGAACCGGACAAATTTTGATGCATCTATGGCCATCTTCACTGGCAGGATTATTGGGCGAAAATAAAAGAAAATACATTTAAAAATGAACATGAAGTTAAGCAAGCTCCAGGAGGCAGTGGAGGACAGAAAAGCCTGGAGTGCTATGGTCTATGAGGTCACGAAAATTCGGACACGACTAAACGACTGAACAGCAATTTACAGTTGTGTTCAAAATAATTCAACCCCCAATGCTGTAAAGGGTTTTAGGGAATTTAGTGTACATTTGTAATTGTATTCAGAATGAAATCCTACAAGGACTTCTTAAAGAACCATATGCAACTAAAATGACATCAATTGGTTTTGTAATACAGTAGTAAATGTTTCTTTTGTGAATTCTTCATTGATACAATTATTCAACCCCTTAAAGACTACCACTCTGAAGAACAGAGGTTCATTGAAGTGTTTTCAATCAGGTATTGAAAACACCTGTGGATGTCAGGGAGCAGCAATAAAGCCTAATAAGCACCAATTAGGCAGCTTTAAAATGACTGTGATACTCAGCTCCTTCTAGACATTTACTGTTGTGGTTACAAACATGGTGAAGTCAAGAGAATGGTCCAGGAAGACAAGAGAAGAGGTGATTACTCTTCACAGGAAGGGCAATGGCTATAAGAAGATTGCAAAGATGTTAAACATACCAAGAGATACCATAGGAAGCATCATTCGCAAATTCAAGGCAAAGGGCACTGTTGAAACGCTACCTGGTCGTGGCAGAAAGAAGATGCTGACTTCGACTGCTGTGCACTACCTGAAGCGTAGAGTGGAGAAAAGTCCCAGTGTGACTGCTGAGGAACTGAGAAAAGATTTGTCAGATGTGGGTACTGAAGTTTCTGCTCAGACAATACGGCGCCCACTGCGTAATGAAGGCCTCCATGCCAAAACTCCCAGGCGCACCCCGTTGCTGTCTCCAAAGAATAAGAAGAGTCGACTGCAGTATGCCAAAAGTCATGTGGACAAACCACAGAAGTTTTGGGATAGTGTTCTGTGGACTGATGAAACAAAACTAGAACTGTTTGGGCCCATGGATCAACGCTATGTTTGGAGGAGGAAGAACAAGGCCTATGAAGAAAAGAACACCTTGCCTACTGTGAAGCATGGCGGGGGGTCAATCATGCTTTGGGGCTGTTTTGCTTCTGCAGGTACAGGGAAGCTTCAGCGTGTGCAAGGTACCATAAATTCTCTTCAGTACCAGGAGATATTGGATGACAATGTGATGCAGTCCATCACAAACCTTAGGCTTGGGAGACGTTGGACCTTTCAACAGGACAATGATCCCAAGCATACCTCAAAGTCCACTAGAGCATGGTTGCAGATTAAAGGCTGGAACATTTTGGAGTGGCCATCACAGTCATCAGACTTAAATCCGATTGAGAACCTCTGGTGGGACTTAAAGAAAGCAGTTGCAGTGCACAAGCCTAAGAATGTGACTGAACTGGAGGCTTTTGCCCATGACGAATGGGCGAAGATACCCGTAGATCGCTGCAAGACACTTGTGTCAAGCTATGCTTCACGTTTAAAAGCGGTTATAACTGTAAAAGGATGTTGTACTAAGTACTAAGATTGAATGTCACTTGGGGGTTGAATAAAACTGATAATGATGTGAGCACAGAAAAGACATTTGTGGTTATTTCATTATAAATGTTATGTTATATTTGTCTGACCTACACGTGCCTCTTTGATTTAATTGTAAGCAGGATGACTGAATGATCAAAATCAATGTCAAACTGGCCAAAACAATCAATTTCAGTGGGGGTTGAATAATTTTGAACACAACTGTATATCTCCCTTAGGTGCTGAATTATAAAAAAAACTGTAACATGAAAACAGAAGTACATTTTTCAACCAATCAGGTTTTTAATTTTATAGATTTATAATATTTAAACAAGATTTTATTTTGTCTTATGCCAAAGCCCTGTAAACTCAATTGAGAAGTCTTAGCAACAATAGCTTTTATCATTTCCACACCCAACAAAGCTCTAACTAACATATTACAGACATACCCCAGTCTTTTGCATTTTGATTCTCCAGATAAAGTGGTGCTTGGCAGCAGGAGAGGCAAGTATTACTAAAATAGCTGATTGTAGCTATCTCTGGAACTTCTACATGCGCGCATTTCAATAAGACAAATATTCCTGAAATGTGCAGCTGAAAAAGGAGATGCTCAAACAGGAGTATCGTGTGTAGAGGCCTTTGCTGGCGTCCCCTGTTGTGGGATCTCTAATGACCTGTTGTGAATAGGTTAAGCTTTAGGGATCTTAGTCGACAGCATCTCCCTGAAGGGCCTAGTACCTGAAAAATCTGTACAGATCTTGCTGTGTGAGGTTTCAGCTCTAAGATCTATCTCTCACTTGTAGGTAAGGGTATCCACCAGGGATGCACCGATACTGATATTGGTGCAAATACCAAGCATTTTTATGAGTACTTGTGAAAATGCTCCCGATACCGAAACCAATACATTGCAGGGTGATTTGTGTCAACAAAAAATGAATGGGCACAAATCGCACTTCAAAGAATTGCATGCGACTTGACCAGGAATGCGGCGCGATTCCTGACTGAATTGCATTTGATTTCCCCCACCTTTCCTGCGTGTGTGTATAGAAAGGGAAGTGTCACCTAGTTCGCAGTTTATTAACAACTTACTTACTGGACACGTATACCCCCATTTTGAATGACAATTGCCCAGTCATGCAACACTGCACTATAATAAAGAAAATTGCTGCGCTAACTGAAATTCAAAGCTTCAAACATACAAACTTCAGAAGTTGGTAATAAAATCCAAATAGAAAAGCTGCTACACAGAATCTGGAATAAAAAACAGATCTAAAAGCAATATAAGAACAATGTAGCGCTAATCATCAGTAAAAAGTTCTCAGAAAGATTAAAAAGTCCATGTAAAGTCCCAATATGATCAGATGAAAAATGTAGCGAATCCGTGATACCACCACCAGACACCCAGTTCACACTGACCCTTACCACATAACGATGATCCCCATGACAGAGATCCCAAATGCCAAAACTAGACTCAGTAGGACTCGATATGTATCCTGGATAATATACGTCCTTCTCTGGAAGTCTCAGGTCAGTAGTCACAGGTATGTAGGGAATGAAGCACAAAGCAGTATCATAGCGCAAACCATTTATTAACCAGATCAAAATAATAGATTAAAAACACTTACAAGGATCCAATCATAACGAGCATGTAAAGCAGTCCAAATTGTTTCCAAGCATGTTCCGCCACGGCATTCCACCAAAATGATGGCCGCCACGTCTCCTCACTGTGGGCGAGCGTGTCCAATGTGACCGCCCATATAGGGCGGTCACAGTGGACACGCTCGCCCACAGTGAGGAGACGTGGCGGCCATCATTTTGGTGGAATGCCGTGGCGGAACATGCTTGGAAACAATTTGGACTGCTTTACATGCTCGTTATGATTGGATCCTTGTAAGTGTTTTTAATCTATTATTTTGATCTGGTTAATAAATGGTTTGCGCTATGATACTGCTTTGTGCTTCATTCCCTACATACCTGTGACTACTGACCTGAGACTTCCAGAGAAGGACGTATATTATCCAGGATACATATCGAGTCCTACTGAGTCTAGTTTTGGCATTTGGGATCTCTGTCATGGGGATCATCGTTATGTGGTAAGGGTCAGTGTGAACTGGGTGTCTGGTGGTGGTATCACGGATTCGCTACATTTTTCATCTGATCATATTGGGACTTTACATGGACTTTTTAATCTTTCTGAGAACTTTTTACTGATGATTAGCGCTACATTGTTCTTATATGCAACACTGCACCCATATGAAATTTTTATCAGTTTTTTTTCAAACAAATAAAGCTTTCTTTTGGTGGTATTTAATCACCATTGTGGTTTTTACCTTTTGTTAAACAAGGACCGACAATTTTAAAAAACAAAACATTTTTCATATTTTGTGTGTCTTCACAGCTTTAACTTCAGGCAGCTGGTATAGCTGCCCCTGTATCTAGGGGGTTTCTCTACTGAGAGATTCCATATTCTGAGCTGCCTTCTGACCTTCCAGGACAGGTGGTTCCCTCTACTTTGTGGAATCCCACCTACAGCAGGTCTCTTGGGTCAACCTCCGCTTGACATTCACGAGATATTACTTTGTCTTCACCACAGATAGGATTTCCTCCTGCGTCAGGAAAAGTATTCTGGTCTCTGTATTCCTTATTAGGGCAATTCACCAATCCATCTTACCTAGTAGCTTTTGATTACAGAGGAGAAATTCATTCCTCTATCTGAGCTCTTTCTAAGCTCACCTGAGGTGGACCCCCCCTTTTTCCCAGATGGCTTGCAGGCAGTGCACAATAGTCTCTTGCAGCGGGTACCCATTATAGGCTTAGAGGGACTTGTCCAATCACTCTTAGGTTCTCTTTCCTTGATGGATTTGGAGTTAATTAAGAGAAGCAAAATGTGTATAACCGCGCTTGCGACTAGAAACAGCTGCAACTTCAAGTGAGATAACACAAAAAAAAATATAAACCAAACAAGTCGCGCTAAGTAATGATCAAAAAATTATGTACATAAATAAATAAAAATTAGTTAAATAAGAATAAAAATTAGTTAAATAAGAAATACAAGTGAATTAATTAAGAAACAAATAAAATTCAATAATGTCCAAAAAATTGAAAATAGTGAATATCAAAAATTCTAATATAATCAGATGGTGAAAATAAGTGAAAGTTCTTAAAAAACAAATTTGCATATATGAAGCACACGTGATGTGATCTCCTCTACCGCCTGTGTTTCAATTCGCCACCATATATAAATTCCGCTTACCAGATGAAAACGGCAAACAGTCAAATGACAATATGGGAGGATGATGGGACCCAGACCTAAAACGGATAATCCTGCAACCCTGTATTGTGTCCAAATGGATGGAGGAAATATAGGGAGCCTCAAGATCGAGCCGCCACAAGGAGGGAGATGTAAAACCTGCAAGTGCAATTTTTTATGCTTTAATAAAGTGTTTAAGGATTTTACACTATGGAGCCTTTATTTTCCTTTGTGGCTGTCCATTGGCGAGTATGGATTCTCTAAGAGCGGGATGAGTATTGCTTGCGTGGATTGAGTTTTACATCTCCCTCCTTGTGGCGGCTCAATCTTGAGGCTCCCTATATTTCCTCCATCCGTTTGCACACAATACAGAGTTGCAGGATCATCTGTTTTAGGTCTGGGTCCCATCATCCTCCCATATGGTCATTTGACTGTTTGCCGTTTTCATCTGGTAAGTGGAATTTATATATGGTGGCGGATTGAAACACAGGCGGTGGAGGATATCACATCTCGCGTGCTTCATATATGCAAATTTGTTTTTTTTAAGAACTTTCATTTATTTTCACCATCTGATTATATTAGAACTTTTGATATTCACTATTTTCAATTTTTTGGACATTATTGAACTTGAATTTCTTATTTAACTCACTTGCATGTATTTATTTACATCATTTATTGATCATTACTTAGCGCAACTTGTTTGGTTTATAATTAAGAGAAGGGCTTAAGGTTTCTTGCCTTTTTTGGAATTCAGCCAGGCCTATGCTCATAGTTTTCTCCTGTTCCTTGCTGCACAGATGCTAGTGCTTTACTGGATGTCAAAGTTCGCAAGCATGTCTAGGCTTTAGGCTAGATACCAGGGATAGACAGAATTGCTGTTTAGCATTATTTCTCTGGGGTTGCGTCAGAGGAACTTTAACTTCCCAAGGAGGATATTTTTAGCTATCCTCTGCCCACTTGGTCATTTGCAACTCACCAGTCTGATACCAGAGTCAATGTTTCTCCCCTTTAAATCAATATTAAAATGTGTGATCGCCCTGCCTCTAAATCAAGGTAAAAATAATAACTAGAAAGTGACAAAAAATTACTAAATAGTTAAGTGTTTTTTTTATATATATATATATATATATATATATATATATATATACATACATATGTATGTGTATATATATATATTTTATATATATATATATATATATATATATATATAGTGCCAGTGTAAATAAAGTCCATAAACAAACAAAGCAAAAAAGGCAGATGCAATCAATAATAACAGATTCTTAAAGCTTGTGCAATCAAAAAAGTATTTTTTTGATAAGGTGCTTCATAGGGATGACACCACAGTGTAACGACAATTTTCCACTTGTGTTCATTTCACCAGGTGAAGTGCAAGCTCACCTCCATTATATACCTCTAAGGGTCAACAAAGCATAAACACAGATCAATCTGATGCACCAAACTGTTGTTCGTGTTCCTTTAAGAACGATGGAATTCCTCTTCAAGATGGCTCTACACAGCTCACACATAGGTCATTAGCAACAAACAGAAAAAACAGCCTCCAATAGTGCAGCATCTGGGTTATTAAGCTCAACAAACCGCACAGAACCCACTTCAAAAAATGCACTCACATTTATTAGGTAAAAAACAAGCATAATAAAATCAAGCTTCTTAGTGATCCAGTGAAAACTCCCGCCGCCAGACTCAACCTCTATGCGTTAGGCAAGTAACGTTCGTGGCTTAATCTGGAGGGAAGCCAAGCGGCAGTGGCAGGGTATATTTATGTGAAAAGGGAATAGTAATGGCCGTGTATCCACTTCTGGTTCACGCATGCTCATTGAGTGCAGAAATTCGCGAACGCGCATTGCACGCAGAAATTCACGCATTCGCAATAAAAAAAACGGCAACCTATAAAATAATGTACTACAATAAATTGTACTGCAATACAAATGGCATTCAAGTCCTGAGTTAACGCATGCAGGATTGCTAAAAAAAAAAACAGTAGTCCTATAATAAGGACAAGAAAATGGCTACGCAAAAGGGGAGAGCTTAGTAGCTAAACGGATAAAGGCTAACCCTTAGTGAGAGACAATATTCCAATCTGGAGACATAAATATTAACAGGTAAATCATGATTAAACAATAGTGATACTGAGAATCAATAAGTAAAATAAATAAAAAACAAGGTAATTCTAAACAATAAAGAAGGAACTGAAAAATAAAAATAATCCCACCTAGCAGCGCTCAAATCAGAAAAGTGCACACAATATATGTGAAAAAAATAAACAAACAAACAATTGAATCAATATATGTGTTCAAATAATCACTGAAAACCCAATCCCTAAATTAAATGAATGAATCAAGTGAAAAAAAATCAGTGAAAAATTCCAGTGAAACACACATGAATAAATCAATGTATAACTAAAAGTCCAATAGTAGGAAAACTAAAAGTCCAATAGTAGGAGAATAGTGATATGTGATGATCCAGTGAGATTCCAGTGTAAGTTGAACAGAAACACACCAACAAAGTGTCCGCCCCCTTTGTGCTCCACTCCCCTCAGCTAAAACACTCACCTCCACTTTTTGCCCTCCACTCTCATGGATAGGGCTGATCACGCTTTCGAATATGCACCACTGCACAGGATATAGGGAATAATGGATCCTTGGTGATTCTCAAGATGCCACTCCACATAAACCATAAAAGAAAGAGGAGAGCCAACTAGTGCAATAACGTATGAACTAGTTTATTCCATTCAAAATCCACTAATATGCACGTACATGGGATATAAATATGCAAAGCACATCATAATCAAGAGTGGGGATCAGGGTGCTCACTTGCTCCGGATGCGTGATGTACCAGCGAAGGGGGCCCCCTTCGAAAAAGTCAGTAAGTGATGAAACGTCAGGGACGTGGCCATACAACGTGCCTAGTGATTGATTGGGTGATCGGTGGTGTCTCACCGGAGAGTCCTCGACCCAAACCCAATCTGTTGGAGCTAGGATGGGTCAATACATTGATCAGTATTTGCAACCTCTAGCCCAAAAAGCTAAAGCATATTTGAGAGACACAAAGCATTGAATACAACTCTTAGAAGAAATCAGATAAGAAGAAGGACCATACATACTAGCTACAGCCGATATTAATTCTCTGTACACAATCATAGGACATCAAGAAGCAATGAAAGCAACAAAATGAACATTGAAGAAATTAAGTGATATATCGAGGAAACAAACAGCATACTTGGTTGAATGTTTAGATTACTACCTAGCGCATAATTATTTTTGGTACAACAATATTTATTATAACAAATCAAAGGTATTACAATGGAGGCACATTTTGCACCGAGTGTGGCTCATATTTTCAGAGGCTAATATAATGGAGGTGAGCTTGCACTTCACCTGGTGAAAAGAGCACAAGTGAAAAATTGTCGTTACACTGTGGTGTCATCCCTATGAAGCACCTTATCAAATAAAGACTTTTTTGATTGCACAATCTAAAAGAAGCTTTATTATTTTTACCTTCATTTAGAGGCAGCGCGATCACACAATTTATTATTAATATAAAGGGGAGAAACATTTACTCTGGTATCAGACTGTTGAGTTGAAAATGACCAAATGGGCTGAAGATAGCTAAAAATATCCTCATTGGGAAGTTAAAGTTCCTCTGAAGCAACCCAAGAGAAATAATGCTAAACAGCAATTCTGTCTATCCCTGGTATCTAGCCTAAAACCTAGAGATGCTCTGGCTGAATTCCAAAAAAAAGGCAAGAAACCTTAAGCCCTTCCTTTTATTGGCTCCAAACCCATCAAGGAAAGAGAACCTAAGCGTGATTGGACGAATCCCTCAAAGCCCATAATGGGTACCCGCTGCAAGAGACTATTGTGCACTGCCTGCAAGCCATCTGGGAAAAAAGGGGGGTCCACCTCAGATGAGCTTCGAAAGAGCTCAGATAGAGGAATGAATTTCTCCTCTGTAATCAAATGCTACTAGGTAAGATGGATTGGTGAATTGCCCTAATAAGGAACAATGTGCTTGAGGCAGATTCTCACATTATCATCCAGCACAGGGACCAGAATACTTTTCCTGGCACAGAAGGAAATCCTATCTGTGGTGAAGACAAAGTAATATCTCATGAATGTCAAGCGGAGGATGTCACAAGGGACCTGCTGTAGGTGGGATTCCACAAAGTAGAGGTAACCACCTGTTCTGGAAGTTTAGAAGGCAGCTCAGCAAATGAAATCTCTCAGTAGAGAAACCCCCAAGATACAGGGGCAGCTATACCAGCTGCCTGATGGTGAAGCTGTGAAGACACACCTGAGACTACCTGGTCCATAGAAGCAAACATTTTGGATTACCTGCAGACGTAGAGGTAACAGGTGAGGTAGGCCAAGAAGATGAAGGCAAAGGCAGTCTCTAAAGTCTTTAAAACACACCTGCAAGGAGGAAAAGAGAGGGCCCTAAATTACCACTGTGGACTAGTTTGTCCTAAGGTGGATACTAGGGATGCACCAATACAGGTTTTTTTTTTTATCAGCAAGTATGAGTATCGATACTTTCTGTCAAGTATTCGCCAATCCAGAGTACCGATACTTTGCGGTGCAATTTGCGTCAATACAAAATAAATAGATGCAAATTGCATGCAACGTGAACAGGAATTCCTGTCTGAATCACATGCGATTTCCATCACCACTTTTGTGTGTGTATAGGTTTACTAAAAATGTTATAACTCACATTAAGTACATATATGGCCAAATGCAAAATCTGCATAGTGTCCCAGTCCCACCAATGATGGAAAATCGCGGCCGCTGGAGGTGCTCACAGGGCTGGAGGAGAGGTTCCGGAAACCCTGTGGGTATAGGGTGGAAGTGATGTCAGCTTGGGGGTGGTCCGCCTCTACATTTCCTCCAGCCCTTTTTAATAAACTGCCCACAGGAACACTGTAGATTTTGCATTTGACCAGATACAGTATGTTCTTATTGTGAGCTAAAACATTTATAACTACTTGGCGCCCTCGCTATAGCCGAAAGACAGCTACAGAGCGGGCTTAAAAAGCCTGAAGGGGGTACATGGACGTCCTCCCGTTCTCGCACTGCAGGTGGCGGCTGGCTCTGTGATCGCAGAGTCCTTGGGACACAGCTGAACACTGATCAGGGTAAAGGGTCAATCACAGCGGGCTCTTTACCCCATGATCAGCGGTCAGCCAATGGTTGCTAATCAGTGCCCTCCAGTGCCACCTATGAGTGCCCTCCAGTGCTGCTAAATCAGTGTCCCCCAGTCTCTGGCAGACTGAGGAGTCACTGCACTATCTTATCAGGCTGTTGTGTTCCAGCTAATTCAGCATTCTCTTTGATCTGCCTTGTCTAGCTAGGTTAGTTTTCTGACCAGACACTCTGGTAGACATGGCTCTGATTCATTGATCCCAAGAGATCAGGGGTATTAAGGCCTAGGTTATCCCTACTTAACCAACTGGTCCTTTTTTATCACGACCCTTGTTGAATTAGGTACCTTTTTGGGGGTTTTGCACCCATAACTTGTTGGCCACATCAGGTTGTGGGTTATTTCTTTCCTTTTGGGGAATTTTTCACTCCACTTGTTTTGGTGGGTTAAGGTCAATCTGCTGTACCCTTCAAGTTGTGGTGTTTCCTCCCATTTGGAGTTACGCTCTTCTGACAGTGATCTTTCACTTTCTGACCTTTGGCCATGTCTGCTTCCTCTTGAAGTCAGGAGCTAACCCTCCCCAGGTCCTTCAAGGCAGTCTTTTGACTGCTGTCAATCCCCCCGCTCTGTTTTGATTAGGCCTGTTGGAGGTTGTTGCTCTGTTACCCTCCTCTCTGTTGGATTACTTGGTACTGATTTAACACAAATCTGAAGCATGCTGAAAGTAGGAGGTATTCTCCTGGGCAATTTTTATTTTTTCCAGTGTTGATTCTTCTGTAGATGGATGAATAACCAACAGTATCTGAATTGTTGTGCCCCTAAACTGATTCAGGGAAAAGGTTTTCATGGTAAGCACAAAAATCTGATTTTAGATAGCAGGACGAGCAACAATAAATAAACCATTCCATAAAATATTTACATGAAATGTAAATTGTATGTCTGTATGTCACACACTCTCACTCTTTGATCTGTAACATTTCTCAGTTCTTATACAGTTCTAAAGCATCTGGGGATAAAATGCACTAGAAACTTCCAAAGTACTTCCCAAAGACTTTTGCCTTTTGTACAAAATACCAGATGACATTATCATATATGGGTGCTTACTCTAAAATTGAGAGAAAGTGTATGCAATATATATATATATATATATATGTGGCTTAAAAATTCACTGTGTAGAAAAAATTTCTGCTGTCCCCATTATTCATTAAAGGAATCCCAGCTGTGGTTGTGATATGGACCCCTATAATGTATGCCTCGCCTCAAAGGACTATACCAAGTGGATAATAACAAGACATTGAAGTGTATTTAAAGGGTAACTCCGCTTTCGTGGTGAAAGAAAATAGGGAATAAAGAAAAAATAATATAGCGTTATACAATTGCGACACAAGTCATATTGTAATTAAATGTTATTAAAAATTACCTTTCCTTTTTATTCTGCAGCTCTGTAATTTTCTGAAAATACAATGCATTATGGCTACCTGGAGGTGTTCTTTACACAGAATGTGTACAGAATGCCCCCCCCAGAAACATCATTTCCTGCTTGTGTGATTGGCCCACTAATTTTCCCAGAAGTCTGCCCTAAGTCAGATTTCAGGCACCCTAGCAACATAAATGTCATTTTTGGTCAGATACTTCCAATAGGAAATCATGTCTGAAGGGATGCAGGCCCAGCAGCTTTCCTCATCAGAGCACTGCAGGTGCACAGCTGATTGATAATTAAGAAACCACTCCCATTAGGCTCACTTTCCAACCTGGATAAAGACAAACACACAGGGACTTCTTCAGAATAACTAAAGGTTGGAATCTGCAATAGTTTGTTAACCACTTTAGGACCGGAGGATTTTCCTGCTTTACGTCCAGGCCACTTTTTGCAACTTGGCACTGTGCAACTTTAACTGACAATTGCGCGGTCATGCAACGCAGTACCCAAGGGAAATTTACGTCCTTTTTTCCCACAAACAGAGCTTTCTTTTGGTGGTATTTGATCACCTCTGCGCTTTTCATTTTTTGCGATATTAATAAAAAAAGAGCGACAATTTTGAAAAAATTACAATATTTTTCTACTTTGACAGTTAAAAAATATCCAATATATTCAATTTTTGTCATATATTTAGGCCAAAATGTATTTAGCTACATGTCTTTGACAAAAAAAATTCTCAATGAGCGTATTTTTAACTGCTTTAAGACCAGAAGATTTTACCCCATTCCTGACCAGGCCATATTTTGCAATTCGGCACTGCGCTACTTTAATGGACAATTGCGCGGTCGTGCGAAGCTGTACCCAAATTTTGCCAATGTGCCAATTTTGAATAAATAACAATATTTTTCTCATTTTTTTATATGAAATTCCCCCCAAAAAAATTTAAAAATCAAAATGTTTTAACATTTTAAGCCAATTTGTTTTCTGCTACATATGTTTGGTTAAAAAAAAAAAATCGCAATAAGAGTATTTTGATTGGTTTGCGTAAAAGTTATCGCAGCTACTAACTACGGGAAAGATTTATGCCATTTATGTCGTTTTTTTTTTTTTTTTTTACGAGTAATGGCGGCGATCTGCGATTTTTTTTGCGGGACTGCGACATTGTAGCGGACAGATCCGAGCCTTGACTGACATTTTTGACATTTTCGGGGGGACCAGTGACATTACTACAATAATCAGTGCTATAAATATGCACTGTTACTGTAATAATGACACTGGCAGGGAAGGAGTTAACTTTACTGGTGATCAGTGGATTAAATATATGCCTGGTGCTTACTGACGTGTGTGGGGGGGAGGGGACTGTGTGACACAGGCACAGATCGCAGGTTCAGCTATGCTGAATCCTGTAATCTGTCCCTGCCTGTCACATAGGAGATCCGCTCGCTTTGTTTACACAAGCGGGCGGATTTCCTCACTCGATCCCCGACGATCGGGGAAGAGCGGGGGTGATCACCGCCTCTCCTCCCCTGGCCTGACTCCTGCTGTGTCTGAATACAGCGGGAGCGAGCCTCCGGCGGCGCGCGGCGCCCACAAGGGGAGGAGTCCAGCAACGTAGGTCTACGTCGCTGGACGGAATCGAGCCACTTTGCCGCAGTACGCTCCATGTGAGCGGTCGGCAAGTGGTTAAAATCCTTGTAATGTACATACTGTAGATCCCCCAAGCGGGAATGCTTTTTTCTACACAAAAGTGGGGTTACACTTTAAAGCTAAAATCCAGAAATGTCACGAAATAACCCTTGCAGTGGGCCCTCCCCGCACTGCAAGGGTAAAATGCTTGTTCAGTCTAGGGGAACAAAATACAATACAACAGGATAAACAGGCATTAATCAGCTCCTCACTTCACCCAGTAGTCTGGCGTTCTTGTAAAATATACAAATTAGCATTTTTTCAGCTCAACAGTACGTTCGCATGTGTTCATTTGTTCGCAATCACGCGTATTTGTGCACATTATGCCAAAGGGCTTTTGTTTTTGAAGCTTTAGAATATCTATTGACAAATATATATTGACAATCTTGTCTCGTTCGATGGTGTTTACTATCTCCAGCAGTGTGGGGCAGCTATGAGACCTAAATTTTCTCCCTCACTTGCAAACCTTTTAATGCGGTGGTGGGAGCGGTCCTACATCAATGAAGGTAGAAACCTATTTAGATTGCACATACGTATGGATTTACAGTACACTGATGATTTACTTTTTGTCTGCAACACAGGCTTTGGTGATTTAGGGGTTAATTCACTAAGAGTTAAATAACGGAAAGAAATGCGGTAAAATAACATATGCGGTAAATCAGTTTAAATTCTCTGAGAATTTAGCAATAAATAACGAATGCGCTATTTTTTTGATTGTTCGGTAACTACCGCATTTTCTCATGCAGTAATTTATCGCACTTGTCGGGGCTTAAGGGTTGTTTAAGGTTATTTCCTTATAAAATTTTATGTTTTAACATGCTTGTTAATTTTCTTTTCCAAAAAAACTATTTTTTAATCTAACATTTTTTACAGTAATCTATTTGGAGGCATTTAAACCATTGTCTCATATTCATGTCTCCTGATGTTTGGTAATCCAGGCTGTGTCTTTTTCATGTGGAACTCTGTTGCCTTAAATTAGCTGTTAAGCTGTGTTGCGCTCCTTTACTAAATCCATCATGCTATACATTCAAAAAATTTATTTTTTTGTAAATGTTTTGCCTACTAGAGCTGTTGAAAGTGCTCTTTACTAGATTGGTCTTTGTTTTTGGCCCAATTCTGTGCTTCTGTCTATGTTTATATTGTGGAAGCTGAAGAAAACTTGACTATACAGTATTTTATATCTTCTGTAAACATTTTTATTTATTTTAATTTTCCTATCCAAATTTACCTTGTAATGGTGTATATAAGCAATAGTATTACAGTGGTCACTTCTAGCTGGAGTAATTGTCACGGTTGACATACTCCAATAATGCACTTTTTTAAACGTTTACTTTTTAAAAAATAAAAAAAGATTATTTTTTAAAAAAAAAAGATGTTGATGTTAAATTTCAACCGATGTTTGCATTTAATTTTCACTGCACCTCATGCCTTTTTAATTTATTAAAAAAAAAAAAAGTTGTGTACTCGCAATCTATAATGCCACATTTTTGTGTGTCCACTGCTGGTGGAATAGGGTCAACTTTCTTGTGGGTGGAATTAGACCCCTCTCTGGGGGTAGTATTGCACCCCTTTCTGTGGGAGAAAAAGTACCCCTTCCTTACATTGTTACATATTAGTTGAGGTTAAATAAGGACAATAGTCCATCCAGTTCAACCTGTGTAGGTGTGTTTGGCCGTAATCATTTCTCATACCCCTGAATGTTTTGATCCTTGAGATGTACATCCAAGAGTCTTTTAAACGTAGCCATACTCCCCGCAGTTACTACTATTTGTGGCAAAGAATTCCAGTGTTGTAGCCCTTACTGTAAAGAACCCCCTGCGTAGCCTGAGGTTAAAGCGCTTCTCCTCTTAACACACTGTATTGTCTCGTGTCCTCATGCATTCCTTGCGACTGAATAGTTTTTATGTTCTATGCTCAGATCACAGTTGAGGTATTTGTAAATTGCTATCATGTCCCCTCTCAGGCGTCTCTTCTCCAGGGAGAATAAATCAAGCGCTTCTAAGCGCTCTTCATAATTAAAAGTAAGCAAAAGAAATTGTCTCACATGGTTCCATGTAAATACCTCCATCCCGGTTCATACTGAAAAAAGAAAAAAAGGTGCCCTTGGGGTGGGACTTTAAATGAGGTATATACATTCAGTGACCATAGTACAAAGATGGTAAAAAAATGACAAATGTTATTGATGTGGTTGCATATAAATGATAACAACAATAAAATAACAACGCAATGGGCATGCGGCATAATAGCATCAACAATACACATGAATAACAATATCGATAAAAATATGGGTTGCACTCATATATTGTAGTAACTCGACGCGTTTCGTGAGTCTTCAGTAAGCTCACTCATCAGGAGTGTATATGAGATAAATTGTCTAAAAATGAATGAGACAGTAAACAACATGTTACTATATATGATTGAGGAGTGTGATATTGTAACATCTGTACATGAACAGAAATGAAAAAGATCACACTCACACATCATTGTTATCATTTATATGCAACCACATCAATAAAATTTGTCATTTTTTTACCATCTTTGTACTATGGTCACTGAATGTATATACCTCATTTAAAGTCCCACCCCAAGGGATCCTTTTTTTCTTTTTTCTTCATAATTAAGGTCCTCCAATCCCCTAATAATTAGTTGCCCTTCTCTGGACTCTCTCCAGCTCCAACACATCCCTTCTGAAGACTGGCGACCAAAACTGGACAAAATACTCCAGATGCGGTCAGACCAGTGTTTTATAAAGTGGTAAGATTATAGTTTTATCTCTGGAATACATCCCCTTCCTTATGCATGCTAATATTCTGCCGGCTTTGGTAGCTGCAGCTTGACATTGCATGCTATTGCTAAGTCTATCTTCTACTAAGACTCCCAGATATTTCTCCATATTTGATTCCCCCAGAGGTTCCCCCCTAGCGTGTATTGTGCTTTTATGCTATTAGTCCCTAAGTGCAATACCTTGCACTTATCCACATTAAACCTCATTTGCCATGTAGTTGCCCACACTGTTATTTTGTTCAGGTCATTCTGTAAGACTTCTGCTTCACGATGTGAACTTATTGCCCTGCTTAATTTTGTGTCATCTGCAAAAACTGAGATCGAGCCAATGACCCCATCCTCAATGCTATTTATGAATAAATTGAACAAAATTGGTCCCAGGACTGAGCCTTGGGGGACCCCACTTGCCATCCCAGACCAGTCTGAGTATGCGTTATTTATTACCACCCTTTGGACACGCCCCTTTAACCAGTTCCGTATCCAAGAGCAAACCTTGTGGTCAATGTCTATGGACTTTATTTTATAAATTAAACGCTTGTGGAGCACTGTATCAAATGCCTTAGCAAAATCTAGGTACACCACATCCACAGGTCTCCCCCTGACTAGCTCACAGCTAACCTCCTCGTAGAATGTTAACAGATTGGTTTGACACGAACGCCCTTTTGTAAACCCGTGCTGATTACTATATATGTTGTCTTTAGCAAACTCTTGGATATAGTCCCTTATCATCCCTTCCAGAAGTTTACATACTATTGACGTCAGGCTGACTGGCCTATAATTTCCCCGAGATATGCCTCTGCCCTTTTTTAAATATTGGTATCACGTTAGCTTTTCTCCAGTCACCTGGTACAGTTCCTGTCATAATGCTGTCAGCAAAGATCAAGAACAGTGGTCTAGATATAACCTTACTGAGTTCTTTCAGTACTCTTGGATGTACGCCATCCGGGCCTGGTGATTTACTTGTGTTAATTTTATCCAGCCTTTCCCTGATTTCACCCTCTGTTAGCCATAGCGGCAAGTCCAGTGAAGTACTGCTAACCATACAGTCATGGTCAGTGTAAATAAATATATGCAAACCGCGCTATCTAAGAAATGATATGTGATAAGCTGCCAACACTTCAACTTGACATAGGTTGTATAAAGCAAATAAAATGATAAATGCAGAGCTAATACATGTAAAAACACAATGTGCAAATTATATACAGTAGTGAAACCAATGAAATATGATACACTAAAAATGTGCAAATGATGTGGAGGAAATACAGTTCCAATAAGTGAAAAAAGTCCCAAGTGAAACACAAAAATCTTCCAAATAAATGTAGACGTGGTGATAATGACAGGATCCCCACACCAACAGAATATAAATGCGCTCACCGGAGGACATGGACCCACACTTCCTTATGGAAAATGGATCATGTAAAGCAGATTAAGGTAACAGGTCTCTCCAACTGCCAATATGTTGCCAGATGTTAAAACCGAAATGGCCATGGGATTCAGCATAGGATACCCGGACTTCCAGATCAGTGTCACATAAATGGGAATAAACCAAATAATGCAGACAATGTGTAAAACCGCTTCACATTGTTTATTAAAAAACAAGGAATACACTTACAAACATCTTGTAGAACAGCGCATATAAGTAGAGAGATGGCAGTGCAAGATTTGACACGTTTCATCCAAACGGATATAATCATAGGAGATTTACCTCTGTGGTTAGTGTTCCTAGGGTCTGGTCCCAGTTTATTTACTCTATCATTGAGCACAGTTTGGGAAAGTTTGCCCTTCTGAAGTTTATGGTTCTTATGTTTCCCTCATGCCTTGCTATGTTGTGATTTACGCTAAATGTGATCATCCTGTGATCACTAGAACCCAGGTTGTCCCGGACTCCTACATCTGAGATTAGGTCTGGGTCATTAGTAATTAATAGATCCAACACTGCATTTTTTCTAATAGGTGAATCCACCAACTGAGACATTTAGTTGTCCTGTAAGGTTTCCATGAAGAGACGGGCCTTTAGTGAGTGTGCAGTCACCTCTTCCCAGTTAATGTCAGGATAATTAAAGTCCCCTAATATGATGACTGATCCCAGCTTTGCAACATTACCCAACAGTGATATAAATTCTAGCTCTACCTCCTCCCTTTGGTTGGGTGGCCTATAACAAACCCCCACAATTACTTTCCTCTTTTCTTCTTCCTTATGGAGTTCTACCCACACAGATTCTAACTCCCGTCATCCCTTCCATAATATCACTCCTCTCAACCACCCTTAAATTATTCTTGACATAGAGACATACCCCTGCCCCTGTTTTTCCTTCCTTGTCCTTCTGATACACGGAATACCCCTGGATATTGGCCAACCAGTCGTGTGAGGGGTTTCTGTTATTCCCACAAGGTCTATGTCCTCCTCATGTACTAACATTTCCAACTCATCTATTTTATCAGCTAGGCTGTGGGTTCAAATAGGGTCTCGGTAGGTTGAATGCCCCTTTCTGAGGGTTTATATAGGTCCCTCATTCTAGTACCGCACTGGTTATCGCCACCAAAAGGGTGGTGTTAAATATCGCACTTTTTTTTTTGTGAATCAGACTTAACAGATTACTGCACGATTATTTTATTTTCATTGTTTACCACAAAATCTTAATTTTTTTTAAACGAATTGGACTTTATTTACTGCATACGATAATTTATGCAAATTAGTAACATGATACCCTTACTGCATGCGGTAAAGCTTAGTGAATTGACCTCCTTAGAGTCTTTTTGTCATATCTGAATGTCTATTTAATTAGACATTCACTGAACTGTAGAGTGAGACTTTTATCTTTTTAGATAAAACTGTATGTACAGAATGGATGAGTAGGTACCTGGCTTTTTAGAAAACCTACCTCAACAGGGCTAACACTATCGCTAGAAATAGGAACAGGATTGAAAGGTATAAATTGTTTCTTCACCTCATGCTGCACTTTCTGCCACTGTATCCAATACTGCATTTCAGCCTTAAGCACAGATGTTTTTCCAGACTCTCTGAATCTTTTGATATTGTGTACTGTAGATGATGCTATATTTAAAGTCTTTGCAATTTTGCATTGAGGAACATTATTCTGAAATCTACCATTTTTTGATGCAGTTTTTTACAGACTGGTGAACCTCTGCCCATCTTTACTTCTGAGACACTCTCTTTAACTACTTCCATACCACGCCTATTTTGGCACTCCTCTCCAACATGTACAAATAATCATGTAAATCAATGTAAACAACCCTTATAAATGGGTTAGAGGATGACAGGTCCTCTTTATAGAGAGATGTGGGGTCTATAAGATCCCACATCTCTCCTCTAGGCATTAATGACTCATATAAAAAAAAACAAAAAAAAACCCAAACAATCTCGGCCTTTACAGCAGTGTACATGGAAGTGTTTACATCTTCCAGGCCAGACATGACATCATAACATTGCGCCTGGGCCTCTGAAGGTCATAGAGACTGCCGGGGACCATTCCTTCTCCAACTCGCCGACTGCACTGCATCATTTAGTTATCCC
Organism: Pelophylax lessonae; assembly: GCF_965119305.1. Classification (NCBI taxonomy): domain Eukaryota; kingdom Metazoa; phylum Chordata; class Amphibia; order Anura; family Ranidae; genus Pelophylax; species Pelophylax lessonae. The sequence goes on along the minus strand of NC_138771.1, from coordinate 255,057,501 downwards.
CACTCAAAGTCCAGGACGTCTTGGGTGTGGAAGGGGTTAAAGCAGAGCTCCACCGAAAAGGGGAAACTCTGCTTGTTTGATTCCTCCCCCCCCCCCTCCGCTGCCAAATTTGGCATCTTTCGGGGGGAAAGATGTATTCCGTGTATCAGAAGGACCATTCAGAAAGCGCAGCGTGACTCGCACATGCGCTGTAGGGAACAGGCTGTAAAGCCACAAGGCTTCACTTCCTAATTGCCTTGGTGAAGATGCCGTCACCTGCACCCGAAGCCAATGGACGGATGAGCTTGGGGTGCCGACATTGCAGGCTCCCTGGATAGGCAAGTGTCTTTATATTAAAAGTCAGCAGCTACAGTATTTATAGCTGCTGACTTTGAATTTTTTTTCCCTAGGCTGGAACTCCTCTTTAAGATGCTCTTTTTATATCCTGCCATGTTACAAAAAATTCTTCCAGCCCTTCCTTGTTAGTACTTTGCCAGCTTTTTGTTGCCCTGTCCCAACTTTTTTGAGACATGTTGCTGCCATGAATTTCATAGGCGTCTTTTTTGTCTTAAAATGGTACATTTTCTCAGTTTAAATATTTAATGTTTTCTATTTTCTGAGGTGAAAAAAATATGGGTTTATGAGATTTGCAAATCATTTTGCAACTTGGATTGTATGTCTGCCATCCAAGACAAAGTTGGTAAAATACCTCTGGTTAGAGAGATCATGTCATTGGTGGCTTTGGAAGCCCACTTACTTACCTGAACTCCACTTCTTGAAGAGTGGCCGACTCCTGGTACCACCTTGATAATTTATATAGGCCACTGCATTGTCAGATTGGACCCTGACTGGTAGTCACCAAAAATGCAAACTGAAGCATCACGCCACTGATAAGAGGTCCAGATATTCCAATAAAAGTCAAGCAGACAATTCAAAGAGTAACCAATGTGGCTTGGAGGCCAAATATTCCCCTTCATCAGGGCTAGATATTACATGAAAATATCTCTAAATCAATACAATATTCCCTCCTTGGAGCTATAGTTAAAACCAAATAGCTAATAACCAATAATATTGGTTGTATAAAAATTTATGTCAGATAAAACTGAATATATAATCAATATACAAGAGCCTCAGACAAATAATAATCAAAAACATACCATTTTCGTTTATCAATTAACTTTAAAAGCAGTAAAAATAAAAATGACAATATTAATAAAAAAAATACTTGCAAATGAAAACTTGGACCTCACGAGATAAAACACCTCTGTGGAGAAGGAAAGGACCTCTTGGGGATCCAGCCACTGACAGCTTAGGAATTCTACTTGCCAGTTTTTCATGCTGGGAATATGTGCTGCAGACACTTCTGCGGCATGAATAGAGAACTTGCTAACACAGAAGCAGATTGTCCAGATACCCCAGAATGGGAATCTTATGAGCAACTTTGTGAATGCTCACGGTGCCATGGCCAAGCCAAAGGGCAAGGCCACAAACTAAAAATGTTGCTTTCCTACTGCAAAGCGCAAGTAGCTAGAGATGTGGAGCCCTTGATGCCCACCGAGGCCAGAAAATCCCACAGATGAAGGGAAGTACCTACAGCCCTGGCCAAAAATATTGAGAATGACACAAAAATTAATTTTCAAAAAGTCTGCTGCTTCAGTATTTTAGATTTTTTCAGAGGTTACTATGGTATACTGAAGTAAAATTACAAGCATTTCATAAGTGTCAAAGGCTTTTAATGACAAATACAATAAGTTTATGCAGAGTCAATTTTTGCAGTGTTGACCCTTCTATTTCAAGATCTCTGTGAATTGTGCTGGCATGCCGTTAATCAACTTCTGGGCCACATCCTGATGATGGCAGCACATTCTTGCAAAATCAATGCTTGGAGTTTGTCAGAATTTATGGGGTTTTTTTTGTTCACCCGCCTCTTGAGGATTGACCACAAGTTCTTAATGAGAATGAGGTCTGGGGAGTTTCCAGACCATGGTCCCAAAATGTCCATGTTTTGTTCCCCAAGCCACTTAGTTATCACTTTTTCCTTGTGGCAAGGTGCTCCATTGTGACAGGAGTCACTTTGGCTGAGGGGCTTGTGGAACCCTGATTACTTTAGAGAGATCAGAAAACTCTTTGTCCAGCTTCCCCGGCCCCTCTTTTGTGTAAGTCACCCTGTGTCTATTAGGGGCACAGGGTGACCAAGAACTCAAGTTGGGTCTGCACTAATCAGACTGGCTGTACAACCACACCGGACTCAGCATTTCCTGTTACCTCGGTTATTGTGGGTTCTATATGTGTGGTTTGTATTGAAAGAGTGAAGGACCTCTTTCACTTGGGACAATAATGTTTCTGGACAATGTCCCTCAAGAGATATAAAGAGATAGACAATTTGACTTTTCAGATTGCTAGAATATTGCAGGAGTGTCTCATAGACCCTTTCTAGATAGTGAGGTGGAGTGGGGTTTGTTATTGTTAAGTACCTGTATTCCATTGTTCTATTGTTTCTAACTGCCTTAAGATCAACCTATTATGGGATGTATATATGTATGTGGATTGCCTGCTAAAGGGGGGGGGGGGGGAGCTGTCCCACAGTGTATATCTCTTTGTGCCTGTGTTTGAATAAACAGTTGTTATTCTGGAAGGTTCCTTAACCGCTTGCCGACCACCACAAGTACATATACCGCGGCGGTCAGCCCCGACCAGGCACTAGCCTGTGAGCCAATAGGGGCGAACCTCCCCCCCCCCGCTCGTTCACGGACGAATCGCGATCGTCCGCTGTGAAGGGAGAAAGGCAGACGGCTAATGTAAACAAAGCCGCCTGTCATTCTTCCCTGTGTAACAGCAGAGATCTAACGGTCCTGCTATGTAGGACCGTAGATCTCTGCTGTTACATGTAAAGCCACATCCCTGCACAGTTAGAAACATGCCCCTAGGGACACACTTAACCCCTCCTTCTCCAATAAACTTAACCCCTTCCCTGCCAGTGTAATTTTTACAGTAACAGTGCATATGTATAGCACTGATTACTGTAGTAATGTCACTGGTACCCCCGAAAGTGTCAAAAATGTCAGTCAAGGGTCCGATCTGTCCGCCGCAATGTCGCAGTCCCGCAAAAAAAAAAAAAAAAAAAAAAAAAATCGCAGATCGCCACCATTACTCGTTAAAAAAAAACAACAAAAATGACAAAAATATTTCCCTTAGTTAGTAAACGCAATAACTTTTGCGCAAACCAATCAAAATACGCTTATTGTGATTTTTTTTTACCAAACATATGTAGCAGAAAACAAATTGGCCAAAAATTTTAAAACATTTAGATTTTTACATTTTTTTTTGGGAATTGCATATACAAAACTTGAAAAATATTGTTATTTTTGCAAAATTGTAGCTCTTTTTTTGTTTATAGCGCATGATTAAAAAAAAAAAAAAAAAAAAAAATCGCACAGGTGATCAAATACTACCAAAAGAAAGCTCTATTAGTGGGAAAAAAAGGACGTCAAATTAGTTTAGGTACAGCGTCGCACGACCGCGCAATTGTCCGTTAAAGTCATGCAGTGCCGAATCGCAAAATAGGGCCTGGTCAGGAAGGGGGTAAAATCTTCCGGGGCTTAAGTGGTTAACTTGTACAAGCTAAGTTGTCGGCTAGCTTTGTATGGGGGCGGCTAGGATTTGATATCTATGTTCGCGACTGGGAGGAAGCCGTATACTGACGGAAGTCCACAAGTACAGTGTGGGTTGAGGTTCCGTTACATTGGTGGCAAGCAGTGGGATGCTTCCTGCAGTCTGGGACATCCAAACCTCCACCGGGATCCAAGGTCCGGATAGTAGAAGAAGAGAGGTACAGATATCAGCTGCCATGGAAGAGGAATTCGGAAGAAGGTTGCAAAAGATGCAGATACAGCACAGGGGACCAGTTTCAAAGCAGGTCCTGCTAGGATGGCATGATTCTGTGCACTTGGATCTCTGAAAGGATATGCTAGCCCGTCCCCTCCATCCAGAAAAGGTACTGGTCGCAGTATGGATTGCGGGAGCTGTTTTCGGGAGAAACACCGCACAAGGAGCAGACACCTGAGTTAAGAAGGCTGGTCTGGGCAGAGATGCGGTTGGAAGAGAGCTATAGAGCCCTCCAGTGGTTTAAATCCCAAACATGCCCGTGGATAGTGGAGGAAAGCACAACGGAAGGCTTTGGCTATGGCGGCCGGGGACTGTTGTAGGAGAAGCTGTCAGGGGACCCTAACTTTGGGAGCAGTTACAGGAAATTATGGATTACAGAGAAAGGATTCTGAACATCTTGGAAGTGCTCTGGGCACTGGAAGATATGGAGTTTCTGGCCATTCAGGAATGGGAGCTGGAGATGGCCTACAGATGGCTGCTAGACTCTGCTCAGCGCCAGGGATGGGCTCCCCTTGCCTGGGAATATCCAGAAGTACCAGCTGACTGTCTGGAAATTCTGGCTGAAGAATTGACAATATGGCATAGTAATAGTGTGCTTTGCTCACCTGCACCCACACTCTTGGATGCTAAGGTCTTATGGAAGATGCAGAAAGTGCTGACAACAGGGCACAGCTCTGCTAGCCTCTGCCCAGCACCGATAACATCTTCTGGGTTCCACAGACAGGAGATGGTGAATCTCAATCCCCAGACACCACCAGAGACTGGGGATTTAATAGACTTTTCTGCTGAGGAGGAACAACCTGGTGAGCATCGTGCAGAAGAGCTGACTTCAGTGCATGGCGCTGTTGACCCCTGCATACAACAATCGGCAGCCCTGAAGGATTTGTGCAAGGCCACCAATGTTTCAATTTACTTCCCAGTGCAATAGCTGGGCAGAACGCTACTAGCCTCTGCCCACAACAATCAACTCTGCAGGAGCTCCAGGGAGAGAATGCAATCGCCACCTCACAACTGCAGCTTGAGCTGATATCAGTGGATAGGACTGCGGTATTCACTGACAGCAATTTAGCAGAAGAGCTGGCAACAGGGCAGAGTGCTGCTGACCTCTGCCCACAACGAATAGAAGAAGAATTTCCTGTGGTAGTGGATGGGACTTTGGTTATTATGGGATGTATATGTGTATGTGGATTGGCTGCTAAGGGGGGGGGGGGGTTGTCTCACAGTGTATACAGGCATACCCCACTTTAAGTACACTCACGAGTACAGACACGGCACTTCTCCAGGGTTTTCACATTGGCGTCTATGGGAAATCTCTGTCAGCTTGTATCTCTTTGTGCCTGTGTTTGAATAAACAGTTCTTATTCTGGAAGGTTCCTTAACTTGTACAAGCTAAGTTGTTGGCTAGCTTTGTATGGGGGCGGCTAGGATTTGATATCCATGTTCATGACTGGGAGGAATCCGTATACTGACGGAAGTCCACAAGTACAGTGTGGGTTGAGGTTCCGTTACATCCATCATGCTGGAAAAGGCATGGTTACTCACCAAACTGCTCTTGGATCATTGGGAGAAGTTGCTCTCGGAGGATGTTTTTGTATCATTCTTTATTCATGGCTGTGTTCTCAGGAAAATTGTGAGTGGGCCCACTCCCTTGGTTGAGAAGCAACCCCACATATGAATGATCTCAGGATGCTTTACTGTTGGCATGACACAGGACTGATTGAAGTGCTCATCTTTTTCTTCTCTGGACAAGTTTTTTTACGGATGCCCTAAACAATCAGAAAAGAGGATTCCTCAGAGATAATGACTTTACCCCAGTCCTCAGTAGTCCTAATCCTGTACCTTTTGCAGAATATCAGTCTGTCCCTGATGTTTTCCTGGAGAGAAGTGGCTTCTTTGCTCCCCTTTTTGACACAAAAGCAGTGGAAAACTGGATTTTTGTCTTACCTTAAAATCCTTTTCTCTGATGTTCATTGACGGACACAGCTCCCCATCTTCTTGACCCTTGGGTTTATGCTGCCCCATAGGAAACTATGCAGAAAAAAATTTTGACTACGCCTATAGGGCAGTCCCAGGGGGTATACTCCCACTTGCTGCTATATATATTCAGTTTTGTAACAAGCAGTGTCAGAAGATCATATAACCCAACTCATTAGAGCGGCGGGTGCTGTGTTTGTCAATGAACATCATAGAAAAGGATTTTAGGGTAAGACAAAAATCCAGTTCTCTCTTTTGTTCTTTGACAGACACAACTCCATATCTTCTTGACCATTGGGACATCCGAAAGCAGTTCAACATGAGGGGTTGGAAGAACACAGCAATAACACACTACCCAAAAGGCTAAACATAGCCAACCAGGTAATATAAAACAGCTCAACCAGGAACAACTGAGGTTCACCTGACAAAAAATACACCCTCAAAGAGGACTAATCCTCTCCAACAGCGGTCTGCAAAACATTGTGGCCAAAGGCAGCATCTGCAGATGACAACACATCAACCTTATAAAATGTAATTAAAAAGTGTGCAAGGACGACTAGGTGGCCACTTGCAAACCTGCACCACTGACGCCTGATGACGAAAAGCCTAAGAGCAGAGTTGTATGAAGTACTCGAAACCCATACTTGAGTAAAAGTACAAGTGCTCGATCAAAAAGTGACTTGAGTAGAAGTGGAAGTGCTCGATCAAAAATTAACTTGAGTAGAAGTACTAAAGTATTCATACATAGTTACATAGTTACATATAGTTACATAGTAGGTGAGGTTGAATAAAGACAATAGTCCATCCAGTTCAACCTGTGTAGGTGTGTGTGACTGTAATCATCTAACATAGCCCTCAATCTCCTGATCCTTGAGATGTAAGTCTAAGAGTCTTTTGAAAGTCACCATACTACCCGCAGAAACCACCTCTTGTGGTAGACAATTCCACAATCATGTAGCCCTAACAGTAAAGAACCCCCCACGTTGCCTGAGGTTAAAACGCTTCTCCTCTAATCGCATTGTATGTCCTCGAGTCCTCATGCAATTCCTTCGAATGAACAGCTTTTCTTCTAAGCTGAGATCCCCATTAAGATATTTATAAATTTCTATCATGTCCCCTCTCAGACGTCTTTTCTCCAGGGAAAATAAATCGAGCGATTGCAGCCGCTCTTCATAGGTAAGGTCCTCCAACCCCCTAATCAGTTTAGTTGCCCTTCTCTGGACTTTCTCCAGCTCCAACACATCCCTCCTGAGGACTGGCGACCAGAACTGGACAGAATACTCCAGATGCGGTCGGACCAGAGTTTTATAAAGTGGAAGGATTATAGTCTTATCTCTGGAATACATCCCTTTCTTTATGCATGCTAATATTCTGTTGGCTTTGGAAGCTGCCGCTTGGCATTGCATGCTGTTGCCTAATCTATCATCAACTAAGACTCCCAGATCTTTCTCCATTTTTGATTCCCCCAAGGGTTCCCCTCCTAACGTGTATTGTGTTTTTATGTTTTTGGTCCCCAAGTGCAAAACCTTACACTTCTCCACATTAAACCTCATTTGCCATGTCGTTGCCCACTCCGTAATTTTGTCCAGGTCATTCTGTAGGATATCTGCTTCATGCTGTGCAGTTATTGCCCTGGCCAATTTTGTGTCATCTACAAAAACTGATAACGAACTACTGATCCCTTCCTCAATGCTGTTTATGAATAAATTGAACAAGGTTGGTCCCAGGACTGAGCCCTGGGGCACCCCGCTTACTACCTCAGACCAGTCTGAGTATGCGCTGTTTATTACTACCCTTTGGACACGGCCTTTTAGCCAATTCCGTATCCAAGAGCAAACCCTGCTGTCGATACCTGCAGACCTTATTTTATAAATTAAGCGCTTGTGGGGAACTGTATCAAACGCCTTAGCGAAATCCAAGTACACCACATCCACTGGTCTCCCCCTATCTAGCTCACAGCTCACTTCCTCGTAGAATGCTAAGAGATTGGTTTGACAAGATCGCCCATTTGTAAACCCGTGCTGGTTACTACTGATGATGTTGTTGTCTTTAGCATACTCTACGATATAGTCCCTTATCATCCCCTCCAAAAGTTTACATATTATTGATGTCAGACTGACAGGCCTATAATTTCCCGGGATATGTCTCTGGCCCTTTTTGAATATCGGAATCACGTTAGCCTTCCTCCAATCCCCTGGTACATCTCCTGTCCTAATACTGTCAGCAAAGATCAGGAACAGTGGTCTAGATATAACCATACTGAGTTCCTTGAGCACTCTCGGATGTACGCCATCCGGGCCTGGTGATTTGTTTGTGTTAAGTTTATCCAGTCTTTCCCTGATATCCCCCTCTGTTAGCCATAGTGGCAAGTCCTGTGTATTACTATTAACCATACAGTCATGGTCAGTGTACCCTTCCTTTTCCTGCGTAAAGACTGACGAGAAAAAAGAATTCAGCACGGTTGCTTTTTCAGTGTCCTCTGTAACCATCCTCCCATCATCGCTAATTATGTGTGCAATATGCTCTGCCCTAGTTTTTTTGCTGTTGATATATTTAAAGAATTTCTTTGGGTTTTTTTTACTATCCTCCGCTATTTGTCTCTCAAAGTTGATTTTAGCCATCTTGATTTCGTGTTTACACTTCTTATTTTCCTCCTTGTATTGCTGGAAGGCCGATACGGTGCCCTCTGATTTATATTTCTTGAAGGCCAATTTTTTTCCCCTAATAAGTTTTTTAACGCTACGGTTTAGCCAGCCAGGTTTGGCTTTGTCTCTTCTAAATTTATTCCCCATAGGAATGCACTGCAAGATGCCTTTGCTTAATATTGTTCTAAAGCATTCCCATTTTTCCTCTGTGGTCAGTGATCCCAGGGTTTGGTCCCAGTTTACCCTTTCCATCAATGAGTACAATTTTGGAAAGTCTGCCCTTCTGAAGTTTAGGGTTCTTATGTTCCCCACTTGCCTTTTTATATTGTTATTTATACTAAATGTGATCATCCTGTGATCGCTAGAGCCCAGGTTGTCCTGGACTCCTACCTCCGAGAGTATGTCTGGGTCATTAGTGATCAATAGATCCAGGATACCATTCTCTCTAGTAGGGGAATCCACCAACTGCGACATGTAGTTATCCTGTAAGGTTTCCGTGAATAGCCGGGCCTTATGCGAGTGTGCAGTCCCCTCTTCCCAGTCAATGTCGGGATAATTGAAGTCCCCCAATATGATGACTGATCCTAGTTTTGCCGCTTTACCTATTAGTGCTAAAAATTCCAGCTCTACCTCCTCCCCTTGGTTAGGTGGCCTATAGCAAACCCCCACAACTACTTTTCCCTTATCTTCTTCCCTATCGAGTTCAACCCACACAGATTCTAAATCCATGCTCATCCCATCCGTAATGTCACTCCTTTCTAGCACCTTTATATTGTTCTTGACATAGAGACATACCCCTCCCCCTCTTTTACCAACCCTGTCCTTCCGGTACACCGAATACCCTTGGATATTGGCCAGCCAGTCATGTGAGGGGTCGAACCAAGTCTCCGTTATTCCCACAAGGTCTATGTCCTCCTCATGTACTAACATGTCCAACTCATCCATCTTATTAGCTAGGCTCCTGGCATTAGCATATACCCCTCTTAGTTTTACGGAAGTTAAACGTGATTGGCGGTTTTGTTTATTTCTGTTTGGTCTGCTGTTCTCCCGCACAGACCCGCCAATTGATGTTGTTGACCTACTGTCGCTATTGACCCTACAACTGCCTTCAGTCCTCTGCTCCCTCCTGACTGATTCTATTTCTGAGCCCTCCCCCCCGTCTCCTAGTTTAAAAGCCCCTCCAACTCGGTGGCCATCTTTCTCCCCAAAAGAGCTGTACCGTCCCCATTAAGGTGCAGCCCATCCTTACTAAAGAGCCGGTAGCCGACTGAGAAGTCAGCCCAGTTCTCCAGGAACCCAAACCCCTCCTTCCTACACCAATTCCTCAGCCACTTGTTAACTTCCCTAATCTCCTTCTGCCTCTCCTGTGTGGCTCGAGGTACAGGCAGTATTTCAGAGAAAACCACCTTGGAGGTCCTTTTCCTCAATCTATTACCTAAGTCCCTGAAATCGTTCTTAAGGATCCTCCACCTACCTTTAACTTTGTCATTAGTGCCCACATGCACCATGACCGCGGGGTCATCCCCAGCCCCGCCCAACAATCTGTCTGCCAGATCTGCGATGTGCCGAACTCGGGCGCCCGGTAAACAACAAACTGTTCGGTTCACGCGATCTTTTTTACAGATTTCCCTCTCTGTCCTCTTGATAATTGAGTCCCCAACTACCACAACCTGTCTAACCTTTCCTGCGTTACGGCCCCCCTTCTTCCTGGAGCCGTCCCTCCCCTGGCAGCTGGGGGAGGGCGCATGCTCCAGCACTGCCACCCCTGAGTTGATATCCCCCTCAACCTGCAACTCGGCAAACATGTTAGGGTGTACCAACTCAGGACTGGCCTCCCTGACTCTCCTCCCCCTAACATTCCTAACAGTCACCCAGCTGCGTACCTCTGCTGCTTGCGTCTCCTCTATTCCTTCCTCCTCTATGCTGACCCCTGCCAGCGCCTGATGGGTAAAGTCCAAGCTCCTTTCCAGGTTGTAGATGCCACGCAGTCTTGTCACTGTGTTCTCTAGATCCACGATGTGGGCTTCCAGAGCAACAAGTCGCTCACATCTTGCACAGCAGTATTCGTCCTCGATTGTTTCATCAAGGAACGCATACTTGCCGCAAGAAGTGCACTGATTGGCATCCCCAATCCTGTCGGACATTATTACCCTCTACTCTATGGGGATAATATTAACGACCTGCTCTTCCTTACCTACACTACCTCTAACTTCCCTGGTACAAAACCTGGGGTACCCACCAGTCGCTAATACCCTCACCAGTCACTAGATACTCACCAGTCGCTAGGATCCTCACCAGTCGCAAGATACTCACCAGTCACAAGATACTCACCAGTCGCAAGGATACTCACCAGTCGCAAGGATACTCACCAGTCGCAAGGATACTCACCAGTCGCAAGCTACTTCACCAGTCGCAAGGATACTCACCAGTGCAAGGATACTCACCAGTCGCAAGGATACTCACCCGTCGCAAGATACTTCACCAGTCGCAAGGATACTCACCAGTCGCAAGGATACTCACCAGTCGCAAGGATACTCACCAGTCGCAAGGATACTCACCAGTCGCAAAGATACTCACCAGTCACAAGGACACTCACCAGTCGCAAAGATACTCACCAGTCGCAAGATACTCACCAGTCGCAAGCTACTTCACCAGTCGCAAGGATACTCACCAGTGCAAGGATATTCACCAGTTGCAAGGATACTCACCAGTTGCAAGGATACTCACCAGTTGCAAGGATACTCACCCGTCACAAGGATACTCACCAGTCGCAAAGATACTCACCAGTCGCAAAGATACTCACCAGTCGCAAAGATACTCACCAGTCGCAAGATACTCACCAGTCGCAAAGATACTCACCAGTCGCAAGGACACTCACCAGTCGCAAAGATACTCACCAGTCGCAAAGATACTCACCAGTCGCAATGATACTCACCAGTCGCAAAGATACTCACCAGTCGCAGGGATACTCACCTGTCGCAAGGATACTCACCAGTCGCAAGGACACTCACCAGTCGCAAAGATACTCACCAGTCGCAAAGATACTCACCAGTCGCAAGGATACTCACCAGTCGCAAGGATACTCACCAGTCGCAAGGACACTCACCAGTCGCAAAGATACTCACCAGTCGCAAGGACACTCACCAGTCGCAAAGATACTCACCAGTCGCAATGATACTCACCAGTCACAAGATACTCACCAGTCGCAAGGATACTTACCAGTCGCAAGGATACTCACCAGTCGCAAGGATACTTACCAGACTTCCCAGGTACTCAGTTGCAGAGACAGTCACACAGCAGTCAGTCGCAGTACAGACAAACAGCTATTGATTTCTTACAGAGTACAGTCACACAGCTTTCCCCCTGTTTGCAGCTGCTGCTCTACTCACAGCTGCTGACACACACACACACACACACACACACTGGGACGGATGTCTCCTCCTCCTCACTGGGCACGGACGGTCCTCCTCCTCTTCTTCCAGGCACTAAGGAAGGCGGGTTCTGACCTCCGCCGCCGCCGCCGCTCTCTGCCTCGGCTCCCGTCCTCCACCTCCGCTCAGTTGCTGGTCCCTGCACGGTGCACCCGCACCCCTTGTGCGGCTTCCCCCGCACGTGTCCCCGCAGCTCCTCTTCCTTCCTCCTCTCTCCCTTGCCGCACGAACCCTCACTTCCGGTTGAAAAAATTCAACATTTTTTGTACTTATGTATTGCAAGTAGTTTTTTTTTTTAATTTTGCTACTCAAGTACTGAAAGTAAAAGTACATGTAGTTTTGAAAAAAAAAAATGCTACTCAAGTACTGAAAGTAAAAGTACAAGTACTGTGTTATGTAGTTATTAAAGAAAGAAGTCAAAAGTTTGAACATCATATTGTTTTTTATTATTTCAAATGCAGCTCTTATTTATACATACAGTAGCTTTTATTTTCGTATGCGCTGATAATACACATGTTTTGAGCTTCATTAAACCTGCCATCTACTGTTCTGGCAGTGGTAATTTTTATAATTGTAACGAGTAACTATGCAGCACAAAAAAAAAATATCGGAGTAGAAGTATTGAAATCATAGAAAAAATGTAGTGAAGTAAAAGTGGAAGTAGGAGAAAAAAATTCTACTCTAGGAAAGTACAGATACCGCCTTTTGGTACTTAAGTACAGTAGTGAAGTAGTTCTACTTAGTTACTATACATCTCTGCCTAAGAGGCACTAAGCGCCCTCGTAGAATGAGCCTTAACAGGGAAAGGAGGAGCCTGATCCTTAATGGAGTTGGCCTGCACCACCGTCTGCCTGATTCATCTGGAAATGGTCACAGCAGACGCAGCCAGCCCCTTATGGGGTCCATCTGTAAGGACAAACAGAATACGATTTTCTGAATGACTTAGTCCCCCGCCAGGTACACCCTGATCGCCCGGACCACATCCAAAGAATGCAAGGCAATCTCTTTAGGGTGCTTAGGCTTAGGACACAAAGAAGGCAACACAATGTCTTAATTTAAATGGAAACCAGAGACGACCTTAGGAAGGAATGACTGGCAGGGTACGAAGCATTATTTTGTCTCTGTAAACCACCAGGTAAGGTTAACGATAAGACAATGCAGCCAACTCTGACACCCTGCAAGCAGAAGTAATAGCCACCAAGAATGCTACCTTCTGCGGCAAAGCGCCAGGGCCAAAATCTGTCCTTTGATGGTACCCAAGGCCAAATGCTGATCTACACCTCTTTGGAGAAACTCCAAGACACGAGACATAGAAAGGGAAACCCCCCGAGACTCGCACCACGCAATGTACGCCTTCCAGACTTGATGACAAATCTTCCTAGAAGTAAATTTTCTAGCTTTAAACAGCGTAGGAATCACAGATTCAGACACCCCTCTATCCTTCAGCACCTGGCTTTTAATAGCCAAGCCTGTTAAAGCCAGCGACTGTAAAGCAGGATGGAAGATCGGCCCTGTCGGTTGGACAACAGGAGTTGAATTGCATCCTGCAACGTCTGGAGTTTTTGGGCTGAGGCCGAGTCCAGGGTCAGGCCCAGGTAGTCCAGTTTGGTGGACGGAACCAGAGCAGATATTTGGAAATTCAGTTTCCACCCAAACTCTTGTATAGTTCACACCAGAATGTCCAGATTGTCTTGTAAGGCATTCGGAGACTCTGCTCACAGAAGGAGGTCGTCCAGATACCCCAGTACCGAAATCCCCTTCTGCCATAGCAATGCTAACACCGGGGCCAAAACGTTTGTGAACACGCAAGGAGCCGAGCCGAGACCAAAGGGTAACGCCATGAATTGGTAGTGCTCCTTGTCTACGGCAAAGCGAAGGAAACGCTGATGCCTGATATATTGGTATATAAAAGGTAAGCGTCCTTGATGTTGATAGAGGCCAGAAAATCACCTTGATGAAGGGATGCCACTACCATGTGAATGGACTCCATCCGAAATTTCAGAACCTGCACAAAGCAGTTCAAGGCCTTGAGGTCCAGGATTGGGAGGACCTTGCCTCCCTTCCAGGGAACAGTAAATAGGTTTGAATAAAACCCATGAAAGTGGCCTGATTCTGGAAATGGTAAAATGACCGCTTGTGAGAGTAGATCCTGTACTGTCCCAAGAAGACCTCATAGGCGATCTGGGGACATGCGCAGACTGGTAAGGAAGAACCTTGCTGAAGGCAAGGACTGAAACTCGATCTAGTAACTGGATCAAATCAACTTGTGAACCCATTTGTCTTGGATCAAGGAGGTCCACGGATCCGGAAAGAAGCAAAGACGTTCCCCCCACCCCAGATATGGGTGAGGGCACCCCTTCAGGCAGAAGTGGGCTTATCTGCGGTCCCGGAGGAATCCACTGTCGGCTTACCAGACCAGGGCCAATTGGAACCCCCTGCGGGGCTACGGACAGATTTTGACCCCTGGCCCTTAGATCCCAAGGGGCGAAAGGATTGCTTATGGGCTGAGAAGGGCCACATTTGCGACGAGACTCTTTGCTTCTGGTAGTCTGCAGAAGCGTACTCTTACCTCCTGTAAGACCCTTAATAATCTCCTCCATGGCAGCTCTGAACAGGCGGTCTCCTATAAAAGGGAGATCAGTCAGGATCTTCTTGGAAGCCTGGTCCACAGACCAGTATTTCAGCCATATCATGTGGCGAAGGGTCACCGCTGTCACGGACACGCATCCAGAGAGGCATCACAGATATACTGCAACCCCTGGACCTAGCAGAATGGAACAAGCCATGTTAAAATGGTATCAGACCAGAGATTCAGCTCTCTTGTCAAAAGGGTCCTTAAAAGGACAGAGAGTCCTTGTAACGTTCATGCGTTTTTGTTAGTGGAGGGATTTACAGCTGCAGAATTATTACACTCAGTAGCCTTGTAGAGAATCTGTTGAACAACATATCCAACTCTCAGGACTTCATCACCGTGTACAGCCTGTTATATACTATATATATATTAATAGATGTTTAATGGAGGGATAGAGTATATGAGGATATATAGATGAGAGACAGGCTATTGTATGGTGAGCACTAGAAGTAGTATTAGGAGAGTTGCAGGTGATGGTAAAGCAGATAGGTTCTGATGTCAAGTATAGTGCAGATGGTAAGAGGACACAGATGGAGTATACTTAGACAGAGTAACCTAGTGCAAGGATAGTTGAAGGTAGTCCCAAGAACTAACAGTCTATGCAGATGATAGTGAATAGATAGATACAGATAGTCTTTGGTAATTGCAGTAGATGACAGTAGGAGATTGGTTAGCAAGAATCCCCTGCGGGGTACTTATCACTTAGATAGGTTTAGGAATAACAGTGTCCATTGGAGAGGGGTGATCCCGTAGCGAGATACGGATCACCAGCGAGGTTTCCGGCTTCAGTTCAGCAAGGGAGGTATGTCAGCAGCTCCAACTTCTCAGGCGTAGGTGCGATGAACATGTGGGTGAAGGTGAAGACAGCATGCCAGGGGTGATCGGGTGGCGAGACACAGGATCCGAAAACAGGTTCAGGTAGCGAGATACAGGAACGTGTCGAACTGGTATGCTGACTTCAGACAGCGGGACGCTCCAACCATGGCGGTTGAACGAGCGATGAGTGAGAGCAAACCGGCGATTGAAATAGCCGCTCATAGCGGCGCTCGGCAATGATGTCATCCGGTCTTAAAGGTATATGCGTCCCTTGTTACACAAGATGGTACGCAATTAGGAGAGGAGAAATATGGAGACAAGGGTACCAGAGGTACCGGAACATTACAGTCCTCCACCGTGAGAAGGGTGGCTTTATTCAACCTGGAAACCTGAGAGTCCACCACAGGTGGTACTGTCAGTGTATTTAACAGGCACTCTTTAAAAGGATACCTTCTAGCATAACACTTAGGTGCCCCGACAGTGCGTTTTGGGGAACCCCACTGAAGCGCAACAATGCTCTTGAAATAGGCAGGAAAGGGAATACCTTTGCCGTCTTTGAGGCTCTGTGGGTATCAAAGTGTATCTGCGCAGCCAACGCAGCCGTAGCTGTGTCCTCCAATTTTAAAGTTTCCCGCACTGTCAGTGCATCCACTAGCATCTTTTCATGTGCAGCTGTAATGAAAGAGGATTCATCCTCACTATCAGATCATTCTGGGTGCGTGGACGGAGACCCAGTAGGGTGACTCGTGTCCACGGCGGCCAAATCAACCTAAGAATCTGAGGAGACAGAGGATGCAGGTGAAGGTAGAGGACGCTTTTTGCTCATGTTATTTTGGAGGGCAATATCTACCTTGGAAACTAGTGACTGCAGAACCGCCGTCATAGCAGACAAAGTGGACTGGGACCCAGAGGGCCCCAGAGCCTCAGAGGGGTTCAGGTGGTGACACTTGCTCCAGGGACTCCATGGGTTAACCTAGTGACTGCCAACAAAATTTTGAAAATTGCTGTAAAGTACCCTCCACCGCTGCACCAGCGGCACCACAAGTCCCAGCGCACCAAGTACCGCTATAGAAGAAAGAGGGAGTCTTTAGCACCCAAAAGGACTCACCACCCCCTACTCAGGTACAGGGACAGAGTGACAGGCTGCACGTCGTGCGGTGATCAGAGAGAAAGGAAAAAAGTTCAGGAACTGACACTAGAGGCCCAAAAATTCACCGCTCCATTGGCTTCAGAAACAAGGCGCCGTGTGATAGCAATGGCAAACTACAAGAAAATGGTCGCTGATAGATAGAACAGCCATCCACAGCAAAATGGGGGCTCCAGGGACCCCGAGAGGACCCACAGGTACATTTGGACGACAGCAAGAGGCCCCCACCAGGACCATCTTGCGCAAAAAACGCGCCTTGCGCAGCTGGCAGCGTGCCCCCCGCAGCCCCCACTTGACGCCCCCAAACATAACAGGCACAGCCACCCCGGGGAGGGGAGGGAGGAGCTAGGCATGGGTGAATGGGGGTGGTCCGCAGAGGGACCCCGATGGTGAAGAAGAGCATTCTGTGGGAAGGAAGGGCGCTCGGGGGTCCGACCAACCTAGGGGCCCACGTCCACCCCAAAAAAAACAAAAATGAGGAGGGACACTACTCACCACACCTAGGGACCGGGCGGGCACCACTTCAGGCAGACCACCGCACCATCTTGGAATGGGGGTGCTGCGGGCAAGAGGCACCAGGGCTATGCGACCTCGCAAAGTGTTTATCTCCATCCCCCGTCCAGTGAGGCTATGTCGCGGCCGATCTAGCGCAGAGCTGAGGTCGGGTCGTGCTTGCTGGCTGGACTAGGGAGACCATAAGGATCTAGAATATCCAGTCCATCACCCAGTCCAGCAGTTGCAATTCTCACAGAAACAGAATTGATTGTAGTTCTCACAGGAACAGAAAGTAATAAAAGGAGGCAAAAAATTTCATTTAAAAAAGGAAAAAATGTTAGGACGAGAGATCCCAGCAAGGAACTAGGCCCTTACTCCTGACTAGGCAGAAAGAGAAACTGAAGATCTATAGCAGGAAGTGGAAATATACACCCTGGGACTGCCCTATAGGTGTAGTCAAACTTTTTTCTGCCTAGTGTCCTACTTCTGTAGGGGGCAGCATAAACCCAAGGGTCAAGAATATATGGAGCAGTGTCCGTCAATGAACGAAAGATAAATATTTTTTATAGGATGAGGTTCATTTTCATGGCAAAGAGGGACTTTGCAATCAACTGCAATTCATCTGATCACTGTATATAACATTCTGGAGTATATGCAACTTACCATAAAAACTAAGACAGCAGACTTTTTAAAAATAATATTTGTGTCAGACTCTTTACAGAGCTTCTGAAAATGCAAGAAATTGTTCAAGTGCTTTAGGTGCAAAATGGACTGCGCATTGCCATTTGGCTTGGGAACCATGAACAGGTTGGAATAGTAATCATGAAACTTCTGGAATGGGGCAATGACCCCAAGAGCACAAAGGGTGGCAGAGTTGCTCTTTTGTCGGAGAAAAAGATATACATATGCCAAATCCCATTAGCTTGTTCATGTGTTTGAACTACCAGGTGCTAAAAGGGGTGTGACCACATAGTAACACTACAAATTCTGGATGGACCCTCTGCACACTGCTACACCCTTTCCAGCAAACTATGCAATGAAAAAAAGGGATATTTAGTTCACAAATATTGCAATACATGTTTAGGCTGTAAACATTAAACATGTATTGCAATATATGTGAACTAAATATCCCTTTTTTTAATTGCATAGTTGTCTGGAAAGGGTGTAGCAGTGTGCCGAGGTTCCATTCAGAATTTGCTCTTTTGTCAGATGCACTAGGCATGTTTGATGCCATAAAGAATGGAGGAATCAAAAATGAAACTCCAGTTTGTAGCCTCTGTACACAACATTGTGAACCCAGAGATCTCTCAGTCCATAGAGTTGCAAAGTGCAAGCATCACCGCACTTGCAGAAGTGGGGGCGTTCTTTCACTGGAAAGGTTTGTTTTTCTGAAAGGATGTTTTGTGTTTTGTTACAAGTTCGGAAAGGAACCCTTCTTGGTTCCAGAAGACAGCTTTTTGCTCAGAAGACTTTTGCAGAGGTAAGACCGTGCTTCTTTCTTTCTACCATGAGGTTTTGAATAAACATATTCAGAACATTGCCAAAGAGGCAGTCACCCCCAATAGGCATATGCTTCAGTTTTTTCCTGTAGGGGAGCGAGCTCTGCTGACTAGCATTTTAGCCACAGCACCCACTAGCATAAGTTCCAGTTGAGAAAGTTTTTGGACAGAAGCTCCCAACACATTCACACAGAAGCATAGAGCTTCAGGGAAGAGCTCCTAATGCTGGCTAGCCGAGGAACAAGACTTAAAGTGGTTGTAAACCCTTATACACTTAATATTTTAAACGCAACACTTTTAATTTTTGCCCCCATTTTTCATGAGCTTAACTCAAAGATTTAAGACTTTTTCTATGTACACAAAAGGCCTATTTCTCTCAAATATTGTTCACAAATCTGTCTAAATCTGTGTTAGTAAGCTCTTCTCCTTTACCGAGATAATCCATCCACCTCACAAGTGTGGCATATCAAGATGCTGATTAGACAGCATGAATATTGCACAGGTGTGCCTTAGGCTGGCCACAATAAAAGGCCACTCTAAAATGTTGTTCCGAAAAACAGTCAGTATCTGGTGTGACCCACAATTGTCTCACGCAGTGCAACACATCTCCTTTGCATAGAGTTGATCAGGTTGTTGATTGTGGCCTGTGGAATGTTGGTCCACTCCTCTTCAATGGCTGTGCAAAGTTTCTGGATATTGGCAGGACCTGAAACACGCTGTCGTATACACCGATCCAGAGCATCCCAAACATGCTTAATGGGTGATATGTCCGGTGAGTATGCTGGCCATGCAAGAAGTGGGATGTTTTCAGCTTCCAGGAATTGTGTACAGATCCTTGCAACATGGGGCCCTGCACATTATCATGCTGCAACATGGGGTGAAGGTCGTGGTTAAAGGGCACAGCAATGGGCCTCAGGATCTCTGTGCATTCAAAATGCCATCAATAAAATGCACCTATGTTCGTTGTCTATAACATACGCCTGCCCGTACCATAACCCCACCGCCACCATGAGCCACTCGATCCACAGCGTTGAATGAGCAAATTGCTCACCCACACGACGCTATACAAGCTGTCTGCCATCTGCCCTGTACAGTGAAAACCGGGATTCATCCGTGAAGAGAACACCTTTCCAAAGTGCCGGATGCTATCGAATGTGAGCATTTGCCCACGCATGTCGGTTACGACGACTAACTGCAGTCAGGTCGAGACCCCGATGAAGATGACGAGTATGCAGATGAGCTTCCCTGAAACAGTTTCTAAGAGTTTGTGCAGAAATTCTTTGGTTATGCAAACAGATTGTTGCAGCAGCTGTCCGGGTGGCTGGTCTCAGACGATCTTGGAGGTGAAGATGCTGGATGTGGAGGTCTTGGGCTGGTGTGGATACACGTGGTCTGCGGTTGGGAGGCTGGTTGGATGTACTGCCAAATTCTCTGAAACACCTTTAGAGACAGCTTATGGTAGAGAAATGAACATTCAATTCACGGGCAACAGCTCTGGTGGACATTTCTGCAGTCAGCATGCCAATTGCACGCTCCCTCAAAACTTGTGACATCTGTGGAATTTGTCTGAGTGATAAACCTGCACATTTTAGAGTAGCCTTTTATTGTGGCCAGCCTAAGGCACACCTGTGCAAAAATCATGCTGTCTAATCAGCATCTTGATATGCCACACCTGTGAAGTGGATGGATTATCTCAGCAAAGGAGAAGTGCTCACTAACACTTATTTAGACTTATTTAGATTTAGACAGATTTGTGAACAATATTTGAGAGAAATAGGCCTTTTAGGTACATAGAAAAAAGTCTTGGATCTTTGAGTTCAGCTCATAAAAAATGGGGGCAAAAACAAAAAAGTGTTGCGTTTATAATTTTGTTCAGTGCATATACCCAATGAAGTGATTAGCCTCAGGTGTTACACAGAGATTAACCACTTGCCACCCGCCCGCCGTCAATTGACGGCGGGACGATGCGGCCATTGTTCTGGGAAGACGTCATATGACGTGATCCCAGAAAAGCAGGGCAGGCGCGCGATCATGTGCGCCGCGCCCTGCACTGCCGGTGTCGGCGTGTCCCCGGGACACCCCCGTCACCGGCAGGGGGGAAACAGCCAATGGGCATGGCTGTTTCCCACGTGATCGGCTGTGTTCCAATGACACAGCCGATCACAATACAGGAGCCCGGAAGATGACCGCGCATGCGCGATCGGGAGCGCGCAGCGCGGTCATGTCGGTGGCTCTGTGTTCCCTAGGAACACAGCTAGTCACCGGCAGTAATAAACAGTCACTGACAGTGACTGTTTACTATGTGATCGGCTGTGAATCCATTCACAGCCGATCACAAAATGTAAACAAAGAGCAGTTTCCAGTGTGAGGAGAGCAGAGCTAGAAACAGTGAGTTACTGCTCTGTACACATGTCACAAAGTAAAAGCACAAAAATAAATGTCCCCACACAGTCCTTAGCCCCCCCCCAAATTGCACCTGTCACCCAACAGTCACCTCATCAGTGCCCAGAAATTGACACCCATAAGGCTACGTTCACATGTGAGCATAGCGATCGCGGGCAGAATCACCGCGATTCTGCCCGCGATCCGGAAATCATTGCAAATTGCGGGACACTTGTGCGTTGCCCGTGATTTGCAATAGCACCACAAACGCTGTGCGATGCCGCGATTTCCACCTGCTGAATCGCGGTAACATCGCGCAAACAACGCATGACGCCCAAAAAAGGTACAAGAGCTTCTTTGGAGCATCATGCGTTGTTTGCGTGATGTTACCGCGATTCGGCAGGCGGAAATCGCAGCAACATCGCACAGCGTTTGGGGTGCTATTGCAAATCACGGGCAACGCACAGGCGTCCCGCGATTTGCAATGATTTCTGGATTGCGGGCAGAATCGCAGTGATTCTGCCCGCGATCGCTATGCTCACATGTGGACATAGCCTAAAGTTCACCGGTCACCAGAGACTGCCATCAGTACCGCCGTGCACCATTGCCCGTCACCTGTCACCCATCAGTGACCATCGCCCGTCACCTGTCACCCCATCAATCACCGTCACCTGTCACCCCATCAGTCATCGTCATCTGTCACCCTATCAATCATCGTCACTTGTCACCCCATCAGTGATCGTCACTTGTCACCCATCAATCATTGTCACTTGTCACCCTGTCAGTGATTGTCATCTGTCACCCCATCAATCATCGTCACCTGTCACCTCATCAGTCATCGTCACCTGTCACCCCATCAGTCATCGTCACGTGTCACCCCATCAGTCATCGTCACCTGTCACCCCATCAGTCATCGTCACCTGTCACCCCATCAGTCATTGTCACCTGTTTGCCATATACATGCAACCACTTACCGACCGCCTAACGACTATGCGTCGGCCATTAAAAGCTAAATACTGGGATAGCTGCCATAACCCCGGTATTTTTTGAACCGGTGGGCGGTCGGCTTTCAGATAAGGGTGGTCGCAGTGGCGGATTCGCCGCGGAATTACCCTTACGGTGCAGGGGAAGAGGTGCCCCCCCCCTACTGCCGCGTCCCAGACGTTTTCCCAGCTTACAGGACCCGCCGGCAGCGGGGTAAACTACCCGGTCCCGGATCCTCAGAGACAGGAAGTCGAGTGAGGGCAAGATGGCCCTCACTTGACTCTATGGTCTTGGAGGACCGGAGCTACGTCAAAAGACGTTGCCTAGCAACCGGTTTAAAGGGCCGCTTTTTTTCTTCCTACTTTTTCAACAATTTTTTTTTTTTTCTTTTTTAGTGTAGTTGTGAGGTCTTTTTCACCCCAGATCTCACAAGAGGACCTGTCATGCCTATTTCTATTACAAGGGATGTTTACATTCCTTGTAATAGGAATAAAAATGATCAAAACATTTTTTTTTAAAACTGTGTAAAAATAAAAAAATAATAAATAAAATAAATAGGAAAAAAAAATTAAAGCGTCCTGTCCCCGTTAGCTCGCGCGCAGAAGCAAACGCATACGCAAGTCCCGCCCACATATGTAAATGGTGTTCAAACCATACATGTGAGGTATCTCCGCGATCGTTAGAGCGAGAGCAATAATTTGAGCCCTAGACCTCCTCTGTAGCTCTAAGCTGGTAACCTGGAGAAATTTTTAAAATGTTGCCTATGGGGATTTTTAAGTACCAATGTTTGGCGCCATTCTGTGAGCATGCACAATTTTGAAGCATGACATGTTGGGTATCTAATTACTCGGCGTAACATTATCTTTCACATTATGGAAAAAATTGGGCTAAATTTACTGTTTTCTTATTTTTTAGTTCAAAAAAGTGAATTTTTTTCAAAAAAATTGCATTTGGAAGACTGCTGCGCAAATATGGTGTAATAAAAAATATTGCAACGATCTCCATTCTATTCTCTAGGGTCTCTGCTAAAAAAAATATATATAATGTTTGGGGGTTCTAAGTAGTTTTCTAGCAAAAAAAGATTTTAGCTTGTAAACACCAAGTGTCAAAAATAGGTCCCAGTCTTAAAGCGGAGTTCCACCCTGGATTTTTTTTTTTTTTTTTTAATACCCCCGGGACAGTCAGGGCTAGTGCATTCCACAATGGCTAGCCTCTGATCTGTCCCGGGTTGCACTTACCTGTTAGGACAAATACTTACCTTGCAAACGTCTTGTCCAGCGCTGCCATCTCAGATGTGGGCAGCTTGAAGCCAGCGCGTCCTCTTCGGCGTCTTCTTCCGCCTTCTTTGGTCCCACGATGCTCTGCGCCGGCCCCAACGTCACTTCCGGGTCGCGCGCGTCATCCCTCCACAGCTTCTGGGCATGCCCAGAAGCTGTTTAGAAGGGGATGACGCGCGCGACCCGGAACTGACGTCGGGGCCGGTGCAGGCGCAATGATTCCTGGGAGCTATGACGTCCAGCTCCCAGGAATCATTGCAGAGCCAGGAAGTGACGACGGGCCGCGGCCGAGGAAGGAGGAAGAAGGAAGTAAGGTAAGTATATTTTCTTCGCTACGAGGTAAGTAAAAAAAAAAAAAATATGCGATTATCCATTTCTTTTTCAGGTGACCCGGAGCGAGAAGATGGAGGTAAGTATAAAAATAGGGTGGAACTCCACTTTAAAGTGGATAAATGGACAACTTTGTGAAAAGGGCTACTTGGATGTTAGGCCTCTGTATGTGGCTAGGCTGTGTAAAAGTGTTACACATGTGGTATCGCCATATTCAGGAGGAATAGCGGAATGTATTTTGGGGTGCAATTTTTGCTATGTACATGCTATGTGTTAGAAATATTGCATAAATTGACAGCTTTGTGTAAATAAAATGCGTTTTCATTTTCTTTCCACATTTTCCAAAAACTTGTGGAAAAAAATGACATATTCAAAAGATTCATTATGCCTCAAAAATTATACGTTGGGCTGTTTGCTTTCCAAAATGGGGTCATTTTATGGGGGTTTCCATTGTCCTGGAGCTCCAGGGCCTTCAAAAGTGCGATAGGTTGTCAGGAAATTATATGTGTAATTTGTGCTTCTAGAATGCCGGACGGTGCTACTTGGATGTTAGGCCTCTGTATGTGGCCAGGCTGTGAAAAAGTCTCACACGTGGTATCGACATACTCAGGAGGAGTAGTAGAATGTGTTTTTGGGTGTAGTTGCTGTTAATACGTCAATTTGTAAAAAAAAAAAGAAAAAAAATATCTTCATTTTGCAAAGAGTTGTGGGAAAAAATTACAACTTCAAAAAACTCACAATGCCCCTTATTAAATACCTTGGAATGTCTACTTTCCAAAAAGGGGTCATTTGGGGGGTATTTGTACTTTCCTGACTTTTTAGTGTCTCAAGAAATGAGATAGGCCTTCAGTACATCAGGTGTGGTCAAGTGTGATCAATTTTCAATGATTAGCACCATAACTTGTGGACTCTATAACTTTCACAAAGACCAAATAATATATACTTATTTGGGTTATTTTTACCAAAGATAAGTAGCAGTATAAATTTTGGCCAAAATTTGTGAAGAAAAATTACTCATTTGCTAAATTTTATGACAGAAACAAAGAAAAATGCGTTTTTTCACATCATTTTCAGTTTTTTTATTTATAGCACAAAAAATAAAAAACCCAGTAGTGATTAAATACCATCAAAAGAAAGCTCTATTTGTGTGAAAAAAAGGACACAAATTTTTTATAGGTACAGTGTTGCATGACTGAGTAATTGTCATTCAAAGTGTGAGAGCGCTGAAAGCTGAAAATCAGTCTGGGCAGGAAGGGGGTGAAAGTGCACTGTAGGCAAGTGGTTAAACAAATTCTTCTACATAAGTTGTACCTGCTTATCTGCGGCTCTCATCCTCTACAGCTGAAGTCGGCAACTCATCCCTCGTGCTCTACCTGTCGATCGCGGCTATCTGACAGGTAGATCGTGACCCTGACAAGCCACCTGCTCCTGATTACGCCTGCCACCTTTCAGATCAGAGCAGCAATCTTCAGTACAGGGAGGCAGACATGCCAAGTAAGGGGTGGGGCTGGATAGGAATGAGAGAGACAGCCAATTTGTGAGGAATGGGAGTCCCTGCCCAGCCTGCAAGAGCTGCGTCTATGTTATCGTGGTCATAAGGGAGTCTGATAGGACAATTGCTGAAAAACAAACCAGTAACTGAAGGCTGGATATGGGTGACGCTTATTAACACAGAAGAGGGTCAGGGCCAGGAGGCTGTAATGGCAGGTCCTCCATGATGAGCTACTAGTGTTATTTAAGGCTGCTGGCTACAATTCAGATGCATTATAGTGGTATCTGCCTGAGATGAGGAAACAATTAATGGCAGGGGCTGTAGATACAAATAGGCAGCTGCTTGTTACATACAGTGCCTTGCAAAAGTATTCAGCCCCCTTGAACTTTTCGACCTTTTGCCACATTTCAGGCTTCAAACATAAAGATATAAAACTGTCATTTTTTGTGAAGAATCAACAACAAGTGGGACACAATCATGAAGTGGAAACAAAATTTATTGGATATTTCAAACTTTGTTAACAAATAAAAACTGAAAAATTGGGCGTGCAAAATTATTCAGCCTCCTTAAGTTAATACTTTGTAGCGCCACCTTTTGCTGCGATTACAGCCGTAAGTCGCTTGGGGTATGTCTCTATCAGTTTTGCACAACGAGAGACTGAAATTTTTGCCCATTCCTCCTTGCAAAACAGCTCGAGCTCAGTGAGGTTGGATGGAGAGCGTTTGTAAACAGCAGTTTTCAGTTCTTTCCACAGATTCTCGATTGGATTCAGGTCTGGACTTTGACTTGGCCATTCTAACACCTGGATATGTTTATTTGGGAACCATTCCATTGTAGATTTTGCTTTAGGTTTTGGATCATTGTCTTGTTGGAAGACAAATCTCCGTCCCGGTCTCAGGTCTTTTGCAGACTCCATCAGGTTTTCTTCCAGAATTGTCCTGTATTTGGCTCCATCCGTCTTCCCATTAATTTTAACCATCTTCCCTGTCCCTGCTGAAGAAAAGCAGGCCCAAACCATGATGCTGCCACCACCATGTTTGACAGTGGGGATGGTGTGTTCAGCTGTGTTGCTTTTACGTCAAACATAACGTTTTGCATTGTTGCCAAAAAGTTCGATTTTGGTTTCATCTGACCAGAGCACCTTCTTCCACATGTTTGGTGTGACTCCCAGGTGGCTTGTGGCAAACTTTAAACAACACTTTTTATAGATATCTTTAAGAAATGGCTTTCTTCTTGCCACTCTTCCATAAAGACAGATTTGTGCAGTATACGACTGATTGTTGTCCTATGGACAGAGTCTCCCACCTCAACTGTAGATCTCTGCAGTTCATTAAGAGAGATCACGGGCCTCTTGGCTGCATCTCTGATCAGTCTTCTCCTCTTTACACTACTCTGCATCCTACTCACTTCTGTACACTGCCCTAAATCCTACTGACCCGTTTGGTGGGATTTGGCAGGTCTAAACCAATATGAGGATGAGAGCATAATCCCACGAGGAACTCAGAGTAAAAAAGATCCCTTCCACTATCTACTCTGTATTATTTTTTTAAGGAATGGAATGTCATTTTTTCCAAATGTTCATTTGAACTTATGAAGTTAATTATACCCTATGGAGGAGTCAACTTTAGAATCTGCAACTACAGAGGCAAAAACATGTAGAGCTTCCTTTGACAAGTTTGTACAATTGCCGGTTCACGAAGAGTTAAATAAAAAACTGGATTCCATTACTGATCTAGAAAACTCTATAAATGAATTCAAAAATCCAAATATCTCAGAGACGTGAAAAAATACCACATGGATGTGGTTTATAAATGGGGGCGGTGGGATCAGGATATATTCCACACTGCGTTCAATTTTCAAAAAACAGAAATAAAAAGGTGGAAACACAGACGTGATGCATCCCATAAAAGTGTCAGTTTCAGCTCACCTGATACATTGGATTCTCCATCTGAAATATCGGATGCTGGGGAGCGGAGTTTATTCCAGATTCAAGAAGCTCAGTAAGCTCTGTTTTTGCACGGGATGATGGTGCCAGTGAAACGTCAAAAATTGATCCACCCCTAAGTTACTTCAAGCATCCACAGTCAGCAAAAGACAGAAGAAAAAAGACACAGAGGGGACAGGCGAAAGAAGTACAAATATACCACATTAGTAAGAAGAAATGACCATAGACAATCAGATTTCACCGGCTACCAACATTGTCAATCTGTCAGATTTTCCTCTTACTGATTCTGATCTTTCCTTGCTTTCAAGGGGCCTATCTTTTGCCCCAACTTTTCACTTCAATGTCTTTTCTACCCTTCTCGATGTCAATAAATCCATTAGAAATCTATTATTAAAAAAACATTTCCTTAATGACAGTGAGGATGGTAGCAGCGATACAGATGCTACACTAGAATTTAGGCAAGATGAGGGGGTGCTTACATATAGCTCTGATAGCAATATTTTCACTTCTTTTCAGGATTTATCCACAAGATTGACTTTGGATCAGCTTTTATTCAGAATTTTCACATGGAATGCATGTGAGGAGTAGTAATGTGGAAAAAGGAGATAAATAAATAAAAGGAGATACATTTTTACCCTGTCCATGCGAGAGGTTTAGCAGTTAAAGCATTTCAAGAAACAATTGAAAGAGAACTCCATGTTTTGAAAACACATACTGGCAATCCCCATAGACCGAACCTGAGTAGGGAAGAGTTCAATGCCATTAAACATTTGCAAGAGAATAATCATTTGGTCATTAGAGAGGCTGATAAAGGTGGTGCAGTGGTGGTGTTCAGCACTGAACAATATCTCACTGAAACTTTGAGACAAGTGATGCAAATATATATTGACTTCTTAGATAAAATTCCACAAAAACCTTCAAAATGTCTTTGTTTAGTCTCATTAATGAAGGTCAGCAAATGGGACTTTTGAATGTGAAGACCACTGAATTTGTAAAGGTAAACAACCCCATCACTGCTGCTTTCCATCATTTGCCTAAATTAAACAAATCCCAAGTCCCTATACAGGGGTGTCCCATTATGGCTGGCATTGGCTCTCTCTTAGAGCCCCTTGGCGAGTGGGTTACATCCATGACACAGGACATGTCTTACATGAACTCCAAAATGCAAAGTGGACGGATGATTTAGTCTGGATAACTTTGGATGTCACTGCATTGTATTTCTCCATACCCCACTCACTGGCATTGAAAGTTGTAAAATATCACCTCCAGAAGTATAGTTCGTATACATTAGAACTTCAGGACTATCTTCTAAGATGCATAGATTTTCTTTTGACCCACAACTTTTTTCTTTCTGACAATACCTATTACTTGCAATTGTGTGGTGCATCGATGGATGCCAAATTTGCTCCTTCCCTGGCAAATATTTATATGGGTTGGTGGGAGGAATTTTATATTTTTTTCCATCTTACTCCATTTCATAGCAATTTATTTTGGTATAGCAGATTCATTGATGACCTGCTTATCATTTGGGTTAAGGATAACGCTACTTTTGACATCACACCATTTTTGCACTATGCAAATGCCAATGATCTTAATTTAAAGTTTACTGGCAATTGTCACAGAGTCATAGATTTCCTTGATGTCACCTTGGAAGGTGATCCCTTTGCCCAAACTGCTTCCACTAAAACTTTTCATAAACCCACCACTGGTAACACCACTTTACTAGCCAGTAGTTTTCATCCAGTGCAGACTATTAATTCCATCGCAGTAGGTGTGTTTACTAGAGCCAGAAGAAACTGCTCCATGGAGGTTTCTTTCAATAATGAATGCCAAGTAATTAACAGGTTTGAATCCAGAGGTTATCCTCCGTGGTCTATCCAGAGAGGTTGCAGCTACCAAACAGCGAGCTGATTTATTATCCAACGCTCATACTGTTAGATCCAAACCTACCAATTTGAGGAGACACAAGAACTCCAAACAGCCTGTCACCTTTGTCACGTCATACTCAGGTGAATATCATCAAATCACTAACATCATAAAGCAGAACCTCCCTATTCTGAATTCTGATAAAACCTTCTATAAATGTTTTATCCAATGGTGTTTGTTTGCTCTTTGCGCACCTACACTTAGGTCCCTTTTATCTCTATTTAGTCTTGTACCTCTTGATAATAAACAGAAGAAAAAAACTTGGTTATCCTATCCAGGTTCCTATAAATGTGGACTCAAGACTTGTAGATATTGCCGCACACATACTGTATCCAAGATTTTTGTTTCTGCCAACACGAAGGAAGAGTTCAAAATACAGGAATACATCAACTGTGGTACAGATTATGTTGTTTATCTAATCCAATGCACTGCGTGTAGTTTGCAGTACGTTGGTTGTACGATTCGTCCCTTTGTTCCTGCATAGCAGAACACTACTGTAATAGTATAAATGAAAATGCTAAAAACATCTCCACCATATCCAAACACTTCAGGGATGTGCATAAAGGAAATGTGAGTTCTTTCAGCTTTAATGGTGTTGCGAGAGTATTGCTAGATACCGTAGATTATTAGAGTGCAAGGTTTATTGGATTTTCAGATTAGACCCGCATCCCTCTTGGCCTTAACCATAGGTGGGATGTGGATTTGTACCTGAAATTATATGTATGTATATATATATATATATATATATATATATATATATATATATATATATATACACACATATACACACACACACACACACAAATACAGTATCTTACAAAAGTACACCCCTAACATTTTTGTAACTATTTTAGTATATCTTATCATGTGTCAACATTGTCAACGCTGAAGGAATGACACTTTGCTACAATGTACACAAGTGAGTGAACAGCTTGTATAACAGTGTAAATTTGCTACTCCCTCAAAGTAACTCAACACACAGCCATTATTGTTTAAACTGCTGGCAACAGGGAGCCTGTCAATGGCTCCCCCGCCTCCATGGGCTATTGAGCGGCCCACCCTAGGAACGCCGCCCCCCTCTTCACCCTCGAGCCGCCGGCGTGAGAAGAAGCTCGGTGGAGAACCGTAGCGACCCGCTCCGGACCAGGAGAGAGCTGCCACTGGTGTGGCCGGATCCCGCCGGAGGTCAGAGGTGGAGATCGGGCAGGACGTGCTAATGCGCGAGTGAGCAGCGTGGCTGCCAGAGAGGGAAGCTGACTCCGACAGAAGACCGCAGCGGAGACACGGAGGACAGCCAAGACGCATTGTTTGAGATCTGGCAGCCAACCTGGTCTACCTGGAGGGAAGCGGAGCGGGACTGCCACCTAGAAGCTCTAGAGAAAGTCTGTACACACCGACGAAGGAGTGGTGAGAGGGCGAAAGCCCCCCCCCCTTTTTTTTTTTTTGTGTTATTTTCTGTTCCTCTATTCCATACTTGCCCCACACCACCCTCCTCACTATACACCCTGGACAATGTATATGAACTTGGACACTTGCATTGATATACGAACTTGGACATCAAAAATGAATAATGAATGAAGCATTAACTGCATAGTACATATTAAAGGGTGGGAAAGGCTAGATAAGATTGGAAGGTATGCAGCAGGGAGATTTTACACAACCCCCCCAGAAGTAAGCTATAAGTCTGGACTGCCTAAATGGTCTTAAATAAATATATCGCCTGCTGGTTTACTGTATGTATAACTGAAAAACTGCTCACCTATGAAGTATCGCCATACTATCATCAACATTAGGTGTAAAACTTTTAAAAATTAATTGAGAAGAAGGTGTGCTGAAAAAGTATATGTTTCTAACAGAGGCAAGGACTGGATGGGATAAGGTGAAATAGAGGTATACCTCACACTGTCGTCCTAAACATATCGAATCCCCTATACTTTATTAAAGAAGAAAACATCTAAGAACCCAACCATATGGGGGGACTTTGACTCTTTATAGCTTGTCAATTAGACCAATACAGTGGCCTGTGTTGTGGCTATCTTTTCCGCATCTTGCTGTGCTCTATCAGAGGTGACCCTGAATTTTCTCTGGTCTACAAGCTTTTCTAGTGTATATAAAGACTTGCCCTATGTTATAAAGGTTATTGTACAAAGAAAGGCAAAAAAAAAAAAAAAAAACACCATACAAATAGAGGCTCAGAGGTCTGGACTGGATATAACCATATAACCAGGGAGCCCTTGCAAGGTTGCAAGGTTGAACTTAACTGGAGTATCCGTATTTCCTTTTCGTATTTTCTCTCTCTTTTTTATCACCCTTAATATCTCATTTTTTTTGAGAGATTGAAAAAAAAAAACAAAAATGAAAAATAAACCGGAAAAAGAAGTGGCAGGGAAGCCTGCAAAAACAACAGCAAGTCCAGGGTAAATTAAAATATACATGACGCCAGAAGGGAAAGGACAAAACGCACAGCCAGAGAAACAACCAGTCGTCAGACCAAAAAAAATTAAGAACCAAAAACCATCAGGAGGAAGTGGAGAAGAAAGTTTGGAGGTATCAAGAGAAAGTGCTCTAACAATAGGAGATGGAGACATGAGCAAAGAAGATGATCTGAGTGGAAAAGACACCCCCCCATCAAAATCGGAAATGCGTGAAATGTTCGCCAACCTTGAGAAATCCATCAAAACTGAAATGGCTACCTTGTATGGGGACTTGGGGCATATACTGGTAAGGGTAGAAGAAACAGAAGAGAAGGTGGAGCTTCATGGGAAAATGTTAAAAAACTTAAAAGAACAGATGAGGAAAATGCAATTGGATCAGAGAAATATGCTATACAAAATGGAAGATCAGGAGAACAGAAATCGAAGAAAAAAACTTACGAATAAGAGGAATACCAGAAAAAGGCCAAGCTGAGAACCTAGGAGAAATCCTGGAAAGTATACTCAATCCTCTACTGGGAAGAGCGATCACAGACAAAATTGAATTTGAAAGAATACATAGACTACGCAAACCACCTAATATTCCAAAAGAGAAAACAAGGGATGTGATTGCAAGATTCCACAAGTATGAGACAAGGGCCCAGGTCTGGGAGAAAATGAGAGATAGACCCGTATTAAAATACGATGGAGAGGATATTCAGATCTTTCCAGACCTAGCACAAGAAACGATCAACAGAAAACGTATCCTGAGACCATTGGTAGAAGCATTAAAGGGAAATAATATACAGTACTTCTGGAACCACCCAGCGGGTTTAGGAGTAAGGAGAGATGGGAAGACAATATTACTAAGGTTTCCAGAAGAAACTCAAGAATTTTGTGAATCAGTAAATATACCATTAATAGATATCCCGGGTTGGACAAAACAGGAGTCTCTAGAAGAGGAAACAGAGGAAGAAGAATCGGCCCAATGGAAACAGAAGAAAAAGCTGAAATAACTGAAAAAGAAAGTAAGAAGAAGATGAGGAAGAACTCTGGGGGGACTTGAGGGACCTGGGGGGCGGATGGGGGGAGACGGTCGGTGGGGGCGGGGAAGAAGGGGAGGAGTAAAATAAGAATGTAAAATAGATGGCTCCATGGGAATCAGCAGGCATGTACTATCGGACCTAGTAATAGGAAAGATAGACGGGGAATGCGACCATTGGCAGAGCTCGACCTCGGCTACAAGTCGATTGGAAAGGGAGGGAGGAAAATTGACAAATCTGGCGGAGGGATGGGGGTTAGCCAGGCCCCCACAAAGGAGGGGGAGGGTGGGGGGAAGAGAGGGAGGGAGGGAGGGAGGGTAGGGGCGGGAGGAGGAGAGGGAGGGTAAGAGGGAAAAATAAATCAAAAGGTTCAATTATCTCCTACGAGGAAGTTCTAGAATTAAGGGAGTATATACCCGCATATTTCTCTGCCCATTTTAAAGTCCTGATGAGCAATAAAGAAAAGAGCTATAAGAATGAAGGTTAATAAATCAGAAATGGTAGTAGTTAATATATTGTCTTACAATGTACGAGGTTTAAATTCACCAGATAAAAGGAAGAAAATTTTAAATGAAATCAGTTATTTGAAAGCAGACCTAACATTCCTACAAGAGACTCATATATCCCACGCATCCAACATTAGGCTTTACTCTAAGAACCATCCTACTTGGTACTACGCGGACTCGCCCGGGAGGAAGTCCAAGGGAGTTGCCATTGGCATCGCCAAGGACCTTGGATTCACTCTTGAGTCGAGACTAGTAGACCCAGAGGGAAGATACCTCTTTTTAAGAGGTAAAATTGGAGATGAAGAGCTGACTCTAGTAAATATATATAGTCCTAACGAGAGACAAGTAGACTTTCTAGGAAGGGTTCTGGGAAAATTAATGGAGTTTAAAAAAGGGGGAGCGATATTGGCAGGTGATCTCAATCTATGCCTCGACCCTAAAATAGACACTACATCAAAAATCCTACGAAATAATAGAATACAGACAGGGAAAATAAAAGAAAAATTGTTTACAAATCAATTGGCAGATATCTGGAGAATTCTCCACCCAAAAGATAGAGATTTCACGTGCTATTCAAGTGTACATGGAACATACTCGAGATTAGATTACATCCTACACGAACATAGATGGATTGAAAGGGTAAGTGAGGCAGAGATTTGGGATAAGGACCTGGTCCGACCACACGGTTAAGATGAAAATAGTGAAAGAGCGGCCTGGGATGGATGCGTGGAAGATAAATGAAGAGTTGTTAAGAGATAAAAAATGGGAACAAGAAATAGCGAAAGAGTTAGAATTCTACTTTCAAATAAATGACACGAATGAAGCACCGAAAGATATGGTATGGGAAGCTCATAAAGCTTATATAAGAGGTATACTCATCTCAAAAGGGGCCCAAAGGAAAAAAGAAAGAATTAAAGACAAGGTTAGGTTAATGACAGAACTACACCAACTAGAGCAAAAACACAAAAATACCCAAGATACATCAGTAAATAACCTACTAGAGGTAAAACGGGAAGAACTGAAAGATTTGTTAGAACAGGAAATCAGACAGGAAATGAAAAGATGTATAAAAGAAAAATATATTGAAAGCAACAAGGTGGGAAAAAATTTGGCAAGAATCTTAAAAAAGAAGAAAGGGAGAAATTTTATAGAGAAAATAAAGAATAAAAATGGGAAAATAATTCAAACAACGACAGGAATAGCCAAGGAATTTCTAAATTATTATGCCAATCTCTATGCAGTAAAAAAAGGGGATAAACAGGAGAATGAAACAGATAGGAGAGAGAAAATCAAAAAATATCTTATAGATGCTGGGTTGACAAAAATAGACGAGGATAAATTAGCATTTTTAGAAAGACCGATCTCAGAGCAAGAAATAGAGAGAGCTATTAAAGAAACGAGTTCAGGTAAAAGTCCAGGACCTGATGGGTTAACTATAAATTATTATAAAAAATATAAGGAAATTCTAATTCCAAGATTTAAAGAATATATAAACGTTATAGGTACCCAGTATGAGCTGAGTAAAGATGCACTATCTGCTTCAATTACAGTAATACGCAAGGAGGGGAAAGATCCGCTATTATGTTCTAGTTTTAGACCCATCTACCTCCTCAACGTTGATACTAAATTATTTACAAAAATACTGGCTACCAGGATGAAGAACCTAATGAGGGAATGGATACATAATGATCAAGTAGGATTCATCCCGGGGAGACAAGGAACGGGATAATGGGATAAAGACCTTACTCCTGATTAGCCAAATGACAAAAAGTAGATCACCCAGTGTACTCCTGTCAATAGATGCTGAAAAAGCATTTGACAGAGTAGACTGGGAGTTCATGATAAATACCTTAGAGGAGTTGGGAATAAAATCTAGAATGTTGGCCTGGATTAAAACATTGTATAACCAACCAACTGCAAAAGTAGAGATTAATGGAGTTTTGTCAGACCCCTTCAAAATGTATAATGGAACAAGACAAGGATGTCCCCTGTCACCGATGTTATTTGTTCTATCCTTAGAACCCCTTTTGGCAACCATTAGGAATAGTCCAGACATTAGGGGAGTAAGGATGGAACAAGAGGAGTACAAGGTCTCTACCTTTGCAGATGATATTCTGATTTATGTAAGTAATCCCAGGACCACATTACCAAATAGAATAAAAATAATGAAACAGTATGGAGAGTTATCCAATTTAAAAATCAATAAAAAAAAAAAATCAGAAATATTAAATATCAATATCCCCAAACTAGAAGAAGAGAGGCTAAAAAATGGCTAAAAAATGCATTCCAGTTCAACTGGAGAAAAGATGAGATTAAATATCTAGGGATTAAATTAACCCCAACCCCAGAAAAACTCTATAGAATTAATTTCATACAACTCTTAAATGAAATAAGAGTAGAATTGAATAGAGTATCTCCAATAATTTTTTCCTGGATAGGGAGAATAAACATGATAAAAATGATAATATTGCCTAAAATTTTATATAAATTCCAGATGATTCCAATTCTAATACCGCAAGCGTTCTTTAACCACTTTACGACCGGCGCACGACGATCTACGTCGGCACTCAGCCCCGGCCAGGCAAACTGACGTAGGCCTACGTCAGCACTATTTGCCGGCCCCGTGCGCGCTCCCGCGCGTCCCCGCCGCCGCCGATGACTCGATTGGGTTCAGAACCGATCAGTCATCAGGTCCAGGCCAATCATTTCTGGTCTGGACCTGTTGATCGGTCCTGCCCAATCAGATCATCCTCTAAGCCTGTGAAATGTAAACACAGGCTTAGAGGAGATGTGCCCTCCCCCCACAACGGTCTTTTTGGATCCAGCGTGAGAGGAGAGCACGTCTTACTGCGAGTATTGCACCAAGCACACCCACACACAGGTAGATAGGCACATTTCACCCCCGATCGCCCCCCCAATTAACCCCTACAGCACCTGACACAACACACACTATATACAGCATATAGCAGTTACCTATATACCTGTATAAGTGTGATTTGTGAACAGGTGTAGCACTTGCGACCCCCCCTTTTCCACTCAAATTACCCCCCACCCCCCCTAATAAAGATTTAACCCACTGATCTCCCCTGACCCCCCCCTGATCACCGCCGTTAACCACTACACCCTCTGTCACATCAGCACTAATACAAACGCAATATACGGTGTTATTGTATTTTTGTATTAGTGTCATTGTGATCAGAATTAGCGCAGGCGACTAAGTTTCTGTCCCAAGAAGGTTTAGGGTCCCCGCCACCCGCCCAATAAAGATTTAAGCCCCTGACCCCCCCCTGATCACCCCTACACCCCCTGTCATAACACACACCGTATACAGTATATAGCATTTTGCTATATACCCGTATAAGTGTGATTTGTGGTCAGGTCTAGCGCTTGCGACCCCCCTTTTTCCACTTGAATTACCCGCCACCCCCCCCTAATAAAGATTTAAGCCCCTGATCCCCCCTGATCCCCTCCTGATCACCGGTAGTTAACCCCTACACCCTCTGTCACATCAGCACTAATACAAACGTAATATACTGTGTTTTTGTATATTTGGATTAGTGTCATTGTGATCAGAATTAGCGCAGGCGACTAAGTTTGTGTCCCAAGGAGGTTTAGGGTCCCCGCCACCCGCCCAATAAAGATTTAATCCCCTGATCCCCTCCTGATCACCCCTACACCCCCTGCCACAACGCACACTGTATATAGTATATAGCATTTTCTATATACCCGTATAAGTGTGACTTGTGACCAGGTTTAGCGCTTGCCACCGTTCCTTTTATCCTTAGGATACCCGCCAGTCCCTTCCAATAAAGATTTAAACCCCTGATCCCCCCCTGATCACATCCCGTTAACCCCTACACCCTCTGTCACATTAGCACTAATACACACATAATATACTGTTTTTACTGTATTTTGTATTGAGGTTGCGTTAGCTAGCTAGTTTCTTTCCCAAAGGAGGTTTAGGGTCCCCGCCACCCCCCCCCCCCAGATCCCCGGCGCATAGTTTAGAAGTAACCCCTTGATTGCCACACACGCACGCACGCACGCACATACACTTCCATTTCTAGTATAGTGTTTGAACAGATCAATATCTGATCTGATCAGAACTATACTAGCGCCCCCATAGTTTAGGGTTCCCAAAACGCGGTGTTTGCACGATCAGTACTGATTCCGGCCAGCACCTGCGTTTAACCCTTTCACCCAGGCAAGTGTAGTAATCAATAGATTACTGTCACTTGCAAAAAAACACAAGACACAAAACCGCTGTGTTAGCAGAGTCAGGCCTGATCCCTGCTAGCATTAGCAGTTTTTTTTTGTAGCGCTTGAAATAATCTTCGACAACCAGGTGCTTTTATTACCTGTGAGTCGCATCACTGTACGGGTAAATTTAGTTACCAAAATGACCAAACGTTCGTACAGGGATGAAGAGCTTATCAGTTATATGCTGACCGAGTCATCTGATAGCGAAGGGGAAGCTACAATGACCGAATTAGTGTCAGTATAT
This sequence comes from Pelophylax lessonae, assembly GCF_965119305.1. Lineage (NCBI taxonomy): Eukaryota > Metazoa > Chordata > Amphibia > Anura > Ranidae > Pelophylax > Pelophylax lessonae. Next base: position 255,020,198 of record NC_138771.1, on the reverse strand, counting down.
GAACCTGATGACGGCAGCGGCTCCCTGACAGATAGCTCCGACGACAGATGGGTCCCTGTTAGACCCAGGCGTACCCGACCCCATTCTGAAGTTGTTGAGATGCAGGAATCGCAGGGTGCTCGTATGGAGCAGAGTGTGGGTACTAGTGCCGCTCATCCTTCTGGCGACCTGGCAAGCGCCAGCGGCCTAGTACAACCTGGACCTAGTACAACTAGCACTGCAGTAAGAACTGGTGACGTGGCGAGTCCCCTAAGTGCAGTTGAAGCTGGTGCGGTGGCTAGCACAAGTAGTGGCCCGCAGCCACCGCGTATTCGAAGACAGGCCCGTAGAGCCCATAGTGCCCTCCCTGATGCGCTGGCATTTCCTAATTGGCAACCCACTGATACTACAGCGCCAGTACTTCCCCCATTCACCGCCCAACCTGGAATCCACGTGGAGACAGCTGGTTTTACGCCCCTGAACTTTTTTGAGCTGTTCTTCACGGAAGATCTTTACAGATCTATTGTGGATCAATCAAATTTATATGCACAACAGTTCATCGCCGCCAACCCAAATTCACACCTTGCGAGACAATTCGGCTGGAAACCTATAACGGTTTCCGAATTTAAGATCTTTCTGGGCCTTTCCCTCCACATGGGCATAACTAAACAGAGTGAATTGCGGCTATATTGGTCCACTAGCCCAGTTCACCATATGCGCATGTACTCTGCCTCTATGTCCAGGACGAGATACGAGCAAATTCTGCGATTTATGCATTTCAGCGACAATGAAATCTGTCGTCCTCGGGGAGACCCTGCATACGATCGGCTCCACAAAATTCGGCCCCTCATAGACCACTTCAATCAGCGGTTTGCAGCCTTGTTTACCCCCGAACAAGTTGTCTGCGTTGACGAGTCCCTGATTAAATTTACTGGCCGCCTTGCTATGAAACAGTACCTCCCCAGCAAGCGTGCCAAGTACGGGGTCAAACTGTATAAATTGTGTGACAGGGCCACAGGCTATACAGTTAGTTTCCGGGTCTATGAGGGAAAAGATAGCTGTGTGGAGCCCCCCAACTGCCCAGACTACATAGGGAGCAGCGGTAAGATCGTTTGGGACTTGGTGTCACCCATTCCTGGAAAGGGGTACCATTTGTACGTGGACAACTTTTACACAAGCGTGCCACTATTTAGTCACCTTCTCGATTTACAAATTGGCGCATGTGGCACCGTGCGACCTAATCGCCGGGGCTTCCCCCAACGGCTTGTAGATTCCCGTCTTAGTCGGGGGGTGAGAGCCTGCTTGAAAACGGACAAATTGCTTGCGGTGAAGTGGAAGGATACACGGGATGTTTATGTTCTGTCCTCCCAGGGGTTGTTTGATCATTATCCACCTATAGGATAGTGTGTGGTTTGCCACCGTCCCTGTCGTAATGTTTATGGGGTTAGGTACCTCAGGCCTAAAGATTGGTGGGACTTTATGGGCAAGGTATAGATAGTAAAAATGAGTACAATACTTAGTAAAAATAAATTTTGTTTACTGTATGTAAAATCATATATATACAGTATACAATGGTAGTAGTGAGGGGTTGTAGACCCCTGAGTGAGAAGGGTGAGGAAAATAATAGAATGGTGACAGTGTGTAAATAGTGACTTGGTAAGATAGGAAGTTTCTCTATTTCGTTTAAGAGAGTTTTCCTCTTTTGCGTCCCAACGCGTTTCGGCTCGCTCCTGGAGCCTTTTTCAAGGGTGTAAGTCACATAATATTCCTGAAATAGTCAGATAGATATTCTCAGTTACATATTGGTGATACCTATTGATTGATGTATCAAGCAATGGTATCTCCAGACAATATTGTTACATACATTTTGTTTTGCCGCGAGTAGAGATGGAGTTCCCTCTAGAAACAGCGAGAACGTGAGCCTTGTAAGCCTGCAAGGTATTAAGTGAGTTTAGGAAATCATATTTGTATCAACCAGTGCTGAGTGTTGTTGGGGTTAAACTTACTGGCTATGTGGTAGGTCTCGGTGCCCAGGATTGCCAGATGGGACATACAGAAAGGTCCCATTCAGGTGATGCTGGGGTGTCTTGCTGGGTTGTACTCCAGATTAGAATAGTATATCCAGTCAGGGAAAATCTCTGAAAGAATGATTTGAGGAGTTAAGTTCAGTGTGTGGGAATTTTGAGTGCAACCGGCATGTATAGACCCTTTCATAGGCTAGTACCTTGTGGGTTCCTTGCTTGCGTTGAGGTCGGGCATCTGATTGTATGCCTGTTGGAGCCTGTTGGATGGTGTGCTCCGATCTGCAGGAATGCATGGGTATGATGTATTGTATGTTATATGAAGATAAGTGTAATATAATATATATAAAGTATATATGTAATAAAAAATGAAAAAAATGAAAAAAATGAAAGATGGACGGTAAAGTGGTATAGGCCACTTGTGCTTGTTGTATTATTATATTTTGGGATAATATATGTGTATAGCCATCTATGGGCTTTAAAATTCTGGCTATGTATTAGCCACTTATTAAATTAGTATATATTGGAGCATCTATCCGTGCATCTTTGTGGTGATTAGTGCCTCAATTTAAGCGACTGTGTCGCTGAATGCATTGCAATTCCTGGTAAAAAGTCAGCAAAAGTGTGAGGGAGTTTACTTGATTTATGAGTCCAATATGTATCAGGTAAGGTGCCATCATATACTAGAAAGTGTGTGTACTGGTGGCTGTAAAATATATATATGCAAGACCAGAAGGTATCCTCACAGTGGGGGTACAAAAACCAGTGTGCAAAAATGTGACTCTTTTATTGGTGTTACATGTTTAAACAATGCTGGCCTGTTGGGGCCAGTAACTCACTTTTGAAAAATGCAGGAATGTCTCTCCAATGTGCGGGCTAGTAGCGGCTCTTGGGTACCTCTCTCCTCTCAGCCTGTGTGAGAGTGAGAGGACCCGATGCTCCCCGGCCTTTTAACGAGGCTCGCGCATGCGCAGATCGCGCCGCACGTTCCTCTCGCTGATTCCCTTCAGCTGACGTTAGGCTGTGGTGCGCGCGCGCGAGTTGCGCGCGCAACCTCACCTACGTCATCCGGGATATCAGCTGGCGGCCGCCGACAAGGTAAGGCGTGCTTCCACTGATGTGGGAGGGGGCGTGATGACGAAGCCTCATCGCTTCTGTGTGCCCCGGTCGGCCTGGTGGGCGGCGACAGGGGCTTACCTTGTCGGGTGTTTGTAGTGGGTAAAATCATGTCATAACTATGCGGCTCACATGAAAAAATAATACAAAACTGGCATGTAATTAAATAAATACTGAAGTAAACATATGTAATCTCTTTAGTGGTCTCATATAAAGAAGTATTAACAGCAGTGTGCAATTGGATCTGAATATCAATGGGATAACAGATGTTCTGGGAGGGGGATATATATATACCTCGGGATGGTTACCCGTATACTAATCGGATTGGAGGTTGGGAAGGCCTGTGCCCGACATACTTGGACCATTGGGGGGTACAGTGATAGATGTTTTTATGGGGGGGAAAGGGAAAAGGATTGGAGAATAGGAGATATGGAGCCAAACAGCGAAAGAGGACAGTGGTGTTAATAGCCCACCTGTGTGTCTAGGGCTGGGGTTTGGACTGTGGGCAGGAAAGGGGGAGGAGTCAGAGCATCGGTCGGAGAATCAACGATCGTGGAGTTTAGAAGTAGAGATGTAAAATCATGTCAAAATGGTGAAGCGAATGATAGAAAAAATTGATAGAAAAATGACCCAGGTTTCTGATGTGTTTGTGTTCCAGTTATCTCAGTCCGTTTTCCCAGAAGAGAAACCCTCTAGGAACGGTCTATAACTTTCTGCTTCATTTAGTCCTGGTGGTGTGGTGGCCTTGAGGCGTTGAATCCACCTCATCTCAAGTTGTAATAGGGTCTTGTTCCAATCACCCCCCCTCCTGGGGATGTGTACCCTTTCTAGGGCCATGAAGGTTACATTCGGCATTCTGTGGGCATGTTTGTGGGCCACATGACGTCCTAAAGGTAAATAGAAGTTGCATAACTCCATGCTGTTCATATGCTGGTTTACTCTTTTGCCAAATTCTTGCTTTGTTTTGCCAACGTAAAACGCATTGCAGTCGCATCTCATTAAATAGACGATGCCCTTAGTATGGCAATTCGCATAGTGTTTGGGTTCAAAGGGCTCTCCATTTGGTAAGGTGGTTTTTATGCATTTTTTTATTACTCTGCAGTTGTCGCATGTTCCACATGGATAGGTCCCCCTGACTTTGCATGGGTCCTTGCGATTTCCTTCACAGAATTCACTTCTGATTAGGTCGTTTTTGATTGCTCCTGCTTTCCTGTATGTGATTGGTGGCTTCTCGGTGATGAATCTTTTTACAGTTGGGTCCTCGTAGAGGATGGCCCAGTGTTTCTTTAGGATGTTGCTTATTTTATTGTGTTCGTTCGTATATCTCATAATGAGTCTAGTCTTGTGTTCTTTTGGTTCTGGGTCCTTGTTCTTTTTCTTAAATAGAATATCTCTTCTGTCTTTTCTCGCCACTCTGTTGAACGCCTTCCTAAGGGAGGTCTTGGTGTAATCTCTTTCCATCAATCTACAAGTCAGTGCATCCGCTTCTTTTTTGAAGTCTTCATATTTAGAGCAATTTCGTCTGATCCTTAGGAATTGACTATAAGGGATCGCTTGTTTTAAGGGAGTTGGATGGAAACTGGTTGCATGCAGGATAGAGTTTCCTGCAGTGTCTTTACGGTATAGGGTGGTTTTTAGTGTTCCATCTTTTTCTTTATAGATCCACGTATCCAGAAACGGGATCTTTTCTTTGCTGTAATTTAGCGTGAAAAACATGTTAAAGTTGTTGTTGTTTAGTTTTCGTCTCAAGTCTGGGATGGATTCTTCAGGTCCTGTCCAAACGATCAATATGTCGTCAATAAATCTCTGCCACATCAGTATATGGTCTGTGTATGGTCTATTTCGGTCATCCATGAGGAATTCCTGTTCCCAGGTTCCTAGATAGAGGTTTGCATAGCTGGGTGCACAGCTTGTGCCCATCGCCACACCGCATACTTGCAGATAGTGTGTGCCATCAAACGTAAAATAGTTTCTTCTCAGAATATATTCAAGCATATTGATAATGAAGTTGTTGAAAGCTGGGTCTTCTAGGCTTTGTTCTCTCAGTATTTTACTGATGGTTGCTATTCCTTTGTCGTGTGGGATATTGTTGTACAGGGCTTCTACGTCCACTGTAATAAGTATCGAGTTGATTGGGATTGTTATGTCTTCCAAGATTTGTAGCAAGTGCATAGTGTCTCTTACATAGGACGTGAGGCTTGTCACATATGGGCGAAGGTAGGCGTCAATAACTTCACTCATGCCTTCTGAGATACTCCCATTACCTGAAACAATCGGTCGCCCTGGGGGGTTCTTCTCGTTCTTATGAACTTTGGGTAACAAGTAAAATGTTGGAGTCCGTGGATATTTAGTCCTTATAAAGTTCCAGAGGGTAGGTGATATTATCCCATCACTTCCTGCTCTGTCGACTTTCTGATAAAATTCCTCTTTGTACCTTTGAATCATAACTGGGGAGATTTTTGTGTAACATTTTGGGTCATTCAAAATCTTCAAGCACATCTCCTTATAAAGTGTGTTATCCATAATTACGACATTTCCGCCTTTGTCAGATGGCTTGATCGTAATGCCTTCTAGCTCTCTTAGTTTTCTTAATGCCTTTTGCTGGGATTTAGTTAGGTTTTGCTTGCATTTTTCTCTGGGCATCTTTTCAATGTCCTTTGTAGTTTCTCGCACAAATAGTGCTATTGCAGGGTTTAGATTAAGAGGTGGAAATTTGTGTGATTTTTTCTTAAATTTCTTCAATATTTCATCCTTGTCTTGTGGTTTTTCAATGTCTTCTTCATCCCCACTGTCAGTGACGTCTCGATTGTCGTCTGTCCATTCATCAAGGCCTCCCTCCTGTAAAAGGAGATTGAGGTCTCTTAAGGCGCGGAACTCCGCGGCCGATAACTGGGGTTGGGGTTCGCTCACAATCGCTTGCTTACTATACATTACTTGCTGGAGAAGTTTCCTAGCAAAGAGGTGAATGTCTTTTATGGCTTCGAACCTATCCACCGGTTTGTTGGGACAGAATGATAGGCCCAAAGTCAGTACCTCTGTCTGTTCCTTCGTTAGTATGTGTGAGGAAAGGTTGATAATGGAAAGTCCTTGCTTGGTCATCTCCTTGTTAGTATTTGTTATTTCTGTTATTTGTTCCCCTTTGTCGATCTCCCTCGCGACCCTAAAAAAGGTCTTTGTTTCTTTGGGTCTTGTTGGGATCTGGTAAAGATCTGATGGTGCTTAACTGGGGGTGCATTTGCCATTTCATTGCTCGGTTCTTCTGGTGTGTCAGTGTCCTCCTCGTTCCTGTCGGTGGTTTCCACGTTGGTTCTTTCCAGTTCTTTTTGTGCTCCCCAATGTGGTTGGCGAGCTTGTGCTCTTTTCCTTTCGTCGTTCTCCCCTCCAGAGGTATATGTGGAAGAGTCTGAAGAGTAGTTTCTCGGATTTCTCTGTCCATATTGTGTTCTATTCCTGTATGTCTTGTTATTGGTCCATCTATATGCCCTGTTCTGGCTGAACGCATTTTTATCCCTCCAATATTTCTTTTCTTTCTTTCTTAAAATTTCTTTACTGTGTTGTTCCAAATGCTCCTTCAGTCTTTTTTCCTGTTCTGAATACAGGGTTACCGACTTCAAGGGGGTTAGTTGTTCATAGACCCCCTTAATCTCATCTTCAATGGTCTTTAATTGGTCTTCATATTCATTCTTAAGAAGGAGCATTAGGTTCTTTGAGCAAGTGTTGAGTATTTCTTCCCATTCTTTCTTCAGTTTCGTACTGATATTTTCCATGGTCGGGAATATTTGTACTCTCAGACCTATGGGATTGATGTTTTCTCGTATATAGCGTTCAAAAGATTTTATGTGCCAATATAGCGCTGATTTTCGTTCCAAGTGTCTTCTGAGAGTGTTGAATAGGGCCGTAACGCGTCACGTACCTGATCCGAGGCCGAGATGCAGAGAGGGCTCCCCTTGCGGCTGAGTGCGACACACCCCTGGGGTTGAGACAGAGGGTGTAGCGCCCACAGAAGCACTGGTTGCCAGCAGGGTCCTGATGGTGAACAGGCGGTCTCTAGCAGAGTGCTGGGCAGGAATACACCGGACAGTCCAAGGAGGAACCAGGAACAACCAGGCAGTAGGTGTAAGACCGGCCGGGGGTCAAACACAGGAAGCTGCAACAGGTGCAAGCCAAAGGTATGTTAGGAAAGCCAGAAGCAGACAAGTCCGTGGGGAAGCCAAGATCAGGTACTGGAGGGTAGGTAGACAGGAAGCAAGTCCGTGAGCCAAGCCGAGATCAGATAACAGGAGAGCCAAACTGGAGCAGGGATGGTCAGACGAAGCCGAGGGTCAAAGCCAGGAGAGAGAGCAGACAGGTCAGGAACAAGCCGGGTCAAACTGGAATCCAGGAAGTATCAATGCACAGGAAACAGGAAGAGCTGAAGACAATCCAGCAATCTGATGGGCTGAGCAGAGCCCTTTTATAGGCCAGTGAATTAGTCTATGGCCTGAGTCCATTGCGGCCATGGGAAGTACTGGAAAGTTGCCAGTTTGCAGCACAGCCATTTCACTGACAATGAGTCTATGGCCTGAGTCCATTGCGGCCATTGGAAGTACTGGCAGAGTCGCCAGTTGCAGCATGGCTGTTTCTCTGACAGTGCCCCCCCCCCAAGGGGCAGCCTCCGGATGCCCAACCGGGCCACGCTTCCCGGGAATCTCCTGTGGAATTCCTGTACCAGCCTGGGGGCATGCAGGTTACTAGCGGGTTCCCAGGAATTGTCTTCAGGGGGGTAACCTTTCCATTTAATAAGATACTGAGTTTGTCTCCCTTTCTTTCGGCAATCCAGTATGGACTCAACTTCAAATTCTGTCTCCCCTTCGATTGAGACAGGAGGTGGAGGTAGCTCGTCTCTCCCAGGAAATGGACTGGGGACAACTGGTTTGAGCAAGGAGATGTGAAAAACTGGGTGTACCTTAAAGGAGTCGGGAAGTGCCAGCTCAAAAGCCACAGGATTGATCACCCTCTTGACTTCAAACGGACCAATGAACCTTGGCCCGAGCTTCTTGGATGGGCATGAGAGTTTAAGGTTTAAGGCTGACAGCCAGACTTTGTCTCCAATCTTGAGATTCGGACCCTTCTTTCTTTTACAGTCATGAAACCGTTTATAGTCCTCCTGGGCTTTACGCATGGCTTCCTGTAGGGTTTGATAGTTGGTTTGAATGAAGCTGATCCGATCTTGGACAGCAGGAACTGATGCTTCCGGAAGGGTGTTAGGCAGAAAGGAGGGATGAAATCCATAATTTGCCCAGAAAGGGGACTGGTTGGTGGATGCATGAAGAGAATTGTTGTAAGCAAATTCCGCACAGGGGAGGAGCGAGACCCAGTCGTCTTGGGAACAGGTGCAAAAGCATCGTAAGTATTGTTCTAGAGTTTGATTAGTCCTCTCTGTTTGCCCATTGCTCTGAGGATGGTATGCAGAAGAAAGAGAAACTTCAATGGACAGGGATTTACAGAGATCCCTCCAGAACCTGGAGGTAAATTGCACTCCTCTATCTGAGACAATGTTATCTGGAAGGCCATGTAGCCTGACTATCTCCCTTATGAATATGTTGGCTGTGTCCAGGGCTGAAGGTGTGCCAACCATGGGTAGAAAATGGGCCATTTTGGAAAGGCGATCCACTACCACCAAGATGGTGGAAAATCCTTCTGAAGGGGGTAGTTCAACAATAAAGTCCATAGATATGTTTTTCCAGGGTTGCTCAGGAATGGGAAGTGGTCTTAGCAAACCCCAAGTCTTGGTACTTGACCCCTTGTTACGTTGGCAGATGGTACAAGAGCCGATGTAATCCTTGCAATCCTGCCCAAGGTTGGGCCACCAAAAAGAGCGTTGGATAAGCTCCGAGGTCTTCCGCACCCCAAAATGCCCAGCAAGTTTACTGTCATGAAATATTTTAAGATCTTGAGGTCTTACTTGGGCAGGGACAAAGATTTTATCCTGATGCCACAGCAACCCTTCCTGTTTTTTCAGGGAGGGTACTTCAGGATCCAAGCAAAGGGCTGAGGCCTGTCGGATTGCCGTCATCAGGTCAGGCTGGATAAGGAGAAAATTATGGGCAGAAAGGATGGTATCAGGTTCTGCTGTTTCTGGGGTATCTGGAAACATCCGGGAGAGAGCATCTGCTTTCCCATTCTTGGAGCCAGGTCGATAAGAAATATGGAAGTTAAACCTGGAGAAAAACAGCGCCCATCTGGCTTGTCTGGGTCTCAACCGTTTGGCAGTCCTGAGGTACTCCAAGTTCTTGTGGTCCGTGAAGATCATAATAGGATGAGTGGCTCCTTCCAATAGATATCTCCACTCTTCTAGTGCAAATTTAATGGCCAACAGTTCTCGGTCGCCAACGTCATAATTCTTCTCCGGAGGTGACATTTTCCTAGAAAAGAAGGCCACAGGATGTAGGAGAGATTTGGGCCCTTGACGTTGCGACAGGATTGCCCCGGTGGCCACTTCCGAGGCATCGACCTCCAACACATAGGGCAGAGCCGGATCAGGGTGTTGTAGGACAGGTGCAGAAATAAACAGCTGTTTAAGTTTGTCAAATGCCACTTGGGCCTCCTGAGACCACAGAAAGCGGGACTGATGGCGGGTTAACTGGGTGATGGGGGAGATGATGGAAGAAAAATTTTTCACAAAACGCCTGTAAAAATTAGAAAAGCCCACGAATCTCTGAACACCTTTCTTGTCACAAGGAGCAGGCCAATCTAGGATCGCTTTCACTTTTTGTGGGTCCATAGCGATCCCATCTGTGGAAATAATGAGTCCCAAAAACTGAATGGACCCCTTTTCAAAGTCACACTTCTCTGCCTTGGCATAGAGTCCGTGTTTTCTCAAGGTAGAAAGGACTTTTTTAACGTGAACCCGATGGAGTTCCAGTGAGGCAGAAAAAATGAGGATATCGTCAAGGTATACGATGACGAAGTGGTCAAGAAACTCCCGAAAGATATCATTTACCAGGTGCTGGAATGTGGCTGGGGCATTACACAGGCCGAAGGGCATGACAAGGTATTCATAATGTCCAAAACGAGTTCTGAATGCGGTCTTCCACTCATCTCCCTCCCGTATCCGGACAAGGTTATAAGCTCCCCGCAGGTCTAACTTGGTAAAGAGCTGGGCGGTCCGGAACCTCTGGAAGAGTTCGGGGACAAGGGGGAGCGGATACCGGTTTTTGATAGTGACCTTATTCAGCTCTCTATAGTCCACACAGGGTCTCAAGGTGCCATCTTTCTTTTCCACAAAGAATATACCAGCACCTGCAGGAGAAGAAGATGGGCGAATAAACCCCTTTTTCAAATTTTCATCAATATAGACCCGTAGGGCCTCCAGTTCCTTTTCAGAAAGGGGGAATATCCTTCCAAACGGGATCTCGGCTCCGGGAAGCATTTCTATAGGGCAATCGTAAGGCCGATGGGGAGGAAGGACCTCGGCTTTTTTCTTGTCAAAGACGTCCCTGAAGTCCTGGTAAGCAGGTGGGATATCCAGGAGTGGCTCAGGTGTTGGTTGAACAGACAAGCAACTAGCAGGCCCACTAGGTCTTTGAGGGAAGCAATGCTGCTGACAGTAGGCAGAAGAAAAGTTGAGTTCCTTCTTGGCCCAATCGATTTGGGGGTTATGGGCTTGCAGCCAAGGAAGTCTCAGTATGACGGGAAACATGGGGGAACAAAGGGCATCAAAACGGATGAACTCCTGATGACCGGAGTCTGCTGTGGTGAGGATGGGTCCAGTCTCTAGGATAACTGGTCCGGAACTGGGTAGGGACCCATCGGCGAGATGGACCTCGAGCCTTTGTGTCTTAGGGATAAGAGGAATATGGAGTCTCTTGGCCAAAGAAATGTCCAGAAAACAGCTGCAGGCCCCAGAGTCAACGATGGCTCGAAGTTGGACCTCCCCTTCCGCCACCTGTAAGGAGACCGGGAGAATAAGGTGAGAGAGCGAAAGCTCAGAAACTCTGCAGTTAAATGGGGGCTGAGAGTAAGGCTTACTGGGTCTCACGGGGCAGTTCCGAAGAAAATGTCCAGCCCCGCCGCAGTAGAGGCATAGGTTGGCCTGCCGACGACGTAGTCTCTCATCAGGAGTCAGGGAGGAACGGACCAGGCCCAGCTGCATAGGTTCCCCTTCAGATGCTCCCATGGGGGAAGAGACAGGAGGTGCAGGTGGAGCAGAAGAGATCTTGGGAAGCATGCAGGTGGGCCGGAATGTTTGGAGACGCTCCGAGCGTCGCTCCCGCAGACGTCTATCAAGTTGAATGGCGAGTTGTATGAGACCCTCAAGGGTAGCGGGGGTCTCCCCTCGAGCCAGCTCATCTTTTAATGTCTCAGAAAGTCCTTGGCGAAACTGATACTTGAGGGCAGCCTCATTCCAATCAGTGTCAGCGGACCATTTACGGAATTCAACCGTGTAGTCCTCCACTGGGCGCTTGCCCTGTAGCAGGGAGTGTAGGGCGACCTCTGCGGTGGCCGTGCGCTGGGGGTCGTCGTAAAGCTGAGCCATAGCCTCAAAGAATGTGTCCACAGAGTCCAGAACAGGGCTCTTCTGTTCCATTAAGTTATGAGCCCAGGTTTGGGGTCCTTCAGACAGCAAAGAGATGATGAACCCCACTTTCACAGAGTCCAGAGAAAAGGTCCGGGGTTGCAAGGCCAAGTATAGCAAGCAGGCGTTCTTAAAGGCCCTGAACTTCTTTCGATATCCAGAAAATCGCTCAGGCGTGGGTACTCGTGGTTCAGGAGGCGGGACTAGCATGGAATGGGCGGAGCTAGCGTGTCCTTGTTGTAACGGGGGTGAAGAGGTGCTGGCAGGCGATTTATTGGAGTCTGTAGGAGGCGAAACGGCCAGGTGTTGCAGGCGACCTTCCAACTGGAAATAACCCTCCTGGAGTCTTTGCACTGCCTGAGTGAGGGCGGTGACTTGCTGGCACAAAGCCTCAATTGGGGAAGCACCTCTGTCGGCCTCTGACATGGCTGGATTGTACTGTCACGTACCTGATCCGAGGCCGAGATGCAGAGAGGGCTCCCCTTGCGGCTGAGTGCGACACACCCCTGGGGTTGAGACAGAGGGTGTAGCGCCCACAGAAGCACTGGTTGCCAGCAGGGTCCTGATGGTGAACAGGCGGTCTCTAGCAGAGTGCTGGGCAGGAATACACCGGACAGTCCAAGGAGGAACCAGGAACAACCAGGCAGTAGGTGTAAGACCGGCCGGGGGTCAAACACAGGAAGCTGCAACAGGTGCAAGCCAAAGGTATGTTAGGAAAGCCAGAAGCAGACAAGTCCGTGGGGAAGCCAAGATCAGGTACTGGAGGGCAGGTAGACAGGAAGCAAGTCCGTGAGCCAAGCCGAGATCAGATAACAGGAGAGCCAAACTGGAGCAGGGATGGTCAGACGAAGCCGAGGGTCAAAGCCAGGAGAGAGAGCAGACAGGTCAGGAACAAGCCGGGTCAAACTGGAATCCAGGAAGTATCAATGCACAGGAAACAGGAAGAGCTGAAGACAATCCAGCAATCTGATGGGCTGAGCAGAGCCCTTTTATAGGCCAGTGAATTAGTCTATGGCCTGAGTCCATTGCGGCCATGGGAAGTACTGGAAAGTTGCCAGTTTGCAGCACAGCCATTTCACTGACAATGAGTCTATGGCCTGAGTCCATTGCGGCCATTGGAAGTACTGGCAGAGTCGCCAGTTGCAGCATGGCTGTTTCTCTGACATAACGTCAGAGTCCTGTTGTTCTTGTCCCTGGAAGGTCTTATGTATACCAGTCATTAGGTTTTCCCATTCTTTTCCGATTAGTTCTCCGCTTGTGTCCTCCATTTCTTCCAGGTTCATTAATGTTGTCCACCACTTCTTTTAGTGGGGGAAGGTTAAAGTTGCAATCGGTTATTGATGTTCCAACCTCCTTGTTTGGTTACCAAACTCGGTAATCCGTCAGAAGGGGGAAACTGTACTTTTTTACGATTGCTCACAGTATTTTGTCCGATAATGTGTTTATACTGGGATCCTGCTGATTGATTCCAGTGTTATCAGATAATATAAAGACATGTCTTTTGTAAAGGGTGAGGTCGGATGATGATCAGTGAGGTGTGGATGTGTTTGTACCCCCACTGTGAGGATACCTTCTGGTCTTGCATATATATATTTTACAGCCACCAGTACACACACTTTCTAGTATATGATGGCACCTTACCTGATACATATTGGACTCATAAATCAAGTAAACTCCCTCACACTTTTGCTGACTTTTTACCAGGAATTGCAATGCATTCAGCGACACACAGTCGCTTAAATTGAGGCACTAATCACCACAAAGATGCACGGATAGATGCTCCAATATATACTAATTTAATAAGTGGCTAATACATAGCCAGAATTTTAAAGCCCATAGATGGCTATACACATATATTATCCCAAAATATAATAATACAACAAGCACAAGTGGCCTATACCACTTTACCGTCCATCTTTCATTTTTTTCATTTTTTATTACATATATACTTTATATATATTATATTACACTTATCTTCATATAACATACAATACATCATACCCATGCATTCCTGCAGATCGGAGCACACCATCCAACAGGCTCCAACAGGCATACAATCAGATGCCCGACCTCAACGCAAGCAAGGAACCCACAAGGTACTAGCCTATGAAAGGGTCTATACATGCCGGTTGCACTCAAAATTCCCACACACTGAACTTAACTCCTCAAATCATTCTTTCAGAGATTTTCCCTGACTGGATATACTATTCTAATCTGGAGTACAACCCAGCAAGACACCCCAGCATCACCTGAATGGGACCTTTCTGTATGTCCCATCTGGCAATCCTGGGCACCGAGACCTACCACATAGCCAGTAAGTTTAACCCCAACAACACTCAGCACTGGTTGATACAAATATGATTTCCTAAACTCACTTAATACCTTGCAGGCTTACAAGGCTCACGCTCTCGCTGTTTCTAGAGGGAACTCCATCTCTACTCGCGGCAAAACAAAATGTATGTAACAATATTGTCTGGAGATACCATTGCTTGATACATCAATCAATAGGTATCACCAATATGTAACTGAGAATATCTATCTGACTATTTCAGGAATATTATGTGACTTACACCCTTGAAAAAGGCTCCAGGAGCGAGCCGAAACGCGTTGGGACGCAAAAGAGGAAAACTCTCTTAAACGAAATAGAGAAACTTCCTATCTTACCAAGTCACTATTTACACACTGTCACCATTCTATTATTTTCCTCACCCTTCTCACTCAGGGGTCTACAACCCCTCACTACTACCATTGTATACTGTATATATATGATTTTACATACAGTAAACAAAATTTATTTTTACTAAGTATTGTACTCATTTTTACTATCTATACCTTGCCCATAAAGTCCCACCAATCTTTAGGCCTGAGGTACCTAACCCCATAAACATGTTCTGTCCTCCCTTCACCCAGACACGACGATCCAAATTCCTACGGCAACTGGCGTTATGGAGAAACCCCTCTGTGTCCACGAATATAACCTTAATATGGGAGGGGTGGATCTTAACGACCAGCTTTTGGCGCCGTATTTAGTTGCCCGTAAAGCCAGACGCTGGTACAAAAAAGTGTCTGTTTACCTATACCAATTGGCTATGCTGAACGCCTTTGTCCTATACAGGGCGTCAGGACGAACTGGATCTTTCCGGGAATTCCAGGAAGAGATCATCCTTGCCTACCTGTACCCAGGAGGCACGCCTGCCCAACTTCCCCTTCCAGATGCAGTGAGCCGGCTGCATGAGAGGCATTTTTCACATGTCCTCCCGAGTACCCCTACACAAAGATGGCCCCAAAGCAGATGTCGTGTCTGTAGCAAGCGCGGATTTAGGCGTGACACCCGTTATTATTGTCCCAAATGTCCTGACCAACCTGGTCTCTGCATCGGGGAATGTTTCGAGCGCTACCATACACTAGTGGATTATTAGCGTAGGGTACAGCACGACACAGTGTAGGGCACATAAACACAGGGTCTCGAAGGATGTTGGATGTCCATCGACATTTTGAGAGACCCAAGCTGGAAGAGAAGATCGCAGAAGATCGCAGTCCCTCCCAAATCAAGAAATAAAGGAACAGTTAGAAAGAAAAATAAAAGGATCCAAAAACTGTTGTGGTGTCAGTAATTTTATATGTCCTTCTACTCCTTCCTACTATACTTTTTTCAATGTCCTTTGTTTGTTTTTTCATTCTTTTGTGACCTGTTTCTCTTGCAGGTACTCGTCAGCTACCACGCATTGATTTTATATATTCTGACACAAACAGCGTTTGCGCTCAGCATATATGGATACCTTTGCTGATAGCAGCTGTGGTGATTTTCTGATTTCAGCACTGCAGTTAAAATCCTATTTTGGTATACGTGGATAGCGCCGTGTATACCCATCATTAAATTCAGTGGGTGGTTGTTTGGGCGGTTAATGATGAAGATCCAAAAACTGTTGTTGTCAGTCATTTTATATGTCCTTCTACTCCTTCCTACTATACTTTTTTCAATGTCCTTTGTTTGTTTTTTTCATTCTTTTGTGACCTGTTTCTCTTGCAGGTACTCGTCGGCTACCACGCATTGATTTTATATATTCTGACACAAACAGTGTTTGCGCTCAGCATATATGGATACCTTTGCTGATAGCAGCTGTGGTGATTTTCTGATTTCAGCACTGCAGTTAAAATCCTATTTTGGTATACGTGGATAGTGTCGTGTATACCCATCATTAAATTAAGTGGGTGGTTGTTTGGGCGGTTAATGATGAGTAATACTACGCATTATTCCTGTGCTGATTTCTGATAGGTTCTCTTTTTTTCCGTTCAGCCCACAGGCTGCATGAAAAAAAAAAAAACCTATATGCCAAACAAGGACCAGCTGGACTTTGAGTGGTTATACCAGGATGATGCCTGCAGATTTAGGCATCATCTTGGTATCGTTTTTTACAGCCAGCGGTCGGCTTACATGTAAAAGCAATTCTAGCAGGTAATTGGCCGCTAGACTGCTTTTACATGCAGTGGGAGGGGCCTCCCCCCCCCACCGCCGCCTTCCGCAGCCTTCCATGGTTTTTCTCTGGCTCTCCTGTCCCACCGGTTAACCCGAGAGTGCAGCCGGTGGTTCAATTATCTAACCATAGAGCTAATTGGAGATGAGAATGGCTCCAATCATCTCTATGGCCTAAGATGCCGGAGGCTACGAGCATTTTATGACTTCTGTTTCGCCAGAAATAAACAGGGCCATTGGGAAATTGGGAAAGTATTTTATCACACCAATTTTGGTGTGGTCAGATGCGTTAAGGTCAGAGGAGAGATCTAGAGTCTAAAAGACCCCAATTTTTTTAAAAAAGAGTACCTGTCACCACAGATTGCTATCATAGGGGATATTTAAATTCACTATGATAACAATAAAAATGATTTAAAAAAAAAAAAATTAAAAGGAAAGGTGTCAAAATAACATAAAAAAGCAAAAGAAAAAAAAAAAATTGAGCCCCCCCCCCTTACCCCCAGTGCTTGCGCGCAATGGCGCACGCAAGCGGTGGTCTAGTGTCATATGTAAACCACAATTGCAGCATGCATGTGAGGTATCGCCGCGATCGCCAGATCGAGTGCAGTAATTCTTGCAGTAGACCTCCTCTGTAAGTCTAAAGTGGTAACCTGTAGAGACTTTTAAAGGTTTTTAAAAATGTACATATGTTTTTGTCGCTGCGCAGGCATGCGCAATTTTTAAAGCATGTCATGTTAGGTGTCTATGAACTCGGCATAAGATCATCTTTTAAATTTTACCAAAAAAATTGGAATTATATAGTGTATTTGTGCAATAAATTAAAAAAAAAATGTATTTTTTTCGCAAAAATTGCGTTTGGAAAATCTGTGCGCAAATACCGTGTGACAAAAAAAATTTGCAACATCCACCATTTTATTCTATAGGGCCTCTGCTTTAAAAAAATATATAATGTTTGGGGGTTCAAAGTAATTTTCTAGTAAAAAAAAAAATATTTTTTCATGTAAACAAAAAGGCACAGAAAAGGCTTGGTTTTCAAGTGGTTAGAAGAGTGGGTGATGTGTGGATAAGATTGAGCATAAAACGTCGGGACTGTTCAAACACCCCCCTAATGACCCCTTTTTGAAAAGTAGACACCCAAAGCTTTTTTCTGAGAGGCATGGTGAGTCCCATGGAGTATTTTATATTTTGCCACAAGTTTCGGGAAAATTATTATTTTTTTTTTTTGTTGTTTTTTTACAGAAAGTTGTCACTAAATGATATATTGCTCATGCATGCCATGGGAATATGTGAAATGACACCCCAAAAAACATTCTTTTGCTTCTCCTGAGTACAGGGATACCACATGTGTGAGACTTTTTGGGAGCCTAGCTGTGTATGCGCCCCCGAAAACCAATCCACATCTTCAGGTTTTCTAATGGCGTAAATTGCTGATTTTACCCCTGACTACCTGTCACAGTTTCAGAGGCCCTGAAATTTCAAGATGGCATAAAACCCCCCCAAATGACCCCATTTTGCAAAGTAGACACTCCAAGCTACTGGCTGAGAAGTATGGTGAGTCCATGGAATAGTTTATATTTTGCCACAAGTTTCGGGGAAAAATTTTTTTTTTATTTTTTTACACAAAGTTGTCAGTAAATGATATATTGCTCACACAGGCCATGGGTATATGTGAAATGACACCCCAAAATACATTCTGCTGCTTCTCCTGAGTACAATGATACCCCATGTGTGAGACTTTTTGCCAGTCTAGCCGCGTACAGGACCCGGAAAACCAATGCGCACCTTTAGGCTTTCTAAGGGCGTAAATTGTTGATCTCACTCCTTACTACCTATCACACTTTTGAAGTCCATAAAAAGCCAAGATTGCACAAACCCCCCCCAAATGACCCCATTTTGCAAAGTAGACACTCCAATCTATTTGCTGAGAGGCATGGTGAGTATTTTGCAGCTCTAATTTTTTTTGGAAAATGAAGAAAAAACAGGAAAATGCATTTTTTTTCCTCTTTTTTCAATTTCCAAAACTTTGTGACAAAAAGTGAGATCTGCAAAACACTCAACATGCCTCTCTGCAAATAGCTCAGGGTGTCTACTTTCCTAAAAGGGGTCATTTGGGGGGGGGGGGGTTGTGCTGTCTTGGCATTTCATGGCCTCCAAAACTGTGATAGGTAGTCAGGAGTGAAATCAACAATTTACGCCCTTGGAAAGCCTGAAGGCGATGATTGGTTTTCGGGGTCCTGTACTCGGCTAGACTGCAAAAAAGTCTCACACATGGGGTATCCCTATACTCAGGAGAAGCAGCAGAATGTATTTTGGGGTGTCAGTTCACATATACCCATGGCATGTGTGAGCAATATATCATTTACTGACAACTTTGTGTAAAAAAAAATAAATATATATATATATATTTCCCGGAACTTGTGGCAAAATATAAAATATTCCATGGACTCACCATGCCTCTCAGCAAATAGCTTGGGGTGTCTACTTTCCAGAATGGGGTCATTTGGGGGGGTTTGTGCTATCTTGGAATTTTAGGGCCTCCGAAACTGTGATAGGTAGTCAGGAGTGAAATCAACAATTTACGCCCTTGGAAAGCCTGAAAGCGGGGACTGGTTTTCGGGGACCTGTACTCGGCTAGACTGCAAAAAAGTCTCACACATGGGGTATCCCTGTACTCAGGAGAAGCAGCAGAATGTATTTTGGAGTGTCATTTCACATATACCCATGGCATGTGTGAGCAATATTTCATTTACTGACAACTTTGTGAAAAAAAAAAAAAAAAAAAAATTATATATATATATATATATATATATATATATATATATATATATATATATATATATATATATATATATATATATATATATATATATATATATATATATATATATATATATATATATATATGTATTTCCCGGAACTTGTGGCAGAATATAAAATATTCCATGGACTCACCATGCCTCTCAGCAAATAGCTTGGGGTGTCTACTTTCCAAAATGGGGTCATTTGGGGGGGGGGGTTTGTGCTATCTTGGAATTTTAGGGCCTCCGAAACTGTGACAGGTAGTGCAGAGGTGACATGCACAATTTACGCCATTAGAAAACCTGGGAGTGTTGATTGGTTTTCGCGGTCCTGTACACAGCTAGGCTCCCAAAAAGTCTCACACATGGGGCATCCCCATACTCAGGAGAAGTGGCAGAATGTATTTTGGGGTGTAATTCCACATATACCCATGTCATGTGTGAGAATTTTATCTTTTAGTGACAACGTTGTGTAAAAAAAAAAATAGTAATATTCCCAAAACTTGTGGTAAAATATAAAATATTCCATGGACTCACCATGCCTCTCAGCAAACAGCTTGGGGTGTCTACTTTCCAAAATGGGGTCATTTGGGGGGGTTTTGTGGTATCTTGACATTTCAGGGCCTCCTAAACCGTTAGAGGTAGTGAGAAAATGCAATGAAAAATGTACGCCCTTTGAAATTCTGATGGTGGGGATTTGTTTTTGTGGTCCCGTACACAGCTAGGCTCCCAAAAAGTCCCACATATGTGGTATCCCTGTACTCAGGAGAAGCAGCAGAATATATTTTGGGGTGTAATTACACATATACCCATGGCATGTGTGAGCAATATATCATTTCAATGACAACTTTGTGTAAAAAAAAAAAAAAAAAAATTTTTAGTCATTTTTCAAACACCTGTGACAAAAAAATGAAATATTCAATGAGCTCAACATGCCTCTCAGAACATTCCTTAGGATGTCTACTTTCCAAAAAGTGGTAGTTTGAGGGGGTTTTGTACTGCCCTGCCATTTTAGCACTTCATGAAATGAGATAGGCAGTCAAAAATTAAAGCTGCGTAAATTTCAGTATTTACACCATAGTTTGTAGACGCTATAACTTTTGCGCAAACCAATAAAAATACGCTCATTGAATTTTTTTTTGTCAAAGACATGTAGCTAAATATATTTTGGCCAAAAAAAAAGACATAAATTGAGTATATTGGATATTTTTTAAAAGACAAAGTTGAAAATGTCATTTTTTTGCAAAATTTTCGCTCTTTTTTTATTAATATCGCAAAAAATAAAAAGCGCAGAGGTGATCAAATACCACCAAAAGAAAGCTCTGTTTGTGGGAAAAAAAGGACGTAAATTTCGTTTGGGTACCACATTGCATGACCGCACAATTGTCAGTTAAAGTCACGCAGTGCCGAGTCGTAAAATACCCCCTGGTCGGAATGGGGGTAAAATCTTCCGGGGCTTAAGTGGTTAAAACACTCAAAACTCTAATATCTCGCTTCGTTTGGAAATACAAAAAGCCAAGGGTAAAGTACACTACACTTAGTAAAGGAAAGGGACAAGGAGGTCTAGCACTACCGGATTTTAAAAAATATTATTTTGCATCAATACTTACAAGGGTGATAGAATGGACAAAAAAAAAAAGTGACAGAAATTGGGTAACAATAGAAAACAAGATGAGTGGTACACACCTAGCAAAAGCTTTATGGATACCTCCGAGGTTCAGAAATTTAGACACTAATGCCCCATACACACGTGCAGATTATCTGCAGACTTATGTCTGCAGACTTACCTTTTCTATGTAGTGCAAGGGCCTGCCGGATTGCATACAAATTGAAAGTGTTTAGGTTTGACCTCATATTATATGGTTTTGGTAAGTCTGCAGACAAAAGTCTTCAGATAATCTGCACGTGTGTATGGGGCATAACACTCACACAATCACAAGACATGCTATTAAAATATGGGACAATGTACACAAACAAGAAAATTGGAAGCACAATTCACCAATGATCCCCTTACAGGGCACAAAATTTTTTGCTCCAGGGGAAGGGAAGGAACTGGGTAAATGGTTAGAAGAAGGAGAAGCACGATTAGGAGATATAATTGAGCAGGGAAAATTTTAAAGTTAAAACAAAGGAAGGGAGAATGGAAGATAAATGAGTGGAGATACCTTCAGCTGAAGCATTTTACACAGACATTACCTCAGCCATTGAGAGATATGAGTGATCTTCGACTTTTTGAGCAACTTTGTCTCTCAGATAAAATAGCTAATAATATATCCAATGTATATAAAATCCTATTAACAATAACAAAAGAGAGAGGACCTTCATTAAAAGAAAAATGGGAAAGGGACTTCGGTCCTTGTAGTAACAACACACTATGGGATAAGAGTTTGCAACTAGTACATAGATCAGCGATAGATAATAACACCGAGGAGATGAACTACAAATTGCTCACAAGGTGGTACAACACTCCTGACAAAGTAGGTAGATTCCAAGCAGAAAGTTCACGAGTTTGCTGGAGGGGCTGCCTGATGATAGGGACTATGGCCCATATATGGTGGGAGTGCCCCAAAATCAAAATATTCTGGAGAGACGTCCTAGTCCTGATAAATAAAATTACAAAAATAGAGATCCCCATGGATCCTTGGAAATGCCTATTCCACGGAACGCATATGTCAGTGAAACAATACAAAAAAAAACACTACTCCCTCATCTATTAAATTCAGCTAAAAGTTTAATTCCCACAAAATGGCAAAAAGAAGAACCTCCATCCAGTAAAGATTGGCTGATTAGAGTAGAGAAAACTAGAAAGTTAGAACAATTAAGAAGCGGGGAAGAGGAGGAACAGGGGAATGGAGAGGAAATTTGGGATGAATGGTTAAATTTTAAGGGCTCAAAGGAATATAAAGATCTAATAGGAGATGGATCGATAGAAGAAATAGGGGGTAGGGAGGGATAAGGGAGGGAGGGAGGAGGAACAAAGGGATTAGAGGATTGTATGTTTAAAATAAATAAATAAATAAACTGCTGGCAACAAACATGAGTACACCCCTAAGTCAAAATGTGCAATTTGGGCCCAATTAGCAATTTTCCCTCCCCGGTGTCATGTGACTGGTTAGGGTTACAAGGTCTCAGGTGTGAATGGGGAGCAGGTGCGTTAAATTTGTTTTTATCGCTCTCACTCTCTTACTGGTCACTGGAAGTTCAACGTGGCACCTCATGGCAAAGAACTCTCTGAGGATCTAAAAAACTTGATTTTTGACTTACCGTAAAATCCTTTTCTCTTAAGTTAATTGACAGGCACAGTTCTCTCTGATCCATATCAGTAGGGTAATACTGCCCCCTACAGGAAGGGGACACTAGCCAAAAAACAGTTCTGGCTATGCCTATGGGCAGTACCGGAGGGTACACCCTCTCTCTTCCTGCATAGGATGTTAGTTTTGTATCAAAGCAGTGTCAGAAAAGGAACACCAACCCAACTCAAAATAGAGGGGCGTGTTCCGCGTCCATCAGTGAACTTAAGAGAAAAAGGATTTTACGGTAAGTAAAAAATCCAGTTGTCTATATTGTTCATTGATGGACGCAGTTCTCTCTGATCCAGAACAGTAGGGACGTCCCAAAGCAGTGCCATAAAATGAGGGGTGGGAACAGCAGAAAAGAACAAATCCCCAAGGCCAAACATAGCCGACCAGGCAACATAGGACTCATCAGAACAAAAGATGAGGCCCACCTGAAACAAACAGTAAACACCCTCAAGGAAGGTCAAAAGCCCTCCAAACAGCAGCCAGCATAAAACTGCCAGCACGTCCACCTTATAAAAACGTGGTAAAGGAGTGAACAGACTACCAGGTAGCCGTCTTGAAACCTGGAGCACAGATGCCTACAAGGCGAAAAGCCCTGGAAGCACTAGGCGCCCTCCTCCTTCACTTCCATTCCAAGGAGGGTCGGGAGGGGAAAGTCACAAGGTGGATCCTGTGAAAATGGTGACCTAGACCACCGAACATCCTGCTGTAAATCCTTACGCATATCTTCCAGTTAAGCAGCTGAGAATTCCTTTTTAGACACAAAAGTTTCTGATGAAGGAGCTCCTCAAGGAGTAGGTAAAGAACCAGATGTTGCCTGAGAGCTAAAACTGATTTGCTGCCCTGTAAATTAGCTTGTGGAATACAGTATTCAACTGAAATATGGAAGTTTAGTTTGCATGTTTCCAGTTTCCCTAGTGCCAAATCCACAGTGCAATACCAACAATGCCTTGAGTACCTGAACCAATGGAGGGGAAGGAAAAGCAGTGGGGGGTGCCCTCCCAGTTTCCCTCCACCTTGAGTACCTAGGAATGCGACTGGTGCAGCATGTGTCCACAAGGAAAAGAAGTCAGAATCAATATGACGTCCACACATGTTCAGTGAAAACTTCCAGACACAAGTGTGCAGGGGACTGGCTTTGCCTGTGCACATCTATGCCGCCCATTTGTGCCCTAAGCTGGGCAGGGCTCCCCAGCACTGACGTGAACTACCAGAAAGCAAGGAAACCCACAGCACCCTCTTGCAGTACCTAGGGGCACAGGCAATAGATCTGTGGGAACCCATCAACTATGCTGAAGTCCCCCCAGCGTTCCGAGGCAGAAGACAAGTACATGGGGACCCCTAAAACAAGGGGCAACTTACAAATGTGCCCAAGAGCCAGATGGTTCCATCTTCACCATGTGCATATCCAGCGTACCCCACCGAGTCTTCAGGATCTGCCCAAGCAAATCATGCAATTGGACCTGTATAGCATCCAGCCAGCTAACTCACAAGACGCAACCTCCTGGCAAGGTGAGCACCAACATGCAGGATCCAGTGCAGTTGCAACTTACAGGCCTTTCCCATTCTTCTGCATAGGGTCCAGGTACAGCCCATCAATGAGTCAGTAATCTGTAGAGGCTGACTCGGATAACTGCTGCTGCTATACAGCACCAGGGCTCAGAAGCTCAACACAGCAGAACTTCTCTCAGCATAGAGAGACAGGTTCATCACCTATGGATACTGGCAAGAAAAATGAGGCAATGCTGGGTGTGGGAAGGGTTATGCCGGTCGATATCACGCTTTGATATTTGGCAGTGTTCAATCACCTAGAGGTGGAGCATAAACCAACAGTCTAAGAAGTCACTCTCCTGTTATTTATTGTTAAATCAGACACGCTGGGAAAAGGAGGGGCTTATCTTGTTTCCATTCTTCTTTTAGACTGATGTTTTGCTAGTGTCCATTCCTCCTGTAGATGGCAGTATAACCTGATCTGAAATCCTGTACCCCTCATTGGACTCCATGTAAGAAAGCAATAAATTCAATAATTGTGTAAAATAGACAGAATAATAAAACCTATTTGGTCTATCATTGGTGTTATCACAGCACAACAGTAAGGACGGCTTCACACTGCCCCACTGCAGTTTGGGCAAAATGTAGCCAACACGTGGGGCATATTGAAGTCTATGGGAAAGTGCAGCTAACCATAAAGTGTAGGTTAGCTGCCCTTTAGCCAAAGCACATCGGGTATAGTGTGAAGCTGCCCTAAAGAAAACTGCTAGTAAAAAAAAAAAAAATGGGGCTTCAAATCAAGATCAAATGTAACTATTAGCAGAATTAGAAAAAAGTCTTTATAAAACATACTTGTGTATGACAGCTTAAAACTAGCATTGTAAGAAGGAAAGATAAGCCTCTACAGTATGTAATCAGGATATGCTTCCTTTAGCATATTAAAAAATACTGCCTGAAAAAACAAAAATTATGTATTCATACTATCTTTTAACTGCTGGGTAAATGAACAGAATATTACTGGAAAAATTAGACTGGTGTCCATTTAAGAGAACCAGCTATGACTGCTCAATCAACAATCTGAGTATTCATTCAATCTAAAAACAAAATCTTATTTAGTTTTTTTACTGTTTTCTGACGTGTTAAGTTAAACTCCGATCGTTAAAAGGTCAGCTAAATAAATAAACTTTAGTTCTGAAAATGCTAGTTGACTGGCTCTCATTATGGCCCTCTCGCTTTACTACTGTACTGTACATGTGGGTGTACTGCTCCATACATATGTGTGAAGGGCCTTCTTCGCCCTTATGAGATGCACAGGTGTTCCGTGCATAGTCCTTAAGGAAGCCTGTTAAATGCAATGACAGGCAACCAGCTACATGAACCTGTGTACACCCATGCAGGTACAATGCATGGACCAGGATGCAGACAGACTGTTCTGAGCCATGCATCAGACCCGCATGGATGTACACTCGGGAATGCGCTTAGGGATCTGCACAGGTCCGTGCAGTTAGCCACCCGTCATGGATTTGAACAGGCAGTTTGCACGGAATACCTGTGCACCTCCCACGAGTGAAGATGGTCCTTCACATGGGTGTTCAGTACAGCCATGTGAATTAGGCCTAAGACACTGGCACTTCTCTGACTCACATGCTTGTGGTGGATTGCTGACACAAACTATTAAAGCTTGTGGGTCAAAATAACATCCAGGGCAGCGTTTGCTTGTCTTTGAACTTCCTAAAGCCCCGTACACACGTACTGATCGTCGGCCAAACGATCGGCCGTCTTTTGTCCAGGGCTGTCGTGTCTGTTGAAAACTGCAAAAGACTGCACACGAATTTTGTCGGCCAACAACAGCCGACTGCAGAAGTGATGTCATGTGATGGTTAACTTTCCTGGTCTTTTTTCTTTTCTGAGCATGCCCAGTCTTGCTAATCTGCTGTCTGTCGGCCGAAATCTGTACTGACTGGCGAACAATCGGCCGTTCTGGTGTTGGCCAACAAAAATTTTAATGCCTGCACGACAGATTCTGTTCGGCCGAAAATGCGCTGTCGGCTGTCGGAAGCATCATACTAACAAGCCTACAAATCGGCCGATCGGTCGTCGGCCGAATATTTAGGGCCGACAATCGGTACGTGTGTACGGGGCTTAACACAATAGGGGAGATTTACTAAAACTGGTACACACAGAACCTGGTGCAGCTGTGCATAGTAACCAATCACCTTTCAGGTTTTATTGTCTAAGCTAAATTGAACAAGCAGAAGTTAAAACGCGGATTGGTTGCTATGCACAACTGCACCAGATTCTGTGTGCACCAGTTTTAGGAAATCTCCTCCATAGTCTCTCAACGTCTGAACGCATAGTGTGTGAAGGGCAGCAGTTGCCAGGCTATAAGGCTACATTCACACCTGAGCGTAGCGTTTTTCGCGCGTTTTTTACCGCGATTTTTGCGGCGTTTTTTACCGCGATTTTACCGCGATTTTTACCGCGATTTTTGTGCAGGCGTTTTTAGATTGAATAGAGATCAATGGAAAACGCCTGTAATCTGCCCAAAAAGAAGCTCATGTACTTTTTTGAGCGTTGGGCGTTTTGTATACAGCGTCAAAACGCTCAGATGTGAACAGGGGCCATTGAAATGAATAGGATTTGTCTTGTTGGGCGTTTTGAGAGCTGATCCTAGAGCAGAAAAACGCCCCAAAAACGCCCCAAAACGCCTAGATGTGAACGGAGCCAAAGTGATCTTTCACCCCTGTAACTCAAAGCACAAAATAAAGCTAAACAAGGAGGTAAATATAAATATTACATTAGGAAGACCACAACATTATAATAATTTAAACACAAGCCTGTCAGCGCCATAGGAGCACTAAACAGGCTATAGCAATTCAACATACGCTCATAGTAACAACTTCACATACCTTTCTGTGACCAACACATCAGCAACACTTTCCCTAGAAATAAAATATAGGAACATTGCATGAAAGGTATGATCTGTTGCTTTGTGTCACTCACTTTGGGATAAAAAAGGGTTCATTTATATATTTATTATAAGTACTTTTAAAGCACCATCAATTTATGCAGCACTTTACATACACTATATATTGTACATTCACATTAGTCCCTGCCCTCAAGGAGCTTACAATCTAAGGTCCCTAACTCACATTCATACATACACCTACTATCTGAAAAAAACATTAGCATACCCCAGAATCAACATTAGAAGATAGAATGAGATGCTGGGTATGAAAGCAGAATTAATATCTTAGTATGTAAGAAGTCATATGTCCTCAATCTATTTCTTCCCTGGAAACACTCCGAGACCCTTTCTTGATACCAATAATTAAATCTATTGTCACGAGTTTACTAATGCATTGGAGCACTGAAGCCATCAATTGGTATTTGCAAGACACTGATTCAAAACCTGTCTGGGTTAGGTCTATTGGCTCTTTGCTTTTTAATGCATCAAGGCATTGTTTATATACAAGTGGAAAACTTTCCTTCTTAGCTTTGTAGATATGTTTCGGAATGCATAAGAGGGCTTCTCCAAAAACAGTACAAACCATTGCAAGATCTGCCTCCTGGCACGTTTTGGCAAAATTGTTAAGATGATGATGCAATAAAATTTCAAACACTCCCCCACTTGGTAATACTAGTCCGATATTTGCATACCCATTTGTAGATATAGCCTGCTTACGTGATATGACATGTGCAGGCAATTTTGCTCTGGATTTACAATTCACTGAACATCTTAACCTTTGTGCAGGTTCTGCTTCCACAGCTTGCTGAAGGCTTTGTTCTAACTGATTTAAACACATATGAATACCTGTACATAACTGGGAACATGTTCTTAAGCTAGTTGTTGCTTCTGGTAATGTCGGTTCTGAAAGGTCTCCTGGTATATTGTGTGTGCAGTGCATAGGAGTGTATTGATCCGTTCTTTGCAGATGGGAATCACAGCAGTCTGAGTCATTCTGGCAATTGCTACAAGTTACTCTTTGTTCTTCCACTGACACTCTTCTATTGGATAAACAAAAGTCTGGGTTATTTAGTGGCTGTTCCCAACTGGCATCTACTGGCTGGAATAACTGTTTAAGCATTTTAAAAGCACCATGAAAAGAAGAAGCAATCTGCTCACTCAGACCTCTGACAGGCCCATACAACACAATGCTGTGTGGCTTGAAGGCCAATGAACCACTGAAAACAAGATGTACACACTTTTTGTCACCAATTAAAACGGGCTGACAAGTCTTTACCAGAAAAGTGTTATTCTGAAGATGATCACTGAGTGCTGTAGACACTGAAGTCACCCCAGCGGCTGTGCAAAGCAGATCAATCTCTTCTGTTGGTATACATTCTACTATAGATATGCTATGCAGTCTAGCATAGAAAGAAACCACTTCATGTTGTTTAACAACTGATAATATCAGCTTGATCTTATTATTCTGAAATTGCTTCATTATATTTTCAGTTCTTTGCTCCAAATGCTGCTGGGAAATCTGTAGCTGAATCGGTGAGGAAACAACAAAGCCTATGCCTGATGCAGAAAGAGACTGATGGATTTGATCTGTGACTATAAGCGTTTGCAGGTCTCCCTCTGCTGGGCAGTATACAGAAAAATCTCGGTGAAGTAGCAGGCCTGGCAGAATCCTGGAATTTTCAATTGGAAATCCTGGAGCTTGTGTGTGAAGCTCAGAAAAGAATTTGTCCACAAAGCTGACTACTTCCAGAATGTCACGAGCACAAAATAAACATTTAAATAGATAATCACAGGCCAGTCTACTAAGGAACCCCTGGTTGTTGGAAGTATTTCTTCCACAAAAGTATGTATCCAGTGTTTGTTGCAAAGATGTTCTGCACAATGTAACATTTCCTGTCTGGTTTGTGTACATGGAAAGAAAGTGTGGTCTTAGGCACTTTTTTATGATGGGCTCCAGAACTGTGCTCTGTAAAATCAACAGCATATTGCTTAATCTTCTTAACACGTGACATTTACTTTTAGATTTCAATTTCCCTGCCGAATTCCCAGATAAAAGTAGGTCCTCATTTTTATCAGTTGATTTCTGGATTTCTCGGAGGAAAGCACACAGCAGTAAAACAAATGACTTCACACCATCTCCAGTGACACTATAATGCTTAGAGGCACAGTTCACAATTATTCTAAGAAAAAAACAAAATCAAAACAGGTAACTTTGCATTTTGTTTTTGTATGTGAATAATGAGTTCTTCTTTATAAAATAATATAGAAATAATTCAAATGGCCAACAATACAGAACACAGTATAAGGGTACAGTGCATCTGGAAAGTATTCACTTTTTTCTTGTTCCAAAATGGGATTAAATTAATTATTTTCCTCAAAATTCTACAAAACAATACCCCACAATGACAATGTGAAAGAAGTTTGTTTGAAATCTTTGGAAATTTAATAAAAAAAAAAAATCACATGTTCATTAGTATTCTCAGCCTTTGCCATGACACTTAAAATTGAGCTCAAGAATATCCTGTTTCCACTGATCACCCTTGAGGTGTTTCTACAACTTAACTGGAGTCCACCTGTGGTAAATTCCTGTCTATATAAAAAGGTCCCAGAGTTAGCAGTGCACGTCAGAGCAAAGTGAGAACAAGTCATGAAGTTCAAAAGCATTGTCTTTAGACCTCCGATATAGGATTGTATCAAAGCACAGATCTGGGGAAGAGTACAGAAGTTTTTCTGCCGCACTGAATGTCCCAATGAGTACAGTAGCCTCTATCATTGGTAAATGGAAGAAGTTTGGAACCACCAGGACTCTTCCTAGAGTGTGCCGCCGGGCCAAACTGAGTGATCGGGGAAGAAGCACCTTAACAACCATCTCTGCAGCACTCCACCAATCAGGCCTGTACGGTAGAGTGGCCAGACAGAAGCCACTCCTCAGTAAAAGGCACGACAGCCTGCCTGGTGTTTGCCAAAAGGCACCTGAAGGACTCTCAGACCATGAGAATCAAAATTCTCTGGTCTGATGAAACAAAAATGTAACTCTTTGGCCTGAATGGCAAGTGTCATGTCTGGAGGAAACCAGGCACCGCTCATCACCTGGCCAATACCATCCCTACAGTGAAGCGTGGTGTTGGAAGCATCATGCTATGGGGGATGTTTTTCAGCAGCAGGGACTGGGAGACTAGTCAGGATCAAGGGAAAGATGAATGCAGCAATGTACAGAGATACCATTCATTTTCATCCATAATGAAAACCTGCTCCAGAGCGCTCTGGACTTCAGACTGAGGCGAAGGTTCATCTTCCAATAGGACAACGCTCCCAAGCACACAGCCAAGATAACAAAGGAGTGGCTACAAGACAATTCTGTGAATGTCCTTGAGTGGCCCAGCAAGAGCCCAGACTTGAACCTGATTGAACATCTCTGGAGAAATCTGAAAATGGCTGTGCCCTGACGCACCCCATCCATCCTGATGGAGCTTGAGAGTTCCTGCAAAGAATAATGGGAGAAATTGCCCACAAATAGGTGTGCCAAGCTTGTAGCAACTTACTCAAAAAGACTTGAGGCTGTAATTGGTGCCAAAGATGCTTCAACAAAGTATTGAGCAAAAGCTGTGAATACTTATGTAGATGGGATTTTTGTTTTTTTATTTTGAATACATTTGCAAAGATTGCAAACAAGCTTATTTCACATTGTCATTATGGGGTATTGTTTGTAGAATTTTGAAGAAAAAAGTGAAGCGCTGTGAATACTTTCCGGATGCACTGTATGTGAAATAAAAGGGTTTTTCCCTTTTATAGATTCTGCTAGATTAAAGTGGAACTTTAGTCAGAAAATTAAGTCCTGCTAGATCACTTCATGCTGGCCCCTTTTACAGGTATAGCTATGCAAAACGTTAAAAATAAGTGCCTATACTTTTTAAAATCCAGTAATACACTGTCTCACCCTGCTCTGCACATGCTCAATTGTTCTCTACTTTGAGGAACTGCTGAATTTGTAGAGGTTGATCTGCTGACATCCTAAGAGCGGAATGTAAGAAGAAGCATTACACCCACGATCAGCAGATGCAGGAGTCATGCAGGAGTCCTGCAGACTTTTCAGTGTATCTGTTTGATCGTACCTCATGTGGGCAGACAGATACACACAGACAGGAAGAATTAATGAACTACCAGAGTGCTCAAAAGCACCCTGGTAGTTCTTTGAAATTACAAGTCGACACTCGGGACTTGTAGTTTCCCATTCACAGAGGACTGTAAATGAATGACGTGGCTCGATGGGCGGATCCCCACAAGGCCACATTTTTTTTCAAACAGTGACAGTGGGGGCGCCCAGAGAAGATGCCCGCCCACTGTCACTGAGGTGGGGGGGGGGGTGTCTGCAGCTGCTGGAACATATACAATCTTGGTAGAACATGTAGCAAGTTCCAAAAGGTGAAATTATCCTTTAAACCCTCCTATCCTTTACAGCCAAGGTAGCTGCTTCTGTTTGATCTGGATCTGCCATGGTGCTGCGCGTGTGATCAGTTATGACACCAGCTATTTGATGGTTTGACAGTTTGGTTGAGGATTCAACCAAATGTGACAGTTAGCAAACCCAGCATTCCAGGAAGGGAACTGTTTTTTTAAACTTAAAGCGGAGTTCCAGCCATTTACTCACCTCTCCAATGGTCCAGCGATGCGGCCGCCCGAAGCCTCGATCCTCTCCCTCGGCGCCGGCATCACTGCTGTGGGCACCCGGCTGTTACAGTTTGCGGCTTCACAGCCGGGTACCCACTGCACATGCGCGAGTTGCGCTGCGCGCCGTGATTGGCCGGCAATCTTCTGGGACCTCTGACGCAGGCGGCGCTCCGAGCGGAAGTGGGAGCGGGTACCTGTCAAAACTAGGTACCCGCTCCCCCCCCCCCCCCAAAAATGACATGCCAAATGTGGCATGTCGGGGGGTCAGGACTCCCTAAAGCGGAAGTTCCACTTTTGGGTGGAACTCCGCTTTAAATTGATGGGTTTAGTTCTGCTTTATGATTTACTGCAGTTCAGGGGCTCTGGGCTTCAACAAAATGGCAGCCTCCAGAAAGAAGAAACAGAAACAATGCTGGAGGCAATTCACAAAACACACTATTTTGGTAGCATAACAATTAATGTGGAATGTATGTTCCTGCTAAAGAACATTATTTTTTGATAAGTTGTTATGGGTAAAGTACTTACCCATACTTTAAAGTAGTTTCTACTCTCACCCTCTCCCCACTATAACATCACCCACCTTGCAACAGGGTGATCCAATAAGAGATACTCAAGTATTCTTTTTCCATCTTTGGTAATGATAAGCTCTCCAGTGGATTTAATAAAGAGAACCTGCCCCCCATCTGGACCAAAACAGCGACATATAGTTTTCTCCAATGATCCAGCCACTTGTAGAATTTTAGATATGTCCAAATGCTTTGTATGCTGCAGCATTTTTTCCTGTCAAAACAAGAAAAATAGGTTATATATATCCAATTTAAAGCTGAAGTTTAGCAACTTTTTTTTTTTTGGGATACAGTACTAAATGCATTAGTTGTGTGTAATTGTTTGTATCCCATATCCTGTAGGCTGCTGCTTCTTGTAACAAACTATCCTTCATGTTCCCTACACAGCCCCTTAGCAGCTATCTGGTGTATGGGTTGAGAGCAGCCGCTGCTTGAGTGAAGAGTTTTGCCACTCACCCACCCCTTTCTGCCCTTTCCGTCATTCAGAGACTCACAATGCATTGTGTTAAATGGAGATGAAATTTTTAAAAAATGACAAAATCCCCCTGCCTAGTCACAGAACGTGTTGCATTGTGGGAGAATATTGGAAAAGGTCTCAGAATGGTAGAGAGTGCAGGAGAATCAGCATGACATCCGGGCAACAATGTAGAATGGGGAGCCAGCAGTGGTACCCCCTGTTTCTCTCAGCAAAGGGCCCATTTAGATCCATCCATTGTGGTGTGCTGCAGTAAATTGTGAATTATATATGTTAGAGCATTGTATAGTCGAAACAACTAATCGATTATGAAAATAGTTGCCAACTATTTTCATAAATCGATTAGTTGGCCTGCATACAGAATGCATTATTTGTTTACATATGAAGTACACCATCCATACAGGTCAGTAAGTGCCTGAGAACTTGTGAATGTGAATGTGTGGGGAGCAATGCCTCATGGGACATGTAGTCCTGGGAAAGGAACTTTTACCAGTATTGTGCATTATATTTAAAATGATCCTATCCATGGGAAAAAAGCTTTTAGTACTACTTTAATATAAAAGATTTAGATCTCCCTTCCACCCTTCATATAGCTTCATGTTTGACTCCTACTTAAAATGTCCATATATCCTACTTCTGGGTGTATTTAGTTTTAGCTATATGATATATAAAACTTTTTACTGTTTCACAGTATAAAGTAACCCCTTATAGTTGCGATTATCTGCTCTTTTTGTACTATAAAGGGCTAATTTTAGTTATTTTAACCCCATTATGACAGGCGATACAAAAAAAAAAAAAATGCTACTGCTACTAAACATTTTAGGCCTTGTTCCCACCTATGTGTTTTTTTGCAGAAACGCACTACAGTTCATTTAACATGGTTTCCTATGGGACACATTCACATCTATGCTCTTTTTAGCCGCTTTGATCTGGAAAGGGTCAAGGACTTTTTCAACCCAAAACGGTTTTTCTTTTTTGCTTTTTTTGGTTTAATAGACTTCAATGGAGATGCTGCAGAAGAGCCTGTAGTGTGTCTTTACAGCTATTTGCGTTTTTTAACCTCTTTACCACTAGCCACTGTGCTGCTACTGCGGCACAGTGGCTCGTTATCGTCTAGCGACGTAGACCTACGTCACTAGACTCCTCCCCCTTTTCATTCACAGCGGGAGTCGGGCCAGGGGAGGAGCGGCGGCGATCGCCGCTGCTCTGCCCCGATCGTCGGGGAATCCAGTTTGGAGATGTGTAAACAGAGCGGGCGGATCTCCTAAGTGACAGGGAGTGACAGATCGGAGTGTTCAGTATAGCTGAACATCCGATCTGTCCCTGGCTCACTCAGTCACCTCCCCCCACACAGGTTAGTAAGCACCAGGCATACATTAACCCCTCCCTCTCCAATAAAATTAACCCCTTCCCTGCCAGTGTCATTTTTACAGTAACAGTACATATATATAGCACTGATTACTGCAGTAATGTCACTGGTACCCCCAAAAGTGTCAAAAATGTCAGTCAAGGGTCCGATCTGTCCGCCGCAATGTCGCAGTCCCGCAAAAAAAAAAAAAAAAAAAAAATCGCAGATCGCCGCCATTACTCGTTAAAAAACACCAAAAATGACAGAAATCTTTCCCTTAATTAGTAAACGCAATAACTTTTGCGCAAACCAATCAAAATACACTTATTGCGATTTTTTTTTACCAAACATAGGTAGCAGAAAACAAATTAGCCGAAAATGTAAAAAAAAAAATGTTTTTTACATCTTTTTTGAGGGGAATTTCATATAAAAAAAATTTAAAAATATTGTTATTTTTTCAAAATAAACGCTCTTTTTTTGTTTATAGCGCAAAAAGTAAAAATCGCACAGGTGATCAAACACCACCAAAAGAAAGCT
The DNA here is from genome assembly GCF_965119305.1 of Pelophylax lessonae. Classification (NCBI taxonomy): domain Eukaryota; kingdom Metazoa; phylum Chordata; class Amphibia; order Anura; family Ranidae; genus Pelophylax; species Pelophylax lessonae. Next base: position 254,985,901 of record NC_138771.1, on the reverse strand, counting down.
CTGTTTGTGGGAAAAAAAAGGACGTAAATTTCGTTTGGGTACGGCGTCGCACGACTGCGCAATTGTCAGTTAAAGTTGCACAGCGCCGAATCGCAAAAAGTGGCCCAGACGTAAGACAGCAAAATGCTCTAGTGGTAAAGTGGTTAATCTGTCCAATAAAAAAAATCATAGAAAATGCAAAACGCAAATCACAGCTAAATCGCGTGTGCAAAAAACACAGAACAAAAAGCACTGCAGAAACTGATCAAAAGCAAACTGCATAGGTGTGAACCGAGCCTTATGCTGACCATATACATATCGATTTTCAGATGAGAATATTCATGCAAAAAATCTTTGAACATTCGCTGAATATAGAAGATATTGAAGATAGTTTGAAAATTTCACTTGCTTTTAACATTCAGTTTTAAAATGAATGTAATTTCTAAACGAGAACCACATACACTGAAAATTCCTGTGACCAAGAAGTTTTCTATTCTGCTCCTTCAAATTTTCCCAACACTGTGGTCGAAAACAAAATGCCAATTTGACCCCACTAACGATTATAAAATCAAATAAACGTTCTCAAAATGAAAATTTTTTTGAAGAAAGACACTTCTTTTGTATCGCCAGCATAAAAGACAGCAGGCGAAGGAGCTTTTATCAAGCCACCTGCCTATGACAAGGGAGTGTTATACATAATATATTACAGTTCTGTCTGAAAATCGGCAAAACAGTCTTAATTTTTTTTTCTTCTTTAACCACTTGCCTACAGTGCACTTTCACCCCCTTCCTGCCCAGACCGATTTTCAGCTTTCAGCGCTCTCACACTTTGACTGAGAATTACTCAGTCATGCAACACTGTACCCATACAAAAATTGTGTCCTTTTTTTCACACAAATAGAGCTTTCTTTTGATGGTATTTGATCAATACTGGGTTTTTTATTTTTTGTGCTATAAATAAAAAAAGACTGAAAATATCGTGAAAAAACGAATTTTTCTTTGTTTCTGTCATAAAATTTTGCAAATTAGTCATTTTTCTTCACAAATTTTGGCCAAAATTTATACTGCTACTTATCTTTGGTAAAAATAACCTAAGTAAGTGTACATTATTTGGTCTTTGTGAAAGTTATAGAGTCCACAAGCTATGGTGCGAATCATTGAAAATTGATCACACTTGCTCACACCTGATGTACTGAAGGCCTATCTCATTTCTTGAGACACTAAAAAGTCAGGAAAGTACAAATACCCCCCAAATGACCCCTTTTTGGAAAGTAGACATTCCAAGGTATTTAATAAGGGGCATGGAGAGTTTTTTGAAGTTGTCATTTTTTCCCACAACTCTTTGCAAAATGAAGATTTTTTTTTTTTTTTTTTTTTTTTTTTACAAATTGCCATATTAACAGGTTATTTATCTCACACAGCACATGTATACTTGCAACTACACCCCAAAACACATTCTACTACTCCTCCTGAGTATGGCGATACCACATGTGTGAGACTTTTTCACAGCCTGGCCACATACAGAGGCCTAACATTCAAGTAGCAGCGTCCGGCATTCTAGGAGCACAAATTACACATATAATTTCCTGACAACCTATCGCACTTTTGAAGGCCCTGGAGCACCAGGACAATGGAAACCCCCATAAAATGACCCCATTTTGGAAAGCAAACAGCCCAACGTATAATTTTTGAGGCATAATGAGTCTTTTGAATATGTCATTTTTTTCCACAAGTTTTTGGAAAATGTGGAAAGAAAATGAAAACACATTTTTTTTTACACAAAGCTGTCCATTTATGCAATATTTCTAACACATAGCATGTACATAACAAAAATTGCACCCCAAAATACATTCTGCTATTCCTCCTGAGTATGGCGATACCACATGTGTAACACTTTTTCACAGCCTGGCCACATACATAGGCCTAACATCCAAGTAGCGCTTTACACAAAGTTGTCCATTTATCCACTTTAAGACCGGGCCTATTTTTGACACTTGGTGTTTACAAGCTAAAATCATTTTTTTTGCTAGAAAATTACTTGGAACCCCCAAACATTATATATTTTTTTTTAGCAGAGACCCTAGAGAATAAAATGGAGATCGTTGCAATATTTTTTATCACACCATATTTGCGCAGCAGTCTTCCAGATGCGATTTTTTTGAAAAAAATTAACTTTTTTGAACTAAAAAATTAGAAAACAGTAAATTTAGCACAATTTTTTTCCATAATGTGAAAGATAATATTACGCCGAGTAATTAGATACCCAACATGTCATGCTTCAAAATTGCGCATGCTCACAGAATGGTGCCAAACATTGGTACTTAAAAATCCCCATAGGCAACATTTTAAAAATTTCTGCAGGTTACTAGCTTAGAGTTACAGAGGAGGTCTAGGGCTCAAATTATTGCTCTCGCTCTAACGATCGCGGCGATACCTCACATGTATGGTTTGAACATCGTTTACATATGTGGGCGGGAATTGCGTATGCGTTTGCTTCTGCGCGCGAGCTAACGGGGACAGGGCGCTTTAATTTTTTTTTTTTTTTTTTTTTCCTATTTATTTTATTTATTATTTTTTTATTTTTACACAGTTTAAAAAAAAAAATGTTTTGATCATTTTTATTCCTATTACAAGGAATGTAAACATCCCTTGTAATAGAAATAGGCATGACAGGTCCTCTTTATTGTGAGATCTGGGGTCAAAAAGACCTCACACCTCACAACTACACTAAAAAAGAAAAGAAAAAAAAAAAATTGTTGAAAGAGGAAAAAAAAAAAAGAAAAAAAAAAAAGCGGCCCTTTAAACCGGTTGCTAGGCAACGTCTTTTGACGTAGCTCCGGTCCTCCAAGACCATAGAGTTGAGTGAGGGCCATCTTGCCCTCACTCGACTTCCTGTCTCTGAGGATCCGGGACCGGATAGTTTTCCCCGCTGCCGGCTGGTCCGGTAAGCTGGGAAAACGTCTGGGACGCGGCAGGAGGGGGGGGGCACCTCTTCCCCTGCACCGTAAGGGTAATTCCGCGGCGAATCCGCCACTGGGACCACCCTTATCTGAAAGCCGACCGCCCGCCGTTTCAAAAAATACCGGGGTTATGGGGGCTATCTGCTGCCATAACCCCAGTATTTAGCTTTTAATGGCCGACGCATATAGTCGTTAGGCGATCAGTAAGTGATTGCATGTATATGGCAAACAGGTGACGATGACTGATGGGGTGACAGGTGACAATGACTGATGGGGTGACAGGTGACAATGACTGATGGGGTGACAGGTGACGATGACTGATGGGGTGACAGGTGACGATGACTGATGGGGTGACAGGTGACGATGACTGATGAGGTGACAGGTGACGATGATTGATGAGGTGACAAGTGACAATGATTGATGGGGTGACAGATGACAATCACTGACGGGGTGACATGTGACGATGATTGATGGGGTGACAAGTGAGGATCACTGATGGGGTGTCAAGTGACGATGATTGATAGGGTGACAGATGACGGTGACTGATGGGGTGACAGGTGACGATGACTGATGGGGTGACAGGTGACGGTGATTGATGGGGTGACAGGTGACGGGCGATGGTCACTGATGGGTGACAGGTGACGGGCGATGGTCACTGATGGGTGACAGGTGACGGGCGATGGTGCACGGCGGTACTGATGGTAGTCTCTGGTGACCGGTGAACTTTAGGCTATGTTCACATGTGAGCGTAGCGATCACGGGCAGAATCACTGCGATTCTGCCCGCGATCCAGAAATCATTGCAAATGGCGGGACGCCTGTGCGTTGCCCGTGATTTGCAATAGCACCCCAAACGCTGTGCGATGTTGCTGCGATTTCCGCCTGCCGAATTGAGGTAACATCACGCAAACAACGCATGACGCCCCAAAGAAGCTCTTGTACCTTTTTTGGGCGTCATGCGTTGTTTGCGCGATGTTACCGCGATTCGGCAGGCGGAAATGGTGGCAACATCGCACAGCGTTTGGGGTGCTATTGCAAAAAACGGGCAACGCACAGGCGTCCCGCAATTTGCAATGATTTCCGGATCGCGGGCAGAATCGCGGTGATTCTGCCTGCGATCGCTGCGCTCACATGTGAACGTTATGGGTGTCAATTTCTGGGCACTGATGAGGTGACTGTTGGGTGACAGGTGACATTGGGGGGGGCTGAGGAGTGTGTGGGGGGACCTTTATTAGTGTGACTTCTACTTTTACATGTGTACAGAGCAGTAACTCACTATTTCTAGCTCTTCTCCCCTCATACTGGAAGCTGTATGAGGAGAGAAGAGCTAGTAACACTGAGTTACTGCTCTTTGTTTACATTTTCTGATCGGCTGTGAATGGATTCACAGCCGATCACATAGTAAACAGTCACTGTCAGTGACTGTTTACTACCGCCGGTGACAGCTGTGTTCCTACGGAACACAGTGCCACCGACATGACCGCGCTGCGCGCTCCCGATCGCGCATGCGCGGTCATCTCCCGGCCGCCTCCATTGTGATCGGCTGTGTCATTGGAACACAGCCGATCACGTGGGAAACAGCCACGCCCAGTGGCTGTTTCCCCCCTGCCGGTGACGGGGGGTGTCCCGGGGACACCCCGACACCGGCAGTGCACGGCGGCGCGCCCGCGATCGCGCGCCTGCCGTGCATTTCCTGGGTCACGTCATATGACGTCCGCCCAGGATAATAGCCGCACCGTCCCGCCGTCATATGACGGCGGGCGGGCGGTAAGTGGTTAAATAAAAAAATTTGATCTCAGAGTCTGATATTTACCTGATTCAACCTCTAACAGTATTATACAGTATATCTCTTTTGTCTGTTATTCTCAGTGTGGATTAAAGATTTTGCTCCCTAACCATATAGTTGGTTATTTATATTTAACACTGCATATAGATATTTAAGAATAAATTGCCTTTTTCTTTTTTTTTTTAACTTTACATATTAACTAAATTATACACCACACTTTTTTTAAGGTTATTATCCGATTAATCGAAAAAATAAATCGGCCAACTAATCGATTTTAAAAATAATTGTTAGTTGCAGCCCTAGTGCATTGAGGTGCTGTTTTATTTCAAGTGCATCCACAGCATTACGGCAAAGCATCTTGAACATTTATGCACCACAGCACACCACGATGAATGGTAATACACTAATGTTTGTTGCAGTGCACTGCATCGGAAAAAATGTGCAGGTCCATATTTTGGTGCATTGGCAGTCCAATCAAATGTTTACTAACACACTGCAACAGTTTGAATTGCCCTTAAGATCAAAACTTCATTACTTTTTGGAGACAATATGGAAAAAAGCCAGGGGGGTCCCACTGGGGTGATTTACCTTCACTGCACTGTACACAAAACAGGAAGTAAGCAGAAATATCTGAAAGTGAGGAAAATACACTCTTAAAGGATCAGTTCATCTTTCAGAACATGTTATGGGGTATCTTCTCCCTGCACCTGTTGTCACCTTTTGAAAATAGCACAGCCATGTAGGGCGCCACCCACACGGCCATGTCATTTATTTACAGCGATCTGTGAATGCAAGAACTACAATTACTGTCAACCATTGCAGCTTGTAGGTTTCTATGAACTGCAAGGGTGCTGATGACCAGCACTTTCATAGTTCATTCACAAGCCCAGCAGCTTGTAAACATCACCTGTATCAAAATAGACATATGATTAAATGTTTAGTAAACAACTGAAACATTAATACAAAATAATAAAAAAACAAAAAAAACAAACAAACACACATTGTTTTCTTAACTTATTTTTTTATTAATAGATAGAGGCTATTTTTTTATTAATGTTTTTCTTGCTCAAATGTTTTTTTTAAAGTTAAAGAATAAACCTAGGGCTGGGCGATTTTGCCTAAAAAAAAAAAATCTTAGATTTTTAAAGAAAAATTCGAGTTTCGATTCGATTTTCGATTTTTTTTTCAATGCACTTAAAAAATGACTGCAGACATCAGATATAGTGTCAAAAGTGCAACTTTATAAAGTGCTTGTAGACTGTCTTGCTGAAGAAAGCATAGTAGAGTTCTATTGGAGTGAGTAGTAAATAGAGTGCTTGTTGACTGTCCTAAGCAATGTAGAATGTTTGATGACGGTCTTGCTGGAGAGAGCAGTATAGAGAGTCTGTAGACCGACTTTGTGGAGAGAGCAGAATACAATTCTTAGTGACTGTCCTGCTGGAGAGACTGGACTGATTATTCCAATCAGAAGGGAGAAGAAACTGATGATTTATGAAGGATTGTATGGCCACCATAAGGGCTTCTTTACACTAGCTAGAGGCAAGGACTCCTCTGAAAAGTGATCTGTACTTTTCAGAAGTGTTGAATAGACAGTGAGGCGATAGGATGCCTTTTTTTATCCCCTAAATGTCACACTCCTGTGTCCCGCACACACTGCTTTGGACATGAATGGGTCTCAAATTCCTGGCAGCAGCAAAGGTCAAACACGACAGTAGGTAATTCCTGGTGTGACCGCAAAACACTGCGACTGCAGCATATGTACACCCCTCCCCAGCGACTGCAGCTAAAAGGGGAGCGGTACAAACCTGGCTTAACAACGTGATTTTACTGCACCCCTCCCTGTAAACAAGACTGAGTGTTATATCAGAGCAAACCTGAACAATCCATTCAGTCTGCATCCAATCAGTCACACCCACTACACAGCTGAAGGGAGATACAAAGGAGATTGTACTGTGTATAGCAGATACAGTCTATACAATCTGATTGTACAATCTCTCTTAGATCATCCAACACCAGGCACAAGGACCTGCCTGACTGTATAGAGATGGATAGGCCAGGTCCTCATATACTATACAGATTCAGTAGATCTGAAATTTGATTGTACAATCAGGTTGTGACAGGTGGGGTGACCCTACGGAGACTCGGTAGATCTGAGGTTGCCTGTACGCATTGGGTGACCCTACAGGAGACTGTACAGAGTCTATACAATCTGAATGTAATGTGTGTGGGGTGACCCTACCGGAGACTGAACAGAGTCCATACAATCTGATTGTAGTGTGTGTGTGTGTGTGTGTGTGTGGGGTGACCCTACAGGAAACTGTACAGAGTCTATACAATCTTATTGTACGATCTCCTGTAGGCTCACCCCACACATTACAACCTGTTCACACCATCAGCTTGAGATCTACTGTATGTATGTATGTAATAGAAGGACCTACCTACTCCATCTCACCCACCTCCATACAAGCAGGCATGCCCTGGCACTACATACTTATAACAGAGATCATACAATCAGATAGTAAGGTGTGTGAGCTGACCATGCAATCTGATCATACGATTTGAAGCAGGGAAGAATTCATGTGGCAGAGGAAGACCCACAGTGATCTGCAGAGGGTGGAGGGAGGACTTCGCCTCTCCTGTACACCTGGGAGGAGAGGAGCAGGCTGGCCGGATGCTGTCTGGAGGAACAGGCGGAACTCACCACTATACGTCCAGGTGGAAGGCCCAGTACTGAGGACGCAGGTTACACCAGCCCGGGACTTTCTCGGCCTCCTCCCCGCACACACACACGTCGTTCTCCGCTTCCAGCAACAGACGCCTCTGCTCAGCACTCAAAGCTTTACTGAGTCCAATCTCCCCCACACAGATCCTGCACACTGCGCATTCCCACAACAACAGGACCTCCGTCACACAAACAACCTCCTATCACAGCGCACCGCAGCCCCTGTACAGACGCACCGCCCGCAGCGGACGTCACATCCAGGCGCGGCGGTGGTCCGTTACTGGGGAGTTTGGTTCCTGTGAAAACTCGAGCTTGAAAAAAAAATAGTTTCACACTAAAAAAAATCGATAAATCGATTTATCGCCCAGCCCTAAAACATACATATGAAAAAGATGCAAAAGACAAAATAGGGTATACAATGGTGCAGTGCAATAATAGGGACGCAGCCCGCACTAACAAAAAACATCTAAAAAGGTACACTAATGAAAACTGAGGGCAACAAGGCATGTGTATGGAAAAAATAGGTGTCCAACAAAGTAATACGACTGAAAATGAGCTTAGTATCGGAAGCAGTAAGTAATAACAAATGACAGGGAACTGAAGATGAACCTGCTTGGAAATAGAGCAGAAAATGGGACACTAGGAAACCTGAGAATAAAAGGGGGAAGAAGGGGAGTGGCTGTTGTGTGCAATTAAAACTGGGGTCTGGTGGGACATACATTATGTGGCTGGCATCCCGCCAAGTCGAATTGTACAGATGGGTCAATACTAATAGGGGATAATGTTTCAGTTTTTTATTAAACATTTAATCATATGTCTATTAATATGACCCATTTTAAAAGGCGAGCAGGACGGTAGTGTTTTGCTTATCTTTTTGCCTCCCTGGCCTTACATGTACAGGGCATTAGGTTCTGGTGTCATTTCCTCTTTAAAATGATGGCCACTGATGTCCCAGACCAGTCTTCATTCCCAGAGGACACCTTGTACAGAGAAACGCGTCAGCTGGTGCTAGTTCTGTGACGCCATCACGCAAAGGCTCGTTGGATGACAAGCCTATGCAACGCCTGTGGTCTCTGAAAGTACAATATTGTACTGAATAAACTGAGCATTTTAACCAGTTCCTGACCGCCTCCTGTATACTTACTGCGGCAGGCTGGTATACGTCGCTCGCCTGGGAGGAGCTAGAGGGCAAGCGCGTGCTGCAGATGGCGCGCTCCCGGCTCCAATTGCCGCCTGACACTCTTGATCGTTCCCCACTGAGAGAGAAGAACAGTCGGCTGTTGTAAACACAGCCGACCGTCTTTCTTCCTGAAATGATCACAGAGCTCATGTGATCCTATATAGCAGTCTCTATGATAATTTTACAAGTCCAATCCCCATACAGTTAGAATCACTCCCCTAGGGTCACATTTAACCCCTTGATCACCTATACTGTTAACCCCTTCCCTGCCAGTGTCATTATTACAGTAACAGTGCATATTTATAGCACTGATATATGCACTGATTACTGTAGTAATGTCACTGGTACCCCCAAAAGTGTAAATGTCAGTCAGGGATCCGATCTGTCCGTCGCAATCCCGCAAAAAAAAAAAAAAAAACGCAGATCGCCATTACTAGTAAAAAAAGGAAAACATTAAAAATGTCATAAATCTTTCTCGTAGCCAGTAGACGTGATAACTTTTGCGCAAACCAATCAAAATACGCTTATTGCGATTTTGTTTACCAAAAATATGTAGCAGAAAACAAATTGGCCTAAAATGTTAAAAAATTTTGATTTTTAAATTTTATTTTGAGAATGTTATATAGCAGAATATAAAAAATATTGTTTTTTTGTTTTTTTTTAAATTGTCACTCTTTTTTTGTTTATAGCGCAAAAAATAAAAATCGCACGGGTGATCAAATACCACCAAAAGAAAGCTCTATTTGTGGGCAAAAAGAATGTCAATTTCATTTGGGTACAGCGTCGCATGACCGCGCAATTGTCCGTTAAAGTGACGCAGTGCCGAATCGCAAAATAAGGTCATCAAGGGGGAAAATCCTTCTGGTCTTAAAGTGGTGAAAAGTGTTGCACTATGAGACTTCTTTTTTTTTATATTGGATGCAGACTTGTGTTGGAAATTGATGGAGTGCAGGCTGAAGTTTTCATTATATGCTGGGGACTTCGCTGCTAATTCCGGTCGTTGGAGTCACTGAGCTGAGTGGAGATCTGAGAGTGAGAGCGTCATCTCCTCTAAGCAATAAAGATAAGGCACAATTTATCTCTATAACTTGAGATCATTGCGATCTTATAAGAGGCCTTATCGTTTTAAAAGCACCTTGAGCACTTTTTATATTGGAGCACAGAGCACTTATTATGCACGTCGAGGGACTTTATAAGATTATTGACATTTGATTATGAGTGATTTATGAATTGTTTTTTTAGTTAATTTATATATTATTTTCACATTTTGGATACATTATATTAATTGGCATTGATGAATTGTATTTTCATTTATTTATTCATTTTGCTAAATTTGCACAGTTTTGATGAGATTTTTCATTATAAAAATAGTGTCTCATCACATTCTTTTATTTGTTAGACATTATTTCTGATTTGGTATTCAGGTTTGTGAAGTGCCAATAGCTGTAACCAAGCACGAGATTTTCCTTTTTAAATTAGCAAAAAAAAAAAAAAAAAAACCTGCCAACTCCCTCCAAACGAAAAAAAAAAATGGTTTCAGATACACTTTAAAACTGAACTCAAGTATAAGCACATATTGTCTAAATAGAGGAAACGTGTATTCTTACTTAAATCTTGGTGTGAACATTTCCTTTGTGTGGGAAATTTCTGTAATATAGACCAGTCACCACTGCTCTCTCCCCTTGTGCAGGGTAACTGGTCTTGTATCCACCCCCTTCCCTGCAGTGGGTGGGCTTGATAGGTCCCTCTCACAGCTCTGCTCTCTGTGTAGAACAGTGATGATGTCACTGTTCCTCAATTTAATGTTGCATAAACATTAAATATTTACACTACATAAAAACAAAGCCAACAGTTATTAGAAAATACACACTATGCCCCGATTACAAATTATCCATAAACTTTTTTTTCAATCCAAACCTCAGCAGGACAATCTGCCATGTTGTATAATCTTCCACAATATTACAAAAAAGCTGAATGAAAAAATTAGTTTAAGAATACATTTTACAAAACATGAACATGAAAATACTTTTGCAAACAAAAGCTTCATCTCTATGGAAATTTTTCAAAGACTGGAAGAGCAGTAACATAGCAGTGCTTCCACTGAGAACACTCATTCTTTATACAAGAATAGCTCTTCCATCCCCATGGGCGCTGGGTTAAACAGCAGTAATATCAGAGAGAAGAGTGGCACACAATGCTCTATTTCTACCAACCACTGCTTTATTTCCCCAGGAAAAAACAAGAAGAATCTCTATGCATCTCCTGCAAATGTGCTGAAACACAAATGGGAGACAATGGGATTGTGTGAATAGATGGTATGGCTTCTGCGCTAGGACTTTTAACCACTTTACCACCGGAGGATTTTGCTGTCTTCCGTCCAGGCCACTTTTTGCGATTCGGCGCTGTGCAACTTTAACTGACAATTGCGCGGTCGTGCGACGCCGTACCCAAACGAAATTTACGTCCTTTTTTCCCACAAACAGAGCCTTCTTTTGGTGGTATTTGATCACCTGTGCGATTTTTACTTCTTGCGCTATAAACAAAAAAAGAGCATTTATTTTGAAAAAATAACAATATTTTTCACATTTTTTTATATGAAATTCCCCCCAAAAAAAATGTAAAAATCAAATTTTTTTAAAATTTTTGGCCAATTTGTTTTCTGCTACCTATGTTTAGTAAAAAAAAAAAAAATCGCAATAAGCGTATTTTGATTGGTTTGCGCAAAAGTTATTGCGTTTACTAACTAAGGGAAAGATTTCTGTCATTTTTGGTGTTTTTTTTTTTTTTAACGCGTAATGGCGGTGATCTGCGATTTTTTTTGCGGGACTGCGACATTGCGGCGGACAGATCGGACCCTTGACTGACATTTTTGACACTTTTGGGGGTACCAGTGACATTTCTACAGTAATCAGTGCTATATATATGCACTGTTACTGTAAAAATGACACTGGCAGGGAAGGGGTTAATTTTATTGGAGAGGGAGGGGTTAATGTATGCCTGGTGCTTACTGACGTGTGGGGGGGAGGTGAATGTGTGACAGAAGGACAGATCGGATGTCCAGCTATGCTGAACACTCCGATCTGTCAGTCCCTGTCACTATGGAGATCCGCCCGCTGTGTTTACACACAGCGGGCGGATCTCCAGACTCGATCCCCGATGATCGCCGCTGCTCCTCCGCTGGCCCGACTCCCGCTGTGAATGAACACAGCGGGAGCGAGCCTCCGGCGGCGCGCGAGCGCCGCCCACAAGGGGCGGAGTCCAGCGACGTAGGTCTACGTCGCTGGACGGGATCGCGGCACTTTGCCGCAGTAGCCTCCATGTGAGCGGAGGTAAAGTGGTTAAAGTAAGGCCAAAGCCTACCTCACATATCACAAAAAGGATATGAAGTAAATTGGATTTAAAACAGAGAATAGGTGGCGCTTGAGAAATGCTGGAATTGGTATGAAGAAATATAAAAATCAAATATATATATGTGTGTGTAATGTGTACAGTGCTTAATGTGCTGTGAAAGCACAAAATAAAACGCAAAAAGATATACCAAAACCTCCTATGAACATACAAATCATATATATAATCCAGTAATCCAAATAACCAGAGATCATTGCACTGTAATCATGTAAAGTGCTCTAACTGCAAAGTAAAGTGACACACTTAATATATTGATCAAAAATATGTGACAAGATGAATATTATATAAAGTGCTAAAAACAATGATACATCAAATATCAATTAATTCTAAAAATTCAAAAAGTTAATGAATCCATATAAAGTGACAGGTGCGACAATAGGTGCAAATAAACGCAATCTTGTGGTGTTAACCTGTGCAAGTGGGCCCACTCGTGCTCCCCACTTTTAGGTCTGCACTCACCACAAAATGGAACCCCTACGGGGGTCACAGGTAGCCACCAGTGGGATATCTCCTTTGCCATCTTTATGCACCGGGACACAAGAATAGGGAATGAGATCACCAGCCAGACGACGATATATCTTTTTCCACTTCAGTTCACTAAGTTATTGTGGACTCCCATCACAGGTTTTTAGAAAAGAAAGGCATCTCATTGCGTGATTCCATATAAACCATTTTTAATAGTATAAAAAATATATTGCACTTACAAAACAAGCAAGGAATACAGGCCTTCAAAGCAGATCAAACACTTGGCACGCGGTATTTGGAACGCAATGGAGAAGAATGGCAGGAGGCATTCCGGATACTGAATTCCGGAGATTGCACCTATTATTTGCACCTGTCACTTTATATGGATTCATTAACTTTTTGAATTGATATGTGATGTATCATTGTTTTTGCACTTTGTAGAGCACTTTATATACAATAATTTTCATCTTGTCACTTATTTTTGATCAATATATTAAATTTGTGTCACTTTATTTTGCACTTAGAGCACTTTACACGATTACAGTGTAATGATATCTGGCTGTTTGGATTATATATGATTTGTAGGTTCATAGGAGGTTTTAGTATATTTTTATGAGTTTATTTTGTACTTTCACAGCACATTGAGCACCGTACACATTGGATTTAAAAGAGAAATAGGTGGTGCTGCCCAGAAGTGTGAGAAATGCTGGAATTGGTATGAAGAAATATAAAAATCAGAGATATATACAGTGGGGTTAACAAGTATTGGATACACTGCCGATTTTGCTCCTTACAAAGCATGTAGAGGTCTGTAATTTTTATCATAGGTACTCTTCAACTGTGAGAGATGGAATCTAAAACAAAAATGATGATTTTTAAATAATTAATTAACTGCACCTGTTTGAACTCGTTACCTGCCACACACACAAACAGACTCCAACCTCTCCACAATGGCCAAGATCAGAGAGCTGTGTAAGGACATCAGGGATACAATTGTAGACCTGCACAAGGCTTGGCATGGACTACAGGACAATAGACAAGCAGCTTGGTGAAAAGGCAACAACTGTTGGCGCAATTATTACAAAATGAAAGAAATTCAACATGACGGGACAATCCCCCTTGGTCTGGGGCTCCATGCAAGATCTCACCTCGTGGGACATCAATGATCATGAGGAAGGTGAGGGATCAGACCAGAAGTACATGGCAGGACCTGGTCAATGACCTGAAGAAAGCTGGGACCACAGTCTCAAAGAAAACCATTAGAAACACAATATGCCATTATGGATTAAAATCCTACAGCGCACGCAAGGTCCCCCTGCTCAAGCCAGCGCATGTCCAGGGCCATATGAAGTTTGCCAATGACCATCTGGATGATCCAGAGGAGGAATGGGAGAAGGTCATGTGGTCTGATAACGCACAAAAATAAGAGCTTTTTGGACTAAACTCCACTCGCCGTGGTTGGAGGAAGGAGGATGAGTACAGCCCCAAGAACACCATCCTAACCCAAGCATGGAGGTGGAAACATTCTTTGGGGATGCTTTTCTGCAAAGGGAACAGGACGACTGCACCGTATTGAGGGGAGGATGGATAGGGCCATGTATCGCGAGATCTTGGCCAACAACCTCCTTCCCTCAGTAAAAGCATTGAAGATGGGTCGTGGCTGGGTCTTCCAGCATGACAATGACCCGAAACACACAGCCAGGGCAACTAAGGAGTGGCTCCGTAAGAAGCATCTCAAGGTCCTGGAGTGGCCTAGCCAGTCTCCAGACCTGAACCTAATAGAAAATCTTTGGAGGCAGCTGAAAGTCCATATTGCCCAGCGACAGGATCTGGAGAAGCTCTGTATGGAGGAATGGGCCAAAATCCCTGCTGCAGTGTGTGCAAACCTGGTCAAGAACTACAGGAAATGTATGATCTCTGTAATTGCAAACAAAGGTTTCTGTACCAAATATTAAGTTCTGCTTTTCTGATGTACCAAATACTTATGTCATTCAATAAAATGCAAATTAATTACATAAAAATCATACAATGTGATTTTTTGGATTTTTGTTTTAGATTCCTTCTCTCACAGTTGAAGAGTACCTATGATAAAAATTACAGACCTCTACATGCTTTGTAAGTAGGAAAACCTGCAAAATCGGCAGTGTATCAAATACTTGTTCGCCCCACTGTATATATCTCTGATTTTTATATTTCTTCATACCAATTCCAGCATTTCTCACACTTCTGGGCAGCACCACCTATTTCTCTGTTTAACCACTTAAGCCCCGGAAGATTTTACCCCCTTCCTGACCAGGCTTTTTTTTGGGATTGGCACTGCATGACTTTAACGGACAATTGCGCTGTCGTGCAATGCTGTACCTAAACGAATTTGACATCCTTTTTTTCCCACAAACAGAGCTTTCTTTTGGTGGTATTTGATCACCTGTGCGATTTTTACTTTTTGCGCTATAAACAAAAAAAATAGCGTCAATTTTGCAAAAATAACAATATTTTTCACATTTTTTATATGGAAAAAAAAAAATGTAAAAATCAAATTTTTTTAACATTTTAGGCCAATTTGTTTTATGTTACATATGTTTGGTAAAAAAAAAAAAAAAAAAAAAAAAAAAACGCAAAAAGCGTATTTTGATTGGTTTGCGCAAAAGTTATTGCGTTTACTAACTAAATGTAAAAATCAAATTTTTTTAACATTTTAGGCCAATTTGTTTTATGTTACATATGTTTGGTAAAAAAAACAAAAAAAAAAAAAAACGCAAAAAGTGTATTTTGATTGGTTTGTGCAAAAGTTATTGCATTTACTAACTAAGGGAAAGATTTCTGTCATTTTTGGTGGGTTTTTTTAACGCGTAATGGCGGTGATCTGCGATTTTTTTGCGGTACTGCGACATTGCGGCGGACAGATCGGACCCTTGACTGACATTTTTGACACTTTTGGGGTTACCAGTGACATTACTACAGTAATCAGTGCTATATATATGCACTGTTACTGCAAAATGACACTGGCAGGGAAGGGGTTAACTTTATTGGGGAAGGAGGGGTTAAGTGTGTCCCTAGGGGGGTGCTTCTAACTGTGATTAGACATGGCTACTGGTGTAGGAACAGTGATCAATGATCCTACATAGTAGAACCGTATGATCACTATTCATACACAGGGGAGAATGACAGGCGGCTTGTTTACATTAGCCGCCTGCCTTTCTCCCTTCACGGCGGACGATCGCGAGTGACCGGCGGACATTGGGCGCGCGCTCGCCCGCTATTGGCTCACAAGCAAGTGACAGGCTAGTGACGTACCCATACATCACTTTGCCTGGCCGGGGCTGACCGCCGCAGTATATGTACTTGCAGCGGTCGGCAACCGGTTAAATCAAATGATTGTGTAAATGATGCCAAGTATAACAGCAGACCTGCATATTATTTTATTAGTAGTTAATATTTCTGTCTTGCAGCACTAGAATACTTGGTTCGAATACTGATCAGGACACATCTGCATGGAATTTGTATGTTCCCCCTGTGCTTGTGAAGGTTTCTTTCAGGTAATGCAGTTTGTTTCTACACCCCAAAGACATGCTGGTAGATTAACTGGCATAATATCTTTTATACACTGCTCAAAAAAAATTGAAGGAACACTTTTTATTAAGGGTGTAGCATCAAGTTAATTAAACTCCTGGGATAATGATCTGGTCAGTTAAGTAGCAGAGGGGGTTGTTAATCAGTTTCAGCTGCTTTGGTGTTAATGAAATTACCAACAGGTGCACTTGAAGGGCAACAATGAGACAACCTCCAAAATAGGAATGATTTTAAAGGTGGAGGCCACTGACATTCTTTTTCCCTACTCCTCTTTTCTGACTGTTGAAGGGGTGGGGGGTCAGCCTGTCAGTGCTCAGACCATACGCTGCACACCGCATCAAATTGGTCTGCATGGCTCTCATCCCAGAAGGAATCCTCTTCTAAAGATTATGCACAAGAAAGCCCACAAACAGTTTGCTGAAGACAAGCAGACTAAGGACATGGATTTGGATTACTGGGACCATGTCCTGTGGCCTGACCAAGAGAGAGACCAAGATAAACCTATTTGATTCAGATGGTGTCAAGGGTGTGTGGCGCCAACCGAGAGTGGAGTACAAAGACAAGTTTATCTTGGCTACAATCAAGCATGGTGGTGGGAGTGTCATGGTCTGGGGCTGCATGAGTGCTGCCGGCACTGGGGAGCTACAGTTCATTGAGGGAACCATGAATGCCACCATGTACTGTGACATAATGAAGCAGAGTATGATCCCCCTCCCTTCGGTGACTGGGTGGCAGGGCAGTATTCCAACATTATAATGACCCCAAACTTACCTCCAAGATGACCACTGCCTTCCTAAAGAAGCTGAGGGTAAAGGTGATGAACTAGCCAAGCATGTCTCCAGCCATAAACCCTATTGAGCATCTGTGAGGCATCCTCAAACGGAAGGTGGAGGAGCGCAAGGTCTCTAACATCCATCAGCTCCGCAATGTCATCATGGAGGAGTGGAAGAGGACTTCAGTGGCAACCTGTGAAGCTCTGGTGAACTCCATGCTCAAGAGGGTTAAGGCAGTGCTGAAAAATAATGGTGGCCACAAAAAATATTGACACTTTGGGTCCACTTTGGATATTGTCACTAAGGGGTGTACTCACTTTTGTTGGCAGCGGTTTAGACATTAATGTCTGTGTATCTGAGTTATTTTGAGGGGACAGCAAATTTACACTGCTATACAAGCTGTACACTCACTACTTTACATTGTAGCAATGTGTCATTTCTTCAGTGTTGTCACATGAAAATATATAATAAAATATTTACAAAAATGTGAGGGGTGTACTCACTTTTGTGAGATACTGTCTTTACAAAATGTTATAACAGAAACTAGGAAAAACATTTTGGTCTTTTTTTGTTTGTTTTGCAGAAAGAAAAAAAAAAAAAAAAACGGGGTGATTAAATACCACCAAAAGAAAGCTCTATCGCTCTAAAAAAAATTATAAAAATGTCATAGGAGTATAGTGTTGTATGACCGCGCAATTGTTATTCAAAGTGCGACCGCAATTTGCCTGGTCAGGAAGTGGGCGAAAGTGCCCAGTAGAACTGCACGATTAATTGTTAAAATAAAATTGCGATCTCGATTCACACCAAATGATCTTAAAACCACATTTCCTCGATTCATACAGAGCAGAGCTGTTCTCTGCTCACTCACAGCTGTCAAAAAAATAAATAAATAAAATGGGATCCTCCAGCCAATGTTTATCAACATTGTTAAGGCTGCTAGGATAACTAGAAACACAATGCTTTACAATGTATCATTTTCCTTCCATCTGTAAATCAGGACAGTTTAACCTCTTAGGCCCCTTTTATACTTGCGGACCGTTCAGATCCGCCTGTTAGTTTTTCAGGCGGATCTGAACGGATGCCCCATGTATCTCTATGGGGCATCGGATGACAGCGGACACATGTCTGCTGACATCCAATAAGTCAAATCTGGACGGAAACCCTATTTTCCATCCGTCCAGCGGATCGTATGAGAACAGACAGACGGTCCGTTCCCACCTGATTACCCCATAGAAAACAGCAGGGACCTGACAGCTCTGTCTCCGCACACAGCGCTGAGACAGAGCTGCCATCCACCTGCTCAGCGGGGGATTGGCGGATGGATACCCCACTGAGAAAAATGGAGTCCGCCGACAGACTACAAGTGTGAAAGGGGCCTAAGGCTCCATTCATACCTGAGGGTATCATTGTTAGGCTTTTCTTTGGGCTTTTTGCAGGTGTTTTTTGCAGGTGTTGACAGCTAACAAAAAACACTGGTAATCTGCCAAAAAAGCTCATGTACTTTTTCGAGCTTCAAGCATTTTGCTTCAGGTGACAAAACACTCATGCGAACAGCGGCCAATGAAATGAATGGGATTTTGCTTGTTGGGCGTTTTGAGACTTCAGAGATGAGCGTTTTACGAGCTGAAAAACGCTCAGGTGTGAACAGGGCCTTAACCACTTACTGACTGCCCACCACAGTTTTACTGTGGCAGGCTGGTTCAGGCTGCGCGAAACAATGTAGCTCAACGTTGGACGCACGTGTGGTGCTTGGGTGGTGAGCGTGCGCCTCCAGCAGGGATGCTGTGTTAATTTCACAAGCCCATCCCGCCCACAGTTAGAAGACACTCCCCTAGGCTCACACTTAAACCCCTACCCTGCCAATGTCATTATTACAGTAACAGTGCATATTTTTAGCACTGATTACTGTAGTAATGTCACTGGTCACCCCAAAAGTGTCAAAAATGTCAGTTAGGGGTCCGATCTGTCCGCCACAATGTCGCAGTCCTGCTAAAAATCGCAGATCATGGCCATTACTAGTTAAAAAAAAAAAAAAGAAAAAAAAAAGACAAATCTTTCCCCTAGTTTGTAGCCGCGATAATTTGCACAAACCAATCAAAATACGCTTATTGTGATTTTTTTTCTTTTTACCAAAAATATGTAGCAGACTACAAATTGGCATACAAGGATGAAACATTTTGATTTTTACATTTTTTTTTGGGGGGGGGGGTGTTATATAGCAGCATGTGAAAAATATATATATTTTTTCTTTCCAGAATTGTAGCTTTTTTTTTGTTTATAGCACAAAAAATAAAAACTGAAGAGGTGATCAAATACCACCAAAAGAAAGCTTTATTTGTGGTGAAAAAGAACATCAATTTCAGTAC
Organism: Pelophylax lessonae; assembly: GCF_965119305.1. Taxonomy (NCBI): domain Eukaryota; kingdom Metazoa; phylum Chordata; class Amphibia; order Anura; family Ranidae; genus Pelophylax; species Pelophylax lessonae. The sequence continues at coordinate 254,966,693 of NC_138771.1, read as the reverse complement.
AGTGTCGCACGACCGTGCAATTTTCCGTTAAAGTAACAGTGCTGAATCGCAAAAAATGGCCTGGTCATTAAGGGGGCAAATCCTTCCGGTCCAGAACTGGTTAAAGGCTAAACCTTTTTCTGACATTTGTTGCTTACAAGTTAAAAATCTTTATTTTTTGCTAGAAAATGACTTAGAACCCCCAAACATTATATATATTTTTTAGAAGAGACCCTGGAGAATAAAATGGCGATCGTTGCAATCTTTTATGTCACACTGTATTTGCGCAGAAGTCTTTTAAACACAGTTTTTTGTGAAAATAATACACTTTCATGAATTAAAAAAAAATAAAAAATACAGTAAAAATAGCCCAAGTTTTTTGTATAATGTAAAATATGCTATGCCGAGAATCATGAGAGAGAATTGTGATCTTTATTCTAAGCAAATAATTTTTATAAAATCATTTTTATCCAGAATCGTGCATTTCTAGTGCCCAGTAGGCAAGTAGATAAAATGAAACAGAAAATCAGTAGTGGAAAGGCTGCACAGTCTAAGTGAAGGGACTATACAGCTAGGTGTGCCTGCAAAAGACGGGTGAAGACATTTGTTCTAGGAATGGCCAAGCAATGCAATATTAAGTGCCAGCTCCATAGCCCTCCCTGTGTCCTCTGACAAGCACACACAGGACGGCACAGCTTATAACGACTACACGCATTCTTCTTACCGGCGTCACCGCACTCAGCTGAAGAATCCTCACGTCTCTTCACAGCAAGCGACGTCTGCACGTTCATATACACGTTACGTATCCATGGCAGCGTGCCCGGGCTGCGCCTGCGCGGTGGTGCTGTGTTGGCTGTGTGTGTAGAGTAGAGGTATACAACGTGTGATTTCGGGGAACATTACAGGGAAGGGGCATTGGCAGAGAGATGTGGGCTGATACTGGGCATGCCAGTGTGTTCTTACAATTCTTCATTAGTCCGGGAAATAAGTATGTGGAGCAAGAACGTTCACACATAGAGAATTTACTGAGCTGCTGTGCATGACAACCAATCAGCTTCTAGCTCTCAAACACAAAGCTTAAAGCAGAACTAAAGTTCCATTGTACCTAACTGTGAGCAGGCAGGCTTTTCATTGCAATGCATGCAATGTCATGACAACAATATACATCTAGCTGCCTGCTCACAGTGATCCCCGCAATGTAGGATGAGGGGCGCATGTAACAGGATGTGTTAAGCCTCGTACACACGCAACGATTGTTGGCCAACCGATCGGCCGTCTTTTGTCCAGTGTTGTTGTGTTGGTTGAAATGTGCTCTACACTGCACACAAATGTTTTCGGCCAACAACAACCAACTTCAGAAGTGATGTCATGTGCTGGTTTACTTTCCGTGTGCTTGTTCTTCTCTGAGCATGCCCAGTCTTGCTCATCAGATTTTTGTCTGCCGCAATCTGTACTGACGGAAAATCGGCCGTTCTGTTGACGGCCAACAAAAATTTTATAGCATGCACACCAGATTTTGTTCGGCCGAAAAGTCGCAGTCGGTTGTCAGAAGCATCATACTAACAAGCCGACAATTGGCCGATCGGACGTTGGCCGAACAGGTGCGTGTGTACGAGGCATTAGGAAGGCTAACTTCTGCGTGTGCACAGGGGGGACATCATACTGCACCGGCCAATGAAGAGGTCCCAAATCAAGCACAGAGCAGATGAAAGGTGAGTATCTCTTGCCTTTAGTCCAGGTTTAAAGTGTTTGTAAAAAAAAAAAAAAAAAGACTTTCTGATCCCTTAGGTCCGGTTCACATTTGTGCGATTGCGGAGATCGCATGTAATTCGGAGCGCACTGCTCCTAAATGACATGCAATCTCATGTGCGGTGCGAATTCCAGCCTTACACTTTGTATGGCTGAATTCGCACCGCATCCGCAATAAACTCGCACATGAGGCTTTTTTTTTTTTATCCGCAGCAGAATCGGATCGTATAATGGTTCACACTAGTGTGATCCAATTCTGTGCAAACTTGCAGATCGCACTGCAATATGCGATCGCAACTGGGGCTGTCGTTAACCTTTAAATGACACCCCCTGCGTATTGCATATGGCAGTGTGAACTGCCAGGTGTGCAGATGCCATGCGGGATCATGCTGCATATTCGCAGCGTTCCCACATCGCACAAATGTGAACCGGCACTTACAGCAGGTTAAACAGCACCTGCCCCTCTCTAAAATAAAAAAACCTGGCTGAACCTGCTACTTCCTGTGTCCCCCTCTGTGAGCTGACCACAATAATCATGACCGCTGAGCCCTGATCACCATGGTCTGCCCGCGTGCCTCCGTTATTCCAAAGCTCTCCTGTCCTCCTTACCCCCTCCCCTCTCTGCCTGTCACCTCTCATGTCTGTGTGAGCTGTCTCTGCAGCCCCCCCTATTCATTGTAAAAAAAAAAAAAAAAAAAACCTTTACAAAATATCCTGGCAGCTTCTCTATTTTATCTGGCAATAACTCACTGTATAAGTGCTAAAGGATAAAAAAATGAATTGCGCGCTACCCTTGAAACACCAATAGTATAAATATAATTTTAAATAATGTAAAAATATAAATAAAAGCTACTGCTACCACTAAATGTGTTTCCACATCTAAGGATCCATATAAAAAGAAAAATGTGATAGCGCTGCTTAAACAGTGATAGTAAATTTACTAGTAAACAAATAAGTATAAGAGTGCAAATTTAACCATTTTTTAACCATATTTTATATGGATCACTGTATAAGTGATTGTTTAAAGAGGAAGTAAACTCAGCCAAAAATAATGAGAAAAGAAAAAACCTGTAAAGACAAAGGCATAATGAGCTAGTATGCATCACATACTAGCTCATTATGAAGTACTTGCCTGAAAACGAAGCCCCCGCAGTGCCGCCCGCTCAGCGACAGGATGGCTGACATGTTTAGCCGTCCTGCTTCCTGGTAAGCTCCTCCGGCCATCTGATTGGCCGGAGGAGCGATTACATCACTCCCTCACATGCGCGCGGGAGCTGCCGTTCACGGCACAGGGCTCTGAAGGAATGGCACGGGTGACCATCCCTTCAGAGCGCATACACCGACGACGTCATCGGCTGCATGCACTGTAAATATCTCCTAAACGGTGCAAGTTTAGGAGATATTTATAGCACCTATAGGTAAGCGTTAATATAGGCTTACCTATAGGTAAAAGTCTTTTAAATAGATATTTCTAAATACCCTTTTCCAGTTATCTGCAGGCCGGTCACGTGACTCCCAGCCGCCCTGCTATTCCAATCCCCAGGGCTATAGTGGGAGATGCAACCTCCCGGCTGACTTTATTTTTGTATACAAACTTTTTTATTAGGGTGAAAAAATTGTGGTACAAATGCGTATATTAACAGTGAGGTAAACAACAATAAACAGTTCCCGGCTGACTTTAGAGGGAGATCTCGGCTCCTCTTACTGAAGCCCTTGATCGGAGTAGCAGAGCAGCTGGGAGTCACGTGGCCGGCCTGCAGATAACTGGAAAAAGGAGTTTAGAGGCATCTATTTAAACAATCATTTTTACAGTGAGCTAGGGCTAGATAAAGGAGAGGGGCTGCCAGTGAAAAGAATTCTAGGGTTACAACCACTTTAGGGCAGCGCATAGATAAGTCAGTTTTTTTATATTAAAAGGATAAGTTCACTTTTTTAGAAAAAAAATAAATGCACATATTTTTGCAGGTAAAAAAAATGAGCATTTATTATTTTTTTTATGAAGCCAGTAAAGCATTGTACCATCGATCAGAAGATCGCTGGTGCCATGCAGGTCTCCTGCAAGATCTGCCAGCATATCAGCGTATCCTGCACGGGCAAGCTGATACAATCTGACAGAAGAGAGAATGAACTACCACAGCGCCATGGTAGTTCATTGAAAGCTACAAGCAGACAGCCACAAAGGCTGCCGTTGTTCTATCAGATTACCGCTACCCATCAGACTGCATAACGGAAGTGACGTTCCAACCAAAATACTGCACATGCGCTGTGCATTCAATGGCGCACTATGCGTTCCACACACTTCTCCACTTCACTACCAACAGAGCACAACAGACTGTTCAACAACAGTCGTATCAGATTACCACTACCCATCAGATGTGTTTGGAACACATAGCGCTGTGGAACGCATAGAACACTGGACCTTGTAGTTTTCCATTCAGAGGACGCTGTGAATGAGTGACTTGGGCAGAGCCCTGGATTTTTTAAATTGTGACAGTGTGGGGGGGAGATCCCCGCTAGCTGTCAATACTGGGAGGTATGGGGGCCGACCCATTCGTAACATGTTCCGGAGTGTGAACTTATCCTTTACCAGTGGGGTGAATAAAAATGAGCCAATTCCCACATCCACACATTTGATGTGGATGTGGGAATCCTCCCTGCTGATCTTTTTTTTTTTTCAAAATTCTTTATTAGAGAGAAAAAATGTACAAGCATACCACAGATCAACAACAGGTACAGCCAAATTCCAGGTACAGTGAACATATGACAAATTGAAGACAGTGCAGACAGCATTTCAAGGTGTATTAACGTAACACTAAGGCATCCATAGAGCGCATAAGGAACATAATGTACACCCCCTGTGAGGCCAACGGCCTTAGCTGTTAGAGCTGAATAGTGAACAAATAAATTCTCAGGGCACCTTCAGGCAGACCCCCCCCCGCCCCACCGGCATCCTTCTCATGGCCGGCTACCGGGGAAGGGAGGCCCCCCTCAGGTGCACCTGAGTGCCGCGCCACACCCCAGAGGACCCAATGGCGGTACTTCCCCCAAAGGGGTGTCGCACCGCATCACTCCCGGAAACTGACTGACCAACCTTATAGGGAGCCAAACATATCATAGCCAGTACTCAACAGCGGTATAGAGGATGAATAAGCTTATAGACGGTATGCTTAAAGCCAAAAAAGAAAAGGAGGGGCTACAGGAAAAAAGACAAAGAGGGAAAGAGAAGAGGGAAGGGGACCAAGGTGGAGAAGTAAGGGAACAGGGAAGCACCAAGGAGGAGAGTGGGGGGAGGCCGGCCGACCCCCGTTCAGCGACCATCAGCGGGTAAGCAACTCTGTATATTCCGAAGTGTATTTAAATTCATGCCAATAGAACCAGCGTTTCAGGAACTTCTCTCGTGTACCGTGCTCAGTGGCTACTAGATCTTCCATTTCATTGAGGCAAGAGACCTTGCGGAGCCACATGGCTACCGTAGGAGGCTGTGTCTGCTTCCATAGCGGAGGGATGCAGCTTTTAGCTGCCGTGAACAGAAGGGGCAGAATTGATTTCCGATAGGACGCTCTCGGATATTCATGGTGATGAAGGAGGAAGAGGGCTGGGTCTAGGGTGAAGGGATGGTCTGTAAATTTCTGGGCAATGCGGAGGACCTCCTTCCAGAAAGACTGTAAACTCGAACATGACCAAAAGACGTGTAGGTAGGTTCCAACCTCCTCCCCACACCGCCAACAGACATCCGGGCAGGTCGGGAACATGCGATGAAGCCTAACCGGAGTATAGTGCCAGCGGGTCAAGGTCTTATAGCCCACTTCCTGATACCGCGAGCAGCGGGAGGTCTTGTAAGTGAAAAATAATATCCTCTCAACCTGATGGTCTGTAAAAGACACATTCAGGTCCCTCTCCCATTTGGCAATAAATGGGGGGCGGAAAGATTCGTCCAGCGAGGCCAGCGCCCAGTAAACCAGAGAGACCGTGTGGCGAAGGGGAGACGTGTCGGAGCAAAGATCTTCAAAGTACGTGAGCCGCCTCGAAAATTGAGGCGCCGAAGGAAGAGCTTGTAGAAAATGAGCCAACTGGATCCGCTGCCAAAAGGACAAGGAGGTAAAGGGCGCCGTAGAGTTCATATGAGAGCGCGAGATCCAAGCCCCCGCCCTCACAAAGTGCCGTGCTTGGTGAACCCCCTCGGTCTTCAAGAACCTAAATCCAGGTTGATCCAATCCGGGCCCAAAGTCTGGGTTATCAATCACCGGGAGAAGGGGCGAGGGAGAGGACGCCAACTGGCCGTTGTGGCGCAAACGCCTGCCCACCGCCAGCGTGGGTCCAATGGTCGGATGGGTATCCAAGTCTCTGGGAACAGGGCCAGAGCTCCAAAGGGCGGACTCCAAGGGAGTCCCCACTGACAAACGCTCCAGGCGGACCCATTGTTTCATGGAACCGTGGCGATACCAGTCTATAATGCGAGAAAGAGGACATGCTTCATAATAGAGGACTGCGTCCGGCATTGCCATGCCCCCACTCAATTTAGGCATCCGGAGCACCCGCAGCGCCAAGCGGGGGGATCCCCGAAGCCACAGGAACTCCCGGAACACCCTGTTCACCCTCTTGAGGTAGGAGGATGGGACCTTAATGGGCAGCGCCTGGAGCACATACAAGAGGCGGGGCATGATGTTCATCTTTATAATGTTGCAGCGACCGAACCAGGAAAAAGTCCCTCGGCGCCACCCTTCTAAGTCCTGCTTGATGCGAGTCAAAAGAGGTGGGAAGTTACAATCGAAGATTTTCTCCGGGCAACTCGGGAGATAAATCCCCAGGTACTTGATGTGGGACAAACCCCATTTAAAAGGAAAATCAGCTCTAAGGAGAGTCGACAGAGAGGCCGGTAAACCGACCGCCAGCGCCTCCGACTTTGATTGGTTAATTTTATAGAAAGATAACGACTCATAAACCCGAAATTCTCGCAAGAGATTCGGGAGGGAAGTGAGAGGGCGTGTCAAGAAGAAAAGTAGATCGTCCGCGTATGCCGCCACTTTAAGCGACTCCCCTGCACTTACCGACAGTCCGGCCACATCCGCATTCGCCCTCACTGTCCTCAGAAAAGGCTCAAGAGCGAGAACAAAAATCAACGGGGAGAGCGGGCACCCCTGGCGAGTGACATTTGCGATGTCGAGGGAGTGTGAGAGAGACCCGTTGACCTTCACCCTAGCTGAGGGCCTGGAGTAAAATGGCCCTGATCCACGACAACTGGCGTTCCCCCAGACCCACATGCTCCATGGTAGCTAGCAGAAAATCCCAGTTCACCCGATCAAACGCCTTTTCGGCGTCCGTCGACAGGACCAACATCGGGATACGGTGGCTATTAGCATAATGTATGAGATTAATTGCCTTGGCGGTATTGTCCCGGGCTTCCCGGGCAGTAACAAAACCTACTTGATCATCGTGGATCAAGCTTGGGAGCAGGGGAGCCAATCTAGAGGCAAGGATCTTGGTGAATAGTTTTAGATCAATATTCAGGAGAGAAATCGGGCGGTAGCTCGCACATAGCAGTGGGTCTTTACCCTCCTTGGCCAAGACAGTGATATGAGCCCGCAAGGAATCAACCGGCAGGGCCGCCGACTCGCCAGCTGCATTGTACGCGGATAAGAAATGCGGCGATAGGACCTCCTCAAAACACTTGTAGTACGCAAGGGTGTAGCCATCAGGACCAGGCGCCTTCGCAGGTTGCATGCCCCCCAGGGCCGCAGTAAGCTCACCCGAGCGCAAAGGTGCGTCCAACTCTTCCACATCCTCCGGTGAAAGGGTGGGGAGGCCGGAAGCCGTAAGATACGATCGAATCTCCCGGATCCTAGCGTCCCGTGATGCCGGCGAAGGGCCAGAGGACAAATTGTACAGGGAGGATTAGTACCGACGGAAAGCTTCCGCTATGTCCGTCGTCGAATGGACCTTACGGCCCGCCGCCGTGGAGATCTCCGTGATAAACGTCCCGGATCTCTGTTGTCGCAGTGCCCTGGCTGTCAGGAACGCTCCCTGTGCACACTAAAGTGCTGTCATGAATCTGCCACCTAAGGGTTAACCTAGCTCAGACTAATTTCATTAATTGGCAATAGGCTGCCTTATTTAAGCACCTCAGAAGCACAGTGTCTTTGCTGTCTGATCTGAAGCTTCTCCTGTGTTCCTGAACCTGAAACCTGTTGTATCCAGTTTGATTCCTGTTTGACCTCCTGGCTTGTCCCTCACCTCGCTTGTCTGCTGCCCGCCCTGACCTTGGCTTGTTTGTGACCATTCTTTTGCCTTACCCTTGTCTGTTTATCTGCCACCAGATCCGGACCTGTTCACCTCCTGGCAGGGCAACCCCGAGGACCGCGACCTGGTGCTATACACGCAGCAAAATCCAACCTCACCATCTGAGGCTCTGGTGAAGACCGGTTGGCACTTAGATTCCGCACCTCGGGTTAGCCTGCGTCTACTGCCTGGGTGACTCGTCTGTGCTCCATCCCTCGGTGAGCTAGAGGCTACCCTCTGCACGTCAGGCTCGCCTCCAGAGTCCTGACAGTATCAGACAGCCATGTCGCAGCCTGCAAGAGGGGCCTCACCATTGGATGAGATCTGCCAGCATCTCACAACTTTATCTCAAGCCGTAAAGACACTTCAGGAGGGCTACATGCATCTGGAGGAACGGATGCGTTCTGCACCTGGGAACCCCCCTGTGATGACAGATTCTTCTTCCTCGGTACCAGCAGAACCTACTCCAGGTCCCACAGTAGTGATGTTGCCACCTGAACCCTGGGTCCCTACACCCGAAAAGTTCTCAGGGGACAGAGGCAAGTTCAGGGCGTTTCGCAACGCATGTGAATTATATTTCTCTCTGCAACCTCGGACTTTTTCCTTGGAGGCTACCAAAGTGGGCTTTGTCATCTCCCTGCTCCTGGATGAACCACAGTCTTGGGCTCATCGGCTTATTGAAGAGCGCAGTCCTCATCTAAAGTACTTATTGTCTTTCTTCAGTGCCATGGCTCAGCTGTATGACGACCCTCAGCGAACCTCCACCGCTGAAGCTGCTCTGCATGCGCTTCAGCAGGGTCAAAGAGATGTGGAAGACTATGTAACAGACTTTAGGCGTTGGAGTTCCGACACCCAGTGGAATGACGCTGCATTACGGTATCAGTTTCGTTTAGGTCTCTCTGAAGGGCTGAAGGATGAGCTAGCCCGGGTTGGGGTTCCTGACACCCTAGAGACTCTAATAAATCTGGCTATCCAGATAGACCGCCGGCTCAGGGAACGCCGTGCAGAACGTTCCACCCAGCAGCCTCGTCCAGCCTGGATGATGCCGCGGTTCGCGGCCCCGGTAAACGTCCCTTCCTTTAATCCGATTCCTACCAGCTCTGCTCCTGCAAACCTTGCTACGGATGTCCCGGAACCCATGCAGCTTGGGGTTAAGAGACCTGCCCTGTCTACTGAAGAAAGGCATCGCCGGCGACAGAACAATCTCTGCCTGTACTGTGGAGAAGGCGGTCACTACGTGCGCTCCTGCCCTGCGAAGCTACGTAAGTGCCTTTCCATCTCCCCATCCAGTGGTCCAGCATCCGCTTCCAGTGCTTCTCACCTAGCCTTCCCTGTCTCGTTTCAGCTTCCAGGAGGTAGCATATCAGTAACCGCGATTATTGACTCCGGAGCATGTAGTTGCTTTATCGACCTGTCATTCGCTGTTCAACGGGGTATTCCACTTCAACCCAAGACCCAAGGACTTACCATCTTCCTGGCTGATGGTTCCCACATCAGTTCCGGACCTGTAACCCAGGAGACTCCTCTCCTCATGATCTCCTCTTGTGACCATAAGGAACTAATAACACTAGACGCTATTGCGTCCCCCTTGTTTCCAGTTATCTTGGGGCTACCTTGGTTGAAGGCACACAACCCCCAAATCGACTGGACCTCTGGAGTCTTCAAGTTCCCGTCTACCTATTGCTTGAATTCCTGCCTGCCTGACTCTCTCAGCTCCTCCAGAACCTTGCTGTGCCTAGAATCTGATCCAGATTTATGCTCTGTTGTGCCTGAGGCTTATCATAATTATCTGGATGTTTTCAGCAAACGTGGGGCTGAGACCCTTCCCCCTCATAGTCCTTATGACTGCTCTATAGAGCTGCTTCCAGGGGCCGAGATTCCGTTTGGTCGTATCTACCCACTATCTGAACGGGAGTTGGAGGTTCTTAAGGAATACGTGGACGAAAGCTTAAAGAAGGGTTTCATCCGTCCATCTACTTCACCAGCAGGAGCAGGAATCTTTTTTGTAGAAAAAAAGGATCACTCTCTCCGTCCTTGTGTGGATTACCGAGAGTTGAATAAAGTCACGGTTAAAAACCGATATCCTCTCCCCTTGGTTCCAGAACTCTTTCAGAGATTAAGGTCTGCTGTCTTGTTTACCAAATTAGACTTACGTTGGGCCTACAATTTGGTTTGTATCAGCGAAGGGGACGAGTGGAAAACGGCGTTCCGTACCAGGTTTGGGCATTTCGAGTACCTGGTGATGCCCTTCGGTCTCTGCAAGGCCCCGGCTACATTCCAGCATTTTGTAAACGACATCTTCAGAGACTGGCTTGACACCTTCGTAATTGTCTATTTAGACGATATTTTAATCTTTTCTGCATCTCTGGACCAGCATCAGGAGCACGTCAGGAACGTTCTCGGCCGCCTCCGCCAACATGGACTCTATGCTAAGGCCGAGAAATGTGAATTTGAACAGCAAAGCATCCAGTTCTTGGGCCTGATCATATCCACCGAAGGAGTTAGGATGGATCCTCAAAAAGTTTCAGCTATCCTGGATTGGCCGGCTCCATCTGACAAAAAGGGGGTGCAGCGCTTTGTTGGATTTGCAAATTTTTACAGGAGATTCATTAAGGGGTTCTCTACCATCATCTTCCCTATCACACAGCTTACCAAGCAGAACATTCGCTTCCATTGGTCCCCTGAAGCCCAGACCGCCTTCTCAGTCCTGAAAAAGCTGTTTACTACTGCTCCCATCCTGAGACACCCTGATCCCACCTTACCTTACCTCCTTGAGGTAGATGCCTCAGAAGTGGCTGTAGGGGCTGTTATCTCCCAAAGACAGGGAGTTAAAGACTTGGTACACCCTGTAGCCTTCTTTTCCCGCAAACTCTCTCCAGCGGAGAGAAACTATGATGTGGGCGATCGTGAACTTTTGGCCATCAAGGTGACACTCGAGGAGTGGCGATATTTACTCGAAGGGGCAGCACATCCCATCCTTATCTTCACCGACCACAAGAACCTTGAATACTTGAGATCTGCTAAACGGCTGAGACCACGCCAGGCACGGTGGGCTGTTCTTTTCAAGGTTCGCGTTTCATATTACTTACCGACCTGGTTCCAAGAACGTCAAACCGGACGCACTCTCCCGCATGTTCGATGACCCGAAGGAAATTCCTGTACCTGACACCATCCTGTCTGAAGGTAACTTTCTTCTTCCATTAACTAATCTGATGGCTCATATTAAACAGGCTTCTGTGAGTATTCCCTGTCTTCCTGAAATTTCTCTGGTACCTAAGGACGGTTTGCTATGGTTTGGGGACAAGATCTTCATTCCAGAAGATGTCCGAATGTCGGTTCTGGGTTCTTGTCATGACCATCCCTTGGCAGGTCACTTTGGAGTCCGTAAGACCCTTGACTTGCTGCAGCGTACATTCTGGTGGCCTGACCTGGAAAAAAGTTGTAGGGACTATGTGTCTTCCTGTGCTGTGTGTTCCCGAAGCAAGCCCGCGAGAAGTAAGTCATGGGGTCTCCTTAGACCACTTCCAGTTCCTGATAGACCGTGGAGGATGATCGCCATGGATTTTATTGTGGAACTTCCTCCTTCTAAGGGATGCTCTGCCATTTTTGTTGTTGTGGATCGATTGTCTAAAATGGCCCATTTTTTGCCCCTCAGGGGTACTCCCTCTGCCAAGGAAACCGCAGAAGTCTTCATAAAAGAGATTGTTAGGCTTCACGGGGTACCTGCAAATATTGTCTCTGACAGAGGGGTGCAGTTCACCTCACGCTTCTGGAAAGCATTATGCAGTCTGTTGAAGATTGAATTATCCTTGTCTTCTGCTTACCACCCACAGACTAATGGGCAGACCGAGAGGACCAACCAGACCTTGGAACAGTACATTCGGTGTTTTACCACCTTTGTTCAAGACGATTGGGTGGCCTTGCTGCCATTCGCAGAGTTTGCCTATAATAATGCTAAACATTCTGTTACTGGACAATCTCCATTCTTCTCAAACTACGGCTTCCACCCATCCTTCTTGCCCGATATCCCGTCTGACTCTGGAGTCCCTGCAGTACAGGACACTATTAATTTCTTTGCTCTCAACAGCAAATTACTGCAAGAAGCCATACTTAAGGCACAAACGGCATCTAAGAAGATCTTTGATAGAAGAAGGGGAGAATTAATTCTTCAACCAGGTGACCAGGTTTGGTTGTCCACAACTAACCTCCGTTTAGCCTGTCCATCTAAAAAATTGGCTCCCAGGTTTATTGGACCCTTTCCGGTCAAGAGGAAACTTAATGAAGTTTCCTATGAGTTATCTTTGCCCAATTCACTCCGCATTCACCCAGTATTTCACGTCTCCTTGTAAAAGCCTGCAGTTCCCAATGCCTTCCCTGGTAGGAGTTCAGAGCCACCCGAACCTGTAATCGTTGATGGAGATGTGGAATATGAAGTAGAAGCTATTGTGGACTGCCGGAAGAGAGGAAACCTGTTACAGTACCTTGTCAAGTGGAAGGGTTATGGTCCAGAAGAAAACTCTTGGGAGCCTGAACAAAACATCCACGCTATGGAACTTATCCAGGCTTTCTTTCACAGTCACCCACAAAAGAGAAAACTATTGGGCACCCGGAGGTTGCCCTTAAGGGGGGGGGCAATGTCAGGAACGCTCCCTGTGCACACTAAAGTGCTGTCATGAATCTGCCACCTAAGGGTTAACCTAGCTCAGACTAATTTCATTAATTGGCAATAGGCTGCCTTATTTAAGCACCTCAGAAGCACAGTGTCTTTGCTGTCTGATCTGAAGCTTCTCCTGTGTTCCTGAACCTGAAACCTGTTGTATCCAGTTTGATTCCTGTTTGACCTCCTGGCTTGTCCCTCACCTCGCTTGTCTGCTGCCCGCCTTGACCTTGGCTTGTTTGTGACCATTCTTTTGCCTTACCCTTGTCTGTTTATCTGCCACCAGATCCGGACCTGTTCACCTCCTGGCAGGGCAACCCCGAGGACCGCGACCTGGTGCTATACACGCAGCAAAATCCAACCTCACCATCTGAGGCTCTGGTGAAGACCGGTTGGCACTTAGATTCCGCACCTCGGGTTAGCCTGCGTCTACTGCCTGGGTGACTCGTCTGTGCTCCATCCCTCGGTGAGCTAGAGGCTACCCTCTGCACGTCAGGCTCGCCTCCAGAGTCCTGACACTGGATAACAGCTTCCCACACTTGTCTCCATGCTCGTAAAAAGCTCGGCGACATTTAGCTAGGGCGGCCTTGGCTTGGAAGAGGACCAGATCTCGGAGCTGATCACGAAGAACAATGAGCTCCTGAAGGGCAGCAATTGCTTGGGACCGTTTGTGGACCCTCTCCAGGCTTCCGATTTTCGCCAGGAGGTCTGACATTTGAGCACTCCTTTCCTTCTTCCTCCGGGATCCGAGCTTAATCAAAACCCCGCGCATATAACTTTTATGGGCCTCCCAGACCATCACGGGCGTGCTGTCCGTCGTGACATTAGAGGCGAAGAAGTTCCTCAGTTCAACACCGAGCTCCCCCAGGATAGCAGGATCCTGGAGAAGGGTGTCGTTAAGCCTCCACTGCCATTGTGACACCTCCGGGGATCTCAGATCTAGGTCGAGGAGAACGGGAGCGTGGTCCGAAATGGCAATAGAACCAATAGAGGCAGCGGAGACCCTTGGAAGCAAGGACTGCGGTAACAAAAAAAAGTCGATACGCGAATATGAGTCGTGCGGGGGGGAGAAGAAAGTATAGTCCCTATCCCCGGGATGGAGAACGCGCCACGGATCCACTAGGCAAAAAGCATGAATCAACTGCTTGAAGCGTCGGAGAGCAGCATAGGACAACTGGGAGGCACCCTTGGAGGTATCCACTAGCGGGTCAAGAGCCAGATTAAAATCCCCTCCCATGAGAATCTGTCCCATAGCGAAGTCTGCCAACTTAGAAAGCACCGCGTCCATACAGGAGATTTGGTTAGTATTGGGCAGGTAGAGATTCACCAGGGTTACCGGGACGGAACCCAACTGGCCCTTCACAAAGAGGGCCCTGCCAGACTCGTCCCTCCACATATCCGAGAACATCCATGGAGTATTGCCCTGAATCAGGATGCTAACCCCTTTCGTCTTGGAATCAGAAGAACAGCCATGGTAAACCGTAGGAAAACGCCTATTTCCCAATTTAGGGATCTTATCCAGTCTGAAATGCGTTTCCTGCAAGAAACCAACATGAGCACGGAGACGGTGGAGTTCAGACAGCACAATAGAGCGCTTCTCAGGGGTGTTGAGTCCCTTCACATTCAAGGAGACCAAACGGATCGGGTCAGGACGGGGGGCGGCCATATCCTCCCCAACCAGTGTGTCCAGCCCACGGGTCAAAAACAAAAAACCCCCCAAGAGAAGGGGAGGAGGGGAAGGGAGGGAACGGTGGGAGAGAAAAAAAAAAAAAGGGGAGCAGTAAGGAGATAGAAGGATATGAAAAGAGAAAAAAAAGAAAAAGGAAAAAGGGGTGGAAAAAGGAGAAGGCGCGATGCACGCGCCGAACTACAAAGTAGTAGGTTGCCGAAGCACAAGAGAGAATTCAATCTCAAAGGACCCTAGGGCCCAGTCCACCACCCCCGCAAGCAGGGGACAATGAACAGGTATCCAGGGATCACCCTATGTGGGGAACGAGGAGAGCCACTAACCGGGAGAAGCAGGTGACCTCTCCCACGCCCCCCAGACCAGCCCACCATAATCCTAACAACATATAATAGCATAGTAACCAGCAATAAAATAACGAACCCAACACAAAAATCAGCAACACAGTGTTGCAGCCCGAGGCCCCCCACTAGAGAGGAGTCCCCCCCCCCCCGCCCGCCACGAGCCAAATCAGCAGTTCCCATGGCACTCTCGTTGACAAACGCCAGATTTAGCGCCCGCCCCCCTGCCCGGATTCCTCCCGCCGGGTCAGTAGCAGCAGACAGGAGGGGGAGGCGTCGCACCCACCCTCACCCATATCACCAGACCCTGGGAGGGGAAAACACTAGAAAAAGAAGGGGGGGAAAGTGAGGGGAATGGGGAGGGGGAGGGAGGGGGGAGGGGGAAAGGAGGTGGGAGGGAGGGGAGGGGAAGGAAGATGCGAGCTGGGGGAAGGGGAAAAAGGGGGGGAGGGAGAGGGAAAGGAGGGAAGGGGAAGAGGGGGATGAGGAGGGGGAGGGGGAAGGAGAGGAGAGGGGGAAACAAGGGAGTGGGAAGGAGGCATGGGGAAAAATGAAGGAGAAGGAAGAGGGAGGCGAGGGAAGGGGGGAAGGAAGGTGAGAGAGGGGAAAGGGGGGAGAGATAGGAAAAAGGAGGGGGGACAAGAAAAAAGGGGGGGGGAAGAAGGGGGGAGGGGGGAAGTGACGGGGGAGGGAGAGGGGAGGGAGAGGGGAGGGGGGACCGCATGAGGAGGGGGTACAGAAGGTAAGTAGGCGGTGCCCCACCGGAACTAACGAGAAGCCCAAGTCCCCGCAGCCCCCCAACCCGGCACAACGCACCACCAAGTAATGAAAGGAGAGCAGCACCCTGACCAAGCCAGCGCCCAATACAGGCATAGCCCGGCCAGAGCGCCGCCGGGAAGCAAAACCAGGGAATAAGCCAACTAGTATATCCCGAGCCCACTGCAGACCTATACAGACCCCAGTAGCAACTTCAATATAAACCATACATTGTTATAAAACATAGAGATAGATATGTATGCGTCCAGCCGTCCGGTAGGGGGTAACAGCCACCACTGTCACACTCTCTCCAGCAGGGCACCCCCGGAGCCAGAAGTAATGGGAACGAACACTGCACTACATAAGGGAAGGCGGGGGTCGTAGTTCCAGACATCAGAAAAGGGGGCAGCCAGGACAGTGGGACAAGGCATCCGTCTTGCAGGGACAGGGGCAAAGAGCACGGGATACGTCCGCATGAACCAGCAGGGGGTCAGTCAGAGGCAATGCAGACAGCGGGCAGGGCCGGGCAGAGGTTACAGAGCAGCTCGGGCGGGAGAACTGGAGGGAAGATCATGTGGGGTAAGGGAGGGGGCCATTAGGCTACTCACTGTTCCAGGGCATTCCAAGTTCAGTCTTCAGGCGAGGCCGCGGAGGAGCCAGCGGAGCTCGGCCCGGGGGCATGTCGCTGACGGTGCCAGCCGGCAGGACCCGTCCGCGATGGCCCACCGCCAGGGGATCGAGCATCACGCTCCGGGAGCCTCGCCAGCCAGTTCGGGATCGCCATTGGAGCCAGATCCGCAAACCGGAACAAGGCCTGAAGATCAGAATGCTTACGGAGGATAAACGTCGATCCATTTCTGCGGACTATCAGCTGAAGAGGGAAGCCCCAGCGATAGGTAGCGTCTTGACCATGGAGCCGTTCCAGAAGGGGCTTCAGCATCGCCCGGCGCATCAGGGTCCCTCGCGAAACATCCGGAAAAATGTGAATTGTAGCCCCATCGAAGTCCAAAGGGCCTACCGACCATGCGGCCCTCATCACCTGCTCCTTGACCGCGTAACGATGGAGGCGGCAGATCACGTCCCTGGGTCTGTCGGCATCCTGCGACCTGGGACCCAGAGCCCGATGGACCCTATCGAACTCCAACACCACCGGGGGTTCTGGCGGGAGAATCCGGATGAGTATGGCCCGGACCGTCTCAGGCAAGTCCTCGTGGCCCGTGGCTTCGGGAAGGCCGCGGAGCCGCAGATTGTTCCTACGGCTCCGATTCTCAATGTCCTCCATGGTAAGTTGTTGCTCAGCAAGGATGTCCGCGTGAGCTGCCTGGGTCTTCTCCAACTGGGTCACCCGGGTTTGTAGGTCACAAATAGCGGACTCTCCAGAGGCCACCCGCTCCTGCACCTGGGTCACCTCTCCCGACAGGGCCTGGAAGTCCCTCCGGTGTTGCTCCGTGACCTGAGCCACCAGGGCCTCCATGTCCATTTTGGTGGGGAGGGATCGCAGCAAGGCCCAAATGTCTCTGTCTTCCCCCGAGTCCCCGGTAAGAGAGGACTGGGACGCCATAGGAGGCGCCGGAGATGCCGCCGAAGGCGAGGGAGCCGGGGTGGAGGGTGTTTGAGGCAATGATGAGGTAGCGGCCGGAGCGGGGTCCCCGCGTGGACTCAGTGCAGGCGCCCGGATTCCCGGTGCTGGAGAACCCTGGAAAAACGGGCGGATCGGAGCCGAGGAAGTCGCCCGAGGAGCAGGTTTCGCCGATTTAGTCCTCCTCCGCTTGTAAGAGCTCATGACAGCCGGTAAATGCTAGGTTAAGGCCGATCAGGGAGGCTAGGGAGCGGAGCACCATGAGAAAACGTCTTCACGCCGCCATGTCCTAGCCACGCCCCCCCCCTGCTGATCTTTACTATTCAGATAGTGGGGAAGTTTCCCTGTCATCAGAATACACTCACACCCTGTCAAATTGTCTGGTGTCATTAAATTCGTAATACATTTCAGAGTATATAAGGCTCTCGGGCCTTCCCATTTAGGCTAGGGCTCCATGCACACTAGCATTGTTGTTAAGTTATAAAAAACGTTGAATAAAAAAATGCTAGTAATAGCTTTTTAGGAGCGTTTCTGCTGGAAAAATGCTGCAAGAAACTCTACAAAACGTTTTTTATTTTTTCTGCTAAAAAAAAAATGCTAATAGCCTAAAGTAGTGTGCTTGGACACATAGGATAACACGTTTTAGCTTCTAGGAGTAGAAAACCAAAAGCTTCTAGGAGGTTAAAAAAATGCTAGTGTGCATGGAGCCTAAAGCCTAATGCCTCATACACACGTACCGATCGTCGGCCGACCGATCGGCCGTCTTTTGTCCAGGGCTGTCATGTCCGCTGAAAAGTGCAAAAGACTGCACAAGAATTTTGTCTGCTGACTGCAGAAGTGATGTCATGTGATGGTTAACTTTCCCTGTGTTTTTTCTTTTCTGAGCATGCCCAGTCTTGCAAATCTGCTGATTGTCGGCCGAATTCTGTACTGACTGGCGAACAATCGGCCGTTCTGGTGTTGGCCAACAAAAATTTTAATGTCTACACGACAGATTCTTTTCGGCCGAAAGTGCGCTGTCGGCTGTCGGAAGCATCATACTAACAAGCCTACAATCGGCGGATCGGTCGTCGGCCGAATATTTACGGCCAACAATCGGTACGTGTGTACGGGGCTTAACTCCAGATTTAACTCCCCTCAACTGTTCCTCCCTGACCCAAAAATTGGCCACATATATAATATATGTAGAAAAAGAAATCGGTTGCACTCCGTCATGGAATGAAGCCGTCCAAATTTATTGAAGTATCATCATTCCAAACATCCAAACAGACAGAAACTGTTAAAATATCACACGAACAAGCACAGAGACCCATGTGAAACGTTAACAGTTTATGTCTGTTTGGAATGACGATACTTAAATAAATTCAGGCGGCTTCATTCCATGACAAAGTGCGACCTATTTCTTTTTCTACAAATATTTTCAGTGTTGAGCACCCAGCTGGATTGCAGAGCACAGCTGATTGAGCCTGAGCGGTGTTGCTCTTTTCTTTGCATCACATATACAGTGTACCTTATTTTTGAGTATCATGAGATCAATCTTTTGGTGAGTAGCATCAGTGTCCGCAGTCGAACAAGGCTCACATTGTAATGTGTGTGCGCCATGCTATGCAAAAATGCAAAATAGTGACATATGACCAGGCTGTGTAGGCTTTAAATTTTTTTGCAAATCATGTTTGCTGGGGGGGGGGGGGGAGCCTAGGCATGGCGCTCGAGTGGCGCTCATGCTAGGAGCTCTAGGATCCCATTCCCCTATGAAACGGCAGGTTTGATCTTCCCTCTCTTGTGCATACTCAAATATGAGAGGTAAAACAGTAAAGGTTGGAGCGACACCGAAGTCACCCAAAGTAAGTTCAAGGCCAACATATGATGCAAGAAGATGGCCTAGAGAAACAATAAGTACCCCTGTGAGACAGACAGAAGTAAAAGAAAAAAGTGGACAGAAAAGACCGCCATCTGACAAAAATAACACAGGGCAGTCAAGATTGGAGCAGGATCTGGAGAGTGACCCAGAGATCTCACAGTAGAACAAGGGGTGAATACCCAATTGCCCACAAAGGGGGAAATGGCCGCTATGTTTGCAATGCTAGAAAAGTCTTTAAAAACAGAAATGACAACAATACATAATGACCTGGGCCATTTATTGTCACCTGTGGAAGATATTGAGAAAAGACAAGACAGTTATATACAAATATAAATGAGCTAAAAAAGGGATGAAGGACCTAAAAACGGAACAGAGAAACCTGGCATACAGTGGGTACGGAAAGTATTCAGACCCCCTTAAATTTTTCACTCTTTGTTATATTGCAGCCATTTGCTAAAATAATTTAAGTTCATTCTTCTTCCTCATGAATGTACACATAGCACCCCATACTGACAGAAAAACACAGAATTGTTGACATTGTTGCAGATTTATTAAAAAAGAAAAACTGAAATATCACATGGTCCTAAATATTCAGACCCTTTGCTCAGTATTTAGTAGAAGCCCCCTTTTGATCTAATACAGCCAGGAGTCTTTTTGGGAAAGATGCAACAAGTCTTTCACACCTGGATTTGGGGATCCTCTGCCATTCCTCCTTGCAGATCCTCTCCAGTTCTGTCAGGTTGGATGGTAAACGTTGGTGGACAGCCATTTTTAGGTCTCTCCAGAGATGCTCAATTGGGTTTAAGTCAGAGCTCTGGCTGGGCCATTCAAGAACAGTCACGGAGTTGTTGTGAAGCCACTCCTTCGTTATTTTAGCTGTGTGCTTAGGGTCATTGTCTTGTTGGAAGGTAAACCTTCGGCCCAGTCTGAGGTCCAGAGCACTCTGGAGAAGGTTTTTGTCCAGGATATCCCTGTACTTGGCCGCATTCATCTTTCCCTCGATTGCAACCAGTCGTCCTGTCCCTGCAGCTGAAAAACACCCCCACAGCATGATGCTGCCACCACCAAGCTTCACTGTTGGGACTGTATTGGACAGGTGATGAGCAGTGCCTGGTTTTCTCCACACATACCGCTTAGAATTAAGGCCAAAAAGTTCTATTTTGGTCTCATCAGACCAGAGAATCTTATTTCTCACCATCTTGGAGTCCTTCAGGTGTTTTTTTTTAGCAAACTCCATGCGGGCTTTCATGTGTCTTACACTGAGGAGAGGCTTCCGTCGGGCCACTCTGCCATAAAGCCCCGACTGGTGGAGGGCTGCAGTCATGGTTGACTTTCTACAACTTTCTCCCATTTCCTGACTGCATCTCTGGAGCTCAGCCACAGTGATCTTTGGGTTCTTCTTTACCTCTCTCACCAAGGCTCTTCTCCCCCGATAGCTCAGTTTGGCCGGACGGCCAGCTCTAGGAAGGGTTCTGGTCGTCCCAAACGTCTTCCATTTGAGGATTATGGAGGCCACTGTGCTCTTAGGAACCTTAAGTGCAGCAGAAATCTTTTTGTAACCTTGGCCAGATCTGTGCCTTGCCACAATTCTGTCTCTGAGCTCTTCAGGCAGTTCCTTTGACCTCATGATTCTCATTTGCTCTGACATGCATTGTGATCTGGAAGGTCTTATATAGACAGGTGTGTGGCTTTCCTAATCAAGTCCAATCAGTATAATCAAACACAGCTGGACTCAAATGAAGGTGTAGTACCATCTCAAGGATGATCAGAAGAAATGGAAAGCACCTGAGTTAAATATATGAGCGTCACAGCAAAGGGTCTGAATACTTAGGACCATGTGATATTTCAGTTTTTCTTTTTTAATAAATCTGCAACAATGTCAACAATTCTGTGTTTTTCTGTCAGTATGGGGTGCTATGTGTACATTCATGAGGAAGAAGAATGAACTTAAATGATTTTAGCAAATGGCTGCAATATAACAAAGAGTGAAAAATTTAAGGGGGTCTGAATACTTTCCGTACCCACTGTATAAAGGAGGCAAAACTACCTAGAATGACAACAGAACAACTGCAAGCGCTCGAGGTACCAATTTCACAGGAGGAAATAAGGGTTGCACTAAAAAAACTCAGCAATAGGGAAGAGCCCAGGACCCAATGGGTTTAGCATTCGTTACTATAGGACGTTTAAGGAAATATTAGTACCAAAACTATGTAAATACATGAATGGGCTAGGAGAAGGAAAGGAAATGAGAGCAGAATCATTAAAAGCCTTCAAAACGGTAATATCAAAAGAAGGAAGTGATGCAACCTTGAGCTCTAGCTACAGGCCAATAGCGTTATTAAACTCTGACATAAAACTGTACGCAAAAATCCTGGCAACTAGATTAAAAGAGCTGATGCCTGAATGGATCCATGCAGACCAAACAGTTTCATTCTGGGTAGAGAAGGGAAATATAATGGGATAAGAACGTTACTCTTATTACAAAAATCTAGGGGACTTAAAGAGGTTGTAAACCCATTAAAAGTTTTTTTTTTCAACCTGAAAGAGAAACACATAATGAGCTAGTATGCATCATTATGAAATACTTACCTTAGAACGAGCCCCAGCCGTGCCGCCCGCTTACCTGTATGATGGTCGACATGTTCAGTCGCCCGTCTTCCGGGATCGCGGCATCCGGCCATCTGATGGAGCTGCGGTGACGTCACTCCCGCGCGTGCTGACGGTCACGGCACGGGGCAGTGAAGGAACGGCACCAGCGGCCGTTCCTTCAGAGCGCATGCGCCAGTGATGTCACTGGCTGCATGTAAGGTAAATATCTCCTAAACGGTACATGTTTAGGAGATATTTACAGTACCTATAGGTAACCCTTATCATAGGCTTACCTATAGGTAAAAGTTGCAGAGGAGGGTTTACTTCCTCTTTAAGGCCCTGATCTGCTACTATCAATAGATGCTGAAAAAGCATTTGACGGTAGACTCTGGGTTAATGTTAGAGATATTGGAAAATTTAGGTATTGGCCCCAGGATGAATCAATGGATTAGGGTACTATATAGAAACCCAACAGCCTCGGTAAAAGTAAATGGAAACCTCTCTCCTCCTTTTGAAAGGGGTGTCCCCTTACCCCCTTGTTATTCATTCTATCGTTGGAACCATTATTAGCCACCATTTGGAATAATGTAGACATAGGAGGAGTAAAGGTGGGACCTGAAGAACATAAAGTAGCAGCATATGCTGATGACATCCTGTTTTATATTACTAATCCTAGAATAACCCTCCCAAATGTAATAAAAGAACTAAAAAAATATGGGAAGCTATCAAACTTTAAGATCAACCCATTTGAATATATGCTTAGGTAAGAGAAGAAATAGCCCTGCAGAAGGAATTTCCATTTACATAGGCAAAATCAGAATTAAAATACCTAGGGATAAACCTAACTTCATTGTTAAAGAGTTTATATCATTCCAACTATATCCCTATGCTAAACGAGATAAAAGCAGATATTAAAAAACTATCAACGTGGCCCCTTCCATGTCTGGGACAAATAAATATGGTCAAGATGGTAATACCACCCAAAATCCTATATAAATTTCAAATGTTACCAACAGATATTCCACAGACATACTTTAAAACAGTTAAATTAATGATATTAAAGTTTATCTGGCAGGGAAAGAAGCCAGTATAGAAAGAATACAGTATACGACACTTAGTAAAGGGAAAACACGGCAGCACCAGATATTAACCACTTGCCGACCGCCCACAGTATATTTACTGCGGCAGTCAGCCCCTCACAGGCAAAGCCACGTAGTACTACGTCGCTAGCCTGTGAGGCTCTAGGGAGCGAGTGCGCGCGCGCGCCACCAGAGGCGCGCTCCTGCTTGCTCACGGACCCCCCCCCCCCCCCCCGCGCGTGTGAGCAGCGGACCCAATGTCCGCCGGTCACTCGCGATCGTCGGTTACACCGGGAGAAAGGCAGGCGGCTAAGGTAAACAAAGCCGCCTGTCATTCTCCCCTGTGTAACAGCAGAGATCATACGGTCCTGCTATGTAGGACCGTAGATCTCTGCTGTTACATGAAAAGCCACATCCAATCACAGTTAGAAGCACGCCCCTAGGGACATACTTAACCCCTCCTTCGCAAATAAAGTTAACCCCTTCTCTGCCAGTGTCATTTTTACAGTAACAGTGCATATGTATAGCACTGATTACTGTAGTAATGTCACTGGTACCCCCAAAAGTGTCAAAAATGTCAGTCAAGGGTCCGATCTGTCCGCCTCAATGTTGCAGTCCCGCAAAAAAAAAAATCGCAGATCGCCGCCATTACTCGTTAAAAAAAAAAACAACAAAAATCTTTCCCTTAGTTAGTAAACGCAATAACTTTTGCGCAAACCAATCAAAATACGCTTTTTGCTATTTTTTTTTACCAAACATATGTAGCAGAAAACAAATTGGCCTAAAATGTTAAAAAATTTTGATTTTTACATTTTTTGGGGAATTTCATATAAAAAAAATGTGAAAAATATTGTTATTTTTGCAAAATTGTCGCTCTTTTTTTGTTTATAGCGCATGATCAAAAAATCGCACAGGTGATCAAATACCACCAAAAGAAAGCTCTGTATGTGGGAAAAGGACGTCAATTTCATTTGGGTACAGCATCGCAGGGGCGCACGTGCGCCCATTCACCACAGGAGAGGTTGATCCGACAGCTGCGATTGCCGTTGGACACCTGCGATCACTCCTTGTGGAGACAGAACGGCTGTCTGCTGTTGTAAACATGGCAGACCGCATCGCGCGGAGGTGTCCGTGAACGAGCAGGGGAAGGAGCTCGCCCCCTATTGGCTCACAGGCGAGTGACGTCCTGGTACGTCACTTTGCCTGCACGGGGCTGACCGCCACAGTATATGTACTTGCGGCGGTCGGCAAGCGGTTACCCACTTGCCGACCGCCAGCAGTACATATACCGCGGCACGTCGGCTCTGTCTCGTAAAACGATGTAACTGTACTTCGCTGATTAGGGGCGCACGTACGCCCATTCACCACAGGAGAGGTCGATCCGACAGCTGCGATTGCCGTTGGACACCTGCGATCACTCCTTGTGGAGACAGAACGGCTGTCTGCTGTTGTAAACACGGCAGACCGCTGTTCTATCAGCAATGAACTCAGGGATCCTGTGTTCCTCCTATTTAGGAACACGTGTCCCTGTGTTCATTCCATAAGTCCATCCCCCCACAGTTAGAAAGCACCCCCAAGGGACACATTTAACCCTTTGATCGCCCCTGGTGTTCACCCCTTCCCCGCTAGTGTCATTAGTACAGTAACAGTGCATATTTTTAGCACTGATTACTGTAGTAATGTCACTGGTCCCCCCAAAAGTGTCAAAAATGTAAGTTATGTTTTTCGATCTGTCCGACGCAATTTTTCAGTCCCGCTAGAAATCAATGATCGCCGTCAACACTAGTAAAAAAATAAATAAATAAAAATGACAAATCTTTTCCCTAGTTTGTAGACACGATAACTTTTGCACAAAGCAATCAATATACACTCATTGGGATTTCTTTTTACCAAATATATGTAGCAGAGTACAAATTGGCCTAAAATTATGAAAACATTTTATTTTTATTTTTTTATGTTATTGGGAATGTTATATAGCAGAAAGTGAAAAATGTTTTTTTTTCAGAATTGTCGCTCTTTTTTCATTTATAGCGCAAAAAAAAAAAAAAAAAATCGCAGAGGTGATCAAATACCACCAAAAGAAAGCCCTATTTGTGGGGAAAAAAATGACAACAGTTTTATTTGGGTGCTGAAGTGTATTTGTATTTTTGTACCTGAAACTCAATAAAATTTTGAATAAAAAAAAAAAATCTTTTTGCTAATGAGAGGTTTAAAATCCAACTCCACAAATTAAAAACAATCTTCCCTTGCATTTCGAAGTGATGTAAGCATTAATAGAAGTGATGTCTTGTAACATGATAATCTTTTGTAACAATATCTATTGATGATGAACACAATACCCCCCTAGTATGTTGTATTAAAGTCTGTATCCATATAAAATTGATACCATGTTTTCACAGGTTACTTGGCACACCAGTATCTTACATTGTTCAGACATTCCAGTTGCAAGATTTCCACACCAAACAATCTGCTATGGCCATAGTGGGGGGTGTCTCACCTTCACTATTATTTTAGATTGTGGAGAATGCGACTACTCAAGATTCGGATCATCCAGGGGGGCAGAGCTGGGAACTGTAGTGCAATGATTCCACATAGTCCATAAGTATGTATACAACTGGTTTTCACAGACTTGATGGAGAATTTACATTTTTTCTTTACCTTTTAACCTTACGGTTTCATCAACGTCTTTCATTATTTTGCGCTGGCTTTAAATCCTTTTATTTTTATAGATTACTAACAAATAATTCAGCTGTGAAGTGCAATAAATAAAAAAAGGAACTTAAAGCAGAACTAAAAGCAAAACTTTCTTTTTTATTTTGGATAGAGTAAGGGAAGGTTATAATCTCTGTCAGTTTTGTTTTCCATCTATGTCCCATGGCCAAAACAGGAAGTGAGAAGAAATCTCTTTCCTAAAGCCCCATACACACACGCAGATCGTCGTCATACAAACGTCGGCGGACGAAAGATCTGCCGATTGTATGCGTGTTAGTATGGTGCCTCCGACAGCTGTCTGCACACAATCCGCGGACAAGAGTCTTTCTTGCAAACATGAAAATTTTTGTCTGCGGACACCAGAACGGACAATTGTTTGCCTGTCAGTACAGAAATCAGCTGACAGACCGCAGATTTGCAAGACTGGGCATGCTCAGAAAATAAAAAACACAGGGAAAGTTAACCATTACATGACATCACTTCTGCAGTCAGCTGAAGTCTGCGGACAAAATTCTTGTGCTGTCCTTGTGCTGTCTTTGCACTTTTCAACAGACACCGACATCCCGGGGAGAAAAGACGAACATTTGTATGACGACGATCTGCGTGTGTGTATGGGGCTTTAGTGAGGAAATCCCTGGTTGTCATCAGGGTAAGCAGAACTGGTCTCCCCATTGAAAGATTTCCCCTCTATTCCTGTTGCATAGTTGTTAAGGTTGAATAAAGCTATCAGTCCATCCAGTACAACCTGTGCGTGTATAAGTGTGTGTTTATGTATGTCTCTTCCATTTCCCATAACCCTGTATATTGCATTCGCTAAGATGCCTATCTAAAAGTTTTTTTTAAATTATCGACAGTCTCCCCTGACACCACCAATTGTGGAAGGGAGTTCCACATCCCTACCACTCTAACAGTAAAGAACCCCATACTGTATGTAGTTGAAGGTTAAACCGCTTCTCGTCTAATTTCATTTAGTGGCCTCATGTCTTCCTAAAGAAGTTGTAAACCTCCCAAAAAAAAAAAAAAAACCTGAAAGACAAAGGCATATCAAGCTAGTATGCATCACATACTAGCTCATTATGAAATACTTACCTTAAAATGAAGCCCCGGCAGCTGCACCCACACACCGCTGACAAGGCTGACTTGTTAACCAGTCTTCCTTCCAGGTTCACGTTCTCCGGCAATCTGATTGGCTGGAGCCATGATGACATTACTCCCGCGCATGCACACGGTAGCCGCTGTTCACGGCACAGGGCTCTGAAGGAACGGCACAGGCGGCTGTTCCTTAAGAGCGCATGCGCCAGTGATGTTGCTGGCTGCATGCAAAGTAAATAAAAAAAGCCAAGGAGTTTCCAGTCACAACTTAGCAACCAGCCTGCGACCAACCAAATGAATCTATCAGAATACATGTGCTCCCACTGTGGAGACTCTTTATAGGTAGAGTTAGGAACTGCAGATATCAGGGTGCCTTGCCGGAGCCTGCAGCTTACGCATGTATTTGCAAATGTGTGCAACTAAACCCCTGTTTTTAACGCTGCTGTTAGACAGGTTAATTGGGTTGGTCGCAGGTAAGTTGTGACTTGAAATTGCTTGGCTTTTTTGACATGCGTTTGCCCTTCCAGTGCTCCTTGCTGTTTAGACCAGTTATAGGTGGGGGAAGTGAGCGCTTTTTGTATTGCATGTAAAGTAAATATCTCCTAAAAGGTTCAAGTTTAGGAGATATTTAAAGTAGCTATAGGTAAGCCTTATCACAGGCACAAGTTACAGAGGAAGCTTTCCTTCCTTTTTAAAGTATAACTAAAGGCACAACTTTTTTTTTTTTTTTTGGATGGAGAGGAGAGGGATTCAAATGCCTGTCACTTTTTTTATGCTGTGTGCCCCATTAGGGATTTGTCCTGTTTACCATTATGATTGAAAATGAAAGTAAAAGAAAATTCCAAATTTTGGGTTGTCCCCAACAAAGTAACAGAGGGGAAATCTTCCTAGTTTTGGTGATCTGGGGGCTCTGCTTATCTGCCCCCCCCCCCCCCGTGCCACATTTGCCACCTTTCAGGGGAAGATGAGGTACGTCAGAAGTTCGGCCTCTTTCCCTGGTGCCAGGCCATTCAGAAAGCACAGCTCACTTCACGAACGCACAGTAGGGAATTAGCTGTGAAGCAGCAAGGCTTCACTGCTGGTTTCCCTTACAGGCTATGGTGGAGGCTGCACCCTAGAGCCGGTGTAAACATCAGCTGGGGTGCTGACATCACTGGATTCCAGGACAGGCAAGTGTCCTAATATTAAAAGTCAACAACTACCGCATGTGTAGCTGCTGACTTTAAATTTTTCCATGGGGGGCTGGAGCACTGCTTTAATTTGCAGGGATTTATTCCCACTTCCTGTTTGGCTATAAGACAGGAAGTGAAGGGGAAACTCTGTAATGGGTCACAGATGGTGAAAAAAATTAGACAGGGGTTAGAACTCTCTCTTGCCCTATCCAAAAATTAAAAAAGAAAAAAAATTGCCTGCAGTTCTACTTCAAGCGACCTGAGACCACCATTTAGATATTTGTATATTGAAATCATATCTCCTTTTAAAGCGTCACTTTACCAGGGAGAATACGTTTTATGTATATGTAGTCGTTCCTGAGGTCCTCCGATCCCCTTATCAGTTTTGTTGCCCTTCTGTTGACTTTCTCCTCTACTTCCAGTACATCCCTCATGTGGACTGGTGACCAGAACTGAATGGCATTCTCAGGATGTGGCCAAACCACAGTTTTGTACCATGATGGAAGTATAGTTTTATCATTGAGTAAACACTTTTTTAATGCATGCTAATAGTCTGCTAGCTTTGCTCGCTATTGCTAAGCCTGTGATTTACTAGGACCCCAGATCCTTTTCCATCCTAGATTCCTTCCCTAAGATTTTCCCCCTATTTTCATGGTTTTAAACCTCTGTTACACAAAGTACAAAAAAATGATAGGATAGGTTTTTAATTTTTGGCAGCGCCACCCCTTGTAGTGACCTTTGAGTTTTCCTTGAAGGGTACCAGTGGTAAAAAATTGATTTTTGTAAGATCTTACCGTAAAATCCTTTTCTCTTAAGCTCATTGACAGACGCAGTCCTCTTTGATTAATATCAAATTGGGTTATACTGCCCTCTACAGGAGTAGGACACTAGGCAGAAGAAAACGTTCTGGCCACACCTTAGGGGCAGTCCCAGAGGGTATATCCTCTCTATCTCTGCTACAGGATGTCAGTTATGTCACAAAGCAGTGTCAGAGAATTTAACCCAACCCAACTCAAAAATAGAGGGGCGGGTACTGCGTCTGTCAATGAGCTTAAGAGAAAAGGATTTTACGGTAAGATCTTACAAAAATCCATTTTTCTCTGTCGCTCATTGACAGACACAGTCCTCTTTGATTAATATCAAATTGGGACGTCCCAAAGCAGTGCCACAAATGAGGGGTGGGATAACGGAAATCAAAATCCAATCTAGAAGGCCCAACCGGTGCCGACTAGAAATCTTAAAGGCTCATCAGACAAAAGGATGAGACTCAACTGAAAACCCAACAGAAAAAAACCCTCGAGGTAGACCAACGATCTCCTCAAATTGCGGCCTGCAGAACCTTGCGGCCAAAAGAGGCATCCGACGATGCCATCACATCAACTTTATAAAATTTTGTAAAGGTATGAACCGACGACCAGGTAGCCGCCTTGCAAACCTGGACCACTGACGCCTGATGGCGGAAGGCCCAGGAAGCACTAAGCGCCCGAGTGGAGTGCGCCTTAACAGGGAACGGAGGATTCCGACCCTTAATAGAATAAGCCTGTACCACCGTCTGTCTGATCCATCTGGAGATAGTCGCGGCAGATGCAGGCAACCCCTTCTTGGGGCCATCCGTGATCACAAAAAGTGAATCCGTCTTACGAAACGAGTCCGTAGTTTTCAAGTATACCCTGATTGCCCGAACCACATCCAAGGAATGTAACGCAAACTCCCGAGGATGACTGGGCTTAGGACACAGGGAAGGTAACACAATATCTTCATTCAGATGAAACTCTGAAACCACTTTAGGAAGGAAGGATTCGGACGAAGAACCACCTTATCCCTATGAACCAACAGATATGGGGAACGACAAGATAATGCGGCCAGTTCTGACACCCTGCGTGCAGAAGTTATGGCCACCAAGAAGGCCACCTTCTGGGATAAAGTAAGCAAGGGAATCTCCCTAATATCTTCAAAGGGAGGTTTCTGAAGAACCGACAACACCAAATTAAGATCCCAGGGCGGTAAAGGCGCGCGCACTGGTGGAGCCAGGTGCCGCACCCCCTGGATGAAATTCCGCACCAAGGAATGAATAGCCAAAGGTTTCTGAAAGAAGATTGCTAACGCTGAAACCTGACCCTTGATAGTACTCAAGGCCAGCTTCTGCTCAACCCCCTGTTGCAGAAAAGCCAAGATTCGGGTCACCGAATAGGCACGTGGAGGAAATCCAAGGGATTCACACCACGCAATATAAGACTTCCATGTGCGATGATCAGTGCTGTATTTTGGCCTAGGCCAACAAGGCCCAGGCCTAGGGCAGCACTTTGCAGGGGGCAGCAAAAAAGTCGCCCCCCCCTCCACCTGAGACTTTATTGGCCACTGGTTGCTAGAGCCGCCTCTCTCACCCCCCTCTCTCTCTCACCTCTCTCTCACACCCCTCCTGTCTCTCTCCCTCTCTCTCACCTCCCCCTCTCACCCCCTCTCTCTTTCTCTCTCACCCCCTCTCTCTCTCTCACCCCCTCTCTCTTTCTCTCTCACCCCCTCTCTCTTTCTCTCTCATCTCCCGCTCTCTCTCACCCCCTCTCTCTTTCTCTCTCATCCCCCTCTCTCGCTCACCTCCCCTTTCTCTCTCTCTTTCTCACCCCCTCTCTCACCCCCCTCTCTCTCATCCCCCCCTCTCTCTTTCTCATCCCCCCCTCTCTATCATCCCCCCTCTCTCTCTTCCCCCCTCTCTCTCACTCCCTCTCTCACACCCCTCCTGTCTCTCTCTCTCTCTCTCTCTCACCCCATCTATCTCTCTCACCCCCCTCTCTCTCTCTCTCACCCCCCCCTCTCTCATCCCCCCTCTCTCTATCATCCCCCCTCTCTCTCTCACCCCCTCTCTTTCTCTCTCATTCCCCCTCTCTCTCTCATCCCCCCCTCTCTCTATCATCCCCCTCTCTCCCCCCTCTTTCTCTCATCCCTCCTCTCACCCCTTCTCTCACTCTCTCTCTCTCTCTCTCTCTCTCTCTCATCCCTCCCTCTCTCTATCACCCCCCCTCTCTCTCTCATTCCCTCTCTCTCTCTCATCCCCTCTCTCTCATCCTCTCTCTCACTCTTTGACCCCCCTCCCTCTCTTTCATCCCCTCTCACCCCCCCTCTCTCTCCCTCACCCACCCCCTCTCTCCGTCACCCTCCCCCTCTCTCCGTCACCCACCCCCTCTCACCCCCCCCCTCTTGTGAGATCTCAGGGGTTCATGCTGGGACTTGTAGTCCTTCAATTTTGGAAGGAGTCACATCCGTTAAAAAAGGAGTGGGGCAAATTTACAAAGGAGGGGGGGGTGCACAATTTTAGTTTTGCCTAGGGCAGCACAAAACCAAAATACACCACTGGCGATGATAGGCTTTTCTGGAAGTCGCTTTCCTTGCTTTAATTAGAGTAGGAATAACTGAAGTTGACAATCCCTTGTCCTTCAGCACCTGGGTCTCAATAGCCAGGCCGTTAAAGCCAGCGATTGTAAAGCAGGATGGAAGATCGGTCCCTGAGACAGCAGATCCTCCCTGAGAGGAAGTCTCCAAGGAGCGTCCGCGACCAGCCTGACCAAGTCGGCGTACCAGGGTCGACGAGGCCAGTCCGGAGCTACCAGGATAACTGGAATTCCCTCCACCTCTATCCTGCGAAGAAGTTTCGGCAGCAACTTGAGAGGAGGGAAGGCATACAGTAGCTGATACTGTCCCCACGGGGCGACCAGCGCGTCTGCTGCGTCCGCTAGAGGATCTCAGGAGCGGGCTACAAACCTCCGCACCTTCCTGTTGAGCCGAGATGCCAACAGATCCACATCCGGGGTGCCCCAATGAAGGCACAGCTGGTGAAATACCTCTGGATGAAGAGACCATTCCCCTTGATCCAGAATCTGACGGCTGAGATAATCTGCCTGCCAATTTTCCACCCCCGGAATGAATACCGCGGAGAGAGCCGGAACAAACCGTTCCGCCCAACGAAGATTGCTGGCCACTTTGATGGCCGCCAGGACACTCTTGGTGCTCCCTTGGTGATTGACATAAGCCACGGCCGTGGCATTGTCCGTCTGGATCCGAACCGGGCTGCCCTGGAGTTGCACGGTCCAGTAAATCAGTCAAAGTCTGATCGCTCTCAGTTCCAATACATTTATCGGTAACCTGGATTCTATCGGAAGAAATGACTTCCCCTGGCTGAGCATCGGAGACCGAAGCCACCAGACCAGAGACTCCCTGGTCCGCTCGCTCAACCGGATCCGATTGTCCAGGGAATCGGGATTCCGATTCCATTTGAGAAGAATCTCCTTTTGGAGAATTCGGGTATGAGACTGGGCAAACTGTACTGCCTCGAAGGAGGACACCATCAGTCCCAGGACCCTCATGCAAGTCCGAAGGGAAGGCCAGTGGACAGACAGCAACATCCGAATCGTTGACTGAATCTTCTGGAGTTTCTCCGCAAGGAGAAACACTCTTGCCAAGGATGTATCCAAAGTTAGGCCCAGATAGTTCAGTCTCCTGGTGGGAACCAGGGATGATCTTTGGGAAAAGCGAAGAAAACGCTGATGTCCTGCAAAGATGGGGATATGAAGATAGGCATCCTTGATGTCTATGGACGCCAGGAAATCCCCCTGATGCAGAGAGGCCACCACTGTTCGGATGGACTCCATCTTGAATTTTTGTACCCGGACAAAACACTTGAGTGCTCTCAAGTCCAGAATTGGACGCACCTCCCTTTACCGTGCCCACTCTTTACAGTGAATATCCGATAGTCAGCTCCCAAACCAAGCCTCCTGGTCCAAATCACACTCAAGAGGGAGATCTGTGACACGTTATAGGATAGAGGGGGGACCCAGCCCAAAACCCGACAGGGGAGAGGGGGAACATACTACTCACCATACCGGAACCGGCGGGCACCCACTCCCAACAGAACCCCTCTCCACCGAGGTGGGGGGGCTGTCGACCAATACGGACGCCGCGACTCAGTTTCCAACTGGTCGTCGGCCTCCCGGCGAGACGTTTAACTCGCAGGGCCAGTCCCTGTCCAGTGGGACTATGTCGCGGCCGACCCAGCGCGGAGCTAGGGCCTGCACGCGCTCGTAGGCTGACTGGGGTGACCACTGGATCTTAACATCCAGCCCGTCGCCCAGTTCCAGCAAAATTGTTGAAATGTGTCGCGGCCGATCCAGCGCGGAGCTGGAATCTGCACGCGCTTGTAGGCCGGCTGGGGTGACCACTGGACCTCAAAATCCAGCCCGTCGCCCAGATCCGGCATAATTGCTTGAAGATCTCACAGGAACAACTGGAGAAAAAAGCTGCCTAAAAAAGAAAAAAAATTTCTAAAAAAATCTTGCCAGGACCAAAGATCCCAGCAAGGAACTTAGGTCCTGACTAGACAGAAAAAAACTGACAGCCTGTAGCAGAGAGAGAGAGAGGATATACCCTCTGGGACTGCCCCTAAGGTGTGGCCAGAACGTTTTCTTCTGCCTAGTGTCCTACTCCTGTAGAGGGCAGTATAACCCAATTTGATATTAATCAAAGAGGACTGTGTCTGTCAATGAGCGACAGAGAAATATTGGTTTCTATATACCGTTGCTTAAGAGGATGACAGAACCTTACCTGCACTGGGTTGTGCTTGGCACACCAGAAGCACTCCTCTCTGTTGCTTTTATGGTTCTAAAATGCATTAAAAAAATTGCCATGTGCATGGGCACATAGTAGATTCCTAACCATAGGGTTCAAGGGGGGAGCTGATCTGGTTGCAAAGAGCTCAAAACAAAGCAGGAGGATCTAGATGTCCTTAATCGTCATCTATTACCGAAAAATCAATATTTCTGAGTGCGACGGACACATCGCTCCATAAATCATACCTACTGGGCTATATTGCCTCCTCCAGGAGTAGGACTAGGCAGAACAAAAAACACCTGGCTAAACCCATCCGTCCTCAGCTTGATATATAACCCCCCTCTCTGCTCTAGGTAATAAGTTTAGTAGCAAGCAGTATTAGAAGTATAAGATCTCCATAGAGGGGTGGGTGCTGTATCCGTCAATGAATTTAGAGAAATGGATTTTACGGTAAGCACAAAAATCCAGTTTTCTCTTTCATCCATCGACAGACACTGCACTCCATTAATCATACCTACTGGGACATCCAAAAGCAGTGAGAGGTGAGGAAAATAAATCAAGGCTAAACATAAGTTTCCTTAACCACTTTAAGACCGGAAGATTTTCCTGCTTAATGACCAGGCCCTCTCCTTTACCATAGTAGGGATCACTGATCCAGATAAACCTCTATCCCTCAGTACCTGGCTTTCAATAGCTAAGCCATTACAACCAGCAACTGTAAAGCAGGATGGTCGATTAGCCCTTGGGACAACTGGTCTTCTCTGAGAGGAACCCCCCAAGGGATGTTTACGGCCACCAGGATGATAGGAAGATCCTCGCTCTCAATGCCTTGCAAAAACTGCGGAAGCAGCCTGAGCGGAGGAGGATACTGGCCTTACCATGGCCCTTGGATGCCTGAAGCATCGGTCAGAGGACCCCGTGACCTCGTCATGAACTTCGGTATCCTCCTGTGGAGCCAAACCTGCTAAAGGAGCTGCATGTGGGATTGTGGAAACAGAACTGTCTTGAAGGTGGATACCACCAGATTCAGAACCTTTATGCAAATCAGGAGTGAGAACTGTCTGTGTGACAGTTGGCTAATTCAATTCCCTGGACAGGGATAGGGGGGGACCTTAGTTAGTTCAGAAATCACCTGAATCTTTGCAGGAATTAAATCCACACAAGGAGACTCAGGACCTAAAAAACCTGAAAAGAATAAACTTTGCCCCCCTTTCTGGGTACCCCCAAAATAATTTTGCGGATCTCCTTGATGCTCACAAAAGAAGTCCGCAGGGCCAAAAACCAGCAAAGATGTCCCCCCCACCCCAATAGGGCAGACCTTCATGCTGAAGGGGTCTTGTCTGCTGGTCCAGAGAAGCTAGCTCTAGGCTTACCAGACTAAGGTTGCTTGGAACCTCCCGGGGAAGATTTAAAAGATCTATTTCCCTTTTTCTCTGTCCCACAAGCACTAAATAATTTAAATATCTAAATCTAAACAGGCGATCGCCTTGAAAGGGCAGATCAATGAGAGCTTTCCTGTCAGCCAGGTCCTCAAAGGACGGGGATTCCTCTACTGGGATCATGGTTGCTTTATTCAACCTGAAAACAGGAGGGTCCACCACTGGTGAACTAGTCCACTTTTTTAAGTGACTCCTCAAAAAGGTAATGTACAGCAAAACGTTTGGTAACCACAAAGGGTAATTTTGGTTGTTCCCATTCCTTACAGGAAAACCTGTCAAAATGAGGCACATAAGGAAACACCTTTGGACGAGGCTACTTATGTGTAGCAAATGATACCAGCCATGTCCGTGGCTACATCAGCCGCATCCTCCGTTTTTAAAGTCTCACGCACTGCATTGATAAGTCTACCAGTGCTTTTTCATTTGCTGCTGCGACCATGGAGGAATCCTCTTCACTATCGGATGGATCTGGGGGGTGTGATATTCAGTCCCCCTGGACCGGCCGCATTCACAGTGGCATCAGTCTCAGAATGAGATGAGAAAGAATAAGCAGGGGAAGGCAGGGGGATGCTTCCTCCTGGGCCTTTGCCCACACGCCACTTTCACCCTAGACAATAAGGGCTGGAGGACCGCCATCAGTGCAACCATGGGAAGCTGGGGTTCTGAGGGACCTGCCACCTCCATGAGGGGGTCAGTGGAGGAGATGTGACCATGAGGCTCCATAAGGAAAGGAAGACCTTGAAGTACAAAAACGATCTTTTGGCACCACTAAAGGATCCCCTCAAGGCTCTGGGTACCTATCGGCAGAGAGATAACAGGGACCCCCAAAGACTCTCCCTACCGACCAGAGGAACTCTGAGAATTTCAAACCCAACATCATCATGGAAGCCTTCCCTGTTCATATGTCCTGGGCACAGGTAGAGGAAACAGAGGAGGAAGAGGAGGAGCTTCGGCATCCCCACGAGGCTTCGGTCATCTCCAGCTCCTCCCTGACTAAGGGAAAATGGCCCCCGTGACATCATCAGGCTACACAAATATGGCCGCCAACCGGAGCACAGCCAGACTAAGAAAAATGGCCACCATCAGCTACAAATGCTGAAGCATGCTGCCAGGGTCTTCCCTGCGCCCTCTGCACTTGGACCCCCTGCACTATACCCACACTGCAAACAGTAGGGCATGCACCTAGGGGTCTCCTACACTGGGACCCCTCCAGACTACCAGGGCAGGAAACACACTATCCCAGGACCCTTACAGAATGGGGATAGCGGGGGAGACCCTGGGGGTCTCTGCTACATTCTCTGCCCTGGGATCCCCACCAGACTTCAGGTCCAGACAGGGGGGGAAAGGGAGTGGGGGATGCCCAGCTCACTGAGGGATTTAAGGATGGGAGGAGGGAACCTGCAGGCAGGTCCGACCGTCCCTGGGGTTTACCCTTATCCACCCCAAAAAAACATCAAAAGGGGAGAGGGGGGACTGTACTTACTCTTCCATGGTGCGAGTAATGCTCCAGACAGATTCCTCGCCACCGAAGTAGGGGAGCTGTCGGCCAAGGGACCGCTGCGACTCAGACCCAAGCCCTGTTGTATGCGACCCTGCGAGACGTTTAACTCGCAGCCAGCCTCTGTCCGTGAGGCTATGTCGCTGCCGACATAGCGCCTAGCTGCGGTCTGCATGCGCTCGCTGGCTGGGCTGGGGCGGACCACTGGATCTAGATTATCCAGCCCGTCGCCCAGCCTGGCACTTGATTGCAGATCTCCCAAGAGAAAACACAAAAAAGATGTAAGGAAGGAGAAAAAATTGCTAGGTTTAGTGATCTCAGCTGGGAGCCTAGGTCTTTATTCCTGACTAGAAAGATTAAAACTGATTACCTAGAGCAGAGAGGGGGGGGGGGTATATACCAAGAAGGAAAGCAAATGGGAGTAGCCAGCTGTTTTTTGTTCTGCCTAGTCCTACTCCTGGAGGAGGCAATATAGCCCAGTAGTTATGATTTATGTAGCGCTGTGTCTGTCGATGAACGAAAGGGAAACTGCATTTTTATTAAACGCTAATAGCTCATAAATATAGTGCAGCTGTCGTAAGAGGAACTTCTATTGCTAATCACCATTTTGAAGATGCTCTGTTATCATTATGATGATTTAGCATCATTGCTTTCTGAGTCAACAAAAAGCATTAAGATGAGGAATCCAGACTTTGCTTCAAGCTCTCATTGCTGCAAGGTCTTTGTAGGTTTTTGACTCCGATATACTGAACAAAACAGTCATGCAACTATCATTTCCTGAAGGAAGCCAGCAGTGGCAGGTCACATATTTATTTTTATCATATGTATCCTACAATGTATTTTCTGTTAGAGTGGCTATTTAGCTGTAAAGCTGGAATCAAGGCAAGCAGTTAAAATATATATTTGAAACCGTTTTATTTTTCCAACAAATGTGTGATTTGTGCAGCCAGTCTTATGACTAAGGGACCTCTGCCAAATAGGGCAGCCAGATTTCTGCACTCCCCTATAGCAGCATCATAGCTTGGTTAAGAACACAGCATAAAAACAATCCCAAGGTGCCAATAGAATATTAGGGCAGCACATTCTGGTACTTGGTCTAATTGCAGTTAACATAAATCATGTAATGATTTTATGGACACATATCTTCAGTAAATGTGTCATATACCTGAATGAACTCCTAAGGTTCTCACTTCTGTTCATAGTGTGTAGTTGAGTTCCCCTCGGCTAGGGTCGCAAGGGGGACTCCTGGTTTTTCTTGCGCCCCTTAAGCCCCGGGAGACTCCCCCTGCTTATGCTGGATCACAGTTAATAATGATTAGGAAACACGGAGCCTACCTTCCAGTATGTCAAAAGGCCTCGATGTTAAGGTTTGTCTTTTTGCTGATGACACAAAGATATGTAACAGGGTTGATGTTCCTGGAGGGAAACGCCAAATGGAAAAGGATTTAGGAAAACTAGAAGAATGGTCAGAACTCTGGCAACTGAAATTTAATGTGGATAAGTGCAAGATAATGCACCTGGGGCGTAAAAACCCAAGGGCAGAATATAGAATATTTGACACAGTCCTGACCTCAGTATCTGAGGAAAGGGATTTAGAAGTAATTATTTCAGAAGACTTAAAGGTGGGAGGACAATGTAATAGAGCAGCACGAAATGCCAGCAGAATGCTTGGATGTATAGGGAGAGGTATAAGCAGTAGAAAGAGAGAAGTGCTTATGCCGCTGTACAGAACACTGGTGAGACCTCACTTGGAGTATTGTGCGCAGTACTGGAGGCCATATCTCCAGAAGGATATAAATGGATTTTTGTAAAATCTTACCGTAAAATCCTTTTCTCTTAGCTCATTGACAGACGTAGTCCTCGGTGATACAGCACCTTCGGGTTATGTTGCCTCCACAGGAGCAGGACTAGACAGGAAATTAAAAAGCTCTGGCCACACCCTAGGGGCAGTCCCAGAGGGTATATCCTCTCTCTCTCTGCCTCAGCAAATCAGTTATGTGAAAAAGCAGTCTTTAGAGATTTTAACCCAACCCAACTCAAAAAAACAGAGGGGCGGGGACTACGTCTGTCAATGAGCTAAGAGAAAAGGATTTTACGGTAAGATTTTACAAAAATCCATTTTTCTCTAGCGCTCATTGACAGACGTAGTCCTCGGTGATACAGCACCTTCGGGACGTCCCAGAGCAGTATCACAAATGAAGGGTGGGAAAATGAAAATCAAATCCCAATCTAGAAGGCCCAACCGGTGCCAACTAGAAGTTTACAATGCTCATCCTTAATGATGAGACTCAACAAAAAAGAGAAAAAATCTTTTTTTTTTTTTCAAACAGAAAAAACCCTCGAGGTAGACCACCGGTCTCCTCAAATTGCGGCCTGCAAAACCTTGCGGCCAAATGAGGCATCCGCCGATGCCGTCACATCAATTTTATAGAATTTTGTAAAGGTATGTACCGACGACCAGGTGGCCGCCTTACATACCTGGACCACTGACGCCTGATGGCGAAAGGCCCAAGAAGTACTGAGCGCTCGAGTGGAGTGCGCCCTAACAGGGAACGGAGGACTCTGACCCTTAATAGAATAAGCCTGTACCACCGTTTGTCTAATCCATTTGGCAATGGTCGCGGCAGATGCAGGCAAACCCTTTCTGGGGCCATCCGTGATCACAAAAAGTGAATCCGTCTTACGGAATGATTCCGTAGCTTTCAGGTATACCCTGATTGCCCGAACCACATCTAAGGAATGCAACGCATGTTCCCGATGATGCTTGGGCTGAGGACACAAGGAAGGTAGTACAATATCTTCATTCAGATGAAAATCTGAAACCACCTTAGGAAGAAAAGATGGCTTAGGATGAAGTACTACCTTATCCCTATGAATCACTAGGTATGGGGACTGGCATGATAATGCAGCCAGTTCTGACACCCTGCGAGCAGAAGTAATAGCTACCAAGAAGGCCACCTTCTGGGATAAAGTAAGCAAGGGAATCTCCCTGATGTTTTCAAAAGGAGGTTTCTGTAGAACCGACAAAACCAAATTAAGATCCCAGGGCGGTAAGGGCGCGCGGACTGGTGGAGCCAGGTGCCGCACCCCCTGGATGAAATTCCGCACCAAGGACTTGGTAGCTAAAGGCTTCTGAAAGAAGATTGCTAATGCTGAAACTTGACCCTTGATGGTGCTCAAGGCTAGCTTCTGCTCAACCCCTTGTTGCAAAAAGGCCAATATTCGAGTCACCGAATAGGTACGTGGAGGAAATCCTAAAGATTCGCACCACGCAATATAAGTCTTCCATGTGTGATAATAGACCTTGCTGGAAGTCACTTTCCTTGCTTTAATAAGGGTAGGAATGACTGAAGTAGACAAACCTCTGTCCTTCAGTACTTGGGTCTCGATGGCCAGGCCATTAAAACCAGCGACTGTAAAGCATGATGGTAAATTGGTCCTTGAGACCACAGACACTCCCTGAGACGAAGTTCCCACGGAACGTCTGCGACTAGCATGTCCAAGTCGGCCAGGCCGGCTTGAGGAGGCCAGCCTAGAATTTCTAGGACCACTGGCGCTGATAGAATCTGAACCAGGCGTCCCTAGAGGTATCTGGCCCCGACCATCCGAGAAAGTCTGGTCGTTTTCTGTTCCCACACATTTATCAGATACCTGATTGTTATCAGGAAGGGTGATCTTTTCTGGTTGAACCTCAGGGACCGAAGTCACCCGACTAGAGGCTACTTGGCCTATCTGGTCAACCAGATCCGATTCCTGTGAGGTATAGGGACTAATCTTAGGAAAAGGTAAAGGAAAAGATCTATTCAGGGAACGGTAACTACCGCTTCCTGTAGTACTTAAATGTTGGAAGGGAAGAATCGCACCGGTAGTAGTGGTTGATGCTCGATCTAATGTCCTGAATACCGGTGAAAACGTCCCCCCACCCTGAAACCGGGTGGGGGCGCACCTTCAGGCTGTGTACTCCTTTGCTTCGGGTTTGGCTGGGTTGGTCCTCTGCTTGTCCGACCAGCCCTTCTTGAACCCTC
The DNA here is from genome assembly GCF_965119305.1 of Pelophylax lessonae. Taxonomy (NCBI): domain Eukaryota; kingdom Metazoa; phylum Chordata; class Amphibia; order Anura; family Ranidae; genus Pelophylax; species Pelophylax lessonae. The sequence goes on along the minus strand of NC_138771.1, from coordinate 254,926,607 downwards.
CTGGAGGAGTCTTGCCTTTCCCGCTAGTACCAGCCGGGCGCCCTTTATGGGCGGTAAAGAAAGGTCCTCGCTTGTTGCGAGGTCCCTTAGCTTTAGCAGCCTGTGGCAAAAAAGTGCTCTTGCCCCCAGTGGCATCCTTAATGATTTCATCTAGGTTGGCCCCAAATAGACGATTCCCCTGAAAAGGGAGATTTGTCAAGGTCTTTTTGGAACCTAGGTCAGCTGACCAGCATTTTAACCACAGCACACGTCTGAGGATCACCGCTGACATAGATGCATGCCCTAATAAGGGAGTAGTGTCCAAGGCTGCGTCACAGATAAACTGTAGCCTTTGTATAATCTGTTCCATCAAATCAGATGTCTCCTGGGGAATATCTTTTCCCCTAAGGTCTTGGCGTACCATTCTCGCCCATTCCGTAAGTGTCTGGGAAACTAGACCAATAACAATTACTGGTCTAAATGCTGACCCTATCAGAGAGAAGATGGTGCGGGACTCTGCTTCCATCTTTCGATCCACCGGATCCTTAAAGGACGAAGTGTCCTCCACTGGGATAACCGTGGCTTTATTCAGCCTGGAAATAGGTGGATCCACCACTGGTGGTACCGTCCATTTCTTAATGATGGATTCCTCAAACGGATAGCGTCTAGCAATACGCTTGGAAATAGTAAAGGTACGTTTAGAATGCTCCCATTCTCCTTTAATCTGATTACCGAAACACTTGGGTACAGGAAAAACCTTCACCGTTTTGATGGGCTTATTAGTACCAAAAGGAATCTCTGTTTCAGTTGCCTCTGCCGGTAAAGCCTCAAGTTTTAAGGTTTCCTGCACTGCCACAACTAGTGCGTCCACCAATGCTTCTTCCTGAATTATAGCGGGAGAAGAAGCGTCCTCCTCACTGTCTGAGGGGGCTTTACCTGAGACAACAGCCCTTGCAGAGGAACCTGCAACTGCAGTGACCATCTCTGAATCTGAGTCAGAGGTGTCAGATAGTATAGGGGTAGGCGGGGGTCGCTTCCTTGACCCCCGTCCCTGACAGGCCGCCTCCACCCGAGCCACCATAGACTCCAAAATTGCTGTAAATGACTCTACACTCTGTGCACCGGCGGGTCCCGTGGCCCCCTCGAGGGAAACAGGTGGGGGAATATGTGTGGCAGGGTCCATGATAATTCCAGTCACTTTCCTGGATAATATAATTCAAAATTAAAAAACTTTTTTTTTTTTTTTTCAGACCCCCAGCGCCACAAAAAGCCCCTTAGTGTTACCTGCTAGGGATCCCTATCGATCGAGAGAGAGAGAGATAGACCCCCAGGCTCACCACTTGATGCTCAGAGTTTAACTGCAACAGGTTACAGCGCTGTCTTGACAAACAGGAAGTCTTTTGGCTGGCTGCCCAGGAAGAAAGGAGGCGGCTCCGCCCCTCTGCACGCCTTCCGGCGCCTCCCCTAGCTCCACGAGGTGTTTGGATCACCTCAAACATGGCCGCCCCCATGCTGGAGACACGAGGCTACGCCAAAATGGCGGCTCGTGCGATCCAGCAAAAAAAATGGCGGCGGCCTGTACTGAATAGCGGTGTGCTGCAGGGCACACAACACTCTCTCTGCATGGGGATTTGGCGTGGTTGGCGGTACCGGCCCTGGCGGACCGCATGGCCATTCGGGAGGCCTGCTAATAGCTGGAGATCTGATTAGGAAGGCAGTCTACATGTCCGTGGCTTCTGACTGGTAGGTAGCTTATTCTTATCACCGTAAGATTCCCAGAATGCCACTGATTACAATCTTTTTAACATGTATACAATTAGATTGTTAGCTCCCAAACCAAGCCTCCTGGCTTTTTGCACATAAAATCACACTCAAAGTAGGAGGATCTGTGTCATTTATAGGATAGAGAGGGACTCTATCTTACCATACAGAGAGGGGCCCGCGTTCACCACAAGACCCGTCAGGGGAAAAGGGGGAACATACTACTCACCATACCGGAACCAGGCGGGCACCAACTCCTGACAGTACCCCTCTCCACCGGGGCGGGAGGGCTGTCGACCGATATGGACGCCGTGACTCATGGTCTTTGGCGTTTCAGCGAGACGTTTAACTCGCGGGGTCAGTCCTTTAATGGGACTTTGTCGCGGCCGACCCAGCGCGGAGCTATGGCCTGCACGCGCTCGTAGGCTGAACTGGGGTGACCACCGGATCTCAACATCCAGCCCGTCGCCCAGTTCAGCTTTCTTGCTTGAAGATCTCACAGGAACACTGGAGAAAAAAAGCTGTCTAAAAAATCTTTTAAGAAAAAAATCTTGCCAGGACCTAAGATCCCAGCAAGGTATCTAGGTCCTTACTCCTAACTAGACAGAAAATAACTGATTTGCTGAGGCAGAGAGAGAGAGGATATACCCTCTGGGACTGCCCCTAGGGTGTGGCCAGAGCTTTTTAATTTCGTGTCTAGTCCTGCTCCTGTGGAGGCAACATAACCCGAAGGTGCTGTATCACCGAGGACTACGTCTGTCAATGAGCGCTAGAGAAAGATACTCTAGAGAGAGTTCAGAGAAGAGCTACTAAACTAGTATATGGATTGCAGGAAAAAAACTTACCAGGAAAGGTTAAAGGACCTTAACATGTATAGCTTGGAAGAAAGAAGAGACAGAGGGGATATGATAGAAACTTTTAAATACATAAAGGGAATCAACTCAGTAAAGGAGGAGAGCATATTTAAAAGAAGAAAAACTACCACAAGAGGACACCGTTTTAAACTAGAGGGGCAAAGGTTTAAAAGTAATATGAGGAAGTATTACTTTACTGAGAGAGTAGTGGATGCATGGAATAACCTTCCTGCAAAAGTGGTAGCTGCAAATACAGTGAAGGAGTTTAAGCATGCATGGGATAGGCATAAGGCTATCCTTCATATAAGATAGGGCCAGGGACTATTCATAGGATTCAGATATATTGGGCAGACTAGATGGGCCAAATGGTTCTTATCTGCCGACACATTCTATGTTTCTATGTCCAAAGAACGCGAAGGCCTCATGCACACTGGATGTTATAAAAACGCCAGTAACATTAGCTGTAGAAAGCTGTAGTTTTGTAGCATTTTTGCAGTAGCGTTTTTCAGCGTTTTTTTGAGCTGTAGCATTTGTTTAGCAAAACTTTACTCCACAGAAGCTTATGGCTCAAAAATGCTGATAAACACTGAATAGCTGCATTTTTCTGCTTTTTATTTAAGCTTTTATCAGAGTTAGAGCGTTTTAACACCTGAAAAACTCCTCTAAAAAGCCACTAGTTCTGGGGTTTTTTTCCAGCCAGAAAACACCCCTGCCAATAAATGCTGATAGCCTATGTGTGCATGGACACATAGAATAACATGCTGGGGAGATTACTGGCCGCAGAAAAAAATGCCTGAAGCCAAAAACAGCAGCTGTAAAAAGTCCAGTGTGCATGAGGCCTAAGGGAGGAGTAAGGGGTGGCAATCAAGGTATGGAAGTATTACACATTCTTATTAATTGTTTAGGAGCTTTTACCATTCAACAAATGTGCAGTAGTAACTGCATTTTGTACTGTATTCACTTTGTACCAACACAGTTTTCTTTTTTTAAATTTACATTCCCAAATTCATAATCCACCATGCTGGCCCCTGACTGGTTTCCCCAACATCATGCAACAGGTGGTATTTATTGGAATGCTCCAGCCCAGGACTGGCCTCCTTGTCTCGTTCCCTTCTACCCTTCCTAACTGTCACTCAACTACTCTGCTCTGATGCCTGCACCCTTGTCTCTCCACCCGCCTGCCGGCACCTGATGGGTACGTTTTCCAGCTCTCCTTCAGTATGGAGATTCTACTCAGTGTTGCCTGTTGCTTCCCTAGATTCAGGACCTGAGCTTCCAGGGAAGCGACGTGCTTACATTTTGTGCCGTTGTATTCAACCTCGATCGCCTGATTGAGGAACGCATACATGCCACAAGATGTACACCGAGTTGCATTTCTACACCCCCCCACGGGCATTGTACCCACTAAACTAATGGAGATTTGGAAATTTAACTTTGTCCTGTGTAGCTGTTTTCTAGCTTCCTAACTCTAATTTCTCACACTCAGGTACTCTTCAACACTTGAGTACTCAGATACTTTACAACACTCGGTACTTACACTCGGATACTCAGGTACTTTTCAACCTCAGCTGCTCACACTCAGGTGCTCTCACATTCGGGTACTCAGGTACTTTTTAACCTCAGGTGCTCACACTTAGGTATTCAGGTACTCCCACACTCACAGTTGGTTTGTTCACATTGTTGCCATTCCAACCCTGATGAAGGGGGGGCTTGGACCCCAAACATGTTGGCTGCTTTTTTAGATATTACCCTTGACTTTGAATGAAATGAAGTTTTATCTGGACCTCTTAGCGGAGTTAAACTTCAATTTCAATTTTTGTTACATAATACTGCACATTACTGCAATATTATGGTCAAGCCACTTTGCCTTAGGAAATATGTTTTTCTGGGAAATAATATGGCAACGACATATTAATTGAAAAAGGAACCGCTGTGTATGTACAAGGGATCTTCAAAAAATGTCTGAACATATATATATATATATATATATATATATATATATATATATATATATATAAAACGTTTAAAAAAGTACGGAAACTTCTTGAAGTACCCTCGTATGTAAATATGGCACAACTTCTGTGTATGTTTAGGTAAACTTTCAAAATGTGTACAAGAACCAAAAAATAAATATTCGCATGGACAATAAAGTGCATGAGTAGAACCATAATCAATATATAAAACACTTGAGGCTTATGATCACATTTTTATTCTAATTGGAAATACAAAACTACAGACCAGTGATAGTGCTTCAACTTTCAAAAAGCCATTGGACAAGATGTTAAAAGACAAATGAACATTTAACATGCTACAAAAGACAAAACTTGTCATTCTCCTAGTCTGTTTCATCCTAGCTCGTTGATACTTAACTCTGATACTTAAGTCTCCTGAACAATGACGTGTGTGTAGTTATGCGAAGATACAGTTCAGAGGCTCTAGATATAAAATCGGCAATAAACTTCCATTTATAAATGAACAGTTTTGTCTTTTATTTATTTATTTTTTTTTACTTACATTCATTTTTGTCATGGGTTCTGGCTCTTTATCAATACATAACACTGGTCTTACTCAGTTTTATATAACAGTCTATAATAAGTCGTTTAAAAATGTAACAGTACAAAAAAAACAAGCATTGATGGTAAAATAACAAGCGTGCATAAAAATACAGAAGTCCAGTTTAAAAGGTATTACGTAAAAGAAAACATTAGTGAATAAACCTTCAGTCAGACCAGGCCCAACCCTGATTTTGTTGGGAGGACTATCCAGTGCAAGTGTTGTAGCCATTATGACAAGCCCAGGATTAAGTTTACTTAAGGTTCAGTATTAAAAAGCTGTGAAATGAATTAAAAAAAAAATTATATATATATAATTTTTTTTTTTATAATTACAATAAAGTCACACTCTTGTGTCCGAGGTGCCTGTTGCTATGGCTATTAGGATATACAACAAATTTTCATGACTTTATTGTAAATAAAACCAGTTAATAAACTCAAATCCAACCATGTCAAGTCAAAGGCTCAATCTGACTTTGTCGCTTCTCTGCCGCTTCTGTGACAGGTCAGCCAGTCAAAAGGAATCCCATTAACTTGAAAGGCTATACACATCTCACCTGCAATAGTAAAGGAATTCAGAATCTGAAATATGGAAAGTCCTCTTAGAAGAATATAATCACAGAGACTCTTGCAATCATCTGTATATGGCACAAACCCAACTTCTTTAACACGCTCATTTATCAAAAAGGCACATATAGCTATGTTCAGACAACTGTTGGGCTTTCCGTCTCAGCCAAAAAAGTGCAAGTGTAGGACATAACATGCAAAATGGACAGAAAAGTATAACAATACTATGTCCTATTTCCAGTACCAGTTGGGTCTACTTTGAACTTATAACTAAGGCCCATGTCAGATAGTGATTCTGTTGCCTATTCCTTCAGTAGCAATAATATTTTAACAGCATTTGAAATAATGACTTCCACAAATAGTAACAGAAGTTTAATACCTAATGCTGGTAACAGAATCACCCACCTAACAGAGGCCTAAAAAGCAAAAGTTGTACTACCAAAAACAAGGCATTGGGATCACCCCCTACAGCAGCCTTTCCAACCAGGGTTTGGTTCCTTCAGAAGATGCTAGGGTTTTTTCAGGACATAATTAATTTAAATTCATGGTGTGGAGGTTTAGGTACACCCCATATTTGTATTTCTTTCATTTAAAGTTTTTATAAAGGCTGAAAGTTTTTTAACCTTCATGCATAAAGGTAAAAAGAAAATCTTCAGTATGCAGCCTCCCCCTTATTTTATCTTGAGCCTGATCCAGTGATGTGTACAAGAGCTGCTGTTCTCCCGGGTCTCTGCTTTCTCATAGGCTAAGACACAATGGCTCCCACTGCTGTCAATCACAGCCAGTAAGGAGAGAGCAGGGGTGGGGCCGAGCCCTGTTCTGTGTGTCTTATAGACACACAGAGTGGGGGTTCAGGAGAGAGCATGCACAAGTTCCCCCATAGCAAGCAGGTTGCTAAATATAGGGGCACTCGGCAGGGGACCTGAGAAAAAGAGGATTGGGGCTGCTCTGTGCAAAACCACTGCACAGAGCAGGTAAGTATGACATGTTTGTTATTTTAAAGAAAATACATTTGAGCTGTTAGTAACCCTCTAAGAGCCGGTTCACACTAATCCGACTCAAAGTCGCCCGTGCAGCGCGACTTCATCGCGGCTTGCAAACGACTTCTCATAATAGAAGTCAATGCAAGTCGCTCCGACTTCGCCAAAAAATAGTACAGGAACCTTTTTCTAAGTCGGAGCGACTTGAGTCGCTCTGATTAGAACGGTTCCATTGCACAGCATTGGGAGCTAGTCACCTGACAAGTCAGAGTAGTGTGAACCAGCTCTAAAAACTCTCTACAGATCATGCTTATTTACAATAATCTGCAAGTATAATCATTTTTAGTGGGTTCCCTGAGTCCTGAAAACAATTTTAAGGGTTCCTCTGTGGTGAAAAGGTTGAGAAAGGCAGCCCTAGTGGATATAAAAAGAACATACCATCAGGACTAGAACTGGACATGAAAAGGTGCCTGAAGCTGTGCAGTTTAGCAGTAATCCGCTGAGTTCCTGGGTCTACACACAGCATAAGTTGTTCAGTCCCAGCTAGGTTTCATGTACTTAATGTAACTGCTACAAATAAACTTGGTACATTAGATTCTATCCTTTGTCTAGTGACAAAATGCAGTTATTTTATTCCCTGCAGCCTTAGGAGGCTATAAATACAAATGTTTATTATATGAATTGAGACTGTAAAAACACAACATTGCAATATAACAAATATTCTGACTTCTCCTCTATGGCTTATATAAGAAACATCTAAATATGCCGTTTGTGGAACTCCGGAGCGAGGTGGAAACAGCCTTAACAAGTAAAAGGTTTAAATATTGCTATTTTTTTTCTATATCGTTTCAAGTAACAAATATACAATTTACATTTATAAAGACAATTTAGGAGTGCACTCTATTTTAAAACAGGTTAAACATTTCACCATTTCATGGTGTTTCTGTACAAGCAGGAAAAAGAAGATTCCTGTCCACACAATTCAGAATGTGATTAACGACAATATTTTCAATCGCTTAGTTACTGTGAAGACATGTTTAAATGTGTTTGATGTTGTCATTGCCAGCTATAGAAGAGTGTGATACGTCCCTTTTTGCAGTGAGGTCATGGAAAAAGGCTTTGATATTTAGCTAATTATATGCGAAAAATGGTAAAGAAAAATGAATTAAGAAGATACTAATGAAATATTTAAGTGCTACTGCAGTTCTTTATTAACATTTAACTACAGATATGCTTGCGTTAAACTTTATTTATTTTTTTTTAAAAAAAAGGGTGGGAGTAATATACATGGATTGTCTATTTCTTATGGATGACCAGAATAAACATATGTTGTATCGTATGCAGTCATGGTTATGCTAGTACTTGAGATTTGGTAAGAAAACAAGTGACACATGCAGCAATCCCATAAATGTCCACATGGTGGAAGTATTGACCACTGTAACATAAGGATACTGCGTGTGAGGAATGTTCTGTCTGCTTTGGCAGAAGGAGCTGCATTCATGTGCCTTTATTTCCGCTTCCACTTCCATTTGGCAAAAACAACTAAAGCTGAATTTGTATTATTTCTCCATAAGCATTTTTCGCATTGCTTACAAACAAACTGGGTGCACAACAGTTATACACTATTGCATAACAAGATGGTGCAAAAGGTGCAGCCACTAAAAGCAAACAATCCCATTTTAACATATTTTTACCAGACCAATAAATGTATAATTACTGATTGCTTGCTATCTGTTTCTTCAGTCTACCCATTGTTCTCTACCTTATTAAATAAAGGCCTGTTTATCTTATTACTGTGTTTAAATAAGTTCACCTTTGTACAAAAAAAGAATAAATGCACATCTTTTTACAGGTAAAAAAATGTGCATTTGTTTTTTTTTGTATTTGGACACTGCCGGTAAAGCATTGCACCCGCGAGGAGTGCAGGAGATCGCTGATGCCATGCCAGTTTTCTGCACACTTTCCCGTACGGGTAAGCTGATAATCGCTGACAGGAAGATTCAATGAACTAACATAGCGCTCCATAGCGCCGTGGTAGTTCATTGAGAACTACAAGCCAACATCCGCTAAGGAAGTCAGGACTTGTAGTTCATTCATACACAGAGCTTTGTGTATGAATGACGTGGCCATGTGGCTGGAGCCCCGCACGGCTGTGCCTGGAAGTCAATACGGGGAACTTCTGCCATACTGCTGCCACAGTAAGGGAGGGAGAGGTGGGGATTCAGCGGACGGTGACTGCAGCACTGGGAACATGTCACATGTTCCACCATAAAATTGGGTGGAACATGTAACATGTTCCAAAAGGTGAACTTATCCTTTAATACAGTCAAAAATGATAGCAAGCTTTAAAAAAAATGGACAAATCCAGGATAGGTACTTCTGTTTCTTGGTGCTCTTAACATATTATCACCTGAATTATGCTACTTTAAAAGGTTCAATCCACCCCAAAGTGTTAGTTACAGAATAGGTGGATCCTGATGAGCCAAGTCACCTGTTGGCTTTTTCTGTCTCTTGGAGTCTGCTGTGGTGCAACGCACTCATCAAAGTTCTGCAGGCCCTGCTTCCACCCAACTTTGAGATTTGTGTATTCCCTACTAACTTTAAGTGTTTTCACATCTCCTTTTGCTTACTGTGTATACAACGAATTTAAATCTAAACATCCCTCAACATCAGCAGCAATTTCACAGGACCTGGAGATGTAAGCACAGAGAACTGACCAGTAGATTCTCCAAAATATATAAGAAGCCATTAGGTGGTTAATCTTCCCAGCAACTACTAAACACATCAGGCACCTCATTAATAAAAAGAAAGCCTTTGTGAAAAAAGATCGATCATTCCAAAATTGAAAGTGCTGGAAAATGTTGTTCTGAAATTCTTTAAAGGGAATTAACTTTCTATTTAAATGTGATACTTCAGTTTTGGGTGGATGCTGGTGGTTGGATCACCCATATATCAGAACTAATAGGCTCTCTGATACCCCACCTTTGTAGGGAGTCAATCTTGCCATTGACGTCTCTATTTTTTGGCCTATTTTACATTACGTATAGTGCAAGACAGATAAGGCTCAATCTTACCCACTGCAGGCAACAGAACGGAGAACTCCAACTAGGAGATATCTTTGTTCAAGTCTCAGAGATATAATCATTGACCTAGCTAGTCTTTATCTAAAACAGATAGACCTGTCCTGGAGCTTCTCCAAGATGCTTCTAAATGAGTTAGTAATACCATATAAATGTTACTGCTACCTAAATTCACAATTGTAGAGAAGTGTTTAGTAAAGCCGGCCATAGGCGGTTCGAATCTCAGCCAATTCAGCAGGAACCAACCGAGATTCATACCATGTTTGGGCAGGCTGAATAAAGTTGGTCGACCTGTGGTTGTAGGAAAGAAATTTGCTCCATCTATGGCCGGCCCAAGTAAACAATACCTGGTGCCATCTTGACCTATTCACAAAGCCTTTTTGTCACATACAAATTTGTAGAACACATATACTGAATGAAAAAAACTAAGCTGGTCCATACTTGAAACCATTAAAGCCTTCATATATCTCACAAGCAGATTACATTATCTGGAATAAACAAATTGCTATAAATAAAGGAAATACTAATCTGAGAACATAGTGCCTCATATTCTGTAACTAGCAATATGCTCATTTTACAAGTAGTAGAAATGCTTTGGTCCTACAATAGGCAGTCAGTAAGAGGAAAGGGATTATAAAAGTCTGGACAGCAGATGAGAGCACTCTATGGTTTAGAATGGGAACAAAGCAACTTCTTCAGTCCTGTCCTCTCTTACTGTTGAATTATAATACACTGAAAGATGTTTTTTAAAAAATTAACTGTTTTGGAATTCTTTTTCTGGTGCCAGCATTCCTCTACAGTTATGACTACAAGTGAAGAGATAATAAGTAATATATTTGGTCAAAGTTTGGTATCTACCCTATGTATAGACTGACTAGACCATTATTTTTTACATAGTTCGAAGTTAATTACAACCTATTTGCGCATTACGAATAACATCTGAATCCTTACAAACTGAAAAAAAAAAAAAAAAAAAGACAATCACTTACATACATATAAAAAGTATATATACATCTGTAACTACAGCATTACTTTCTCTTGAAAGAACAGTATGATGTGTAAAGCACAACATATTTCAACATTTAATACATAGCAACAGCTAGGTAGATGGTGCTGGCACTTTCAACGCTTGAGCTACTGGAAGCTTGGACAGATTGTGGCAATGATGCATCAATGTCTTCATAGGACCACGGTTTCTGACATGAGCACAACATTTCTGCCAAAGTCCAAATCGTTTGACCTCTATGACAGGATGAAAAGCACGACAGTGGCTTGTAGACCTCATCAAAAAGCCAATGAGGGTAAGCGTGGTCTCAATTCAACAGTGACAGTCTCAGATACCACATATTTCCATGTGAGACATTATTTCTTACTTGAACAGATAGTTAATGGCAATCTGCAGCAAAATCAGGAAGATGATAATACAATAGTCTCTTTGCTGAAGAAAATTGCTATCTGTGTTTGAGGCATTTGTAGACAAGCGGCTACGCAGAGCAACGATGTTCCTATTATGGAAAGAAAAATAAATGTAACCATAATATAGAGCAATTCACAATCCTTACCAATGTATGCTATATAACACAATATAAAAGTGCGCTATTCCTTTATATCAGAAAAAAATTAACACAAACAATTCATGAATATATAAATTTATAATCAATTCATAAATATACTTCCATAAATAAAGTGCTTAATAAATATACATCCATTAGTGAGTATATTTATATGCAATAGACCAGTGTTTCCCAACCTTTTTTCAGTCAATGCACCCTTTAAAAATGATGGACAGTCTCGAGGCACCAAATTCTAAAATGTAAAAACTATTCTAATATTTTTACATAATACAGTAACATCCACACACGTAGGACACCCAACATTAGAGGTGATTTATTCTTCCAAAGCAAATAAACTTTTGCAAACTTTTATTGACCAGTATTCCAATGTTTTTCTTCTCTCACAGTTTTTCTCCATCACTTAGCTATTGTGACTCCAATGCTAATGGAGAGGGGCAGAGGAAAGTCAAACAAGGATGCTATGCAGGTGACTAACATCTTCCATACCAACTGATGATGCCATTGGTGGTTAGGATGCCGGCAGCTAGAAGGTTGTAACGGTGCACAATGTGGCTCTGTGTAACTAAAAGGCAGGTTTCATCCATCTGTTGGCTTGTATACAATTTTTAGGCATTTTTCCAAGGCACCCCTGAAGAAACCTCAAGGCACCCTGGTTGAAAAAGGCTGCAATAGACTATACTGTTTAAAAAGCATGTTTAATGAAGCAAAAGTGTCAACGTAAGCAGATAAAAATGATAGAAACACCTTAAAGTATAACTAAAGGAAAAATGTTTTGTTTAGTTTTGGATAGGGTGGAGAGTGATTAGAACAGTTTATTGCTCTCCCTGTACCGGTTAGGGAGGATTCACCCTCTCTATCTGCCCCGTTTACATTTATCACGGAAAGTGAAAGTAAAAGAAAATCCCAAATTTGGGGCTATCAACAGAAAGAGGGAAAATCTTTCAATGGGGATCCAAGTTCTGGTGATCGTGGGGACAACCAAGAATTCACTCACTTTGGAGGGATTGCCTCTCACTTCCTGTTTTGGCTATGGGACAGGAAGTGAAGGAGAATATTAACTCTCCCTTACTCTAGCCAAAATTAAAAAAAAAATAAATAAAAAAGTTTTGTCTTTATTTCTACTTTAAGGCTCCTTTCAGACGGCCGCTCCGCTGCTTAAGTCCGCTGCGGGACTTTTTTTTTTTCTTTCCACGGAGCGGATGACATTTCTGTCATCCGCTCCGTGTGCCCGCATATCATCCCATCCGTTTGCGGATGATATGCGGACATAATGTAAGTATATGGCACTGCGGATGTCAGCGGATGACACCGCTGACATCAGATTTTCCTTCCTTTCCGTGTTTTACACGGAAGAAAAAATGGGGTTCTGTTCCATTCGTAAAAACGGAACAGAACTGACAGGAGGAAAATCGGGTGTCAGCGGGTGGTATTCCGCTGACACCCGCAGTGCCATTCACTTACATTATGTCCGCAAATCATCCGCAAACGGATGGGATGATTTGCGGACACACGGAGCGGCCATGTGAAAGGACCCTAACTGTTTTTACAATGTGTAAACTGAAAGATCACACTTTTTCTGAAAATACTGCATAAAAGCAACTGTCTTTAACCACTATGAGTGACATGTGGCAATAAGCAGTGTTCTGGTGTGGCTTCCAAGTACCTTCTGTGCAAGTGCTTAATAGATCTATATATGTATGAACCATAATGAACAAATCTAAAGGCAACCATTGAATAAATAGGTTGGATTAGACTGAATAAAAAGCAACACAATATTTTCTAAATATCTTACAGGCCTATGCATAATAATATGGTGGTATTCACTGTCACACAAGTGCCCATTTACACCAATGCTTTGCGGTGCCATTCATTTTTATTACTACCTCAGCTCTCTACATCTAAGGGAGTTGCAGAGCATGACAAAGCACTACTGTGCATTGTGGTGTGTTTCACAACTAAAAAAATGGTGCACCACCGACAAAATGGTGCATGTCCAATTTGCGGACTGTTGTAGTGCTTTGGAAACCCATTTAAATGCAACTTGAGTTAACACACCCCAAGAAACTGGAAAGATATGAATGGACTCCTAGTTTATGACACTTCACAAGCGGACAAAGGTTGGGATGTCCTGCATTAAAATCAAGCACACATTTAGATGATTTTTACATTTTGAAAAAAAAATAAAAAATGGGCAGTGTACTACAGCTAGTTACAAAATGAAGAAAAAAAAAAAAAAATTTTCAAATGTTAAAAAACATTAAGGCAATTTACCGGTTGATTTCCTCTTGAGTTTTCTTTATAGAGTCTATGGCACTTAGAAGTTCTCCATGGTCTGCTCCCTTTTTCCTGCTTCGATTGCTGTGTGTTAGTAGATGTGCTGGAAAAGGATTAGGGGAACAAACAATTACAAGACCAAATATTACATTTTTTGCAAACTAAGAAATATTAACGATAGCAGAACTATTATATAGAAACTATCTGCAGTATTGTACATGGACACTCATGGACATTAGAAAGCTATGATGCAGAGCTCACTGTTGTAGCCTCTAAGGTTAATACAACCATACAGCTTCTGTATAGACAATAAGATGGCAAGTCCACTCTGTACAAGACCTAAGACAGGTTCTCCACAAGTAATATACTGTACAATGCCTATAAAACTGATATAAACAGCTAGGGCAAGTCCTTTATATATTAGTAAAATGACAAAGAAATGCAGGTGCCTTAATTTTTGGCATCGTTCTAGTAAAAAGGAAGAACATTGCTGCCAACATTTATAGATGTTATTGCCGTGCTTTCATATTAATTCTCTTTTGCACCCAAAAGGCACACACTTTTGCCGTGCTGTTTACCCATGTCTTATTTACACCATCAAGGTCACCAAATTCTGGATTGCATTTATCTCATACCTCCTGTACCCAGAACAGGCATACATTTTAGAATGTTAAGTGGAAAAATGTACATCCACAACAAGGTCACTGGAAGGTAAAAATACCCAAAGACTAATAGCCACCAAATGCCTTTGAGTGGATGTAGTTAGATACTAATAAAAAATAAGAAGCATAGATTCAGTCCAAAACATCTATATGGAATCAATACTGAGGCGAAAATCATTATTTGATTCCCTCCAGATTTTTAAAGTTTGCCCACTTACAAAGAAATGAAGGGTCTATAATTTTTTTTAACATTGGTGTATTTTAAATGATAAAGACAGAATATCAACCAGAAATCCAGAAAAACATGATACAAATGTTATAAATTTAGCTGCAGTTCAGTGAGTAAAATAAGTATTTGATCCCCTACCAACCAACAATAATTTTGACTCCCACAGACTGGCTACAGTATGTGCTCATGTGGTACACAGATTAGTCCTGTCAATTTAAGAACGTGCTCCTAACGACAACTCATTATGTGTATAAAAGACACCTGTCCACAGAATCTCTTTCTTCCATTCAAACCTCACCATCATGGGCAAGACCAAAGAGCTGTCGGAGGACACCAAGGACAAGCTTTTAGGCCTGCACAAGGCTGTAATGGGCTACAAGTCCATCAGCAAGAAGCTTGGTGAGAAAGAGTGATTATTCCCAAATGGAAGAAATACAAAATAACCATCAATCGCATTAGGTCTGGAGCTCCATGCAAGATTTTGTCTCATGGGGTAAGGATGATCATGAGAAAAGTGAGGGATCAGCCCAGAACTACACAGGAGGAGCTTGTGAATGAACTCAAGACAATTGGGACCACAGTCAGCAAACAAACCATTGGTAACACAATACGCTGCCATGGGTTAAAAGCCTGCAGCACCCGCAAGGTCCCCCTCCTCACGAACGCACATGTACAGGCCCGTATGAAGTTTGCCAATGAACATCTAAATAATTCAGAGAAGGATTGGGAGAAAGTGCTGTGGTCAGATAAGACCAAAATTGGGCTCTTTGACATGAACTCGACCCGTGTTTGGAGGAAGAAAAATGCTTACTATGTCCCTACAGTCAAGCACGGAGGTGGAAACATTATGCTTTGGGGCTGTATTTCTGCTAAAGGTACAGGCCGACTTTATCGCATTAAGGGGCCGAGTATTGTAAAATCTTGGACGAGAACCTTCTTCCCTCAGCCAGAACACCCAGAACAACCAGATGGTTTGTGGATGGGTCTTCCAGCATGACAATGACCCAAAACATACCGCCAAGGCAACAAAGGAGTGGCTCAAGAAGAAGCGCGTTAGGGTCATGAAGTGGCCTAGCCAATATCCAGGCCTTAACCCTATAGAAAATTTATGGAGGGAGCTGAAACTTTGAGTTGCCAAGCAACAGCCAAGAACCCTTAAGGATTTAGAAAAGATGTGGAAAGAAGAGTGGGCCAAAATCCCTCCTGAGATGTGTGCAACCCTGATAACCAACTTCAAGAAACATCTTACCTCTGTGCTTACCAACAAGGGTTTCTCCACAAAATGCTAACTCATGTTTTGCTTGGGGATCAAACTTATTTTACTTACTGAACGGCAACTCAATTTATAACATTTGTATCATGTGCTTTTCCTAGATTTTTGGTTGATTTTCTGTCTCTGTCATTTAAAAATACACCTATGATAAAAACTGTAAACGCTTAATTTCTTTGTAAGTGGGCAAACTTACAAAATCTGCAAGGGATTAAAAAAATATTTTCCCCACTGTATTACCCATAGATGCCATCTTTACTTTTTAGACATCAATCAGGCTACAGTAAGAAGCCACCAATCAGACAGGGAAGTTCTGGCACAAAACCTATTGCTCCCTATTTGAACCAGAAAGAAAAAAAGAGTTGGCATTGTGGTGAATAGAACAGACTCCAAAATAGAAACGAGTATGGAAAACAGATATTCAAAAATTCGATTTATACCACGCATCTGATCATGCATTATTGGCTTATACACTCAGGCCAACATATGCATCTTGACACTTGTGAAAGCAGGCAGAATAAACAAGCAGAGTCACAAAAACAAACTTCTATGTAGTCTGTACTAAGCAAGATGCACGACAGCTCAGCAGTGCAATTTAGCCTGCATAACCCATAGAAGTGACTGACACAAACAGGCACACAGCAATCAAGGGGCAGTTGGCGTTAGGATATGTCTGGTGTCTGCGTACACAAGACCTTACATGTATGGACAACTATACACTATAATTCATAGAGTTTTTTTTTTTTTTTTTAAGTTTTAAACTTTTCTGTTTCTGTAAATAATTTATATTAGGTACTTTGTATATTTTTGTTGTGGAAATGATTTTGTGCAATATTTCTTACCTTCACTCCCTGAGGAATCCTGGTTATCCAGTTCTGGGGAGGAACAGCCACTTTCTCCTTTCTTCTGCTGTCCACTTGACTTGTGTTTAAGCTTTGGAACACATACCTGCATGACAAGCAATGCTACATGTTATTACCATAGTCAAACAGTGCATCATTATTATGCACCGTATACTTTCCGAAATGTTATTAGTCTTCACCAGTCATTCTAATTCTATCATTTATACTTTGTAAAGTATTACTAATAGACCAGGACACAAAGAGCAAAATAATAATATAATAGAACTGTGGTCTAAACTAAGTCTCATATATGTATATATATATATATATTTTTTTTTTTACAGTAGACCAAACTAAATTTAATATGGCCAATTAGCAATTGTTTTTCAACTTTTGAAGTTGTGTGAAAACCTTGATCTGTTAAACCATCCAAATAATTAGCTTGCCGAGTCTACTCTGCTTTAAAATGTTTGTAAACCCAAAAATCTATTTTTTATTATGTTTGACATCATGCCTCACTGTATACATTTTTTTAAGCAAATTGTTTTTTGTGAATCTGTTGTAACGTTTCTTACCTGAAACGTCTGCTAGTACCAGTGCTTCCTGTTTCAAGCTGAAAATCAAATCACTGCCTTGCAGTTTGCATCAGCATGGTCAGCCAGCCATTTCTGCACTTCAACCGAGTGTAGGGCCTGACAGGTCTGACAGACAGGCAGCCTAATGGCCATCTAAGAGTATGCAGATAACAGGCTGAAATGCTGCTATTCATTTCAAAGCTGTAGCTTAGGGTTGTCAACCTGCAACATTAGGCAATGTATTTGTGGGGAAAAAAAATGCATAGCTATTGACCCAGCAAATCTGCTGGTACATTTGTCCCCTGAAAACTGGCCAAAAACGATTGTGTCAGACTTGTATTTCCTCTACAGGCTGAATGTCATGTATTCATTATATAGTGACCTCGAAAAAAATGTGATTTTTGACTTTTTTCTTTGACCGTAAAATCAATTTCTCTGATGTTTATTGATGGACACAGCTCCTGATATTCTTAACCATGGGGTTATACTGCCCCCTACAAGAGTAGGACACTAGGCATAAAAAAAAGTCTGACTATGCATATGGGCAGTCCCAGGGGATATACTCCCTCTCGCTGCTATAGGCACTCAGTTTTGTTACAAGCATTGTCATAGAGAATACAACTCCACAGAAGGGTGGGTGCTGTGAGCGTCAATGAACATCAGAGAACTGGATTTTACTGTAAGTCAAAATCCAATTTTCTCTTTCGTTCATTGATGGCCACAGCTCCTAATATTCTTAACCATTGGTATGTCCCAAAGCAGTGTTAAACATGAGGGGTGGGAACAGCAAAAAATTCCCAAGGCTAAAAACAGTAGCTAACCAGGCAACAGGGGCTCAACCAAAACAACTGGAGCCCACCTGAAAAAAACAATACACCCTCAAAGAGGACCAAGTCCTCTAAACAGCAGCCTGCAAAACCTTGCAGCCAAAAGAGGCATCCGCAGATGCCAAAACATCCATTTTATAGAACATTGTGAAAGTGTGCACCGATGACCAGGTGGCCATGCCTTGCAAACCTGCATCACTGACGCCTGATGACGGAAGGCCCAGGAGGCACTGAGCGCCCAAGTAGAGTGCATCTTGATAGGGAAAGCAGGATCCTGACAACTGATGGAATAGGCCTGAATCACCATCTGTCTGATCCATCTGGGAATGGTCACAGAGGAAGCAGACAACCCTGTCCGAGACCCATCCGTAAGCACAAACATTGAGTCTGACTTGCTAAAAGACTTCACAGCTGCCAGGTACATCCTAATTGCCCGATCCACATTCAAGGCATGCAAGGCAATTTCCTTAGGATGTTTTGTCCTGGCACACAGGGAAGGAAATACAATGTCTTAATTCAAATGGAAATCAGAGACCACCTTTGGAAGGAATAACGGACAGGGGTGAAGAACCACCTCATCTCGGTGAACCACCAAGTAAGATGAAGGACAGGATAACGCCACCAGTCAACGCGTCAAAATGTCTTCATTTCCACCTTCTGAGACAGCGTAAACAATGGAATCTCCCAAAGAATCTTAAAGGTAAACTTCTGGAGAACCGAAAGCACCAAATTGAGGTCCCAAAGCAGCAACGGAGATCGCACTGGAGGAACCAAATGGCGAACACCCTGAAGAAAGGTACGCACCAAGCAGTGTGTGGCCAAGGGTCATTGAAAGAAGACCGCCAAAGTTGACACCTGGCCTTTGATGGTACTCAAAGGACAATTTCTGTTCAACCCCCGTGCCGGAAGGTCAAGATCCGAGCCACCGAGAAGGAGTGAGGGTTAACCCCAAGGGACTCACATTACGTCATGTACATCCGTGTATGATGGTAGATTTTCCTAGAAGTAGATTTCCTACTTTTCCAGTACTTTCCAGCATTGGACTCACCGATACAGACCAACCCCTATCCTTCAGTACCTGGCTTAAAACAGCCAAGCCGTCAAAGCCAGCATCTGTAAAGCAGGGTGGAAGATTGGCCTTTGGGACAGCAGATCCTCCCTGAGACGAAGCTTTCAAGGAAAGTCGGCAGCCGTCAAAGCCAGCGACTGTAAAGCAGGGTGGAAGATGGGCCTTTGGGACAGCAGATCCTCCCTGAGAGGAAGCTTTCAAGGAACGTCGGCAGCCGTCAAAGCCAGCGACTGTAAAGCAGGGTGGAAGATGGGCCTTTGGGACAGCAGATCCTCCCTGAGAGGAAGCTTTCAAGGAACGTCGGCAGCCAGCCACATCAGATCGGGATACCAAGCCCGGCGAGGCCACAAAGATGACCGGAATCCCTTCTACCTTGATCCTGCTTGGAAGTCTTGGCAGAAGCTTGAGAGGAGGGAAGGTGTAATTCAGACGATACTCCACGGGCCACCAGCGCATCTGTGGTGTCCACCAGAGGATCCCGTGACCGTGCCACGAACCTCTGCACCTTTTTGTTTAGCCGAGACACCAACAGATCTACAACTGATGAAACACCTCTGGACGAAGAGACCATACCCCCTGGTCCAACGCCTGCCGACTGAGGTAATCCACCTGCCAGTTTTCCCATCCGTGAATGTGTACGGCGGAAAGGGTTGGAACAAACGTTCTGCCCACCTGAGAATACCAGCTACCTCCAGAGCCGCCAGGACACTTCTTGTGCCCCCTTGGTGATTGACATAAGCCACGGCTGTGGCATTGTCTGATTGAATGTGCACTGGACATCCTTGGAGATGATCTGTCCAATGTTCCAGGCACAGTCTGATCGCTCGGAGCTCCAGGATATTGATTGGTAGTCTGGACCTCTTCCAGGGTTCAGACCCCCGGAGCAGAATTTCTGTCGAGAACGCCTCCCCACCCCGAGAGGCTGGCATTCATGGTGACCACCGTCCAATACAAGGGGAGGAAGAATTGGCCCTGCCAGAAAACCAGAGGACAAAGCCACCAGATCAGGGACCCTTTTGTACCCTGGCTCAGGTGGATTTGGTTGTCCAGAGTCTTGTCCCATTTGATTAGAATCTCCCTTGCAGGGACCTCGTATGGAACCATGCAAACGGGACCGCCTCAAAGGTAGACACCATCAGGCACAGTACTCGCATGCAAGTCCGGAGGAATGACCATCTGCTGGACAGCAGGAGGCGAATTGCAGCCTGCAGTTTCTGGAGTTTGTCCAGAGGATGGAGTACTCCAGCTATGACCGAGTCCAGAGTCAGACCCAGATAGTCTAGTTTCGTGGAAGGAACTAAGGCAGACTTCTGAAGATTCAGAATCCAGCCAAACTTCCTCAGGGTCCGTAGGGAGATCTCCAAGTTTTCCACCAGCGCAGTAGGAGACTCTTCTCGCAAAAGAAGGTCATCCAAGTAGCCCAGGACCGCGACCCCCTGCTTACGTAACAATGCTAGTACCGGGGCCAACACTGTTTTGAAGACCTGAGGAGCAGAGGCGAGACCAAAGGGTAACGCCACAAACTGATAATGCTCCTCTCCCACAGCAAAGCGGAGGAAACGCTGGTGACCCACACATATTGGAATGTAAAGGTAAGCGACCTTGATGTTGATGGAGGCAAGAAAATCCCCCTGATGCAGGAAAGCCACCACCATGCGAACAAACTCCATTCTGAACTTCTGCACCTGCAAAAGCAGTTCAGCACTTTGAGGTCCAGGATTGGACACACCTTGCCTTCTTTTCTGGGGACTGTAAACAGGTTTGAGTAAAACCCCTGAAAACGTTCTGAAGTCGGAAACGGGACAATCACCCTTTGAAGTAAAAGGTCTTGCACTGCCCCAAAGAGAGCCTGTAAGCGGACGGGGACAGTTGCACTTTGGAAGAAAAGAACCTTTCCGGAGGGTAAGATCGAAACTCGTTCTTGTAGCCAGACCGAATGACTTTGTGGACCGACTTGTCTTGTAGCGGGGAAGTCCATGGGTCTGGGAACCAGCGAAGATATCCCCCCCACCCCCGATAGCTGAGGGCGCACCTTCAAGCTGATGGGGCTTGTCCTCGGGTCTGGAGAAGCCCACTCTTGACTTGCCAGACCAAGTTCGCTTGGATCCTCCAGAGGAGGCCCTGAAGGGCTTAGATTCCTTGTCAGTCGACCCTGAGGGACGAAAAAAACTTCTTATGAGCTGAGGAGGGCCCACGTATACGACAAGGGTCCTTGCCTTAGTAGCCTGTGGAAGAAGGGTACTCTTTCCCCCTGTGAGACCTTTTATGATGTCATCCAGGGTAGCACCAAACAGGCGATCTCCTTAAACGGTAAAATTAGTCAAGGCCTTTTTAGAAGTCTGGTCCGCAGACCAGCATTTGAGCGTAAAGACACGCGGAAGGACCACTGTGGAAACAGAGAGCAGAGCCACTAGGGAGCCGCATCTAAAAAGGCATCACACAAACTGCAGCCCCTGGACAAGCTTATCCGCCAGCTCAGCAAAGCCAGGGGGGAGCTGTTATCGCTCCAGGTCACCGCATAAAAGCTTAGCCCACTTGGTCAAAGTCTGCGACAACAGGGCAATGGTTACTATCGGTCTCAGTGCCAAACCAGCCAGGGTGTACATATTGCGGGCCACAGCCACCGCCTTCCTGTCAGCCGGGGGCTTAAAGGCCAGGGACTCTTTATCCATAATCATGTTTGCCTTATTGAAACTAGAAACCGGAGGGTCCATCACTGGTGGAACAGTCCACTTCTTAAGAAGGGACTCCTTATAAGGGTATCGCCTAGCAAAGCGCTTAGGGACCCCAAGGGGACACTTTGGTCGCCCCCACTCTTTAGTGAAAATTCTGTCAAAATAGGAGGGGAAAGGTTATACCTTTGCCACTCTGGATGACTTGTGAGTGGCAAAGGGGACCTGTGCCTCTGTCGCAGCTGCAGCCTCCATCTTTAAGGTCTCATGCACAGATACAATTAGTATACAATTAGTATTCCCCCAGGATTCAGGGCATTTGGTCACAGACCCATGCAGGGTGACCCACGTCCGTAGTGGCCAAATCAGATTCAGGATTTGAGGGGACAAATGAGGCAGGGGAAAGCGGGAGGGCACTTTTTTGCCAGCCCGTCACCCAAAAGCCAATTCCACCCGGGACACAAAGGACTCCAGTACTGCCGACAGTGCGTCGATGGATGGTTGGGACCTGGAAGGCCCCACAGCCTCAGAGAGGGGATCAGGTGGGGAGACCGTGCTCTAAAAGACTTCACCAAGGGGACCCCACAAAAAAGTGTAAAACACTACTGAGGGACACCTCCACCGCTCTGGCAGCACACTCGGTTGCCAGTCACAGAGCTCCAATCAATCCTCAGCAGAGAGAGAGAGGACCCCACCAGATTAACCACCCCGCAGAAACCAGGCACCACAGCCACCAAGAGAATTTGCACTGCACATACGGCGATAAGGAAAAGAAAGTATCCAGGAGTAAGCACCAGGGGATGAGGAGCGGCTCCCACCCCTAGAATCGCCGTCCATAGGGTTTCACTGTCATGGCCGCAGCTGTTTTCTAGGGCAAACCACCGTAAAATGGCCGCTGGACTACACAAATATGGCTGCCGTGCATTGCAGCACAAAGACTACAAGAAAATGGTGGCACCACAAGGCTCCCCAGGACCTAGGAGGGATCCCTAGGCCTCGGGACAGGCGCAAGCAGGACAGGGGGCCCTGGCAAGAACCCCCATCAGGTACAACACCCTCCCCCTTGCACAGCCGATCATCCGGTCACCAGTGGCGCACCCCCCACCCTTATGGCCAGCATAGCGCCCTGCCCCCACCCCAGGAGGTGTACCAGACTAACCACAGAGCCCCAGCATTAGTGGGGGGGGGGGGGGTTTAGGGGTCAGATGGGGGAAAGGTGTGGGAGAGCCTAACGGGAAGGAGGGGAACCGGGGGTCCAACCGTCACATGGAGGGGCCCGTGTCCACCCAAAAACCCTACAGGGGGGAGAGGGGGGACAGCTACTCACCATACCAGGAACCAGACGGGCACTGCTCCAGACAGAACCCCTCGCCATCGAAATGGGGGGCTGTCGGCCAGGAGGAACGCTGCGACTTTGGCCGAGACCCAATCGTACGCGACCTTGTGAGACGTTTAACTCACAGGCCAGTCCCCGTTCGATGGGGCTAGGTCGCGGCTGACCTAGCGCAGAGCTGAGGTCTGCGCACGCTCACTGGCCAGACTAGTGTGACCTCTGGATCTAGATTATCCAGCCCGTCGCCCAGTCCGGCAGTTGTCTGTAGATCTCACAGGAAAAACCAGGAGAAAAAAATCTTAAAGGACACATTTTAGCAAGTAGGTCCTTACTCCTGACTAGGCGGAAAAACTGATTGCCTATAGCCGAGAGAGGAAGTATACTCCCCATGGGACTACCCATAGGCGTAGCCAGACTTCTTTTCCACCTAGTGTTCTACCCCTGTAGGGGGCAGTATAACCCAATGGATAAGAATATCAGGAGCTGTGTCTGTCAATGAACGGAAGAGAAATACTGCATTATGGCCACTAGGTGGAGCTGATAGTCATAGGGAAAATTATTTCCTATGAGTACCAGCTCCATCTACTGACCATAATGGAGTAATTTCAGTAATAAAGTCCTGATGGGAAAATAACCTAAAAATAGCCTAATCACATTTGATTTTTCCTCCGGTTGTACAGGACAAATAGACCTGCAATTTCACAGGAAGAATAGCCCAGCATTTTTTTTTTATATAAATGCACCCCTAAGTGATGTTATTGGTAGGATCTCCATGCAAGAATCTTTGCTACAGATTAGCAAAAAAACATTTGCCTAAAGTGGTAATAGACCCAAACCAGTTGCTTTTCCCTTCACATTTTTTGCCACACTTTGATAATTCCTTTTGGGATTTTTCTCTCCATATCCATTTATTGCTTTCTCCATCACGTTTCAGTACTGCTTTTGGCACACTATCTTATGCACCGGTTTATGGTTGTCACGCTCCTTCACTATCTACCTTCCACCTTTTGGACCATATTGGTGCATTTTTGCCCAACATCTATATTTATTTCTCTCTTTCACTTTGGTCTTGGGCTCATTGATTCTATTTATATATCTTATGGTTTTATCTCTAATACAAATTCCTACTTTGGTACCCCCCCTATTAGATTTTTACCTGATTATCTAGCCCAAGACCTATTTTTGGGAATCCACACCATGCTATTGGACCTTGCGGTTTGGCCCTGTGCCCCCTCAGTTCCCAACAGAGACGTTTTTCTGGGAGATCTACAGTCTCATTGACAACCAATATTCTATTGTAAGTTATTTAATTTTCATTTTTTCAAAATACTCCTCCTTTGGATGCATTATTGCTCTCATTATATATATATATATATATATATATATATATATATATATATAATATTTTTTTAGAAATTAGAAATGTGCCTGCTCCTGATGAAGTGAAACACTTTTCACGAAACGCGTTGTTTTTACGGTCATATTATGTTATCCATATGTACTTTATGTCCCCTTTTACTTGTTTTTTATTTACTGTACTTCATATTAACTGCTATGGATATGTCAACAAACACATAATGTAAACCTTATGCTTCTATATGCTTACTAGCAGATGTATATGTGATATTATTATCATTATGTGTATACTGGCCACACCTCATGCAAAGTCCCACATTTTTTGAACACTATGTGTTCCCATTTTTCAATATAATCAGGGATGGAGACTCAATTGCACGAGTTTCATTTAAAGTCCCATCTCCCTCTTTTTTCCTTTTATTCAACATACCCTTCCCTCTCCCTTTTTCCCCATTGTCCTCTTAACTACAAACAATATATGTGGTGGCTGGATTCGTTTTTATTTAGGCATTTTTCCCTTCTATTTTCACCTGGTGATGTGGTCATTAACACACCTCATGTATTAGCGTGCCCTCATTCTAGATGAAGAAGCTCAGGGGCACCTTTGGACAGCAGCATTGTCAGTCTGGGGGGGGGGGGGGTAGTGTAAGATGTACTAGCAGATTTAACCTCTTAAGCCCCAGGCCTATTTCGGACACTTCTTGTTTACAAGTTAAAATCAGTATTTTTTCCTAGAAAACTACTATTTAAACATATTTATATATATTTTTTTAGCAAAGACTCTTGAGAATAAAATGTCGGTCATTGCAATATTTTTTGTCACGTGGTATTTGCACAGCGGTCTTTAAAACGCCATTTTTTTGGAAAAATTATGAAAAATCACATTTCAATGCATTTAAAAAATACTTAACAGTAAAGTTAGCCCTTTTTTTTTTGTATATTGTGAAAGATGATGTCACGCCGAGTAAATAGATAACCAACAGGTTAAGGTTTAAAATTGCGCACACCCGTGGAATGGCGACAAAGTACGGCCAATAGAAATCTCAATAGGCGACGCTTTAAAAAATTTTAACGGTTACCACTTTAGAGTTAGAGTGTAGCTCTTTTTTTTAAATTATTGCTCACGCTCTGGCGATCGCGGCGATACCTCACATGTGTGGTTTGAACAGTGATTTCATTCGCGGCTCGACTTCCGTATACTTTTTCTTTCGTGCGCGAGCTAACGGTGACGGGGGCGGATAACATTTTTTTTTTTTCCTATTTAATTTATTTAAAAAAAAACTCCATAAGGCCCACAAAAACAAACAAACTGGGGCTGCTTGCAGCTTAAAGAGCCACCTGAAGGACCTTATGCTTGAAGCTGGCATCAGATGAGGCCTGAACATTCACCTGGTGAAACTTGGAAAACTTGTTAACACCAGGTGGCTGCCTTGCAAATCTGGGAAACAGTTACTAAATGCCAGAAAGCACAAGCAGCGCTCATAGAACTAGTGGATTGTGGCAGGGCATGATAGGGAGGAAACTGATCCATAAGACCATAGGCTTGGTTAATGGTCTGCTTGAGCCACATAAAGTCAGTGGAACAAGGAGCTGGTGTACCCTTATAAGGTTCATCTGGGATTTAAAAAAATGGGGTTTGTCTTCCTGAAAGACACAGTGGCTGAGGGAGACTCACACAGCCTGAACTACACCTAAACAATGCAGGGAAAATTTTTTTGTCAGACTGGAGCTGGACAAAGACACAGAAGAACGATGGGTTGAATGAAGTAAAAGGTCAAAACTACCTTAGACAAGAAGCTCTGTTCCTTTACACGACTTTGTCCCTTGGCAAAACCTGCAATGCATTCTTGCAGGATACACGGATAAATTTAGACACTCACCTTGCAGAGGTGATAGCTACAAGAATATAATCTTGTGGAGTAATTGGGTATAAATGGTGGCTTCTGAAGCACAGAGAGAACTAAATTCATAGAGTCAGAGGAATGAGAAGGGGGAGTTAAATGGGAAACTCCCTGTTTGAAGGTATGGCACCTGTCTCTAAAAACCTGGCCTTCAACAGCCACGTGCTTAAAGGCAGTGACTGTGAAGAAGGATGGTCCTCGAGACAGAAGACTGACATAGAATATGCACAAGAAATGTCCGCCAGGAGTCTTACTAAGTCAGTGTACCACATCTGCCTGGGAAAGTACAGAGTTATGAGGATCAATGGAATGCTGATTCACTACACTCTTGCGAAGGAGATGAAGAAGTTTGAGGGGAGGAAAAGCTTAGATCAGGGTAAACTGATCCCATGAAGCAACCAAAGCATCCACATCTTTCACTAGAGAATCCCTATACCTGCAGAAAGACTCTCTTGGAATACCTCTGACTGCAGGGAACACTACCCTCGGTCCAGATGCTGTAAGCTGAGGAAGTCTGCCTGACAATTATCTACACCTGGGTTGTACACGACAGTAAAGGCTGAAATGTGAAGTTCATGCCAGGACAGGATGCCATTCACTTTTCATACCACGGTAAAACCTGGTTCCTCCTTGATTGTTGATGTACACCATCGTGTTGACTGAATCCAGATTGGATGACACTCCAGCAGGATGGTCCAGCACTGCAGACAGCCAAAATTGCTTGAAGCTCCAGCATGTTGTTTGGGAAACAAGACTTTTTCCTAAAACCGAGTCGCCTGCATCAACAAGGTGCCCAAAACTAGTTTCCAACCTGAGAAACTAGCATCAGTCGTGAAGATCTTACAGAAGATGGGAAGAAACGACTTCACCTTGAATATTTCCAGCGTCGCAAGTTGCCATCTTTACCTTTTATGGCAGAGAGCTTCGCCATCTGTCTACTGCATTTATGCTACTGTTCATTAATATCTGTTTTCATTTTGTTTGACAAACTGACATTGCAGTTAGCAGACATGTGCCTCACAGCATTGTACCTAAACCTGATATGTACGCTGTTTACTGCTCTTCAATTTGTCAATAAAAACATTGTAAAAGAAAGGACTTCCCCAATTCCACAGACATCAAGCCAGTGACAAACTGGTCCCTAGTGCCAAGCAAATCAATCTGTCCAGGGACTTGGATGACTTGTCAGATTATATCAGAATGCTGCATTGTAGAGATCAGGAAGTGGGCAAATGGAGTTTTCTTAAAAGGAGACTACTATCAGGCCCAAGACTCTCATGCAAAAGTTGAGAGCCGAGCAACTCCAGGATTGAAGAACTTGAATTTTAGGTAGAAAAAATTTAAGTTTTTCCTATGAGAGAAAGACCCTAGCCTGAGAGTCCTCTAGTTGTGCACACTGTGCATTGATAAGAGCCAAAATGGTCTCTTTTATTTGGGAGTAATAGCAGGAGACTGTGGGGTTGATTGACTAAAACTGGAGAGTGCAAAATCTGGTGCAGGGAAACCAATGAGCTTCCAGTTTTTTTGTGAAAGCTTAACCACTTTACCACCGGAGGATTTTCCTGCATTAGGTCCAGGCCACTTTTTGCGTTTCGGCACTCTGCGAATTTAACTGACAATTGCGCAGTCATGCAACGCCGTACCCAAATGAAATTTACGTCCTTTTTTTCCCACAAACAGAGCTTTCTTTTGGTGGTATTTGATCACCTCTGCGCTTTTCATTTTTTTCAATATTAATAAAAAAAAGCGACAATTTTGAAAAAAATAACAATATTTTTCTACTTTGACAGTTAAAAAATATCCAATATATTAAATTTTTGTTATATTTAGGCCAAAATGTATTTAGCCACATGTCTTTGACAAAAAAATTCTCAATGAGCGTATTTTTAACCGCTTTAAGACCGGAAGATTTTACCCCATTCCTGACCAGGCCATATTTTGCGATTCAGCACTGCGTTACTTTAATGGACAATTGCGCGGTCGTGCATACCCAAATTATGTCCTTGTTTTCCCCACAAACAGAGCTTTCTTTTGGTGGTATTTGATCACCTGTGCGATTTTTACTTTTTGCGCTATAAACAAAAAAAGAGCGACAATTTTGAAAAAAATAACAATATTTTTCAAATTTCTTTATATGAAAGTCCCCCCCCCAAAAAAATGTAAAAATCTAATTTTTTTTAACATTTTAGGCAAATTTGTTTTCTGCTACATATGTTTGGTAAAAAAAACATCGCAATAAGCGTATTTTGATTGGTTTGCGCAAAAGTTATCGCAGCTACTAACTACGGGAAATTCATGTCATTTTTATTGTTTTTTTTTTTAACTAGTAATGGCGGCGATCTGCGATTTTTTTTGTGGGACTGCGACATTGCGGCGGACAGATCGGACCCCTAAATGACATTTCTGACACTTTCGGGGGTACCAGTGACATTACTATAGTAATCAGTGCTATAAATATGCACTGTTACTGTAAAAATGACACTGGCAGGGAAAGGGTTAACTTTTATTGGTGATCAAGGGGTTAATGTATGCCTGGTGTTTACTGACGTGTGTGGGGGGAGGGGACTGTGTGACACAGGCACAGATCGCAGGTTCAGCTATGCTGAATCCTGTAATCTGTGACTGCCTGTCACTTAGGAGATCCGCCCGCTTTGTTTATACAAGCGGGCGGATCTCCACACTCGATCCCTGAGGATCGGGGAAGAGCGGCGGTGATCACCGCCCCTCCTCCCCTAGCCCGACTCCCGCAGTGTCTAAATACAGCGGGAGTGAGCCTCCGGCGGGGTGCGCGCACGCCGCCCACAAGGGGAGGAGTCCAGCGACGTAGGTCTACGTCGCTGGACGATAACGAGCCACTTTGCCGCAGTACCCTCAACGTGAGCGGTCGGCAAGTGGTTAATTGAACAATTTGAAGTTAGAAGGTGATTGGCTAACATGTACAGCTGAACCAGATTTTGCACTCTCTAGTTTTAGTAAATCTACCTCTGTGATTCTTGTGCTTAAAAGCCACCAAGGTCACCAGTTAATCAAACACATACTCTGTGTGGGATAGCACGAGAATGCACTTGTGGCCTCTAAGGTAAGAGGAGTAAATAACAGGTTGGTTTTGGCCTTAAATTCCCACAAGACTGTAGAGAAAACCGTCCAAAACCGATAAACAAAAAGGATTTCGATGACCAAATAAACTGTAGGAGAAGGCAACATGTGACTGTTGGCAGTAATGCAACTAAAGGCCCAGGGTACAGGGCAGGGCCTCAAGCATTCATGAAACCAAAACAGATGGTAGCACATGAGGTTCAGATGGTCAGCTATGACCAAAGTTACAGTAGGTGGGCAGCAGGAACTGAATGATGATCAGAGTTCCACGTGGCTATATATAAGCAGGAGCAGCAGCAGCAGATGCTTCCTCGTATCAGCATGACAGAAAGGAATGCATGTGTGCCACACTTCACCCTGTTGATGATGTCCATGCTCAGTCAGTTTTAATCCCTTACATTGTGGAAATTAATAGAAAGCATAGTGACCGATGTCAATGAAGTAGCTCCTGATACACTGCCCAACCGGCTTACTCATGGAGCAAGTCTTCAGAGACCGGACAAGTACTTAAGCAATGATGGTGGGTTTGGACCTGGAAAATGCTCCATGGCTAACTTGTTAGAACAGAGTTTGAAAAGCACCTCATGCAGAGCCACAATGTCTAGTCTAAAAGGGTATGGATGCAGCAAAGCCAAGCTGAGGACAATTGCATCAGATTTCTCCAATCGAAAAGCCCATTACTAGAAGTGATGTAGAGAAGAGTCTTAATTGAAGAAAATATTTTAAAGAATAGGAAAAAAGATGCTAGTAAAAGTAGAATAGTCTTTTACACAGCAAAGCTGAATAAATAAGATGTTCATCCTCATAGAACACTAGAAAAAAAACTGAGGCATGAAGGGTAATGGGAGGGGTTATCCTAGGCTTGCTTAAAGTTTTGTTTGCTACTGTCCAATTCTTCGGCAAGAGGCATTATAAGCCAAGAGTTAAAAACTACCCACGCGCCTCAATGGACGAGAAAGAAATACGGTTTATGTTAAGATCTAAACGTATCTTTTGTAAGAATAATAATATAGTTCAACCAAATCAAACAAATGTAGGTGCATCGACAAACTCAATCGGGACATCATATACCTTGGTCACACCATACACCAGTTTTCTTATGGTTTGTAATCATACTGATAAAAATGGGATTTATGTACTTACCGTAAAATCAATTTCTCTGACTTCATCAACGGACACAGCTCTCCATAAATCTTACCTACTGGGTTATACTGCTGGCTTCAGAAGTAGGACTAGGCAGAACAAATACACCTGGCTACAACCATGAGCCATCCTCAGCTTGGTATATAACACCCCTCTCTGCTCTAGGTAGTCAGTTTAGTAGCAAGCAGTATTAGGAGTATCAGGTCTCCATAGAGGTTTGGGTGCTGTGTTCGTTGATGAACTTGATTTTACGGTAAGTACAAAAATCCCATTTTCTCTTTTGTTCATCGACAGACACAGTACTCCATAAATCATAACTACTGGGATGTCTAAAAGCAGTGCCAAAAGGAAAATGAGGGGTGGGGAAAACAACCCAAGGCTAAACAAAGGAGCCCTTAACCAGGACACAGGAGCCCTGTCTGAAAAATAAAAGGTTATAAGGAAAAAAAAAACCAACAAGAGGGAACAGCCCCTCATAAACAGCAGCCTGCAAACCTTTGCGGCCAAAAGAAGCATCCACAGATGCCAAAGTATCTACCTTATAGAATTTTGTTAAGGAATGCACTGACGACCTTGCAAACTTGTGATATTGATGCCTGATGATGGCAGGCCCAAGAAGCACTTAGCGCCCGAGTAGAATGCACCGTGACAGGGAAAGGAGGAACCTGACCTTTAATGGAATAGGCCTGGGTCATCGTCTGTCTGATCCCTCTGGAGATGGTAGCCGAAGAAGCGGCCAGCCCTTTTCCTGGTCCGTCCGTAACCACAAAAAGTGAGTCTGACCTCCGAGAGGACTCAGTAGCTGCCAAATACACTCAAATCGCACAAACCACATCCAGGGTATGCAAAGCAAATTCCTTGGGATGAACCGGCTTGGGAAACAAGGAAGGCAACACAATGTCCTCATTCAAATGGAAGTCAGAGAAAACTTTGGGCAGGAACGATGAACAACTTTATAGGGACTGCAGCAGGATAATGCCGCCAATTCCGATACCCTGCAGGCCGAGGTAATAGCCACCAAGAATGTCACCTTCTGGGATAATATAGTCAGGGGAATCTCCAGGATATTCTCAAATGGAGTTTTCCGGAGAATCGAAAGTACTAGTACTAAATTTAAATCCCATGGCGGCAAAAGAGACCATACAGATGGAGCCACATATCGAACCCCCTGAATTAAGGTACGAACTAAAGAGTGCGTGGCTAGGGGTCACTGAAAGAAGATTGTCAGTGCAGACACCTGGCCTTTGATGGTACTTAAGGCCAACTTCTGATCAATGCCCCGTTGAAGAAAGGTTAGGATCAGAGTCACAGAAAAGGATTGAGGATGAGCGCCAATTGACTCACACCAAGAAACATACGCTTTCCACGAAACAAAGGTATATCTTGCTGGAAGACGACTTCCTCGCCTTTACCATAGTAGAGATCACTGATCCAGACAGACCTCTATCCCTCAGTAGCTGGCTTTCAATAGCTAAGCCATTAAAACCAGTGACTGTAAAGCAGGATGGTAGATCAGCCCTTGGGATAAGATCCTCACAGGAATTGCAGAAAAAGCCTGAGCAGAGGATGATAGTGGCCTTACCGTGGCCCTTGGACGCCTGCGGCATTTGCCAGAGGAATCCGTGTTCTCGCCACGAACCTCAGTATCCTCCTGTGGAGCCTATCCTGCTAAAGAAGCTGCATGTAGGACTGTGCAAATAGAACTGTCTTGATGGTGGATACCACCAGACTCAGAACCTATATGCAAAATAGGAGAGAGAACTATCTGTGTGACAGCAGCCGGTGAATCACAGCCTGTGGTTCCTGAAGTTTGTACAGAGGAAAGACCACACTGGTCAGAATTAGAATCAGACCTAGGTAAATCAATTCCCTAGACAAGGATAGGGGGGACCTTCGGTAGTTCGGACATCACCTGAAGCTTTGCAGGAATTTAAATCTGCACAAGGAGAATCATGACCTAAAAAAAACTGAATTTTTGTAAAATCTTACCTGTAAAATTCCTTTCTCTGAGTCCTCCGACAGTCGCCGCCTCTTCATATTCGTCACTAATGGGGTTATTGACCTTTGCTCCGTAGGAGTAGCTAGGCAACAGAATATATTAATATCAAAGCTTTTAGCATATCCCACCCCCAGGGGGTGGTCCCCTCAGTCAATACCTCCCTGCTTCCTGCATTTCCAACTCAGTTTCAGTAGCATAGCAGTAGAGTACATAAACAAACCCCAAAAGAGGGGCGGGGGCGGCGACTGTTGGAGGACTCAGAGAAAGGAATTTTACAGGTAAGATTTTACAAAAATTCAGTTTTCTCTTACGTCCTCCGACAGTCGCCGCCTCTTCATATTCGTCACTAATGGGGACGTCCCATAGCAGTGTAGACATGAGGGGTGGGAAAAAGCCGCCACGCCTAAAGCAACGCAGTACCCACATCAGATAAAGGAACCTTACCAAAGTAAGATAACCAACTGGGCAACAGGAAAACGTGCTCAACAGGAGCAACAACCCAGGAAAGAACAAGTAACCTAGGGGTAAAAACACCCCAACAGCCAAGGGCCCAAACAAGGGACCCTAAGGCACTGCCGCACTAAGAACTTTACGGCCAAAAGAAGCATCTGCCGATGCCTGAACATCCACTTTGTAAAATTTTGAGAAGGTGTGAACGGACGACCAAGTCGCCGCCTTACACACCTGGGCCACAGAAGCCCGATGACGATAGGCCCAAGACGTACTCAGAGACCTGGTAGAGTGCGCCTTCACAGGAAAAGGAGGAACCTTCCCCTTCAAAGCATAGGCTTGCACAATCGTCTGTCTGATCCATTTGGCGATGGTCGCAGCCGACGCCGCCATGCCCTTCCGAGGACCCTCAGGAAGAACAAAGAGAGAATCCGACTTGCGAAAGGATTTAGTCGATGACAGGTAAACCCTGATCGCCCTAACAACATCCAAGGAATGCAACGCCACCTCCTTCGGATGCTTAGGCTTCGCGCAAAGCAAAGGCAGAACAATATCCTCATTGAGGTGAAATTCCGAGATCCTCTTCGGAAGAAAAGACGGGTTAGGTCGCAAGACCACCTTATCCAAGTGAATCACCAAATACGGAGATTTGCAGGACAAGGCCGCCAGCTCCGACACTCTGCGAGCCGAAGTGATCGCCACCGAGAAGGCAACCTTCTTGGACAACAAAGACAACGAGATCTCCCTAATCTTTTCAAAAGGAGCATGTTGCAACACGGACAGAACAAGGTTCAAATCCCATGGAGGCAAAGGCTCCCTCCTAGGAGGGACCAAATGGCGCACCCCTTGAACAAAGGTGCTAACCAAAGAGTTAGACGCCACAGGGCGTTGAAAGAGCACGGCCAGCGCAGAAATCTGACCCTTAATCGTGGCCAACGCCAAACGCTGGTCCACGCCCGTTTGAAGGAAAGCCAACACTCTCGACACCGAGTACGAGCGAGGGGAATACCCCCTGGACTCACACCAGGCAAAGTAAGCCTTCCAAGTACGGTAGTAAATCTTCCCCGAAGAGGCCTTCCTAGCCTTGATCAAAGTGGGAATGACCTCAGGGGAAAGACCCCTATCCTTCAGGACCTGGCTTTCAACAGCCAGGCCGTTAAAGCTAGCGACTGTAAAGCAGGATGGAATATCGGTCCTTGAGACAGGAGATCTTCTCGAAGTGGCAGACGCCATGGAGCGTCGACCGCCAGATTCACGAGGTCTGCGTACCAAGACCGGCGAGGCCAGTCCGGTGCCACCAGAATCACTGTGCGCGGTTCCGAGGCCAACCTGCGAAGGAGCCTGGACAGCAGCTGAATCGGTGGAAAGGCATACATCAGGCAATACTGATGCCAGGGCGCCACTAACGCGTCTGAGGCGTCTGCCCGAGGATCGCGCGTCCTTGCCACGAACCTTTCCACCTTGTTGTTTAGACGAGACGCGAACAGGTCCACATCTGGGGACCCCCACTTCGCGCACAACATCTGGAAGACATCCGGGTGAAGGGACCATTCTCCCTGGTCCAGGGTCTGGCGGCTCAGATAATCCCGCCTGCCAGTTCTCCACCCCCGGAATGTGAACTGCAGATATCGCCGGGACGTGCGTCTCGGCCCAAGACAGAATGTCGGCTACTTCCCGAGCCGCTCGGGCACTCCCGGTGCCCCCTTGGTGGTTGATGTAGGCCACCGCTGTGGCATTGTCCGTCTGTACCCGAACTGGACGGCCCTGAAGCCTGTCCGTCCAACGCAGTAGACAGAGATTTATCGCTCGCAATTCCAGAATGTTGATCGGAAGGGAGGATTCCTCCTTCAACCAAGTACC
Source organism: Pelophylax lessonae (assembly GCF_965119305.1). NCBI lineage: Eukaryota > Metazoa > Chordata > Amphibia > Anura > Ranidae > Pelophylax > Pelophylax lessonae. The sequence continues at coordinate 254,891,702 of NC_138771.1, read as the reverse complement.
CTGGGCGGACAGAACGCCCAGAACACCACCCCAGCCCGACAGGCTGGCATCCGTGGTGATCACCGTCCACGACAAAGGACGAAAGGACTTGCCCCCCGACACCGCCGGGGACTGGAGCCACCACAAAAGACCCCTGCGGGTGAGACGGCTCAACGACAGCCGCAGATCCAGAGATTGCGGACGCCCGTCCCACTTGGCCAGGACCTCCGCCTGAAGCTCCCGTGTGTGAAACTGGGCGAAGGGAATCGCCTCGAAGGCCGAAACCATCAATCCCAGACACCTCATACACGTCCGGAGGGACGAGCACTGATTGTCCCTGAGGGACCTGACTTCGCACTGAAGTGTCCGAAGCTTGTCTTCCGGCAGGAAGACCTTCGCTTGAACAGAGTCCAGAATCATCCCCAGGTAGGGAAGACGAACCGACGGACACAACGTTGACTTCGGAAAATTTATCGTCCAACCGAAGTCCTGCAGAGTCTGCATTGTGATGGACAGGTCGTTCACCAGGCCCTGACTGGTCGCGGACCGAATCAGGATATCGTCCAGATACCCCAGGACAGAAATGCCCTGGGCCCTCAATAAGGCCAGAACCGGCGCAAGCACCTTGGTGAAAACCCGCGGAGCCGAAGCGAGACCAAAGGGCAACGCCACGAATTAATAATGATCCTCCGCAATGGCAAATCGAAGGTACCTCTGGTGACCCTCGAAAATGGGGATGTGAAGGTATGCATCCTTCAAGTCGATGGAGGCCATGAATTCCCCCGGAACCAGGGCAGCCACCACTGATCACAGGGATTCCATGCGGAACTTGCGAACCTGCACAAAGCGGTTCAGAGCTTTTAAGTCCAGAATCGGACGTACCTTGCCCTCCTTTCTGGGCACAGTGAACAGATTGGAGTAGAACCCCCGAAATCTGTCCCAATGAGGCACTGGGCCCGCAGGTCCCGCACCGCCAGGTGCAGATCCTGCAAGCGCTCCGGAGTCAGCTGAAGGTTTGAGGGGAAAAATCTGCCCGCCGGCCGAGAGAGAAACTCGATCTTGTATCCAGATCGAACGATTTCCTGAACCCATCTGTCCCGAATGCGGTCCAGCCAGGGTTGAAGAAAACCGAGCAAACGTCCCCCCACCCCAGAACCGGGTGAGGGCGTCCCTTCAGGCCGCATTGTTGTGGGTAGCGGACCCGGACTGGCCGGACTTCTGCTTACCCGTCCACGGCTTCTTCTGGGAGCCTTGGCCCTTGAAGGGCTTGCCCTTATAGTGCGACCGAAAGGCACGAAAGGACCCCTGAGAGGGCCTAAACGAGGTATTCTTCTTACCACGAACAAACTTAGTTTTGTGAGTTTGGGGCAAGAGAGTGCTCTTACCCCCAGAAATACCCTTTATCAGAGTATCCAAAGATTCGCCAAAAAGGCGAGATCCCGCGTAGGGCAAATTAGCCAAAGTCTCGCGGGAAGACTGGTCAACAGACCAACATTTCAGCCATATCAGGCGACGGTTCAAGACCGCCACACTAGAAAGACGCGCAGCCAAAGGGACCATATCTAAGTCCGCATCACACAAATACATGACACCCTGATGAATTTGATCCACCATAGCCAAAGTTGTCGGCGGGGCAGAGTCAGCCACCAGGGTGCGCCTGAGCACCTGCGTCCAATCCGCAATGGCTTGGGCTGCCATAATGGAAGCAAAAATAGGCTTCAGCATAGAACCAGCAACCGTATAAGAATGACGGGCCAGAGATTCCAATCTCCTGTCCGTAGGGTCCCGGAACACCGGGGTATCCTCAGCAGGAATCGCAGTGGATTTATTCAAAATCGCCACCGCGTGATCTACTTGAGGCGGCACACACCAACGCTCATCAGTGGCTGGAGTAAATGGATAACGCAGCTTGAACCTACTCGGCACAGCGAAAGGTTTCTTTAAATTGCGCCATTGCTCATCAACAGCGCGCTGAAATTCCGTAGAGCAAGGAAAAACCTGCGATGTCTTGCGCTTTCTTTGCGTCCCATAAGAGGACATCAAAATTGGAGGACATGGTTCATCCTGTAAATGCAGCGTTTGCTTGATAGAAGCAACCAACTCATCCATGAGTGCAAGCTCTTCAGACGAGCCAGGGGGAGAATTATCAACCCCTTCCACCTCAGCCTCCCCTTCAGACCCCACAAGGTCTAGAGATGAGTGAGACCCTGAGAAGGGCACTCCAGCCATAGCAGCCCCATCGCCCTCTGAATCAGAGGAAATAGACACTCTGGGCCGTTTTGTGGATCGATCAGCCACCAGCATCTGCACTTGAGCAGCTAAGTTTGCCACAATAGTGGCCAGATCAGCCCCCTCTGGGGAAGCAGCAGCCCCTTGGCCCCCCACCAAGGTGGGAGGAAACTTGCATTCCTGAGAATCCATGCCCCAGCAATATTAGGAAAAAAAGGAGTACTGCCCCTTTAAGATCGCGGCGAGTGTAGCCCACCGCACCCACTGAATACACCGACCCCTACAGGGACAAGAAACTGGGCAAGGAATACAGGAAAAAAAGGGAAGATAAAAACCTGGAGAGATCACACAGGCTGCTGCCACCGATCGCTGTCCCAGAGCAAAAGGAAGTGATGCAAGACTGACCGCCCCTATGAAGCCTATGCAAGGCTACACAAACATGGCCGCTCGGCTGAGGATTCTATGGGCAAATAGAAAATGGCGCCGACATGTGGCCTGATCGATCGCCGCCAAAATGGCGGCGTTTGGCGCCAAAACGCCGTGCATCACCACACAGGCCCGGCCACCATGATTTTGCCACAAAAAAATGGCGGGTCGACGCAGCGATCGCCGCACAGCATGCCCAAAATCTGACTGCCTCCTGCTGACACCAAGCAGAGCGGGAGAGCCCCCCCCTTCACAGCCCACACACAGGCAGCAGGTCCACACAGGAACTGACAGGGAGCACAGCAGCCACACAGACATGCAGGGTCACACAGTCCCAGACTGACACCCAAATAGACAGGTCCCCACATAGAGTTACACTTACCAGTCCGGATGGCGTGGGGAGCCTGCTCCAGCGACCAAACCGCTGCACTGAGGACAGGGAGTGTCGCAAGCATGACGCAGTGGAACTGCGGTGCGAAACCGCAATGGCGTCCAGTGAGGTAGCCACCTCACCGATAGCATCCCTGCAGCGAACAGGGATGGGTCGTTCAATGTGCCAGGGTAAAACCTAAGCTGAACGCTCGATGGCAGGCTGGGAAGCCCCTGGCCCTGAGCCCTGGGAACCAGGGTGGCCAGACCGAGACCCAGCTCCGCACGATCATCTTCATCAGAAGAAACTAACTAACGCTGAAATAAACAGCTAAGTAAAAGAAAGAGAAAAAAAAACTCCAAATAAAATCAAAAAGAGAAAAGAAGCTGAGACTAAGAGCCCCAGCACAGGAACAGCCAGCCTACTCCTGAGCTAGGCATTAGAAACTGAGTTGGAAATGCAGGAAGCAGGGAGGTATTGACTGAGGGGACCACCCCCTGGGGGTGGGATATGCTAAAAGCTTTGATATTAATATATTCTGTTGCCTAGCTACTCCTACGGAGCAAAGGTCAATAACCCCATTAGTGACGAATATGAAGAGGCGGCGACTGTCGGAGGACGTAAGAGAAACTTAAAAATGACAAACTCTGCCCCCCTTTCTGAGTACCCCCAAAATAATCATTTTGTGGATCCACTTGATGTTCATGAAGGAGGTCCATGACTAGACAGATTAAAACTGATTAACTAAAGCAGAGAGGGGGGTTAAATACCAAGCTAAGGAAGGCCCATGGGCGTAGCCAGGTGTTTTTGTTCTGCCTAGTCCTACTCCTGGAGGAGGGAATATAACCCAGTAGTTATGACTTATGGAGCGCTGTGTCTGTCGATGAACGAAAGAGAAATATGAGTTTTTATTGGGGTCTATGGGTTACAAAATGTGTTCTGTTTGGAAAGCGGAGAATATGTTTAACTGTTGCTGGATGTCTACATAAGAAACAGAAGTGAATAAAATAGAACTGACAAGAGTATTCATACAACTTAGAATATTAGTAGAAAGCAGATTTGTAGTAGTAGTAGTAGCAGCAGCAGTAGTCATAACATAGCAAATTTGCTTGAAGCAAAAGTAGACGCAACTGTAATTAAACAAACCTTTTCTATAATCAGTAAGGTCACTTGCAACAATACAGATACACACTGTCCCCTGGACTATGGTTTAAAAGGGATTTACAGCACTTTATGGTACACTTTAAATCAAAAAAGCAGACACTTACATGATGAGATTTCTGAGCTTTACAGCTAAGTGTTAGTAAGTTTAAGCCGATATCATCATACACATGCTTCCTTGATCTTGATAGGACAGACGAGAGAAAAGCCATTGGTTTTTCTCCAGACCTACCTGATAATTGCATATCTCCCGCTTTGCCCTTTGGTTACTGAGACTAATTACACTGCCCGAACGTACCATTGGAGTCCTATGCCTGACTTTTGTCTGGATAGCACCATTGTCTTCAAACTGAACCAGATCATTTAGCGGGTCCCATGGTCGAGTACTGCAACACATAAAACAAAAATAGTAAGATTAAGTATGCTAACTTGCTGAATCACAAATATTCCTCATTTTCAATAGGTTACACAATAACCATTTACTTGTACCAGTGGAGTACACACCTTGCATGAGAATTCATAGAAACTGTACTGCTTGTAAGAAAAGAAGCAGAACCTGACAGACAATTTCCATGAAGAGTCTGCTCATTTGCTCATTGCCATGTGGACTGCACAGCAAAGAACCTGATGGAGCGAGGGCAAGTAAATGTGTGCTTTGTCAGGGGTGCTGAGCAAAAGCATGTCTTTTGCTGGTGTCTTAGGTGTATGGTTGTTTTTTGGTTAGCTCTGCTGTGTAAAAGACTAAGCTATTTTCACTAGCACCATTTTTCTTATTTTTCAAAAATCATTACCACTGTTCCCAGTATGTTTTGTGGAAAAGCACCAAGAGCATGATCATAATCACAATTCTTCAATGAGGAAGAAATGGTAAGTGCAAAAATACAAATTTCTCCCTCGGTTATTGAAGGACAAAGGAGTACAGAGACTGTTGGGACACCCAGAAGCAGTCCAACTGAGGGGTCGGCAACAAAACACTGCCAGGCCAAAAAAAAAAAAAGAAAACCCACAAACAACAAAGTATGCCTTCCATGTGTGGTGGTCAGCAACTGGGAAGGAAGAGGGGTAGTTTAGGAGTGTCAGTCCACTTAGACTTAGAAGCTCTAAAGGTGCCAAGACCGGAACAGCACAGGTAAGAAGCTGCAGGCTGATCTTCAAGCTCTAAAGTGGTGTGCAATCTAACAGTGAGGGCAAAAAAAAGTCTCTAAGTTTTGGAGTGATGGCAGAAAGACAGATTGCTTTGGTGTAGGTTCATCTAATAAACACTTGCGGTCCGGGCCAATTCAGACATTTCTCACATTTATGTAAAAATCAGCCATTTCTGCTAGAAAATTGCTTAGAACCCTCAAACATTCTATATTTTCTGAAAGAAAATGCTAGAGAATAAAATGGGGACAGTTACAGTTTTTTATGTCAGATGATATTTGTGCAGCTGCAGCCATGATACTGGTGTCACCGCTTCCATTTGAAGACAAATATATACAGTGGATGGGAAGCAGTAAAGGGCTTGAGAGATTCAGTGTCAAAGAGAGAGAATCTCGTGGCTAAAGGCCACGGGGAAAACAGATAAGGATTTTGCAGGACAGGTCATAAATATACGCTTATGGACTCTAAAAACAGAGTAAGCAATCAAATGTGCGATTTATCCCAAAAATCCTGCATAACTGCAGTGAAATGTTCCCAAGAAAGAGCCAAAGAGGTTCCCAAGCCCAACAGTTCTATAAAAGACTCCGGGGATGGCGGAGACTCTAGTAGAAGGCAAGAATATTCTATTTCAGGCACCCCACAAATGGTACACAACAGACAGCACCAGAACTGTTAGTGGAGCAAGTGCTAGAGCCACCGGATACAGCTGGACTGTCCCCCATGTGTCTAGAGCCAGGCATTTTGCAAGGCAGAGAGGAATGCAACTTGGCTAAGCCTTAGATACTCACAAACCCAGCTGCTGGGCAGCGGAGGTAGGGTCCGGGCCGTGCATTTGGGGAACAAACAGATTTTTTAGTTTCTCTCTCTTAGGTATAACACACAGACTTTAGTTTCAGTTTAAATCTTCTTTAATGAGCAGGCACTACACAAGATTCCAGCTGGCAGTGTTAAACGTTGAAATCAATGAGTCAATCAAATAACCCAGCTGCCTTATCTAGCCATTGTCAGGTAGATGAAAAGTACCAGGCAATGTGGGCACAAGGACAGATAAACACAACAATGCTGTTCCCACTGCTTACAGGAAGGGTTTTACTGCTTTTGTTAATCTTTAAACTAAAAGTATAATTTCTTATAATAAAGAATCATATTTCCAATTTATATGAGAAAGTATTCAGACTCACTCAGCAAATTTGTAATGCCACTCTCCAGAGATTGGATCTTGTTCAAAGAGATGGCAAGTCCAGTCTTCACCTTTGGCTTTTCTCTCTTTGGCAGCTTTTCTCTGAGCTTCTTCTAAGACGAACTTCTCCTGAGTGGCTTCTGTTTGATCCTTGTTATTGATTGCCTTTGTAACATGCTGCCAGAGTCTGCAATTTGAGAACTGCAACAGTTATTTGCCAGCAAGCTATTTATACATTTATAAAGCCTGGAAAATTATAATGTTTTTTTTTTTTTTTTTATAATTGCCTACTGAGTAGTGTTTAAATGGAAATGCTGTAATTGCATACTTTTTGGGTACTTATTTCCACTAAGATTATGGATGAGATAAGCTATTACTTTTCCCTTCTATAACTTTCATACCTTCAAAAGGAGGTTGCGTTTTGATTAACCGCTTGCTTACTGGGCACTTAATCCCCTTTCTGCCCAGGCCAATTTTCCTTTTTCTGTGCTATCGCACTTTGAATAACATTTACGCAGTCATACAACACTGTACCTATATTACATTTTATCCTGAGACAGATAGAGTTTTATTTTGGTGGTATTTATTCACCACTGATTTTTTATTTTTTTTCTAAACAAACGATAAAAGACAAACAACTTGTTCTTAGTTTCGGTTTTAAAATTTTGCAAATAATGGGATTTTTGCCTTACCGTAAAATCCATTTCTCTGATGTCGATTGACAGACACAGCTCTTGTCATTCTTGACCATTGGGTCTGCTGCCCCACACAGGAGTTGGATACTAGGCAGAAAAAACTTCTGGCTACACCCATGGGCAGTCCCAGCGAGTATACTCCCTCTTCCTGCTTTAGTCACTCAGTTTTGCTACAAGCAGTGTCAGGAGAATCCACAGAGGGGTGGGTGCTGTGTCCGTCAAAGAACATTAGAGAAATATATTTTACGGTAAGTCAAAAATCCCATTTTCTCTTTTTGGTTCATTGACGGACAGAGCTCCTGTAATTCTTGACCACTGGGATGTCCCAAAGCAATGTTAAACATGAGGGGTGGGAAACAGCAAAACATCACCAAGGCTAAGCAGTACCCTACCAAGCAACAGGGGCTCAACCAAAACAACTGGAGCCCACCTGAAAAAAACAATACAAAGAGGATGAGGTCCTCCTAAACAGCAGCCTGCGAAACCTTGCAGCCAAAGGAAGCATCCGCAGATGCCAACACATCCACTTTAAAAAACGTTGAAAAGGGAGGACCAACGACCAGGTGGCTGCCTTGCAATCCTGCCTCACTGACGCCTGAGGACGGGAAGCCCAGGAGGCATTAAGCGCCCTAGTAAAGTGCGCCTTGACCAGGAAAGGAGGAACCTGACCCCTTATGGAATAGGCCTGAACCACGTCTGCCCGAGCCATCTGGAAATGGTCGCAGAGGAAGTGGACAACCCTTTGCAAGGTCCATCCGTGAGCACAAATAGAGAGTCTGACATCCTGAAAGACTCCGTAGCTGCCAGGTACACCCTAATAGTCCGGACCACATCCAAAGCATGTAAGGCAATTTCCTTCAGATGTTTAGGCCTGGGACATAGGGAAGGCAACACAATGTCTTCATTCAAATGAAAGTCAGAGACCACCTTATGAAAGAACGACTGACAGAGGGGAAGCACCACCTTATCTTTGTGAATAACCAGATAAGGTAAACGACAGGATAACGCAGCCAGTTCCGACACCCTGTGCGCAGACGTGATAGCCACTAAAAAGGCCACCTTCTGGGACAGCGTAAGCAGGGCAATCTCTCGAATATTTTCAAAGGGAGGCTTCTGTAGAGCTGAAACCACCAAATTAAGATCCCAAGGCGGCAACGGAGCCTGCACTAGAGGAACCATATGTCGGACACTCTGAAGAACAAAGTACATACCAGGGAGTGTGTGGCCAAAGGTCGTTGGAAAAAGACCGCCAAGGCCGATACATGGCCATTGATAGTCCCTAAGGCTAAATTCTGAAGGAAGGTTAAGATCCGAGCCACCAAGAAGCAGCGGGGATGAACCCCAAGAGACTCACACCACGCAATGTATGTCTTCTATGTTTGATGGTAGATCTTCCTAGAAGTAGATTTCCTAGCTGTTAACAACATAGGAATCACCAACTCAGACAAACTTCTATCCTTTAGCACCTGGGGTTCAACAGCCAAGCCGTCAAAGCCAGCGACTGTAAAGCAGGATAGAAGATCGGTTCTTGGGACATCAGATCCTCCCCGAGAGGAAGCTTCCAAGGAACACCAGCGACCAGCCGCACTAGATTGGCGTACTAAGCCCGGAGCCACTTAGATGACCGCAATCCCTTCTGCCTCAATCCTGCGTAGGAGTCTGGGCAGAAGCTTGAGAGAAGGGAAGGCGTAGATCAGGCAATGCTGACCCCATGAGGCCACCAGCACGTCTGTGGCGTCAGCCAGTGGATCCCTTGACCGAGCCACAAACCTCTGCACCTTTCTGTTGAGCCAAGACGCCAGCAGATCCACCTCAGGGGTGTCCCACTGGAGACACAGCTGATGAAACACCTCCAGAAGAAGGGACCACTCCCCTTGGTCCAATGCCTGCCGACTGAGGTAATCCGCCTGACAATTTTCCACCACGGGAATGTGTACAGCGGAGAGGGCTGAAACAAACCGTTCTGCCCACCTTAGAATTCCAGCTATCTCCAGGGCACTTCTTGTGCCCCCTTGGTGATTGACATAAGGCAAATGGCATTGTCAGACTGAATGCGCACTGGAAATCCCTGAAGACGATCCGTCCAATTATCCAGACACAGTCTGGTCGCTTGGAGTTCCAAGACTTTGATCGGTAGTCTGGACTCTTCCAGCGTACAGATCCCCTGAGCAGAATGCATGCGGAGTATGCCTCCCCAGGGGGTTAGGCTGGCATCCGTGGTGACCACTGTCCAATACAAGGTGAGGAAGGATTTTCCCAGCCGAAGCACCGGAAGTGAAGCCACCATATCAGGGACGCCTTCGTTCCCCGACTCAGCCGGATCTTATTGTCCAGAGACTACAGAGTCTTGTCCTACTTGGTCAGAATCTCCCTTTGCAGGGACCTCGTATAAAGATACCATCAGGCCCAGCACCCGCACGCATGTCCGGAGGGATGACCATTTGTTGGGCAGCGGGAGGCGAATTGCAGTCTGCAATTTCTGGAGTTTGTCCAGAGGAAGGAGCACTCTGGCTATGGCCGAGTTCAGAGTCAGGCCCAAATAGTCCAGCTTTGTGGACGGAACCAGAGCAGAATTCATTCGCATTGTGATCTCCAGGTTCTCCACCAAAGCAGAGGGAGATTCCGCTCGCAGAAGATTGTCCAAGTAACCCATTTCCGCGATTCCCCGTTGGTGTAGCAAGGCTAGCACCGGAGCCAACACTTTTGTGATAACCTGAGGAGCGGAGACGAGACCAAAGGCTAACCCCACAAACTGATAATGCCCCTCTCCCACAGCAAAGCGAAGAAAACACTGGTGGACTGGCACATATTGGAATGTGAAGATAGGCATCCTTGATATCTATAAACTTGAGGAAATCCCCCTGAGGCAACGATGCCACCACCATTTGAACGGACTCCATTCTTAACTTCTGTACCCGCACAAAGCAGTTTAGTGCCTTGAGGTCCAGGACTGGACGCACTTTGAGGTTTGACTAAAAACTCTGAAAACGTTACGAAATCCGAACCGGGAAAATCACCCCTTGAAGGAAAAGGTCTTGTACCGCCCCAAACAGACCCTGTCTGGGGACAGGTGCAGGTTAAAAGAAAAAAACCTTGCCGAGGGAAAAATTTTGATCTTGTAGCCGCACCGAATGACTTTGTGGACCCACTTGTCTTCTACCAGGGAAGTTCACAGGTCGGGAAACCAGTGAAGACGACCCCCCCCCTCCCGATATGGGTGAGTGTGCACCTTCATGCAGAAGGAGCCTTGTTCACGGGTCTGGAGAAGCCCACTCTCGGCTTGCCAGTCTAAGTTTGTGTGGATCTGCCAAAGGAGGCCCTGTAAGGCTTTGAGCCCTTGTCAGTCGATCCTGAGGGATGAAAAAACTTCTTATGAGCCAGAAGGAAGGTCCACGTCTACAACAAGGTTCCTTGCCCTTAGTAGCCTGTGGAAGAAAGATACTCTTCCCCCCCGTGAGACCTTTAATGATGTCATCCAGGGTAGCTCCAAACAGGCAAGCTCCTTGAAAGGGAAGATCAATCAAGGCATTTTTTTTTAGAAGTCTGGTTCGCAGACCAGCATTTGCGCCAAAGACACGCGAAGGACCACCGCCAAAACAGAGGTGAACCATCAGGTGAGCCGCATCCAAAGAGGCATCACAGATAAACTGCAGGCCCTGGACCAGCTGGTCCGCCAGCTCAGCAAAGGCAGGGGGGAGCTGTTCTCCCTGTAAGTCTTGGCTTAGGAGCTTAGCCCACTCAGTCAGAGTTTGTAACACCAGGCCAATGGTAAATACCGGCCTTCTTGCCGAACCAGCTATGGTGTACATAGTGTGGGCCACAGCCTCCGCCTTCCAGTCAGTCAGGTCCTTAACCACTTTACCACCGGATGATTTTGCGGTCTTACTTCCAGGCCACTCTTTGCGATTCGGCGCTGTGTGACTTTAACTGACAATTGCGCGGTTGTGCGATGCCGTATCCAAGCGAAATTTACGTCTTTTTTTTCCCCACAAACAGAGCTTTCTTTTGGTGGTATTTGATCACCTGTGCGATTTTTACTTTTTGCGCTATAAACAAAAAAAGAGCGTTTATTTTGAAAAAATAACAATATTTTTAACATTTTTTTATATGAAATTCCCCCCAAAAAAGATGTAAAAAACTATTTTTTTTTACATTTTTGGCCAATTTGTTTTCTGTTACCCATGTTTGGTAAAAAAAAATCACAATAAGCGTATTTTGATTGGTTTGCGCAAAAGTTATTGCGTTTACTAACAAAGGGAAAGATTTCTGTCATTTTTGGTGTTTTTTTTTTTAACGCGCAATGGCGGCGATCTGCGATTTTTTTTGCGGTACTGCGACATTGCGGCGGACAGATCGGACCCTTGACTGACATTTTTGACACTTTTGGGGGTACCAGTGACATTACTGCAGTAATCAGTGCTATAAATATGCACTGTTACTGTAAAAATGACACTGGCAGGGAAGGGGTTAATTTTATTGGAGAGGGAGGGGTTAATGTATGCCTGGTGCTTACTGACGTGTGGGGGGGGGGGGGGAGGTGACTGAGTGAGCCAGGGACAGATCGGATGTCCAGCTATGCTGAACACTCCGATCTGACCCTGCCTGTCACTTGGGAGATCCGCCCGCTTGTGTTTACACAGGCGGGCGGATCTCCACACTAGATCCCCGACGATCGGGGATGAGCGGCGGCGATCGCCGCTGCTTTCCCCCTGGCCCGACTCCCGCTGTGACCTAAAACAGCGGGAGCGAGCCTCCGGCGGCGCGCAAGCGCCGCCCAGAAGGGGGAGTGTCTGACGATGTAGTACTACGTCGTCAGACGATAACGAGCCACTCTGCCGCAGTAATATTACTGTGGGCGGAGGTAAAGTGGTTAAAGGCCGGGGACTCTTCAACCAGAATCGTGGATGTCTGTTTATTCTGGAAACCAGAGGGTCCACCACCGGTGGCACAGTCCACTTCTTAAGAAGAGACTCCTCATAGAGGTAACGCCTAGTAAAACGCTTAGGAACCCCATGGGGATGCTTTGGTCGTTCCCACTCTTTAGCGACAATTCTGTCAAAATTGACGGGGAAAGGAAACACCTTTGCCGCTCTGGATAGCTTGCAAGTGCCAAAGAGTACCTACGCCTCCGTCGCAACTTCTGCTGCGCCCTTCATCTTTAGGGTCTCACGCACAGATACAATCAGTGCATCCACCAGCACCTTTTCGTGCGCGGTCGCAGACGTGGAGGAATCATCCTCACTATCAGAGGATACAAGAAGGGTGACTGACGTCCGCGGTGGCCGAATCAGATTCAGGATCTGATGACACAGATGAAGCAGGGGAAGGCGGTGGGCGCTTTTTGCTAGCCTGTCGCCCGCAAGCCGCCTCCACCCAGGACACAAAGGAATTACAGGGCGGCCTTCAGTTAATGGATGGATGGTTGGGACCCAGAGGGCCCCGCAGCCTCAGAAAGGGGATCAGGTGGGGAGACAAGCTCCAAAGACTCCATGAGTCACCAGGGGGACCACACAAAAAAGTGTAACACACTGCTAAGGTATAACCCCCACCACGCTGGCAGCACCACCCGGACGCCAAGCACAAGGCACAGAGCGATCCTCAGGAGAGAGGGAGAGGACCCCACCAAACTCACCAATCGCTGACACAGGCACCTGCAAAAACCAGCAGAATCTGCATTACACGTGTGGCGATCAGGAAGCTAAATGATCCAGGAGTCAGTACAAGGGGATAAGGAAGTGCTCCCATCGCCGAAATTGCCTCCCATAGGGCTCCACTGTCATGGCTGCCGCTATTTGCAATGGCAAACAACAAGAAAATGGCCACCGGACTACACAAACATGACCGCCGTGTATAGGAATACATAGGCTACAACAAAATGGCAGCACCACAAAGCATACAGGGAACCAAAATTGGGAGACAAGGCCTCAGGACAGATCCAGGTACAACCCCCCACCCCGCACAATCAATCATCTGGCCGCCGGTGGCACGCCCCCCCATCGCAAGTTAGCGCCCTTCCCCCACCCCAGAAAAAGTGGTCAGACCATCCAAAGAAAAAAAAAATACATCCCCAGTGTATGTGGAGGGGAGGGGGGGGGGGCAAGATGAGGGACTTGGCAGAGGGGGTGCCTTCGGGAAAGAGGGGAACTCGGGGTTCCGACTGTCCCAAGTAGAGGGGCCCACATCCACCCCAAAACCCTCACAGTGGTAGAGGGGGGGCAGCTACTCACCATACCAGGAACCAGGTGGGCACCTCTCCAGACAGATCATCCTCTCCATCTAAATGGGGGGCTGTTGGCCAGGAGGAACGCTGCCACTCAAGCCGAGGCCAGGCTGTATGCGACCCCGCAAGACATTTAACTTGCAGAGCCAGCCCCCGTCCAGTGGGGCTATGTCGCGGACAACCTAGCCCGGAGCTGAGGCCTGCGCACGCTCACAGGCCAGATTTGGGTGACCTCTGGATCTAGATTATCCTATTCGTCGCCCAGTCTGGCAGTTGATAGTAGATCTCCCAGTAAAAATCCAGGAGTAAAAAATGTTCTATCTAGGTCCTTACTCCTGACTAGGCAAAAAACAAAAACAAAAAACTGAGTGACTATAGCAAGAAGAGGGAGTATACCCCTTGGGAATGCCCATGGGTGTAGCCAGAAGTTTTTTCTGCCTAGTGTCCTACTTCTGTAGGGGGCAGCATAATGCAATGGTCAAGAATGACAGGAGCTGTGTCCATCAATGAACAAAGAGAAAAGTAATTTTTCTCCTTCACTGATGTGCTCTAATGAGGTTACATTGATGGGCACTGATGAGGATGCACCGATGAGCAGCACTGATGGCACTGATGGGGCTCCACTGATCATCAGTGCCCTGATCATGTGTGTGCATGTGCCCTGTCAAAATTGCTGGTTACCGGTCCTCCTCTCCTCACACTGTGACAGCACGTGAGTAAAGTACTGCTGATAACCAGCAATTTTGTTTACAACGTGATCAGCTGTGATTGGACACTGCTGATCACTTGGTAAAGGGCCGCTGTGATTGGCCCTTTACCACAATCTGTTATCCGGGAACTAGAGAGCCCTGCTGTAGCTGTATTTTGGCTATAGCGCGGTAAGGAAGTGGGTAACAATGATATAAATGGATTTTTGTAAGAACTTACCGTAAAATCCTTTTCTCTTAAGCTCATTGACAGACGTAGTCTTCTTGATTCTCAAGAGCTGGGTTATGTTGTCTCCGCAGGAGTAGGACTAGGCAGAATGACAAAAACGTTCTGGCTCCACCCTAGGGGGCAGTCCCTGAGGGTATATCCTCCCTCTCTCTGCTACAGGGAATCAGTTCTGTTTAAAGCAGTACAGAGAATTTAACCCAACCCAACTCAATGATAGAGGGGCGGGTACTACGTCTGTCAATGAGCTTAAGAGAAAAGGATTTTACGGTAAGTTCTTACAAAAATCCATTTTTCTCTATCGCTCATTGACAGACGTAGTCTTCTTGATTCTCAAGAGCTGGGACATCCAGAAGCAGTGCCACAAATGAGGGGTGGGATTGACAAAATCAAATCCAATCTAGTAGGCCCAACCGGTGCCAAACTAGAAGTTTTAAAGGCTCATTATAAACAAAGAATGAGACTAAAGAAAAATTTTCCAACGGAAAAAACCCTCGAGGTAGACCACTGGTCTCCTCAAATTGCGGCCTGCAAAACCTTGCGGCCAAACGAGGCATCAGACGATGCCATAACATCAACTTTATAATGTTTAGAGAAGGTATGCACCGACGACCAGGTAGCCGCCTTGCACACCTGGACCACTGACGCCTGATGGCGAAAGGCCCATGACGCACTAAGTGCCCGAGTGGAGTGCGCCTTAACAGGGAACGGGGGCTCCCAACCCTTAATAGAATAAGCCTGCACTATCGTCTGTCTGATCCATCTGGAAATGGTCGCGGCAGATGCAGGCAACCCCTTTTTGGGTCCATCTGGGATCACAAAAAGTGAATCCGTCTTGCGAAACGAGTCTGTCGTTTTCAAGTATACCCTGATCGCCCGGACCACATCCAAGGAGTGCAAAGCAAATTCCCGAGGATGACTGGGCTTAGGACACAGGGAAGGTAATACAATTTCTTCATTCAGATGAAATTCTGAAACTACTTTTGGTAGGAAGGATGGATTCGGACGAAGAACCACCTTATCTCTATGAACCACCAGATATGGTGAACGACAAGATAATGCGGCCAGTTCTGACACCCTGCGTGCAGAAGTAATAGCCACCAAGAAGGCCACCTTCTGGGACAACGTGGGTAGAGGAATCTCCCTAATATCTTCAAAGGGAGGTTTCTGAAGAACCGACAACACTAAATTAAGATCCCAGGGGGGTAACGGCGCGTGCACTGGCGGAGCCAGATGTCGCACCCCCTGGATGAAATTCCGCACCAAGGAATGAGTAGCCAAAGGCTTCTGAAAGAAGATGGCTAATGCTGAGACCTGACCCTTGATAGTACTCAAGGCCAGTTTCTGCTCAACCCCTTGTTGCAGAAAAGCCAATATTCGACTAATCGAATAAGACCGAGGACGGAACCCCAAAGGTTCACACCATGCAATGTAGGACTTCCATGTGCGATGATAAATCTTTCTGGAAGTCGCTTTCCTTGCTTCAACTAGAGTAGGAATAACTGAAGCTGACAAACCTTTGTCCTTCAGCACCTGGGTCTCAATAGCCAGGCCGTTAAAGCCAGCGATCGTAAAGCAGGATGGAGGATCGGTCCCTGAGACAGTAGATCCTCTCTGAGAGGAAGTCTCCACGGGACGTCCGTCACCAGTCTGACCATGTCGGCGTACCAAGCTCGACGAGGCCAGTCCGGAGCTACCAGGATTACTGGGATTCCTTCCTCCTCTACCCTGCGAAGAAGTCTTGGCAGTAACGCGAGAGGAGGGAAGGCATATATTAGCTGGTATTGCCCCCACGAGGCGATCAGTGCGTCTGCGGTTTCTGCTAGAGGATCGCGGGAGCGAGCCACGAATCTCTGAACTTTCCTGTTGAATCGTGATGCCAACAGATCCACATCCGGGGTGCCCCACCGTAGGCACAACTGGTGGAAAACGTCTGGATGGAGGGACCATTCCCCCTGATCCAGGGTCTGACGGCTGAGATAATCTGCCTGCCAATTCTCCACCCCCGGAATGAACACCGCAGAGATTGCTGGAACAAATCGTTCCGCCCAGCGAAGAATGCAAGCCACTTCTTTGGCCGCTCGGACACTCTTGGTGCCCCCCTGGTGATTGACATAAGCCACGGCCGTGGCATTGTCCGACTGGATCCGAACCGGGCTGCCCTGGAGCTGCTCGGTCCAGTGAATCAGACAAAGTCTGATCGCTCTCAGTTCCAATACATTTATCGGTAATCTGGATTCTTCCGGGGACCAAAGTCCCTGGGCAGATAATTGACCGAGAATTCCTCCCCATCCGGATAGACTGGCATCCGTGGTCACTATCGTCCAATATATTGGCAGAAATGACTTTCCCTGGCTGAGCATTGGAGACCGAAGCCACCAAACCAGAGACTCTCTGGTCTGTTTGCTCAATCGTATCTGATTGTCCAGGGATTCCGGATTCCGATTCCATCTGAGGAGAATCTCTTGCTGAAGAATTCGGGTATGGGACTGGGCAAATGGGACTGCTTCGAATGAAGCCACCATCAACCCCAGAACCCTCATGCAAGTCCGAAGGGAAGACCAGCTGTTGGACAGTAACAACTGGACTGCTGATTGAATCTTTCGAAGTTTCCCTACCGGAAGAAAAACTCTTGTCCTGACTGTGTCTAGAATTAGACCCAGATATTCGAGCCTCTGGGTGGGAACCAGAAAAGACTTTTGCTGGTTCACCAGCCACCCGAATTCCTGTAAAGAAATCATAGTAATTTCTATGTTTTGTAGCAAGGTCTGAGGAGACTCTGCATGAAGCAGAAGATCGTCTAGGTAACCTAGAATCGATATACCTCTTTGGCGCAGAAGTGCCAACATTGGGGCCAACACTTTTGTGAAGACCCGCGGAGCCGTGGCGAGACCGAAAGGTAACGCCACAAACTGATAGTGGTTCTCCTCTACGGAAAAGCGTAGAAAACGCTGATGTCCTGCGAAAATGGGAATGTGAAGATAGGCGTCCTTGATGTCTATGGACGCTAGGACATCCCCTGGATGCAGGAAGGCTGCTACCGTGCGAATGGACTCCATTCTGAATCTTCTTATGTTGACGAAAGAATTGAGTGCTCTTAAGTCCAGAATTGGACGCACTTTGCCCTCTTTCCTGGGTATTGTAAACAGGTTTGAATAAAACCCTTGAAACCGTTCTGTCCAAGGAACGTGGACTACCACTCCTTGTTGTAGTAGATCTGTGACTGCTCTCCGCAGATCTTCTAGACGATCCGGAGATAGTCGGATATTGGAAGGGAAGAATCGCGCCGGTGGGAGAGATCGAAACTCGATCTTGTACCCTGACTTTATGACTTCGCAAACCCATTTGTCCGGGATTCTGGAAAGCCATGGATCCGGGAACCGGCGAAGACGTCCCCCCACCCCAGTTATGGGTGGGGGCTCACCTTCAGGCTTTGGATGGTTTATCTTCAGGTCTGGAAGGGGCGGGCTTTTGCTTGCCCGACCAACGACCCCTGACGCCTCCTGTAGAAACCTTGGAGGACTTAGTTTTTTCACCCGCTGGACGAAAAAACCTCTTGTGAGCAGAAAAAGAAGGCCCTCGTCTTTGACGAGTTCCTCTACCTTTAAAATTTTGCGGTAAAAAGGTGCTTTTTCCACCGGTGAGATCCTTAATGATCTCATCTAAGTTGGCTCCAAATAGACGTTCTCCTGAAAAGGGGATATTAGCCAATGCTTTTTTGGAACCTTGGTCGGCTATCCAACCTTTTAGCCACAGTGTACGCCTGAGAACCACTGCTGAGACTGATGCTCGCGCCATTAATGGAGTGGCGTCTAACGCCGCATCACATACAAACTGTAACCCCTGTATCATTTGTTCCAACAAATCTGATACCGCCTGAGGGACTTCTTCTAAGTCCCGGCGTAACCACTTGGTCCATTCAGTTACAGCCTGCGAAACCAGACCAATAGCAATTATTGGCCTGAAAGCTGATCCAATCAAGGAAAACATGGTGCGAGACATAGCTTCTATCTTGCGATCCACTGGATCTTTAAAAGACGGAGCGTCTTCTAAAGGAATAACCGTGGCTTTATTCAATCTAGCAATTGGTGAATCCACCACAGGTGGTTCTGTCCATTTCTTAATAAGGGTTTCCTCAAACGGATAACGCCTGTCAATGCGTTTGGAAATATTAAAAGTGCGTTTTGGCAGACGCCATTCTTCATCGATTGGATTGCCAAAACATTTGGGCAATGGAAAAACCTTTGCCACTTTGATGCGCTTTTTAGTCCCAAAAGGGATCTCAGTTTCAGCTATTTCTGATGGAATACCCTGTAACCTTAAAGTCTCTTGAACAGATACAATGAGTGCGTTTACCAACGCTTCCTCTCGGGCTATGGCTGATGCCGAAACATCCTCCTCACTGTCTGAAGAGACAGGACCCGAGACACCAATACCAGATGAAGTACCTGCAACTGCAGAAATAGGCTCAGAGTCTGAATCCGAGGTTTCAGATAATAAGGGGTTAGGCGGGGGTCGCTTTCTTGCGCCCTGTCCCTGACAAGCCACTTCCACCCGGGACACAAAAGTTTCCATAATGGCTGACAAAGATTCAATTGTCAATGGGGTGCTGGAGGATCCCGCAGACCCCTCGAGGGGATCCGGAGGAGATACATGAGTGGCAGGGTCCATGTTAATACAGGACACTTTTGCCAGCAATAAACAAAAAAACTCTTTTTTTTTTTTTTTTTTTGTGTGTCTCCCCCTAGCGCAATAGCGCCCCTCAGAGTACCTGCTTCTCGATCCCAAAGAGAGAGAGAGAGAGAGAGAGGGGGCCCCCAAGGCTCACCAACCGATGCAGTGCAGTTTCCAACAAACTGCAGCCAGCGTCTGTCTTACACAGACTGGAAGGAGCTGTTTGCTTTTTCCCGGGCAGAAGGCGTGGCTCCGCCCCCTGTGTACGCCTTCCGGCGTTCCCAGCCCTCCACGAGGAAGCTGGGCTCACAAAACATGGCCGCCCCCATAGAGGAGACATAAGACTCCAAAAACATGGCGGCCGGCGTGACCTGAGGACATACATGCATTCGGTCTACGGCAAAATGGCGGCGGACCGCCGATATCGTCTTCCCAGCACATCCACCTGCACTCTGCTGAGAGGTGACATATGGATCTACAGAGATACACTGCACATAAGGTAGGATTATACCTCCTATGTTTGCTGTAATGTTACAGTCTGCTGGGTAGAGTGTTAGCTCTTGAACCAAGTCCACTTCCCACAAACACATGCTGTATTACAAGGGGGACTTGTAAGTGTCAGATATATACTGACAATATATGGAGGGGCCCATAATATATACTGCCTCATAAATGAGGAAAAAAGGGAACGTTTTACTCACCATACCGAACCGACAGGCACCCTCTCTTCATAATACCCTCTCCACCGAGGTGGGGGTTTGTGGACGCCTCGACTCTCTGGTCCTGGCGTCCAAGCGAGCTTTTAACTCGCAAAGTCAGTCCCTTTACTGGGACTCCGTCGCGGCCGACTCAGCGCACTGGTCTGCACGCGCTTTTAGGCAGAGACCGGGGTGACCACTGGATTTCACATCCAGCCCGTCGCCCGGCCCCGCATACTTACTTGAATATGTCGCGGCCGACCAAGCGCAATGCCTGGTCTGCACGCGCTCGTAGGCCGGCTGGGGTGACCACAAGTGTCGCCCAGTCCGGCATTTTTGCTTGAAGATCTCACAGGAAAAAACACTGGAGAAAACTACCTAAAAAAATGTCTTTTTCTTAAAGAAAAAAAGTCTTGCCAGGACCAAAAGATCCCAGCAAGGAACTTAGGTCCTTACTCCTGACTAGACAGAAAAAAACTGATTCCCTGTAGCAGAGAGAGGGAGGATATACCCTCAGGGACTGCCCCCTAGGGTGGAGCCAGAACGTTTTTGTCATTCTGCCTAGTCCTACTCCTGCGGAGACAACATAACCCAGCTCTTGAGAATCAAGAAGACTACGTCTGTCAATGAGCGATAGAGAAATTCCATTTCTATCATGAACTTTCCTTTACTCATTTACAAATTTGCCATTCTGCTATACTAACAACAACTTACAAGGCCATCAAGGCCAGAGTAAGGCCAACTTACTCTGCCCCTAGCTACATCACTAACCAAGTTTTATGACCAACCAAATAATTCTCTTCCTCTCCCCCAAGCCCTCCTGCTCTCCAGCTCCCTTGTCACCTTCTCCCATGCTCCCCCTTGGACTTCTCCAGAACCTCTCCTATCCTCTGGAACTCCCTACCAAAATCTATCCAACTATCTCCTACTTTGTCCACTTTCAGATGATCCCTGAAAACTCATCTCTTCAGAGAGATCTATTCAGCCCCCACCTAACAACTGTCCCATCCATGTGTGAAGCTACTCTATTTAAAGGTAATTAGGGACTCATTCATCCCGATGTTTACCTCAAATAGAACAATATCAATTATTTTGTATATTTTCTCATATATACTTTTTGTTTTTATTTTCCAGCTTCTAGCTTTGAAAAGAACTTGAAAAATCCTTTTTTCCTCAAAAATCTTTTGAGATATATATAAAATCGGTTTAAAAATTTCCATAATATCCTTTATACAGCAATTTTTGCTGACTTAATTCCTAAATATTGGATTGAAGGGTAAATATACTTAATATATATATATATTTTAAAATATTACCATCAGTATAGGCAATACAAAATATTTCTACTTTAATTTATCAACAATAGACTCTTATATCCAGGCTTGGCTTTTTCCTCCTCTATGGTATGTCGCATGCCAAGTGGGTGGTCCTATCCTTGATTCTCCTGTTTTGAGGCATTTGTCATCTACAATCCCTTCCATAGAGGGCACAATTCAGTTTCTTGAGGTATGTTTTGAGCTTGTCTCATGATTATTATATAGATATATGGTTCATGCATACTGTGACCGTTGTAACTTAATACAGTTGCTGTGTAATATATATGTATATATGCAATATTCTTATGTATATTTTTTCATTATATACAGAAAAATTACTTGTTAAAGATGTATGTTAGTCTCCTGAAGAAGCCATTACAAGATGGCAAAACATGTTGAGCTGGCATTATCAAGTTTTTTCTTCTTTCTTTTATGTGTTTTTAAAGAATAATGTTTGTCATTTTTGAATAAATAAAATGTGTAAAATTTGTTTTTACAAAAAATTATTTTTTCTCCATTATTTACATTTGTGTTTGCACCTTAAAAGTCCAGAAACAAACTTTTTCTTTTTTGGATTACTACTAAGGTATGTGGTGCATTTGAATTAACTCTCCGGCAATATAAAAATTAAAACTGTACATTTATGTTCTCCTTCAGCCTATACCCCACAGTTATTACCTTTTGTATCTCTTGACCCTTCCTCTTAGATTTTAAGCTTTAATGAGCAGGGTCCGCTTATTCCTACTGTAATAACTTGTATTGTAATTGTACTGTCTGCCCTTATGTTGTAAACCACTGCGTAAACATTTGGCGCTATGTAAATCCTGTATAATAATGTATAATGATAGAAGAATATGCTTATAACATAAAAAAATGTTCACAAATCAATTCCATCTATTCAAACAGGAGTTTATAACACTTTAAAGGCTCTACTTTTATGCTTCTAATAATTCCTAGATTTTAAAAGTCACAATATATAGTGGTGTATTCTAATAATACTTAGATGAAGATTGTTCATGGGTAAAAAAAGAAAAGCCAATAGCATACATTTTAGAGTGAAACAATTTGTAAAAAGACAAAATGCAGCATTAGGAACTTAAAGAAATATTTCTGCCCCAGTGAAGTATGGTGAAGCCCAATCCCAAGAGACAATTACCTCTCAGATTCAAACTCTCCTTGCTCATCATAGTTAACTGTGCAGCGTGTTAATCTGCGCTGCCTTATATCAGCTGTTGGGTTCCAGAAAGTGTCAGATAGCTCTGTCTTTTTGTCATTAATAAACACTTCGCTATCCTGAAAAGAAACACACAGACATCAAATAATATTATACAGACTTCTGATACCACCACCTTTAAGTTAAAATAATCTTTAGTCAAACGATAGAAGTTTTATTTCTAAAACTTGGAAAAATAAAAGGTATTTGTTTACTAAAAGAAACTGCCTGTGCTGTGGTGGCGGAATCCAATTAGAAGGGAGCTAACTGAAGGCAAACAAGAAGCATGATTTAGCATACCAAAATAACCCCATTTCATGAAAAATCCAACATGTTGGCGTGTATATATAATAAATAAAGATACTACCAATAATATAAGTTCTTTTACCATTATATATTGTTGAAATATACATCTTTTCTAGGGAGACCCCGAACCCAAATTTCCCACTGACCCCAGTAGTATGCAAATAAGCTGCAAGCATTTAGTTTATGCTAATAGTCACTGCAGCTTAGCCAGACTACAACAAAATTTCTTTCTGGAAGTTAACATTTTAGAGCTTTACACTCCTGGTCAGTGTTAGTGAAGAATCTTACTTTGGAGCTGGATTGTTAACTGATATATTTTAGAAATTTTGAATTAGAGGGGAAAAAAAGGCGAGTGAGGGAGGTAATAAGGTATTGGAAAGGGCAGGTGAGAAAGGTAGAGTGAGGACTTGGGAAATCAGAGAAAGAGGATGGTCACTTCTGTAACTCCGCTACCCCCAGTTATTGGCAAACCATCATACAAAGGTAGATAAGTAAATATTTTAAGCAAACTGAATACTCTAGTAAAGTGTAAAAAGAATCCAGGGAAACCATGTTTCATAAAAGTTTTAGTTTAGTCTTTCAGTGACCATATTTATAATATATCATAATACAATGCTTGTGCACTAACTGATCATAGGGCAGGGTAGACTGCTTCCACTTTGTTAATCGGATTTTATCTCCTGCACTCCACTACTGAGCAGGCAGTCTGCCCATCACACTTATGAACTAATAGTGGACCAGTCTTTAAGGCAGGAATCCTGGTTAAAATTTGCATTCTAGAGCACCATGGAATATAGAATGCTCTTTTAAAAAAAAAACTGAATGTAAAAGACATCTAGATGTTCCTCCTACATCATACAAAAGACTATTTTAAGCAGACTGTCTGCTAACCTAACTGATTTCCCACCCTCCCTATTTTCTCTAACCCACAATGCAGAAATAATTTCCCTGGGAACCCTTAATCTCACTGCTGCTGTTATTCCAGGTATCTGGGTGCAGAAGTGAAATGGACTGGCTGCCCAATGTATAGCAGCAAGACCTATAATGCAGGGAGCTCAAAACTACCACCAGGCAAGGAAGTGATTTCTGCATATTAACTAGGACAAGAAAATGTTAGGAAATATTAGTAAATTAATTTAGGTCTATGTAAAAAACATCAGATCGCTTAATGTTTTGTTGCAATGCTAGGATAACAAAGAACAAATGGAAATATAAACTGGCTAACTCCTGTTTCTAGGTACAGGTGTTGCAGCTGCAGACATTTAGGGGGGGGGGCATGGGGGGAACTCAAGAAAGGAAAACTTTGAGATACTGTTTCTTGTAAGAGATTCAGGAATCGTTGACGGATTCATGGCAGCCCTTGGCTGCAGCCGAGAGTCACATGCATGAATGGAGTTCCTAACTACAAAAAATTTGTTAACTGTAACATCAGGTCTGTTTGTTAAAAGTCATGCCTATTGGTCCCACACAATTCTTTCATGTGAGGCAAATTGGTTAGTGAAAAAAAAATAAATCAATAAATCTTAGAGCAATGAGAAGAAGCAATTGTTTGGGTATATTTAGAGATCATTTATCAAATCAGGGCTGTCACTTACGGCCACTTACCCAGTGCCCCTCCAGTGTTGCCAAGACTTCCTTTCCCAACTTTATCTTCCCTGATATCTGATTTACACTGTCGTCACTACCAAGAAAGGGCTGAAAGGCAAACATGCAAGTTTGAAACACAAAAACAAATACATGAAAATAGCTGCACATTACAAAACATACATAAATTAAGTTGTTAACTTTGCTAG
This sequence comes from Pelophylax lessonae, assembly GCF_965119305.1. Classification (NCBI taxonomy): domain Eukaryota; kingdom Metazoa; phylum Chordata; class Amphibia; order Anura; family Ranidae; genus Pelophylax; species Pelophylax lessonae. Next base: position 254,867,366 of record NC_138771.1, on the reverse strand, counting down.
TACTTTGCTCAATGTGTGTTTTGTTTTTCTTGGCAATAGCTGGACCTTAATCAGATGGCTGGCTGGCTGCATTGAAAGCTTTTAACTTGCTATTTAGTAGCAGATTTTTTGTTCCTTTGTACATGAGACTGAAAGCTGTGTCATACACATAGGGCTATCCACCTCATTCAGGTGCTGATGCCTTTATGGGAAAATGATAAAAGCATCAAAGTAATGTGTGTGCCCCACAATGCATTGTCATTTCACTACATCCAACTTCTGTATTACTATTAAAAAAATACCAGCACATTGCTTCCAGTTGACGTTTTCCCATGCTGCTTTGTTACATGGATGTTGCTGGGGATTACTGCTTTAAATGCAACTATTTGACACATGTTGTTCTGTAATAGGATTTATATGCATCATTTTCTGGAATCCTATGATTGTCACTGACACGACTGTATTCTGATGCCGTGAATTCTTTCTTGACAAATGTTCAAATTTCTATCTTTCATACGTTATTTTGAAAAATTTTAATAAAAAATATTGAAAATTAAAAAATACCAGCCCTTGACTAACGTGGACTATAAATTTCTCCTTAATGACCAGCCTAGAGCGCTTGAGAAAAGATGGTGTGGTACTAAAGATATCTGGTTAAAAGAACCATTTAGAAATCTTCCAAAATGGTCTAAGAAGCCATGCTTTTTTTTTTAACAGAAAAGTTTTATTGAAGAAAAAGATATACATAGAATCAGTTTAGAAGCCATGCTGTTTAAAAGCCTAAAGTGGAAAGCAAGTCAAAACCAAACTAAGCTTAAATCTACTCCCAACCCCATTCCAAGTCTATTCCATCTATCCTGTAAAAGGAAAAATGCCTATAATTACCTATTCTGAAATCGCTCCAGTCCAACCACATGATTAGGTCCAGGTGCCGGCTTCAGTTTAGAGGAGTGACAGCCGACAACGGATAAATAAAAAAAAAACAAAAAAGAGAAAAAAGAGATGTCACCACCCTGCATCTGTTGTCGGCAATCTGCTCCACACTGAAAGCAGTGTTGGAGATAAGGTGACCGGACCGCAGCTACTTCAGAATAGGTAAGTACAGACATCTTTCCTTTCACAAGGCAGATAGAAATAATGGAGACGGGAGTAGATTTAGGCATAGTTAGGTTTTGACTTGCCTTCTACTTTAAAGCGGAAGTGTAGGACTCTTCTTTTTATTTATTTTTTTTTGGGGGGGGGGGGGGGCAATGTTGGGGAAGGATACAGCACTATACACATGAGTTATGTGCAATGGTTTAAATCCCATTATCTGCAGGTGGCTGTTTCTGCTAAGGTTCAAACTCATGCAGTTTGCTTGTGATCCATTTATGCAATGCTTTTTGAGGTGTGTTTTGCATTGTTGCACATGTGCTTTTTACACGTTTTTGATGCATTTTTAATGCAAATTATTTATTTGTTTTATTTAAAAGGGGAGATGTTTTTGTTTTGAGGCAGATTAAAAAAATGCATAAAAAAGACATGCATTTCCGCAACGTTTCCATTTAATTCTATTGAAACAAAAACGCACCATGTTGCGTTTAAAACAGTCCCTGACCCTTCCAAAAAGTGCAGTGGCTGAAAAACACATAGATGTGAACGTATCCCATAGGAAACCATGTTAAATGAACTTTAGTTTGTTTCTGCAAAATGCAAGATGCACTAAAAGAATGCATAGTTGTGAACCAGGCCTGAAAATCCTCCTTGTTTTGCCTCTTCACAACTGCCAGAGTTTGTCCTGAGAGACTGTCCTCACAAGAGATAATGTGACATTATAGTTGATTTGTTTTTTTATTCATAAAACAGATCATAATATTAGAATTTACATGTATTTGCTGTTCGTCTAAAAAATTCCTCATCTGCGTTTACCTTTAAAAGTGTTCCCCAGTCATGCCGACACACGCTCCATCCATTCTGTTACTCCCAATCTATATAGCAGAATCGGCTAGACTGTGCAAGATGCTAAGCCAACTGCCAAGGTACCAGAAAGCCAAAGAAGGCCCCCAGCAAAGAGAAATCTAATTGTTTTGAGAATTGTTTATCAATTTCAACCAGATTTTATGTTTCAAGAAAGAAGAAATAACTTAAAGAGACTCTTGCTATTTTAAAACACAAAATAAAGATGTCCCTGCAAAACACACAATCATTACCTGTCCCGCTTTGTTGGGTTACAGAGAAGTTTGCTCTAGGACCTACTCCTGTTTGGACAACAATGAACAAGCAACTCTCTGTTCCAGCAGCTCGGCTCCAAGTAGCTCTTTCCCGCTGTCACTTCGAACCTCAGGTGTTGAAGGCAAAGTCAAGCTGTCCTTGCCCGCAGTCTCAAAGTAAAAAGAAAGAGCCACCACACACTGGATAAATCGCTGACATCCACAAGAAAGGCAATGACAGTTCCTGCCCTAGGACCCCCCCCCCCCTCTCTCCCAACAGGGCTTAGTCTAGTAAGCCCTTTTGACTAAAACACATTAGAGGGAGCGGTCCAAAGGTAGGGACTGTCATCGCCATGCTTGTGGATGTCCTACTTAGAAAAAACATATACAGTTGGGCAAAAAAGTATTTAGTCAGCCACCAATTGTGCAAGTACTCCCACTTAAAAAGATGAGAGAGGCCTGTAATTTTCATCATAGGTATACTTCAACTATGAGAGACAAAATTAGAGAGAAAATCAGTCTGATTTTTAAAGAATTTATTTGCAAAATAAAATAAGTATGGTGGAAAATAAGTATTTGGTAAATAACAAAAGTTCATCTCAATACTTTGTTATATACCCTTTGTTGGCAATGACAGAGGTCAAACGTTTTCTGTAAATCTTCACAGGGTTTCCACACACTGTTTCTGGTATTTTGGCCCATTCCTCCATGCAGATCTCCTCTAGCGCAGTGATGTTTTGGAGCTGTCGCTGGGCAACACAGACTTTCAACTCCCTCCAAAGGTTTTCTATGGGGTTGAGATCTGGAGACTGGCTAGGCCACTCCAGGACCTTGAAATGCTTCTTGTGAAGCCACTCCTTCGTTGCCCGGGCGGTGTGTTTGGGATCATTGTCATGCTGAAAGACCCAGCCAAATTTCATCTTCAATGCCCTTGCTGATGGAAGGAGGTTTTCACTCAAAATCTCACGATACATGGCCCCATTTATTTTTTCCTTTGCATGGATCAGTTGCCCTGGTCCCTTTGCAGAAAAACAGCCCCAAAGCATGTGGTTTCCACCCCCATGCTTCACAGTAGGTATGGTGTTCTTTGGATGCAACTCATCATTCTTTCTCCTTCAAACACGACGAGTTGAGTTTTTACCAAAAAGTTCTACTTTGGTTTCATCTGACCATATGACATTCTCCCAATCCTCTTCTGGATCATCCAAATGCTCTCTAGCAAACTTCAGATGGGCCTGGACATGTACTGGCTTAAGCAGGGGGACACGTCTGGCACTGCAGGATTTGAGTCCCTGGCGGCGTAGTGTGTTACTGATGGTAGTCTTTGTTACTTTTGTCCCAGCTCTCTGCAGGTCATTCACTAAGTCCCCCATTGTGGTTCTGGGATTTTTGCTCACCGTTCTTGTGATCATTTTCACCCCACGGGGTGAGATCTTGCGTGGAGCCCAAGATCGAGGGAGATTATCAGTGGTCTTGTATGTCTTACATTTTCTAATAATTGCTCCCACAGTTGATTTCTTCACACCAAGCTGCTTGCCTATTGCAGATTCAGTCTTCCCAGCCTGGTGCAGGTCTAAAATTTTGTTTCTGGTGTCCTTCGACAGCTCTTTGGTCTTGGCCATAGTGGAGTTTGGAGTGTGACTGTTTGAGGTTGTGGACAGGTGTCTTTTATACTGATAACAAGTTCAAACAGGTGCCATTATACAGGTAACGAGTGGAGGACAGAGGAGCCTCTTAAAGAAGAAGTTACAGGTCTGTGAGAGCCAGAAATCTTGCTTATTTTACAGAGAAATTTGCCAATTAATTCATTAGAAATGCTACAATGTGATTTCCTGGATTATTTTCCCCCATTCTGTCTCTCATAGTTGAAGTGTACCTATGATGTAAATTACAGGCCTCTCTCTCTCATCTTTTTAAGTGGAAGAACTTGCACAATTGGTGGCTGACTAAATACTTTTTTGCCCAACTGTATACCAGTGATTTCTCTGCTGTGCATAAGCCCTTTCTTTCTACATTACTCAAAAACCTATTACCTTTGACTTCCTTCAGTGCCAGATGCTGACACTCCCCACTGTGCTCTGTGGTCCCCTCCACCAGCCCCTACGTCATTACAGATATAGGGGCTGGCTGAAGGAACCATAATACACAAGGTCGAAACAAAATATCAAATACAAACAGGAGTGTGCCAGATGCTAAAGACTTTTCAGAAAGATGATCTCTGCAACCCAGCCAGGGTGGGTAAATATTGTTTGCTGCGCACAGAGACCTTTATTTCAGGTTTTAAAAATAGTGCATTGCTTTATCTAATAGAAATGCTATAGAAGAAGTTTATGGATTTATTTGACTTAATTTCCATCATGTACTGCTCTGGAATGTCATCCATATAAATTAACGCTTTTAACTTTATCTGAACACTGTGTCACTATGTCCCCATGTTTCCTGTAAGCAAGATACTACAGTACTCCGATGCAGTGAAAAGGGCAATAGTTTTGTGGCCTTTAAATTTCACCTGAAAATGTACATGATTCATGCTGGCATGTGAAATTTACAATTTTATGGAAACAATTATAACTACAGGAAGCTAAAATGTAGCATGCAAGTAGGGTACAACAAGAGAGCAAGAAAAAAATTGATGGTTACCATCAATTCTAATTAAGGCAAGTCAGCTGCAGTAGAAAATATGCAGAAGGAGCAGATAAGCATTACTGAGATGTAGAACTGTTTAAGTTGATTAAAAGCTCTGCAAGTCTCCATGAAGTAGTTGCCAGTAGGAGCTGCATTTTTTCCTATTGACCAGACACCTACCTTGAAATCCTTGAAACATTTTATATTATTTTTGGCCGCAGGAATAAAACAGATGCACTCAAAATAAATGAAATAATTAACCACTTTACTACCAGTCACGTAACCTCTACGTCGGCTGACTTTGAGTGGTTATACCGGGATGATGCCTCTAGCTAGAGGCATCATCCCGGTACCGTTGTTTGAAGCCGACGGTCGGCTTTCCGTCGGTAACGATCGATGCGGCTCGGGAGCCGCTCGATCGTTACCCGGGGGGGCGGGAGGGGACGTCCCCCCCCCTCCCGCCGCCTTCCGCGGCTTTGCTCGGGGCTACCGTCCCACCGGGAGCCCCGAGCACCCAGCCGGCACGTCCGCCGGCTGGATGGAGTCCCGATGAATGCCGGAAACGGCATCGATCGGGTCTCCGATGACGTAACCCGGAGGCGGCGTCCATGACGTCACTTCCGGGTTACTGTGCTGCAAAAGGCGGCAGATTTGAAAAACGGCTGTATGCAAAAATGCCGTTTTCGGCGTTTTGCATACAGGGAAGTGTAGTGGAGGGGTCTAGGGTCTTTTAGACCCTCGATCCCTCCATAAAGTGTACCTGTCACGACATATTGCTGTCACCAGGGATGTTTACATTGCTTGTGACAGCAATAAAAGTGATCAGATTTTTTTTTTTTTTTAAAAACCTGTAATAAAGTTTAAAAAAAAAGAAAAAATAAATAGGAAAAAAAAAAATTTAGCCGTCCCCGTCACCGTTAGCTCGCGCACAAAAAAAAACGTATACGCAAGTCGAGCCGCAAATGAAATCGCTGTTCAAACCACACATGTGAGGTATCGCCGCGATCGCCAGAGCGTGGGCAATAATTAAAAAAAAAGAGCTACACACTAACTCTAAACTGGTAACCGTTAAATAAATTTAAAGCGTCGCAGATTGAGATCTCTATTGACCGTAGTTTGTCGCCATCCCACGGGGGGGCGCAATTTTAAACCGTAACATGTTTGGTATCTATTTACTCGGCGTGACATCATCTTTCACAATATACAAAAAAAATGGGCTAACTTTACTGTTTAGTATTTTTTAAATGCAGTGAAATGTGATTTTTCAAATTTTTTCCAAAAAAATGGCGTTTTAAAGACCGCTGCGCAAATACCGCGTGACAAAAAATTTTGCAATGACCGACATTTTATTCTCCAGAGTCTTTGCTAAAAAAATATATATAATGTTTGGGGGTTCTAAGTAGTTTTCTAGGAAAAAATACTGGTTTTAACTTGTGAACAAAAAGTGTCCGAAATAGGGCTGGGGCTAAAGTGGTTAAGTAAAACTTCTGTCTCCAGCAAAGCTACACTGAGGCTCGGTTTCAATCTATGCAGTTTGCGATTGATGAGTTCTACTGCGCATTTGGCTGTGAGTTTTGTGTTTTTGCACAAGTGAGTTTGCAATGATTTGCTTTTTTTAAGCTTTATTTTGCCCCCAATTTGTTGTTGAGCAGATTCAGTCACAAAATGCAAATCGTGGCCAAATCACGGGAGAAATGCACTACATGCTTTCCTGCAGTGTCTCCATTGAAGTCTATGGAACCAAAAGAAGCACTGTTTTGCAGTTAAAAAAGTTCCTGACCCTTTCCAAAAATGCAGAGGTTGAAAAGAAGCACAGATGTGAATGTGTCCCATAGGAAACAATGGTAAATAGACTGTAGTGCATTTCTGCAAAAAGCACAAAAAGGCATAGGTGTGAACCAGGCCTAAGTGGTCTCTTTTATAAGATACACCAACCTAAGAGCCCTTTCTCAACCAATGCAATCCAGAACCTAAGGTGTCAAGCGTACATCACTTTGATACCATGTCAGTTCCCCTATGATACAGATGAATTAGTGATCGGTGAAAAATAGATTCCTAATAGGATTAGCTTGTTTTCCCTCATCTCACAAATCCCTGCATGAAATCACACAGTGATCTAGATCCCATGGATAAAAAAAAAAATAAACCCATTTAGGTAATCATAAAATTGAAAACACAAATTTGTATTTGTATTTTCTATACAACTAGCTAATGTGTCTACATTTGTTTTGACATCATAGCAGCAATCAGAGAAAAGGGAAGCACTCCAAATCAGTGAAGATTTCACAGCTTTGCACATTGTTTGTCTACTTAAGAAATAGGTTTACAGAAGGGGAGATTCTAGAGATGACCTTATCAGTTGTGCTCCTTCTCCTCCATAATTCAATCAATCAACAGGCAGGGAAAAAGAGGTTGCAAAGAAACTCTTTAGATGGGTAATATTACTATGATTTCAGGGGTAGAATGGTGGTAAAACAGAACTCCAGGAAATAGAAAAAAACTACCACTGCGGTGTGCTTCCCCTACAAGGGTCATTTTTTTTTCATTCTCTGAATTTCAGCTTTAAACTTTACACATAGAGGATGCTTAACAACTTCAATACAAGGCACTTTTACCCCTTTCCTGCCCAGGCCAATTTTCAACTTTTAGTTCTGTCGCACTTTGGATGACAATTGTGCGACCATGCAACACTACTCAAAGTTTTGATCATTTTGTTCACACAAATAGAGCTTTCTTTTGGTGGTATTAAATCACCACTCGGTTTTTTATTTTCCCGCTAAATTTTGCAAATAAATATTTGTTCTTCATAAATTTAGCCCAAAATGTATTCTGCTACATTTTGTTTGGTGAAAACAACCCAAATCAGTGTATATTATTTAGTCTGTTTACCACAAACTATGGTAATATCTGACGGCCTATCTAATTTTTTTGAGGCCTGAAAATGCCAGGGCAGAAGAAATACCCCCCAAATTACCCCTTTTTGGAAAGAAGACAGTCCAAGGTAGGAGGCATGGCTAGTTTTTTGAAGTTGTACATTTTTGTCACAATTCTTTGGAAAATCGAGAAAGTACATTTTTTTTTTTTTTTTTTTTACATACTGTCACTAGTACAGCATCATCATATAACTGGTGTGGTGGCAGTGATCAGGGACATGATCAGTACGAAAAAAAAAAAAAGTTATAATTTTTTTTATTTTTTTAATACACTGTGAGCAATATTATGTTACCATAGTAATATTGTACTACTCTCGGAAAGTGATCAGGACTTTCTTTTTTTCTTACATGTTTGTTTTTATTAGTGAATTACATTGCTATAAGCACGCATTTTACTGAATGAAACTGAATCATTTAGTCTGTTTTGTTGTGACTGGTCAAACCTAATCACATGGGCTGTAATTGGCCCTGTATGTACCCTGTGATCAAAACTGACCAATCACAGCTAGCAACACAATTGTACATAATGGATGGCATGAAAGGAAGCCATCCATTACGTACAACTGTCATGTGACCTGCTGTGATTCGTCACGGCGGTCACATGGTTCCAGCAGCGAATCATCAGCTATGTCCCATGAACACAGCTGGTGACAGATCATGTCGCTGCGCAGCCCCGCGATTGTCGCTTTCTGACAGGATGTCATACAACATCCACTCAGAATAAGAAAGCCACCGCCTGCCTGTGATTTGTCTATAGGCCGGGCGTGAAGTGGTTAAAGTGGTTGTAAATGCTAAACGTTTTTTTTTTTTTTACCTTAATGCATTTTTTTTTTTTAGGTGAAGCTATCTCCTGCCCCTAAATAATTACCGGAGTCTGATCTTGGTTCAGTGCTGAGCCCAAGAGCAGCTAAGCTGCTCTCTCTCCCCCTCCTCACTGTACTCAGTGAGAGCAGCGGGAGATGTCAATCAAATTTAGCGACAACAGAGCAGGGGGGAGCACTGTGTGTGTCAGTAGGCGCTCACACTACGGCTCGGGATCGAGCCCACATGAGTACCCTCTAGCAAAAGGCTTTCTAGAAGGGTTACACGAAGGTAGGATGAGCCAGAAGTGCTGGTGGGGGACCCCAGATGAGAGGAATCAGCGTTGCTCTGTGCAAAACCATAACCCTTTACAATTACTTTAAGATGTATATGGGGCATAGAACAGAGACCATAGATACTACAATCATTGCTCAGAGATGCACCTTGCACTGATTTCTTTGTCTTGTTTCTATACACATTCAGCAGCTATCATAGGCAATGGTCATTACCAGATTGAAGAGAATACAGACAGATATTGAGGAAAATCGACCAATGTAACTACTTCTGCTCAGTGATATAAATTATTAAACTGAAATAATCAAATTCCTGCCTGTCCAATAGCATTTCAGGAAGAGATCAACAATGGCAGCATATTAATTTTTCTCAAAACAGCTGTCCAAATGTTTGTGATAAAATAGTCCACTATGCATCTTAAAACATAAATGCTCACACAAAGCATACAAAATACAATTTACCTTCATTTTCATAGTATATGATAAGCAGCTAAGCACAGAAAGGGATGCCAATGGACATTTCCCTACATAAAATAAATACAAAGAATTGATCTCATTCCCTATGGTGATCAGGATGGCAGGTTATGCACTCTTCCAGAGGCGGAAAGTGACTTACTCCTTTTATAATCCATAGGTAAAACCAAACTCTATAAACACTGTTTATAAACATAAAAATACTCCTGTTCATCATTAGTGCTAACAACTTACAAAGCCATCCACAACTCTGCCCCCAGTTACATCACTAACCTTATCACCTCCTCCCATGCTCGCCTTCAGGACTTCTCCCGAGCACCTCCCATCCTTTGGAACTCCCTACCCCAATCGGTTTGACTATTCCCCAATCTATCCATCTTCAGACAATTCCCTGAAAATCCTTCTCTTTAAAGAAGCCTATCCTGCTTCTATCCAATACACTATGTTTTCACTTTATCCATCAGCCCATCTCCCACAGGTATTACTTTTTGTATCCCTTTGACCCTCCCTCTTAGATTGTAAGCTCTCATGTGCAGGGCCCTTTGATTCTTCATGTACCAAATTGTATTGTAACTGTAATGTCTGCCTTCATTTTGTTAAGCACTGCACAAAGAGTGCTATATAGATCCTGTATAATAATGATAATCAATCAGCAAAGTCTAGATTTATCTTTCGCAGTGATGCATATCTCAATAATTCTCAGCCTGCTTCATAAAACACTGTGACCATTCACTGTCAGTCATTTACATGATAGTGTTCCTAATAAAGCGACCACTCAGTTTATATAAAAATAAAAGCATGTATACCTTTAACTTAAACTCTAGAATGGCGCTATACCCAGTTTTTTCGCAGGTAATGGTGACATTTCCTCCAAGCTCTAGAGTCATGGTGCCATAAAGGATTCCTGTAGAGACACATAAATAGGTAAAACACTGGCAGGATATTAGACAATTCCATAACATAGTACTAGGTAGAAGGATTCTTACCTTTACAGTGTGCATATGGCATAGTCATAGTGTAATCCTCTCCTCTGTTAAGGAATGTTAGTCTGCCATCTCCTTCCAGAAGAGCTGATAGGGAATTTCCTGTGGGACAAAAATGTCCAAAAATGAAAGTCTATCTAAACCAAAAACTTAAACAAAATATATTGCTGCATATGTCCTTGTAATGTCAGATAAAAAAAATAAATAAAAGGTGCATCCACAGACCCTGTCCCAGGGTGACAACACTCATTCAGTTCAACTGCAGTGTTGTCAGCCTACATGCAGCAGCTACAATGCACAGTGCACTGGCACAGCTGCCAATAGTTACCACAATATAAATGACATTTTTCTGCTAGCAGACTGCTTATACATGTGCATACATGTGATTATGAGGCAGCTGTTAATACAAAGAGTCTCTAGGATCTAGATCACACATATAAAAATAAAATGTAACCTATTTAAATAATAATTTAATGAAAACATTATGGTTCAAGCCCACCCTGGGACGCAAATAAAAAAATTAAAACATTAAATGTATTTTATACAAAGTTATCTTAACCTCTTGTAGTCCCCTGCAGAGCAGAAACCAGACTGAGAGGGAAGGGGCAGCACTCTACGCCAGTCAAGTCTCCACTGCTTTGCACAGTGCTTGTCATTCTAACACTAACAAGTTTGCAGGAAGGACAATTGCAGGGATGACCTCATCAGTGTGACTCTTCACTTCCATTATCCAAGCAGCAGGCAAAGAAAAACAGTTCAAGAAGCAGGCCTTCAGGTGGGTAAGATTACTATGGTTTTGGGGGTAGAAAGGTTTCAGAGCTGCAACAAACCCAAAAGCAAACATTTATTTTATTGCAGCTTACCAGTTCTAAGATGTGATGGCTGCATGTTTTTTTTTTTTTTAGGCTTTTGTCTTAAATTTTCATGTGGTAATCCAGCCAGCAAGTCTGTTATTTTTCACAAGTTAAAATTCTCCAGCAGGATGAGACAAACCCCTTAGGCCCCTTTCACACATACGGTCCGTTCAGATCCGCCTGTCCGTTTTTTTGGCGGATCTGAACCGATGCCCCATGCATCTCTATGGGGCATCGGATGTCAGTGGAGACATGTCCGCTGACATCCGTTCTGATCCATCAAATCTGGACGGATGGAAACCCTATTTTCCATCCGTCCAGCGGATAGGATCGGATGAGAATGGACAGACGGTCCGTTCCCATCTGATTCCCCCCATAGAGAACAGCGGGGACCTGACAGCTCTGTCTCCGCACACAGCGCGGAGACAGAGCTGCCATCCGCCTGCTCAGTGGGGGATCGGCGGATCGATCCCTCGCTGAGAAAAACGGAGTCCGCCAACGGACTCCCCTGTGTGAAAGGGGCCCTAAAGTGTTTGTTACCCCAACATGTCATATTCCGGATATGTGCCTGCTGTACCATGTACTTGTATTAACAAGTATCCTGTTCTCTTTATATTGCTTCCTTTGTGTGAAATCCTTGGTGTTCCTGTCAAACCTTTTGGTTCCCTATTAAAAATTTACCACACTAAGCAGGAGAGTACAGCGTGGTCAGTTCTCTAGCAATGCTGGGAAATCAGCCTGGCCTCCTTCAATGATCAGACTTGTCCTGACACACCCCCTCTGCACAGCCTTTCACTGGGGAGTTCAGTGCACTGTTGATTCTCCTCCCCCAGCTCTTATGCAGCTGAGAACAGAGGGAACAGAGGGAGTGCCAAGTATTTATGTTTTTTTATTACATCTATAAACAAATGTTTTGCCTTTCATTTCCATTTTAAACTGAATGGGTTGTTTTACAAGGTGATTGTTTACAATCACTTTAACATTGGGGGGGTGACTAAAATAATCAGCTTTTATTTATTCACGCAAAAATGTTATCCCAACAAGAAAAACTATTTGCTGTAACGGATTATAAAGAGTGTGCTGGAGTTTGGCTTCAATTTGTTAGCGTATCTAAATCTGCTAATACATTTAACACTCCCCTCTCCCCAATACTGACAATGCTGCTGTGCCTCCTGTGCTCATTCCTCTAGAGTTATGTCTCACGAATACAAGTGGCTTATTACTGACCAGATCACCAGAACAACTAATGCAGCCACCACATCGAATGGTTTGTAAGCTGCAATATTATACATTTTTGGTTTTGGGCCTAATACTGCTTTAAAGCTAAACTGGGGAACTGAAAAACTATCCATGCAGTGTGGCTATAGTGGAGGTGCCCAAGGAGCGTTCCTTTGAAAGCTTTGCCAGTGTTCAGTCACCTGAATAAGATAGCATTTAAATCTTACAGTGCAGGTCGAAACCTCACAGCATGGGTAAGATACAGGATGCTCCAGATATATATGGGGCATAAAAGAGACTGTAAATACTATACTTAAACAGCTGTGGTCTACAAAATGTAAGGTTTTGTGAGAGTTTGGTTATAGTTTAATGTAAGAAAATATTGAAGAAATGAATTTAGTCTTCTGCCACCGAGCAACTAAAGATCAACATCTGACACTTTAATATAATATTTAAACAAAAATAGGTGACATTGCAGTTTCTTTTCCTGTAAGGCTTAGGACCTCTTTAATATTATTATTATTATAATATAGGCTTTATAAAGTGCCAACAGTTTGTGCAGCACTTTACAATATAGGGGAGACAGTACAGTTACATTACAATTGAACACAGGAGGGTTAGGAGGGCTCTGCTCGTGTTAACTTACAATCAAATAGGGTGGGGCAGGTGGTAAAAAAAGGTAACAACTGTGAATGATGAGCTGATAGAATAATTAAAAGTGTAGTTAGGGGGAGTTTTTCAGGGAACATCTAAAGGTGCACAGAGTGGGAGAAAGCTGCAGAGAATGAGGTAGAGAGTTCCAAAGGATGGAAGAGGCCTTGAAGAAGTCCCAGGGGCGAGCACTGGAGGAGGAGACAAGGTGTTAGAGAGTTGGTGGTCATGGAAGGAGTGGAGAGGACAGCATGGGTAATATAGCTCATGGGAGAGTTGTGGATGGCTTTGTATGTTGTTGTTGGGTGACTGGAATCAAGTGATGGGATTGGCAGAGAGGTGTGGCAAGCACTGAATGGTTGCTAAAGTAGAGGGGTTTAGCAGCAGCATTCATGATGGGACTAAAGGGGGATAGCCTTACAGAGCAGAGGGTGAGATCAGAAAGGGCAAAGCTACCTTTGAATGCTTTTAGGTACCGGCTCCAATATTACTCAGTTCCAGCCCTAATTCTAAAGTACACAACGCATTTAAATTTATAAATACTCTGCACTTCTGTACTGCTAGCAGAAATCTTATGCAAAAAGTGGTCTTTTGGCTTGAGAACAATTTAAAAATGGATGAGTCTGTATGAAATATTTCTTGACAGGTCATAAAATACAGCCAATGGCGAGCAAACGTTTGGCAAAGCTCTGGGTCAACTCCTTGACTGTATGCTTTTACAATGCGATTCCAAAGCATTTCCTTTCATTGCGGCTGGACAGCCTACTCATTTGAACCGAAACCCATGGAAAACAGGACAGTCTTTCATTTCCACAATGAGTAAGGGCAACACTTAATAAACCTTGTAAAGTCCAGCATAGACACTTGGAACTGTGGGTTAGAAATTAAACTGAAGCCAGACCTGATACAGTTCATGCCTGCATTTTCATTTCTAACCGACAGTGCCAAGTGTCTATGATTTCCAAAGACTTAACCAGGTTTAGACGTTTTGGAAATGTCCTGTTCTGTTCAGATTCTTCACATGTTGAAGTCAGTGCGCCAGGTGGCAGATCACCTGGCTGATGGAGAAAAATCGCCAGCGAGCTGCTGCAGCAGAATGGGTCCCAACGGCATTCTGTGTCTGCTGTGCCCCGGATGCCCTCCCCCCATGAATGCCAGAGACCACTGAACTTTTGGCACAACTCTCTGCATGCCATTGAATAGAGCAGCAGCTATTCTTTCATAAACAATAACAAATACTTTTTATCATTAAAAAGCAGCCCTAGAACCTCCGTCAAATGACTGATTATAGCAATGATCTTGCCTGAGAGGGGCATTAAGGAAGAAATGTATGATTTGAGTATCCTGCAGACAGGGGGAAGTGGTTTCTCAGTCCTACATCCCTCAATGATCATTCAGTTCAGCTAACTGGTGTGCCAAGTCTCAGGATGAAACGTATCATGCCTTATGAAACAACCTATGCAGAAAACAACTAGCCTATGTGAGTGTAACAGGATTTGACACTGGCTGGCTACAGATTGTGAAGCAGGAAATGGGGGGCTGATCTGTGTGAGATCACAGGCAAGGGCAAGGGCAAAGGCTTCTGTTGAGAACAGGTTTTGGCTCTCTAAAGACCAGCATCTTATTCCTGGAAGTAGATGCTGCATTGAATGACTCCTGAAGAAATATAACACAGGCCTTTGGAGGAAAATGAAAGAATAAAGAATTAGGAAGAAAATAATAAAAAATTAAATAAAGATCGAGTGCTGTGATCCCTTTGAGAGAGTTCGCACTTTTACGCAATACATATTACTTACCACACATGCACATAACACAAAAAATATAATGGGCTAGGTCTACTTTAACTGCTGTACAAAGCACGGTCATTGATGGAACAGATCAGACTCACTTACCATAAAATTTCGATTTGGCCAGAATACTCCCACTAAGACAAAATCCATCTTTGCGATTACTGACATAAAAGGCAGACACTGGTGGATGATGGGAAACCTAGTAATGAAGTTAAGAGTATTGTCACAGATTTAAAATAAGCATGTACTATTACCAAAGCTTGTCAGGCCTCAGGCTAACAAACATTACAATGTATATCAAAATTAATAATGAAAGCATATTACACAAAGCAGGTTTCAGCACTGTAAGCACTCATGTACACGTCCCAGATGACTGTTGTGGGGCAAGTACTGTGGACACTTGCAGCCAGGATCCAAAGTGCACTAATCAGCAGCAGCGTCTGGTCAACCGTCAACCTGTACAACTATCAGAGTTTTCTTTATAAAACTTATCATGCCTTATGAAATAACCTATGCATCTATCCAATTTTGGAAAAAAAAATGTATATGTATATATATACATATATACATACACACATACACAGTGGGGAAAAAATATTGATTTGATACCCTGCAGATTTTTGTAAGTGTTCTCACTTATGAATAAATGATCTATGATTTTTATCATAGGTGTTTTTTAAATGAAAGAAACAGATGATCAACTAAAAATCCAGAAAAAAACACGATACATATATTATAAATTGAGTTGCAGTTTAGTGAGTAAAATAAGTATTTGATCCCCAAGCAAAACATGACTTTGTACTTGGTGGAGAAACCCTTGTTGGCAAGCACAGAGGCAAGACATTTCTTGTAAATGGTTACCAGGTTAGCACACATCTCAGAAGAGATTTTTGTCCACTCTTCTTTACAAATCTCTAAACCCTGAAGGGGTCGCTTGGCAACTCGAAGTTTTAGCTCCCTCCGTTAATTTTTTTAGGCGATTAAGGTCTGGAGACTGGTTAGGCCACCCGTGACCTTAATGTACCTTTTCTTGAGCCCCCCTTTTTTGCCTTGGCAGTATGTTTTGGGTCATTGTCATGCTGGAAGACCCATCCACGACTCGTCTTCAGTATTCTGGCTGAGGGAAGAAGGTTCTCATCCAAGATTTTACAATACGTGGCCCCATCTATTGGCCCCTCAATGTGGCAAAGTCGGCCTGTACCTTTAGCAGAGAAACAGCCCAAAAGCAGAATGTTTCCACCTCTGTATTTGGCAGGGTTGGTGTTCTTAGGGTCATAAAAAGCATTTTTTCTACCTCCAAACACGGCGAGTCAAGTTAATGCAAAAGAGCTCAATTTTGGTCTCATCTGACCACAGCACTGTCTTACAATCCCTCTCTAAATCATTTAGATGTTCATTGGCAAGTTTGAGACAGGCCTGTACATGTGCCTTCTTGAGGAGGGGGACCATGCAGGCGCTGCTGGTATTAAATTCATGGCGGCATATTGTGTTACAAATTGTTTGTTTTGGGACTGTGGTCCCAACTGCATTGAGATCATTCACAAACTCCTCCTGTGTAGTTCTGGGCTGATCCCTCACTTTTCCCCTGATCATTCTTACCCCATGAGGAAAAATCTTCCATGGAGTTCCAGAGCGAGGGCAATTGATAGTTATTTTATTTTTCTTACATTTGTAAATAATCGCTCCAACTTGTCGTTAGGAACACTTTCTTAAATTGACAGGACTAATCTGTGTACCACGTGAGCATACAGTGGTGATCGGAAGTTTGGGCACCCCAGGTAAAAATTTGTATTAATGTGCATAAAGAAGCCAAGGAAAGATGGAAAAAATCTCCAAAAGGCATCAAATTACAGATTAGACATTCTTATAATATGTCAAAAAAAGTTATATTTTATTTCCATCATTGACACTTTCAAAATTACAGAAAACAAAACAATGGTGTCTGCAAAAGTTTGGGCACCCTGCAGAATTTATAGCATGCGCTGCCCCCTTTGCAAGGCTGAGACCTGCCAGTGTCATGGATTGTTCTCATTCATCGTCTGGGAAGACCAGGTTATGTCAATCTCAAAGGTTTTAAATGCCCAGACTCATCTGACCTTGCCCCAACAATCAGCACCATGGGATCTTCCAAGCAGTTGTCTAGAAAACTGAAACTGAAAATAGTTGACGCTCACAGAGCTGGAGAAGGCTATAAGAAGATAGCAAAGCGTTTTCAGATGTCAATATCCTCTGTTCGGAATGTAATTAGGAAATGGCATCATGAACAGTGGAAGTTAAAGCAAGATCTGGAAGACCAAGAAAAATAGCAGACAGAACAGCTCGCAGGATTGTGAGAAAAACAATTCAAAACCCACATTTGACTGCACGATCCCTCTAGAAAGATCTGGCAGACACTGGAGTTGTGGTACACTATTCCACTATAAAGAGATACTTGTACAAATATTAATAAAGAAATATGACCAGCGCTACGGACTAGATGTTTGGGAGAGAAATATATTAGATAGAGGTGTAAGCTGCCCCAATCAGACCTTGAGGTTAAGGTGCAAGTGTTATAGAAGAAGTGTGAAGATTGGTGGTGGCGCTACCTCTGAAATAAGAATAAATATAAAAAAAGCCCCTTGTGAAGTGTAAGGGGAAGTGTACTGGTAGACAATAACCCACAAATGGTGCAATATCTAAAAATAATAATAAATGGATAACAAAGATATATTCAAATCAAATAATACATGCGAAGAAATTGTATATATATATATATAAACCGATGTTGTGACAAAAGACCCACAACCGAAGATATGTGAGTGATTTCCAAATGGATGTGCCACTTGATCTGTAACAACGTGAGTGAAAAAACATATAAATTAAAATAAAAAAGTGGATAAGTGAAATTCCACGAGTGGCCACTAGGTGGCGCAAATAGCTTGGTACAACCTGTATGTTGATGTATGGAGATGTTCCTTTTCGAGATGAACGAGCAGTCAGAGTAGTCAGCGGCGGGTGCCCTGAGTGCTCACATGAAAGGAAAAATACCCCGTGGTGAATAAAAGTAACATACAGTTGTAAATAAGCGGCGTAGTAGACTCACTCGTACAGTAGATCAGGGTCAGAATAGTCGTGTTCGCCGGGAGGCTTCCGCGTTCCACGGCCGACAACCGGAAGTGACGTTTGACGTCGGAGACTCCGCCCTACGCGTTTCGTCACAATGACGTCAACTGGAGCTTGTACAAATATGGTCTTCATGGAAGAGTCATCAGAAGAAAACCTTCTTTACGTCCTCACCACAAAAATCAGCGTTTGAACTTTGCAAATGAACATATAGACAAGCCTGATGCATTTTGGAAACAAGTTCTGTGGACCGATGAGGTTAAAATTGAACTTTTTGGCAGGAATGAGCACAGGTACGTTTGGAGAAGAAGGGGCACAGAATTTAATGAAAAGAACCTCTGTCCAACTGTTAAGCATGGGGGTGGATCAATCATGCTTTGGGGTTGTATTGCAGCCAGTGGCACAGGGAACATCTCACGAGTAGAAGGAAAAATGGATTCAATAAAATTTCAGCAAATTTTGGATGGTAACTTGATGCCATCTGTAAAAAAGCTGAAGTTAAAGAGAGGATGGCTTCTACAAATGGATAATGATCCTAAACACACCTCGAAATCAACAGGGGATTACATCAAGAGGCGTAAACTGAAGGTTTTGCCATGACCTTCACATTCTCCTGACCTCAACATAATTGAAAATCTATGGATAGACCTTAAAAGAGCAGTGCGTGACAGACAGCCCAGAAATCTTAAAGAACCGGAAGACTTTTGTAAGGAAGAATGAGCAAAGATACCTCAAACAAGAATTGAAAGACTCTTGGCTGGCTACAAAAATGGATTTTTGTAAGATCTTACCGTAAAATCCTTTTCTCTTAAGCTCATTGACAGACGTAGTCTTCTTGATTCTCAAGAGCTGGGTTATGTTGTCTCCGCAGGAGTAGGACTAGGCAGAAAGACAAAACGTTCTGGCTCCACCTTAGGGGCAGTCCCTGAGGGTATATCCTCCCTCTCTCTGCTACAGGGAATCAGTTCTGTTTTAAAGCAGTACAGAGAATTTAACCCAACCCAACTCAATGATAGAGGGGCGGGTACTACGTCTGTCAATGAGCTTAAGAGAAAAGGATTTTACAGTAAGATCTTACAAAAATCCATTTTTCTCTATCGCTCATTGACAGACGTAGTCTTCTTGATTCTCAAGAGCTGGGACATCCAGAAGCAGTGCCACAAAATGAGGGGTGGGATTGACAGAATCAAAATCCAATCTAGAAGGCCCAACCGGAGCCAACCAGAAGTATCAAAGGACTCATCGAGTAAACAGATGAGACCTACCCCACAAATCCTCGAGGTAGACCAACAGTCTCCTCAAACAGTGGCCTGCAGGAACCTTGCAGCCAGAAGAGGCATCTGACGATGCCATCACATAAACCTTATACAATATTGTAAAGGTATGAACCGACTACTAAACAGTCGCCTTGAAAACCTGAACCACTGACGCCTGATGGCGGAAGGTCCAGGAAACTCTAAGCGCCCGAGTAGAATGCGCCTTAACAGGGAACGGGGGATCCCGACCCTTAGATAAAATAAGCCTATACCACCGTCTGTCTGATCCATCTAAAGATGGTCGCAGCAGAACAGGCAACCCCTTCTTAGGGCCATCCGTGATCACAAACAGTGAATCCGTCTTACAAATTGAATCCGTAGTATTCAAGTATATCCTGATCGCCCGAACTACATCCAAGGAATGCCATGCAAATTCTCGAGGATGATTGGGCTAAGGACATAGGAAGGACAATACACTGTCCTTATTCAATGAAACTTTGAAACCACCTTAGAAGGAAGGATGGATTCGGATGAAGAACAACCTTATCCCTATGAACCACCAGATCTGGGGAACAACAGTATAATGCAGCCAGTTCTGACGCCCTGCGTGCAGAAGTGATAGCCACCAAGAAGACCACCTTCTGGGATAAAGTAGGCAAGGGAATCTCCCTGATATTTTCAAAGGGAGGTGTCTGAAGAACCGACAGCACCAAATTAAGATCCCAGGATGGTAACGGCGCGTGCACTGGCAGAGCCAGGTGTCGCACCCCCTGGATGAAATTCCGCACCAAGGAATGAGTAGACAAAAGCTTCTGAAAGAAGATAGCAAATGCTGAAACCAGACCCTTGATAACACTCAAGGCCAGCTTCTGCTCAACTCCCTGTTGCAGAAAGCCAATATTCGGACTACCGAATAAAGATGTAGATGGAACCCAAGGGATTCACATCACACAATATAAGACTTCCATGTACGATGATAATCTTTCTGGAAGTCGCTTTCCTTGTTTTAACTAGAGTAGGAATAACTGAAGCTGACAATCCCTTGTCCTTCAGCACCTGGGTCTCAATAACCAGGCCGTTTAAAACCAGCGATCGTAAAGCAGGATGGAAGATCGGTCCCTGAGACAGTAGATCCTCCCTGAGAGGAAGTCTCCACGGGACGTCCGCCATCAGTCTGACCAAGTCGGCGTAACAAGCTCGACGAGGCCAGTCCGGAGCTGCCAGGATTACTGGAATTCCTTCCTCCTCTATCTTGCGAAGAAGTCTTGGCAGTAACCCAAGAGGAGGGAAGGCATACATTAGCTGGTATTGCCCCCACGGGGCGATCAGTGCGTCTGCGGTTTCTGCTAGAGGATCGTGGGAGCGAGCCACGAATCTCTGAACTTTCCTGTTGAATCGAGATGCCAACAGATCCATATCCGGGGTGCCCCATCGTAGGCACAACTGGTGGAAAACGTCTGGATGGAGGGACCATTCCCCCTGATCCAGAGTCTGACGGCTGAGATAATCTGCCTGCCAATTCTCCACCCCCGGAATGAACACCGCAGAGATTGCTGGAACAAATCGTTCCGCCCAGCGAAGAATGCAAGCCACTTCTTTGGCCGCTCGGACACTCTTGGTGCCCCCCTGGTGATTGACATAAGCCACGGCCGTGGCGTTGTCCGACTGGATCCGAACCGGGCTGCCCTGGAGCTGCTCGGTCCAGTGAATCAGACAAAGTCTGATCGCTCTCAGTTCCAATACATTTATCGGTAACCTGGATTCTTCCGGGGACCAAAGTCCCTGGACAGATAACTGACCGAGAATTCCTCCCCATCCGGATAGACTGGCATCCGTGGTCACTGTCGTCCAATATATTGGCAGAAATGACTTTCCCTGGCTGAGCATCGGAGACCGAAGCCACCAGACCAGAGACTCTCTGGTCTGTTTGCTCAATCGGATCTGATTGTCCAGGGATTCCGGATTCCGATTCCATCTGAGAGGAATCTCTTGCTGAAGAATTCGGGTATGGGACTGGGCAAATGGGACTGCTTCGAAGGAAGCCACCATCAACCCCAGACCCCTCATGCAAGTCCGAAGGGAAGACCAGCTGTTGGTGGACTGCTGATTGAAACTTTCGGAGTTTCCCTACCGGAAGAAAAAACTCTTGTCCTGACTGTGTCTAGAATTAGACCCAGATATTCGAGCCTCTGGGTGGGAACCAGAAATGACTTTTGCTGGTTCACCAGCCACCCGAATTCCTGTAAAGAAATCATAGTAATTTCTATGTTTTGTAGCAAGGTCTGAGGAGACTCTGCATGAAGCAGAAGATCGTCTAGGTAACCTAGAATCGATATGCCTCTTTGGCGCAGAAGTGCCAACATTGGGGCCAACACCTTCGTGAAGACCCGCGGAGCCGTGGCGAGACCGAGAGGTAACGCCACAAACTGATAGTGGTTCTCTTCTACGGAAAAACGTAGAAACCGCTGATGTCCTGCAAAAATGGGAATGTGAAGATATGCGTCCTAGATGTCTATGGACGCTAGGACATCCCCTGGATGCAGAAAGGCTGCTACTGTGCGAATGGACTCCATTCTGAATCTTCTTATGTAGACAAAAGAATTGAGTGCCCTTAAGTCCAGAATTGGACGCACTTTGCCCTCTTTCCTGAGTATTGTAAATAGGTTTGAATAAAAACCCCTGAAAGCGTTCTGTCCAAGGAACGTGGACTACCACTCCTTGTTGTAGTAAATCTGTGACTGCTCTCCACAGATCGTCTAAACGATCCGGGGATAGTCGGCTATTGGAAGGGAAGAATCGCGCCGGTGGGAGAGATCGAAGCTCGATCTTGTACCCTGACCTTATGACTTCGCAAACCCATCTGTCCGGGATTCTGGAAAGCCATGGATCCGGGAACCGGCGAAGACGTCCCCCCACCCCAGTTATGGGTGGGGGGCGCACCTTCAGGCTTTGGACGGTTTATCTTCAGGTCTAGAGGGGGGCGGGCTTTTGCTTGCCCGACCAACGACCCCTGACGCCTCCTGCAGGAGCTTTGGAGGACTTAATTTTTTCACCCGCGGGACGAAAAAAATGGATTTTTGTAAAATCTTACCGTAAAATCCTTTTCTCTTAGCTCATTGACAGACGTAGTCCTCGGTGATACACCACCTTCGGGTTATGTTGCCTCCACAGGAGCAGGACTAGACAGGAAATTAAAAAGCTCTGGCCACACCCTAGGGGCAGTCCCAGAGGGTATATCCTCTCTCTCTCTGCCTCAGCAAATCAGGTATGTGAAAAAGCAGTCTTTAGAGATTTTAACCCAACCCAACTCAAAAACAGAGGGGCGGGGACTACGTCTGTCAATGAGCTAAGAGAAAAGGATTTTACGGTAAGATTTTACAAAAATCCATTTTTCTCTAGCGCTCATTGACAGACGTAGTCCTCGGTGATACACCACCTTCGGGACGTCCCAGAGCAGTATCACAAATGAGGGGTGGGAAAATGGAAATCAAATCCCAATCTAGAAGGCCCAACCGGTGCCAACTAGAAGTTTACAATGCTCATCCTTAATGATGAGACTCAACAAAAAAGAGAAAAATTTTTTTTTTTTTCAAACAGAAAAAAACCCTCGAGGTAGACCACCGGTCTCCTCAAATTGCGGCCTGCAAAACCTTGCGGCCAAATGAGGCATCCGCCGATGCCGTCACATCAATTTTATAGAATTTTGTAAAGGTATGTACCGACGACCAGGTGGCCGCCTTACATACCTGGACCACTGACGCCTGATGGCGAAAGGCCCAGGAAGTACTGAGCGCTCGAGTGGAGTGCACCCTAACAGGGAACGGAGGACTCTGACCCTTAATAGAATAAGCCTGTACCACCGTTTGGCTAATCCATTTAGCAATGGTCGCGGCAGATGCAGGCAAACCCTTTCTGGGGCCATCCGTGATCACAAAAAGTGAATCCGTCTTATGGAATGATTCCGTAGCTTTCAGGTATACCCTGATTGCCCGAACCACATCTAAGGAATGCAACGCATGTTCCCGATGATGCTTGGGCTGAGGACACAAGGAAGGTAGTACAATATCTTCATTCAGATGAAAATCTGAAACCACCTTAGGAAGAAAAGATGGCTTAGGATGAAGTACTACCTTATCCCTATGAATCACTAGGTATGGGGACTGGCATGATAATGCAGCCAGTTCTGACACCCTGCGAGCAGAAGTAATAGCCACCAAGAAGGCCACCTTCTGGGATAAAGTAAGCAAGGGAATCTCCCTGATGTTTTCAAAGGGAGGTTTCTGTAGAACCGACAAAACCAAATTAAGATCCCAGGGCGGTAAGGGCGCGCGGACTGGAGGAGCCAGGTGCCGCACCCCCTGGATGAAATTCCGCACCAAGGACTTGGTAGCTAAAGGTTTCTGAAAGAAGATTGCTAATGCTGAAACTTGACCCTTGATGGTGCTCAAGGCTAGCTTCTGCTCAACCCCTTGTTGCAAAAAGGCCAATATTCGAGTCACCGAATAGGTACGTGGAGGAAATCCTAAAGATTCGCACCACGCAATATAAGTCTTCCATGTGTGATAATAGACCTTGCTGGAAGTCGCTTTCCTTGCTTTAATAAGGGTAGGAATGACTGAAGTAGACAAACCTCTGTCCTTCAGTACTTGGGTCTCAATGGCCAGGCCATTAAACCCAGCGACTGTAAAGCATGATGGTAAATTGGTCCTTGAGACCACAGACACTCCCTGAGACGAAGTTCCCACGGAACGTCTGCGACTAGCATGTCCAAGTCGGCCAGGCCGGCTTGAGGAGGCCAGCCTAGAATTTCTAGGACCACTGGCGCTGATAGAATCTGAACCAGGCGTCCCTAGAGGTATCTGGCCCCGACCATCCGAGAAAGTCTGGTCGTTTTCTGTTCCCACACATTTATCAGATACCTGATTGTTATCAGGAAGGGTGATCTTTTCTGGTTGAACCTCAGGGACCGAAGTCACCCGACTAGAGGCTACTTGGCCTATCTGGTCAACCAGATCCGATTCCTGTGAGGTATAGGGACTAATCTTAGGAAAAGGTCTCTGCTTCCATCTTTCGATCCACCGGATCCTTAAAGGACGAAGTGTCCTCCACTGGGATAACCGTGGCTTTATTCAGCCTGGAAATAGGTGGATCCACCACTGGTGGCCGTCCATTTCTTAATGATGGATTCCTCAAACGGATAGCGTCTAGCAATACGCTTGGAAATAGTAAAGGTACGTTTAGAATGCTCCCATTCTCCTTTAATCTGATTACCGAAACATTTGGGTACAGGAAAAACCTTCACCGTTTTGATGGGCTTATTAGTACCAAAAGGAATCTCTGTGTCAGTTGCCTCTGCCGGTAAAGCCTCAAGTTTTAAGGTTTCCTGCACTGCCACAACTAGTGCGTCCACCAATGCTTCTTCCTGAATTATAGCAGGAGAGGAAGCGTCCTCCTCACTGTCTGAGGGGGCTTTACCTGGGATAACAGCCTTTGCAGAGGAACCTGCAACTGCAGTGACCATCTCTGAATCAGAGTCAGAGGTGTCAGATAGTATAGGGGTAGGCGGGGGTCGCTTCCTTGACCCCCGTCCCTGACAGGCCGCCTCCACCCGAGCCACCATAGACTCCAAAATTGCTGTAAATGACTCTACACTCTGTGCACCGGCGGGTCCCGTGGCCCCCTCGAGGGAAACAGGTGGGGGAATATGTGTGGCAGGGTCCATGATAATTCCAGTCACTTCCTGGATAATATAATTCAAAAATAAAAAACTTTTTTTTTTTTTTTTTTTTTCCAGACCCCCAGCGCCACAAAAAGCCCC
Organism: Pelophylax lessonae; assembly: GCF_965119305.1. NCBI lineage: Eukaryota > Metazoa > Chordata > Amphibia > Anura > Ranidae > Pelophylax > Pelophylax lessonae. Next base: position 254,842,400 of record NC_138771.1, on the reverse strand, counting down.
TTAGTGTTACCTGCTAGGGATCCCTATCGATCGAGAGAGAGAGATAGACCCCCAGGCTCACCACTTGATGCTCAGAGTTTAACTGCAACAGGTTACAGCGCTGTCTTGACAAACAGGAAGTCTTTTGGCTGGCTGCCCAGGAAGAAAGGAGGCGGCTCCGCCCCTCTGCACGCCTTCCGGCGCCTCCCCTAGCTCCACGAGGTGTTTGGATCACCTCAAACATGGCCGCCCCCATGCTGGAGACACGAGGCTACGCCAAAATGGTGGCTCGTGCGATCCAGCAAAAAAAAAATGGCGGCGGCCTGTACTGAATAGCGGTGTGCTGCAGGGCACACAACACTCTCTCTGCATGGGGATTTGGCGTGGTTGGCGGTACCGGCCCTGGCGGACCGCATGGCCATTCGGGAGGCCTGCTAATAGCTGGAGATCTGATTAGGAAGGCAGTCTACATGTCCGTGGCTTCTGACTGGTAGGTAGCTCCCAAACCAAGCCTCCTGGCTTTTTGCACATAAAATCACACTCAAAGTAGGAGGATCTGTGTCATTTATAGGATAGAGAGGGACTCTATCTTACCATACAGAGAGGGGCCCGCGTTCACCACAAGACCCGTCAGGGGAAAAGGGGGAACATACTACTCACCATACCGGAACCAGGCGGGCACCAACTCCTGACAGTACCCCTCTCCACCGGGGCGGGAGGGCTGTCGACCGATATGGACGCCGTGACTCATGGTCTTTGGCGTTTCAGCGAGACGTTTAACTCGCGGGGTCAGTCCTTTAATGGGACTTTGTCGCGGCCGACCCAGCGTGGAGCTATGGCCTGCACGCGCTCGTAGGCTGTACTGGGGTGACCACCGGATCTCAACATCCAGCCCGTCGCCCAGTTCAGCTTTCTTGCTTGAAGATCTCACAGGAACACTGGAGAAAAAAAGCTGTCTAAAAAATCCTTTAAGAAAAAAATCTTGCCAGGACCTAAGATCCCAGCAAGGTATCTAGGTCCTTACTCCTAACTAGACAGAAAATAACTGATTTGCTGAGGCAGAGAGAGAGAGGATATACCCTCTGGGACTGCCCCTAGGGTGTGGCCAGAGCTTTTTAATTTCCTGTCTAGTCCTGCTCCTGTGGAGGCAACATAACCCGAAGGTGGTGTATCACCGAGGACTACGTCTGTCAATGAGCGCTAGAGAAAAACCTCTTGTGAGCAGAAAAAGAAGGCCCTCGTCTTTGACGAGTTCCTTTACCTTTAAAATTTTGCGGTAAAAAGGTGCTCTTTCCACCCGTGAGATCCTTAATGATCTCATCTAAGTTGGCTCCAAATAGACGCTCTCCTAAAAAGGGGAAATTAGCCAATGCTTTTTTGGAACCTTGGTCGGCTAACCAACCTTTTAGCCACAGTGTACGCTTGAGAACCACCGCTGAGACAGATGCTCGCGCCAATAATGAAGTGGCGTCTAACGCCGCATCACACACAAACTGTAACCCCTGTATCATCTGTTCCAACAAATCTGATACCGCCTGAGGGACCTCTTCTAGGTCCCGGCGTAACCACTTGGTCCATACAGTTACAGCCTGCGAAACCAGACCAATAGCAATTATTGGTCTGAAAGCTGATCCAATCAAGGTAAACATGGTGCGAGACATAGCTTCTATCTTGCGAACCACTGGATCTTTAAAAGACGGAGCGTCTTCTAGAGGAATAACCGTGGCTTTATTCAATCTAGCAATTGGTGAATCCACCACAGGTGGTTCTGTCCATTTCTTAATGAGGGTTTCCTCAAACGGATAACGCCTGTTAATGCGTGTAGAAATGCGTTTTGGCAGACTCCATTCTTCTTTGATTGGATTGCCAAAACATTTGGGCAATGGAAAAAACCTTCGCCACTAGATGCGTTTTTAGTCCCAAAAGGGATTTCAGTTTCAGCTATTTCTGACGGAATACCCTGTAATCTTAAGGTCTCTTGAACAGATACCATGAGTGCGTTTACCAACGCTTCCTCTCTGGCTATGGCTGATGCCGAAACATCCTCCTCACTGTCTGAAAAGACAGTACACGAGACACCAATACCAGATGAAGTACCTGCAACCGCAGAAATAGGCTCAGAGTCTGAATCCGAGGTTTCAGATAATAAGGGGTTAGGCGGGGGTCGCTTACTTGCGCCCTGTCCCCTAATTTTTTTTTTTTTTTTTTTTATGTGTCTCCCCCTAGCGCAATAGCGCCCCTCAGAGTACCTGCTTCTCGATCCCACAGAGAGAGAGAGGGACCCCCAAGGCTCACCAACCGATGCAGTGAAGTTTCCAACCAACTGCAGTCAGCGTCTGTCTTTACAGACTGGAAGGAGCTGTTGCTTTTTCCCGGGTAGAAGAACGTGGCTCCGCCCCCTGTGTACGCCTTCCGGCATTCCCAGCTCTCCACGAGGTAGCTGGGCTCATGAAACATGGCCGCCCCCATATAGGAGACATTAGACTCCAAAAACATGGCGGCCGGCGTGACCTGAGGACATGCATGCACCTGGTCTACGGCAAAATGGCGGCGGACCGCCGAAAACGTTTTTCCCAGCACATCCACCTGCATCTCTGCTGAGTGGCGATTGATAGATCTACAGGAGATACACTACAAATAAGGTAGGATTATACCTCCTATGTCTGCTGTAATGCTACAGTCTGCTGGGTAGAGTGTTAGCTCTCAAACCAAGTCCACTTTCCACAAACACATACTGTATTTACAAGGGGGACTTTTAGTGTCAGATATATACTGACCATGTATGGAGGGGCCCATAATTCATACTGCCTCATAACGAGGAAAGAAAAAAGGGAACGTTTACTCACCATACCGAACCGACAGGCACCCTCTCTTCACAATACCCTCTCCACCGGGGTGGGGGTTTGTGGACCACTCCGGACGCCTCGACTCTCAGGTTCCTGGCGTCCAAGCGAGACTTTTAACTCGCAAGGTCAGTCCCTCCACTGGGACTCCGTCGCGGCCGACCCAGCGCGGAGCTCTGGTCTGCACGCGCTCGTAGGCAGAAACCGGGGTGACCACTGGATCTCAACATCCAGCCCGTCGCCCGGCCCCGCATACTTACTTGAATGTGTCGCGGCCGACCAAGCGCAATGCAATGGTCTGTGCGCGCTCGTAGGCCGGCTGGGGTGACCACTAGTGTCGCCCAGTCCGGCGTTTTTTGCTTGAAGATCTCACAGGAAAAACACTGGAGAAAAAACTACCTAAAAAATATTTCTTCTAAAGAAAAAATCTTGCCAGGACCAAAAAGATCCCAGCAAGGAGCTTAGGTCCTTACTCCTGACTAGACAGAAAAAAACTGATTCCCTGTAGCAGAGAGAGGGAGGATATACCCTCAGGGACTGCCCCTAAGGTGGAGCCAGAACGTTTTGTCTTTCTGCCTAGTCCTACTCCTGCAGAGACAACATAACCCAGCTCTTGAGAATCAAGAAGACTACGTCTGTCAATGAGCGATAGAGAAAAAGCGTTTACAAGCTGTGATACTTGCCAAAGGGGGCAGTACAAGATATTACCTCTGCAGGGTGCCCAAACTTTTGCAGACACCATTTTTTTGTTTTCTGTTATTTTGAAAGTGTAAATGATGGAAATAAAATCTAACTTTTGTTGACATATTATAAGAATGTATAATCTGTAATTTGATGCCTTTTGGAGATTTTTCCATCTTTCCTTGGCTTCTTTATGCACATTAATACAAATTTCTACCTGGGGTGCCCAAACTTTCGATCACCACTGTATACCATAACCAGACTGCGGGAGCCAGAATTACTGTTGGTTGGTAGGGGATCAAATACTTTTTTTACTCACTGAACAGAAACTAAGTTTATAACATTTGTATCATGTGCTTTTTCCTGATTTTTGTTTCATATTCGGTCTCTAGTATTTAAAATATACCTATGATAAAAATGATAGACCCTTCATTTCTTTGTAAGCAAGCAAACTTCCAAAATCTCCAGGGGATCAAATATTTATTTTCCCCACTGTATGTGTAAATATATATTAAGCAAATATTAATAAAATAATCCACACTAAAATCATAAACAGTTAACCACTTGCCGACCGCCGCAAGTACATTTACTGCGGTAGTCAGCCCCTCCTGGGCAAAGTGACGTAGTACTACGTCGCTAGCCCAGGAGCCTGTAGGGGGCGAGCGCGCGCCGCCGGAAGCACGCTCCCGCCCTCGCTCGTTTCCCTGCCGGTCACTCGCGATCTCCCGCTGGAGAGGGAGAAAGGCAGGCGGCTGATGGAAACAAAGCCGCTTGTCATTCTCCCTGGTGTAACCGCAGAGATCATATGATCCTGCTATGTAGGATCGTATGTCTCTGTGGTTACATGAAAAGCCACACCCCTTTATAGTTAGAAGCACGCCCCTAGGGACAAATTTAACCCCTGCATCTCTAATAAAGTTAACCCCTTCCCTGCTGGTGTCATTTTTACAGTAACAGTGCATATGTATAGCACTGAATACTGTAGTAATGTCACTGGTACCCCCAAAAGTGTCAAAAATGTCAGTCAAGGGTCCGATCTGTCCGCCGCAATGTCACAGTCCCGCAAAAAAAAAAAAAAATTGCAGATCGCCAACATTACTCGTTAAAAAAAAAAAAAAGACATAAATCTTTCCCTTAGTTAGTAAACGCAATAACTTTTGTGCAAACCAATCAAAATACGCTTATTGCGATTTTTTTACCAAAAATATGTAGCAGAAAACAAATTGGCCTAAAATGTTAAAAAAGTTTGATTTTTACATTTTTTGGGGGAATTTTATATAAAAAAATGTGAAAAATATAATTTTTTAAAAATTTTCGGTCTTTTTTTGTTTATAGCGCAAAAAGTAAAAATTGCACAGGTGATCAAATAGCACCAAAAAAAACTCTGTTTATGGAAAAAAAGGACATCAATTTCATTTGGGTACAGCATCGCACGACCGCGCAATTGTCCGCAGTGCCGAATCGCAAAATAGGGCCTGGTCAGGAAGGGGGTAAAATCTTCCGGGGCTGAAGTGGTTAACCAATTAATCACAATTCCCATGCCAATGAAGTGCCAAGAGAGGTGACAAAATTGTAACAAATCTCAAAAGTCCTTTGTCAAAAAAAAAAAAAAAAAAGACTTCCGTACTTCAGTGCTGGTTCCCCCTTTTAAGTAAATCATTCACCAGACTTAAATGACCCCTTGTAATAAGGTCAATAAGTGCTGTTAGGTGCAAAGCTTTCTCTCCAGGCAGATTGCTTTCCTCCAAAGGTTTTCATAAACTCTCTGGGACCTTTTTCCTCTCTCCTACAGTGGGTACGAAAAGTATTCAGACCCCCTTAAATGTTTCACTCTTTGTTATATTGCAGCCATTTGCTAAAATAATTTAAGTTCATTCTTCTTCCTCATGAATGTACACATAGCACCCCATACTGACAGAAAAACACAGAATTGTTGACATTGTTGCAGATACCCACTGTAAGCAGACTGACCAGGAAGAAATCACAAGGGTATACTAAAATAATTTCTGATGGTTTACACTTTATTAATTTTTTTGCACAAATACATGAAGTAACACAGGTGTTGCTTCAGAGCACATTGGCACTTTCACAATTAGCACTGCTAGTTTTTTTCTTTCACTTTATAGTGGTGTAAGAGGAAGTATACCCACTAGCTGATGCTGGGGATTGTAGGGAGATACTGTAGATTCCTTTTGTACACCATAAGCGCACGTTCATATCAAATTTATTTCAACCTGTACAACTGAATGACAAGCTGATGTGAGCCAAGGCTGTATGTGGCTGAAAACATGTCACAGTGATTTGAGAACCTGTGAATGAGGGCCTAAACTAGGTTCACTCTAGCCTATGTTTTATTGTGGAGGCTAGCGTCAATTTCTGCTCCGGCAGGGAGCGGTATGATAAGTTTTTCAGTGCATCATACTGCTGGTTTTATTTTTCAACAAGATTTGAAGTGTCACATTTTAAAACAAACATATTATACTTACCTGCTCTGTTGCAGTTGATTTGCACAGAGCAGCCTGGATCCTCCTCTTCTCGGGTCCCTTTTTGCAGCTACTGGCCCCTCCCTCCTATTGAGTGCCCCCACAGCAAGCAGCTTGCTATGGGGGCACCCGAGCTGAGCTGCAGCTCCGTCTGTGCATTCAGACACGGAGCTGCCGTTCGCCCCCTCTCCAGATGGGCTGACCGACTGTGATTGACTGCCGCAGGAGGCAATGTCGTCGCTGCTGTCTCTCAGCCAATCAGGAGGGACGGCTAAGGGACTAGTGGACATCGCTGGACAGAAATCAGGTTCTGGTGAGTATCAGGGGGAGGCTGCTACATACAGGTTTTTTTATTCTATGCATTAAGATAAAAAACTTTCTGACTTTACAACTCCTGTAACCACTTGCCGACCAGCTGCCGTACTTATACTGCAGCAGGTCGGCTCTGTCCCGCGAAATTATGTACCACAGGGGGAGCCAATCAGCAGGTCCCGTGGCCGCCATGTCCGCCAGGTACCAGCGATTGCTGCCCGTGGAGACATAATGTCAGTCTGCCGATGTAAACACGGCATTGTATACAATCGCACATTCTTTGAAATCCTATTTAAACATGATTACATATAGGACCATATACTTTACACAATAGTTGCAGAGGTCAACAGTGCATATTTTAACCACGGATTACTGTAGTAATGTCACTGGTCCCCCAAAAAGTGTAAAAAATATCAGTTAGGTGTCCGATCTGTCCACCTCAATGTCGCAGTCATGTTTGTGACACCTCTGGCAAAGTAAGTTACAAATTAAATGTAAAGATTTATTTTTTTTTGGACAAACTATAATAAAAAAGGTTACAAATAAAATTAGCAAATATATTATATCTAAGGATGGAAACAGTAAATTAGGTTGAGGATTGAGGTTACCTAGGGTTTATATGGTGCAAAAAAAAAATTCTTCCTCCCACTCGGATGGCTGCTGGAACAAATCAAGATGCATTGCAGCAATATTGTGTGTGTATATATATATATATATATATATATATATATATATATATATATATATATATATATATATATGAGCCTCTGAGAGCCTGAGCCGGCCACTCCCACCCCCTCCACAGCCCAGCGAGCCAGTGAGCAGGGTGAGGTAGAGCAGAGGGCTGATGATTTTCAGTTAGCAGCTCTCTGCTCAGGAAGCAACAATCCACGCTGTGTGATCGCTCAGTTCAGTGTTAGAGCCGGAGGGGGGACAGATGCAGCATCAAACCGATGCTGCATCCACCTAGGTAAGTATGATTCTACAAAAAAATGAAACCAAATACTTCTCTTTTAGTAAATCTTGAAAACTTGTTTTTGCAGGATTACTTTTTTTAATAAAGGAGCCTCTGGCTTTACTCCTAAAATAGCATCATTTAGCTGGGTAGAGCAGATGTGACGGAGGAGGAAGCCCTTGGTATATCAGGTATTAAAATGCATTTTATGGGCATAGGAATTATCTATAAGGACAGCTCCCCTTTGGGTGCTTTTCATCATCTAGTATCACTCTAGTAAAAGAGGCTGTTAAACATATTCTGCCATTTGTGTTGTATTAGTATATTAAATGAATATTATGCAAAGATTTTATGTCCATAATATTAAATTCCAATGGTGGGCAAATATTAAATATTATATACAAGAAAAAAAACAATAGCTGTACTAAAGCCTTCAAGCAAAGTTGTCTATACCTGTTCAGCAATGTAATAGGTCTTGCTACTGGTTTTTGGATGGATCCACAAGCAGCGGAACGTTTCCCCAAGAATAGGATTATAAGGTTTTTTCAGACCCTTAAGAAGGAAATAAAAAAAAAAAACACATTTAAACAACTGCAGTTATTTACATTGGCATAGAGTTCAACATATTGAGGATTGTTCTACTAAGGTATTACGTCACCCTTAAAAAACAGACTACAATTTTTAGATGAATATGTTTTCTCTAACTTTTGTTCCATTAATAAAACTAACATACTACATTAAGGCCCCTTTCACACTTGTGCGACCTAAAAGTCACACGATTTTGACTGGACTTGAAGCAATGCCTGTGTAATCTTGAGGTCTTTGGACCTCAAAAGGCATCAAAGTCGGACCAAAGTAGTGCAGGGACTACTTTGAAATCATTGCGGCTTGAAGTCGCACAGATATGAATAGTACTTATAGGAAATCATGGAATCGGACTTGTCATGTGACTCTGCAGTCGCACAAGTGTGAAAAGGACCTCATGGACTAGGTTGTTGAACTAGGTGGAACTTTTTATAATAAACCTTTAGAAATTGTTTTATAATATAGGGATTCACATTCAGCAGATTTTAACATCCCTTTCGGCAAGGAGAGTTTAGGTCGGTGAAACGCGCGCCCCTGTGTCATACTGGGAGAGCAGCCACTGGAAAATCGTTTAATAGGACACTGCTGAAATCTGCTGGGTCTTGCGTCTGTTTTTCTTTTATTTTTTATCCGAGTCAATGAATGGAGATATGAGTACCACAAGGGAGGTAGATGATCAGATACCCAGGATCTGGAATTTTAATAAAAGCCCTATTAGACCCATTTAAAGATTGGGTCTAAAAGTCTAGTGAGTTCATAGGCATAAGGGGGAAGGAGTGGAAGTAAGCACTATCTGGAGTACACTTTTACTTGCATGGAGTGTGATGAGCACATATAGTGTTTCCAGTCACATCACTGGTGGTACATTAAATTGGATTTATTGATTCATGGGCACTCATGGACATTTAAAGTTTTGGAAAAGCAAGTTATACCGTCTAATCAATTTATTTCACAATTTTTGTTGTCACATTTGGTTTGATTTATTTTTATTTGCATTTATATTTTAATGTGCCCTATTTCAATCAAAATTATGTTAACTGTTTTTTTATCAGGAGCATGTCTATTGTCCTTCACATTATAATGTTTCAGTGTTGCTTATACACTGTTTTTCAACTATGCTTATATACTCAATATGAAGAAAATCCTTTCACAGAAACAGTAGTAAATTAAGAAAAAAGAAAATTGTGCAAGTTTTTGGAAATGCTCTTGCTGAAAGACCCTTTGCCTTTAAGGATGGGTGGGCTCCCTTCAGGCTCACCTGTCCTCTATCTATCCATCATGCATGTGCTTCTACTATGGAGTCTCTCAAAAATGTATAGAGTTAGGACTTTAGATCATACTGGGGTGTTGTGAAATGGCTCTGCAGCTTACGCATGTATTAGCAAATGTGTGCAAACTAAACCTGTTTTTAACGCATACTGTTAGACAGGATAATTTGCCTTGTTGGCAAGTTGAGCTGGGAATTTTCTTCGGTTTTGGTTGACATGCATCGCCCTTTCATGTGCTCCTTGATGCAATGCCAGTTATAGATGGGGGCAATGGCTATTTGTTTGTAGTGAGTGGTCTGGCTAATTATACATGCCCGCTCCCAGGGCTGCTTTATACCATCCACTATTTCTTCCTAGAAAATGTTTTATAAAATTAAAAACCAGATGGAGGGAAAGATGCAAGGGTCATTTAATGGTGTACCGTCTAGAGTCAAAGTTTTATAGACTTTAAAGTGGCAACTGGCAAAGTTATTTGATTCATATTTTTCCAATTTCTTGAGTATGCCACAGAAGCCAAACAATACTTAGCTCTTGTAGTCACTAGCTGCCATGGCCTCTCCTAACAAAACTATTAATTGGTGACGCTGCCCATTGGAGTGATAGGCCAATAATGACATGCATGAAGAAAACAAAGAAGCTGCATTCTGCTTGCTTTTAAGAAATCTCTGATACTGGAAAGGACATGCAAGTACATAGAAATCCCTGGAATTGAAAGTTTACTTATAAAGCAGTAGTATGGACTTACTGAAGCCATATTGCGGATTTAAAAAAAAAAAAAAAAAAAAAATTATATATATATATATATATATATATATATACATACACACAAACATACATTGGTGTGCTTTACAAATGTGCAGGGCTCTGGTCATAAAATCTATTTTCCAATCATTAAAGGCTCTCTACAATGTTTAGTTCCACACTGTGGCCTACAGCTTTTGAATGGCTCATAAAATGAGTGTGCAGTGTGAAGAAAACATTGGGGTTGATTTGATAAACCTGAGAGTGCAAAATCTGGTGCAGCTGTGCATGGTTGCCAATCAGCTTCCAGTTTTTATTGTAAGGTTTAATTGAACAAACTGACGTTAGAAGCGGATTGGCTACCATGCACAGCTGCACCAGATTTTTGCACTCTCCAGTTTTAGTTAATCAACCAGTGTGTTGTCCAGTGAAAAGAGGATAATTTGTCTACTCTCTGCTATAACTAGATCCCTTAGTGTAAGAGACAACAATTTAGCATTTTCACTTTTAAAGGACATAAAAAAAAAAGAAATAAATGCCCCATCATGAAAGTATCTTATGAATTCCTATACATTTAAACCAATCAAACCTTTGGCTTTTTGTAGAATCCTGACAGATACCACTTCACCACTTTCTGCATCCGGCTGTAAGGATTTTCTTCTAGAGCCGCTCTGGTAACAAAAAGAAAAATAAATTTGATATTTAAGCAAGTCTTTACAGATTTCGACGGTAGAAAAAATACCCACTTACTACAAACTTTTCATGGGAACTCCCAAAAATACTTCAAAATTATGTGATAAAAACGAATTTATTACTGCGCTAGCTTCAATAAAGTGATAAGTGCTGTGATATATAAACAATATTCAATAATTTATAAAGTGCATAAAAGGATCATATAACCAAAGTGCTAAGTGCTAAAAAATATGCAATATCCAATAAATTATAAAGTGCATATATACACATAAGTGGTTAGATATACTCCAAAAGAATGTTCAATGTTTGAAACAAAAAGTCCTTAAAGTGATCCAATTAAGGTGCCAAGGTGCCAAAAAATAATTCAGGTGCTTGCAAAGTGACAAGGTGCCCCTCAAGGTTCCCCACTCACCAGATTGCAGATAAATTAAGACCCTCAAGATTATTGCACTTCAAAATTATGGTTGAGGATATAGTTATTTCTGAAGACATTACATGTTTTTTTATTTACTATGCATCTTTTTTTTAAAGCTTATGGAAAAGCAATTTTAGACTCCCTGTCGGGTATTTACTGTCTGCCATCTGTGTACCAGCTGTGGTGCTTCTAAGGGTTTCTCACATCTATAGCCTGGCCATAAAGGATTCTGCTACAGAGTAAATTGGGGCACTTTGTTAAATATTACTTGAAAGTTTTTCCCTATAACTTAAAACGGATACATTGTCAAGGAAGTATACACCATCTTGGACAGTGGCACTGTATTGGCTTCACCTAATCTGCAGATATTTGATATTTATGGTTTGAAAAATAACCTGGTACTGTGTAAAGGTGGTATGAGACCTCACAGTATGGTGAATTTGTACCAAGACTGTACTGTTGTTTCATGAAAGATTACCCAGTTCCAAATTATGATTTGTATACTTCCTTGCTGTGTACCATGAAGTGTTACTAAACCCAGGACCCTGCATTCACTATATATGGTCACCCACAGTACACAGAACATGGAAATGCAATAGTTTTAGTAAATATAAACTGCTAAATACCTTTTCTCATCAGTAGTATATAGTAGTCTTGTGACTTATATCAGTGTCTGGCAGAGCACTGGTTAAAACTTGTAGGAGGAGTTTTCATTCTACTTTGACTGTCCTATGAGGCTGAAGCACCCCTGACCCTCTGTCTGGAAAGTGCTGATTGGCCCTGTGCTAATCACATGCACCCTCCCAAGAAAAAAAATAAAAATCTCTAGCAACATACACCAAACTAAGCATGTGCAGAGGGCCTCATAGGGCTCTGTGCTATCAGCAGAAGGATTGGGGACAGTGGAAGGGGAGGATCAGAACAGACAGGCTCAAACAGCCTTTTAAAACAATGCAGAGGATTAAACCCTTAGGTTCCAAAGTAAATATAACCAGCATGCTTTACTGCATATAAAGACTGATTTTACAGTTGAGTTCAGTAAAAATTTAAATAAAGACTTACTACAAAAGATTAGCTATTGTTTCAAAGTAGTTATTTGCCTATCTATAACAAATTTAAAAACTTTATTACTCTTTCTAGAACTAGTAAACTTTCAGTAGGTAAAGTACATACACTTTTTGATAAATGGTAATTTCAGCATGTAGCCTAACAGAGATGCAACATTTGCAATACAAAAATAACTAATAGCTTTTTACATTTAAGAGTTTTACAAAATAATCACAGTCAATAGAAAAAAGATGAGGGGATCCATACTGTATACGTCTCAGTCTTTAAAAGGGATGTGGCAAGTTTCAAGTATCAATTAGAATAGCCAAACAGAGAGCGGGCGGTGTAGAAAATTTAGGCTCCATGATAACAAAACTTTCTGACTTGCCCATAATCACAGTTTTCTTAACACATGCCAATTTAAATTTTTTCTATAAGAAAGGGGGTAGAGAAACGCTAACTGAAAAGGAAATAGGAAGACTTCATTGGTTCCAGTAAATTGTGTGACAAGATGGACAGATGACTCACAACCCACTGTTTTCAGCGGGACTATTGCCTATAGAGCGCCTTAGGGCTTGTTTACCTTGGTTTTAGTATTATATTTCTGACCTATTTGTAAAGCGGTTTTGAAGGATCTCAAATGAAGGGTTTCAATTATGAAGTAGATGGTGTTCACATGTGTATTTCTGCTTCTGCCATGCATATTTGGAAATGCAGAAGCCCTATTTAGCTGCTTTTAATGGTCTATGCCCACTGGACTTAAAAACGCTGGTTCTATAGGAGTTTTGCATTTTGCCAGTAGAAGCAACGTAATGTTATCCAATGTGTGCATACATGTTCGGATGTTCGGAGGCATATTTTTAGCTTAGCGTTTAGAGGGAGAAAAATAAAACCCTTCTAGTTTGCACTCTTGAGAGGAGTTTTCTGGCAGAAAAAACAAAAAATGAATAGCTCCTAAACACATGTACAAAAATGCTCTAAATTAGCTCTTTTTTCTTCCAAAAGATCTGGTGTTTTTTAAGCCCAGTGTGCATGGATCCTTATTGCTTTATATCTTCTTCTGAATCTGGCACCTCTATAAACTAACTAGGTGGCCAAAGATATGACAGTGTATACAATAAACATGATTCAAACATTTAACACCTAACTTCAGCTAACTTTTTTTTTTTAGTGTTGGATGGAGTGGGTAAAAGTTAAAGTGTGTCTAGAACAAAAAATTAATATACTGCAGTTTACCAGGCCTTTTGTTAAAATGGCTGCATTCGTTTTCTTTTTTCAATCTTTTTTTTTTTTTTTTTAAAGATATTTTTATTGTCTTTTTTCAATCTAGTAATTATGAAAATAACACTACTAAGATAGCTATGCACACTATCCACTCTATTTTTTATAGGATTGTCATCCAGGTTGGACTTTAAATGTCTGCCTTTGTTGATCACCATACATGGGGGATGAGGAGATTAGTAGTTTACAGAAGGAAGAGGGGTAAGGACAACGCATTTCTGACCAAGAAATATTCTTAGCCCTAAAAAGAGATACCTAACCCCATTTAAGTAAACGTCAACTTATTAACTTTTTGTTCTAGGGTTTTAACATTTTTTGGCCAAATTTTCTGTGACGCAACTGGGAACATTTTCCCTCACTTCCTGTCAATGGAAGCGAGGGCCTGCCGCCTATATGAAAAGTAGAACAACTGTTACTGGGACAGGATGACAAAGCGAGCAATAACAACCAAGTCAGATGCTCTAAACCTTCCCCAATATACTGAAAATGTGTCCCTGTTGGGGAGATTCCTTATCACTTTCTGTCCAGACAGAAAGTGAGGGGATCCACCCCAAAACAGATACAGACAATAGAAACCCCAGTACCATGTGTGCATCTTTATCCAATGTACAACCCTGAATCCCAAACAGTTGGGTTGTGAAAAATCTACATAAACACAGAATTCAAAGATTTGCATACCCCATAAACCCATATGTTATTCACAAAAGAAAATAGAAAATAGAAAACATATCATTTGTTTAAACTGAGAAAATGTACAATTTAAAAAAAAAATAAGGTATCATCCCTTGTTCTTTTAACAACACTCTGTAAATGTCTGGCAACAGGAAGACCAGTTGCTGACATTTTGGAAATGTAATGTTGTCCCATTCTTGCCTGATATAGGATTCTAACTAACTGCTCAACAGTTCTGGGTTTTCATGTCGTATTTTTCATTTTAAGAGCCACTAAATACTTTCATTTGGTGAAAGGTCTGGACTGCTGGCAGTCCAGTTAAGCACCCGGACGTTTCTACTACAAGCCATACTCTTGTCATAGATGCAGTAGCGGTTTAGCATTATCTGGCTGAAATATGCAAGGCCTTCCCTGAAAAGGATGTCGTCTGTATTGGAGCACATTCTGCTCCAAAACCTGGATGGATATATATATATATATATATATATATATATATATATATATATATATATACACACACATATATATATATATATATATATATATATATATATATATATATATATATATATATATATATATATATATATATATATATACGAGCTGCTCATTCCATACATACTAATGCACCCCTTAACATTAGAAATGCAGGTTTTTAAACTGAGCACTGAAAACAAGATGGATGGTCCCTCTCTGCCTTAATCCTGTGGATACCGTGCCCATGGTTGCCAAAAAGAATGTCAAATTTAGTCTAACCACAGAACAGTTTTCCACTTGAACAGATAATTTTAAATGAGATTTGGCCCAGAGCAGAGAATGCGGCGACGTTTCTGGGTCATGCTCAGATAGAACTTCTTCTTTGCATGATAGAGCTTTACCTTGCATTTTTGGATGGCATGGGTAATTGTGTGCAAAGACCATAATCATGCTTGCTTTTAATGCAGTGCCATCTGAGGGCTTGAAGATCACAAGCATCCAGTATTGCATTTCGACCTTGCACCTTACGCACAGAGATTTCCCCAGATTTTCAGAATCTTTTGATAACTTGATAATTTTGATAATCTACTGTAGATGAATATATATTTATTTAAAGTCCTTGCATTTTTACATTGAAGGACATCATTCGGAAATTGTTCGCCGATTTTTCAATCCTTGCATTTTTACATTGAAGGACATCATTCGGAAATTGTTCGCCGATTTTTCAATGCAGCTTTTCACAGATAGGTGAACCTCTGCCCATCTTTACTTTTAAGACACCATGACTCCCTAAGATGTTCTTTTTATACCCAATCATGTTACTATTAAACCTAATGAGATGCAAAATGTTCTTCCATGTCTTCCTTGTTAGTACCACTTACTTTGCAGCCCTGGCCCAACTATTTTGAGACGTGTTGCCACCATCAATTTCAAAATTACTTTACTTTTTTTCTTAAAATGGTACATTTTCTCAGTTTCAACATTAGATATGTTTTCCATTTTCTATTGTGAAAAAAATGGGATTTTTGACTTACCGTAAAATCCATTTCTCTGATGTTCACTGACGGACACAGCTCCTGGTATTTATAACCATTGGCATGTCCCAAAGCAGTGTTAAAAATGAGGGGTGGGAACAACCAAAAAATTCCCAAGGCTAAACATTAGCCAACCAGGCAACAGGGGCTCAACCAAACAACCGAAGCCCACCTGAAAAAAGCAATACACCCTCAAAGATGATCGGGTCCTCCTAAACAGCAGCCTGCAAAACCTTGCGATCAAAGGAAGTATCCGCAGACACATAACACATCCACTTTATAAAACCTTGTAGAAGTGTGCACCAACGACCAGGTGGCCGCCTTGCAAACCTGCGTCACTGACGACCGATGACGGAAGGCTCAGGAGGCGCTAAGCGTCCTAGTAGACAGGTAGTGACAGGGAAAGGAGGAACCTGACCCCTGATGGAATAGGCCTGAACCACCGTCTGTCTGATCTATCTGGAAATGGTCGCAGAGGAACCGGACAACCCTTTTCGAGTTCCATCCATGAGCACAAAAAGAGAGTCTGACTTCCTGAAAGACTCCATAGCTGCCAGGTACACCCTAATTGCCCAGACCACATCCAAGGCATGCAAGGCAATTTTCTTTGGATGTTTAGGCCAGGAAGGCAACATAATGTCTTCATTCAAATGAAAGTCAGAGACAGCCTTAGCAAGGAATGACAGACAGGGGGAAGAACCACCTTATCCCTGTGACTCACCAGGTACAACGTCTCCGCATAGTCAATCATCCGGTCGCCGTTGCTAGTCAGTGCCCTGCCCCCATCTCAGGAAAGTGGCCAGACCACCCAAACAGCCCAATTGTATGTGAAGGGCGAGAGAGAGGGCAAGATGAGGGACTCGGCAAGAGGGGGGGGGTTGCCTGCGTGAAGGAGGGGAACCCAGGGGGTTTGGCACCGCCCCAAGGAGGGGCCCACGTCCACCCCAAAACCCTCCAGGGGAGAGGGGGGGCAGCTACTCACCATACAAGGAACCAGACAGGCACTGCTCCAGACAGAACCCCTCTCCATCTAAATGGGGGGCTGTCAGCCAGGAGGAATGCTGCGACCTCACAAGTTGTTTACCTCGCAGGCCATGGGGCTATGTTGCGCCCGACCTAGCTTGGAGCTGAGGTCTGTGCACGCTCGCAAGCCAGACTGGGGTGACCCCCAGATCTAGTTATCCAGCCTGTCACCCAGTCCGGCAGTTGATTGTAGATCTCATAGGTAAAATTCAGGAGGAAAAAAATTCCTATCTAAAAAAAAATGTTGCCAGGACCAAAGATCCCAGCAAGGAACTGGGTCCTTACTCCTGACTAGGCAGAAAAAACTGAGTGGCTATAGCAGAGAGAGGGAGTATACTCCCTGGGACTGCCCATTTTTTTCTGCTTAGTGTCCTACTCCTATAGGGGGCAGTATAAACCAATGGTTATGAATACCAGGAGCTGTGTCTGTCAATGAACGAAAGAGAAAATATGGGTTTATAAGATTTGCAAATCATTGCATTCTGTTTTTATATAGATTTTACAAAGCATCCCAACTTTTTGGGAATTGGCAAATGCCCTTACCCATTTGCCCAGTGCATTAAAACTGCTGTCTAGCTAAAACTGTATATGGATGTACTTTAATTCTTTAGGAAAAGCAAAACATGCATCACAAATATGTTAGCTGTCTTAAACTATACTGCACTTAATATGGCATAATATAAACACTCCCTAAATATATTTCGCTTTACCATGTGTTTACATTCAGAGATAGTGGAGGGCTGTGCTTAGCTGCTACATATGTACAGACTTTAAATGATAGTAACATAAGTGTTGTGTTACTGTGTCTCAGCTGCACAAGAACAATAAACAGCAAGATGGGTAATTTGGCATATGAAAAACAAATACACAAGATGATTATTATGGTGAAAATATGTTGTTTTGCAGAGCTCCCTATCATTTTCTTGCCAAGGCCAGTTTAACATAGCCAGTGTATGCATTTCTACCATATTCTGCCTGTTCTGAGAAGACAAGAACAAGAAACAAAGCTACAGTTACAGATCACAATATTTACAGCGGATAGGATTTAGCTTTAAACGATAGCTCTCCCTATTTATATCCATACAGTTTATTCCTCCGGGGGAAACCTGTTGACCTTATAGACTTGGGATCATGGGTTCAAGCCCCACCAGGACTCCAAACACATACTAATTTCCCTAGTGTCTATTTATATGCATATGACTTAAGCAAGGAAGTGAGACTGTAAACTCATCCGAGGGCAAGAACTAATGTGATTACAGATATATAAAAAAAATGCAAATGAAGTAGATGATAAATTGTAGCATGCCCAGGGAACAGTGGGCAGACACATTAGAAATGACCTCATAGTGGTACTTTCACAAACACTTTGTATATATTACATCACAAGCCAGTAACAAAAACTGTGGCATGTATGGGAACAAAGTCTATGCAGTCCTCATACTGCATACTGGTACTTCTGTAAGCAATTACAGACCAAAGAAAGAATCCCTTCACTCACCACCTCTGCAGCATATCTACTCTATCTATCCTCTGTACATATTATCTATCTATCTATCTATCTATCTATCTATCTATCTATCTATCTATCTATCTATCTATCTATCTATCTATCTATCTATCTATCTATCTATCTATCTATCTATCTATCTATCTATCTATCTATCTATCTATCTATCTATCTATCTATCTATCTATCTATCTATCTATCTATCTATCTATCTATCTATCTATCTATCTATCTATCTATCTATCTATCTATCTATCTATCTATCTATCTATCTATCTATCTATCTATCTATCTATCTATCTATCTATCTATCTATCTATCTATCTATCTATCTATCTATCTATCTATCTATCTATCTATCTATCTATCTATCTATCTATCTATCTATCTATCTATCTATCTATCTATCTATCTATCTATCTATCTATCTATCTATCTATCTATCTATCTATCTATCTATCTATCTATCTATCTATCTATCTATCATTTTTGACTCCCAGGAAAACAGTTTTATCTTTAAAGCTGACCATAGATGGATTGAAATGCAGCCTGTTCAGCAAGGACTGGCCAAATTTTGATCCATTTATGACCATTGCTGCTCAACAGAAGTCGATATGTCCAATCGAACCGATGGAAAACTTTTGTCAATCAGTGTCTTGTAGCCAATCAACTTAGTGTAGGAGTCCCCACTGTCAGAACACAATAGCACAGCAGGGAGGATTCCTCCATCCATCTTACAGCCGTTAATCAGCGTAAGTTCTGCTGTCAAAATACAAAGGCACAGCAAAAAGGATTCCTCCATCCACCGTTTATGTGCGGGTGGAAGAATCTGTTTTTTTTTTTAATCAGCCTGCTGCAACCAAAACCACATTTCCTTACTTTTGTACTGGTTCCAGCCACTATGCTCTTGATAAATGTTTCATATACATTGTTTTTTACTCACTGTTTCCATCGGCTGTCGGATGCTGTCCCGGCCACTGCCGGTAAGGGAACTCGGCAGGGAAGCCTTGCAGCTTCAAGGCCGGGTCCTAGTGCGCATGCATGAATCGTGCTGTGCTCGGTTACTGGGCTGTAAGCAGTGAAAGGAGGAGGGAGGAGGAGGGGGCCGAACTTCTGACGTACCTTGCCGTGGCGAGGTCCGATGGAAGTCTGGACAGGGTACCAGTCAAAAACAGGTACCCGCTCCCCCCGAAAGGTGCCAAATGTGGCACTGGAAGGGGGGGGGGGCAGATAAGCAAAGGTTCCACTTTTGAGTGGAACTCAGCTTTAAGTTAGAAGTTGATTGGAAACTATGCACAACTGCACCAGATTCTGTGCACTACAGTTCTTTTAACTTGCATATTTTATTGTATCACTTTCATCTTTGTGTTGTTACTATGGGGAGGATACCTCCTAAAGATGTGATGTGTTCAATATAAATGCCCCTCCCCTCTTATCAATTTAGTATACAATTTTAGTAAATCTACCCCCATAGTGTCTTCAACTTTACTATGAAGTAAAATTTTCAAACAAGTGACAGTTGATTGAATGAATAAATAGTAAATTAAGGAAGACTGTGCTATGTAAAACACTGTCCAGAAATGCATGTCAGCGGTTTGCAATGCCTCATGGGACTTGTAGTTCTGCAGCAGCTGGAGGACCACAGGTTGAGCACCCTTGAGAACTGCTTTGTTTTATTTGATTAACACTGACTGATCGAGATGACCAAAGTGCACTTACTCAGACAGGAAGTCAGCATGATAGTAATAGTCTGAGAGCTTGTCCAGGAATGACCGGGGTTCCAGTATGAAGGTGGGAAGCACCACTTTGGACAGGTCCATTCCCGGCCGCACCTGCTTTAGTAATGTCCAGATCAAACTTTTGTGCTCTTCTGAAACAGTCTCAGTCTGTGATGCTTCACCAGCCTTGAAAAAAAAATTGAAAAATTAATTAAAAAGGTCTACAATGAACAATGCTGCCACTCATACAGCTTATTTACAAAACAGCACGCATCTTTGCTTGCCTCACAACATGCACATATTTGGTATGAAAACAAAGAAAGGTGATTACACCAAATACTGCAAAGTTGTAGTTTTGGAAGTATAATGAGGGGAATTAACTAAGCATCGGGAGCAGATGAATATGGCAATCAATCCGTTTCTATTTTTCTTTTTCAAAGTTGAACTGAACAAGCTCACCATAGAAGCTGATTGGTTACAATACAATCCGGCATCTTTGTTTTGTTGTTTTTGTTGTATTTGAAGGGGATTGGAGAAGGGAATGTGTGGGATACTCCTTTCGGCTCGACTAAGTACAACTTGGGACTTTTTCCTGAAACGCCAATGCTCACTGACGCTTGAAACACACTGTAACCTGGATGAAGTGCTGAATCCTCGACTTGATGTCCAGAAGACCCAGGACCGTGAAGTATTGAACTACTGACACTGCTGGACTGCTAAGTCACTGACTACTCCCTCCCAGTCTTGCACTGGCTTGAGGTAACTTGACGTGAATTCCTGTATGGCTGCAACTCTCAACTGGCACTCCGTACAATTCAAGGCCCTAACTGCAGGGGCCCCCTTTACACTATTAGCTCTTCGGGGTCCACTGACTATGCAACCCCTCTGTAACTTCAGGGTCCTCAACCTAGGTACCCCCTTTACAGCTAGCTGACACTGGATCCCAGAACCTCCTCCGGAGCGGCCTCCTCTAACACTTCAGGCCAGGGGTAATCCTCAGTACTCACAACCTATGTAGGCTTTCCTGGGACTGGACCCCTCTCACTCTCCGCTGGTTCTCGGCACACCGGATGCCCTCAGCTCAACTCAGCACTCTCTGGATTTCTCAGGCGACACCCCGAGATATCCGCTTCCTCAGACAGGAGGAGAGACAGCCATACTCTCCCTCCTGGGACTCTGCTTCCCGCTAAAGACCACGAGTCATGCGCCCCCTTCAGACTTCTGCCCCTCCCCAGAATCCTCTGCGGCAGAATCTGCCTTTTGGGGTAGATACAAGTCTGAATGTATCTGATTGGGTTTCCTCCACTGCCCTATCAGAAACCTCTAATAGAGCCATTGGGGAGACTTCCCTCTCAGGAGACACACTTGGAAACCATGACAACCTACCTATCAAAAGAAACCTGGCCCTGCTGTTAGGTAGACAAGGCCCACTATGCATTTACCTAGCACCTACCTGTAGGGTGCTACAAAACAATGGGGGGAATTTATTGAAAGTACAGCAAACAGAATGCAGAACAATTCTGCATAGCAATCAAATTATATCTTCATCTTCTTTCTCCCAATAGGTCAAAAAGATCTCCAATATATCTTCAGCTTGTTTAATTACATTTTGAAAATGAAACCTGGAAGCTGACTGGTTGCTATGCACCTCTGCTTCAGATACTGTGGCATATTTTTAGAGAATAAAGCCTTCTGGGACAATTGTTTAGTCTGAAATCCACCCTACTTTTTCGTTTTAGAGAATGTGCGGTAGTAAAAGCACTGTACTTGTGTAAGATCTTATCAGTCGAAGTTAAAGCTCAATACCACTTCTTGCTCAACAGTAGCTGAAGGAGGGTACAAGATACCCCTTTAGGCTGGGTGTACCTGAATCAGCCCCAGTGACAGTTTGTAGGGGGCATGTTTATAATTTACAAAACCACTATACTTATAAACTGCAATCACTTTAGCTTTATTCACAGGTACTTCTGTACTGCCAAATAGATGCAGACTGCCACTGCTGCCCTAATGAAAATGCTATTAACCCAGCGGTCTCTGTTTCAATACTCCTAGTTATTAACCTAAAACAAATATGAAATCAAAACAGGTTAACTGCATACTTAGGTCTTCTGCACACTGGGTATTAAAAAAAAACGAATTTAAACAGTGTTTTTTTTTTTTATGCCGCTAAACACCCCTCTATGTTTGCCTATGTATCCACTGACACAGAGGTTTATAGGGAGGCACAAGAGAGGCACAAACAAAAATCACTTGCACATTCAGGAGAGGAGCAATTCTTCTGATAAAACGGTTGATGTGCCTAAATGCAGTGTTCGTGCACGCCAAGTGTTCAATTATTTCAGTGGCTAGAATAATGTGGGCCAATTAAATAATGAATGACAATACGCTTGACGTGTCTACAAGCGTCCTGCCAGCAGAAAAGGAGTTCAGAAGAGCTGGGCAAACACCCAGTGTGCATGAGGGCTTAAAGTTTACCTAAATGCAAACAAAGTAAATAAAGTGCAGCACTAAATATTAATGACTGAACACACTAGTCCATGTGCATAAGGATTCACCAAATATGGTGAATACATAAAGTCTTGTGTGAATGGTGCAGAAAATCATCCAAAAGTGGTAAATGTGGTCACAGTGGCAGCCAGACCCCAACACCATCAGAGGAGAAATGATAATGCACTCACCGGAGACTTTGGACCCAAACTACCATATGGCAAAAGGGTCAAATAGGCTGGTAACATGGAATGTTAAAAACAGTGGTCATAAGATGGATTCAGAAGAAAGATATTGCCCCTTTTGTTTATCTCTGACGAAACGCGTCTGCCAGGGACAGCCTGATTTGCTTACTTATTATATGCTTGTACATCTGGATGTCTGTAAGTGTACCTCCCCTTTTTTTTAATAAATTTGTTTTGCGGATTTACACTATGTTTGTTCCCTCTGGTTTTATTCCTCATGTCATCTGTTGGTTGAGACTTCCTTTCTTCTGAATCCATCTTATGACCACTGTTTGGAACATCTGAGGGCACTGCGGGCATTTGGAGATACCAAGAATTCCATGTTACTAGCCTATTTGACCCTTATGCCTTATGGTAGTTTGGGTCCAAAGTGTCCAGGGAGCGCATTATCATTTCTCCTCCGATGGTGTTGGGGTCTGGCTGCCACTGTGACCACATTTACCATTTTTGGATGATTTTCTGCACCATTCACACGGGACTTTATTTATGTATTCACCATCTTTGGTGAATCCTTATGCACATGGACTAGTGTGTTCAGTCATTATTATTTAACGCTGCACTTTATTTACTTTGTTTATATTTTGCCTACCATATGTCTGGTTTTTGTGCTATCGGCTTTAGTTGTATTTAGTTAGCGCAGTTGATCACTTTTTCCTTTTACCTAAATGCAAAACTTTTTTTCTTAGTTTTGGATAGAGGGAAGATCCTTACTCTATTCAAAATTCAAAAAAAAAAAAAAAAACGTTTTGCCTAAAGTTCTACTTTAATCTGGGATAGTAACTTTAAGGCCCCATGCACACGGGACGTTTTTAACGCCGCTGTAAGCAGCGTCAGGCGTTTTCTTTTTGCAGCCTAAAAACGCCCCTCCATGTTATTCTATGGCCTCATGCACACTCAGACGTTTTTGAGCTGTAAGTGGCTTAGGCGTTTTTAGGCTGCAACAAGAACCCACCACCTGCGCGTTCTGAGGACCAGCGTTACAGCGTTAAAAACGCCTGACGCTGCTAAAAGCTGAATAACTTTGCTATAACGTTGCTTAACGTGCGTTAAGCCACGTTATACGTTTTTTTTTCTTCCATTCAAAATCAATGGTTCCCTATGGGATCCTATTGATTTGAATGGAGGTCGCACCGCAACACCGCAAGTCGGATCCGACTTGCGGGGTGACTTGCGCTGTGGGAATCTTGAGGGGGAACGCCACGCCAAAATGGGAAAAAAACGGCGTGGGGTCCCCCCCAGGGTTCCAAACCAGGCCCTTCGAGTCTGTTATGGAATTTGAGGGTAGCCCCATGCCGAAAAAACGGCGTGGGGTCCCCCCCAAAATCCATACCAGACCCTTAACCGAGCATGCAGCCCGGCAGGCCAGGAAAGGGGAGGGGACGAGCGAGCGGCCCCACCCCCCCTGGACCACACCAGGCCACATGCCCTCAACATGGGGGGGTGTTGGTGCTTTGGGGCAGGGGGAGCTCTGCACCCCCCACCTCAAAGCACCTTGCCCCCATGTTGATGAGGACAAGGGCCTCATCCCCACAACCCTGGCCGGTGGTTGTGGGGGTCTGCGGGCAGGGGGCTCATCGGAATCTGGAAGCCCCCTTTAACAAGGGGGCACCCCAGATCCCGGACCCCCTCCCTATGTGAATGGGTATGGGGTACACTGTACCCCTACCCATTCACCCCATAAAAGGCAGTGTATGGAAATAACGACAAGAGACGTTTTGAAAAGTTTATTAAAAATCTTCATCCGACTCTTCTTGTCTTCTCCTCTCCGGGGTCTTCTCCGGGGTCTTCTGCTCTTTTGCTGTCCGCCCTTCTTGTCTTCTCCTCTCCGGGGTCTTCTCCGGGGTCTTCTGCTCTTTTGCTGTCCGCCCTTCTTGTCTTCTCCTCTCCGGGGTCTTCTGCTCTTTTGCTGTCCCCCTCTTCTTGTGTTCTTGTCTCCGGGGTCTTCTGCTGTCCCCTCTTCTGCTGTCCTCTCTTCTTTTCTTCTCCTCTCCGGTCTTCTGCTCTTTTGCTGTCGGCTGTCTTCTTCCTCCGGTCCTCCTCCGACGACGTCTCCGCTGATTATGCCTATCTCCGGTCTCTTCAGCTTATTATATAGCCATTAGGGGCGTGGCCCCGATGACGTCATCTGGAGGCCCCGCCCCCTCATGTCACATATGACGTCATCTGTGACATGAGGGGGCGGGGCCTCCAGATGACGTCATCGGGGCCACGCCCCTAATGGCTATATAATAAGCTGAAGAGACCGGAGATAGGCATAATCAGCGGAGACGTCGTCGGAGGAGGACCGGAGGAAGAAGACAGCCGACAGCCGACAGCAAAAGAGCAGAAGACCGGAGAGGAGAAGAAAAGAAGAGAGGACAGCAGAAGAGGGGACAGCAGAAGACCCCGGAGACAAGAACACAAGAAGAGGGGGACAGCAAAAGAGCAGAAGACCCCGGAGAGGAGAAGACAAGAAGGGCGGACAGCAAAAGAGCAGAAGACCCCGGAGAAGACCCCGGAGAAGACCCCGGAGAGGAGAAGACAAGAAGGGCGGACAGCAAAAGAGCAGAAGACCCCGGAGAAGACCCCGGAGAGGAGAAGACAAGAAGAGTCGGATGAAGATTTTTAATAAACTTTTCAAAACGTCTCTTGTCGTTATTTCCATACACTGCCTTTTATGGGGTGAATGGGTAGGGGTACAGTGTACCCCATACCCATTCACATAGGGAGGGGGTCCGGGATCTGGGGTGCCCCCTTGTTAAAGGGGGCTTCCAGATTCCGATGAGCCCCCTGCCCGCAGACCCCCACAACCACCGGCCAGGGTTGTGGGGATGAGGCCCTTGTCCTCATCAACATGGGGGCAAGGTGCTTTGAGGTGGGGGGTGCAGAGCTCCCCCTGCCCCAAAGCACCAACACCCCCCCATGTTGAGGGCATGTGGCCTGGTGTGGTCCAGGGGGGGTGGGGCCGCTCGCTCGTCCCCTCCCCTTTCCTGGCCTGCCGGGCTGCATGCTCGGATAAGGGTTTGGTATGGATTTTGGGGGGGACCCCATGCCGTTTTTTCGGCATGGGGCTACCCTCAAATTCCATAACAGACCCGAAGGGCCTGGTTTGGAACCCTGGGGGGGACCCCCACGCCGTTTTTTTCCCATTTTGGCGTGGAGTTCCCCCTCAAGATTCTCACAGCGCAAGTCGCCCCGCAAGTCGGATCCGACTTGCGGTGTTGCGGTGCGACCTCCATTCAAATCAATAGGCTCCCATAGGGAACCATTGATTTTGAATGGAAGGAAAAAAAACGCTGCTAAAAGCAACGTGGCAAAACGTGCAATAACGCCAATGGAAAAAGCTACTGAAAGCACGTTTTTACAGCTGCTTTTTCTGGCGTCAGAACTAACTTTGACGTACATTTTTTCTAACGCCCCGTGTGCATGGGGCCTAAAAGCATTTAAAGTGATTGTAAACCTCAAGACATGAAATATGAACAAAGCATATCCCTCTATAGTGTTTACTTGTCTAAATCCAGAGCACCAAGTGTCATTTCTGTCTGCTGCTTTGTTCATCTGCTATTAGTATGAGTCACTTTTGACAAGTTTTCCAGACACCAAAAGAAAAAAGGTGACGGGGAGGGAGTTGCAGCTTATTAACAGCCTCAGCTCTGTTCCTGTGTGAAGGGGGGGGGGGGGGTATCCCTTCCCTCCAATCAGCTCTCAGAGCGCTCTTCACTGATGTAACTTCAGCTCTCTGCCCCCTGCTTTTCAGAGCTGAAAGATCCTGTGTAAATTCTGCACTTTGAATTGATGTAGGGGACACATGGTTGTAGATAAACAAGCATAACTTGTTTAGGAGGATTTGTTTAATCTCTGTGTATCACCTGAGGCCAGTCACTTTACTGGGTATGTGTAAAGGTTTACAACCCCTTTAAGCTACTGAACCAGTTTGGCAGCTGGTCAAACTAGAATTTACATAAAAAGGTCTGGAATGACAGCCTACATATTTCTTTCAGTACATCCTTTAAACCTCAACTCCAGGATACCAAATAAAGCAATTTAGGCTACTTCATCCCCTAATACAGACCAGAAATATCATAAAGAGTAAACACACCTTTAGTTCAGTTAAAATTAAACGTTAACTTCTCCTGACCCCAGTCCTACCTGCCAATCTTACATACGCCTGTAATATTGGTGATGAAGTCATAAAACAGCGAGACAAAAATGTCTGAGCTGGGCCTGCACATGCACTCTGCACTCTTAAGTCAGTTCTTTGGAAAGTATACACTCTGCCAGAGCATGATTACAAACTTTGCAGAATACTGGGTGGAGATTGCATCATAGGACTGAATGGAGAGTGCAGAGGGACTGGGTAGGGGACTACACGCAGAATAAGGAACACCACAAATGTATTCACACCTTAATTTCTTCTCTTTTAAATAAGCTCCCACTACCAGGTAGTGTATTTCTGCTGGTGTAGGGGGTGGGTGCATACTGCAGAGTCACATCCCAAGAAGAGTTTGGGCGATTAAGATTGTTGTAAAAGACTGTTACAACTGTACAAGAAGGGCTTCTCTAAATTATTACAGGAACAATCCCAATGGTAAGCAATTTAATATTACATTACTGTTGTCTAGTCTTTCCAAGAGAATAAAAAGGTCTGAGAAGAATAATGTTTTACAGTAAAAACACAGTAAAGCCATCTCAGATCCACCACTTGTACTTCTGAACGTCTAACATTGGTTATTACTCATGACCACTATGGTTTCTCATCTCTTGCTTCACTGTCACAATGTTTTCTAAATTTAAAGTGATTGTAAAGGCAGAAGGCTTTTTATTTGAATACATTCTATGTATTAAAAAAAATTTAGCATCGCCCGCCGCAGTTTTACGTGGGTATTTTAACGTTAAATACTTGTATTAAGCAGCAGATAGCCGCCATAACCCAGGTATTTTCTTACAGGGCAGGCGGTCCTCTTTCACATAAAAGTGGTCCCAGCAGTGGATTCACCGCAAGATCACTTATGGGTGGTGGGAGAGGTGCCCCCCCCCCCTCTCTGCCGCTTCCCGGTCATTCTCCCCGATTACCAGAACCATCGGTAGCAGGGAAAACGATAGCCCCCACTCGACTCTATGGCCTTGGAGGACCGGAGCGACATCATACGTCTTTTTCTACCAACGGCTTTAACCACTTGCCGACTGCCTAACGACGATTTACATCGGCAGTCAGCCCCTCACAGGCAAAGCGACGTAGGTCTACGTCGCTAGCCTGTGAGGCTCTAGGGAGCTGGAGGCTCGCTCCCGCTCGCTCACTAATGTAAACACAGCCGCCTGTCATTCTCCCCTGTGTAAGAATGTCAGTCAAGGGTCCAATCTGTCCGCTGTAATGTCGCAGTCCCGCAAAAAAAAATCGCAGATCGCCATTACTCGTTAAAAAAAAAAAATGACAAAAATCTTTCCCTTAGTTAGTAAACGCAATAACTTTTACGCAAACCAATCAAAATACGCTTTTTGTGATTTTTTTTTACCAAACATAGGTAGCATAAAACAAATTGGCCTAAAATGTTAAAAAATGTAGATTTTTACTGTTTTTTTTTTTTTTTTTGGAATTTCATATAAAAAAAAAAGTGAAAAATATTGTTATTTTTACAAAATTGATGCTCTTTTTTTGTTTATAGCGCATGATCAAAAAATCACACAGGTGATCAAATACCACCAAAAGAAAGCTCTGTTTGTGGGAAAAAAAGGATGTCAAATTTGTTTAGGTACAGCGTCGCACGACTGTGCAATTGTCCGTTAAATTCACGCAGTGCCGAATCGCAAAATAGGCCCTGGTCAGGAAGGGGGTAAAATCTTCCGGGGCTTAAGTGGTTAAAGGGCCCATTTTTGTTCTTGCTGAAAAAAATGAAATTTTTTCTTTTTTTTTGGCTTTTAGGTGTAGATGTGAGATCTGAGGTCTTTTTGACTAGCGATCTCACATTAAAGAGGACCTCTCTTGCTTATCTATATTACAAGGGATGTTTACAGTCCTTGTACTAGGAATATCGGTGATCAATTTTTTTTTTCAAAGGGACTGTGTAAAAATAAAAGGTAAATAAAATAAGAAAAAAAAAATTTGAAGCGCCCTGTCCCTCCGAGCTCGCACGCAGAAGCGAACCCATACGCAAGTCGTGCCCAGATTTGTAAACGGTATTCAAACCACACATGTGAGGTATCCCCGCGATCGTTAGAGTGAGAGCAATAATTCTAGCCCTAGACCTCCTCTGCAACTCTAAACTTGTAACCTGTAAAAGTTTTTAAAAACGTTGCCTATGGAAATGTTGTAAGTACCAATGTTTGTCGCCATTCCATGAGCATGCGCAATTTTCAAGCATGACATGTTGGGTATCTATTTACTCAGCGTAACATTATCTTTCACATAACAGAAAAAAAAATGGGCTAACTTTACTGCTTTCTTATTATTTAATTCAAAAAGGTGTATTTTTTCCAAAAAATTGCATTTGTAAGACCGCTGTGCAAATACCGTGTGACAAAGTATTGCAACGATCTCCATTTTACTCTATAGGGTCTCTGATACATATATATATATATATATATATATATATATATATATATATATATACACAATGTTTGGGGGTTTTAAGTAATTTTCTAAACAAGTGTCAGAAATAGGCCTGGTCCTTAAGTGGTTAAGATAACAAGCGCTCTGTGTGCAGCAGCCTCCCTAGTACTAACCAAAACCCATCTAGATCCAGCGATGTTGCACTAGAGACTCGGCCTCCTCACTGGCTGACTGAGCAGCATGGCGCCACTGGCTCCTGCTGCTGTCAATCATAGTCAGTGAGCCAATGAGGAGATAAAGGGGGTGGGGCCGGGTCGCGTTTCCGTGTCTAAATCGACACAGGGTGCTGCGGCTCGGGTGCCTCCCGTAGCAAGCTGCTTGCTGCGGGGGCACTCAACAGGAGGGAGGGGCCAGGAGCACCAAAGAGGGACCAGAGAAGAGGAGGATCAGGGCTGCCCTGTGCAAAACCATTACACTGAGCAGGAATTACATGTTTGTTATAGGTTATGAAAATAAATAAAAAACTACACTTTAGTATCCCTTTAAGTCAAAAACCAAGTCTTCTTATTATTTTCATGTTCTTTTCATAACTCACAAACCTGATTCTGATGTACATGAAATGTTTCCTACCATATAAACTGCAATTTAGTTACATCATCCCAGATCATACTCCTTTGATGTACATTCATATAGAACAGCTAGTTTCAAGTAGAAATGAACAAATTGGGATGCCAAGCATGTACAGTATGAGTGAGCAGCAGGCAGGAAGGCTAAGGAAGTCACTCTCATTTCAGTCCTTCTAGGCATGTTCCCCAATGTAAAAAAAAGTAGTAGTAGGAGCAATCAATTTATGTTACTGCAGGACCCAAAGAGAATGTGTAAGTTACATCTTATTCGTTATACAAAAAATATTCCTATCAAGCAGTAACTCATCCTGCAGAAAATACTCAGAATACAAGTTTCCAGGTTAACCAAGGCAGGTTGTTATCTTTGAAATAATAGAAAAAGCACTACATAAACTCTTCTACAATGCAGATGGTGGCAACAGCGGAAGCACTTTTTCCTCACCTCTCCCAATTCTTCATGCGACTCTTCCACATATGTCGTCTCTTTTAATATATCAATTGGTTCAGGGTCAATAAAAGAGTCATCCTGTCTCTCTGAGGTGTCACTGTCACTCTCCTCACTTTTTCCAAGTCCATCATTATCAGAATCCTCATGATCATGGTCATTCTCCTTATCTGATTTATCAGAATAGGTGTCCTGATCTTTAAAGTGTTGTCTTTCAATTTCACTGTCATTTAACCTGAAACAAATTGCACAACATGACATGATCAATTGTTCTTCTTACAACATGATGTGAAACCCCCCTGTAAAAATGACCCGTGACTTTAGATCTTGTCTGCAGAGCTGAAAAATAAACATAACCAGGATAGGTAATATCTTTCCCTGGTTTGACAAAACTATTTCTATCAGCCAGTAGCTATTTGCTAGCTGGCTCATCCAGTGCTAAGCACTTGAAGCTGCTCTGAAATGTCTCTGCCACAGGGGTAAATGTAAGGATTCATGCACAATATAAAAAAATAAAAATTCTGAAGACTGAAAACTTGCATTAGACACTTTCAGACTAATAACAATCTCTGCAACCAATGATTACAATCTTTGACACTGGCATTTTTTAACCTTATTGACAATCAAGTGATCTCTAGCAATGCTTAATCTACTTTCATAACTACCAAATACTGGTTACTGCATGGGCAACTTTGGCAGGTAACAAACCAGAGAAACACTAACTGTTTAAATAATACTGAACTATTTTTCCAGCTGATAAAATGTACTTTATATGTTCATTAATGATCATTTATGAATCAATTTATGTATAATCATCATTCCTGGATGGAACTGTTAAATTAAAAAAGAAATTCGGAATTAAAAATAAAAAAAAGAAGAAGAAAACTCACCTAGGTGGATGCAGCATTGATCCAATGCTGCATCTGTCCCCCGCTGACTCTTAAGACTGTGAGCTGAGAGCCGGGGACTGTCAGTCTCTGGCTCTCTGTTTTGCCCCCCCCCCTTTTCACTGGAGCAAGTTGTGGAGGGGAGGGGAGCGGCTGGCTCAGGCTGTCAGTGGCTTGCTGAGAGGCTGACCATTATGGTCAGGATCTTTTCAGAGCCTGGACTGGATCTAAGACGTCAGCCAACAGGGGGCTTCAGTCCGCTGTAAGCTGAAAATGGGCCAGAGGAGTGCAGAACAAACTGTAATCCACAGGAGAAGTACAGCCAAAATAGCTTTGGCTATATTTCTCCTTTAGGTTCCAATGGAAAGATTCAATTTTTCTTGTGCTCAATTAAGCACTGTGGAAGCTGAGCCCAAAAAAGGCAGGCAGAGGGCAAAGGATGAGTTAGCAGCATTGCCTGTAGGCACCCTGCAGCTGATCATTTCCACTAGTACTCACTTATCATGCCTCTGTGTGAAGGTAGTCACCTTGGTAGAGGAGCAGGGAATTGCTTTCTTACCTCAGATCAGCCTTTTTGATGACTGGTGGGGAAATATTTAAGATGCAGCAAAAGAAGAGAAGGGAGTGTGTTCTGTGTCTTCCTCTACAGTGCAGTACCCAGCTGTGTAAGGGAAGGTACTGTACTACAATTTTTTTAAAGGGATATATACAGTACATGTGTTTGTGTGTACATGTGTCTGTACGTGTGTGTGTGTGTGTGTGTGTGTACACGTGTCTGTATGTGTGTATGTCTGTACATGTGTTTGTTTTTATTTTTGTGTGTGTGTGTGTGTGTATGCATGTGTCATGACCCCTTTTCCTGTATTATCAGAACTGCTTTTTTAGGGCTTGTTCGTAATAGCAGCAAGGACTGCGGCTCCTCTGAAAAGTAATCCATTCTCAGATTGCTTTTCAGAGGCATTTGACAGGCGGTAAAGAAGCAATATGTCGCCCCCTCACCACCTGTTTTAACCACGTAAATGCAGCATCATTACACCAGAACAAGATCCAATGCACACAGTTGCGGCGTGGCTGTAGTGCAGCCCTATTTAGCTGGAGGTATTTTCAAGCTGCAGCCACAAAACATGTATATCCCCCGCTGCTGCCTTTGCAGCTAAAGGGTTAGCAATTGGGGTGGTAAAAACAGCTCAACCATGTGGTTTTACCGCTCGCCAACCTCAAATGTGAACAACACCCTTGGTTCACATCTGTGGGGCTACGTGCTGCACGTAGGGCAGCCCATTTGTTTCAATGGGCTTTTCTATCTGCAGAAAAGTAGGGAAAGTCACCCCTGACCTTTATTTTAAAATTGTGCCACACCAAAAAAACCCGCATTTGCCAATGTGTTGGGTACCACAAAAAATAAATGGTACCCCTAAAGAGCAGAGAATTTGTCTGCGTGTCAGGAATAAGTACAATTTTACATGCGTTCCGCGACACACAGTAACCTGAACCAAGCCTTTGACAAGGGTGCCTCGAGAGTGAAAATCATTTTCAAGGGAACCCAAACTCGAAAAAGGTTGAGAAACACTGTTCTAGACAATCCATGTAGGAAAACGAATCTCATCTTTATAGAGTACTGTAGTAATATAGTGGCTGTTGAAAGAAACCACAACATCCAATGTGGGACACGCTATCTAACCATAACGTATCCTCCAGATAGCATGTCAGATAGCAATAGTACCCAGAGCTTTTTAAAGAACTCTTCCTTCTTAACAGGACATATTCAGGTGCCCATATACTGTACAGTTGCATCCACACTTGGCCCTGTTGTTTTACGTTTTTGGAAATGTATGTATTAAAATACAAAACTCTCTAATGATAAATTCTCCAAGCTTATAACTTGGACATCTGCTTATTGAAAATGTTATGTACCAACTTGGCTGTACTGAAAAGACTGCACTAATGATGTGCACTGAAAAAACATCAATAAAATATTGAATTAAAAATTATTTGGGTAGATTTGAGTCAGAACATATTGACTTTAGTTTTATTTTTAGAAAAGTAAAAGGACAGAGCTGGACAATACTTACTGGAAATTTTCATTGCTGTGCATGTTGTTTGCCCTTAGCAAGCCATAGAAGTTTACGTGGCTGTTCTCATTAGAGGAGTTCAGGTCATGCTCTTTACCTTCCCTGATCATGGTGCGTTTCAGCAAACTGGAGCATTTTAGAGCCAGCTCTAGTGCATCCATCCAGCACCTTCCTAGCATAACAAAAAAAAACAGAGGCTGAAAAAAATAGCACATCCCTACAATATGTAACAGATTTTAGTGTATATTAAAGTGGTTGTAAAGGCAGAAGGTTTTTTTTTTTTTTTTTATTATACTACATTCTTTTCAGTAAGGTAAAAACCTTCTGCATGGAGCCCCCCCCTCCTAAATACATACCTGAGCCCGATCTTAATCTAGTGGTGTACACGAGAGCCAAGGTTTTCTTGGCTCTCTCACTCCTCATTGGCTCATATACAGCAACCGGAGCCATTTTGAAGGGGCAGAGCCTGAGCCCTGCTGTGTGTGTGTCTTATGGGCACTCGGCTAGGGGGACGGTAGCACTGGCAGTGGACCTGAAAAGAGGAGGAACGGGGCAGCTCTGTGCAAAACCACTGCACAGAGCAGGTAAGTATAACATGTTTGTTATTTTAATTGAAAAAAAAAAAACGTTACAAATCACTTTAACACTCTGCTTTTAACCTCAGAATATTGCCAAGGCATGTACACCTGTGGAAAACCCTTTGGGCACATCGGCTTTGATGAAGGCACAGGCTAAATCATTGTATTCTGAATCTGCTAACTGTGCAATGAAAGTACTGCTTCCACACAAACTAGATAGATTAATTACAACTAAAAAAGAACGCCTGCAGGATAATTATATTTGTGAACAGAACATTTTGATGCAAAAACACATGTTCTAATAATCTGAGGTCACCATTTTTATAGTAACAAGAATAATAACGCAATAATAAAAACGGCATAAGCATTATGCTTTAGCTATTTGACTCTTGTGTCTACTATATAAAGGCCATGCAAATATGTCTAAAAACTGTGTTGTGTTGAAGCATGAGTTTTCTTCAAGAGATGAATAGTTGAAGCTGAGTAAAACTAAAAACTAGATAAAAATGAATAGACCATTAACTCCTCCTTGATGAAAGAAAAACAAATCACAATTACTTGGTGTATCCAGGTTAATTATACCTTGTTCTCTCAGGACAAATTGAACCAACTGGACTTTTATTTGGTGGTCAATGGTCATGGATATCTCCAAATTGTGTTTTATTATTAAAGAAAAACTGACCCAAAATAGTAAAAAAAAATATATATATATTTTTTTAAACTTTAGCTGTATTTCTCTTGGAGTACATAGCACTTCTACATGTGTTTTATTTTGTTGTTTGTACTTTTAGTAGGGCCCAGAAACAACTGTGCATTGTGCGAATTTCTTAACCTACCTTAATCACACGGACATTAAATATAAAACTTGTTTTTATGCTATGTAAAACACACTGAAACTAACCTAAATCACGTCCTGATCTAACTATTTTATCTTTAGTTTTTTATTTTTACAACAGACTTTTTTTTCCGCATACTTCTCCGCTAGAGAGGAAAAAAAGAGTCTCACAGTGCAGAAAGAGAAGCAGGGGATTGGATATCACAGTCATTATTCGATTGGGAGCTTGTCCATCTGCTCCCAAATAGTTAGTCTGAGACTAGGTGCTGTTGGTGAAAGCGCAGTCACACGTGCACCCCACCACAAAAGCAGGAGGCACATATGCAGCAACACAAGAAAACCCACCTTCATGACAACACATATATGTGTACTCTCAGCGAGAAGGAGTTAATGATAAAATCATACTTTTGCTGCAACAGTCACCTTCAATTTAGAGATTTCTCCTGCATTACTTTTTTCTGCCACTAGATGTCCCCAGTCCGATAGCATCATTCAACAAAAACTTCTAAGCCTAGGTCTTCCTGGACCTTCCCCAGCCTGTTACTGGACAGTGAAATACAAAGCCGCACAGAAGTGAACTCAGAATGCCTCGATAGCACACATATACGGATTGGTTCCTTGTACGGATTCTCGCTCACTCTTCATCCCAGCTGTGCAGGGTCTGCTACAATGTCACAATTCACATACTACATGCATACCTTTAAAGGTATAACTAGTAAAAAGTCTCTATTCCTAAAAAAAAAAACTGTATTTAAAGTGATTGTAAAGTTATTTTTTTTAATAACAACCATGTCATACTTACCTGCTCTGTGCAATGGTTTTGCATAGTGCAGCACTGATCCTCCACCGCTGCTCTCGGCTGCCCTCCCACGTGTGTCACCATAGGAAACTGCTACCTATAGTGACACACATGTAAGTTCGATTCCTAGCTGGGCTGTGTGCATTTATTCTATTGGCTCTTTTTCAGCCCGACTAGGTTTTTAAAAAATTTAGTACTGAAAAGTACATTCACAAAGATTAACGCACAGGTTCTTACATGGTAAAATACTGCTAGCTAGTTGACTTGAGTTAAACACGAGGTGTATTGACAACAGAAGAAAGCTGACCATTTGAGGTGATGAGACTAATTCAGGAGAAAAAAAAGCTTGCAAAGATCACATGAATATATAAGGCTCAAAAAAAAAATTTTGTGATATTTCTAATTTTTATAATTGATTGTGTGCTAAACAGCAAAATGCAGAAAAAAATAACTCATGTAGCCCAGCACATTGACTCTGTTGTTGCCCAGACCTTTAGCAAAAATAAATTTTGTATATATATTCATTTTCAATACCAATTGGACACAAGGGAAGATGCAAACAACCGGTTATGTTGCAATTAACAACACTTCAGAGTGATGAAATACTGAGAAATATGGAGAAATACAGAGTATACAACATCTACCTTCATAGTGCTGCAGAATAAACATGATTTCTAATAGCTCCATAATCAGCTAAGGACATTTGCTCAAGAACAACAAACACATTAAAGTGTCACTAAATCCACATCATAAAAACTAAAAATAAATTGTGTATTACATGCTGTTCATACTTACCAACTCACTGAGATTCATTTTCTGTATTTTGCAAAAAACCTGGTTAATCCTGCTGCTCTCTATCTCCGCCTTCTGTCCAAGTCCCCAATTCAGCTATAGTTGGCAACTCTGCACATGCCCAGTTATCTATGCTGAGCTGACAGGTCAGGGCTCTGCCTTGTTTACATAGGCAGGGCTCTGTCCTGTGTGAATTTATGATGATCGCAGGGTACCAGCAGTAATCTATTGGCAGGCACCCAGTGATCGACATCTGCAGTGTTTAATCACTGCACGGATGGGGTCACCGGCGGCACGCGCCCCCCTATCCGGAAGTGTCAGATCATCATATAACGTACTTTGCACCTTGCAGTTATATATAACGTCACCTTGCAGCTATATATGCAAGTTATACGGTCAAGAATCGGTTAGAACTGTTTATTGATATTTTAGTTTTACTCTGCATTCCAAAGGCAATTTTTTTTATTTTCAACATGTGACCAACAGCAGAGGACTGGAAGCTCCTTTTGCTTATGTTTCCCTGCAGACAGGCTGGGGAAAAGCTACATCATGTGACAGTTGTATATCAATTAGGAGAAAGGTACTTTTTTTTTTTTTATTATTAAAATAATTACAGTGCCATCATCCACATACAGAAATGGAAAGGACAATGTAAATAAACAATGTAAATTAAAATGTTTAGTATCACTTTAATTATCCCTTTGGGGATGGCACTCGAAATCTATGTCACGAGACAACACACAGTGCAATAACTCATGGCGACTAATCAGAACCAATATTTTACTAAGCTAACGAAAACCTGATTGATTGCTAGGGTTTACTGCATTATAATATGCAGGGAGGTTAGAGAATTCCACTCTCATAGTAGTAAAATCTCCTCCAAACTAGGATGTGATTGTTAATACAAACTGCCCTGAAAATATGTTTCACAAGCTCTGTTGGTTGTAGGAGTTAAAGTATTTTGTCTGCTGGCACAATGGCATTTTCTGCTGCCTCACCCACGTCTGCTGCATGCCACAGAGCAGCTATACAAAACCCAGGAATGTTATTCCACATTAACACTCTAAATACCAAGGGACCATGAACAGTTGTTACAAGGGTAAAGCAGTCTATCCATTCTATCCTTATTACATGAACCATTTTTGAAGAACACTGTTATTCAATGTGTCACTTTGGATACCGTGGGACAGTCAAACGTCCTTCCAAATTAACATACTGATTCAAGAAATCATAAGTGTCTTAAGACACTTTCACAGATGTAGAATATAAACTAGCCTAAAAAGAATCTCGTAAAATATGCAAAAATGTAAAGTGAAAAGAAGAAACATTTGTTCTCCTGATTCTCCCCAAGGTTGTCTGAAAGAAAGCTACTGCACCCTCTCACCCCATCAGTTTCCTCGTGTATCACTGATTTACTAACACTGGATGTCACACCACTTTCTCAAACTCAATCTATACAAAACCAAGCTCATACTATTTCCTCCCCCACGTGCCCCCTTCTCCTGACTTCTCTGTCAAGATCAATGGCATAATAATCAACCAATCCCCACATGCCAGGGCGCTAGGGGTAGCCTTGGGACTCTGAACTGTCCTTTCAGTCCCACATCCAATCCCTTTCCAAATCATGCTGCCTCAACCTCTGCAACATCTCCAGAATACGCCCATTTTGAACGAATGAATGTTATCCCTCGTCTTATCTCCCCCTTCAGTCTATCACAAATGCTGCTACCAGACTCATCCACCCTACCAACCATTCAGTGTCTAGAACACTTCTTTGTCAATCCCTCTACTGACTTTGGCTCACCCAACAAATAAAATTCTAAGTACTAACAACAACTTACAAAGCCATCCACAACTCTGCCCCCCAGCTACAGTACTAACCTGGTTTCAAAATATTGTCCAAACCGCTCTGTTTGGTCCTCCCAAGACCTCCTGCTCTCTAGCTCCCTTTTTACCTCCTCCCATGTGTGCCTCCAGGACTTCTCCAAAGCTTCTCCCATCCTTTGGAACTTCCTACCCCAATCTGTCCGAGCAGGGCCCTCTGATTGCTCTTGTACCAAATTGTATTGTAACTGTAATGTCTTCTTTCATTTTGTAAAGCTCTGAGCAAACTGTTGGCACTATATAAATCCTGCATATATTAATAATATTACCTTCACACTGATTACTGATTGCAGGCTCCCCACTCTAATTTCAGGTTAGCCCACCCCAAGTATTTTGGAAACTGATCGTTAGACATCATAGTTTCCTCCCAGATATGGATTTCAGTTTGTACTAGTCTGGTTAGACTAGCCCTCTCAATGCACCTACATGGGTACCTTCATTTCACACATATAGTGTCTTGAAAGAGTTACAACCAAAATTGTAAATGTATTTTCTCTTTCGTTCATTGACGGACACAGCTCCTGATTCATCTTAACCATTGGGTTATACTGCTCCCTACAGGAGTTAGACACTAGGCAGGAAAAAGCTGGATTACACCTATGGGCAGTGCCAGGGGGTAAACACCCAGTCTCAGCTATAGGCACTCAGTTTTGTTACAAGCAGTGTCAGAAGAAAGCCAACTCCACAGAGGGGCGGGTGCTGTGTCAGTCAATGAACATCAGAGAAGAAAGCCAACTCCACAGAGGGGTGGGTGCTGTGTCCGTCAATGAACATCAGAGAAATGGATTTTACGGTTAGTCAAAAATCCCATTTTATTGGGATTTTATGTGATAGACCAACACAAAGTGGCACATAATTGTGAAGTGGAAGGAAAAAGATAAATTTTTAATATTTTTTACAAAAATCCCATTTTCTCTTTTGTTCATTGACGGACACAGCTCCTGATTCATCTTAACCATTGGGTTATACTGCCCCCTACAGGAGTTAGACACTAGGCAGGAAAAAGCTGGACTACGCCTATGGGCAGTGCCAGGGGGTAAACACCCAGTCTCAGCTATAGGCACTCAGTTTTGTTACAAGCAGTGTCAGAAGAAAGCCAACTCCACAGAGGGGTGGGTGCTGTGTCAGTCAATGAACAACAGAGAAGAAAGCCAATTCCACAGAGGGGTGGGTGCTGTGTCCGTCAATGAACATCAGAGAAATGGATTTTACGGTAAGTCAAAAATCCAATTGTATTGGGATTTTATGTGATAGACCAACACAAAGTGGCAGGAAAAAGATACATTTTTAATATTTTTTACAAAAATCCCATTTTCTCTTTTGTTCATTGACGGACACAGCTCCTGATTCTTCTTAACCATTGGGAAGTCCCAAAGCAGAGTTAAACATGAGGGGTGGGAAAATATCAGAAAAAAAATTCCCAAGGCTAACCACAGCCAACCAGGTAACATAGAGCTCAACCATAAACAACTGGAGCTCACCTAAAAAAACAATACACCCTCAAAGAGTACCATTTCCTCTAAACAGAAGCCAGCAAAACCTTGCGGCCAAAAGTAGTATCCGCAGATGCCAACACAACCACTTTCCAAAAGACTTTGTAAAAGTGTGCACCGATGACCAGGTGGCTGCCTTGCAAAACCTGCATCACTGACGCATGAAGATGAAAAGCCCAGGAGACACTAAGGGCCCTAGAAGGTTGCTCCTTCACAGGGAAAGGAGGAACCTGACCCCTAATGCAATAGGCCTGAACACCCATCTGACTGATCCATCTGGAAATGGTGAGGCCCACCTGTGAGCAAAAATAGAGTCTGACTTCCTAAAAGACTCCGTAGCTGCCAGGTACACCCTAATTGCCCAGACCACATCCAAGACATGCAAGGCAAGTTCCTTCAGATGTTTAGGCCTGGGACACAGGGAAAGCAACACAGGGACAGACCACCTTAGGAAGGAACGACGGACAGAGGCAAAGCACCACCTTATCCTTGTGAAGCACCAGCAATCAGTTCCGACACCCTGCATTCAGAGGTGATAGCCACCAAAGAAGGCCACCTTCTGGGGCAATGTAAGCAGGAAAACCTCCTGAATATTTTCAAAGAGAACCTTCAGTAGAGCTAAAAGCACCAACAGAGCCTGCACTGAAGGAACTAAAATGTCGGACACCCTGAAGAAAAGGTACGCACCAGGGAGTGTGTGGCCAAAGGTCGCTGGAAAAAGACCGCCAAAAACCCGATACCTGGCCCTCGATGGTACTCAATGCCAATTTTTGTTCAACCCCCCATTAAAGGAAGGATAAGATCTGATCCACCGAGAAAGAGCGAGGCTGAACCCCAAAAGACTCACACCACGCAATGTACGTCTTACACGTACAATGGTAGATCTTCCTTGAGGCAGATTTCCAAGCTTTTAACAGCGTAGGAATCACTGATTTAAACAAACCTTTACCCTTCAGCACCTGACGTTTAACAACCAAGCCGTTAAAGCCAGCGTCCATAAAGCAGAACGGAAGATTGGTCCTTGGGACAGCAGATACTCCCTGAGAGGAAGTCCCCAAGGAGCATCATCGACCAGCTGTACCAGATCGGCATACCAACATCGGCGAGACCAGTCTGGAGCCACTAGAATGCCTGGAATCCCTTCTGTCTGAATCCTGCACAGGAGTCGTGGCAGAGGTTTGAGAGGACTGGAACAAATCATTCAGCCCACCTTAGAATGCCGGCTACTTACCGAGCCGCCAGGGCACCTATTGTGCCCCCATGGTGATGGACATAGACCACGGCCGTGGCATTATCCAAATAAATTTGTGCCGGACAGCACTGAAGACAATTATCTAATGATCCAGACAAAGTCTGGTCGCTCTGAGTTCCAGTACACTAATCGGCAGTCTGGGCTCTGCCAGAGTCCAGACCCCCTGAGCGTGTCTGTGCTGGGGACACCTCCCCGGGCCCGTACAGGCTGGCATCTGTGGAGACATTCGTCCAGTACAGGAGGAGAAGGATTTTCTCTGTCGAAGTTACAGAGAGGGAAGCCACCTCTTAAAGACCGTGGATCCTTGACCCATTTCACCAGAATCTCTTTAGCAGAGATCTTGTGTGGAACTGTGCAAAAGGAACTGCCTCGAGGGTGAACACCAGTAGGCCCACCACGCGCATGCAAGCCCAGAGGGATGACCATCTGTAGAACAACAGAAGTTGAATTGCCTTTTGCAATGTCTGGAGTTTTTCCCGAGGAAGAAACACTCTGGCTGAGTTGACCCAGATAGGCCATTTTTTGTTGACAGAACCAAAGCAGACTCCTGAATGTTCACCATCCCCACAGGGGTCACCTCACATAAGTTCCGACGACTAGGCTGCAAGGACGTGGCCTAAAATGTTGGCCAAATCCAGCCACGTGGGGCGCATACCTGCGGATAGTAAAAACATCCATTCCCCCAGTCCAAAAAGTGCCGCAGGGAGCCCAGAGGACATCCCTGCCCTAGTTACCAACCCCTAGGATGGCAGGGAACCCTGCTCAACCCCCCGTTGCACACCAGGAAAACCCTGTCAGCAGCAACTCCAACCAGACAGTGGCAAAGCAAGCTCATCACTGGGGACTGGGGGGAAGGGAGGGGAATCAGGGGCTCCGACCATCCCAGGGAGGAGCCAACGTCCACCCCAAAACCCTCCAAGGTTAGTGGGAGACAGCTACTTAACACACCAGGAACAGGTTGGGCACCGCACCCCGGACAGGACACCGCTCCATCGTAATGTGGGTGCTGTCGGCCAGAACACTGCGACTCGGGCGGAAGCCAGTTCATATGTGTCCTCGCGAGACGTTTAACTCGCAGGCCAGCCTCCGTCCCGTGGGTCTATGTTGTGGCCGACCTAGGACGGAGCTGCGGTTTTCACCCGTTTGCTGGCCGGACTAGGGGGACCCTAAGGATCTATATTATCCAGTTCATCGCCCAGTCCGTCACTTGATTGCAGTTCTCACAGAAACAAAATAAAAGAGGAAAAAAAAAATTCCATTCAAAATGAAAAAATTACCAGGACCAAAGATCCCAGCAAGGAACTAGGTCCTTACTTCTCACTAGGCGGAAAAAAAACTGAGGGCCTTTAGCTGAGAGTGGGTGTATTTCCCCTGGGACTGCCTATAGGTATAGTCAAGCTTTTCCCTGCATAGTGTCCTACTCTTATAGGGGGCAGCATAACCCAATGGTTAAGAAGAATCAGGAGCTGTATCCGGGGGTATGAATACCTTTTCAAGGCACTGTAACTATTCTGCATTTGAACGTTCAGCCTTTGTGTAAATGTGTACTCAAATGTATAGACATACTATGAGGCATAAGTAATGACGTTTCTCCACGATCTTCCCCTCAATTTATCATTTATTTTAAAGTAAATGGAATGGATTACATTAACAATATAAGATGCTCTATTCTCTCTTACACCCTACATACAGATCACATTGTCCATCTCTTCTGAAATAATGATTCTAAATAAATCCTGCGTTGGCAGCTGGGAAGGTACAAATGTGAGCAGCTGGTATTGACTAAGAGCAAACATAGTACAGACCAGCCTTTATTTTAAATCTTGCCTTTCAACCACAAGAAATATTGGTATTTACCGTCTGATTCTGACGCAGCTCTAATTATCAAGTAACTGCTTGGTAGAGGCTGAGTAATGGATCCAACAGCTTCACCTTTAGGACCCTTAAAAGAAATGAAGAAAATGAAAATATTTTCAGTAAGTTTAACGGAATTCATCTAAAAAGATTTGGACCAGAAAAACAAGGGAAAAATAAAGTTCTCTTAGACAACACCACTAGCCCACTGCCTCTACTGACAGCAATGGTTATCTAATGCAGAACAGGGGAAGCTTCCTTTGCTAGGTTTATTTCTGGTTTAGGCCTACCTCCCACTAACATTCTAAGGAAGAGATATGGTGACACAGGTTCTAATTTTAAGAATGCCTTCACATGTGTATTACTAGGAGAAGCAAACACAGACCAGTCATAACACTGTGGTTGATTTACTAAAACTGCAAAGTGGAAAATCTGGTGCAGCTCTGCATAGAAACCAATCAGATTCCAGGTTTTTTGTCAAAGCCTAATTGAACAAGCTGAAGTTAGAAGCTAATTGATTTATCTGTACAGCTGCACCAGATTTTTGCACTCTCCAGTTTTAGTAAATCAACCCCATTTTTACCCCCCACCATAACCTTTTCGATGTATGGACTCCACCAGACCTCTGAAAGTATGCTGTGGTATCTGGCACCAAGCCCTCAGTAGCAGTAACTAAGTCCTGTAAGTTGCGAAGTGGGGCCTTCATGGACTGGACTTGGTTTTCCAGTACATCCCACAGATGCTCAATTGGATTGAGATCTGGAGAATTTGTAGAACA
The DNA here is from genome assembly GCF_965119305.1 of Pelophylax lessonae. Classification (NCBI taxonomy): domain Eukaryota; kingdom Metazoa; phylum Chordata; class Amphibia; order Anura; family Ranidae; genus Pelophylax; species Pelophylax lessonae. The sequence goes on along the minus strand of NC_138771.1, from coordinate 254,799,133 downwards.
AGTCAACACCTCAAACTCATTGTGTTTCCCAACTCATTTATCTATTTGTAGTTGTTTTGGCTGTGAACACAGGTCAGCATGGGCACCTTTACCAGTCTGTGGTTATGCAGACCCATACGCAACAAACTGAGATGCACTATATTTTCTGACACCTTTCTATCACAACCAGCATTAAATTTATCAGAAATTTCAGCTACAGTAGATCTTCTATTGGATTGGACTACACAGGCCAGCCTTGTACCCCATGTGCATCAATGATCCTTTGACGCCCCTGTCGCCAGTTTTCCTTCCTTATACAACACTTTTGGTAGGTCCTGATCACTGCAGACCAGGAACATCCAACTAGAGTTGCAGTTTTGGAGATGTTCTGATCTATTCGACTAGCCATTATAATTTGGTCCTTGTCAAAGTCGCTCGAATCCTTACACTTGCCCATTTGTTCTGCATTCAACACGTCAATGCCAGGGATAACATGCTCAATTGCTGCCCAACATATCCCACCCATTTTTAGGTGCCACTGTAATGAGATAATCAATGTTATTCACTGATCCACCTGCTAGTGGTCTTAATGTTATGGCTGAACGGTGCATGCACCCCATTAAGAGAAAGCTCTTTCTTTATAATGGGACAATCCTCATGATGTTGTACTGGAGTAATGGTTTGTGGTCTTCCTGATCTTGTACTGGTGTGATGGTATGTGGTTTTTCTGATATTGCCCTAGTTCTATGCTGTGTGGTCTGACACTGTACTGGGATATTTCTATGTTGTATTTCTAACACTGCACTGGGCTTATTATATGTATTAATGCTGGCATTGTACTATGGTTATGTGGTCCTCCTGATACCATATGTGAGCCTTCTGATATCGCACAGGAATTGGATTTTTTGGACATTGTACTTAAGTTCTGCTAAGTGGTCTTTCTCATGCTGAAATGCGATTATATTATGTGGTCTCTCTCATATGGTACTGGGGTTCTGCTATGTAATCTTTCTGACACTGTACTGGGGTAATGCTATGTGATCTTTCTGACACTGTACAAAAAGTGGTCACCTCTCCCACCTATAACTGGTCTTGATAGCAAGGAGCACTGGAAGGGCAAACGCAGATCAAAAAAGCCAGTTTAAACCCCTGTTTTTAACGCATACTATTAGACAGGTTAATTTGGTTGGTCGCTAGCTGGTTGGTAAGTAGTGACTGGAAATCTCCTTGCTTTTTTGATCTGCGTTTCCCCTTCCAGTGCGCCTTATTATCAAGACCAGTTATAAGGGAGGTGACCACTTTTTGTATTATCGTTTATATTGGTCAGGCAATGCACTGACACCTTTGCTGCCATTGTGCAATGTGCTGGGTGTTCAGTGTGACCCTGCGCCTTTAAGGAGGGGTGGGCTCCCTCCAGTCACCTGTCCTCCATCTATCCATTAGAATACATGTGCTCTCACTGTGGAGACTCTTTATAGGGAGAGTTAGGGTCTGCAGATAATAGGGTGCCTTGCCGTGGCCTGCAGCTTACACATATATTTACAAGTGTGTGCAACTAAACCCCTGTTTTTAACGCATACTGTTAGACAGGTTAATTCGGCTGGTCGCTGGCTGGAAATCCCCTTGCTTTTTTGATCTTTGTGACACTGCACTGGGGTAATGCTATGTGATCTTTCTGACACTGTACTGGGGTAATGCTATGTGATCTTTCTGACACTGTACTGGGGTAATGCTATGTGATCTTTCTGACACTGTACTGGGGTAATGCTATGTGATCTTTCTGACACTGTACTGTGATCTTTCTGAAACTGTACTGGGGTAATGCTATGTGATCTTTCTGACACTGTACTGGGGTAATGCTATGTGATCTTTCTGACACTGTACTGGGGTAATGCTATGTGATCTTTCTGACACTGTACTGGGGTAATGCTATGTGATCTTTCTGACACTGTACTGGGGTAATGCTATGTGATCTTTCTGACACTGTACTGGGGTAATGCTATGTGATCTTTCTGACACTGTACTGGGGTAATGCTACGTGATCTTTCTGACACTGCACTGGGGTAATGCTACGTGAACTTTCTAACACTGTACTGGGGTAATGCTATGTGATCTTTCTGACACAGTACTGGGGTAATGCTATGTGATCTTTCTGACACTGTACTGGGGTAATGCTACGTGATCTTTCTGACACTGTACTGGGGTTATACTATAGGAGCATGTGGTCCACAACATTTACTATGCATTACACATCAAAATAATTCAGTATTCCATAAAAGATTTTCATAGCAGAATAGTAGGAGATATTTACCTTAACAGCCCAGATTGACTGTTCCAGTGGGTGAAAAAGTTTAAAGCAAAATCCATCCTTTTTAGATGGCCTCTCTATGATTTCACAGGCATTCAGTAGAACTGTGCCTACCCACTGTCCATTTTTTGGGGTTTTGTAGATTAACAGGACCCCTGGTTTTAACACACACCACAGTTTTGTCCAGCTTTTTAATGTCCCTCTAATCTGTAAAAAAACATGCAACACATTCTTAAGGTGAAAATCCACTTATGATAAAATAAAGTAAATACAAATGTTACACAAGGATTATTGTAATACAATACATAATTTTCTTTCTGGTTCGATTTGCTGCCAGCTACAATTTTCTAAAATTGTCAAAAAATTAAAATATGTTGCTTCCTGCTCACGAGATATTATGTCCCTGACAGTTTTTCTCTTATTACATCACTGGGACTCATGTGATTACATCAGAATACCCATCCTCTCAGTACTCAGGAAGTAGATGGTGGCTGCAGGAAGTGATGGGAATCCATTTATGTTTCAATACAAACAGCAGCCAGCATGTAGGCCTCAGCGACCAGGCCAGGCTTGTTTTTCTCCCTCAGTATAAGTGGAACTTTACTTAAAATAGAGCCAACCAATCACTACAACAGTTACCTTTGTGTACCGTATTTGGAATAACTAAGAAATTGATGATTGAATACCCGGAGAGCAGTTACATCTGACTGGATACCACTGATGTTCAGCAGAGTTTTCGGTCTGCATTTTTTGATCATTCAATTTTGAGTAGGAGGGTGGCGAAATTTCAGCAACTTTGTCAGTATTCACAATATGTATGGCCATCATTAAAGTTAATTTTTATGGATATTTGTGACAACTGCACCAGTAATCCTAGAGAGTATAATAGGATTACACAGATTTTACAAGAGGAGACATATTTTCACTCAAAACAGATGTACAATTAAGATGTGGTGAATGACAGGTTTTACTTTGTCACAGTCCTGTTATAGAACAGTTTAGGGTGCATTTATGAAAAAAAAGCTGCCTAAATATAAGTTTTGCCTCTCCTATTTAGCATTGCCTAGCGGTGTGACAGAATTGCTAAATATCCAACACATTATTTAAAGCAGAGTACCACTCCAAAGGGGGAAGTCCCGCTTTAAGGCCTCTACCCCACTCCTGTTTGTGAAATGGAACTTTTGGGAAGGGAAGGAGGGGGGCCCAATTTTCTAATCAGATTATTTTTTTTTTTTAATACAAAAAATAAAATACAAAAGTGGGGCCTATACAAAAAATATGATAAAGTACATTGGTTGGTAGGCTATATTCCTCTTTAAATGTCTGAAAGTCTTTCAATATTTGGCCATGGAAAATTGTGAGATGTATTTAAGACCACACATAGACCACCTATTAAATACCTGCAGTTTCTGAAGTTCAGTATAATTGTTGCTGTTAAAGAAAGTGAGAGTGGTAAAACCCAGACAATGGAAATGCTGTTTAGTTTTACACCAGATTTAGTGAGTACCCGATTTTGATAGGACCTACTTCCATTCCGACCACCTAGGCCAATGGAAGATGAAGTTTTCCTTCCCTCCCGAAGTCAGCTGAGCCGGGCCATTCAGAGTGTGCAGCGCCGTTCCCACATGCGCATCCAGCTGTGAAGCCGCAAGCTGTCACAGTTGGGTGCCCATAGTAAAAATGCCTGCGTCAGTGAGAAAGAACACAGAGATAACTCCCGGGGTAAGCACACCGCTGGATCCTGGCACAGGTCAGTGGCTGTTTATTAAAAGTCAGCAGCTACAGTATATGTAGCTGCTGACTTTTAATTTTCACTTAAGAGCCTGGAGCTTCTCTTAAATTACTCAGTTACTTCTTGGTCAGTGAAATTGCTTGGCTATTAGACATGGTATCTTTTAGATGTCAAGGGAATGCATACCTCAGCATCAGTTACACAATAAATTAAAGCTTGTCTGAGAGAAATATGGAGGTCTTAATGGCATCCCAAAGCAGCTAGCCAATAGATGTGTGTTGCAGTGCATCGACCAGATAGGTACATGCACCTTTTTTGGTACATAGGGCAGCCCATTCAAACTGGCTTTCTTAATGCAATGCACATGTGCTAACGTATCTTAACAGTGTGAATGGGCCTTAACGTGTCAGAGCCCATTTATACTGATGTGTTGCAGCAATGCATACTAACATTTGTGCATTCCTGCAATAAAACAAACCTTTGTGTAGTGCATTACGGTACCAGTGCACGCACACTGCAGTGCACCACAAAGTACACAGCATACTTTGTGGCACACGAGTTGCAAAGAAAATAAAAAAGAAGGTCATGTGCATGGTTTGATCAGTTTTGTTGGCAACATATTCATAATGAATGTGTGGGAGGAACCACAGCAAGCAGCAGGGGGGAGGGTGAATTCAACCCACTAACCTGACAATAAAATCAAACTGGCATTTCAACATTTGGGAACCTAGAAAAGCATAAACTCGCTTCCTTTGTAGGCAGTTCTTCTTTCTGTTTGTACTGACCATTCTTTCTGACTTTGTACTGACCGTATAATTTTAACAACCAATGTGTCTGCTGAAAACATTAATATGACAACAAGAATTCATCAGTCACTAGAATAGCTGATTCATGCCTGCATATATTATATTTGTCTTTCAAAATCTGGCCATAGCCCTTCATGGGGTTACAGAAAAGGGAAAACAAGAAACGAAAATGCTTATGAATTTTATAGATAACATTGTTTAAAACACTTTCAAAAGGATGATGACAGATCTGCCTGTCCTTGGGGCAATGTCAAATCTGCTGAAGTCGAGGCAACTTTAAAAAAAAAAAAAAAACAAACTCAGGAAATGAATTGTGTCACATGCACATAGAAAGACTTTCTACATGGAAATGGAATAAAACAATCAGCTACACAGGTACTGTTAATGCTCTTAAAGCATAAACAAGCATTATAAAAATGAAATACTTTCTACCTACAAACTTATAAAATCGGAAGCAATACTTGGATGAGGTACATCACTTGAAAAAGAAGTCAGACTCGTGTAGCTGGACTAAAAGCAGTATGGAATTGTTAAGAAGGCTCAAGTAGAAGTGACTTCAAACTGTTTGGCAAATAACGGCATCATTGTGAATGTATGAACTTTTATGTGAGAATAACCAGCATCATCTACAGCTCCCACCTTTAGCCAATCTGCCATGACAATAACTGATGGATCTGTGATTGTACTGAGCAATTCTTTAGTGGCCCTCTTCTTCTCCTCCCTGTAATTTTTCTTTTGCACCTGAAAGGACAGAATAAACACATTACACTAATGCAGATAACAGGAGGTTTTCATGTGGAAAACACTAATCAGTTTCCAGTCTGCCTATTCTGACCTTGGGCAAACCTAGTTATCAAAGTCAAGGTTGGAAAAAGTTGACAAAGTATAACCAAGAACAGTAGATGATTGCTTATCATATAACAAAGAAGGAAATAACAAGCACGCAGAAATGCATTTTCAGAATTTATTCAAAACACATGATGTCACATCATTTAAGACAGCCCCCACTTCAGGGCCTTGCAGGGTCCCCTTCCTCAAGGTGACATAGTGACAGAGTTAGGCTCTTTTTGGTTAGTCGCTTATGTAACGCCCATCTGAATCTACTAGTTCATTTAACACTACCCTTGTCACAACATTGTTTACAATGCTGGTGCCTAAGGATGGCTATGTTGCTCCTTCATTTATGCATTAGAGGAATGACAGTATCCACCCTAAAACAGGAGTTGTGCAAATGGCTAGCAGTGTTAACTTCACTGATGAAATTAAAACCATTTTAGTCAAACTAAAATAGGACTACAACTAAAATAATTAATAGGACTAAAATACGACTAAAACTAATATGGTATTTTAGTCAAAAGACTAGGACGAAATTCGACGTCAAAACGAACACTGCTGGCTAGAAGATGAGGTAAAAATAAAGGAAAACAAAAGCTTAAAAAAGAAAACTAATACAGTCACCATCTAAAGCAGGGCTCAAAATTTCAAGTCCTGAGCTACTAACCAGGCCTTAGGAGTTACTCGCCACCAGTTGCCCCAACCCAACCCCTACCCTGCCCCACCCCTAAACATGCTCTCGTAAATTATCTCATGAAATTACATGGTTAAATGTCTTATGCAGAATTAAGTTACAAAAATAAATATGAACAACAACTTAAACAATATAAACATAAAGCAATGTAAACATAAAAGGAAAATACGTGCTTTACATCAATACGGAAACAAAATAATAAGTGTAACTGCTTAAACCTTTTATAAACTTAAAGCATTTTTTTTTTTTAAATCTTTACAATCACACGTAGGAGACTTTCTCTAAGTGAAAGTGGGGCATTAAGGGAAAACAAACCTAGGCTTCTTTTTATGTCATACAATATGGCATATCAATAGGAAGCCAGTTTCAGACAAAGATTTGCTATGGTGTGTGGTGTACAGAAAAAGCAAACCCTGTGTAACAACCCCTTTCTGATAAAAAAAAAAATACCACTTATCAATGGCTGTGTCTGTATTGTAATCCCTAAATGGTGGTCCATTAACAGCAATCATCAAAAAGATAAATAAAGATAAAATATGATTGGCTACTATAGGCACTCTACACATCATTACTGCTTTGTTAAGTCAATATTTTAATGCCATATTAAATTTAGCATTAAAAAAATGTAAAACAATGAATGACACTTTCACTGATTTAGGATGCAGAGACTTACAGCGGAGCATAGCACTGGACAAGGGAGCGTGAGCTGCCAAAGTTAAATTTTCCTATTAACAAGCTAGTGATTGGTTACTCAGCGGTCCAAGCAACCAATCACCAGCTTGTTAATAGGAAAAGTAAACTTTGGCAGCTCTCGCCCAACCCCCCTCCCAGCCCCTACCTCATCTAGTTCTATACCGACTCCCACTGTATGCCAGGCCATGCTAAGAGAATGAAAGGGGGGGCGGAGGCTGGGAGGAGAATTGGCTTTTGTTCAACCCCGCCTGCCAGCGGCGCACCCCCAATGCGGCTCCAAATTCGCCCTCAGCTTATTTCCACTCACCTAATGCGAGCAGGTGAGTGGAAAACTTGAGGGCTGATCTAAGGACTGGTAAGCTGCAATAAATTACATATATTGCAAAAACAATAATTTACTGAGGTAGCTTTTACTGACTTTATGTACGGATACAAAAGGAAATGCTTTTCAACTTTACATAAAGAACAACCCTGAATACACTATAACAATAATATTGTTAGAATATTTATATAACGATGCCTGAAATTAGGGCTTTCAGGCTTAATTTTTTAACAGGAGCTTCTGTCAGCACTCCTGCAACAAAGGCTGGGACCTTGCTGTCAAAATGACAACTGGTGCTACTGATTTCTGACAGCTCTTGAGCCATGGCAGTGGAGGAAGACCAGGGTGTACCACATAGGACTGGGCACTTCATTGAAGGTTTTTGGGTGTCTCTTATATCCAATACTGGTTAATATAATACACAAAACAAATCACTTCAACATTTTATCGTAGACCAGGAGTCTTTAAACTATGACCCTCCAGTTGTTCAGGAACTACAATTCCCATTATGCCTAGTCATATCTGTGAATGTCAGAGTTTCACAATGCCTCATGGGATGTGTAGTTCCGCAACAGCTGGAGGGCCGTAGTTTGAGGATCCCTGTCAGACAATCAGATGAGACATACACTAGCTCTTGAAAGTTCTACGGTGAATGTATTACAATGGGTTTTGAAGTGTCCCATCCTGCAGCAAGACACATTCATTCCATAACAGATTCCCCTGGTACAAGCCACTGACATTTAACATGGTCAGCAATGACTTACCTTGAGTGATTCCTTTTTTGTAAGTTTGCTTGAGGCAGAAGCAATGTCCTTTTCAGACCCATTATATAATTTAGACTCTGACTGCAAAGGAACAACCAATTGTAGGGAACATTATAAATACAAATGTAGGTAAAAGATCAACATTCACCATTATTTGCTTGTGTTTTATCCTGTAACAAGAATCTTATAAAAAAAAAAAAAAAAAAGAAAGTATACCCCTGGATGATAAAACTCAGAAACAATATATTAGTATATCTATACACTTGAGGATACATGCTTAAAAATCAGAGGAAAAAAAATAATATATTTCCTAACAACCCCAAATTTCCTCCATCTTTTTCTATATTTGGTAGGGAAAATGAAGGTAACCCTGTTGTTTTTTTGAATATTTAATTTGCCATATTCTAAATCTATTCATTTGCAGTCCCAAATTTTTCTAATTAAAGGATTTGGCAACCAGAAGCTGTTATTTCAGTTTTGGATAGATGAATGTGCTCCTTCATAACAGACTGTCTTAATAATTCTTCAGCTGAGATCTTTGTCCCTGAGCTCTCAACACCACCCACCTTCCACAATCATTGCTAGGAAGCTACAACCTTCATTCACTTTAAATTACGTAATGCTATAATGGAGTGGGAGTGGCAGCAGAACTTCTCATTGAGGGCAGTTGCAGGGAGTTGGGTGCTGCAGTAGAGATGTAGCTAGTACTGGAGATAAGCAGTCACCTAATGATTCAGCCCATCAGCAGTCCCCGTTTAACTTATCAAGTACTTTGGATATACTATCCTTCTAGGCTTCATTTATGAATGCCCTGACACCTTCTTTCATCTGTGAATCTGTTTTGTTGATCGTTCTTACTGGCACAGGAAGAGAACTATTGTATAAGGCAACAGCCCAATTTTGATAAAGCTGATCAATTTCCATAAGCCTCTAAGTAAACTGGAGCTCTACTACATACAACATAACTTGGAACAAATACCAAAATTCTAATAACTTTCCATTGCTATATAACACAAGCACATCAGGACTTCTGGGGGGCATTTAGTGATAAAGGAAGTTGTACCAGGTAATGGCCAAGGAAAGCATGCATGAGATTACCTTGCTCTTGGACATGGAGTGAGAAGAGTCATCTTTACTTTGCAAAGTGTCATCCTTGCCCCTGTCAAAACCTAGAATAGATTTAAGAAATTACTTTACTGATTTACACAAAAACAATATACATTTTAAAATTTGAAGGCTTAATTTATGTGAAAGTACCAATTTGTACCCCCCATGTCAAGGGAGACCCATGCAGCTAGCCAACTGTCATTGTTTTTAATAGGTTGCCTGCACAGAACACCTATACGGGTGAGGACGGCTCTTTGCCCAGGTGTACATACCGGTGTAAGCCTGTGTAAGTGTGGCTCAAAAGTTTTAAAACATTATATAATATAAATGTTGGCTATTAAGAATATACATAAGGGACAAGATCGCACTGTAATAAACACAAATGTATGTTTCCTTTTTAAGTTTTAATACAATTTTATCCATACAAGATAAATAAAATTTCAGAAACAGTGTATATATCAATACAGTGATTGACAATTCATTTTATTTTTATTTTTTACAGGTATTACAGGAAAGTTTCGCAAGCAGAATTATGTAATAACATGGTATTAATAAGCATCCCAGGTTAACAAAGAAAACAGTCCTTTGAACATTTAATCACAAAGACAGTGGCAACATGTGTCAGTCTTCCTGTTTAAGGAAAGTGATCTCTTCCATGGGAATATTTGGAGAGCAGCCTTGTGGCCGCAATCGGGTGCAGTATCCATTTCCTATATCTGTAAGACAAGGTTATGAGGTTGATCATCTGCTTCCAATAAGTGGGGAAGGGTACCAGATGACCGTCACCTCTCTAGCACAGTGGGGAAACCTGAGCATCCAGCAGTCTGGATCTCTGCACCGCTATGCCTAAAGCTGCACAGTATTAGTGTTGATAGAAGAGTTAAGTGAAGGATTATGAACCAGTGTCTGTCTGAAAGGGTGTTTGACAATTCCTTTACGCTAGGTAGGTTTGAAGGTTTGAATGTGCTGCTGCCAGAAGCAGTTTGTACAGCAATGAGATACCATGGGAAAGACCAGAAGTGAGCAAGAATTTCTTTTCCGAGGGGTCCATTTTTAAATAACTTTTTTTGTATTGTGATGAATAAAATTTTGTGACAAATGTGACAAGCATTCTAATACTCAATAAGTGATTTCCTAAGATTGTCAGCTCCGTCTACTGGCCAAAATGCAATTTTTTTCTGATTGAGGTATTGCACTGTAGAAATCATTGAATTAAGCAAAATACATCCAGAATTAGTCAAGGCTGGGCAAATGCTTGCCACATCAGTCCAACAAATTTGTTTTTACAAATAAACCCCTATGTGGTTTATTTTACCATCAACATGATCAATAAAACATAACTAAAAGAGGAAAATGAATTATGTACAAGGCTAACAGTTTTGTACAGAATATTAAATCTTTAATAAAACAATGAAACAAGCATTTGGGCAATTGCGCCCGGTAAGGTAAAAATTATATTTCAGTCATTTAGGAAACCATATCTATTTAATAGCACACACACTAAAACATACTACAGATGATCTGCTGCTATAGTTGATCATTACTTGTAGTTACTGTAAGTTTTAAGCACAGTTCGTTTGGTTGCCTTATACGGGTCACTGGAATGTGCACATGGCCCTTTGTGTCCCAGTTCCCAACCACGGTGTCAGAGGAAGGAATGGGGAACTAATCCTCCCAACAATCTGTCAAAGGCAGTATTAAGTGGCGTAATCTCCTACCCCATGGTGCCTGTATAGTTCAGAGGTAAGTGCCAATAAATACTAATTGCTGGGGCATCATACCTCACACTGACACCAATGCTGGGACACCATTTCACCCACTGACAATAATGCTGTGGCATGGCTTCTACCATTGACATCAATGCTGAGCATCATTCCTCCCATTGGTACCAATGCTGGAATACCATTTCTTCCACTGGCACAAATTCTGAGGGACCAATCCTCCCCACTGACAATGCTGGGCCACTATTCTTCCCACTGACACCAATGCTGGGGCACCATTCCTCTTGTTGACCATTGACACTAATGTGAAGGTTTAATTCTTCCCACTGACACCAATGATTATGTAACATTCTTCCCAAAGAACACTGTGACAATAGTGACAAGGTAACATTTCTCCCACTGACACAAATGATGTGTCACTATTCCTGCCACTAACCACTCACATCAATAATGGAGTAACATTTATCCCACTGACAACTATGCTGGGGCACCATTCCTCCCACTCACACCAATGTTGAGGTTTCATGATATCATCATAAGGCGTGGCATAGGATATGGATCCTGTACAGAGGCATATGCCACTGAACACTAATACTAGGGCACCATTCCTTAAATTAACTTCCATGCTAGGGCACCATTGCTCCCACTAATACCATTGCTAAGGCATGGTTTCTCCCACTGACATCAATGCTGGGGCACAACCCCCCCCCGGGGCACACCCCCCCGACCCCCCCCAACAAGACAAATGCTGGGACACCATTCCTCCCACTAACACCAAAGAATGGGTAACAGTGTTCCCAATGTTCCCAATGACACCAGTGAGGGGGCACCATTTCTCTCACTGACACCAATGATGGGGCAATATTCCTGCCACTAACCACTGACACGAATGCTGGGGCCCTATTCCTTCCACTGACACGAATGCTGGGGCCCTATTCCTTCCACTGACAAGACTGTTCAGGCTCGGTTCCTTCCACTGACACCAATGATGAGGCAACATTTCTCCCACTAACCACAGACAGCAACCATGGTGTGCCATTCCTTCCACTGACCCAGGGGCTCTTTTTACTACCAACCACTAACACCAGGGCATTTATTATAGTCTCTGATACAAGGATTTATTACTCTCACTGAGCACTGGCATAGGATATTTTTTTACCCCCAAGGGATGCTGGCCCTAAACAGTGTGATTTGACCTTTTAGTCATAAAGTTTGAGGACCACCGATTTTAAGCTTTAAAATGCTACAATAAAAAGCTATTTGGAAGGGAAAAGTATGTGAATCTGCAGACAGGTTTTCATTGCACTTGCAAATCTGTAGGTGGGCACATGACATCATAGTCTCTGAATTAAAAGAATGCCCAACACCAATAATAGGCAAGCATGGCTCATTCACTGACTGAGAAACTACATATAATTCTTCCTCTTAGCCATTATCCCATCAACTAAAGGACCAGGAGAGTGTGAGGGGGCTGAGTGGCACTGAGTTACTGATCATAGCTGGCAGTTTCAAAGGTTGGTTGCTTGAAAACTGGAGTTCAGACAGGATGCATATGTTGCATTATGCATTTATCAAGTTACAGGTGGTAAATGAGTACTTCAAAAGGTGTGTGTTTTTTCTGTAGCATTGGCTCTGAAAAATGTCCAGTAACATGTGCTCCTTCTTGGGTGTTAAATCTAGTTTCCTCTTCAAGCTAATATTTGTCTCTTATAAGTAATCTGAGAACATGATCATAGATTTCCTGATTTGCTATAAAAGTTAGGCATGCTTGCAATCTTGAAGATGTACAGGGCACTTGTTTTTCTCTGTGAAGCACTCTAGGGATTACCAGCAACAGAAGTGTCAGAAGCTGCAATTAACATTGTGGGAACAAAAACAACTATTCTGAGGAAAATCACTACTCCAGAGCACAGAAAATTAAAGCAATGACTTGTACATGATTATTTAACAAGAACGGCAGAACAAACATTATTCCTCAATTACAAGTTTAAAAAAAAATTTGCATTCCAATTTGTAATTTTTCCACAGACTACATATTGCTATGCAACACTCAAAGCACAATTAAAATTCTCAAACACAGACAGCAAAGATTTCTGTCCAAATACATAACATAGTAATAAATGTTTTATTTGTACCTGGAATAATCCAAATGAACATTAACGTATTATGCAGCCCACATTTGGTGGGATGGCATATTATTTCAGAAAACACATTCTAGGGTTAACCTTGGTTAAAGGATAAGTTCACTTTAGAAAAAATAAATGCACATTTTTTTGCAGGTTAAAAAAATATGCATTTACTTTTTTTTATTCTGAGAGCCTAGAAAGCATTGAACCCTCAATCAGAAGATCGTGGGTGCCACGCAGAACTCCTACAGACTGTCAGTGTGAGTGGTCTGCCTGTACATCGTACAGTCAGGAAGACTCAATAAACTACTTGAGCTCTCTACAGCGTCCTGGCAGTTCACTGAGAACTGCAAGCCGACAGCCGCAAAGGATGTTGATACTCGTTCATTGATTCACAGGGATTTGAGAAGAGAAGCACGGAGCCCGATGTAGTCATGCTCTTTTCAAATAGTGACAGCAGGTATGAGGAGATGATCCTGCTGTCACAGGATGGAACATGTAACATGTTCCTGAAAGTGAACTTACCCTTTAAGTATAACTGCTATATGAATAAACTTCCCTTACTCATGGTGGCCGCAGATAGAAATGCTAAGGGAGCACATTTCAAAGCAACTTATCATCAAAAAGCATGGAGATATGGATGCATAGGCAAGTTTAAAATAAAAGAAATGAATGAAACAGTATCTTCAGTTTGTGGTGCTCAGACAGAGTTTAGTTCTGCTTTAAAGGGGACGTATAGCCAAAGTATCTTTGGCTACACTTCACCTACGGATCACAGGGTTGCAGTTCGTTGCACTCCTGTGACCTGTTTTCAGCCCGCTGTCTGCTGATGTCATTCAGCCGGCCCAGCCTTGAGAATGATCCCAACAAGCAGCATGTTCCTCCTTGCTCTAAGACAATACATCTCTATTTCAGACATGATTGACACCAGGCAGCCCTGTTGAAGGGAGCATTTCCGGTATCCTGGGGGAAATAGCAGGCCCCCATTGGCCGCCATTGCAGGGTCTATCTAATTGGCCTCAATTGTCACTTGCTGCTGGGACTGAATGCAATACCCTCACCACCAATATATTATTTTGGTAAAAAGTGTACAGAGATGTTTGTTCACATTCAATTGGCGGAGGTTCTGAGACATTGTTTTTAATATTATACATGGTAATGTGGAATCTGTCATCAATATAATTCATAGGATTAACGTTTACTGTACCCATGAGGAAGAAGCTATGCAAGCTTTGAAACGCTTCGGGTGATTTCTAATTTGATCCATGTACATTGCATATATTGGTGAAAGTATCATTGTGCATTCCATGTATATCGCTCTATATTTGATTTGTGTGTATGCATGTTTTTATTCTTTGTGACACAATAAAATGAATTTTTTATAATACTGTTGCATATTCCATTAGTGCCACCTCTAGGGGAACCCTCTCCATGGTGTACAATTGGCAGCTGGCTCAGCCTCTCAGCATGCTGCTGAGAACCTAAGCCATCACCTTCCACCCCTCCAAAGCCCAGCGCTCCACTGAGCGTGGAGGGCCAGAGCAAAGAGCCAGTGACGACAGTCAGGGCTCTCTGCTCAGAGTGTATGGGGGTGAACTGAGTGATCAGCGGTGTTTAATCGCTCAGTTCTCTGGGTAGAAGCGGCGGGGGACAGCTGCAGCTGGGATTGATGCTGCAGCTATCTAGGTGCATATGATTTTTTTTTTTTTCTGTATTCCCGAACTCTTTTAAGAGGATGTAAACCCTATCCTATACCCAGTGAAGTGAACAGCCCCAGATAAAACACAGGGATGAAACAAATCTCCCCACATAAGTTTTATGTCTTCAGCTTGCTATATTCTTTAGAATTCTAACATCGTGTTAGAATTTTTATGTCCTCATTCAGCAGTAGGAGTGTAGTCTTGGCATACACTGTTTGACAGCTGATTGGAGGAAAGGCACTAACCCCCCCTCCACATAGGTAGAGGAAGGAAGGAATGTGCAGAGCTGTGCTGAAAAAAGACAAGCTTTTTGCTAATCTGTTTATAGCACCCACCCCAACGCAAATTTCAGGCTGGTTTTATTTCGGTTGTCGGCGAGATTGTAAGAAGTCATTATACTGATAACAGAGGAACGAAACAGCAGAAAGACACAGGACTTAGGGCTTTAGCAAGAAATAAGTAAACACTACAGATATACTGTGCAGTGTGACGGGAGTCACTTTGGTTGGGGGGCCCGTGGATCACAGCTTACCTTAGAGAGGTAGGGAAATCCCTGTCTTAGCTCCCCAGGTTCCTCTTATATGTAAATCACCCTACATCGATTAGGTGCACAGGGCGATCGAGAAAATTATGGACAACTACTTAATGGACACAGAGAATATGGTTTGGATTACTTCAAATGGGACAGTAATAGTTATCCACAATATCCCTGAAGAAATCTATGATACATTAATTCCACTGTATCAGAATGACGGAACATTGTATGAGTTTTAGCCTGTTGTAGACCGTCTGATATTCCTGATTAATCAAAGCATTGCTTAGATGTGGATTTTATGGTTATTTGTAAAATTGAACACTTATTGTCTCTGCTAACAAACCCTTGTGTTTATACTTGTAATGATGTGTCCTTGGTATTCACTGTTGTAGGGGCTGAATAGTCTAGTTATCCAGGCTGGTTAAAGGGGTGAGTTAATTAGCATGGTAATTATAACATTGTCTAGGTGAGTATTCCCATTCACTTATTGTTTCTGTTCAGATGGCTAGTTTATTAGCTCAAGTTAATGATGTTTCCGTGTGCAGTTTGTATTGTTCGAGTAATCAGATCAGGAGGGGGATGTACGGTATCTTACAAAAGCGAGTACACTCCTCACATTTTTGTAAATATTTTATATCTTTTCATGTGACAACACTGAAGAAATGACACTTTGCTACAATGTAAAGTAGTGAGTGTGCAGCTTGTATAACAGTGTAAATTTGCTGTCCTCTCAAAATAACTCAACACACAGCCATTAATGTCTAAACTGCTGGCAACTAAAGTTCGTACATTCCTAAGTGAAAATGTCCAAATCGGGCCCAATTAGACATTTTCCCTCCCCGGAGTTATGCGACTCGTTAGTGTTACAAGGTCTCAGGTGTGAATGAGAAGCAGGCGTGTTAAATTTGATTTTATCGCTCTAAATTTGGTTCAACATGGTACCTCATGGCAAAGAACTCTGAGGATCTGAAAAAAATAATTGTTGCTCTTCATAAAGATGGCCTAGACTATAAGAAGATTGCCAAGACCCTGAAACTGAGCTGCAGCATGGCGGCCAAGAATATACAGCGGTTTATCAGGCCTCGCCATGGTCGACCAAGGAAGTTGAGTGCACATGCTCAGTGTCATATTCAGAGGTTGTCTTTTGGAAATAGACATATGAGTGCTGCCAATATTGCTGCAGAGGTTGAATGGGTGAGGAGGGGGGGTCATCCTGTGAGTGCTCAGAAAATCTGCCGCACACTGCATCAAATTGGTCTGCATGGCTGTCGCCCCAGAAGAAAGCCTCTTCTAAAGATGATGCACAAGAAAGCCAGCAGTTTGCTGAGGACAAGCAGACTAAGGACATGGATTACTGGAACCATGTCCTGTGGTCTGATAAAACTAAGATAAACCTATTTGGTTCAGATGGTGTCAAGAGTGTGTGGTGGCAACCAGGTGAGAAGTACAAAGACAAGTTTCTTGCCTACAGTCAAGCATGGTGATGGGAGTGTCATGATCTGGGGCTGCATAAGTGCTGGGGAGCTACAGTTCATTGAGGGAACCATGAATGCCAAAATGTACTGTGACATACTGAAGCAGAGCATGATCCCCTCCCTTCAGAGACTGGGCTGCAGGGCAGTATTCCAACATGATAACAAGCTCAAACACACCTCCAAGATGACCACTGCCTTTCTAAGGAAGCTGAGGGTAAAAGGTGATGGACTGGCCAAACATGTCTCCAGACCTAAACCTTATTGAGCATCTGTAGGGCATACTCAAATGGAAGGTGGAGGAGCGCAAGGTCTCTAACATCCTCCAGCTCTGTGATGTCATCATGGAGGAGTGAAAGAGGACTCCAGTGGCAACCTGAGAATCTCTGGTGAACTCCATGCCCAAGAGGGTTAAGGCAGTGCTGGAAAATTATGGCCACACACATAATTTGACACTTTGGGCCCAATTTGAACATTTTCACTTGTGTGGCCAGCGGTTTAGACATTAATGGCTGTGTGTTGAGTTATTTTGAGGGGACAGCGCATTTACACTATTATACAAGCTGTACACTCACTACTTTACATTGTAGCAAAGTGTAATTTCTTTAGTGTTGTCACATGAAAAGATATATAATAAAATATTTACAAAAATGTGAGGAGTGTACTGACTTTTTGAGATACTGTATGTGCCTAGCTCAAATTTCATGAAAGTAGTTTTAAACACTCACCTTGTAAAACAACCCATTCTGTTTAAAATAGAAATGAAAGGCAAAACATTTTTTGTATAGATATAAAATAAAGTTATAAATAGTTTTTTATTTGTGATCACATTCATTCCCTCTGTTTTCAGCTGCGTAAGACCTGGGTGGAGGAGAAGCTGCAGGACACTGAGCTTCCCAGTGAATGGCTGTGCAGCGGGGCCAGTGTCAGGACAAGTCTGAGCATTGGAGAAGAGTATATAGCTAGAGAACTGACCATTGTGTGCTCTCCTGCTAGTGTGGTCACTTTCTATTAGGAAAGCAAGAGGACTAGCAAAAACATCAGGATTTCACATAAAGGAAGCAATACAAAGAGAACAGGATACTTTGTCATACAAGTACATAGTATCACAGGCACAGATCAGGAATATGAAGTTTTGGGGTAACAAATGCTTTAAGT
The DNA here is from genome assembly GCF_965119305.1 of Pelophylax lessonae. Classification (NCBI taxonomy): domain Eukaryota; kingdom Metazoa; phylum Chordata; class Amphibia; order Anura; family Ranidae; genus Pelophylax; species Pelophylax lessonae. The sequence continues at coordinate 254,781,182 of NC_138771.1, read as the reverse complement.
ATACAGACCTTTTACTCAGTACTTTGTTGAAGCACCTTTGGCAGCAATTACAGCCTTGAGTTTTTTTGGGTATGACGTGACAAGCTTTGCACACTTGGATTGGGGAATTTTCTGCCATTCTTCTTTGCAAATCCTCTCAAGCTCAGTCAGGTTTGATGGGGACCAGCCATTTTCAGGTCTCTCCAGAGATTTTTATTCGTGTTCAGGTTAGGGCTCTGCCTGGGCCACTGTAGAACATTCACAGAGTTGTCCCTAAGCCATTCCTGTGTTGTCTTGGCTGCGTGCTTAGGATCGTTGTCATGTTGGAAGGTAAACCATCAGCCCACTCTGAGGTCTTGAGTGCTGTGGAACAGTTTCTCATTGAAGACATCTCTATACTTTCAGCTTTCCCTCAACCCTGACCAGTCTCCCAGTCCCTGCTGCTGTAAAACACCCCATAGCATGATGCTGCCACCACCATGCTTCACTGTAGGGATGGTATTGGGCAGGTGATGAGCGGTGCTTGGTTTCCTCCAGACATGACATTTAGAGTTGAGGCTAAACCGTTCAATCCTGGGTTCATCAGACCAGAGAATCTGGTTTCTTACATTCAGAGACCTTTTAGGTGCTTTTTTGCAAACTCCAAGCAGGCTTTTATATGTCTTCATTTGAGAATTATGAAGGCTATTGTGCTCTTGGGAACCATCAATGCAGCAGAATTGTTTTTCTAGCCTTCCCCAGATCTGTACCTTGCAATAATCCTGTCTTTAAGCTCTGCAGGCAGTTCCTTTTTTACCTCATGGCTTTTGTTTTGATACAGTATGCAATGTCAGCTGTGAGATTTTTTTATAGAGAGGCGTATGCCTTTCCAAATCATGTCCAATCATTTCAATTTACGATCAAGAGAAATGGGGGGAACCTAAGTGTTGTTGCAAAGGGTCTGAATACTTATGCCAATGTGATATTTCAGTTTTTCCCTTTTTCATACATTTGCAAACATTTCTAAAATTCAGTTTTCACTTTAAAAAAAAAAAAAAAAAAATATTTAATCTATGATTGTTATAAAACCCATTTTGTTATTTAATTGTGTTAAAATATTTAAAAAAAGCCTTTTGTTTTAGTGTTTTATGGCCTGTACACACAATTTTTTTTGCATGCTAGACACATATATCGAAAATGGAGAAGTTAACTAAAGTTACAAAAATTCTCGTACAACAGGATAAAAATTTGGAAGTGATGTAATGTGTTGTAGTATATTTGTATTGTATTCTCAGACAACAACTGTACTGATTCAATGAAAGTTGTATAATATGGTATCGTACGAGAAACATTTTCATGCTTGACCGATCAGATAATATTGGATGAACTGTCATGATTAGCTCTCCAAAGCTTTTTACCAACGACCTGATTATCGTACGATTGCTTTGAAAGCGGTACTTTTCGTCTGATTTTCGGATTTTGTGTGCGGGCCATTTGTCTCCATACACAGTGTGTTTCTTACACTGCTAAAAAACATACTTGGTTTCTTTGTAAATATGGCAGTCCTAGGGGTGTTCCCCGGAAATGTCTTGCTCATTCGATTTGCTTGTACCAGTTTTCACTATTACACAGTGATTTTAGCAGGCAGATTATTTTACTTAAAGTGGATGTAAACCCGATTTAACCACTTACCGCCCGCCCGCCGTCATATGACGGCGGGACGGTGCGGCTATTATCCTGGGCGGACGTCATATGACGTGACCCAGGAAATGCACGGCAGGCGCGCGATCGCGGGCGCGCCGCCGTGCACTGCCGGTGTCGGGGTGTCCCCGGGACACCCCCCGTCACCGGCAGGGGGGAAACAGCCACTGGGCGTGGTTGTTTCCCATGTGATCGGCTGTGTTCCAATGACACAGCCGATCACTTTGGAGGCGGCCGGGAGATGACCGCGCATGCGCGATCGGGAGCGCGCAGCGCGGTCATGTCGGTGGCACTGTGTTCCGTAGGAACACAGCTGTCACCGGCAGTAGTAAACAGTCACTGATAGTGACTGTTTACTATGTGATCGGCTGTGAATCCATTCACAGCCGATCAGAAAATGTAAACAAAGAGCAGTAACTCAGTGTTACTAGCTCTTCTCCCCTCATACAGTTTCCAGTGTGAGGGGAGAAGAACTAGAAACAGTGAGTTACTGCTCTGTGTACCTGTAAAAAGTAAAATCACACCAATAAAGGTCCCCCCACACAGTCCTCAGCCCCCCCCCCCCCAATGTCACCTGTCACCCAACAGTCACCTCATCAGTGCCCAGAAATTGACACCCATAACGTTCACATGTGAGGGCAGCGATCGCGGGCAGAATCACCGCGATTCTGCCCGCGATCCGGAAATCATTGTGCAATGTTGCCGCCATTTCCACCTGCCGAATCGCGGTAACATCGCGCAAACAACGCATGACGCCCAAAAAAGGTACAAGAGTTTCTTTGGGGCGTCATGCGTTGTTTGCGTGATGTTACCTCAATTCGGCAGGCAGAAATCGCAGCAACATCGCACAGCGTTTGGGGTGCTATTGCAAATCACGAGCAACGCACAGGCATCCCGCAATTTGCAATGATTTCTGGATCACGGGCAGAATCGCAGTGATTCTGCCCGCAATCGCTACGCTCACATGTGAACGTAGCCTAAAATTCGCCGTGCACCATCGCCCGTCACCTGTCACCCATCAGTGACCATCGCCCGTCACCTGTCACCCCATCAATCACCGTCACCTGTCACCCCATCAGTCATCGTCATCTGTCACCCTATCAATCATCGTCACTTGACACCCTATCAGTGATCGTCACTTGTCACCCCATCAATCATCGTCACATGTCACCCCGTCAGTGATTGTCATCTGTCACCCCATCAATCATCGTCACCTGTCACCCCATCAATCATCGTCACCTGTCACCTCATCAGTCATCGTCACCTGTCACCCCATCAGTCATCGTCACCTGTCACCCCATCAGTCATCGTCACCTGTCACCCCATCAGTCATTGTCACCTGTCACCCCATCAGTCATTGTCACCTGTCACCCCATCAGTCATCGTCACCTGTCACCCCATCAGTCATCGTCACCTGTTTGCCATATACATGCAATCACTTACTGACCGCCTAACGACTATATGCGTCGGCCATTAAAAGCTAAATACTGGGGTTATGGCAGCAGATAGCCCCCATAACCCCGGTATTTTTTGAAACGGCAGGCGGTCGGCTTTCAGATAAGGGTGGTCCCAGTGGTAGATTCGCCGCGGAATTACCCTTACGGTGCAGGGGAAGAGGTGCCCCCCTCCTGCCGCGTCCCAGACGTTTTCCCAGCTTACCGGACCCGCCGGCAGCGGGGAAAACTATCCGGTCCCGGATCCTCAGAGACAGGAAGTCGAGTGAGGGCAAGATGGCCCTCACTCAACTCTATGGTCTTGGAGGACCAGAGCTACGTCAAAAGACTTTGCCTGGCAACCGGTTTAAAGGGCCGCTTTTTTTTTTCCTCTTTCAACAATTTTTTTTTTTTCTTTTCTTTTTTAGTGTAGTTGTGAGGTGTGAGGTCTTTTTGACCCCAGATCTCACAATAAAGAGGACCTGTCATGCCTATTTCTATTACAAGGGATGTTTACATTCCGTATAATAGGAATAAAAATGATCAAAACATTTTTTTTTTTAAAACTGTGTAAAAATAAAAAAATAATAAATAAAATAAATAGGAAAAAAAAAAAAAAAAAATTAAAGCGCCCTGTCCCCGTTAGCTCGCGCGCAGAAGCAAACGCATACACAAGTCCCGCCCACATATGTAAACGGTGTTCAAACCATACATGTGAGGTATCGCCGCGATCGTTAGAGCGAGAGCAATAATTTGAGCCCTAGACCTCCTCTGTAACTCTAAGCTAGTAACCTGCAAAAATTTTTAAAATGTTGCCTATGGGGATTTTTAAGTACCAATGTTTGGCGCCATTCTGTGTGCATGTTCAATTTTGAAGCATGACATGTTGGGTATCTAATTACTCGGCGTAACATTATCTTTCACATTATGGAAAAAAATTGTGCTAAATTTACTGTTTTCTTATTTTTTTAGTTCAAAAAAGTGAATTTTTTTCAAAAAAATCGCATCTGGAAGACTGCTGCGCAAATATGGTGTGATAAAAAATATTGCAACGATCTCCATTTTATTCTCTAGGGTCTCTGCTAAAAAAAAAATATATAATGTTTGGGGGTTCCAAGTAATTTTCTAGCAAAAAAAATGATTTTAGCTTGTAAACACCAAGTGTCAAAAATAGGCCCAGTCTTAAAGTGGATAAATGGACAACTTTGTGTAAAGCGCTACTTGGATGTTAGGCCTATGTGTGTGGCCAGGCTGTGAAAAAGTGTTACACATGTGGTATCGCCATACTCAGGAGGAATAGCAGAATGTATTTTGGGGTGCAATTTTTGCTATGTACATGCTATGTGTTAGAAATATTGCATAAATGGACAGCTTTGTGTAAAAAAAACATGTGTTTTAATTTTCTTTCCACATTTTCCAAAAACTTGTGGAAAAAAATGACATATTCAAAAGACTCATTATGCCTCAAAAATTATACGTTGGGCTGTTTGCTTTCCAAAATGGGGTCATTTTATGGGGGTTTCCATTGTCCTGGTGCTCCAGGGCCTTCAAAAGTGCGATAGGTTGTCAGGAAATTATATGTGTAATTTGTGCTCCTAGAATGCCGGACGCTGCTACTTGGATGTTAGGCCTCTGTATGTGGCCAGGCTGTGAAAAAGTCTCACACATGTGGTATCGCCATACTCAGGAGGAGTAGTAGAATGTGTTTTGGGGTGTAGTTGCAAGTATACATGTGCTGTGTGAGAGAAATAACCTGTTAATATGGCAATTTGTAAAAACAAAAAAAATCTTCATTTTGCAAAGAGTTGTGGGAAAAAATGACAACTTCAAAAAACTCACCATGCCCCTTATTAAATACCTTGGAATGTCTACTTTCCAAAAAGGGGTCATTTGGGGGGTATTTGTACTTTCCTGACTTTTTAGTGTCTCAAGAAATGAGATAGGCCTTCAGTACATCAGGTGTGATCAAGTGTGATCAATTTTCAATGATTCGCACCATAGCTTGTGGACTCTATAACTTTCACAAAGACCAAATAATATACACTTACTTGGGTTATTTTTACCAAAGATAAGTAGCAGTATAAATTTTGGCCAAAATTTGTGAAGAAAAATGACTAATTGGCAAAATTTTATGACAGAAACAAAGAAAAATGCATTTTTTCACGATATTTTCAGTCTTTTTTTTATTTATAGCACAAAAAATAAAAAACCCAGTATTGATCAAATACCATCAAAAGAAAGCTCTATTTGTGTGAAAAAAAGGACACAATTTTTGTATGGGTACAGTGTTGCATGACTGAGTAATTCTCAGTCAAATTGTGAGAGCGCTGAAAGCTGAAAATCGGTCTGGGCAGGAAGGGGGTGAAAGTGCACTGTAGGCAAGTGGTTAAGTACATGTGATATTTGTGTGTTTTTTTTTTTTTTTTTTTTTTTTTTATAAATTCACAGACATTTCTATAATTCTATTTTCACTTTGTCATTATGGAGTACTAAGTGTGGATTAATGAGAAAAAAAGGAATTTTAACAACTGGAGAATACAGCTGCAACATAAAATTGAAAAAAGTGAATGGGGTCTGAATACTTTAGGAATGTACTATATATTCCATAAAGCACCACAGAATACGTATGTCCAACCACTGAAATACTGTAATGGCCACTGGATTTTATAATTGTGCAACAGTACCCGAATCCACGAGCAGATGGTGCTGAAAAAGAGATATGGAATTACATTTCTGGGTCATGATAAAAATATGGGAACTAAGGATGTAGAGACCAGCCTTTCTTTTTAAGCTGCTCAAGGATTTCAAATTTAACATGCCGTTTGCATGACATGCAGAGAGTGATATACACAACCTGGGAACACAGAGATTCTAAGGCAAAAATATAAAGTGCAACACTTTTCTAAATGCAATGACCACTTGCTTCCATTTTGTTTCTTGTACAAGCATGTGGCATTCTCAAACATTGCCATTGTTTGTCTTTTCGGCTATTATAAATTGTACCATCTACTAGATATTTCTTAAAAAAAAAAAAAAAATAATAATAATAATCATTTAAAAAAAAAAATGAATGGCCAATTGAGCTTTTAACTAAAGCAATATTCCCAACAAAGCACAGTTAGTAAGGATGCAATTTGTAAGAAATGGAGTGCATGGTGTCTTGGACATTCTAATCTGGGCATCCCTGGAATGCTCAAATCAGTGTGCTTACTTTATTGTAAACTGCAGACAATGCCCATTTGTGTGATCTAAAAACGCTGGAGAGAAAATCAAATCTTTTACACTCCCTGACATTTACAAAGGGCACTCGGACAAGGCTGTTTATTGAAACACTCCTCCATTTACCAACATATTTCAGTGTACTCTGTGTGCCAGTTTGTTAGATTAGCAGAGCACAATAAATGCCAGTAAATCCAATGGACAGCTTCCAAGTACATCCATAATGGTATGATCACCAACCATAATACATTTCGCTTTGACCATAACAAATGTAGTGTAAAAAACAGATATATGCAAGATAAAACGCTATTTCAGTTTTGGATAACCTTCACAAGTGAAATCACCAACCTCGTTAACAGTATTTGGCCCAAAGTTCTCAACACAGAGCAGTAATTAAACCAATAAGAAATAAATTGCACTCATACAAGTCTGTTTAACGTTCTCCAATTTCACAATAAAATTCTTAATATGACAGCAAGGACAAGATTTCTGTGAACCTTACAGTTGTGTGAAAAGACAGAGGTTCTGGGTAGTAAACATTCCCTTTTCAAGCAAAAATGTATTCCAAAGGTTAATATTCAAATACAGTGATACCTCGGTTCACGAACACTTCTGTTAACGAACAACTTGGTTCACGAACAGAAAAGTTCATAAAAATATGCTCTGGTTCACGAACTCCACTTCGGTTCACGAACAGGAGCCGCGGCCATTTTAATGCTATTTCCAGGCTGTCACATGGTCGTGACTTCCTATAGGAAGATTGTGGAGAGAAGAAAAGACACAGAAAGAAGTACTGTGAAGACACTTTCAGTGACTTTTTGCTTTTTGGTGTGCTTTTTAGCACATACAGTACTGTACTACTGTACTGTACAATACTTCTGTACAATAATGTACTTACTGTATTGTACAGTTCACCCGTTTTAGTGCTTACTGTTCTGGACTCCCAATATGGCTCCCAAGAAGCATAGTGGAAAGAAGAAAGTCCAGAGCAGCAATGAAGGTGACAAGAACAGCAATGCAGGTGACAATGTGCAAGTGGAAATGCAGCTAGGAAACAAAGGAGAGAGGAAACCCCTGAAGGAGATCCCCCTGATGTCCTTATGGAGGGGGACTCTCCCTCCAAACAATAACCACCTCCGACCCGCCTCCCACCTGCCTTCCTCCATGCCAGAAGTCATCTCAAGCAAGGCAAGTGTTCTCTCTTTATACATTACTATACTGTACTAATGTGTATTGTAATTTGTTTCATATTTTTGTGCTTCAAAAACCAAAAAAAAAAAAAAGGTCAGAACGGATTAACCGGATTTACATTGAACCATATGGAAAAATGTGCCTCGATTCACGACCAATTCGGTTTGCGACCAGAGTCAGTTCACAAATTAAGTTTGTGAACCGAGGTATCACTGTACCTATTTCAGTTATGCGTATAAAATACATTTAGGTAAATGTACATTTAGAATTTCCAGTACCTACATAATCAGTATTTGGAAACCAACCTGGCCAACAGGGAAAAAACATGTCAAAGTCCATGGTTTACAACCATATACAAAAGCGGGGAAGGTCCGTGAACACTATGAACAGTAGTCCTGAATTTTTTGCCGTGGTCACCAACCGGTGCCAATTTATACCCTGTACTGCTTGCTGTGTCTGGGTTCTCTGCAGTCCCTTCCCAGGTTCACAGTATTACTGTTACAGTAGAGGCTCACTGTATGGCAGGAGGTAGTGTTTGCACATTTTGGTTACTTTTTTTGTTGTTTTTAGATCACTGAATGTTTTTTTTTTTTTTTTAACTTGGAAGCCACAGTCCAGTTAATTCTTTTCTTTTCTTTTTCTTCAAGAGCAGAGCATGTTGCACACATAATTAACGATGAGGGGAGGATGGTTACAGAGGACACTGAAAAGGCAACTGTGCTTAGTGCTTTTTTCTCCTCAGTCTTTACACAGGAAAAGGAGGGGTACACTGACCATGACTGTATGGTTAGTAGTAATTCACAGGACTTGCTGCTATGGCTAACAGAGGGTGAAATCAGGGAAAGGCTGGATAAAATTAACACAAATAAATCACCAGGCCCGGATGGCATACATCCGAGAGTACTCAAAGAACTTAGTAAAACTATATCTAGACCACTGTTCCTGATCTTTGCTGACAGTATTATGACAGGAAATGTACCGGGGGATTGGAGGAAAGCTAACGTGATACCGATATTCAAAAAAGGGCAGAGGCATGTCCTGGGAAATTATAGGCTAGTCAGTCTGACATCGATAGTATGTAAACTTCTGGAGGGGATAAGGGACTATATCGTAGAGTTTGCTAAAGACAACAACACCATCAGCAGTAATCAGCACGGGTTTACTAAAGGGCGTTCTTGTCAAACCAATCTCTTAACATTCTACGAGAAGGTGAGCTGTGAGCTAGATAGGGGGAGACCAGTGGATGTGGTGTACTTGGATTTCGCTAAGGCGTTTGATACAGTTGCCCACAAGCACTTAATTTATGAAATAAGGTCTGCAGGCATCAACCACAAGGTTTGCTCTTGGATATGGAACTGGCTAAAAGGGCGTGTCCACAGGGTGGTAATAAATAGCGCATGCTCAGACTGGTCTGGGGTGGTAAGTGGGGTCCCCCAAGGCTCAGTCCTGGGACCGACCCTGTTCAATTTATTCATAAACAACATTGAGAAAGGGATCAGTAGTTCTATATCAGTTTTTGCAGATGTCACAAAATCGGGCAGGGCAATAACGGCACAGCATGAGGCAGATATCCTACAGAATGACCTGAACAAAATAACAGAGTTGGCAATGACATGGCAAATTATGTTTAATGTGGAGAAGTGTAAGGTTGGTGCACTTGGGGGCTAAAAACATAAAAGCACAATACACTTTAGGGGGGGGGGGGAACCTGTGGGGGAATCAAAAATGGAGAAAGACCTGGGAGTCTTGGTAGAGGATAGACTAAGCAATAGCATGCAATGTCAAGCGGCAGCTGCCAAATCCGGCATAATATTAGCATGCATAAAGAAAGGGATGTATTCCAGAGATAAAACTATAATCCTACCACTTTATAAAACTCTGGTCCAACCGCATCTGGAGTATTATGTCCAATTCTGGTTGCCAGTCCTCAGGAGGGATGTGTTGGAGCTGGAGAGAGTCCAGAGAAGGGCAACTAAACTAATTGGGGGATTGGAGGACCTTAACTATGAAGAGCGTTTACAATCGCTTAATTTATTCTCCCTGGAGAAGAGACGCCTGAGAGGAAACATGATAGCAATTTATAAATACCTCAATGGTGATCTCAGCATAGAAAAAAAGCTATTCAGTCGCAAGGATTGCATGAGGACTCGAGGACATACAATGCGATTAGAGGAGAAGCGTTTTGACCTCAGGCAACGCAGGGGGTTCTTTACTGTTAGGGCTACAAGAGTGTGGAATTCTCTGGCACAAGAGGTAGTTTCTGCGGGGAGTATGGCTACTTTCAAAAGACTCTTGGACATACATCTCAAGGATCAGAACATTAAGGGGTATGAGAGATGATTACGGCCACGCGCACGCCTACACAGATCGAACTTGATGGACTATTGTCTTTATTCAACCTCAAGTACTGTACTATGTAACTATGTAACAACTATGGTATTTTGACTGACAATTAGTCATGCAACACTGGACCAAAGTTAATTTCATATAATTTTTAGAGACCGAAAAAAAATGATTTTTTTGAATTAAAGAAGCATGCTGGTATTGTGGTGGTTATGTGCTTAGCCTTTAAAAATCACCCTCTGAAGTCAAGTCCAAGTTTTAAAATGAGTAAGAAGTAATGCAAGGGTCTTCAAACTATGGCCCTCCAGATGTTGAGGAACTACGATTCCCATCATGCCTAGTCATGTCTGCAAATGTCAGAGTTTTACAATGCCTCATGGGATGTGTAGTTCTGCAACAGCTGGAGGGCCGTAGTTTGAGGATCCCTGCTGTAATGGATAGTTGTCATTACTCCCACAATCATGCGCACTTTAACCCCTTCACAAAACAATCCCTTTTTCATTGCTGGTCATTGACACTTTAACAACAACCCCCGCCCCTCAAATAAAACCACAACATTGGTTGTCAGTGGCACTTTAGAAAACAGAGATGTTGGATGCAGCCTTCCTACTGATGGTCTTTTCTCCTCTCCCTTGTTCAGGCTGCAATCCTCCTCCGTCCTGTTTCAGCTTTGTGAAAGGAAGAGGGGGGCTCTCCAATAAACAAAAATACTGTTACCTTTGGTGATCCTTGTCTACGGGCATCAAATAAACCACCAGGCACACAACCACTGTTAACTCTGTGCCTTTAGGCTGTGATTGCTACCTGCGTGTGCACCAATGATAAAAACTGGGATGTTTTTACTGTACCTGTCTACTGAGAATAACCGCACCCTCTAGCAGCTGATTTTCTACAATAGCCAGTAGGGATGTGGTGAAATAAATATCTAGATAGCATAAATAGAATTAACTGATTACAAAACCATAAATAATAATATAGCTGCGCTAATCGTGATATATGTCAATAAAGCATATTACAAATTAAATAGTGCAATAATGAAACATGTGATCAATACAGAATGTACAAATTGAAAAAAGTGAAACAAAAGTATAGCAAATTCATGTGCTCACAACAATTAAACGTGTTAGCTAAAAAATATAGTGCATAAAGCAAAAAATTATAGATAAAAGTCAAAGACAAGTGTAATAAGTGAATATTCAAATGTGAGGAAAGAAAAAGTGAAATCCTCCACCACAGCTATATTCAGTCTTCCTCCGCAGTGTCTCCGTTACACAGACAAGCTCATGCGCTTAACAGAGTAAGGTAGAGAATAAGCCTTTCAACAATATCCTTGTTGGATCCAGATAACAGGCCAGCTCAATATAGACAGACCACGGATTGCCACAATGTGTCAAACCGGTATTAGATACCGTGTCCTTCAGAGGGTGACTCGGGTAATGCAGCAGTCTTCACCGCGGTATCCACATACATAAGAAATGAAAGCCTCCATGGTGAAGTATGTAAGTAACAATATTTATTAAAATTAAAGTAGAAAACTCACATGTAAAAGGATAAAAAACAGCGCTGTAAGAAGAAAAGCCGTCAAGATGCAGACGCCCGACTTCCGGGTTCCACGTGGTGACGTCAGCACGCCAATCCCGACGCGTTTTGTCACAGCCGACGTCTTCCCCCGGAGACTTTTATCTATAGTTTTTTGCTATCTTTTTTAGCTAACACGTTTAATTGTTGTGAGCACATGAATTTGCTATACTTTTGTTTCACTTTTTTCAATTTGTACATTCTGTATTGATCACGTTTCATTATTGCACTATTTCATTTGTAATATGCTTTATTGATATATATCACTATTAGCGCAGCTATATTATTATTTATATATTCTGGTGTTTCCCACTTCTAGCTGCAGCTGTATACCTTTATTTCTAGTGTGGTTATTTTTTACACTATTTGATTACAAAACCACCAAGCCCCTTATCATAATTTTTGAGGAAGTTCACATCTCCTTCATGAGATCTGCACACCATGAACAGCCTTGCCCTGGCCCAGATATAGAGAATTCTTTGAATAGGTCCCAACATTGACAGAGGCATGTTTTCCAGACAGATTTTTAATAAGAAACAAACTGTACACATTCTCAAGTAGGAGATGGAATGCTCTTAATATATTAGGGGTAAATAAAAAGTTTAGAAGGGGATACTAAAAAAAGAAAAAAAAATTATGTTAATTTATATAGAGTAACATGGATTTTAAAGGTGTGTTTAATAATACTACTTTGCTATCTTATGCCACACAAATGCTTAGTTTTGCTTTCTACTTCTAACTAGAGAAACAATAGAATAACTCAGATGGCACTGACAGTTTCATTTTACACACCATTATCTTATATTTGGGCACCCGTGAGGGTCTTTTGTGTTTTTGGGTCCGGTTCATGTACGAATTTAGGAAAAAAATCTGACCCAATTCGCACAGGAACAAGTGAACTGGGACGCACTGGACCCCATGCTGAGAACCGCGGCCACACACATTAACCCGGCCTCAAACAACCCTTTAGAAGAAAGATGCTTACATTTACCTATTCGCAGGGCTGTCCGGTCACGTGATCGTCTCCCAGCATCGGGTTCAGGGGAGAGGAGGGACAGCCAACAACAGATGCCCCATTGTAAGCCTATGGGTGAAGTCCCTGTTCAGGCATTCCAGCCACGGTTGGCGATCTCTCCTCTGCCCTGAAACCTGCCCCTGGGGAGGCTGCGCTGGAGTGCTGCGAGAATTGAGAAGTAGAAGCATCTTTCTTCTACAGGGTAGTTAGGAGGAGGGTGGGAGCAGCTTTAGGCTTAGTTAGATATAGACTGGAATTCTACTTTAAGGTTGGCCATACATTATACTATTTTCTGTACAATTTTCTTTAGATTTACCTTCAACTATGTAGTACAAAGGCCTGCCTAATTGGATACAATTAAAAGTGTTGTTTAGTTTTGCCCTTATTGTTATATGGTTTTTGTTAAATCTAACAGAAAATTGTACAAGAAAATTGAACATGTATGGCCAGCCTAATAGTGTGGTCTGAGCGAAACAATTTGCTTAAAAGCAAAAAAAAAGAAAAAAAGAAGAAAATTATTACATTATTATAAGCAGTCTTGTATTTGCTTCCACAACCATTTATGGTTTTCTTAAAATAAATGCCGGGATGCCAAAATACTATATTTTTTTCTTTTTAGAACCCTGATCATGTAATTATAGGATGTTAGACCCATTTAGAAATATTTGTGGTTGTTTGAAGAATTAAGTGCAATAATCTGCCATGTGTCTAGAGAACAGAAGCAGGTAGGAATAGGTAATGAATTTAGCTAAACTCCCTGCAATGCTCATATTTGTACAGGAGAGGGTTATTAATTTTCAACAAAAGTGAGGTGTCACTTTACATTCCAAGAGAAATGAATCTTAAAATCTGATTTTAAAGAATGTAATGAAAAAAAATTAATGCTTCAGCTGGCCATAACATTACAATCTGTTTGTACGATATCCTAAAAGCTCAATATTAATGTTACAAACTGACTCTACAATCGCCTTTAGATTCACAAACAACTATGTAGTTGAAGCGCCTGCCTGATTGGATACAAAATGAGGGGATATTTTAGTTGGGTTCTCACATACCACTGTTTTGGTAATTCTAAAGGAGAATGTACCATGAGATTGTAATGGGTATAGTAAATTTTAGATTTAAAAAACTATGCAATTTGTGTTCACTTTGGCAGGCCTTTGCACTCTATGGTCATCAGTATAATGTACAACCATGTTTGTACTACGTGTGGTCAAATTACATTGGTGCTCCTGCTCCAGAGACCTCGATTTATGAACAGTATCTGCTCACTAGGGATCAACTGATTATCGGCAAAGCCGATATATCGAGGGGCGATAAGCACTTTCCCCGATATATCGGAATCAGCCACCTTGGTATTACCGATATTTCGTAAAGTGCTTGTCCTGGAGTGATGCCTGCAGCTAGAGGCATCACCCCGGTACCGGCGTCCATTGCCGACGGTCGGTTGTCTTGTAATGACAACCAATGCGGCTGAGAAGCAGCTCGGCAGTTATTACAAGGAGCGGGAGGGGACGCCCCCCCCCCTTCCATGGCTCACCCATGTCTCCCGTCTCATCGGGAGACCCGAGCAACCAGCCTACTCGGCGCCAGATTAAAAAAATGACAGCATTCAAAACAACCAAACTTGGGGTTTTGAATGCTTTTAAGTGCAGAGGAGGGGTTTGGGGCCTTTTAGACCCCCGGATACCTCCACAAGAGTACATGTCAAGTAAAAAATTTTTTATTAAATGTACGAAAATATCGGCACATACCAATACGTGATGACCAAAATATCGGTAATGAAAAAACAATATCGGTCCATTCCCTGCTGCTCACAGCATACATATTCTGCAATTCCCTTTTCTGTTCCCAAAGGTAAATTAAAGAGTATTTGACTGACTGCAACTGACAAATCTTTTGATAAATAGGTCCTAATAATTTACAGACTAGAGTGAAACCACTCCAAGCCCCCATTCACACCTGAGCGTTTTGTCATGCGATTCCCTAAAGTTCAAGCCTAATAATCCCATTATTCTCACTGGGTTCTGAGAGTAAGGTTTTTTGTCCTATCAAAACTAGAAGTTAATTGAGCTTTTTTAGGCCAGAATTGCACATTGCCCAGTCTTTAATAGAAGCTCCTGAAAAATGCTTGACAAATGTGTGTACTGCTCTTGCACAATTATTTGAGCAAACATAAAAAAACGCATTATAATTGCCTGCCTAGGTTCAGGAGAACTATAAGAGGGGGGCTGAAAAACGGAGTTTACAAAACCCACCACAGCCAACAGAAGAATCAATAAAAAAAATTGTATAAAAACAGACTATACATTAACATTGTCCGAGACCTTTGAGAGAACAAGACATCTATTTATATGCAGAAACTCTCCCCATGGTTGCAAATAGCAGTCATTGAGTTGAAAAGCTTTAGATTGCAAAATTCACCAAAAGAACTTTCTTTTTAACAAAAAGAAAAAAAATCGGACCCAATTTTATAGATTTGCCTCAAACAAACCAAAAACACATTGACATTTTTTCTGCATGTATAGGAGCTACTGCAAGCATATGCCATGTGGATAATATAAATTTAATAAAACTGGTTCAGTATATTAAAATGTACAAAGGCATGCATAATCCCTTATGACTTTTCCAAGAAATGAGAGTTCATTAACATTCACACCTTATGTCACGACTGCAAAACCTCATGTGGCAAAATCATGTGACTCAGATGAAAAATGAATTAAGAAATAAGATCCGGCTTTGGCATTACGCAAATACGACATCACTACAAGCAGCAGAGGAAGGAGATATGGAAGGTCTAAGGGTGATGCCGTATTTCAGGATAGGTATGGAGATAGCCTTGATCCTGATTATGATAAGAAAGTACTTAGCTGGAGGAATAAGCAGCAATGTGCTGACAGGAGGCTTTTATAAGATTTCTTTATTAGAAGAAGGAAACAAAACACACGCTCCTTACCCTACATAGCAAGTACAGCCCACATAGAAGCTTAAACATATCGCTGCGGGAAATGTATTCTTGTTACAGTCTTTATTATTGCTTGTAATATCAGTGTGAAGTATTAAAGAGGTTTTCTACTTTGCCTACTGTATATAATATATTCAATCACCCCATATAACTAACCCTTGAAGTGGAAATTCACTCTCTCAATCAACATTGACTATTTTAATCCTTATGCTGCTAGCATTAGTAATAGGAAAGTATTTCATATTTACTTGTTTTAATTTTTTTTTTTTTTTTTTTACATTTCTCCAATTGCTTCCTGGTTTCTTGCCTAGGCAAATGTCCTCACACATCCCAGAGATCTTCAGGAAGGGGGGGGGGGGTTTCTCAGCTAAGCATGCCCTCTTGTTTGCATGCCTGAGCTAAGGGCAGAAGGATCCCAAGAAGTAAAACTGGTCAAAAAATTAGGCATGGAGTTCTGGCTGTAGAAGAGATGACCACCCTGGTTAAGTCCACCTACCAGGATACCTGGGCTCATTATATGAGGTCCAGGAAGACTCACAGGAAGGAGGGCCGTGCAAATGACTCTAGAAATTCTGTGAGGGTGAACAGAATATTTTTTCTGTTCAAGAGCATATGGAGATTTCAATACCTAAATGGAGTTTGTTCAGGCTGACCAAAAGTCTACTACATGGACTGATGTATTTGCTCAAGTAGGCCTTTGTGTCAAATAAAAATAAATGTGGGATCAGTAATCCCACAAAGAGACTGTTGTATAGTGTATTCCTACCACAGAGCTAACACTTGAGCATGTCCCTTGTTATACATGTAAACAGAAATGGTTTTGGTTAAAAGCCAGTATTGTGAAATGTTGTAAAGCACTGGGCAAACTGTTGACACTATATAAATCCTGTATAATAATACTGAGGAAATTTTGAATCTTTAAACCATGCTGAGAATCTTCCAAGCTGGAACACAGGATTCGGAAGAGCCCCCTAACCTCCCCTAATAAACTCATCTTTTCTAACTACCGTACTCTTCTTTTGCCCACTGATACATTGGTGCTCGGCCTCTCTCAGTGCCTGACATAGCTTATTGAAACACTTTGTTACAACAGAACGCACAATGCCTTGTGTATTGTAACCTTGTCAATGCATAATGTTTACAATGGACTGTTCTCTGGATCCGCACTATTTAACTTTGCTAAAAACTATTACACTTTATTAAACAGTAATGCCTATGAAAAACAGACTGATAAAATACCAATTAGTGGATGAATGTTAAGAACAGAAAGGTGCACTTTAAATCTCTTAATAAAAGGTAAAAGATTCACATTCTAAAAAATAAAATATTTTATGCTGTTAAAGGACTGTGACAAAGTCCTTAGTTTCTACTAGTGTCTGCTAGTGTCTGCATTTTTCCTAGTTGGTGGGCATTAGGGCCAAGCAAAAAATCCTAAGATTTCACGTTTCAAAAGTTAATTTTCACTTCAAATGTAATACTTTTATATTGACAGCTTTCATTAAAAAGAAAAAAAAAAACGGTGATCCTGTCATGAAGGACCTTGTGTTACAGTGTGACAACACATTGTCCTTGTCTCCTAACTGTCCTCTTGCTTTATTACAATGTTACATGGCTTTTCCGATGGAGACTTACAAGAGGCTGTTTCGCCACACATTATGTAGACATAGTGAAGTCATATCACCATCAGGAAACCCGCCCTGATAAATGGCATGAAGCCATCACTGGAGTGAATGCCAGTGGAATAAAATGTGGCTGTAAAGAGGATGTATAAGATTAACAGCACTGAGATACAAAAAAGGATGACTAAACAATGAAAACAAGAATTTCAATTAACACGCTGCTGCCCCTGAGCCCTTTCAGTGGATCTATATGCCAAGAGGCAGAGGTGGGCTTTCAGAACTTGTGACCGCTGTGATTGGCTGTTACAGCGATCACATGATTGGAAGCTCCTGATTGCAAGTATGAATCAAGGGCTGTCCATACCATCTTAGTTCCTGTGTTGGGAGCATTCAATGAGTGCGCTCTAAGCAAAGAAAAGCCATTCCCCATGGACACACATATGCGGCCATTATGCATTAAAGTGGACCTGCCTAGCAGACACATCATTTATATTACCAAAAGTATTGGGAAGCCTGCCTTTACACGCCGATGAACTTTAATGGCATCCCAGTCTTAGTCTGTAGGGTTCAATATTGAGTTGGCCCACCCTTTGCAGCTAAAACCGCTTCAACTCTTCTGGGAAGGCTGTCCACAAGGTTTAGGAATGTGTCTATGGGAATGTTTGACCATTCTTCCAGAAGTGCATTTTTGAGGTCAGGCACTGATGTGGACAAGAAGGCCTGGCTAGGAGCCTCCGCTCAAATTCATCCCAAAGCTGTTCTATCGGATTGAGGTCAGGACTCTGTGCAGGCCAGTTAAGTTCCTTCAGCCCACACTGGCTCATCTTTGTTTTTATGGACCTTGCTTTGTGCATTGGTCAAAATCATTTGGTGGAGGAGGGATTATGGTGTGTTTTTTCTTTTTAGGGGTTGGGCTTCGCCCCTTAGTTTCTAGTGAAGGGAACTCTTAAGGCATCAGCATAACAAGACATTTTGGACAATTTCATGCTCTTGCCCACAGTTTGAGGGTGGCCCCTTCCTTTTCCAACATGACTGCGCATCAGTGCACAAAACAAGGTCCATAAAGACATGGATGAGCAAGTTTGGGGTGGAGGAACATGACTGGCCTCAACCCGATAGAAGACCTTTTGGATGAATCAGGGCAGAGACTGCAAGCTAGGACTTCTAGTCCAACTTCAGTGCCTGACCTCACAAATGCGCTTCCGGAAGAATGGTCAAACATTCCCATAGACACACTCTGAAACCTTGTGGACCACCTTCCCAGAAGAGTTGAAGCTGGTATAAGTGTATGTATTACAGTGTATATGCATATGGCAAGAAAGAATAGGTTTAAAAAAAATTAAATAATAATTGCTTTGATACATGGTACCTTAAACAAAATATCAGTCAGATAGGGTTTACATCTAATTTAAAGGAATGTTTAGTAACAGAAACATGGTAATGATCATGTCAGCAGAAAGTCAAGAATGCGGAGTGGCCTTTATTGCAAGGCTACAGATAGCAACAAATCATCTTTTATCTGCCTTCTTTGCTTGACAACATATACACTACATTAAAAGGGTTCTGTTTTTAGTTTCACACATTTTTTTATTTTCTATTGTTTGGAATGAAACACATTGATAATGAAGATGTTGAGGATGACAAAAGGTGACAATATATAATTATGGCAAACAGAAAGAAAGCCTGCATTCCATGCCTTCAAATGTTTACAAAATGGACAGAATGTACTGATGAACAGGTATTTATATATGAATCCCATCCCACACAACTCTGCTGCCAGCTTCTCGATGGGCTGAATGTTACAAAGCTTCCGCCTTCCTTGACAGGCTAATGAGGATCCAGAAAAAAAAGATCTCATTAGTTGCTGAGAGAATCACTCAAGGGAAGTTTTAAAGAAAAAAAAAAAGTTTCATACAGATATAAAGAAAATCATCAAACTGCTCAGTACAAAAAATAAATAATACTTTTAACAGATACTGAAGATGCTGTAATGCTAGCTGCCTGTCTTAGGCTTAAGTGCATTCTGAGATGGTGGCCTAAAATGCCATGCATCCATTAAAATTAGTGGCGCAGAAGAAGCATGAAGTCATTTGTGCAGAATTGGCATGCAGCAACTCAAGTCAGTGGGCTGGAATAAGCATGCAGTCTGTAAAATCAGTGGTCTGGAATATGCATACAGCCAGGAAAATCAGTGGCATGGAATAACCATGAAGCTAATAAAGTCAGTTGCCCATAATAGGCATGCAGCCAGTGAAGACAGTAGCCCAGAATAGGCATGCAGCTAGTGAAGTCTGAACAGCATGATTCAAAGTACCTTTTTTATCAGGATTAAGACATCAGCCAGAAATTAGCATTTTAATTGGAGGGAATAAATGGCAGTACAAAGTGTGTGACAAAAGAGAAAGGAGTGCAGCGCCATCTAAGTACAGTATAAAAGATGCGTTTAATAACTCACAGGATGGGCATGATAAACCAGCATGTATAGGGTTCATCCACTTCAGTGGGAGGACGAGCAGCAGGAATCTTCGCTGGTGGCTCCCAGCAGTTCCGGGTATGCGGACAGCAACTCAAGCTAACATTTCTGGAAAAAGTTACCCCCCCCCCCACTCTTGTAGATGAGGCCTACAATTTCTACAAACCATACAACGCCACCAAGTTGATAAAAGTCCCAAAACTCTCCACACTACACAACCGCTTAGGTTCACCATCACCACCAATTTCCATACTCAATTTAGGGACATGGAATACATATTCCATAAACATTGGTCAATATTACAAGGAGATCCACATGTCAAATCTTCCATTAGAGATTGACCCCTCATTTTGTATAGACGAGCTAGAAACCTGAAAACTCATATTGCACCCAGCAAAGTTAAAACGGCCACTACTATTAGTTCTCCCCTAAAATTCTTTCACATTTGATGTATGTACCAGTGTCACAAGGCTTTATGCTTCACATGCCCACATCACTCATGGACAAAAAGAGTTTGGTTCCAAGGGCAAGAGTTTCTCCATCCCTGACTTTTATACATGTTCTTCAGAGTTCATGGCCTACTATTTGTCTTGTCCTTGTGGACTGCTATTTGTGGGCCTCACCATTCGTACACTCCGGAAAAGGTTTGTAGAAGTAGGGTCGGACCAGCACAGTGTCCCCAAACATTTCCTTACACAACACAACCAGTTTTCCCAGGAGCTCAGGGTGTGGGTCATTGAGGCCATTTCTAACAACCTTCCTATAGCAGAACGCTTCAGGTGTCTGTATGCACGCGAGTCCTACTGGATTTACACACTGGACACTTTGGCACCTGGTGGGTTAAACGAGGAGCTAGTCCCCTGCTGTAACCATTATCACAAAAAATAATTTCCCCGCTTTTTCTCCCTCCCCCCCAAAATATGCCAGATGTTTTTCATTAGTACATATTACTTTATTTTAACCTGCCAGATTCATTTTTCCAGCCAGATATACCATCCAAAATTTTTATTCCTCTTCTTCTAGACATCCTTGCCCTTATAACCTCTTTACTACATATATTTCGTCATTAGGCAAGTGTATTCTCTGTTTTATCATTTACATATATATTCCTATATTATTATTTACTACTTATGTTCATTTAAATATATTCTTAATTATTTTATTTTTTTTTGGCCATTATTATTTTCAGTCATTTTTTGTCAATATTCATTACTATTTTTTTTGATTATTTTATTATTAATATTTATTTTTAATTCTTTTTTTATTATATAAATATATTTTTTGTCATTATTTCCAATTTTTTTACAACTATTATCGGTTATCCACTGGTCATTTATTATCCTTTATTCATTATTTTCTTGCCCTCTTCTCTGCTATTCTTTCATTCTGCATGTCCGTGACATAACCAATGTTTTTATTAATGCATTGACACATGCATCCAGGCAACTATTCAGGTAGAGTCCAAAGTGCCTAGTGAAGCCATATATGCCTAGTAAAGGATTAAACTCCTGCACTTGCTAGGTCTGTCTTCATCCCGATCAGCAGTATTTGTTTATTATGAGCCGGTTACCATGGCTTTGCCCCCACTTGGACTTCCTACTTATACCTCCTGCCTAATGGCCGCACTCATTGTACCTTCAACCCGGAAGTGAAGTTAGCGGCTCTTCTCTGAGCGACACCGTGTACCCGAAAGTGCTGGGAGCCACCAGCACAGCGGGGAAAAAGCAAAGATTCTCCGGATTCCCGCTGCTCATCCTCCCACTAGAGTGGATGTAACCTTTACATGCTAGTTTATCATGCCGCTCCTGTGAGTTTGCATGTGTCTGTTGTTATTAAACGCATCTTTTATACTGCACTTAGATGGCGCTGCTCTCCTTTCTCTTTTGTTGTACATTTCCACAGAGTTCCTTCTAGCTCTTACAGAGCCTGCAGCCTTCTACAGCCAGTATTTCTCCTTTGTCCAGCAATCAGCCCATGCTTGAACTTTATGGACATTTTAACCAGAACTTACTCCTGCATATGCCGTCCTCATCTCAGCCTATAGCATGCTTATGTTTTTGTTGTTTGTGCTGTTTTTACAAGTCATGTGTTATATTATTGTACAGGCAGTCCCCGAGTTACGAACAAGATAGGTTCTGTAGATTTGTTCTTGAGTTGAATTTGTATGCAAGTTGGAACAGGTACATTTTTTAAGTAACTTCAGCCAAAAATGGATTTTTGTAAAATCTTACCGTAAAATCCTTTTCTCTTAGCTCATTGACAGACGTAGTCCTCGGTGATACACCACCTTCGGGTTATGTTGCCTCCACAGGAGCAGGACTAGACAGGAAATTAAAAAGCTCTGGCCACACCCTAGGGGCAGTCCCAGAGGGTATATCCTCTCTCTCTCTGCCTCAGCAAATCAGTTATGTGAAAAAGCAGTCTTTAGAGATTTTAACCCAACCCAACTCAAAAACAGAGGGGCGGGGACTACGTCTGTCAATGAGCTAAGAGAAAAGGATTTTACGGTAAGATTTTACAAAAATCCATTTTTCTCTAGCGCTCATTGACAGACGTAGTCCTCGGTGATACACCACCTTCGGGACGTCCCAGAGCAGTATCACAAATGAGGGGTGGGAAAATGGAAATCAAATCCCAATCTAGAAGGCCCAACCGGTGCCAACTAGAAGTTTACAATGCTCATCCTTAATGATGAGACTCAACAAAAAAGAGAAAAATCCTTTAAGAAAAAAATCTTGCCAGGACCTAAGATCCCAGCAAGGTATCTAGGTCCTTACTCCTAACTAGACAGAAAATAACTGATTTGCTGAGGCAGAGAGAGAGAGGATATACCCTCTGGGACTGCCCCTAGGGTGTGGCCAGAGCTTTTTAATTTCCTGTCTAGTCCTGCTCCTGTGGAGGCAACATAACCCGAAGGTGGTGTATCACCGAGGACTACGTCTGTCAATGAGCGCTAGAGAAAAAAATATTTTTACATTTTGGATAGCATAGGGAAGAGTTAACTGGCCATGCAGTGATGTGGAATTGCTGACAGGTCTGCTGGAAAGTAGATGGCAGCATGCGGTGTGGAGCAAAATGGCTGCCTGGCAGTTTACAGGACCAGCATGATTATCACGCTGCCTCCATTCTCAAGTAAGAGTTGTATGTAAGACGGAGGTTTATAACTCAGGGACTGCCTGTACTTGGAGTGTACAGTTTGCAGTACATGGAGGAAGTATGCACTGCACAATGACTAAACCGTGTCTGAGAGTTGATCTCCCTACTATAACCGAAAAGTCAATAATTCCTCAAAGGGTCTGTGCACCCAAAAGAAGTTATAGGTAGGGCATGTCTTGGATGCTCCAACCAAAATGTCCCCTTGCCATAATTTCCAACTTTGTTCCTGTCTACCTCAAAGTCTTGGCTCTTTCACCCACCTCTACATGTTCCTCATTTTCTGTTTTCCTTATTGTAAAATAAATATTCAGAGACAATGGATAACAGGTTTCCTGGCCCAGAGCCAGATATTTAAGAGGTGGATGAAATTATCAGGTGGCCTAACTTGGCTTGAACCAAACAATGATCAGTTGTAAATGATTTTCTACAGTCCCTTTATCTAATCAGGTTGGCATGCCTTCTTCACATAGAAGATTAGTGCATGTGGTGCTAAAATCACCCCAGGAAATACTATAGGGCAGCAGAGGAAATTAGTTACACAATCATTATGTAGTTTTGTTAAAAGATTTTAATTTATCACTCATTTCAGTCCACTGCTGAATAATTCAACTTTATGTAATGGGATTTGTGTTCCATCTTTTGTCTCTGCATCCATATGAAAATAATGTGAAAACAGTACCATGACACAGATTGTGTATTTTAAGAAGCTCACTAGTTTTTCTCATGTACTCCAGGTGACAATGCGCTTGTAGCACTTTGACCTATCTTTTAGCTTGTCTCATTTTTGATACGAAGGGAGTAGAACCCCCCCCCCCCCCCCCCCACACACACACACACTCTCCCCTCACTAGTCTTGCAGCTTTCCGATCACGTATTAAGCAAAGAGACAAAAACTTACGGTAATCGACAGAGAAGTGCAGTTATTGGGTATGAAGGAAGAAAAGGCATGTCAGTTTCCCTGGCTGCTAGGATACATACAGCCCCTCTCATAAATCATCCTTGGTTGCTAGGATGCAGACAGCGACCTGCACCATAACAACCGGTATAAAAACCCCACCACCTGCATCCTAGCAACCAGGGAAAGTAGACAACAGAAGCAGCATGTATCTCAGCAAAAAAAAAAAAAAAAGACAGAGAAGGTGAAACAGGAGAACTGGGTTGGAGCCTGCTAGACAAAACACCCCCTCCCTCAGATGCACCCACTATACAGAGAGTGGTGGCAATTGAGCATTGCCTGGGCTTATCGTCCATAACAGCCACAAGTAGGGCTTCCAACAGGGGAGGCGAAGAGAAGCTGGAAAGCATAGAATAAAGGAGTTGGGTTCTTCACATTTCCATACTGTCTTGGTGGAGAAGCTAATGCAGGTATTTAGACATGAATGTATAGACCTGTATTTAAATATTTTTTTTTTGCAAATAAGAGTTCTTCTTTAATCTTTCATTAGTACACTTAAAGTGGAGTTCCACACATTGTTCTGTTTATTAAAATTTAGCAGCTACAAAAATGTAGCTGCTGACTTTCAATAAACACACTCTCACCTGTCCCCCGGTCCAGTGATGTGGGCACCAAAAGCCTCGCTTCTCTCCCTCTGTTTGCGGTGCCGGCATTGCAAGTGTGGCAACCCAGCTGTGACAGCTTGCGGCTTCCCAGCCGGGTACGAGCCACGCAGCACCTCCCCATTGGTCGGGGCAATCTTCTGGGACCTTTGACGTGTCCCAGAAGACTGCAAGGAGGGAGGGGGAGAGGAGAACTAGGCAGTTGAAACGGAAGTGGGGGCAGGTACCTGTCAAAACTAGGTACCTGCCCCCCTCCAAAATGACATGCCAAATGTGACATATTTGGGGGGAGAGGACCTATTTGATGGAGCTTTGCTTTAACGAGAAAAGAAGACAGCACGTAGCACAGTAAAATACCGGATGTTGTATGTAAAACCGATGATCATAAACAATTCCATATGACAAAAACTATATGCAGATGTAAGAAGACAAACACTGTCATAAAATTGAATCTGCTCTCTTTACCCCAAGTGTCATGTTGCTTACTTTATCAAAGGACTGCTGTCACTGATATGTCACAAACATGTCAAGTTCCCCAAATACGTGTATTTTGCTGGCACAAGTGCCATAAATCGGTCATTTATTGAAATTAACAGGCAAGCACTGTCCTCAGATACTGACTATTATTTAGGAACATAAAAAACAGAGGAGACAGCTGGACAGCACTTCTAAGTGTTTCTCTCACTGGCAACATGCAATCTACAACACAAATATTGAAACAAACTAGCATTCATTAACTCCAAAATAGGTCAATATTCATAGCAGTGAATAGTAAATACAAACACAGGGTAAATGCAAACGTCAGTCAATTCAACTGTTTTCTATTAAGGATTTCATGTGAATTACGTCTGCACACATTTATGCATTTACTGTAGGCTATGGTTTCTGAAATGCTTGAAAGTGGTATTAAACCCAAAAGCAAAAACGTATTATATTGCAGCTTACCAATTCTTAGATGTAAATCACCAAATAATTATGCACTCAGTGCGAGAGGGTAATGCTGCACACTATGTTCAGATAAAGGAAAAAAAAAATAGACAAAAAGAGTCCACAAAACCTCAAACTATGAAAATAACACTGACAACAAACAATGAAGTGATCCAACTTGTGTTGAAGATGTGGCAGGGAGGAAGGTTCGATGTTACACGTTTGGTGGAGTTGCAAACTCTTACAACCTTACTGGAACACTGTTCACAAGATCATATCTCACGTGACCTCATACTCCTCCTTAGACTATTCTCCTGCCCAATATCTACTACATCATACTTCACGTTCTAAAAGAGAATACAACAAATATGTATATGGTAAATACAGCAAGACTGTGTATTCCAGTACACTGGAGATTTACTCGTGTCCCAACTGCAGCGGAGTGGCTTGCCAGAATAAACAAAATAGAAGAGATGGAAGAACTTATACACATCTGACATGAACGAATGCATAAATTTACAGTCCTTTGGTCAAGTTGGTTCAAATTTAAGACCACAGATCGCTACAGGGGATACAGATAGGAGACCACTTCTCTCTCACTGTTGCTTTACAGACCCGAGAAGATGTGGCTGAACAGGGGGGGTATATGGATAATCGACCCCCTTGATGCAATTTGGGGGACGGGAGGGGGTAGGGACACAACATAACCTCCAACAACCTCCCCAACCCTTTGTGTTTCTATTTTTCTCTCTCTCTTTCCCTTTTTCTCTATATAGCCAAGGTACGGGGCATCTGGCTAATGGGCGATACACACTAAGATTTTCTGAAGACTTTTTCCTTTAGACTTACCAAAACCATATAATATAAGGTCAAACCTAAACACTTTCAATTTGTATGCAATCTGGCAGGCCCTTGCACTACATAGAAAAGGTAAATCTGAAGGAAATCTACCAACAAAAGTTGGATAGTGTGTATCCAGCTTAAGTTTGACTCCCCAGCAAGTTTGATGCATCTCTTGCTGAAATTCA
Organism: Pelophylax lessonae; assembly: GCF_965119305.1. Classification (NCBI taxonomy): domain Eukaryota; kingdom Metazoa; phylum Chordata; class Amphibia; order Anura; family Ranidae; genus Pelophylax; species Pelophylax lessonae. The sequence goes on along the minus strand of NC_138771.1, from coordinate 254,755,019 downwards.
AGATCGTTTGAATACATGTACTTCTTATGCATATATTATTGGATTGTTACGTTTATTAGATCTGTGGTTATATCCCTGACCGGCCAGTGAGGACCATTTACATTGTAAACTGATGTTGATATTTTCAATAAAGCATTTTTGGAAAAAAGAAAAAACAGTAAGGCTCCTTTCACACGAACGATCCGATCAGATCATGTCCACTGACACCCGCTGCCATCCGCATCCGATTCTATCCATGGAACCCTATTTTCCATCCGTCCAGGGGATCGGATGAGAGCGGACAGGCGGTCCGCTCTCTTCCGATTCCCCATAGAGAGCAGCGAGGCTCTGACACCTCCCTCTCCTGTCATCCGTCTGCTCGGCGGGGATCGGCGGATCGATCCCCGCTGAGCAGAGAACAGTCCGCACTGGACAGCGGACCATGTGAAAGGACCCTAAAGTAATGCAAATAATATCAACATCAATAAATAAAACTACCAATATAGTGGACAAAAAAAAAAAAAAACATTCAGTATAAATCAAAAAATGATAACAGAAACGAAAGCCCACCCACAAAGGAATATTCAGGGCTCCACTAGGGGGCCAATATAAACAATCTTGTGTGAAACTGAAAGTCCACTCCCAAAAGAATAATTCAGGGCTCCACTAGGGGGTCGTAGTAGAATCTTGTGTGAATATGATTCTCCACAGTTCGTGTTTTAGTTCAAAACCACTTTGGGTATCGATATATGAATTCCCTTACCGGAAAAACCAGGAACTCCAGATTATAAGAGATCACTAATGAAAATCACAACAGGGTATGGTGACAACCTCCATGCCCACAAGTCCTCCACTGGCACAGTTCTCCCCAGTAAGATTCAGAGGGAAATACAAAGGACCATAGCGTAATATTGCTAAAAACACCAATTTATTTCATGCAAATATACTCACAAGCATCTTAGTGTAACAAAAGCTCAAAAACACCACACTGTTGTACACCAGTGGGTGTGATGACGTCATATGCCGCCAGCCTCTCCCTACACGTTTCGTCTATGCAAGGGATATCCTTAGGGGACATAAAGGAGCACCCGTTGATCCTACCAGAAATATTTTGAGCTGATAACTTCCTATTCTCTGCCTCGCCTGACTATTATTAGTTAGCACTGTTAAAAGTTCTCTATTTGGACTACAGAACACGACCTTCCTATTTTATGGCACACGTCTTGATCTAAAGTGACAACATTGCTCCTCTGTAGATACACACAATGAGTGAGCGTTGTTACAGTAGGACAAGAAGTGTGTTACCGAGAGGATCACCAGGTGAAAATAAAGGTTAAAAAAAGAGTAATATACACCATTGTTTCATTCTAACATTAATGCAATATCTGATTAAGCAGGTGATATTTTTCAAATGTACCTAAACTGTTAAGGACTGCTGTACTTTTGTTAAAAATGCCTAATAAAAATCTGTTAAAAAAAAATAGGAGTAAAATAAAAAGCTAATGCTGTCATTGCATCTAAGAACTGGTAAGCTGTAATATTTTTATTCCTGTGTTTAGATGTACTTTAAATTCAACCTTAGTACCCTCAATTCTGATCAGCAGGCATGAAAAGCAAGTAACAAAATACCCATTCTTGTTGGACACAAACACCAGTTGATCCTTCCACATATTTTTTCAAAACAGAGAATTAATGCAGATCACATATATTTATTTTTTCAACAAGATTTTATTTTATTATCATTGATGCCAGATTCCTTTTAATCAGTTACAAATTACTATTTTATAAAAGATCACGAGGGAAGGTGGGTAGCTTCTGTACAAACGTCAAAGCAAATGTATCAGGTACATATCATAAAAGAGAACAATTTTGTGAAGTAGATCTCAAGGGATTTGTAGGAAGTGTAGCAAAGGAAAAGCTTCAAGCGTTACTTGTGTTTCTGCATTTCAAACTACCAAAAGTACAATGGTGTAGAGAGAAAGCATACCAACCTGGCACAGCAGGAGAGAGCTCATTGTATCCTCCAAATGATGCGTTTCTGACAAGCTTTCGTCCATCAGGCCTTGGGAGGAAGGTGCCAGGTGAAACCCCGGCACATGACCTGCGCCTTAGGAGGCCCTCTTCCTTCATGGCTCGGGCGTACTGTCAATCTGAAGGCTGCTTAGAACAAAAAGGGGGCAGCTATTGCCTAAGACCATCACACAACACACACACACAGCATAGCACACCTACAAGACATGCACTTCCAACGTCTTTTCACTCCGATATGTATGAGGTGGTCCTTTCCATCAAGTCTTACTAGTGTGCAAGCTCCTTCAGCTATTCAATGCTAATTAGTGATGCAAAAAGGGCCAGAAATTGATTTGGATGGTTTCTCATGTTAAGATCCCCCATCCAGGTTACAATTCTAAATTTGGAACAACTGCAAGTAATTAATTGCCAAAGATGGCTTTTCTAGAATCTATTTCTCACAGTGTGAGGGCACAAAATCTGAGCTTTCTCTCCCTATGCCTAGTTATTACAGGACATTTCTTTTTTTAACACATGAAAAGTATGATTCATTTCCTGTGCGTGTCAGCATATAGAGATTCACAGTGCTGAATACACTAATGAACTACGCTATCAGTCTTCGGTGACTGTAGCTGTTTGGCAAAGCTCCTGGCCTGTCATTGTTCTGCCATGTACCTGCACAATAACACACTGAATGATTTAGAGTATATTTATTGCAACTTGCTTAATAGCAGCCAAACATACAAGTATGAATAGTTTGGCAGTAAGAGAGCAGGGCCATGTCATGAAGCCAATACTGCAGTCTCCAATGACATTTGAATATGTTTTTAATCTGTCAACAACACTCCTAAAGGAACTGCTATAGGAAAAAATAGAAAATCATTACCATTTTCCATTTCATGCATCTCTAGATTCTGCTGAACAAGATGAGGGGCGACACCTTGCCAATATATTGTGTATCATTTGAAAATGTAGGAAGCTGTATAGCTCCCAGATTAAAGCGGAGTTCCATCCAAAAATGGAACTTCTGATTTAAGGCCTCCTGACCCTCTGACATGCCCCATTTGGGTGGGGGGGAGCGGGTACCTAGTTTTGACAGATACCCGCTCCCACTTACACTCAGGCCGCCCAGGCGGCGCCCTGAGCTGAAGTTCTCTCCCCCTCCCTCCCTGCAATTTTCTGGGACATATCACAGCTCCCAGAAGATTGCCCGTCGACTCAACACACAGCGCGACTCGTTCATGTGCAGTGCCCACCCAGCAGTGAAGCCACAAGCTGTCACAGCCGGGTGCCCTCACTAGAGTTGCCGGCACCGTGGGGAGAAGAGGGGGAGAACCGAGGCTCCCGCTGGCCGCAATCGCTGGACCGTGGGACAGGTGAGTGTGTGTTAATTAAAAGTCAGCAGCTACACTTTTTGTAGCTGCTGACTTTTAATAAACACAAAAACGGGTGGAACTCCGTTTTAGCTTTGATATAAGTCACACACATAAGGGATCTTCTAAACTGGAGAAAGAACATAAGTCTTTGCAATGATTCCAGGCCATACAGAAAGTCTTTGTCAGGGATGTTATTATTAAGTGCTTGAAGAAGACTTACATGTTGGCAACATACACCGATCAGCCATAACATTACGACCACCAACAGGTTAAGTGAATAACACTAATTATCTCATTACAATGACATCTGAAAGTGGGTGGGATATATTAGACAGCAAGTGAACATGTTGTCCCTGAAGTTGATGTGTTGAAAGCAGATGAAAAAGGGACAACAGCAATATTTGGGGTACCTCAAAACAAAATAGAAAAAAACTAGCAGACTTTACTGGTACCAGAAAGAGACGGTCAAATATGGTTATAAAAAGGTTAAGTATTTTTTACAAAATATAGTTAAAACACAGTTCATAAAAAAACATGAAATGGATGCTCTCCTAGGATAATCCAAGCCATATAATCAGACTACATTAGTGGATATTTTCTATATGCTCGACGCGTTTCCCATTTAACTTCTTCCTCAGGACATGGTCTTAAAAGCTCAATCTTTAATACGTACAGGTCATCATTCATGCAACGACATACTGTGCCCGCCAGATCAACTCACATGTCACCCTGAGAATAAATGCACTTAGCTTTGCACTGAACCTTGTATTGTCGTCCTAGCATTTATTCTCAGTGTGACATGTGAGTTCATCTGGCGGGCACATTATGTCTTTGCATGAATAAGGAGCAGTTCGATGCGAAACACGTTGACCTCTTGGAGCATATAGCAAAGACACACTAATGTTGTCTGATTGTATGGCTTGGATCATCCTAGGAGAGCACCCTTTTCATGTTTATTTTATAAGGGTGATTTAACTATATTTTGTAATAAATACTTACCTTTTTATAACAATATCTGACCGTCTATTTCTGGTACCAGTAAAGTCTGCTAGTTTTTTCTATTTTGTTTGTGTTGAAAGCAGAAAAAATGGGCAAGCCTAAAGAGGACCTTCACCCTCTACATGAACTTCCTCCCTCTCCACGCCTCCTCCCATCATCTTCATGAAATCAGACATTTATTTATTTAACTTTTTTGAGAAAAAAAAAGTGTAGCTCCGCCCCTCAATGCACTTTATTCGCCTAGATGAATGACCTGCACGTCACATTCATTCAGAAGTGGGATGGGGGCAGGCCCAGAGGTACGTGATCGCTCAATGACGTCACAGGTAAGATGGCCGCACGGGACCTAGCGGTCCCTGCTGACAGATGGATGTCAGAGGGACAACGCTGGATCCGGTGGCTGAGTGAGTATCCGAACTCTGCCTAAAACAACAGGAGGTAAACAGGAGCAAAAAAAAAAAAGAAAATGGGGGGGGGGGGTACACTGAAGGTCCTCTTTAAAGTATAACTATAGACAAAACTTGTTTTTTTCATTTTGGATAGAGAAAGGGAGTTATAGGCCCTATCATATTTCAATTGCGGCGATTTCCCTTCACTTCCTGTCCCATAGCTAAACAGGAAGTGAGAGGAAATCCCTGAAAATGAAGAACATTTCTTGGAGACCCCCAGGTCAACATAACTAGTGTCCCCAGTGAAAGATTTCCCCTTTATTTCTTTTCTGGGGACAGACCAAAACCTGGGCTTTTTTTTACTTTCAATGATAATGGTAAACAAAATAAATAGAGAGGGTGAATCTCCCTAAAAGGGGGACAGACCAGAATAAAAACTGACTAGCATTCTGATCCCTCGCCATGCTACCCAGAACTAAAAAAGGACTTGAGCGACTTTGACAAGGGCAAAATTGTAAAGTCTAGAAAACTGGGTCAGAGCATTTCAAAAACTAAAGCTCTTGTGGGATGTTCCTGGTCTACAGTGGTCAGAACTTACCAAATGTGTCCCAAAGCCGGAAAACTGATGAACTGGTGACAGGGTCATGGGTGGCCAAGTCTCACTGATGCATGTGAAGATCAAAGGCTGATCATAGCTCACATTGCTGAAAAAGTTAATGCTGGTACCAACAGAATGGTGTCAGAACACAAGGCATCATATAGTTTGTTACGTATGGGGCTACATAGCTGCAGACTGGCCAGGGTGCCCATGCTAACGCATGTTGCCTTGTCTGATGCATTCAAACATGGTTTGAAAAACACAACAAGTTCAAGCTGTTGACCTGGTCTCCAAATTCTCCACAACTTTTTCAATCGAACATCTATGATACATGCAGGAAAATCAGTCAGATCTATTGAGGCCCAACCTCGCAACACACAGGACCTAAATAATCTGCTACTGATGGCTTAGGGCTAGAGACCACAGCATTTCTTTAGAGGTCTAGTGGCGTCCATCAAATGTCTCCACTGGTTATGGTGGGTGGTCATAATGTTATAGTTGATCGGTGAAAAATCCTTACTCATGTGCCGATACCAGCAAACCTGCTTGCAGTTGCTACAGCACCTGCTACAGACCTTGTCATTATGTGTGACATACGAAACTGGAGGGGGTAAAAAACAAACATGGAGTAGATGTGAAAGCTTTTTGCACTATGTAAGAGAGGTGACTTTGCTGTAACATGAATGCAGCAAAGCACTTCAAACTGATACTAAAGGATCCAACTCTAAAGAGTATGTAGACCTAACATGTCATATTCCTAAAAGGGGCCTGCTGTACCATTTACTTGTATGTAAAGTATCCTGTTCTCTTTGTATTTGCTTCCCTTGTGTGAAATCCCTGGTGTTCCGGTCAGTCCCTCTGCTTTCCTATTAAAAACTGACCACACTAAGCAGGAGAACATAGCTAGCTATGCTGCCTACTCTCCTCCAATACGCAGACTTATCCTGACACACACCCTCTCCCCCCTGCACGGCCTTTCACTGGAAAGATCTGTGTGCTGCTGCTGCTGCTTCTCCTTCCCCATCTCTTTTGCAGCCGAGAACAAAGGGAATGTGATCACTTATTAAAAAAAGAAAAAAAGGGAAAAAAAAAAGATTTTTATAATGTTTTTTATATCTATTCACAAATGTTTTGCCTATCATTTTTATTTTAAACTAAATGGATTGCCTTACAAGGTGATCGTTTACAATCACTTTAAGAGAATCCTGTGAAATCTACAATAAAACAGAAAGCTTTACCATCCTTTATATATCACTGCTTTTTTATGGACTAAACATTTGACTGAGTTCTTCAGCAGACCTTCACAAACATGACGCCATCTGGTTGCTCTGGGCTTCTACACTTCTATTTCATATATAGTATAAAGGAACTTTGCTCATATGAAACAGGACTGCACTGTACTGTGTATAGCAAGGTTAACCAATGTAGAAATCAATTCTCCAAAAATCAATACTGTTATTGTAAACAGCAGATAGGCTCCATTCACACCTGAGCGTATCATTTTCAGGTGTTTTTTTGGGCGTTTTTCAGGCGTCTATTGCAGGTGTTTGGAGGCAGGCATTGGCATCTAACAAAAACACTTTTAATCTGCCAAAAAACAAGCTCATGTACTTTTTTGAGCTTCAGGTGACAAAACGCTCAGATGAGAACAGGGGCCATTGAAACAAATGGGATTTTGCTTGTTGGGCATTTTAAAACTTCAGAGATGAGCTTTTTACAAGCTGAAAAATGCTCAGGTGTGAACAGGGCCATAAAAATCATCAGTTCGGACACTCGGTGCATAGAATCAATGGTACTCAACAACATTTTATGTCTAGGAGCTGGAAAAATCATTGAAGATGGCCATATTAACACCATCTTGTTAAAGAGGAACTGCAGTCTGCTCACATAATATGTAATAAAAACATCTTTGCCATTCTGAAGCTTCTCTCCAACCACTTTGCATATTATTTTTATATGTATTGTGATTCTGTACTTGCCAAATATGCTACACTCCACTAAGTCTGGATGCAGCTGCTGACTGTTCACTTCCTGGACTTACACAGAGACATATATATATATATATATATACATACATACACATATACAGACACTGTCACACCACTGCTTGCCTTCACATTTCTCCTCCCTTGATGAATACTCATGGATCTCTGCAGTCTCCTGTTATCTACACCCTCATCCAGCCCCCTCCAGCTCTCCTTAGCTTTCCTATGACTCACCACTCATGCCTTGCTGGCAAACTCTCATGAGAGTTAGAGAGAGAGCTGTGCATGATGTCTTTAGCCTAGGTTAATTACCAGACAAGAAAGAGGAAGTGGGCTGTATAAGGTATTTACAGGCAAAAAAATGTTTTACTATCCAAAGTTAAAACAACAAGGGCAGAAAATTTAATAGAGGGAAGAGGAAAATTACTGAATAACCTCTTTAATAAGCTGCTCAATGCACAGACACAACTTTCTAGGTGATAGATCTCCCTTAAAGTAGACTTTTTATAACCCCATCCCCATTTTTAGTACTTTACCCCTGCTACTATGCTCAATAATTTTCAGTGGACTGCCTGTGCATTTGTCCTATGGCGCCCTAGCATGTCAATGAAGCACTTCAGGGCAGATTCAGTATTACTCACTGTGCACAGGAATAACGGGTGTAAAAGAAATCACTGGGCAGCTAAAAACTGCACAAAGCCCTCGCCTAATCTACATAAAAAAAATTATTATAAACGTGTATTCTAGTATTAGGGAGTATAAATATGTTTTTTTAAACAATGATTTGAGCTTGATGTTTCTGTATTTCTGCTTTCAGAGACCTGCATTTATCTTTAATAAAATCAATACCACACCATATCGCAAATAAAGCATGTCACCCAGGAGAGAAAATGCATTGATTGGATGTTTTATTTTTTGAGTAGGCTTGAGGGAACTGGATGCTTTTATCGGCATCACTTGGACTGCCGTCATCTCTCAATGCAGGGCAGAACAAAGCATTGGGTTTATTTAATTGGACTCCTGTATACAGTCAGTAGAACCCTGAAAAGGAGTTATTCTCTCAGGAATATATATTTTTTTGACAGAACAGGAATATTGTTTAAAGTGAATTTTCAATATTAATTTTCACAGTAAAATTTGAAAAAAACCCAACTACATATTGGTATGTGTTTTTATTCATACAGCATACTATTTTTTTTTATATTTCTTAGCTTTTATAGGTTTCCCAGGAGAAGGCCCCATGGCTTCATAGATTTCTGAACAATGTCAGAGTAAGTCTGTCCTACGAGCTGGTTCCCACCAGATGCAGTCCAGTGCGTTTTTATTCTGCATTAAAAACTAATGGACAGTGTTTACCATGGATTCCAATGGCTCTAGTCCACACCACTGCAGTGCAGCCAGCAAAAGTAAAACATGTTGCATATTTTCTGCATTAAACGTAGCAACAAAAACACACATCCTCAATTTTGATGAAGAAAAAAAAAAGGAGGTAAAAAAAAAATGTGCTGTAACTCAAAAATGTACTGGAATGCATCAAAAACACATATGGAACGCAGAAATTGTGTTGTGAACTGGCCCTAAGGAGATGCGGAGTCTTCTCTCAATAATACAGTGATGGAAGCCCAGAGTTAAAGTAGAATTCAAGCCCAGTATTATCCATCTTTAAAAATGTTCCCTCCACTCTCCTCCAACCTATCCTGCCTACCTTACTATTAGTGAGCAGTGGCTGCAGGGGAGAGGAGGGAGCAGTCTAAATGGCTGGGAATTCCAGAAGCTGTGACGTCACCCATAGGCTCCCATGTCCCAGCCCTTGTTGGTGCTCCTTCCTGTCTCCTGTAGCCGCCACCCACTGACACATGGGAGCTGCAGCATCATGTGACAAGATCAGATAACACTAAATTTAAGGAAGTATATACTTTTTTTTTTTTAGGCAGGATAGGTGGGGGGGTTAAGGCTGAAATTCTACTTAACCTTTGTTAGGACAGGCAGCCTCTTTACCTTCAAATCTAGTGTACAACTGATAAATGGATTTTTGTAAAATCTTACCGTAAAATCCTTTTCTCTTAGCTCATCGACAGACGTAGTCCTCGGTGATACACCACCTTCGGGTTATGTTACCTCCGCAGGAGCAGGACTAGACAGGAAATTAAAAAGCTCTGGCCACACCCTAGGGGCAGTCCCAGAGGGTATATCCTCTCTCTCTCTGCCTCAGCAAATCAGTTATGTGAAAAAGCAGTGCTTAGAGAATTTAACCCAACCCAACTCCAAAACAGAGGGGCGGGGACTACGTCTGTCGATGAGCTAAGAGAAAAGGATTTTACGGTAAGATTTTACAAAAATCAATTTTTCTCTAGCGCTCATCGACAGACGTAGTCCTCGGTGATACACCACCTTCGGGACGTCCCAGAGCAGTATCACAACTGAGGGGTGGGAAAATGGAAATCAAATCCCAATCTAGAAGGCCCAACCGGTGCCAACTAGAAGTTTACAATGCTCATCCTTAATGATGAGACTCAACCAAAAAAAAAAAAAAGAGAAAACAATTTTTTTTTTTTTTTTTTCAAACAGAAAAAAACCCTCGAGGTAGACCACCGGTCTCCTCAAATTGCGGCCTGCAAAACCTTGCGGCCAAATGAGGCATCCGCCGATGCCGTCACATCAATTTTATAGAATTTTGTAAAGGTATGTACCGACGACCAGGTGGCCACCTTACATACCTGGACCACTGACGCCTGATGGCGAAAGGCCCAGGAAGTACTGAGCGCCAGGGCCGGATTAACAGCATCATGGGCTTGGTGCTCAGGATTTTGAAGGGCCTTAAGGGCCGTGCCTTGCCATGCACCCAGAGGAGGAAGGGTGCAGCCATGCATGCCTAATTCAACATGGGATGCTGTCTCTGAAGCCCATAAACACATCCATGCATCGCCAACTGTCCCTCCTTGTCCGGCCTTCACGCTGTGTGGGGAGGTTCTGAGGGTGCTGCCTGGGGAAGCGAGCATAGAAGCCAGACTTCTGTGTTTACAAGTGACAGAAGAGCGGTAACAGTGAATATGGCCAACCCGGGGCCTATATAAAAGGTAGGGGCCTGGAGCTGCAGCTCCAATAGCCCCTACATTAATCTGGCCCTGCTGAGCGCCCGAGTGGAGTGCGCTCTAACAGGGAACGGAGGACTCTGACCCTTAATAGAATAAGCTTGTACCACCGTTTGTCTAATCCATTTGGCAATGGTCACGGCAGATGCAGGCAAACCCTTTCTGGGGCCATCCGTGATCACAAAAAGTGAATCCGTCTTACGGAATGATTCCGTAGCTTTCAGGTATACCCTGATTGCCCGAACCACATCTAAGGAATGCAACGCATGTTCCCGATGATGCTTGGGCTGAGGACACAAGGAAGGTAGTACAATATCTTCATTCAGATGAAAATCTGAAACCACCTTGGGAAGAAAAGATGGCTTAGGATGAAGTACTACCTTATCCCTATGAATCACTAGGTATGGGGACTGGCATGATAATGCAGCCAGTTCTGACACCCTGCGAGCAGAAGTAATAGCCACCAAGAAGGCCACCTTCTGGGATAGAGTAAGCAAGGGAATCTCCCTGATGTCTTCAAAGGGAGGTTTCTGTAGAACCGACAAAACCAAATTAAGATCCCAGGGCGGTAAGGGCGCGCGGACTGGAGGAGCCAGGTGCCGCACCCCCTGGATGAAATTCCGCACCAAGGATTTGGTAGCTAAAGGCTTCTGAAAGAAGATTGCTAATGCTGAAACTTGACCCTTGATGGTGCTCAAGGCTAGCTTCTGCTCAACCCCTTGTTGCAAAAAGGCCAATATTCGAGTCACCGAATAGGTACGTGGAGGAAATCCTAAAGATTCGCACCACGCAATATAAGTCTTCCATGTGTGATAATAGACTTTGCTGGAAGTCGCTTTCCTTGCTTTAATAAGGGTAGGAATGACTGAAGTAGACAAACCTCTGTCCTTTAGTACTTGGGTCTCAATGGCCAGGCCATTAAAACCAGCGACTGTAAAGCACGAAGGTAAATTGGTCCTAGAGACTACAGACACTCCCTGAGACGAAGTTCCCACGGAACGTCTGCGACTAACATGTCCAAGTCGGCCAGGCCGGCTTGAGGAGGCCAGCCTAGAATTTCTAGGACCACTGGCGCTGATTGGATCTGAACCAGGCGTCCCTAGAGCTACCACACATTTATCAGATACCTGATAGTTATCAGGAAAGGTGATCTTTTCTGGTTGAACCTCAGGGACCGAAGTCACCCGACTAGAGGCTACTTGGCCTATCTGGTCAACCAGATCCGATTCCTGTGAGGTATCGGGACTAATCTTAGGAAAAGGTAAAGGAAAAGATCTTTTCAGGGAACGGTAACTACCGCTTCCTGTGGTACTTAAATGTTGGAAGGGAAGAATCGCACCGGTAGTAGTGGCTGAATACCGGTGAAAACGTCCCCCCACCCTGAAACCGGGTGGGGGCGCCTTTCCCGCTAGTACCAGCCGGGCGCCCTTTATGGGCGGTAAAGAAAGGTCCTCGCTTGTTGCGAGGTCCCTTAGCTTTTGCAGCCTGTGGCAAAAAAGTGCTCTTGCCCCCAGTGGCATCCTTAATGATTTCATCTAGGTTGGCTCCAAATAGACGATTCCCCTGAAAGGGGAGATTGGTCAAGGTCTTTTTGGAACCTAGGTCAGCTGACCAGCATTTTAACCACAGCACACGTCTGAGGATCACTGCTAACTTAGATGCATGCCCTAATAGGGGAGTAGTGTCCAAGGCTGCGTCACAGATAAACCGTAGCCCTTGTATGATCTGTTCCAACAAATCAGATGTCTCCTGGGGAATATCTTTTCCCCTAAGATCTTGGCGTACCATTTTCGCCCATTCCGTAAGTGTCTGGGAAACTAGACCAATAACGATTACTGGTCTAAATGCTGACCCTATCAGAGAAAAAATAGTGCGGGACTCTGCTTCTATCTTTCGATCCACCGGATCCTTAAAGGACGAAGTGTCCTCCACTGGAATAACCGTGGCTTTATTCAGCCTGGAAATAGGCGGATCCACGACTGGTGGTACCGTCCATTTCTTAATGATGGATTCCTCAAACGGATAGCGTCTAGCAATACGCTTGGAAATAGTAAAGGTACGTTTAGAATGCTCCCATTCTCCTTTAATCTGATTACCAAAACATTTAGGTACAGGAAAAGCCTTCGCCGTCTTGATGGGCTTATTAGTCCCAAAAGGCCTCTCTGTTTCAGTTGCCTCTGCCGGTAAAGCCTCAAGTTTTAAGGTTTCTTGCACTGCCACAACTAGTGCGTCCACCAATGCTTCTTCCTGAATTATAGCAAGAGAAGAAGCGTCCTCCTCACTGTCTGAGGGGGCTTTACCTGGGATAACAGCCCTTGCAGAGGAACCTGCAACTGCCGTGACCATCTCTGAATCTGAGTCAGAGGTGTCAGATGGTATAGGGGTAGGCGGGGGTCGCTTCCTTGACCCCCGTCCCTGACAGGCCGCCTCCACCCGAGCCACCATAGACTCCAAAATTGCTGTAAATGACTCTATACTCTGTGCACCGGCGGGTCCCGAGGCCCCCTCGAGGGAAACAGGTGGGGGAATATGTGTGGCAGGGTCCATAATAACTCCAGTTACTTCCTGGATAATATAATTCAAAAGTAAAGAAAAAAACTTTTTTTTTTTTTTTTTTCTTTTTTTTTTTTTTTTTCTTTTCTGACCCCCAGCGCCACAAAAAAGCCCCTTAGTGTTACCTGCTTAGGGATCCCTATCGATCGAGAGAGAGAGAGAGATAGACCCCCAGGCTCACCACTTGATGCTCAGAGTTAAACTGCAACAGCTTACAGCGCTGTCTTGACAAACAGGAAGTCTTTTGGCTGGCTGCCCAGGAAGAAAGGAGGCGGCTCCGCCCCTCTGCACGCCTTCCGGCGCCTCCCCCAAGCTCCACGAGGTGTAGGATCACCTCAAACATGGCCGCCCCCAGGCTGGAGACACGAGACTACGCCAAAATGGCGGCTCGTGCGATCCAGCAAAAAAAATGGCGGCGGCCTAAACTGAATAGCGGTGTGCTGCAGGGCACACAACACTCTCTCTGCATGGGGATATGGCGTGGTTGGCGGTACCGGCCCTGGCGGACCGCGTGGCCGTTCGGGAGGCCTGCTAATAGCTGGAGATCTGATTTGGAAGGCAGTCTACATGTCCGTGGCTTCTGACTGGTAGGTAGCTTATACTTAACCCATAAGATTCCCAGAATGCCACAGATTACATCTTTAAAACATGTATACAATAGATTGTTAGCTCCCAAGCCAAGCCTCCTGGCTTTTGCACACATAAATCACACTCAAAGTAGGAGGATTTGTGACATGTTATAGGATAGAAAGGACTCTTTCTTACCATACAGAGAGGGGCCCGCGTTCACCACAAAACCCGTCAGGGAAAAAGGGGGAACATACTACTCACCATACCGGAACCAGGCGGGCACCAACTCCTGACAGTACCCCTCTCCACCGGGGCGGGAGGGCTGTCGACCGATACGGACGCCGTGACTCATGGTCTTTGGCGTTTCGGCGAGACGTTTAACTCGCGTGGACAGTCCTTTAATGGGACTTTGTCGCGGCCGACCCAGCGCGGAGCTATGGCCTGCACGCGCTCGTAGGCTGAACTGGGGTGACCACCGGATCTCAACATCCAGCCCGTCGCCCAGTTCAGCTTTCTTGCTTGAAGATCTCACAGGAACACTGGAGAAAAAAGCTGTCTAAAAAAATCCTTTAAGAAAAAATTCTTGCCAGGACCTAAGATCCCAGCAAGGTGTCTAGGTCCTTACTCCTAACTAGACAGAAAATAACTGATTTGCTGAGGCAGAGAGAGAGATGATATACCCTCTGGGACTGCCCCTAGGGTGTGGCCAGAGCTTTTTAATTTCCTGTCTAGTCCTGCTCCTGCGGAGGTAACATAACCCGAAGGTGGTGTATCACCGAGGACTACGTCTGTCGATGAGCGCTAGAGAAAAGGAGATTTGCCAGCACAGTACAGACAGGGTGAATTATGGCAAACAGCTGTCTATCCCCTAATGAACCAAGAGAACTAGTAGGATTTTACAGTGCTGGGATTTCTAAAAAAAAAGCACATCTAAAAAGGTAAGGTGCAAGTTTTAAATATATTTTTTTAATGCTATGTGAATGAGAACATGTAACAGATATAAAGTAGGTGTTATCCCTAGTCTGTGAGAGTGGCCGTAAAACAACAGCCAGGACTCCATTAGCATCTAAAGTAGTTCTAAACTGAAACGTTTTTTTTTCTACCTTAATGCTTGCAATAAGATAAAAAAAAAAAAAAACTCCCATAAATCCCCCATCCCTAAAAACGTACCTTCGCTCTTACCTCCTCTCTCAATCCAGCACTGTGCCCTGCACTCCTGCTGCCGTCAGGTATTTTCTGTGAGGAGGGTGCGGAGGGGGGGGGGCATGGCTGAGCTGCACTGTGTGTGTCAATGAATGCACACAGCCCAGTTCGGGAGCCCCTATAGCACATGGCTCTCTAGGGGGGCAGCCACAAGAAGAAATAGTGGACAATGCTGACAAGAAACCCCAAAAGAAGAGGAAAGAGGCCACTCTGTGCAATATCGTTGCACAGAGCAGGCAAATATCACATCTTATTTGAGGGAGAAAGAATAAGAACTAAAATGGAGCCTTTATTATTACTTTAAAGAGCCGATCATAAAACCCAGGGATATGTCAAACGACGGGAAACAGGCCCCTGGTGTACAATCTACAGCAACATATATGGATTTACTTAAGTGTATGCAAAACCTTAACAATGAGCTTCGCTTATTTGGTCCCTTTTGATCTTTGAATCAAAATCACTGAACATTTTTTTTATATCAGTTTGATAAGATACTGGTTGATCCTGCCAGAAACCTTCCTGTTATGCATTCCCATTAGTTATACTTTTCCTGGTTATCTGTCTGGGGACTAAAGAACCCCCACTCCTTTACAGTAGGGAGAAGAGGAGAGGGTGATGTGCTTGTAGTCCTGTCTTATAGTGACAACACTGCTCCTCCATAGCTACAGTAAAGCACATGAGTTAATGGCAAGGTCAACAGGTAAAAATGAAGGGGAAAAAAATCCTGAAACAAAAAACGAATGCAGTGACCAGATTTAAGAACTGGTAACCTGGAATATAGGAAGATTTTTCCTTTGATGATGTGCAGAGTACAGTCAGTCAACCATTCAGCTTTCACCCTTCATTAGTGTAATAATGCTGAGTGATTGCTGACAGGTTGCTATGGTTTACAGCGCTATTCCTATATTAGCCGAATAATGTTGATCTCAGCTAAGTAAGCATTGTCTTTTTTCCATCACGCCTATCAAGACTGGTCATCGCCTCCCATTACATCTGACTAATTTGACTAGCAATCACTCCTTTTAAAAAGGATTTGCATGATTTGACTACCTCGCCTAGCTGATCTGTACAGTGGAAGAAATGTGAATTTATGTGCAAATACTATCGATCAACAGTCCAATCTCTGTTTACCTTAACTAAACAAGGGAATAGGTATTGACCATTTTCTTCCTTCCAGTAATGTACTTAAAGTTTATTTACAAACGTTACCTGGAAAGTGTCATTTAGGTGAACTGATTATTGCTACCTTGTTGAGGGCAATAATGAGTGTCATCAGGATAGGGAATTCATGTATACGATGGTGCTTTGGTATACACCAGGAGTTATTGCACTGGGGTTTGAGAAATCCCAGCTCATGGCACACTGTATTCCCATTTCCCAGAAGCCTGTTCTTTCCCTTGTGCGCAGCCATTATTCCCATCTCATGCTATGACTTATCTTTGCCCATCTCATGCTAGGACTTATCTTTGCCCATCTCATGCTAGGACTTATCTTTGCCCATCTCATGCTAGGACTTATCTTTGCCCATCTCATGCTAGGACTTATCTTTGCCCATCTCATGCTATGACTTATCTTTGCCCATCTCATGCTATGACTTATCTTTGCCCATCTCATGCTACGACTTATCTTTGCCCATCTCATGCTATGACTTATCTTTGCCCATCTCATGCTACGACTTATCTTTGCCCATCTCATGCTATGACTTATCTTTGCCCATCTCATGCTATGACTTATCTTTGCCCATCTCATGCTATGACTTATCTTTGCCCATCTCATGCTATGACTTATCTTTGCCCATTTCATGCTATAACTTATCTTTGCCCATCTCATGCTACGATTTATCTTTGCCCATCTCATGCTACGACTTATCTATGCCCATCTCATGCTACGACTTATCTTTGCCCATCTCATGCTACGACTTATCTTTGCCCATCTCATGCTATGACTTATCTTTGCCCATCTCATTCTAGGACTTATCTTTGCCCATCTCATGCTATGACTTATCTTTGCCCATTTCATGCTATAACTTATCTTTGCCCATCTCATGCTACGATTTATCTTTGCCCATCTCATGCTACGACTTATCTATGCCCATCTCATGCTACGACTTATCTTTGCCCATCTCATGCTATGACTTATCTTTGCCCATCTCATGCTACGACTTATCTTTGCCCATCTCATGCTACGACTTATCTTTGCCCATCTCATGCTATGACTTATCTTTGCCCATCTCATGCTATGACTTATCTTTGCCCATCTCATGCTATGACTTATCTTTGCCCATCTCATGCTATGACTTATCTTTGCCCATCTCATGCTATGACTTATCTTTGCCCATCTCATGCTATGACTTATCTTTGCCCATCTCATGCTACGACTTATCTTTGCCCATCTCATGCTACGACTTATCTTTGCCCATCTCATGCTACGACTTATCTTTGCTGGAACCTCTGAACTGCTTCATGGTGCTAGGATTGCTCTTGGGCCATTTTCTATAAAGCTGTAGAACCTAGTACATTACAATGTTAACAAATCATGGGCTAGGGGAAAAGGTGATCACATCTAAAGCACAATGCTAAAATGTAATTTTCTAGGAAAAAGTATTTAAATTAGTGCCCAAAACTGTACACACAGTATGCACCACATATATGATTTGCTTTTTTTTTTAAATGGACCAAACCATACTAGCAGCCATTGAATTAAGAAATGGAACAGCATGCAACTGACAGCTAAATAGTGTGCGAGACATGTCAAAAGCCCAGACATCATCTGATGAATACAGAGAGGTCCAAGCTGTGGGGGAGAAACTGACAAACAACAGGCAGACAGCTGGCCACATTATGCCGGCTAGTTGACTAGTACATATTCAACAAATGAACATAATGAGATTGCTAATCTGCACTCTGTACATCATCATTTATTTACAAGGCATTAAAAAATAAGTCTCCTAGTTTTATGACAGCACAACTTTCCTTTAGCAATCTGGTGCCCGGAATGATTACAAGACTAAAGTCCCGGGCACCTCTGTGCTGGCAGACCTCCTAGATCAGTTTTCTGATCACAACAGAACTGACAGATCTATACAAACATTAAACTGGTATAAGACTCGAGGCTTTGTGAAAAGACTGCTGAAGCTGGATTTTTCTTGCAGTAGTCCTATGGCAGAAGATGTGCCATGCACAGAGTAATATGGAGGAATTCTTTAAAGGGAAACTTATGGGATGTGGACACAAGAGTACAGATGAGTCTGACAGCTTTGCTACTCTATCTTAGATCTGTCTCCCCTGTACATGGCTAATGGAAGTTAGCTCACCACAAACTAGTCCCCTATACGCACAACACAATCTCCAGCTAGTGAAATCACTGCAGTCTGCTCTTGCACGCAGCGCACACACACACACACACTGTTGCATGAATCAACAAGCTGCTTTGGCTACATACTTGCCTTTTGTTGTCAGTGATTTTTACTCAAGGGTACCAGAAATCCAAAGGCAAAAAGGTGTTCATTTTGCAGGGTTATAATGCTCTTGTGTTCCCCGTGAAGAATTTTCCCTGCTCACCTTCTAATCCTAAAGCCTGAGCATGCTTCCACACAGAGCCATTACATGGAGGGAAGTGCGAGCTCTGGGTCTCTGTGATTATGCTGGAGAGACTACTCTTCAGGCACTCAGCTCCTCCCAGCCAAGAGACGTGGACTTCTTCCCCGATCACATTTCCTTCCTAATGATACAGGCAGCACACACCGAGATCACTGCCTTGCCTGGATGTTAGAATAGGTCAGGTTATACCCTGCACAGGCTGCATTCCTCATTCCCATTTGAATGTATAGAAAGACAGGACAGCCTACTATAGAGAGCAGGTGCAAGGTCAAAGCTTTAGAATTTAATGGGCAAATTCTTATAGCTGCGCTCTCACTAAATATTAGCAAACACATAAAACCTTCATTTCCAGGATCTACACCTAGAAGGATTTGTTTGTACAGACCGCAATGTGTACCTAAAGATATTAACAGTTGTAAGGGGAAACTCTACTTACTAGTAGTAAACACAGGATAAAGACACCAACAGTTTGCACAGCATTTTACACTATAAAAGGAGAAAATACAGCAAAAATACAATTCAATACAAGAGCTCCTGGGAGCTTACAATCTAATAGATTAATGTTCATCTTGGTATATTGTACATGAATTCGTCGCA
Source organism: Pelophylax lessonae (assembly GCF_965119305.1). NCBI lineage: Eukaryota > Metazoa > Chordata > Amphibia > Anura > Ranidae > Pelophylax > Pelophylax lessonae. Next base: position 254,736,069 of record NC_138771.1, on the reverse strand, counting down.
GAATTGTCTCTGACAGAACTTTGTCTGTCACACAATACTTTTACACAACTTACACTATTGTACATGCTACACGATTTACTTCAACATAAAGAGGGTCGTAGGCTAGGTTCACGTGTGTGGGTGTAGGACTGTGTGCGTAAATTGTACGCCTTCCCGCACCAAAAATCTGCTGCTGTTAGAGACGCGTAGGGGTGCCATTAATTCCTAACCACTTCCTGTCTGCTCACTAATATTATATATATATATATATATAGCAGGTTTTCTACGCCTTGAGTCTAAGGTGGGTCTGCCATTGTTACCGATAACACAATCAGCCCATTTGAGCTGTAAAGACAGGTGTGAGAACTGAGACAAGGACCAGTCCGGCATCTTTAGCTGGTTTGTTTTATTGTATTTAGGGGATAGGAGAAGAGAATGAGTGGGATACTCTTCTGGCTCAACTAGGTACAATTCTGGGACTCTTCTAGAACAATGCCTGTTAGCGCTGTCTTGACGCCAGCCGACGCTAGCCAACGCTTCCTGACGCTTGAATATACTGTATCACTGAAAACTGTGCTGGAACTTCGACTTTAATTCAGAAGATTTAGGACTGTAGAATACTTGACTTCTGACACTGCTTTGCTCAAAAGTCACTGAACAGCTCCCTCCAGCCCTATACTAGCTTGAAGTAGCTCTTTGTAAATTCCTGTGCTGCTGCAACTCTCAACCTGCACACTCCACACTGTACAATGACTCTTCAGGGCCCAAACTGCAGGCACCCCCTTTAACAGTTTCAGGGTCGTCAACCTAGGTACCCCTTCTAACACTTCAGGGTCCTGCGACCAGGCACCCCTTTACAGCCAGCTGACTCTTGGATCCCAGAACCTTCTCAGGAGTGGTCCCCTCTGACTTTAGGCAGACCCCCAGGGGCAATCCACAGTACTCACGACCTTTGTAGGCTTTCCTGGGACTGGACCCCTCTCTCTCTCCGCTGGTTCTCGGCACACCGGATCCCCTTCTGCTCAACTCTGCACCCTCTGGATTTTCAGGCAGCATCCAGAGACATCCGCTTCCTCTGACAGGAGGAGAGACAGCCGTACTCTCCCTCCTGGGACTCTGCTTCCCGCTAAAGATGTTGAGTCATGCACTCCCCTCAAACTTATACCCACTCCCATAATCCTCTGCGGCAGAATCTGCCTTCTGGGGTAGTTACAAGCCTGAATGTGTCCCTGATTGGGTTTACTCCATAGCCCTATGAGAAACCTCTCACAGAGCCAGTGGAGAGACTCCCCACCCCCTCAGCAGACACACCTGAAAGCCATGACACCCTTACCAAAAAGAAATCATGGCCCTGCTGTTAGGCAGACAAGGCCCACTATGCATTTACCTAGCACCTACCTGTAGGGTGCTTTCTGGTTTTGGGAGGATGTACTAGTAGGTCCTCTTATTCTTGCCACTCATGTGCAGCCTCTGGGCCACAAACCGTTACAATCTGACTCCAGGGGACACAGCGGATCACAAATCAAGGGAAAAGGACACATTTTATTGGCCCTGTATCATGTGATTTCTGGGACCAATCACAGCAATCCCACATGCACACACAAGCTTCAACCTGCACAGTCTCTCCAGTTACAGCAATCAGCTGTGAGAGACGAGATAGTACATAGAACAGTGCTGGGCACTGTTCGACACACTCAAAAAGTGGGGAAAAAAAAAACATCCGTCATTGATCACTGTCACTTGGGCAGCTGCTTGGTTTTATCACCCACCAATCACAAATGTAAACAAGCTTTTACACACTCACCACACTAGTGCAGCCAGTCACAGTGTCCCTAAACACACCAGTCCCAATGTCACCAGAAGGCCTCATTCCCATGGGGCGCATCAATGCACACCCTGTGCAAGGGCCACGTTTATACGCATGGGGATACACAGGTGTTCAGTGAAACCCTGTGCAGGCACTTCCATTCATGTCTTTTGGGACACAATGACTGCATGGACCAACTTGACATGTGCAGATGCAAGACCCGAACACAGACAGTGTGAGTTTGGGGACACACAACTGCATCGATGTCAGATTGGGTGCAGCAGTGTGGAACAACTGTGCAGGTAAACATTGCCCTCGCATGGGGCATGTATTGTTACACCCCGTGTGAACAAAGCCTAATAGTACAGCTAGTCACAGTGTTCCTGATCGCCGCCACACCAGTGACAATGTCACCAGACCAGTGCAGCCAGCAACAGTGTCCCTGATCTCTGCCAAATCAGTACAATATCACCAGAGCCAGTGCTGCCAGCAAAAGCATTCTTGATCACTGCCACGCCAGTGCAGTGTTGCCTTTGCCTGCCACCTGTTGTAACCCTAAACTTGTTTATTGACAATGTTTCTGCCTGCTGTCTGGACCAATCCTTTGACCATGTCGCTCATGCTGCCTTAACTGATCCATCAACAGGTCCCACTATGTTCCTGCAACACACCAGTTCCAGCCATTACTTGCAGAAAACTGCACTCCTGGAACCACAGGAACTCTTTTGTTCCTCCTTTTTTCAGCCTCCAGTACTTCCTGGCCAGGGAACAGGGCAGCCACATACGAGTAGGCTGGGCTTGTTTGGCTTATAGGAATGGGCACTGCTATGGGTAATGCCACACTAAAGCATATACCCTGACCACTCGTACAGAGGCGACCTATAGAGTAGGTTGTTTTCTATGCAGCGCTGGTTGATCTTTGTGATGCACATGATGCAATGTCCGGTACACAATTAGTGCAAACACTGAAAAAGTTTAGAAGTACCAGAATGTGTTTTGGAGTGAAATTGGAAGTATGCCCAAACTGTGTTTGAAACCGATCATCTAAAACTGACTGTGTAAAGAAAAATATTTTTCATTTTCTTTCCTACATTTTCCAAAACTTTTGCCAAAAAAAATTAAGTCTTCAAAAGACTCGCCATGCCTCTTAAAAAAATACCAATTCCAAAATGTGGTAATTTTGGGGATGTTTCTACAGAACAGGCACTCCAGGGCCTCCAAATATGTGACAGCTAGTCAAGTATGCCTATGATGTATGTTATAATTGTCTTATTCACAACTTTCATATTCTTTACGCATTTTCCAGAAACCCCCCCCCCCCAACTTGCATTTTACGAAGGTACAGCAGCCCATTCAAATGCTCATGCAAATGCAGCAGCAGGGAAACTGCAATAATGTAAGTGTAGCACCCTGGTCCTAGACTGGGGCTACTATGCAAATTACATTTTTGGCTGGGCTGTAGGCAGCTCAGATTAATTGTTCAGTTCATCTGGTCTTTCCCTAGGCTCAATTAGGTTGTGCATTTCTCACTGTTGCCAGTAGGTGTCACTTGTACCACAGGTCAGTAATAGATAGTACAACTAGGTTGAGTTAGAAGTATTTTTTTTTTTAATTCAGCCAGCCCACTGGTGCATTCTGGGAGAGGATACATTTTTGGATGAGGCCATGCTCACTCTCCTGCCTCCAGCCCTCATGGCCTGGGAATGTCTTGCTGAAGTGAGCTCTGCAAGTAGGCCCAGAAGCCTGTCTGGGCCCTACTAATTGTGAGGTGGTCCTTAGGTTTTCTTGCCCGGCGTGGAAGAAGCCGTGCCAAAATAGAGAAGACCCAGGGGAGGACCCTTGCTGGAGAGAGCCAGGATGAAGGCTGGTCTCTCAGGAGGGTCTGATGACTTGTTTGGAGGACACCCTACATCTAAAACGTGCTTACAGTGTTGCCGGGTTGGTTTAAAGGTTGACACTGTGAAGCTGGATCTTGTTTCATCTGAAAACATGTTTGCAGTATTGCCAGGGCAGCTTAAAGATTCTGGTACTGTGAAGCTGTACTTTTTCTGGATCCAAGGAGTCTTTAAGTGATCTGCTACTGGTATCGGAGAACCCTAAACTTCTCTCCTACTACCTCCTTCCAGGTTCTACATTAAAGCTTTGAAAAGATTAAAAATGAGTAGCGCTCAATTTTTCTTCAGAACTCCCCATTATAGCCATGGACTCAGCCCTGGGGTAAACGTTAGCAGCCCTCCCTGTCTCTGGGGGTCACCAAACTGCCTCTGGAGGTCAGGGGGGCGCTACATGAACCTAGCCTTATTAACTTCCACTTTCTAGATTATAGATATGACAGTATTTCCTTATTAATTGCAATAATAGACAAAGAAAGTAAAAGTGTCACAAATAAAGACCTAGATGAATTTGCTGCACAAATCAGTACCATCAATGAAAATGCCACACAGGTTTTACTCATTTGGCGCAAGGCTTCTTACTATATCCAAATCACCAGAATTGTGTCATAAATGCCATATTGAAACACCCCCCTATCTATCCCTGGAACATGTAAAGAGCATTGTTTACACTCGCTGGAAATTTGCCTCCCTTCCATGCAAGAAAGGGCAGAATCTACGACAGATTCGTATAATTGTAAGGTGTATATGAATTTGTTGCACAACTGTTCATGACAAAATTTGTCCACAACACAATGCTTACTTCCACATTAAAGAGGTCTCATTTACCTCCCCTTTTATGATCACTGATACGGTGGTTTTTGTTAATGATTGCAGCCATGGCGGCAGAATGTAAAAATGTTGCACATAAGAACTACCTGAATGTGTTGCACATGTTGGAAATAGCAGGAAAACAGTTGCATGGCTTTCATGAATTCGGCGCAGGACATTCTAATACAGCTATAACATCTGAAAAGCAGAGCAAATGCTTTACTGAATCACCCCCACAACATTCACACGTGACACATTTTACTCTAAAAATTAAAAATAAAAAAAAAAAGGCTTATTTGCTTCCCCTTCCTTATCAGTGATATGGTGTTTTTTTAAATGAATTTGTCACAACAGGAGACAGCAAAGTGTCCGAGATAAGAACTATGTGAATTTGTTGCACACAACTGTACCAACAATAAAAATGTTGCATGGGTTTAATAAAATTGGTGCAAGTCTTCAGGCTACATCCACGATGCCAGAAATGGGTCACAAATACCTTATAGAATCACCCTATATGTTTTCTACATATTACATTTTACACTTACTGGTATATTTTATCATTTATAAAACAATAAAAAAAAAAAAATATAAGACACACAATATGTATATAAAGTAAATTTAGAGGCAACTGGCAAAAAAAAAAAAAATATATATATATATATATATACACACATATATATATATATATATATATATATATATATATATACATATATACACATATATATATATATATATATATATATATACACATATATATATATATATATATATATATATATATATATATATATATATATATATATATACATACACAGTAAACCCCCCTCCATTGCAGGGGTTACGTTCCGGACCCAGCCGCGAAAAGTGAAAATCCACGAAATAGAAAAACCCTATTAAAATGCATTGTTGGCATGTTTTTTTTTACTGTCACTGTACGTGTAAAAGCATTTTAAGGTCTTTAAACACACATTTAAAACAATAGAAACTCATTTAAACACATAAAAGATACTGAGAGACATAGCAAGAGCTATGGAAAACACAAAAATATAAATTTTTAATGATTTATATAGTAAAATAACATTACAAAAAAAAAACGCAATATACCGGGACCGCAAAAACTGAACCGCGATGGAGCGGGGGTTTACTGAATACTGTTTGAAGTTCTCACACACTGAAACCCACAGGACACAGGAGGTATATGAAAAATATCAAATGTTATACAAAAAGCTACATAATACTAGAACAGGCCAAAAACCTTTGGGCCATCCTACTATGTTAGAAATCCGCAGGCAAAGCACAGGATAAGAGGCGGAAGCACACCACCAGAACTGGTAACTGTAGTAGACACCTTTCTGCTGCGGGCAGCCCAAAGTGCCGCTCCCACTTTACTTTCTCACCTAAAGAGCACTACTCAAGTAAGTAAACACTTAGGGGCATATTTATGAAGCAATAAATCTGACATTAAGCAAACATTCTTAGCAGGTGACTCTTCAAGTGCCATATGTATTAAATGGCAGTGATTGATTCTCCCCCGGAGTATGTTTGGTGAAAATCACATTCACTGCTTTATAGGGAGACCCCTTAAAACTTTGCACACCAGTTGGAGAATAGCTAGGAGTTTGGAATGTAAAAACTAAGGTGCCCAGAGCTGGGCTTTATTCTCCTACAATCGAGTATACCATATCTAACCCCTTGCTGGCATTTACCTCAATAAGCTTGTGCCACACTGGATGTTTTCAGTAGATTAACCACTTCTGGACTGGAAGGTTTTACCCCCTTAATGACCAGGCCACTGCATTATTTTAAATGACAATTGCGCGGTCGTGCGACGCTGTACCCAAATAAAATTGATGTCCTTTTTTTTCCTCACAAATAGAGCTTTCTTTTAGTGGTATTTGATCACCTTTGCGATTTTCTTTTTTTTTGCGCTATAAACTAAAAAAGAGTGACCATTCTGAAAAAAAAAAAAAAAAAAAACACTATTTTTTACTTTCTGCTATAAATTTTCCCAATAAAAAAAAAAATTTAAATCAAATTTTTTCATAATTTTAGGCTGCTACATATTTTTGGGGAAAAAATCCCAATAAGTGTATATTGATTGGTTTGCGCAAAAGTTAACGTGTCTAAAAACTAGGGGAAAGATTTATGCCATTTTTATTTATTTTTACTAGTAATGGCGGCAATCAGCGAGTTTTAGCGAGCCTGTGATATTGTGGAGGACAGATTGCACACCTAACAGATATTTTTGACCCTTTTGGGGGGACCAGTGACATTATACAGTAATCAGTGCTAAAAAAACGGAATTTTTGTAAAATCTTACCTGTAAAATTCCTTTCTCTGAGTCCTCCGACAGTCGCCGCCTCTTCATATTCGTCACATATGGGGTATTAGACTTTGCTCCGAAGGAGTAGCTAGGCAACAGAATATGTTAACAATAAAGCTTTAACATATCCCACCCTCAAGGGGTGGTCCCCTCAGTCAATACCCTCCTACTTCCTGCAACCATATCTCAGTTTTAGTGGAATAGCAGTAGAGTATACAATCAAACCCCAAAAGAGGGGCGGGGGCGGCGACTGTCGGAGGACTCAGAGAAAGGAATTTTACAGGTAAGATTTTACAAAAATTCCGTTTTCTCTTACGTCCTCCGACAGTCGCCGCCTCTTCATATTCGTCACATATGGGGACGTCCCAAAGCAGTGCAAACATGAGGGGTGGGAAACGCATTCGCGCCGAAAGGCAACGCAGTCTCCGCATCAAAGAAGGAACCTTACCAAAGGAAGGAACCAGCTGGGCAACAGCAAAAAACAAGTGCTCAACAGGAGCAACAACCCAGGAAAAGACAAAAAACCAGGGGATACAAAACTTATCCCAACAGCCAGGAGTCCCCAACAAGGGACCCTAGGGAACAGCCGCACTAAGAACCTTGCGGCCAAAGGAAGCATCCGCCGATGCCTGAACATCTACTTTGTAGAATTTTGTGAAAGTGTGCACGGTCGACCAAGTCGCCGCCTTACACACCTGGGCTACAGAAGCCCCATGACGACAGGCCCAAGACGTACTCAAGAGATCTAGTCGAGTGCGCCTTCACAGGCACAGGGGGAACCTTCCCCTGCAAGGCATAGGACTGTTCAATGGTCTGCCTGATCCATTTGGCGATGGTAGAGGCCGAAGCCGCCATGCCCTTCCGAGGACCCTCTGGAAGAACAAACAAGGAGTCCGTCTTTCGAAAAGACTCAGTCGACTTAAGGTAAACCCTTATCGCCCGAACAACATCCAGAGAGTGCAATCTCACCTCCTTCGGATGTTTAGGCTTCGTGCACAACGAAGGCAAGACAATATCCTCATTAAGATGGAAGTCCGAAACTCGTTTCGGAAGAAAAGAAGGATTAGGTCGCAAGACCACCTTATCCACATGAATAACCAGGTACGGAGACTTGCAGGACAAAGCCGCCAGCTCCGACACTCTGCGAGCCGAAGTGATCGCCACCAAAAAGGCGACCTTTTTGGACAACATAGACAACGAGATCTCCCTGATCTGTTCAAAAGGAGCACGTTGTAACACAGATAGAACGAGATTCAAGTCCCAAAGGGGCAGAGGATCCCGCCTCGGGGGAACCAGATGCCGCACACCCTGAATAAAGGTGCCAAACAATGGGTTGGAAGCCACGGGACGTTGAAACAGAACGGCCAGAGCAGACACCTGACCCTTTATCGTAGCCAGCGCCAAACGCTGATCAACACCCGTTTGAAGGAAAGACAGCACACGGGACACCGAGTACGTGCGGGGTGAAAACCCCCTGGACTCACACCAGGCAAAATAGGCCTTCCAAGTACGGTAATAAACCTTCCCCGAGGAAGATTTCCTCGCATTGATTAAGGTATGGACGACCTCCGGAGAGAGACCCCTCTCCTTCAGGACCTCGGTCTCAACAGCCAGGCCGTCAAAGCCAGCGACTGTAAAGCAGGATGGTATATCGGTCCTTGAGACAGTAGATCGTCTCGAAGAGGCAGACGCCACAGGGCGTCGACCGCCAGATTCACGAGGTCTGCGTACCAGGACCGGCGAGGCCAGTCCGGTGCCACAAGAATCACCGTGCTGCGTTCCGAGTGTAACCTGCGAAGGAACCTGGACAGCAACTGAATCGGTGGAAACGCGTACATCAGCCTGTACTGATGCCACGGGGCCACTAACGCGTCCGACGCGTCTGCCCGAGGGTCGCGCGTCCTTGCCACGAACCTCTTCACCTTGTTGTTGAGGCGAGACGCGAACAGGTCCACATCTGGAAGACCCCACTTCGCGCACAACGTCTGGAAGACAGCCGGATGGAGAGACCATTCCCCCTGATCCAGGGTCTGGCGACTCAGATAGTCCGCCTGCCAGTTCTCCACTCCCGGAATGTGAACCGCCGTTATCGCCGGGACATGAGTCTCGGCCCAAGACAGAATGTCGGCCACTTCTCGAGCCGCTCGGGCACTCTTGGTGCCCCCTTGGTGGTTGATGTAGGCCACCGCCGTGGCATTGTCCGTCTGCACCCGAACCGGGCAACCCTGCAGCCGGTCCGTCCAGCGATGAAGACAGAGACTTATCGCACGCAATTCCAGAATGTTGATCGGAAGGGAAGACTCCCCCTCCGACCAAGTCCCCTGAGCGGACAGAACGCCCAGAACTCCACCCCAGCCCGACAGGCTGGCATCCGTGGTGATTACCGTCCACGAGATCGGACGAAACGACTTGCCCCCGGACACCAACGGGGACTGGAGCCACCACAGAAGGTTTTCCCTGGTGCGAAGACTCAACGAGATCTGAAGATCCAGAGATTGAGGTCGCCCGTCCCACCTGGACAGGATCTCCGCTTGGAGACCCCGCGTGTGAAACTGTGCGAAAGGAATCGCCTCGAAGGCCGAGACCATCAATCCCAGACATCTCATACACGTCCGCAGAGACGAGTTCGGAACGTCCCTGAGGGACCTGACTTCCTCCCGGAGAGTCCTGAGTTTGTCTTCCGGCAGGAAGACCTTCGCCTGCACCGAGTCCAGTATCATTCCCAGATAGGGGAGACGAACCGACGGACTCAGTGTCGACTTTGGAAAATTTATCGTCCAACCAAACTCCTGTAGAGTTTGCATCGTGACAGACAGGTCCTCCTCCAGACCCTGGCTGGTCGCAGACCGAACCAGAATGTCGTCCAGATACCCCAGGACAGAAACGCCCTGGGCCCTCAATAATGCCAGAACCGGTGCAAGCACCTTGGTGAAGACCCGCAGAGCCGAGGCGAGACCAAAGGGCAACTCCACGAACTGGTAGTGATCCTCCGCAATGGCAAATCGAAGGTACCTCTGATGACCCTCGAATATGGGGATGTGAAGGTACGCATCCTTCAAATCGATGGAGGCCATGAATTCCCCCGGAGCCAGGGCAGCCACCACCGACCGCAGGGATTCCATGCGGAACTTGCGAACCCGCACAGAGCGGTTCAGAGCCTTCAAGTCCAGAATCGGACGAACTTTGCCCTCCTTTCTGGGCACGGTGAACAGATTGGAATAAAACCCCCGAAAACCTGTCCCGATGAGGCACCGGAACCACCACTCCCTGAGCCCTCAGGTCCCGCACCGCCAGGTGCAGGTCCCGCAAGCGCTCTGGAGACAGTTGAAGATTTGAGGGAAAAAATCTGCTCTCCGGCCGAGAGAGAAACTCGATCTTGTAACCAGATCGAACGATTTCCAGAACCCATCTGTCCCGCACACGGGCCAACCAGGGCTGAAGAAAACCGAGCAAGCGTCCCCCCACCCCAAAACTGGGTGAGGGCGCCCCTTCAGGCCGAACTGTTATGGGCTGCAGGTCCGGATTGGCCGGACTTCTGTTTACCAGACCAGGGCTTCTTCTGAGAGCCTTGACCTTTGAACGGTTTGCCCTTGTAGTGCGGCCGAAAGGCACGAAAGGACCCCTGAGGGGGCCGAAAATTAGCATGCTTCTTCCCAGAAGCCCCCTTAGCTTTGGGGAAATGGGGCAAGAGAGTGCTCTTACCCCCGGTGATCCCCTTAATCAACACATCCAAGGACTCCCCAAAAAGGCGAGACCCATCATAAGGCAGATTGGCTAAGGTCTTACGTGAAGATTGGTCCACCGACCAACATTTCAACCAGACCAGGCGGCGAGACAACACCGCCACGCTGTGCACACGTGCAGCCAACGGAATCAGGTCCAGGTCCGCATCACACAGATACATGACACCCTGGTGGATCTGATCCACCATATCCAGGGTCGCCGGCGAGGCCGAGTCGGCCACTAGGACGCGCCTAAGCATCTGCGTCCAACTTGCGATCGCCTGGGCCGCCATGAGAGAAGCAAACAGAGCCTTAAGCATAGAACCCGTAACAGAATAAGTATGACGGGCAAGAGACTCCAATCTCCTATCCGTGGCATCACGGAAAACAGGGGAACCCTCTGCAGGAATCGCAGTGGCTTTGTTCAAAACCGCAATTGCATGATCCACTGGTGGAGGCACACACCACCTTTCATCAGTGGCAGGCGAAAAAGGATAACGCAGCTTGAATTTACTCGGTACCGCAAAAGGCTTGCGCAGATCGCGCCATTGATCCTTAACAGCGCGCTGAAAATCAGCATTGCAGGGAAAAACCTGCGGCGTCCTGCGTTTCCTCTGCGTCCCATAAGCCGCCAAGGCAGCGGGGGGACACACTTCGTCCTGCAAACGCAGCGTTTGCTTAATGGAAGCAATCAACTCATCCATGATTGCAAGCTCTTCAGGCGAGCCAGGGGGAGAATTATCAACCCCCTCAACTTCAGCCTCCACCTCAGACCCCACTAGATCAAGAGAGGAGCGGGACCCCGATAAGGAGGCCCCTGCCAGAACAGCCCCATCACCTTCACCCTCAGAATCAGAGGAAAGAGCAACTCTGGGCCTTTTAGTAGATTGAGCAGCCACCAGCATTTGCACCTGAGCAGCAAGGCCAGCCACAATAGTGGCTAAATCCCCCCCTGGGGGGGAAACAGCGGCCCCCTGGCTTTCCACCAATACTGTAGGAAATTTGCCCTCCTGAGAATCCATTGCCCCTGTAATGCCAGACAACCAAGGGTTAACTGCCCCTTTTAAGCAAGCGCGGCAAGCGCAGCCCACCGCACCACACTCAAGCACAATGAGACCCCCACAGGGAATATGCAAACTGAACACAGGCAATGGATAGCAAGAACAGAAGGATAAAACCTGAGGAGACCCTCGCCGCTGCTGCTGCCTCGATCGGTGTTCCAGGAAAGAGGAAGTGATGCTGCCAGGGCGCTTCTATGTAAGCCTATGGAGGCTACAAGAAAATGGCCGCCATGCATGTAAACCATGCGGCCGGAGCGGGTGTAGGCAAAATGGCGTCGTTTGGCGCCGAAACCGCCGCTCCACAGTGCATTAAAACACACATTACATTCCAATATCAGAATACATGTCAGATCGCCGCAGCGATCGCCGTATAGTGCCCAAACATGCCAAAAAAAACATGCCCCACAGCACACAGCTTCTCACACCGACCAGTCTGACACACACAGTGTCATACAGCTCCCCCCCCCCCCCCTTGCAGCCCACAGCATGCAGCCGAGAGATAGGGAGACAAGCAGTGTGAATAGAGGCAGGTTACACAGTCCCAGACTGACACCCCCCCAGACAGACAGGTCCCCACATAGATACACTTACCTCACATGGCGTGGGGGACCCGCACAGGCGAACAAGCCGCTGCACATGAGGCAGGGAGAGTCGCAATTCAAGACGCACAAAATGGGGGTTAAGAAACCGCACAGCGTCCAGTGAGGTAGCCACCTCACCAATCATCCCTGCACCGAACAGGGATGGGTCGTTCACTGTGCCAGGAGCGTTACCTGGCTGAACGCTCGATGGCAGACTGGGAAGCCACTGACCCACGACCAGGGGGATCAGCCCGAGACCCAGTCCGCATGATCCTCTTCGTCCGAAGAACTAACTAACGCTGACAAAATAACAGCTAAATAAAGGTAGAGAGAAAAACTCAAACAAAATATTAAAAAGAAGAAAGAGTCTGGGACAGAAAGTCCCAGCACAGAGAGAGCCAGCCACTCCTGACAAGCTAGACATTAAAACTGAGATATGGTTGCAGGAAGTAGGAGGGTATTGACTGAGGGGACCACCCCTTGAGGGTGGGATATGTTAAAGCTTTATTGTTAACATATTCTGTTGCCTAGCTACTCCTTCGGAGCAAAGTCTAATACCCCATATGTGACGAATATGAAGAGGCGGCGACTGTCGGAGGACGTAAGAGAAACATGCACTGTTACTGTACTAATGACACTGGCAGGGAAGGGGCTAACACCAGGGGCGATCAAAGGGTTAAATGGGTCGCTGGGGGGTGCTTTCTAACTGTGTGGGGGTGGACTTCCTGAATGAACACAGAGACCTGTGTTTCTAAATAGGAGGAACATGGGATCCCTGTGTTCATCACTGACAGAACAGCGGTCTGCCATGTTTACATCAGCAGACCACCGTTCTGTCTCCATGGGCAGCAATTGCAGGTGCCCGGCGGACATTGCTTGCCTCCACTAGCGGTCTCACAAAGCGACAGATACGTCAGAGGTCAACTTGCCGCAGTATAAATATGGCTGGTCGGCAAGTGGTGGTTAAAGTGTTACTAAACCCACAACAGTAAAAATCAGTCAGCATATGCAGTGAAGCATGCTTGTTATACTCACTGTGGAACCTAAGGGGTTAATTCTCTGTATTGTCTAAAAAGGCTGTTTAATCAGGTTTCTTCTGATCCTCCCCTTCTTCCATTGTCCCCAAAACATCTCTAGATAAGACAATGTTAGTGGAGTCACTCTGTACATGCTCAGTTTCTATTGCTGGATCTCTATTGCTTTGTTTCTTTTGCTCTATCTAGTCTCTATTGCTGGAGAGAACGTTTCCTGTTTGATCGGAGCTAATCAGATCACATGGCTTGTGAACAGAGTAAAGCAGAATGTCACTCACATGTAACTCTGCCCACTCTAATATATTACTAAATCAATATAACTATAATACTAAAAAAGAAAAAAAAAATACATTTTGGGCTCTTTCTGTAATATTATATAAGTTTGTGATATTTGAACTGCATTTTTATAAAGTTTTTAATTTCACTTTTTTTTTTGGTGGGTGTACAGGTCATCCACACAGTGTCAATCAGCGCTGGCTAGAAAGAGGGTAGGGGGGTCAATCAGCGAAGTTTCCTCCTACAAGAACATTAAGTGCTTGGCCTGATAATGGTGTATGTCACGTGACCGCTGTATACTGCTACACGAAAAAAGTATATGGCGGTTTTATTTTAATGAAAACATTGCATTTATAGGTTGTGTGTACTGTGAGGGAGAGGATGTATTTTCATAGTCATAGGTTTAGTATCACTTTAAACTGCTGACAATTAATTGCTAAAAGTAGCAATTTATTGCTAAAAATATGGGACAAATAGCCACTACGTGCTACACTGAGCATACTGCAGTGATTGCGAACCTTGGCACCCCAGTTTTGGAAATGTAGTTCCAAAAACACCTGGGGTGCCAAGGTTTGCCATCATTGGCATACTGTATAATAGGGATCACTCTCACATGGTTGCACAATGCTCCAAACACGTGCAACTGATTGCTCCAAGATGCTACTGCATGCTGTTGTGTAGCTTACAACATAGGGAGCTATACGTTTCATCTGTTTAGTGATCATGTAGCTTAACCTTAAAGCCCAAATCCAGGCTCTAGACTTTCACTCGTCCCCAATGCTCCTCCATCTCTTCCCCCGAAGGCTCCACGGGCAGAATTTTTTTTTTGTTATTCGCCTTTAGTTATGTGATGTTACAGGGTCCTCATTACTCTCTGCACTATTACATAGTAAATGCAGGGTACTATGGTTACGTCATCTAAGGGGGCAGGCCAAAAAATGCTTTGCACTCACAGTATGTCCTCGATCTTTTGATGTGTCACTCAACCAAGAAGCCTGAGCACATTTTCTCGTGAATAGAGAACAGCTCTTGATTAAGAGGCGAGTATTGCAGGCAGAGTTTCATTTTTTTTTTTTTTTTTTACTTGATGGGGGATAAAAAAGATGGCAGCTATGCTTTAAAATAGCTTTTCTGTACTTCTGATTTTCGAATAAGGAAGGGGTAGCACTGCCAATCCACTACTTTGTGCACTGTATAGTAGTCTAGATCTGAAAGAAGGGAAGACCCTAGGAAGTATACTGCTGCTGCTACTCCTCCTTAATTGTCCAATCACAGACTGGGGATGGAGCAATGATTTAGGAAGCAGCAATGATTTAGGAAGCAGAACATTAGCACCAGTTTTCTTCTAGGAGTTCCCCATCAGATGGGTACCCCTTTTTAGGCTTTCAGGGGTGGGGATTGACATTTAATTGTGTATATAAACAGTGCTTGCACAGCAAAGCAGGAAATATTCTGTGCCTATATAAGTGAGATTGTGATATCATTTAAACTTTGATTTTGGCTTTAATTTTTAAAAACACAAAATTAATTTATAAAAATACAAAATATAAAATTAGACAACTACTACTACAAACAAATATTCAATGTAATAATAATTTATAGGGTTAAACGATCTCCTCATTGATGTAGTTTAAAACTAAAATCTCAGTCACGTGGACAAAAGTGTTCAAACATATGGTATATTATCATAATGACCAGACTTATACTTACCCAATAACCAACACAAGAACAAATAGCGATTTACTGGGACCTGTTCCCGTATATATGTCTTTTGTTTAGTTCTTATAATATGAAAATTATTACAGATATTTTATAATCCTGTCAAATATTGAATGTGTTTCACATGCCTAATGCCGAATTCTGTTTCCATGGATACCATAAAGACAAGCGAAGGCATAACTTGGGAAAATGTGAGAATTACATAAACACCTATGTTAATTCACTGAAAACTCGAGCAGAATAGCACTTTACAGTCTAAATAAGCTGATTATATCCCGTGTTCTTCATATTCACATATGTGCCACACTCAGAATAAAAAACAAGTTTAAGCCATTTCTTTACCAAGATATCGATCAATACTGTGTGATAAAGAATTTAGGTGGTTGTAAACCTCAGACATGAAATATGAACAAAGCATATCACTCTACAGTGTGTACTTGTCTCAGTGCAGACTACAAAGTGTCATTTTTGTCTGCTGCCCCTTTACTCTGATTATGAGTCACTTCTGACAAGTTTTCCTGACACCAAGAGAAAAATAGTGACAGAGGGAGCTTCAGCTAATTAATAGCCTCAGCCCTGTTTCTCTATGCTTTTATGAAGGGGTGTGTCCCTTCCCTCCAATCAGCTGTGACTGACAGTTCCAAACTCTCTGCTCAGGGAGCTGTGAGAACCGAGCGATCGGCGGTGTTTGATCGCACCTTTCTCAGTCCTAAAGCAGATGAAAAAACATACTTCTCTTTTATGGGTGTACGGGTACTTCTGTCCCTACACCCTTAAAGCATTTATATCTGCAGTGTGGGATCTAAGGCATTACTGACTGCTAGTCTCAGGAGATTTGGAGGAGTTTTAGTGATGTCGCTACTGTGCCAGTCACTATCCCCTTGCTCTAGCTTCTGACATGAGGAAACAAAGTCCTGCCTCTTCCAAGATGGCGGCTTCCACACTGAGACATAGTACAGAACGAGATATGGTAAGTCAATAATGGGGAAACATTAACTACAGAGAGACCACAGGCAATACTGGTGAAGAGTTCTATGCCATGCGCCTGCCTTTTTGAGTACAGCCTGCAGAGTTCCTCATTAAAGCCAGGAGTCCAGCAAAGCAGCCAGGTAAACTGCATGCTTTAAAAAAAAAGAAGCTCACTACAGTGATCGTGTACATTTTGATTCATTCCTTGCTGTAATAAGCACACATGTGCATGCAACACACTTTGAATAGGTTTGAACAGCAATGAAGCCTGATGAACATTTTATTAAAGCAACTAGATACAGTTGTAGCATGTAATTGCCTGGGCTGGTCAGAGATGGCTTTTACTTTGCAATTCTTGGTGTGTTTCTAAAGTTGGAAAGGGAGTCCAGGTAGCCATGAGCAATCGGGTATCACTAAGGGAGCTTTTCCAACTTCCAGGAAAAATGTCCCTGCAAGGGGGGTCTCCATCCCTCACATTTTTATGAAAAAGTCCTGCATGTGTGCTTTTGGCTCAGCTCAGTCGAGGCTTATGTCAAGTACTGGGGGGGTCATGCAACGAAAGGCAAATGTGTTCCCGCCAGTTGCTTTTAGATAGTTATTGATCTGTATTTACAGTAGCTAGCCTACAGGACATGTTCTTCAGGCAAAAATGTCAGTCTAAGATTACATGGTGTAAGCTTTGCTGAAGGAAATTTCCTGACCTTATGAAAAGCTGAAAAGCTCATAGTTATGAAATTAGGAAGCCATTAGATGGCTCCGTTATAACAAAATTACCTTTTACGTTCCCAATCATTTTAAAAGGCATGCTATTTATAGATATGGCTAGAGGCAGTCGTGAAGGCTATGTAGTAGAACAGGCCAGGTATTCCGACTCCACATAAATCTCTGCCCATAAGAGATCAATCCACACACACACAAAATGTGTAGGACTTCAAGGAACATATAAAATGGCCTTTTGTGCGTACACTAGCAAATTTGTGCACATTCCAGAATGGACAATGTTAGGGTGGTGAGAACATGAAGGGGATACCAGGGATTATGGTGAGAGCAAGGAGTTGTAAGGAAAAGGTCAGAGGGTGCATTAGGTGGTGGGAGAAGAGGTGCTACAGATACAACGGGTGGTGAAGGAAAGGGAGGCAGGCATGGTGGGTAGTGAGATAAGAGGGAAGGCAGGCACATCTAACTAAGCCAGTGGTTCTTAACCTGGGTTCGATCGAACCCCAGGGGTTCGGTGAGTCAGTCTCGCGGGTTCGGCAGAGGTCAAGACACACACCCAACTCATATGATTCGTGATGACACGCCCCGCTCATTGGCTGCAGGTGATCACACAACATCCCTTGGCCTATCTGTGCTGCAGAGAATTTGGTGCGCCCAGTAGTCGAATTGTAACTGTCGTGATGGTACGTCGTGTGATTTCTTTCTTAATATTTTAATCCCTTCATACTATGTCGAGCAAAAAAAGAAAGTGGTCGGACGAATATGTACAATATGGATTCACATGTATAATGGAACATGATGGGAGTCAGCGTCCTAACTCCATGATTTGCAATGCCAAGTTGAGCAATTCTAGTCTAGCACCGGCAAAACTAAGAGAACATTTCCTTAAGCTGCATGGAGATGGAAAATACAAGAACACAACGCTCGCTGAATTCAAGGTGAGGAGAGCCAGATTCAATGAAAAGGCTAGTCTGCTTGTTCTCTGCTTTGTACCCATCAACAAACCGATCCTCATAGCATCGTACGAAGTTGCTTACCTGATCGCAAAGCAGGGCAAACCACACACCATTGGTGAAACATAAACCAGCTGTGTTGAAGATGGCGAATATCATGCTGGGGTTTTGTTCTTTAATGGTTTTGTTCATTTTGTGCACCTATGTATAAATGAATACCTAAATATATACCTATGTTTTGAATTTGAAAAATCATATTTTATTTTTCCAATTAAGAAGGGTTCGGTAAATGCGCATATAAAACTGGTGGGGTTCAGTACCTACAACAAGGTTAAGAACCACTGAACTAAGCTCTAAGATGACACATCTGTCTGGGCTCCGATAGTAAAGAAGACGCACGTATCCAGGATCTGGTGTGAGTGGGTGCACGCCTATTCTGGGTTCTGAGGGGGAAGAGCACACCTCTGGCTGACTCTATGATTGAATAGAACACACATCACCTGGGCTCTCTGGGTCAATAGGAACACACCTTTCTGGGTCTAAGGGTGAAAAAAAATCATACGTCTCATCTGGGCTCTGGGAGAGATCGGAACATATCTCACCTGGGCCTTTAGGGTGAATGGAGTTCAACAGTAATTCCACAGTTTCCTGTAAATTAATGCATTACAAGTACTGTCAGCGATGGCAACTGACGGCTTATAGTTGTGAATGAACTGTGAGGGTGCTGATGAGCGCTTTTGTAGTTCGTTCACAAGCAGCATTCAACTGACAGCCCAAATTAAGGTATGGGCAGAAAGTTGCAAGGGTTGTCTGTAGAGTCCTGACATTGCATCCCTAAACCACTGGTCAGGTGTGCAATGCTTTCCAGGCTCCTGCAGGAAATAAAATAGAAATGCCCTTTTTCCTTGCAAAAATATGTGCATTTATTATTTTGAAAGGTGATCTCTTCTATTATTAATATTAACTTGCACTCAACCTCTATGTAGCATCTAAACTTGCAACATAAATCAAAAGAATCTGCATGAGGTTGCAACCTTTAATAAGGGGATTTAAAAGAGTGTACTGGCCTCAACATTTTGGTATACCAGTGAACAAGCCCTTAGCCCGAACTAAAACCTTAAAAAGGGAACCTTTAACCCGTACCTAACCTCAGACAGCAACCCAAAAGCACAGGAGAAATTAACCTTATCATGGCAATAAAAATATCTGATCATGGTGATAAACTATAGTGCTACTACTTGCAGTGATACTACCCAGTTGAAAGTGACGCGATTACAGTTCAGCACCCAATTACAACTACTAAATGATTGACCATGACGCATTCTTTACAGCCAGATGATCACGTCTTATTTGAAAATCAATAACTTCTTTCCACAATATATATTATACCAAACTATTTTCAGAGAAAAGAATAGCAAAACTATTGCAGGCCTCCTGGCTTTCTGACATTATTGTAAATGGAAATCCACCCCTCTACATTGCAACATATTGTACTCTTTCATCGGAGTCCAAGTGTCCCTACCAGGTATACTTTCATTGCAACAAAAATACCTGCTAATACACGGTAATTGCTGTCTAGATAAATTATAATACAGCACCCAGTATTGAATCCTTATTTTACTAGACCACTTAGCAGTTAGATTATAATTACAGGAGAGGGGGGAGAGATTGGCGCGATCGGACTATATGGGCTGCTACAGTAGTCTACATTGTGGGCAAATGAAACAGTCCAGTGGAATTGCTTGAACACTTCGATGGCTGCAGGCTTGTAGAGGGTGAAGCAACCCTGTGTGGATCCAAAAAGAGAGAGAGAAGGCCAAGCGCCGATCTAAGTGTAGCAATGCAGGTTTTTAATATCACATAAAAAGAGTGTTACTCACAAGAGGTGCATAAAAGCAGGCATCTAAAAGCAGAAGGGGGTCTCTGTGGTCACATCCAGGGTGTCTTTTCCGGTTCGGCTGCAGCGCTGATGCTGTGGGGAACGAGCGGTGATCTCCTGTTGCGACACGTTGCGGAGCTTCGCTCCTTCTTCATGACGGCCTGAAGAAGGAGCGGAGCTCCGCAACGCGTCGCCGTTCTATCCCTACTGTGTCTCCAGGAAGTGACGTCATAGCCCTCCGACCAGCGGACCCACGCTGCCCCACCACCGCTGAGGATCAGCACATCCCCTGCCTCGCAACAGGAGATCACCGCTCGTTCCCCACAGCAGCAGCCGAACCGGAAAAGACACCCTGGATGTGACCACAGAGACCCCCTACTGCTTTTAGATGCCTGCTTTTATGCACCTCTTGTGAATAACACTCTTTTTATGTGATATTAAAAACCTGCATTGCTACACTTAGATCGGTGTTGGCCTTCTCTCTCTCTTTTTAGATTATAATTACACACTTGATAATATTTTCCCATAAACAAGAACAGTTTGTTTCTTTCACAAGTGATGGCCTTTAGGCATATATTCACTTTTTACAATACAAGAGGAAAGGAATAGAAAGGCAAATAATATAAAGTTACTAAGCTAACAAGACGTGACACATTGCATAACCCAAACTATTACTTCACTGATCTCCATAATAATGTATTGTTTTTTTTTTTTCATCTACAGGCAGGTGTCAAAATGAATGCCACTTAGCAGGAGTAATGCAGCTCTCAGTAGTGGAAGGCACAGCTGTTGCCATAAACCAGCGGTACCTAAACCATATGTGGCAACCCAAAGAGTCACACACTCCTTTGGCGTGGGTTGCCGCCCAAGATATGCGCGCAGTCTCTCCCTAAACCCACGTTGCTCATTTATTGAAAGAAGCAGAAGCACTATTCAATAGTTATACACTTCCCTAGTGTAAAAATGCAGAATCTATTGTATGGTGTATTGGCAGGACGGAGTGTGCAGCAGCAGCTGATTTTGTGAAAAACCGCTTGCTTTGATAAGCTGCAGCCAGTGATAGAGGGAGCCACAAAGAGCCTACGACAGTGATGGCGAACCTTGGCACTCCAGATGTTTTGGAACTACATTTCCCATGATGCTCAACTGCACTGCAGAGTGCATCAGCATCATGGGAAATGTAGTTCCAAAACATATTGAGTGCCAAGGTTCGCCATCACAGGCCTAGGAGGAGCATGTGCGAGGTACAAATCAAGTTATTTGAGCATTCTCCACTAATCACCTGTATAC
Organism: Pelophylax lessonae; assembly: GCF_965119305.1. Classification (NCBI taxonomy): domain Eukaryota; kingdom Metazoa; phylum Chordata; class Amphibia; order Anura; family Ranidae; genus Pelophylax; species Pelophylax lessonae. Next base: position 254,715,054 of record NC_138771.1, on the reverse strand, counting down.
ATTGGTGGTCACTTAAGCAGTGCCCCCTAACAGTGCCAGTTCTGCACTGAAATTGTAAGGGAGCACTTCCTTACTGACACCAATGTTAGGGATTAACATTTAATGGGAGTGGCATTTCCCCCATGAACCCAAAGTGAGGGGCACTTTGTTACTGACCCCAGTGTAATTCGTGTTTCCACTAACACTAATGTAATGGGACAAGTCTTCACTGACATCGTAAACTGGCCCTTCTCCACGAACATCAATGTCTGCATGCTGGGAGACTTTTGTGGCACAGTAGCAGGGTGCATGATGTGCTGCTTCATTGTTCCCCTTGAAAGAGCCCAGGGGTGCGGGTGCCCTTTGAGTCTTTCACAATTCAAGCAAAGCTGCTGGTCCCAATTTGGCAACCTAATTTGTCAAAGCGTGAGATTAATGGCAAATTTTTTGTTACATAGTTACATAGCTGGTGAGGTTGAAAAAAAGACACCAGTCCATCCAGTTCAACCTATGACGTGTGTGTGTATGTGTTTATGTCAATATTACATCGTATACCCCTGTATGTTGTTGTCGTTCAGGTGCCCATCTAATAGTTTTTTTAAACTAATCAACGCTCCCTGCTGATACCACTGCTTGTGGCAGAGAATTTCACATCTTTACTGCTCTGACAGTAAAGAACCCTCTACGCAGTTTAAGGTTAAACCGCTTCTCTCCCAATTTTACTGAATGGCCACGTGTCTTTTTAAATTCCCTTTCTCTGAAAAGTTTGTTCCCAAAGCTAGGGTCACCAGTACATTATTTGTACATTGATATCATATCCCCTCTCAAGCGTCTCCTCTCCAGAGAGAATAAGTTCAATGCTTGTAGTCTTTACCCATTGGAGGTCCGCCAGTCCCTTCTTTTTAAAACTCTGTTGCCCTTTTGATTGCACGACAACGCAGACATGAATAGAGAACAAATGCATGTGCAATGCAAGCGGTGGAAGGAATTACGCAGTCAAGACTCTTGGATCCCAGTATGGTAGCCATTTTCTTATTTAAGTCTTCAGAAAAAAAGTTTAAGAGTCCCTGCTATAAACTGATACAACAAGAAGGCTCAATGCAAATGGTATGAAAAATGTTAAACCAATATTATCTATAAATTATGTATTTCTACACACAAACACATACCCTACCCAAGCCAAGAACTGTGGAATAAAATGGAGAATTGTACAGTAACAAAGGGGAACGGTTTGAAACCTGGTACACTGAAAAAAACCTAGCACAAAAGCATTATTGGGGAACTAAATTGTAGCAGGCCGAGCTAACTAAACAAAACCAATTCAGTGCTTATATACTCTAATGGGAACCAGGGAGGACAACAATACAGCAGCTGCCATTGTTGACTTGTTTTTAAAGGTGCATGCTGTAGGGTCTGTCATCTTGATCCTGGATTCTCTGCCTAAGGCTAGGTTGCACTTATGCGATGCAGGAACCACAGCGATTCCTGTGCGATTTCCCACATCACATCTGGCTCACAGACAGTTAACACTGCTCTTTGCGAACCACTGCGGGTGTCAATGTAAAGTTATTGACACACCCAAATAGGTTCGCGAACTGCGAAATCAGATGGATATGGATTGCATGGGTCTAAACACCCATGCAAACCGATTCCAGTGCGGACCAAAAAAAGGGTCCTGCACCATTTTGGCGTGAATGCTATTTCAGCTATACAAACATGCTGCATGGCAGAGATGAGTAAATCTCAGAAATGGAAGGACAGAAATAAAAATTGCTGCAGCAAGTAAAGCATTCCTTTTAGAAGTATAGGCAACAGAATGGTGCACACCTAAAGTTATTGGATTACAAAACAATTACAAAAACATCACAGCTAACAAACTGTGGGAAAAAAATCTGCAGTAGTCTCTTCAGTGGCAGGTGTATATATAAGGCCTCATGCACACAGGGCATTTTTACAGCCGTTTTTAGGAGCGTCTGGCATTTTTTTTTTTTTTTTTTGCAGCTTAAAAACGCCCCTTCATGGTATTCTATGGCCTCATGCACACACAGGCGTTTTGAAGCTGTAAGTGGCATAGGCATTTTCAAGCTGCAAAAAAGAAAAAAAAAATGCGTTCTGAGGACCGGTGTTACAGCTGTAATAAAACATCTGACGCGGCTTAACGCCGCATACAGGGTTCAGCCGTGTCAAGACTTTTTTCTTTTTTTTGTTTGACATGTCAAAATCAATGGTTTTCTATGAGAGCCCATATATTTGAATGGAAGTCGCATCCAAGTCGGATAATGATGATCCAACTTGTGGTGCAACTTGTGCTCTGAGGATCTTGAAGGGGAACCCCCAAAAAAAAGTTGTGGGGTCCCCCCTAAATTCCATTCCAGGCTCTTGGAGTCTGGCATGGATCTTTTTGGGGTGAATAAGTAGGGGTAAAATGTACTCCATACTCATTCACATGGGGGGGGGGGGGGGGGCTAGGATATGGGGGTCCTCTTGTTAAAGGGGGCTTCCAGATTCTGATAAGCCCCCTGCCCACAGACCCCCACAACCACCGCCCAGGGTTGTCGGGAAGAGGCCCTTGTCCCAATCAACATGGGGACAAGGTGCTTTGGGGTGGGGGGGTGTAGAGCCCCCCTGCCCTAAAGCACCCATCCCTCCATGTTGAGGGCGTGTGGCCTGGTATGATCCGGGGGGGGGCACTTGCACATCCCCTCTCCTTTCCTGACATGCTGGACTTCATGCTCGATTAAGAGTCTGGTATGGATTTTGGGGGGGACCCCACACCAGAGCAAAATTCACACCACAAGTCGGATCATCATAATCCGACTTGGATGCAACTTCTATTCAAATCATCAAAAGACGGCTCTCATAGGCAACCATTGACTTTGAATAGAGGCAAAGAAACACTGCTAAAAGCTAATGTGGCTAAACAAGCATTAACGCCAATGGAAAAAGCTACTAAAAGCAGGTTTTTACAGATGCTTTTTCCTGGTGTTGGTAGTGGCTTTGCTTCCTGTGTGCATGAGGCCTAAAAAATGCTGACAGATAACATATCTTGCCAATCCACTAGAAGCATACATTACCTTGGCTAATGGGCAGATGAGCTCACATAACAAAGTATTGCTTAAGTGAAGCACCTAAGCAGAAACCTCAACAAGATGCACAAGACGAATCTAATATTACCTTCCCCTCCTCCTCTGTGAGGTTTCAAGACATTCAAGACAAACTCCAGGTACGACAGCTAGGGCTTGCTCAGATGTTCATTATTTATCACAGTGAGCCTCAAATATAACTTCTTTGGAAAATAAAACTAACATTACTCTTCCAGCAACAGAGTCCGCTTTCATTTTTTTTTTTTCAATTCAAAGAAAAAAATGTGAATGCTCTGGAAAGTACCGGCAACTTTAGTCTTAAAGGCTTATAAATGCTATACTGATAAAATAAATCAAATATTATAACTGACATAACACAAAGAAATAAAAGTAAAAGAAAAAAGATGGGATTTGAAAATGGTTGTTGGTTTTAAGCATGATCATGAACACTGGGATGTGTGGAAAAGACCTAAACAGCAAATATATTTTTCCAACATATTTTTCCAAATGTTGCATAATCATTGCAAAGCATGAATATTTATGTTAATGTAGTCAAGAACATGAGGACGCCCCTTATTGGCTTAACCTAGTTCCAGGTAAAACAGTAGCGACTGGCTGAATATTTTCAACACGTCCAGTTGCTAATTCTCTTGAAGTCTGTCAGCAGGCGCCAAAAAATGGTAATAAGTTAAGGCTTAGAACTGTGTATGACATAAGGTGTATGGTCCAGGAATGTGTAACACACAAAGTACAAGACTCAGGAGTTCATAACACACAGGGCTCAGGTGTGTGTATTGTGCAGTTGTGAGAAGTGTGTATCACACATGGTGCAGAAAAAATAAAAAACAGCAAAAGGGATAGTACTTAAATTCAATGCGAAGCATCCCTTGTGCTCAGGAATATGCTACATGTAGACCTGTGTACAGAGTGCAGGGGTCAGGAATATGAGACATAGAGGCCATCACACAGAGTGCAGTGGTAAGGCGTATGTAATATGCAGTCCAGCATACAGAATGCAGGGCTCAGGAGTATGCAACGCAAAACTGTACAGAATTCAGGAGTACCATCCCAAAGCTTTTAATATGTAACATACAGAACAGCAAGCAGAGTATAATGGTTCTAAATATGTAATATAGAAGGTATTACAAAATTCTCACCATTGCACCCTGCATGCTGTGCCATACATCTTGGTCACAGAACACTTTCTGCTTTACTGTCCCTCTGCAAATTTCCCTGGTGTTCCCCAAGCAAAAATCCTACTTCCCTCAAGTATCTCCCCCCCCCCCCCCCCCCAAAAGTAACCATCAAATCCTCATCTCTGCACACCTCTTTGCTTACCTCTGCAATCACATCCACAGCTCAACTTTTCTTTCCCCTTTCCACAGTTCCACACTGCACCCCTATCCACAAATCACCTTTGCCCCCCTCCTCAAAACATCTCACCTCTGCACCCCTCCAACCACAGCGCACACCCCCAGTCCACAAATGACCTCTGCACCCCATTCACGTTATCTCTGCCCCCTTCTGCACCCAAATCCACAGCTTTCCCCTTTGCCACTCCCCATGTTTCACCTCTGAACCCCAAGCTTCCCCCACAGCTCTCACCTCTGTACAACCTGCTCCCCCTCCACATCTCTCACTTTGCACAACCTACATTCTGCCCTCTGCAACGCTCACCCCAGTTCTCCTCTCTGCTAAAATTCCCCCCCCCCCCCAGCTATACTCTCTGCACAAATACCCCCCCCCCCCACACACACTTTCCCAGTTCTCCTCATCACAAATCCCCCCCCCCCCCTCCAGCTCTTCTCTCATCTTAAATCCCCCCCCCGCAGCTCTCCTCTCATCACAAAAATCACCCCAGCTCTTCTCTCTGCTAACCCCCCCCCCCCTCCCACACACACACACACACACAAACACACACATTTATGCTGGCCATACACTATATGAAAAATCGTTCAAACTAATTTTCCAAAAACGAACACTGGGCCATGAGAGCAAACGACCGAAAAATCGTTCCATGGACATAAATTAATCTGTTTTTTCACATATACCTAGTGCAAACAGTTTTGGACGAGAAACAGTTTGTACCAGGCTGCCTCGGGGGTGGGGGGAGCGCTGCCGCATTACATAAAGCCGGGATCTCCTGCGTACTCGCAATCACACAAAGTCCCACTTCCTGGACCAGCTCTTAGGATAGACGTCACATGTTCTGGCATTGGATCAGTGTTCTGTCTATCATAAGAGCCGGCCAAGGAGGCGGGATTGTGTGTGACTGCGAGCGCCGAGCACACAGGAGATCCCTTTGCGTAATCCCTCACAGATCAGGCTGGAATAATGAGCAATAGCAAGGCTGCATATGGGCACATAGGCTGCAATGATGGGCACAGATCAGGCTGCCATGGTGGGCACTGATCAGGCTGCAAAGATGGGCACAGATCAGGCTGCAAAGATGGGCACAGATCAGGCTGCAAAGATGGGCACAGATCAGGCTGCAAAGATGGGCACAGATCAGGCTGCAATGATGGGCACAGATCAGGCTGCAATGATGGGCACAGATCAGGCTGCAATGATGGGCACAGATCAGGCTGCAATGATGGGCACAGATCAGGCTGCAATGATGGGCACAGATCAGGCTGCAATGATGGGCACAGATCAGGCTGCAATGATGGGCACAGATCAGGCTGCAATGATGGGCACAGATCAGGCTACAAAGTTGGGCACAGATCAGGCTGCAATGATGGGCACAGATCAGGCTGCAATGATGGGCACAGATCAGGCTGCAATGATGGGCACAGATCAGGCTGCAATGATGGGCACAGATTAGGCTGCAATGATGGCACAGATCAGGCTGCAATGATGGGCACAGATCAGGCTGCAATGATGGGCACAGATCAGGCTGCAATGATGGGCACAGATCAGGCTGCAATAATGGGCACAGATCAGGCTGCAATAATGGGCACAGATCAGGCTGCAATGATGGGCAATGGTGAGGCTGCAGATGGGCACTGATCCTTATTTTGCTTCAGAGTTCTTTAATTAAAATGTAAGTTTTTTCCTGAAACTTCCCTTATAAAATTAAGGTGCGTTATAAGCCTGTGCGTGTTATATGCCGATAAATATGGTAATTACTAAACAGAGTCTACCTGAGTAATTTAACCTCGGTGTTAATACAGCTGTTCTGCGAAGTACTCAGAGGTTTGTTAGAGAACCTCAGTGAACAAACTGCATCATGAAGGCCAAGGAACACACCAGACAGGTCAGGAAAAAAGTTGTGGAGAAGTTTAAAGCAGGATTAGGTTTGGAAAAAAAAAAAACATCCCAAGCTTTGAACATCTCACGGAGCACTCCTTCAATCCATCATCTGAAAATGCAAAGCGTATGGCACAACTGCAAGCCTACCAAGACATGGCCGTTCACCTAAACTGACAGGCCGGCCAAAGAGAGCAAAAAATCAGAAAAACAGGCAAGAGGCAAGAGGCAAACGGTAACTCTTGAGGAGCTGCATAGATACACAGCTCAGGTGGGAGAATCTGTCCAGAGGACAGCTATTAGTTGTGCACTCCACAAATCTGTTCTTTATGGAAGAGCGGCAAGAAGAAAACCAGTGTTGAAAGAAAGCCATTGGAAGTCCCGTTTTCAGTTTGCAAGAAGCCATGTGGGGGACACAGCAAACATGTGGAAGAAGGTGCTCGTCAGATGAGACCAAAATTTAACTTTTTGGCCTTAAAGCAGAATGCTATGTGTGGCCGAAAACTAACACTGTACATCACCTTGAACACACCATCCCCACTGCAAAACATGGTGGTGGCAGCATAATGTTGTGGGGATGCTTTTCTTCAGAGGGGACAGGGAAGTTTGTCAGAGTTGATGGTTAGATAGATGGAGCCAAATACAGGTTAACCTTAGAAGAAAACCTGTTAGAGTCTATGAAAGACTTAAGACTGTAGCAGAGGTTCACCTTCCAGCAGGACAACAACCCTAAACATACAGCCAGAGCAACAATGGAATGGTTTAGATCAAAGCATTTTCATGTGTTAGAATATCCCAGTCAAAGTCCAGACCTAAATTCAACTGACAATCTGCAGCAAGGCTTGAAATTTGCTGTTCACCGATGCTCTCCATTCAGTCTTTTCAGATATGTACTTTAAACCAATTTGCAAACCATTTATCATTTTCCTTCCACTTCACAATTATGTGCCACTTTGTGTTGGTCTATTACATAAAAATATAAAACTTTTTCAAGGCATTCTACCTTCAAGTGGATCTAAACTCACAAAGTTAAGCTTTGCTTTGTTATAGGGAACATCTTGAAATGCTAATTGTGCCTATATGGTACCCAGAAAAACGTACCTTTTCTCTGAATTCTTTCTAATATAACAGTGCACTGCCTTGTATGTGAAAATCTGGCCACTCCTGTACCTACATCCCATTTTTGCGATCCCACATCTCACTAATAGACCTTCAACATAAAAAGGGGGAGGCATATCATCAAAAAAGTAGAAATTTACATATTACAATGGCAAAGATTTTTTTCTACGAAAATCATAAAGCTCTGAAGGTGTGGGCACCAAAGCAGGCCTGTTTTTCAGTTATGAGGGCAGATAGTTATGTCAGCACAATGACAAGTTAAAGTAGAACTATAGATAAAACTTTTTTCCACATAATGGATAAAGAAAGGGAGGGTTACACCGTCATTTTTTGTGTGCAATCTGTGCCCCATTGAGAGATTCGCTTTCACTTCCCATAACCAAAACATGAAGTTCAAGAAAATCACTGCAAATTGAGGGAATCCCTTGGGGCATAAAATCAAAGCGAAAAGCTCAATCCCTATAGCCCAGTAATGGCACTTTTTCACTGCAAGTACCGGCTCGGCTCTACTCGGCCCTGCTTGGCCCGGTTTGGTTTTCCACTGCATTGTACCGCATGGTACGGTGTTGGAACGGTTCGGTACGGTTTGGTATGGTTTGCTTTTCCACTAAAGTAGTACTAAAGTAAGTGGGTGGGATAACAACGATTCTCTGACCAATCAGTGGCTAGTAGTGACTGCATGCAAAGGATTGTGGGATATGGTACCGGTATGGTACCTTTTGGAACCACAATCGAGGTGGTACTGTTTTAGAGAGCCGTACCATTCGGTTCCATGTAGTGGAAAAGCGCCGCCATACTGTACCGAACCGTTCCTACACCGTACCATGCGGTACCAGCAGTGGAAAAGCACAAAAGCGAGCCGAACCGTTCGGTTCCAAGCAGAGGAAAAGCCCCATTAGACTGCAGGGTCCCGAACCCTGACCCTAGCTTCTGCCAGCTCACTTCAAATAGGATATTACTAAAAGATAGTTTGCATCACAGAAAGTTCCAGCATAAAAAAGCTATTAATTTTTATTGATCCAGAAGGCTAAAACCAGCCCTGCAGGAAAAACTGACATGTTTCAGCCCAAAAGGGCCTAAATCATTGCAAATTAAGGGAATCCCTTGGGATTTTCTCCTACTTTCACCTTCAAAAATAACGGTAAACAGAAAAAATAGAGAGGGTGAATCTCCCCAACGGGGGTATAGACAGTAATAAAAACCTGACAGATGTTCCGACACCTCTCCGCAGTTTCCAAAACTATAAAAAAGTTAGTTCTACTTAAACTTTAGGCAAACAAAACAAATATGTAGCATATAACGTAAAGAAAAATAGGAGATAGACACACAAGAATACATAAAAATTGGATTTTTGTACTAACCGTAAAATTAATTTCCCTAAGCTCACTGATGGACACAGCGCTCCATAAACCACAACTACTGGGTTATATTGCCTCCTCCAGGAGTAGGACTAGGCAAAACAAAAAAAAAAAAAACACCTGGCTACGCCCATGGGCCACCTTCAGCTTGGTACAAAACCCCCCTCTCTGCTCTAGGTAATCAGTTTAGTAGAAAGCAGTATTACAAGTATCAGAACTCCATAGAGGGGTGGGTGCTGTGTCCGTCAAACTCAGAGAAATGGATTTTAGAGTAAGCACAAAAATCCCATTTTCTCTTTCGTTCAGTACAAAAATCCCATTTTCTCTTTCGTTCATCGACGGACACAGGGCTCCAGAAATCATAACTACTGGAACGTCCAAAAGCAGTGCCAAAATGAAAATGAGGGGTGGGCATAATAACCCAAGGCTAAACAAAAGAGCCCTTAACCAGGACACAGGAGCCTTAACCGGGTCACAGGAGCCCCATCTGAAAAAATAAAAGTTTAAGGAAAAACACCCTTCAAGAGGGAACAGACCCTCTTAAACAACAGCCTGCAAAACTTTGCGGCCAAAGGAAGCATTCGCAGATGCCAAAGTATCTACCTTATAGAATTTTGTGAAGGTATGTATGACTTAGGTATGACCAAGTGGAATGCGCCTTGACAGGGAAAGAAGGAACCTGACCTTTAATGGAAATAGGCCTGAGTCACCCTCTATCTGATCCACCTGGAGATGGTAGCCAAAGAAATGGCCAGCCCTTTCCTTGGTACGCCTGTAACCACAGTGAGTCCGACCTCCGATAGGACTTCATAGCTGCCGGATACACCCGAAATGACACAAACCACATCCAAGGTATGCAAAGCAAATTCCTTGGGATGAGCCTGCTTGGGACACAAGGAAGGCAACACAATGTCCTCATTCAAATGGAAGTCACAGACAACTTTGGGCAAAAATGATAGCCAGGGACAAAGAACTACTTTATCCCTATGGACCACCAAATAGGGACTGCGACAGGATAATGCCGCCAATTAGCCACTAAGAATGTCATCTTCTGGGATAATGTAGACAAGGGAATCTTACTAATATTCTCAAATGGAGGTTTCCGGAGAACCGAAAGCACTAAATTTAAATACCATGTAGAGCTGCACGATTAATCGTTCTAGAATCGCAATCTCGATTCACCCCCCTATGCAATCTCCATCCAGAATATCGGCGATTGTGGGGGCAGGGGTTGGGGAAGCCATCGGCCTGGAACGCAAATGGCGCCGTCGCAGCCAATACAGGAACTGAGGTCAGCAGTGAGAGACTGCATCCACTGATGGGCGGTACCTTCAGAGGCCCCATGGACACTGCACTCCAGCCCTCACTAAAGATATATATATATCTATCATTCATTTATAATATACAATATTTTTTAGGGATTCCATTTTCTGCACATAACACTACCTTTTCAGCAGTTTGACATGCGAATTATTACTATAATAATAATTAATGAAATTATTATTTTCATTACATCATAATATATATATATATATATATATATATATATATATATATACACACACGTGTGTGTGTGTGTGTGCATATAATAAATAATAAAATGAAAATAATAGGTTCATTAATTATATTAAATATTTATCTATATATCTATATATATATATCTATATATATATATATATATACACATATATACACACATACATACATGCAAGTTTCTCCCACCTTTTTTTTTTTTTTTAAGTGTCACATTACAAGATGATGCTTCAATCAAGTTAATGTACAATGACATGCAGTGAAGTGCAGTGAAGCACCACAACCTACCTCATCACAATGTTATGGTGAGTACAGACCAGAGCACACAGAAAATAAATGTGGTCTGAGTGCCATTGCGTTAGGCCTGCAGTGCACCACTTACGAACCGCCCACTGTGTTTTTATGTCGGTACTTTGACGTTAAATACCGGGGTTATGGCAGTAGGTAGCTGGCATAACCCCAGTATTTTTTTAAAAAGCAGGCGGTCCGCTTTAACATAAGTGTGGTCCCAGCGGTGGATTCGCCGCGAGATCTCCCTTATGGGTGGCAGGAGACGTTCCTGTTTGCCAGACCCGTCGGTAGCGGGGAAAATGATCCGGTCGGCTGTCCTCTCAGGCAGGAAGTGGAGTGAGGGCAAGATGGCCCTCACCCGACTTTATGGCCTTGGGAGGACCAGAGCGACGTCATTTGTTTGAAGTAAAGAGTGTTATGGCTTATTTTATTGCCATCTGGTTTGATGTTCAAAGGTTGTAAATCTTTAAAATAAAAAAGATTTTGAGAATCATGAGAGAATCGTCATCTTCATTCTTAGCCAAAAAAATTGTGATTCTAATTTTTGCCAGAATTGTGCTCTAATACCATGGCGACAAAAGAGACTGTATAGGTGGAGCTACATGTCGAAAACCCCTGAATGAAGGGACGAACTAAAGAGTGTGTGGCCAGGAGTCGCTGAAATAAGATTGCCAAGGCAGACACCTGGCCCTTGATGGTACTCAAGGCCAACTTTTGATCAATGCCCCATTGAAGAAAGGTTAAGATCCGAGCCACAGACAAGTATTGAGGATGAGCCCCAACTGACTCACACCAAGAAATGTACGCTTTCCACGTACGATGGTATATTTTGCTGGAAGACGACTTCCTCAGCTTCACCATAGAAGGGATCACTGAACCAGACCAACCTCTATCCCCCAGTACCTGGCTTTCAATAGCTAGGCCAATAAAACCAGCGACTGTAAAGCAGGATGGTAGATTAACCCTTGGGACAACTGGTCTTCTCTGAATGGAAGCCCCCAAGGTAAGTTTACGGCCATCAAAATAATTGGAAGATCCTCGCTCTTGATTCCTCGCAGGAAGTGCGGAAGAAGCCTGAGCCGAGGAGGATACTGGCCTTACCATGGCCCTTGGATTCCTGCGACGTCTGGCAGAGGAATCCGTGATCTCGCCACGCACATTGGAATCCTCCTGTGGAGTCGAACCTGCTAAAAGAGTTGCATGTAGGACTATACAAATAGAACTGTCTTTAAGGTGGATACCACCAGACTCAGAACCTGTATGCAAATCGGGAGAGAGAACTATCTGTGTGACAACAGCCGGTGAATCACGGCCTGTAGTTCCTGAAATTTGTCCAGAGGAAGGATCACCCTGGTCAGAATTAAAATCAGACCTAGGTAATTAAATTCCCTGGACAGGGATAGGGGGGGACCTTAGGTAGTTCGGACAAGTCATGAACCTTTGTAGGAATTAAATATGCACAAGGAGACTCAGGACCTAAAATACCTAAAAAAGACAAACTTTGCCCCCCTTTCTGGGTACCCCCAAAAGAAACATTTTGCGGATCTCCTTGACTCTCACAAAAGAAGTCCACTGGGCCGGAAACCAGCGAAGAGGTCTTCCCACCCCAATAATGGGTGAGGGCAGACCTTCATGCTGAAGGCTTTGTGTCTGCCGGTCCAGAGAAGCTTATCTCTAGGCTTACCAGACCAAGGTTGTTGGGAAAGACTTAGAAAATTATTTTGTGCTTCTGGGATGGAGAATAAGGAAAATAGATTTTTTATGGGCTGAGAAGGAGGGCCCCCGTCTACAACGAGGCTCCTTCCCTTTCCTTGACTGTGGCAGGAAGGTACCCTTCCCTTCTGTGATACCCTTAATGATGTCATCCAGTGTATGCCCAAACAGGCGATTGCCTTGAAAGGGCAGATCAATGAGAGCTTTCTTAGAGGCCTGATCTGTGGACCCATTCTTAAGCCACAGCATGCGCCTAATCACCACCGCTGAAACAGAAAGTTTGGACAGCACAGGAGCTGTATCCAAAGCTGCATCACAAATAAACTGCAGCCCATGGACCAACTGGTCTGCTAAATAAACATAAGCAGCAGGGACTTACTTACTTCCCCAGGCCCTGGCGCAAAAACTTGGCCCATTCAGTTAGGGTCTAAGACACCAGGGCTGAGGTAAAGACTGGCCGCAATGCTGAAGCAGCCATAGTAAACATGCTGCGTACCACAGCCTCCACTTTCCTGTCAGCCAGGTCCTTAAAGGACGGGGATTCCTCTACTGGGATCATGGTTGCTTTATTCAACCTGAAAACAGGAGGGTCCACCACTGGTGAACTAGTCCACATTTTTTTAAAATTGAATCCTCAAAAGGGTAACGTACAGCAAAACGTTTGAGGACCACAAAGGGTAATTTTGGTTGTTCCCATTCCTTACAGAAAAACCTGTCAAAATAAGGCACATAAGGAAACCCCTTTGGAGTGCGAGGCGACTTACGCGTACCAAACGACACAGTCACTGGGGTGCAGTGTAACTTCAAACAAGATGTAAACCAGCGTGAGAGACGGTCATCACAAACACGGATTTCACCTTTTGTTTTTTAATTTAGTGCAGGGCACATTGAGGTACATTCTTTATTCTTACTGTGTCCCCACTTGGGAGATTCACCATCTCCATTTGTCTTAGTTTGAACTGTCATTAGAACAGAGATAATGAGAGCTGTAAGATTCTTTAGTTCCCATCAAAACAAAAATAAGAGAGACTTCCTCTCTCTTCCTGTTGTGTCTCTGGTACAGGAAGTGAAATAAAATCTTCCCAATACAACAAATGAAACCAATAGGTGTACTAACCATCCCCTATCTAAATATAAACAAAAAAAAAAAGGTTTTGTCGAGAGATACACATGAATGATAAAAGAATGTAGAAGTTCATTTAGTGGTATAAACTGGGTAGAATTGCGGTTTTAAAACTCTGAAGGGTTTCAGTAGGAGATGATTCATATATTATGCCTTCTGCAGCCAGCAAACTTTACAAAAACAATAAATGATATAAATGCCAGGATTCTGTGTGCACAAACTGGCCCTCTCTGGCCACACCCCTGTGAAAAGCCAACAAACCTGTATAGTGAGTGGAAAAGTTTAGCCCTATGTAAAGGATATTTTTAAAAAGTAGATAGCTGCAGGAAGCAGGATTGGAAGGATGCTAAATTACACATATATTAAAGTCCATCATCAAGCAAATATTACATGATCAGAAAGTATTAAAAACATACTCTAACATTATTATTTATAGTATCACAATTTGGCAAACACTACTATACTATGTAATATAATATATACCATTTATAAATTATCTAGTAGGAGTTAGTTACTTTCAATTGGACTTGTTCTGTAATGTCGAAAAGATTTTGTACCTTTTCTAAGCTACTTCTTAAGTTCTGAGTGTCAGGAAAATACCCCAGCACTTTTACAGTGCCTTTGCGAAAGTATTCACCCCCTTGAACTTTGCGACCTTTTGCCACATTTCAGGCTTCAAACATATAGATATAAAACTGTAATTTTTTGTGAAGAAACAACAAGTGGGACACAATCATGAAGTGGAACGAAATTTATTGGATAGTTCAACTTTTTTAATAAATAAAAAAACTGAAAAATTGGCCGTGCAAAATTATTCAGCCCCCTTAAGTTAATACTTTGCTGCGATTACAGCTGTAAGTCGCTTGGGGTATGTCTCTATCAGTTTTGCACATCGAGAGACTGAAATTTTTGCCCATTCCTCCTTGCAAAACAGCTCAAGCTCAGTGAGGTTGGATGGAGAGCGTTTGTGAACAGCAGTTTTCAGTTCTTTCCACAGATTCTCGATTGGATTCAGGTCTGGAATTTGACTTGGCCATTCTAACACCTGGATCGGTTTATTTGTGAACCATTCCATTGTAGATTTTGCTTTATGTTTTGGATCATTGTCTTGTTGGAAGACAAATCTCGGTAACAAAAAAGCTTTCCCATGCAGGGGGGCTGTGCCCGCATTGAATGTGTCAGCTTCTCATTTTTGTCTAGGGGAGAGGAAAAAGGAGATTTACTTACCTGATCCTCAGATCCTCCCAGCACAAGACAAGTCTAGCAGCACTTTTATCATTGCTGTTTTGATGCCGAGGATCTGGTCTTTCGAGTAAAATAAAAGATTTGTAAAAAAAAAAAAATATATATATATATATAAAAAAAGGACAACACATAGTGTGTCACAGTAGATTTCTAAGTCAAAAGCATATAGTGCTTTACACCTCAGCATTTATCATGTTAAATGCATATGCTTTCTAATTTTTCTTTTTGTTTGCTGTCTATCCACTCCCCTTCTTTTCAGATGGCTCCAGCCCTTTTACAGGATCCACCCTTGTGTGTGCTCTTGGCTGGTCGGCTTACTCCTCTCTCTACACTGCTTGTGTACACAGCAGCATATAGCCCCAAATCCTAGGACGGAAAGCCATTCCTCAGCAACCCCCACTCTCTGTGCCATCCCTGTGTGTGCTCCCCTACCCAGAGTTCAGGGAATTATCTCTGTGCAACTTGGATCTACAGCAGTAAACACCATAGCATGCAAGTCTTTTGGGCACAAATATAAGCCAAAATATTTCTGGATAATATTTCACTGCTTTCCTGGAAAGCTACAAAATGCTGAGCATTTAGTACTACTTTAAGTATAGAATATATCACCTGTGCATACATTTTATACAAACATTTGAGCACAACAGAAGTTGAATATACTGCTAATCATACATTTTTTGGAATTTGTAAATGAGTTTATGTCAGTTGTAAGAACTTGCTCTGAGAGGAGCTAAGGCACATATGTTCTCATTATCACAATTCTTCTTTAGTAGCTCCAGGAATACAAATCACCATAGGTCTTTCACCTTTCATTGTCTTCACAGTTCATTTCATGTTGAGTGTGTTCATCTTTTCCAAGAATCTACATTAGAACTGGATTACAAACTTTCCAGCCAGCTTCACATTAGTTGAATTATTAAATGATAGACAAAAATGTATTTGTTACAATTTACATATGACATGAAATACACATACTAGGTATAACTAAGTTCTATAGTCCGTACTTTCAACCAAATTCTAGGTTGTCCCTTTCTCCATACCAGGTTCCTAAAGAGACCCTCTAGTTTCCCAACCCACACACCAGGAATTCATATTGGTGAATTATGTAGTATATATATCAATTGAGGTAACCACACCGATTTGATCAAACTACATCTGCGCACTACTGACAGGGGAAGTCTTGCATTTTCCTTTTAATACTTTTATCAAAAGGTACTAAATTTTTTTTGGATATACCGCTTGGAGTTTACCGTTATGTTTATGCCTATGTTTTTTAAAGCTTTCCACTACCTGTAAATATCTAGCACTCTCAGCCCCCGTTCACACTAAGGCGACCTGTGAGGCGACCTGGTCGCCTCACAGGTCGCCTTCCATAGGGAAGCTGTGGACCCGTTCTAATAGGAGCGACACAAGTCGCTCCGACTTAGAAAAAGGGTCCGGAGCTTCTTTGGGGCGACCCGGAGGCGACCGCCATAGACTTCAATGTTATGAAGTCCGTGGCGGTCGCTCCAAGGTCGCGGCGCGCTGCTCGCACCGCAACCTCAGAGGTCGCGGTGCGAAGTAGCGTCGCGGTAGTGTGAATGGGGGCTCAGGCAGTTCTTGTTTCAGTCCATTAACTGGAACAACAAATTTCTCCCAGTTGATAGAAAGACCCGAGACCACACCTAATCTTTTTATAATATCCATCACTGCAATTAGCAAGTGATTTGCATCTCCCAGGAATAGAAGGATATCGTCTACATAGAGCAAAATATTTTCCTCACCCACCCCTCTCCTAAAGCCTCTTACCTCTATGAATATGCTCTATGAATAATATCAAATTGTGTGTGATTTTTTGGGCTGCTGATAAGGACAACAGATCTATTGAGGTTACCATAAAATTCCATTGAACATTAATTTTCCCACATCCTCTTCCCATTTTTCCCTACTAGTGAGCCGGGAATCCTTATCCAGTACTTTTAAATGTATATTTTTATCGTGTTCAAATAGTTTATTGAAAAAAAACAGAAGTAAATACAACGCAACATGTACAATCAGAGCAAGAGAGGTTACATTTGCACAACAGGTCGCAACAGTAAACCGGAGATAGTAACAAAGCAAACCAGGGTAACAGACACATTCCGGAGCCAAGTGGGCGACAACCCCAGAAGGGAGATCCTTCCAGCACAGCCAACACCCGGGCACCCCTAAAAGGGAACTTGCTGTGCCCGCGCGCGACTGCGCCTTCAGTGGGTCATATAGCATGCAAGAAAGTATCGTTTTCGGGGGTCGCAATACATGGCTCAGAGGGAGAAAGGAAGCCTGGTTAGGTCAGGAGTCCTTGGCATTAGGTCAAACAAGATGCAGACTGTAGTAGAATGCCGAAATGACTTGTGTAGGGAATGTGGAGAGAAGTAACCACAGTGGGGAAGAGTATGGGACAGAGTATAGTACATATAGCGGGATATGGTCATAAGAGAGGTGAGAATAGGGGGGAAGGGGGGAGAAGAAAGGAATGGGGGGAAAGGAGAGGGGTGGAAGGGGAGAAAGTGGGGGGGGGAGGAGGGGGGTCGCCGGGGGGGAGCAGGGTAACTACTGGTGGATACAAGCATTGCAAATATGCCGTTTAGGGCAATAAGAGAGTGCTATCAAAGTTCGGAGGGAGAAAGTGGTCTACCCATGGTTGCCATAATTTGTCAAACTTTTCGACCCTGTCCAGCAGGACCGCCTCAATTTTCGCATGAATCATGGCATTAGTGATTCTGTGTTTCACTTCGGGAATAGGTAGATGGGGGGTTTTCCAAGCTTTAGCTATTGTTTGTTTAGCCGCTGTCGCGACTTGTAGGAACAATTTGTGCTGCCGTGTGGAAATGTCATCTGATTTCACGTTCAAGAGGGCGAGACAGGGGTCAGGGTCGATGTGCGTGTCCATGAGGGTGGAGAGAATGCGAAAGACAGCCTTCCAAAATCGTTGGACCACGGGGCAGGACCACCAGATATGCATATGAGTGCCCTCATCCTGACAGCCTCGGAAACAGTCCTGAGAGTATGAGGGATGGAATTTAGCAATACGAGCTGGCACAAGGTACCAACGCAGAAGCACCTTATAGTTGGTTTCGGAAGCCACTATATTTTGGGAGGCTGTCTTTGTCGTCTGCCAGATCTTGGACCAGTCTGCAGGCTCAAGTGTAATGCCCAAGTCCCGTTCCCATTTGGACGTATATGCTGGGAGAGCTCGGGTTAGGGGTTCAGAAAGTTTAGAGTAAAGGAGGGATATTAGACCTCGGGTGTGTGGGTCATGGAGACAGACGTGTTCAAATGAGGTCAAGGTGGGTAAAGATGTGTCCGTACGTATGCAGCGGGATAAGAAGTGTTTAATTTGTAGGTAGCGGAAGATCTCAGAATTGGGGAGTTGGTGTGAGTCTTGGAGAGTCGGAAAGGATTTAAATGTATCGAAAACGATCAAGGAGTGGGCCCGGAGGAGGCCAGCTGCCGACCAACGTTGAAAAGAGGATGGGGATTCCAGAGCTGGGGGGAAGGACGGGTTGTGGAGGTAGGAGAGAAGCGGGTTATGGGGCGACAGAAGCTTATACTTGAACTTTAGGGTGTCCCAAAGGTGCAGGGAATGGCGTAGAATGGGGTTGGTAATCGATCTGCGATCAGAGGATTTTAACCACAGTAGGTTGGCCACCGATAAAGGATCACATTCGACCGCTTCGAGGGCCACCCATAGGGGAATTTCCCGAGTAGCGTGCCAATTGGTCAGCTGGGCTAGTTGGGCTGCCTGGTAATATTTGGCGAAGTGGGGGAGGCCCAGCCCGCCCTGCAGCTTGTGGAGGTGAAGAATCTGTCTGGATACCCTGGGTCTAATTTTACCCCAAACGTAGGAGAAGGTCCGGCTTTGGAGCTGACGCAGGTAGTAGGAGGGGACATGTAAGGGCAGAACCCGAAACAGGTACAATATTTTGGGCAGCAAGGCCATTTTAACAACTGTGATGCGACCCATCCAAGTTAAGGGAAGTGAGGACCAAGTTTGCATAAGCCTAGTTAGGTGTTGTAGCATAGGAGGATAGTTAGCTGCATAGAGGTCAAGAGGGTCAGTCGTGAGCTTTACTCCTAGATAGGGAATGTGGTGAGTGGCCCAGGAGAAGGGGAGCACCGATTGTAGTTGTGTGAGGAGGGGCGCAGGCAGGGAAATATTGAGTGCTTTGGATTTGTGGGTGTTGACCACCAGGCCAGAGATATGGGCAAATTGTTGCAAAATGGCTAGGAGATTGGGACCAGAGGTGAGTGGGGAGGTGAGGAATAGAAGGATGTCGTCTGCGAATAAGCATAATTTATGATGGTGACCACCTAGTTCAATTCCTTTTATATTCTGGTTGGAACGGATCTTATGGGCAAGGGGCTCGATTGCAAGTGCAAAAAGGAGAGGGGATAGGGGGCAGCCCTGTCTAGTGCCACAGCCTATGGTGAAGTTAGAGGACTGGAAGCCTGCATAGCGAATAAAGGCAGAGGGGGTAGAATATAATGATGAGATCCAGGATAGGAAATGGGGGCCGAAACCCCAGATGCGTAGTACCGATTGCAGGTAGTTCCATGATAAAGTGTCAAAGGCTTTCCGAATATCAAGGGAGACAAAGCACGCAGGGATGTGGCGACGGCGGGCTTGGTAGGCAAGATGAACAGCCCTGCGTACGTTGTCTCCCGTTTGACGACAAGGGATGAAACCAGTCTGGTCTCTATGGATCAAGGAGCCTATGACGAGATTAAGACGGGCTGACAGTATTTTAGCCATAATCTTTATGTCTATGTTAAGGAGGGAGATCGGACGGTAGTTAGTCCAAGAGGAGTCGTCAGTTTGTGGTTTGGGTATCATGGAGATAGCTGCTTTCATTGAGTCGGGACTGAGAGAGTGGCCTGTAAGCAAGGAGTTATAGGCTTTAGAAAGCATGGGGGTCAGGAGGTCAGAAAAGTGCTTGTAGTAAGAGGCCGTGAAGCCGTCGGGTCCAGGCCTCTTGTTGGGTTTGAGAGACTTGATGGCCATGCAGATTTCGAGATCAGATATGGGTCTATCCAAATCTTCTCGTTGAGGGGCAGACAGTGAAGGCAAGGTGAGGTCAGAAAAGAAGTCGGTGATCTGGGAGTCAGGCGGAGGTGGTGGAGGGGAATAAAGTTTTGAGAGGTGTAAACGGAAGGTCTCCAGAATCTTAAGTGGGTTACTAGTGTAAGTCGTGGTGGATGTTTTTAGTCGGATCGGTTTCCGAACAATGTTGGCGTTGCGGAGCGAGAGTGCTAAGAAGGTGTCGGGTTTGTTAGCTTTAGTGTAGAACTGGTGTTGGGAACGCCTGAGCTGCTTTTCAGCGGATTCTGTGAGAAAAAGGTCCAGTTCCAGTGTTGCTTTGTCAAGGGAGATCTTATGTGCTGGGGTTGGGTCCGCTTGGAAGCGTTCGTGAGCTAAAGCGAAGGTGGAATTAAGGGTACGGTAGAGAAGCTGTCGCTCTTTCTTGCGACGGGAGGCCAGGCTAATGAGGGTGCCCCGAAGCACCGGTTTATGGGCTTCCCATAGTGTGAGTGGAGTGACGTCAGCAGTGTCATTGTGAGAAATATATTCCTTAATAGCCACAGCCACTTCGGCTCTGTGAGAGGGGTGGGCCAGGAGGGAGTTGTTCAAGCACCAAGAGAAGTTGTGTTGCTTGGGGACTAGGGAGTCAAAGGTGGAGACCACCGCGTTATGATCGGTCCATGGAATCGGTAGAATAGAAGAGGATAGGAGAGCAGGGGAGGAGGCCACGGGGGTGAATATATGGTCTATGCGTGAAGACACTTTATGTGGATGAGAGTAAAAGGTGTATTGACGCTTATTCGGGTTAAGTTCCCGCCAGGTGTCCACCAGTGAATGAGTCTGGAGGAGGAGTTGGAATGAAAGCCGCTGCGCAGGCTGAGAAAGAGAGACAGGGGACTTGTCTAGAAACGGATATAAGACCTGGTTGGAGTCACCACAAAGAATGACTGTACCTTTTTTATGTTGTTCAACTATCTGTAGAAAGTGTGAGAGGAAGGAGAGGGGTTTCGAATTTGGTGCGTAGTAGGACGCTAAAGTGACTTCTGTGTCCAACAAGGAGCCGGTGAGTATCAAGTACCTGCCTTCAGGGTCAGCTACAGTGGAGTGGAGTATGAATGGAGTCTTACGGTGGAACGCTATAAGAACCCCTCTTTTCTTTACCGTAGCCGAGGCCACGAAAAACTGGGGATAAGAGGCCATTAGGTATTTAGGTGCATGCAAGGTGGAAAAATGGGTCTCCTGGAGGCACGCAACATGTACGTCAAGTGAAGCTAGGGAACGAAAGGCTTTGCAACGTTTTTGTGGGGAGTTGAGGCCCTGAACATTAAGGGACAAGACATTTAAGGAGGCCATCGTGTGTCAAGGGGAGAAGAGCTAAAAATGGCGATCTTGCGTTCGCCAACTGTGCCCCCCCGGCGAGTAGGGGGGAGGGGGAAGGAAAGGAGGGAGGGCAGGGGGGAGGACGACAGTGGGGGGAGAAAGGAGGGGGGTACAGGAGACATTGAGATATGTTGAGATAGCAATAAAATCATGTGAGCAAATAGTAGTCCGTCTGAGGAGAGGGAGTCCATCCACTCAGAGGGAGTAGGGTCACCTCGGGAAATCTCCAAAAGGAGGGTTCCGGAGGCAAGAAGGAGGCAGCAGTGACTGCCGACAGGAGACAAACCGCCTGTAGAAGCATAAAACTGATAGAGAACATTTGGTGACCAGAAGTGGTAAGCAATGGTAACAACAATATCGTACATTTGTAAAGTGAGTAAATTAGCATGAGGAACAGTGTGTTACGGCCCGTGAGGGACCCAAGGGGAGGGCCAGTGGTAGCCGTGCCCCAAAAAACAGGGCAAAAAAAAAAAAAAAGGGGGGGGGAATAAAAAAGTCATACAAAAGTATGGGGACCCGCTAGAGGTCAGTGCAACTAACAAGAGAAAGAGAGTATTTGTTGTGAAAAATTCAAAAATATAATGTCAGAGGAAAAAATAAAAATAAAAATAACACGCCATAGTTACCGTCCCAGGAGAAGCGTGTGAGATCAGTGGAGGCGAGCGCGCCAGTGCAGGTCAGACGAATGGATGGATGGTCCAGGAACAACTGCAACAGTGCAGTATGGGAGGTCCGCTGTGCAGAAGCAGGAAGCAAAACAGGAGAAAGATAACTCGTCAATACAATCAAGATAATGAAGTGTAAAAATTCAAATACATAAAAGGATGAATCCAGGGCCTGGGGCCGCTCGCGGTTATCAGTCCATGGAGTCTAAGGGCGTTGGCAGAGGGGAGATGAGACGACTCCGTTTAGGAGTGGCTGATGTGGAGGCAGTGGCTGTCTGCGGGGAGCGGGATGCAGAGCGTCTGCGGTGCTGTTGTGACGTAGAGAACTCAAGGGAGGAAGACAGATGCAGCTCATGGAGAAGATGTTGGAGGTCCTCAATGGTTTTGCAGGTGTGCTTGCGCCCCTGGTAGGTAAATCGCACAGAAAATGGGAAACCCCAGGAGTAAATGATCTGGTGTTGCTGCAGGATCTGGAGAAGGGGCTTGAATGCCCTGCGTCTCGTGATCGTGGCTTTACAGAGATCAGTGAACAGCTGATAGGAATAGCCTTGGAACAAGAGGGTGTCCTTTTGCCTGGCAGCTTGTAGGAGTTGTTCCTTTGTTTTATAGTAGTGCAGTTTGGCTATGACATCTCTGGGGGGTCCCTCAGGCTTACGGGGGGCCAAGGCCCTGTGGACCCGGTCCATTTCCAGACGTTCAATAGGGATGGAAGGGGAGAGTTCCTGAAAGAGAGCAGTAATGGTGGACTGCAGATCCACAACAGTCTCAGGGATCCCCCTAATTCTAATGTTAGATCGTCTAGCTCTATTCTCCTGGTCCTCAAGTTGAACTTGTAGGGCTAGATTTTCCTCTCTGAGGGTCTCAAGTTCCTCGGAGTGATTGTGAATGCTCACTTCAAGATCCTCTGTTTTGTATTCCAGGTCTGAGGTGCGCTGGCCTAGTTCCCTGATCTCCCTAGTGAGCCTGTCTGTAATCTGCTCTGAGGTGTGCTGGAGGGCTTTGTTTAGGATACGCTCAAAATGCTGGATTAGTGCAGCTTGTGAGGGGTCAAAGGCTGTGGCTCCCCGGGAGAGAGGGGCATCGGTGTCCGACTCACCTTCATCTGGGTGAGGCAAGTTGCTTCTGGGGGCCTTGGAGAAGCTGGGGCTGGAGCGTGAGGAGAGAGGCGGCGCCATCTTGGAAGAAGCCCTCACAAGGGCATCGCGGATAGTACGGCTCTTTATCTTGGATTTCACGCCGCCAGACACCATGATGGGGTGTGGAGGGATGCCGGCTGGCCGAGGGTGACTTACGGGCTGAGGATCGTTCGGCTGGTCACAGCGATAGGCGGCGGGATGTCTCACTGCGGAGCGGAGCTCAGGCTGACATGTCCGTCTCGCCGAGTCCCGCGCATGCGCCTCCCTTAAATGTATATTTTTATACAATTTCAAGGTCATCCCTTTTAAGGAAGTGGTGTCTACCAGCATTTTCAAAAAAGGAGCTCTACTCCATTCTAACCTCTTTTCTTTAAATTGTGTTGTCAATGCGTGTCTTAATTGTAAGTACTGATAAAAGTTCTGCCCAAATTCCTTTCTTAGTTCCTGAAATGTCTTCAGTTCTTCCGCCACATATAACTGCGACAGTCTAACACCACCCCCCCCCCCCCCCTCTGTTTCCAGTTATTAAAATTCTCCAACCCTTCAAGCTCCAGTAGGTTTTTATTGTCCCAGATAGGTGCATATTCTGTATATCCTGAGTATTGAAATATTAGCCGTACTGTTTTCAATGCCTTTACCACCAATTGTACTGAAGGGCACTGACTATCTTTTCCCAATGAGTTTTCATCTAGAGCTTCATTTAAAGATGTATGTAGGGTACAGGACAGCAATGCAAGTGAGCTGTAACTAGTATCATTACCTGTCTCCCACCCCCTTTTCTGTTGAAGCTGAGCAGCCAAAAAATAACCTCCAAGGGTGCGGTATTGCCATACCAACCCCCCAAATCTCTTGGCAGCAGCCGTACTTTCAACCAAATTCTAGGTTGTCCCTTTCTCCATACCAGGTTCCTAAAGAGACCCTCTAGTTTCCCAAACCACACACCAGGAATTCATATTGGTGAATTATGTAGTATATATATCAATTGAGGTAACCACACCGATTTGATCAAACTACATCTGCGCACTACTGACAGGGGAAGTCTTGCATTTTCCTTTTAATACTTTTATCAAAAGGTACTACATTTTTTTGGATATACAGCTTGGAGTTTACCGTTATGTTTATGCCTATGTTTTTTAAAGCTTTCCACTACCTGTAAATATCTAGCACTCTCAGGCAGTTCTTGTTTCAGTCCATTAACTGGAAGAACAACAAATTTCTCCCAGTTGATAGAAAGACCCGAGACCACACCTAATCTTTTTATAATATCCATCACTGCAATTAGCAAGTGATTTGCATCTCCCAGGAATAGAAGGATATCGTCTACATAGAGCGAAATATTTTCCTCACCCACCCCTCTCCTCTTACTCAGCCTCTTACCTCTCCTACCATTCTTATAGCTATGGCCAATGGCAAAAAGCAGAGGCGACAATGGGCACCCCTGCCTCGTGCCCTGGGACAGTAAGAAGCATTCCGGAATTTTTTCATTAATGTTTACTTTCGCCCTTGGGTTAGTGCATAACAATTTCATTGTTTTATAAAAACAGGACCTATATAAAAGGCTGACAGCACCTTCCACAAATAGTGCCATTCAACGCTGTCAAATGCTTTCACAGCAGAGGGACAATATAATTCTTGATCCCATCTTCTCGACGTATTTGAATATTTAAAAAAATTCTCCTACTGTTCAGTGCTGTTGACCTACCAGGAAGAAATCCACACTGATCAGGGTGGATTATAGTATGTATTATTTTACTCAATCTATTAGCTAGAACCTTTGCCTAAACTGCACAAAGCAGGGAAATTGGTCTATAGGATGCAGGTTGAAGAGGATCTTTCCCTTCTTTTGGTATTAATATAATCGTTGCTTCTGTCATAGATACTGGTAGTTTTTACTTTTCCATTGCCTCATTTAATACCTGCAGTAACTCTGGTTGCATTATCTTCCCAAATTCCTTATAGATTTAATTTGGTAAGCCATCTGGCCCTGGTGCTTTATGGCTAGATTAATTCAATACTGCCTCCTGTAGTTCTTTAATAGTAATGGGCAATTCCAAAAGTGCCTTATCTTCGTCTGAGAGGTGTGGAATAGTTAAACCCTAAAAAAACTCTCATATTTCTCTATCTACCTCACCTACCTTAGACTTGTATAAATCCGAATAATACTCCCTTAAAAACATTCATTATTTCCAACGGGCACATGGTCACCCCTCCGGCCTGAGTCCTGATAGACACAAAAGCATTTGTAATGGTATCCAGAGATTTTTCCAGGAGGGCCAGCATGTGTCCGGTGTTTACTCCTTCCTCATAATGGGCTTGCTTCAAGAAAAACCTTCTATTCTCTGCTCTTTTTAATAACACCGTCCGATAGATCTGTTGTGCTTCAGCCCATTTAGCTAGGTTATCTGGTGATGGATCTTCTACATATAATTTTTTATATTTGTTTATCTCCCATTCCTTAGTAAGATTTTTTTCTTTTAGAGATTTGCTGAATTATGATTCCCCTTAGGTAAACTTTAAACATGTCCTATACTATGCCCTGCGTTGCTAATTTTCTATCATTCTCTAGAAATTCCTGAAGTGTATCTATAATACTTTCTTTAGGAGTAATCAACTCTAACCAAAACAGATTCCCTCTCCATTCTCCTCCTTCCCATCGCTTTCCTAGTCTTACTGTCAGAACTAAAGGGGAGTGGTCCGACAATCCTCTAGCCTCGTATCTAATATATGTTACCTTTGTAGCAGGGGGGGATCTCTCCCTATTGCCATGTCTATTCTGGAAAGTGTTGAGTGCAAACCAGAGCAGCATGAGAATATCTGAACTGCTAAGTGGCGTTCACGCCAAATATGCAACAGACCTGTCTCTCTAAATGTCTTGTATAATAATGTATATGGATTTTGTTCATGTCTATTTCCTGGAGGGAACTTATCCACCTGAGCATTCATCACCATGTTAAAATCCCCAACTATCAGGACTGGTACCCTTGGTTTATCAACCATAAATTTCAACAAATGCTTAATTACCTCTAATTTAAAGGGAGGGATGTACACATTCATTATTATACATAGCGTTTTTGCCAACATACAATACAGAAATGTTTATAGTCCCTCACCGTCTATCTTTACTTGCCTACAGGATTGTGTATTAGGATACTCGTTCCTTTTGAATATGATGTAGGTACTGAATATTATTGATAAGAGAATCATTTACATCATAACTGTGAAACAGTTTCTTTTGTTAAATGACAGCTACTGCAAATGTTGAGACAAACTTAAGTATAGCTATTTTTTTTAATGGATCGTCTAATCCCCTCACATTCCATGAGCAAATCGTAATTCCTTTATTCATTTTTACTCAGAAATAAAGAAAAAATAGAAATAAAATCAATATATGTGTAGTTCTGTGAATCACCCTGTGTAAGTAGGATCCATATGCCATGTCCCTTAACCCATACCCTCTCTTGTATACAGTATCCCTAATCTTATTAAATGTTTCAACCAACATGTACTCATATTTAAGTTCCTCTGTACCTTTTCCATACCAAATACCTGTGTCTGTTTTTTCCATTCTTTTCTCACTATTTTGAACCCTCCCCCCCCCCCCCCCCCAAAAAAAAAAAGAAAAGGGGGACACATCAAACCCCTCTCTCTCTCATCGTTGGTGGAGATCATTTTAATTGTCGTCTCTTCCCAGCATTCTGAGATGAATTATGGGCAAATTTCTCCAATTTTGCAGCAACCTGCCTGTTTTTTTCTTTGGCCTTTTGCGACTGTAAGCTAGGATCATCCTGCGATGCTGATATATCCCCCTTTTTACGCGCCATCATTCCCAGCCTAACAACAATAAAGGGGAGGTAAAAAAATAGCAGAAATAAACGTTAACCGTTCCTTTTCATCCTTTATCTTTCAATAATGTTGCGAGAAAGTTTACAAAGACCAAAAAAAAAGAAAAATATTTTTTTCCTTTTTTCTTTACTTATCTGTGCCAGTTGATCTGTATATGAATGATTAGGATGAAACTAACAAGCTCCACTTGTACCAATAGGAAACAGCCATCCCCAACCAGCAAACTGCAATGGTTAATAGCTCAAGGACAACAGTTCAGCAGCTTCAATGTGGTCTAATAGAGACATGTATTGTCCATCCCAGGCCAAAGCGAACTTACAGGGTCCAAAACCGACCAATGGCGGCTAAACCCTCCGGTTGTAGCTAAAGAAAGGCCGACTTGAGCCGTTCTGAGCCGACGGGAGCTGAGGGGGGCCGCTGATCACAGCCAAGCCATCACTGCTGGCTGCCCCCCACTTCTCAGGCAGGCACGGACTGACACGGGGATCCAGCAGTGCAAGCCGACTAAGCAGGTCAAACACAGCTTCACACCGCCACTGACCTCCAGCCTCTAGCTCCCGCTCCACCAGTCCGCACCGCCCCGTGCTACAGGTAATCGTCTGGCCGGTCTCTGGACAGACACACACCGGTCAGCTGTCAGGATGAAGGTGCTCCAGGTGAGTCACACACACCCGCTCACATTGGCGTTAGGCCATGCCCCCTTGCTGTGTCTTCCCTCCACCTCATTTATATTCAGAAGGTTACAATGATCAATTAGTATTTTAAAGTGGTCGTAAACCCCTACATATACCCAGTGAAGTGACTAGCCGCAAGTGATACACAGAGATTAAATAAATCCTCCTATAAGTTCTACCTATTTATCTGCAGTCTTCTCTTCTCCACATCCTTTTAAAACCCAGAATTTATAAAGCATTTCTAAGCTGTCAGAAAACAGAGGGCAGAGAGATGAAACAAAACACTGCAGAGCTCAGTGAGGAGAGCTCTGAGAGTGGATTGGAGGGAAGGGACACACCCCCCTTCACACAGCATACAGAAACTGAGCTGAGGCTGTCAATCACAGGCTGTGTGCTGGCATTCCCTCCCCATCACCATTTTTCTTTTGGTGTCAGGAAAACTTGCCAGAAGTGATTCATGCAGATGGAAGAGAAATGGGGCAGCAGACAGAAATGACACTTAGTGCACTGGACTGAGACAAGTACACACTTAAGAGTGATATGCTTTATTCATATTTCATGTCTGAGGTTTACAACCACTTTAATAAGAATTTAGAATTCTTAGCTGACAATGATAGAAATGTATGATTTATCTGTGTATTTATCTTTATACAAGTTGATGTTCGCTTTCAAAAACAGAATATATTTGAATCTTTTAGGGCCAATTCACACCAGTGTGTTGATCTGCGTTTTAGTGCAGATGTAAAATGCAGATCAAGGGAGATACACATGGAAAAACAATTTCCAATGTGTCCTATTCACACCATAATGGTGCGCATGCATGTCAACAGACGTTACAATGCAACAACGGATATCAGCGCACTTTAAAATGAGACTAAAGTAGATGGAAATGTACATGCATTTTAGCGCAAGTCATTGTGAATTGGCCCTAAAATTACCAGGCTACGAAAAAGAAGTGATACTAAAGCACAGCTGTTACATTAACACCTATTCTTCAGATAATTTGTACAGCACTAGACTCTAAAAATACACGGAGTTTCTATAATTGTTTGCCAAAAAAAAGGCAGAACACTTTGTGCTAACCAAGCAATGGACAAAAAATAATCACTGTAAAATTGACATAGCGATGAAAAAGTGTGAAAGGAGTAAAATATTTAAAAGCACTGAAAAATAAATTAACTATATCTACCTTAATGCCTTTGACCAGTATATTAAAAGGACACAAAGTATGTAAAGTGCAAAAATTTCTGGGAACACAAACTGCTAAAAACCAATCCCTTCAAGCTATATACAAAAATTACACACATTTTACAATATACTTAGGAGTCAATTTAAAAAACATTCATTAGACAAATGTCACAAGCATTAGTCTGGGCTGCACAAATATGGACCTTATTTTCTCTAATACTATGACTTCAAAGTCAATCATAGGAAAATTTATGCAGCCTGGACAAATGTTGCAAATGTTCTAATTTTTAGACCTCTGATGAAGAAGGTATATCCTTTGAAATGAGTCAGCTAGCTAGGATCCCGGCGAGATTCCCCTGTTCCGAGGAGCCTGCCAGACTATTGAGCTATAATTGATTAGCTCGAAGAGCGATTTTTATTCATGTGATTGTGAGCATATTTTATGTTGCTTTTATGTTGATGAATATTGAGGGATAATGCACTAGGCTGCTGCGGCCTCTTTGGCTTGTTTTTCGTAGTAGCTACAGGACATCACCCAGTCCTAGAGGACAGCAAGGCTTGGAGCTTATTCCTGTGACATGGAGACCGCACTAATACTTAATCCAGGCTACACACTTATGCACTTTTGTGTGAACCCAGAAGGCACCCTGGGGTGCAGGTCTAATGATTACTTGCAATTCTAATCAACCACCTTTTTTTACCACATTTGCCCACTCCTGGATGCACTCCTTATGGAGATCGCCTATGCCCTCCGTTTGCCTGTCCTCTTCACCCTACCACCACTTTTTTTCATCTCCTTTAGTTCTTAAAACCCTTTATCTACCACTGGCCTTCCTTAACTTTGGTAGGATCACCCCCTCATCTTGACCCATATTTTACCTAAACATTTGATACACATTGGACTCATTCTGTGCCTTTGCGTTTCTACCACTCTAAAGGGAACAAGCTGCGGAACCTGATGTCTAACCAATTGTAACAAGTACCATTTTCTGTAAATGCATCAGGCCACTGCTAAATTTTTCTTTCTGATTGCATTGCAATTTAACTCAATAAAGTGGAACTTTACTCTCTCAATCAACAGTGACTATGTTTTTATCCTTATACTGCTAGCCTTAGTAAATAGATAGGAAAGTATATTATATTTGATTGTTTTAAACCTTTTTTTCACATTTCATCAGTTACTTCCTGGTTTCGATGCCTAGGCCAATTGATGTCATACATGTCAGGAGTCTTCAGGAGGGGAGGAGGGGTTTTCTCAGCTAAGCACACCCTCCTTACTGCATGCATGAGCTAAGGACAGATGGAATCCAGGAAGTAAATGCTACCTAAATCATTTGCCCTTACTCAAGATGGCCACAGCCAGAAATGCTAGGCGGATGTTTTTTAAAGTAAAGCATGGTGACATGGATGGAGGGGGGGAGTTTGCTAGGAAAATAAAAAATGAATTAAATAGCATTTTTTGGTGTTCAGATGCAGTGTAGTTGTGCTTTAAGTTGAGGCACTGCAGAAAGGTCTTGTCTAACAGATTGGATGTATGCTGACATAGATGAATGGTAATTCAAGTGTAGTCTGGGAAAATTTATCAGAAAAACCTTTTTATAATTTCCCTAAAGTAGACCTGGTCCCACATAAGTCATCAAACCACCCACCCCATAAAAGACATTCAGTGAAAAATAAGAAAAGGCATGAAATAACTACCTTGGCTAAAGAATAGCTTGGTATTGAGCCTGACTTCTCCTGAATGGGAGGATAAGAGATCAGACTGCCTTTAAACAGAGATCAAAAAAGCAAAGGCTTAGGCACGGTAAGGTGACTAGCTGTCATGTGATCTTAGACTAGCAAGTTCTGCAGCTAAACTTATTTAGGAGTTTGTTCTTTTATTTTTTTATTTTTCACAGAATGGTCTGAGCAGGGTGGGAGGGTCTAGCATGGTAAAAGGAAATAGGTCCTGCGAGCAACCCTGTGGTTCTAGATCAATAGACTATCTGCCACAGACACTCCACTTCTCATAATAGTGTGAATAATTTAAATAAATAAATAGTGCTGCGCAAATATATAAGGTAACATATACTGCACTGTGTGCATAAAAATTAAAATACAAAAATCAGTGACTGTAATATAATATTAAAGTGCCAATCGTGCCAATAAATTAATATGATTCCATAAAAGAGGAAAAGACAAATAGATAAAACAGAGTCCAGTGTAAAAAAAGTGTATAGCCGTGCTGAAAACTAATAAATTAGTATAGTCCAAAAAAATCCTAAAGTGATCTGTACTCCCAAGAAAAAGTGACAAGAGTGTCACAGTGGACAGCCAGCCGTGCACCCCCTTGTGAATGGGTGCTCACCTCAGATCTTTACAAAGAGCGCATAGGTTAATAGATCCTATATAGATCATCCATCCAACTCCTTAGGGCTCCTCTCATTTACAGAAGCTGAAATCTGGTTTGTAGTGTTACCCAATGCAGCATATATGGAAATAGAAAGACTTGCAATAGTGCATGAAATCCTTAAAAACCGGTCTTTATTAAGCAAAAGATAGATTGGTCTCACTTACATTTGTGGGTGCATCACATGCACTTAGATAATCACATCAAGACCGTTTAGCGCCGCCGGTTTCCACACCGTGCGCTGATAGGTGACAGTCTCACCAAACAGCGGTGTATCGCTCCGTCCGTCCTTGCCACTCCCCTAGGCATGATGACACAGGGACCACGTGTCTTCCTCCCCTGAGGAAGACACGTGGTCCCTGTGTCGTCACGCGTAGGGGAGGGGCAAGGACGGACGGAGTGATACACCGCTGTTTGGTGAGGCTGTCAGCGCACGTTGTGGAAACC
Source organism: Pelophylax lessonae (assembly GCF_965119305.1). Taxonomy (NCBI): domain Eukaryota; kingdom Metazoa; phylum Chordata; class Amphibia; order Anura; family Ranidae; genus Pelophylax; species Pelophylax lessonae. The sequence goes on along the minus strand of NC_138771.1, from coordinate 254,683,598 downwards.
GGCGGCGCTGAACGGCCTCTCCCACTATACCACCACGATTTCCACCATTTCTTGATGTGATTATCTAAGTGCATGTGATGCACCCACAAATGTAAGTGAGACCAATCTATCTTTTGCTTAATAAAGACCGGTTTTTAAGGATTTCATGCACTATTGCAAGTCTTTCTATTTCCATATATGCTGCATTGGGTAACACTACAAGCCAGATTTCAGCTTCTGTGAATGAGAGGAGCCCTAAGGAGTTGGATGGATGATCAATAGGATCTATTAACCTATGCGCTCTTTGTAAAGATCTGAGGTGAGCACCCATTCACAAGGGGGTGCACGGCTGGCTGTCCACTGTGGCACTCTTGTCACTTTTTCTTGGGAGTACAGATCACTTTAGGATTGTTTTGGTCTAGCAGGACAACCGATCCACTTTAACTGAAGAGCCAATGAAAACAGCTCTATAGAAGTCATGAAGATGACATGCAAATAAATTACAAATGGGATGCAGAAAGAAGTCTAACATTGCAAATGCAAAAAATACATGAAGTAAAGTGGTCTAAACATGAAGGTAAAAAACCTTCTGCAGCCCCCCAGCTTCCCCTAATACTTACCTAAGCCCCCTCTTGATCCAGCAATGTCCACTACAGCATTGCCTCTCTTTGCCTTGTTTCTCCCGGGACTCGTGCTTATAATTGGCTTTTAGCAGCTGCGGGAGCCATTGGCTACAGCAACAGCCAGTAAGCCAATCAGGAGATGGAGGGGGCATGGCCATGCCGTGGCTCCGTGTGTGACTGGACACGCAGACACACAGAGCCAGAGGGAGAGGAGCATGCCTGCTTGGGTGCCCCCATACAAAGCTTTTAGCTGTGGGTGCACCCGGCAGGAGGGAGGAGCCAGGAGCGCCAGTGAGGGACCTAAGAAGGGAGATCTGGGCTGCTCTGTGCAAAACAATTGCACAGAGCAGGTAAGTATTAAAACATTTTTATTTATTTTTTTTGTATGTTTAAACAAGACTTTACAATCACTTTAAGCTACACAACAATATATGAGATACCTTTCAAAATTCATATTTGCATGATAAAGTCTGATTCTATGAGAATAAACAACTCATTCATCACAGTGTTTTCTTCTTGCAGAAGTGAAGCTTTACTTTTGCTTGTTCAAGACTTATTAATTTCATTAATGTACATAATCATTCTGGGGTTTTTCATAGAGAACAATGAACTATTCACAACTGTCATAACCGAATTTGCAATGTCTGCACAACAGTTCTAGTAATATTCTTATGACAGCTGTATTTCCTCACTTGGACTGCTTTGCGCAAGATGCTGGTATTTAAAATCAACAGTAATAAAAAATCAGGAGGTGCACTGGTACCATAAGAAACTGCTTACTTTTCCTAACTTAAATATTTTAAATTGGTAGACATTTATAGTAGGTAGCTACACAATGAATCATATAAACGGCTCTTTAATTGCACAGTACCTACCCCAGACCACTTTGCATCTATAAAGATTTGTTATAGATCATCAAACAAAAACATGCATCCAAAGTGAGTGCTTAAAAACCCCCCACTGAAGTATACATAATGAATTAAGTCCCCAGTGTTCCTGTATGCTATTGTGGTGGGGAAGGTCAACTTGTTGGGGGTAAATTTGGTCAGTTATCCACTCTGGACAAAAAATCTCCATTCCACCGATCTGTAAGAAGATGAACATGGCGCAACACTAACGGTCATAGGAAAATGCCATCAAATTCTGTGGGTGGAGAGAAGTGATGTGAAAGATGCCCTTGTAATTTACACCAGAATTGTAAAATGATACATTGTCTCTAAGGCCCATCATACAATCATTTTGAATCTCCAAGCCATGAGGGGCACCAGAAGCCCCTTTTCAGTGTTGCCAGGACTGCAAACCATTAGCTATACCAAGCAGCCTCACAAAAATGAATTCATTTAAGACCAGAATTGGTGCAGTAGAAAAAACAGCCTTGACTAATCACATTTCGAAAGGAACTCAAAGTAAAATTCCCACCATAAGCCTAAGATTTTTGGGAGTTTAGAAAGTGTGAGTAAAGAATAGGACTTCTGACAAGATCTGCATTCACAATGGATAGATTTCCCTTAACTTCCTGTTTCATAGTCAAAGGAAGTGAGAAGAGATCTCAAAGTCAGGGAAAACTGCAGCTATGCCAGCTGTCTCCTAAACAGAGTTCCCTATTGGTAGGTGTTACCCCAACTTTTGCTGCTGTGAAAACTGTAAAATGTTTGAATTACACTTGCACTTTATCAGCGATAGAAATAAAGTGAAGATTAATTTGCATAGCATGCACCATATGACAAAAAACAACTGCCATCTTACCTTTTCACATTTTGTTAAAAAATCCACTTTAAAGTGTATTTCCACTTTTGCAGCAAGACACCTACTTTATATTTGTGACATGGTCAAATTCACAATGCAGAAATTAAAAAAATAAATATTATATATATATATATATATATATATATATATATATATATATATATATATTTTATTTTTTTTAAATTGCTTCTTCATTTTTTTATTTACATGCATATGTCGACTTAGTTTTCCCCTACTATATAATATTAAGGAGGGGGGCAGGGGATTTAGGTTTATCATAATTAATCTGTGCTATGCTGGCAAATCTCATTATCAGTCATAAACTTGATGTGCACATTGCCTGTCCTAACAAAGGGCAAAAGCCCATCTCTCGGTCAAGAAAAAAAAAAGTTCCCTTGCAGTGGAGCTGCCCCTTCACTGCAAGGATTAAAAGCAGATTTGTGTCTAGGAGCTGTGAAAAGCACTTATCTTTACCTGATCCTCCACTCCCCTCGTAGCCGGCATTTTACTTTACTCCCCTATGCTCCAGCAGCCCTTTCAGCTTGATAAATCTCAATGAATGAGTGGTACTGTGGGGTTGATTTACTAAAACTGGAGTTCGCAAAATCGGGTGCAGCTGTGCATAGAAAGCAATCAGCTTCCAGGTTTTTTTTTTGTCAAGGCTTAATTGAACAAGCTGAAGTTAGAAGCCAATTGGCTGCCATGCACAGCTGCACCCGATTTTGCATTCTCCAATTTTAGTAAATCCACCCCATTGTGTGTTGTTGCACTTATTTAAAAAAAAAAACACCCTGAGGGCTCTTTCACACGGGCGATCCGATCAGATCCGCCTGTCAGTTTTTTAGGCGGATCTGATCGGATCCTCCATGCAGCTCTATGGGGCAGCAGGTGTCAGCGGAGACACCTCCGCTGACACCCGCTGCCATCCGCATCCGATCCTGTCCGTGAAATCTGGACGGATGGAAACCCTATTTTTCCATCCGTTCAGTAATCGGAGCAGATCGGATCTGATGAGAGCGGACAGGCGGTCCGCTCTCATCCGATCCCCCATAGAGGGCAGCGGAGACTGAGACACCTCCCTCTCCGCTCTGCAAGCGGAGACGGAGCTGTCATCCGCCGGCTCAGCGGGGATCGCGGATCGATCCCCGCTGAGCAACACGGATCCGCCTACGGAGGCGGACCGTGTGAAAGAGCCCTAACATTTGTCCCTCTAATTGCACATTGCAAGCTATTCTGAACAATTTCAAGCTGCCGATAGTTTGGTATAAAAACCTGTTACAAAAAAAAAAAAAAAACCAAAAACTAGAAAATATTTGTTTTAATTATTAGTAGGTATACTGGGTAAATGGGAAAACTCTACCCAACATACTGTATAGTAGGGGGTTTTGCAAACTTATACATACATATTCGCCAGCACACCGTGGATCTTGCAAAAGCAGTCCAAAAGCTTTATTGCAAAAAGGATCACATCGGAAACAGTGCAACGTTTCGGAGTCATGCAGGACCCCTTCGTCAGCATGTGATTTTGCAAACTTGACTGCAAAAGTGAAAAAACACTTTAAAGTTCTTTGCTAGGATAATGTTAGCCTCTTGACCCCTGTGACTGATCATTGGCTGGATCCAATTGGCTGTTAGTAGTGCCCCACACCTGGAAATGGCCCCTGAGAGAAACCCGATTTCACCACTTGCTTCACCAAGTAAAAAAAAAACAATAGGAAGGAATAAAGAATACAGGGCAGTAGATATTCTAAGCTTTACAAAATGTATCATTTCTTTGAAGAGCAAAAAAACAAAAAAAAAAAAAAAAACTTGTTTTTAAGACGGCAGCTAAAATCCATTCGTTTAAAAATGCCTTTGCAGTTTCATGTACTCCAAAAATTCCAGTGGCATTTAAAAAAGAACACTTATTATCCTTCAAAGGACTCTGGTACCATGCTCCACCACACTTCTTGGCATCACTGCAAATTACATCTGCTATATCCTGTACCAGCAACATTAAAGAGCCTAAAAATAAAACACATCATCTCAAAGTAAACACAGCACAAGGTCACACGTGGCGAAAAGCAACAAACTGAGTCTGGCAGGGCTGAACAATGTGCAGAATGTAGAAATAAAATCCTTTTTTAGTACATAAGAATTTGAACAGAATTTCAAATATAACTTCTTACCATGACTGGGAATAATTCCTGGGCTCAGCGTAGCCTGGACTAAGTCTTTGGTAGGAGAAAGGTATGCGTCTTTACCCTGACGATGGCTCATCTTTGCCGGTAGGATCACTGGAGAATCATCACTGCTTGTTATGACAGCTGGAACAAAATAAACACATTACAAAGCTTAGTTCTCCTTTGCAGGAATAAGAGATGTATTCTTCTCAAAGTTCCCAATAGGTCTAATTTGCAAAAACTGCACTGTACAGGAACATCTGAAATTATACCTAAAAGGAGTGTATTACATAATAAAATTTAGGATTATTTGCAATCTTTAATTAGTATTTTTATTTAAGGAACCTTTCAGACATTTCAAAAATGTTTCAAAAATGTTAACAGTTAAAGACAAACATGATCACTTAGGCTGGCCATACACTATACAATTTTCTTGTTCAACTTTCCTTTAGATTTACCAAAACCATGTAATATAGGGTCAAACCTACAAACTTTCAATTTGTATGCAATCAGGCAGGCACTTGTACTACATAGTTTAAGGTAAATCTAAAGGAAATTGAATAAGAAAATTGTATAGTGTATGGCCAGCCTTAGGCCCCGTTCACATTGCCGCGATCCGACTTGGGGGGGTGACCTCCGAGGTCGCGATGCGAGCAGCGCGCCGCGACCTCGGAGCGGCTGCCACGGACTTCATAACATTGAAGTCTATGGCGGTCGCCTCCGGGTCGCCCCAAAGAAGCTCCGGACCCTTTTTCTAAGTCGGAGCGACTTGTGTCGCTCCTATTAGAACGGGTCCGCAGCTTCCCTATGGAAGGCGACCTGTGAGGCGACCAGGTCGCCTCACAGGTCGCCTTAGTGTGAACGGGGACTTAGTCCTCTTGCTCACTAGAAAGCTAAACACTGCTGTAAAAACACCAGGACAAAAAACTATAATGTTTTAGGTTACATTTTAATGTAAGCTATGTTTAGTAGCTGCAGCGTTAAAGAGTGGGGTTGCCGGCGTCCTTAACAACCAGTGAATAGCTGGAGCGGGTGGGGAAGCTGGCTGCTGCGTCATTACCAAAAGGATGAGTCATTAGCTGTCAGCGGGCTTCCCTGCTGACTGCAAAAAAAAAAAAAAATGATTTTCATCAATACAGAAATGTGAAAAGAAGGCCCTTTGGGTTTCGTATGGATTTTAGCGAGAATCCCATGCCAAAAAGGTAAAACATTGGCATTGGGTCCCCCCACAAATCCATACCAGACCTACTTTGAAGGTATTGCCCATGACAAAATAATAAAAAAATAAAAAAATAGCACAGGGCCCCGCCCAGAATCCATACCAGACAGCAAAAAGGGGGGGAGCTAGTTCCCCCCCCCTCCTTAACCATACCATGCCACATGCCCTCAACATGGGGGGGGTGCTTTGGGGCACAAGGGGCAATGACAGCTGATCCCTTCCCTCTGCAGTCCATTTGCAGAAGACTTTGTATTTTGTGAATGGGTTTACAGCACTCTGTGATTGGGCAGGAGGAGGGGAGGGCAAAGCGGCTGCACACAAATCGGCAATAGCAGCAGAGACCAGATGGTCCAGCGTTGGAAGTGTAGTGAAGGCTGTACTCATGGACACTCAGTAAAATTAAAATTGTAATTTAAAGAGAAAGTCAGGAGATGCATGAACCTTTTTTGGCCCTAACCAAAAGAATCTGGTTCATTTTAGAATGTGGCTGAATTCCTGAAGGTTAGCTTTAAAACGGTTAGCCCTGTGAAGCATTATACTCACCTGAGCATCTGCCACGTCTGTTTGGATCTGGGTGGTCAAGGCAGGATCATTTGCCTATTTTTACTGCCCCCTTGCTGCCTGTGTGAACAAGGCCTTACTGATTAAAAGCACAGGCACATCAAAGAGGGATAATGTTAGGTTCACACCTATTTGTTTGCTGCAGCACGTGTTTGAGCAGGCACAGCAGCCCATTCATTTGAATGGGCTGCAGTACCTGTGGGCAACTCAGGAAAAATGTCCCTGCACTTTTTTAAAAAACACAGCTGCAGGAAAAGGACCATGCGATTTCCTGCACCTAGAAACGCTCAGTGCTTTCAGATGCGTGGGGGTGTGAACCAAGATTAACAGCTGTCAAAGCCAACAAGGAAAACATTGGATTTTATTTCTCTGATGTTCATTGATGGACACAGCTCCTGATCTTCTTAACCATTGGGTTATACTGTTCCCTACAGGAGTAGGACACTAGGCAGAAAAAAAAAGTCTGGTTATGCCTATGGGCAGTTCCAGGGGGAATACTCCCTCTCTCTGCTATAGGTACTCAATTTTGTTACAAGCAGTATAAGAAGAATTACAACTCCACAGAGGGGTGGGTGCTGTGTCAATGAACATAACAGAAATAGATTTTACAATAGGTCACAAATCCCATTTTCTCTTTCGTTCATTGACAGACACAGCTCCTGATCTTCCCAAAGCAGTGTTAAACACGAGGGGTGGGAACAGCAAAAAAGAAATTCCCAAGGCTAACTATAGCCAAACAGGTAAACAGGAGCTCAACCAAAACAACTGGAGCTCACCTGAAAAAAAAAAAAAAACACACTACACCCTCAAAGAGGACCAGATCTTCTAAACAGCAGCCTGCAAAACCTTGCGGCCAAAGAAGGCATCCGCAGATGCCAACACATCCACTTTATAGAACATTGTGAAAGTGTGCACCGACAACCAGGCGGCCACCTTGCAAACCTGCGTCACTGATGCCTGATGACAGAAGGCCCAGGAGGCACTGAGCGCCCAAGTAGAGTGCTCCTTGACAGGGAAAGGAGAAACCTGACCCTTGATGGAATAGGCCTGAATCACCCTCTGTCTAATCATCTGTAAATGGTAGTGGACAACCCTTACCGAGGCCCATCCATAAGCACAAATAATGAGACTGATTTCCTAAAAGATGCCAGGTACACCCTAATCGCCCGGACCACATCCAAGGCAAGCAAAGCACTTTCCTTCGGATGTTTTGGGCTGGGATACAGGGAAGGCAACACAATGACTTCATTCAAATGAAAACCAGAGACAACCTGAGGAAGGAATACCGGACGGGGTGAAGAATCACTTTATCACTGTGAACCAAGTAAGTTGAATGACAGGGTAACAGCGCCAATTCCGACAACCTGCACGCAGAGGTGAAAGCCACCCAAAGGGTCACCTTCGGGGACAGCGTAAGCAGGGGAATCTCCTGAAGATTCTCAAAAGGAGGCTTCTGGAGGACAGAGCACCAAATTGAGGTCCCAAGGCAGCAACAGAGACCGTACTGGAGGGGTCAAGTGCCTAACTCCCTGAAGAAAAGTATGCACCAAGGATTATGTGGCCAAGGCCCTTTGAAATAAGGCCACTAAGGCTGACACCTGACCCAAGGCCAGTTTCTGCTCAACCCCCCATTGAAGGAAGGTCAAAATCCAAGCCAACGAAAAAAGAGCGAGGATGAACCACAAGAAACTCACACAACGCAATGTACATCTTCCACGTTCAGGAATCACCAGACCGATGAGGGAGTTCCTAACGGTTAGGAGGGAAACCCAGGGGTCCAACCGTCCCATGGAGGGGCCCACGTCCACCCCAAAATGCTCCAGGGCGAGAGGGGAGACAGGAACCAGGCGAGCAGCGCTCCAGAGGGAACCTCCTCTCCATCAAAAAGGGGGGGGGCTATCGGCCAGGAGGAATGCTGCGACTCGGGCTTAGACCCGGTCATATGCGACCCCGCGAGACATTTAACTCGCAGGCCAGCCCCCGTCTGGTGGGTCTATGTGCCGGCCAACCTAGCGCGGAGCTGAGGTCTGTGCGCACTCGCTGGCCAGACTGGGGTGACCACTGATACTAGATTATCCAGCCCATTGCCCAGTCCCGCAGTTAATTGTAGATCTCACAGGAAAAAATCCAGGAGAAAAAAAGAAAAAATTGCAAGGACCAGGGACCCCAGCAAGTGAATAGGTCCTTACTCCTGACTAGGCAGAAAAAAACGGAGTAACTATAGCAGAGAGATGGAGTACACCCCCTTGGGACTGCCCATAGGTGTAGCCAGACTTTTTTTCTGCTTAGTGTCCTACTCCTGTAAGGGGAAGTATACCCAATGGTTACGAAGATCAGGAGCGGTGTCCGTCAATGAACGAAAGAGAAACTAGTTTAAAAGAAGCCTATATAGGCAATAGCAGTAAGGCATGTAGAGGCATATGCCCTTAGTATGAAATAGTTTACAGTTTAAAGAGCTGGTTCAGTCTGTATAAAAAAAAAAAAAAAAAAAATTAAGTCAGCAGCTACAAATCCTATAGCTGCTGACTTTTAATAAATGGACAGTTACCTGTCTAAGGATCCAGAACTGTCCTCACCTGGGCTAGTTCTTCACTAGCCTTCGGGTCCCGACGCAGGCATCCTAACTTTGAGATGCTGGCTGTGCGGCTTTCGGCTTCACAGCTAGCTGCCCACTGCCCTCTGTCAATGGCCCTGCTGTCTTTTGGGGCCTTGCGACGTCAGTCCCAAAGGACTGCAAGAATTCATGCTCCAATCGTTTACTCAAAACCAGGTACCCACTCCACCCCCTTACATGCCAAGTTAGGCAGACGAGCGGGGGAGGATGTCTTAAAGAAGAACTTCCCCTTTTAAGAGGAGCTCCGTTTTAAGTTTTAAATACAAAAGCAGGGCTTGACAAATTAGCTTGGAATCTAAAAGCCAGCTAAAAGTTAGGAGCCAGTTTTTTTTTTCCGCGCATGCCGAATGGTCGGCTTCTGTCGGACTGGCTGCCATACACACAGGCCGAATGGCGGCCAGTTTTTAAGGTGGGGGCGATAGGTGATCCAGTAACTCATGCCACCTTAGACTCCTTTCATATGGGCACCTCTGCTAAGTGAAATCCGCTTGCTCAGCAGGGATTTCTCCACTAATCCCAGCTGAGCAGGCGGTAGAAAGGTCCTGTCCACTCCGCTATGCAGAGAGAGCACTGACACAGTCCTGCTCGCCTCCTTGGGGCAATCAGATGGAAATGGACTGCCTATCTGATTCGATCCACTGGACGGATTGAAAATAGGACCACCATCCCTCTGTTTTTGGCGGACAGGATCAGATTGCGGCAGTTGTCAGCGGACATCCGCCGCTCCATAGAGGAGACTGAAGGGTCCGATCAGGCCTGCCTAAAAAACTGACAGGCGGACCTGATCAGACAGCCCGTGTAAAAAGGGGCATTTGGCTGTGTGGCTGTGGCATGGCAGGGAGATGATAAAAAATAATAAAACATTTATTTTATTTAAAAAAAATTAATAAAACTGTTAACATCTTTTGTGAGGGTGTGAATAGAACGAAGGCTGTTCCAATCAACAGCCCCACACTCCCTGTCCACTTACCATTAAGCAAAGGGCGCCAGATGAAGCCTACAACAACTTCAGTCTCTTCTCCTCTTGGGAAGGAGATGGGCAGGCAGTGAGAACAGGCAGGGGAAACACTCAACACCGTTCGTGACTGCTTGTTACATCCCCGGCCACCACAAGAGGGCGCCAGTTCCCTGATAGAAGCATCTCACTCCAGAAGGCCGTAAAGCCGCGGTCTCAATGACCAGCTGGCACAGCATCTTAGTCCGCGCACCCGTGGGGGGGTTGTTGCGTGAGTACAAGACTTCTCTTGTAGTGCAGCCCAGGCCCAGTAGGCCCAGTACACAGCCATGCACAATATAATCAAAGTCAGGTGCTGAAATGTGTTTCAGGTGGGGGTATCAAAACGTATTTAACTAGTGGATGGATAAATACATTTGTTATAAAGTGATTGCTTGATATTCTACCAGATTGTACACATCTCTCAGATCACATCAGATATAAATAGAAAGCCATGCTGAGTTGCTGCATTTCATTTGTTCAGTCCAATTAGAAGCAATTTTTTTACAACCCATTTGTGTACATCTATGTAATTATGGAACTACTTTAGCATATTTCCAATTTGTATTGTATGTTGGCATAAAGGAGCAATTGCTAATGCAGGTATGCACAATTTCTATAATCCTATAACAGACTGCACGCATAAAGAAAATAAGCAGTGTCCTGGCACATCTGGATCAGGCTCTGAGACAGTTTTGGAACACTATATCAGGCCTAAAACTTTGGTTATAATTTATTTTTAAATACGACCCCTTTGTTTTTAAGACACCACAATTTTATATACCACAAAATGAGTAAGGCTAGCCATACATGATGCGATTTTCTTATTCTATTTCCTTTAAATTTACCTTCAATTATGTAGTGCAAGGGACTTCCTGATTACATCCAAACTTAAAGTGTTTTAGGTTTGACCTCATATTACAGTGGGTACGGAAAGTATTCAGACCCCCTTAAATTTTTCACTCTTTGTTATATTGCAGCCATTTGCTAAAATCATTTAAGTTCATTCTTCTTCCTCATGGATGTACACATAGCACCCCATACTGACAGAAAAACACAGAATTGTTGACATTGTTGCAGATTTATTAAAAAAGAAAAACTGAAATATCACATGGTCCTAAGTATTCAGACCCTTTGCTGTGACACTCATATATTTAACTCAGGTGCTTTCCATTTCTTCTGATCATCCTTGAGATGGTTCTACACCTTCATTTGAGTCCAGCTGTGTTTGATTATACTGATTGGACTTGATTAGGAAAGCCACACACCTGTCTATATAAGACCTTCCAGATCACAATGCATGTCAGAGCAAATGAGAATCATGAGGTCAAAGGAACTGCCTGAAGAGCTCAGAGACAGAATTGTGGCAAGGCACAGATCTGGCCAAGGTTACAAAAAGATTTCTGCTGCACTTAAGGTTCCTAAGAGCACAGTGGCCTCCATAATCCTCAAATGGAAGACGTTTGGGACGACCAGAACCCTTCCTAGAGCTGGCCGTCCGGCCAAACTGAGCTATCGGGGGAGAAGAGCCTTGGTGAGAGAGGTAAAGAAGAACCCAAAGATCACTGTGGCTGAGCTCCAGAGATGCAGTCAGGAGATGGGAGAAAGTTGTAGAAAGTCAACCATCACTGCAGTCCTCCACCAGTCGGGGCTTTATGGCAGAGTGGCCCGACGGAAGCCTCTCCTCAGTGTAAGACACATGAAAGCCCGCATGGAGTTTGCTAAAAAACACCTGAAGGACTCCAAGATGGTGAGAAATAAGATTCTCTGGTCTGATGAGACCAAAATAGAACTTTTTGGCCTTAATTCTAAGCGGTATGTGTGGAGAAAACCAGGCACTGCTCATCACCTGTCCAATACAGTCCCAACAGTGAAGCATGGTGGTGGCAGCATCATGCTGTGGGGGTGTTTTTCAGCTGCAGGGACAGGACGACTGGTTGCAATCGAGGGAAAGATGAATGCGGCCAAGTACAGGGATATCCTGGACAAAAACCTTCTCCAGAGTGCTCTGGACCTCAGACTGGGCCGAAGGTTTACCTTCCAACAAGACAATGACCCTAAGCACACAGCTAAAATAACGAAGGAGTGGCTTCACAACAACTCCGTGACTGTTCTGGAATGGCCCAGCCAGAGCCCTGACTTAAACCCAATTGAGCATCTCTGGAGAGACCTAAAAATGGCTGTCCACCAACGTTTACCATCCAACCTGACAGAACTGGAGAGGATCTGCAAGGAGGAATGGCAGAGGATCCCCAAATCCAGGTGTGAAAGACTTGTTGCATCTTTCCCAAAAAGACTCCTGGCTGTATTAGATCAAAAGGGGGCTTCTACTAAATACTGAGCAAAGGGTCTGAATACTTAGGACCATGTGATATTTCAGTTTTTCTTTTTTAATAAATCTGCAACAATGTCAACAATTCTGTGTTTTTCTGTCAGTATGGGGTGCTATGTGTACATTCATGAGGAAGAAGAATGAACCTAAATGATTTTAGCAAATGGCTGCAATATAACAAAGAGTGAAAAATTTAAGGGGGTCTGAATACTTTCCGTACCCACTGTATATGGTTTTGGTCATTCTAAAGGAAAATTGTACAGGAAAATTGTTTAATGTAAAAGCAAAACTTTATTTTGTTTTGGATAGAGTAGGGCAGGGGAAGGCAACCTTCACATTCCAGCTATGGTAAAGCTACAAATCCCATCATGCTTCTGCCTTTGTGGCTGTCAGAGTCTTGCAATGCCTTATGGGGCTTGTAGTTCCACAACAACTGGGGTGCCAAGGTTGTTTAATTGTGTCTACTGTCCCAGAGACACAAAAGAAGTAAAAGGAAATCTTTCCAAAGTAAGGTAAACATCCTCTGACAGTTTTCATCTGAACAGGTGTCCCCATGGGATCATTTCCATTCACCTCTTGTTCTTGTGACAATGCAAAAAAATGTGGAATTTCCTATCAATTTCTGCATCAGAGACAACAGTCGCCAGGCCAAATCAGAGGTGAATTTCTGCAGTGGTGTTCAACACCGCAATAATAAACATAGAGTCACTTTGCCTTGTTTCCACATCCTATGCAGGAAAACATAGGAACTGGTTTGCAGAAAATGGCAGCAGGTGCTCTGAACTGATGAGTTAAAATGTGAAATATTTGGCTGTAGCAGAAGGCAGTTTGTTCCCCGAAGGGTTGGAGAGCAGTACAATAATGAGGGTCTGCATGCAACTGTGAAGCATGGTGGAGGTTCCTTGCAAGTTTGGGGCTGCATTTCTGCAAACGGAGTTGGAGATTTGATGAGAATCAATGGTGTCCTTAAAGTGGAGTTCCGGGCACAGATGTCATTTTTCAATGAACATACCCCCGGGACAGTCAGGGCTAGCACATTCCACAATGGCTAGCCTCTGATCTGTCCCAGTTCGCACTTACCTTTTAGAAGAAATACTTACTTATAAAATTTCTTCCACAGAGTTTCCATCTCTCTTGTGGGCAGCTGAAGCCGGCGCGGTCCTCTTCTGTGTCTTCTTCCGCGTCTTCTTGTCCCAGAATGCGCCGCACCGTCCCCTCTCGTTACTTCCGGTGCGGCGCTGCATTCCTCCACAGCTTCTGGGCATGCCCAGAAGCTGTTTAGCAGGGGAATGCGGCGTCGCCCGGAAATGACGCGCAGGGCCGGTGCCGTCGCATTGATTCCTGGGAGCTATGACGTTCAGCTCCCAGGAATCATAGCGAGACAGGAAGTGACGGGGTGAGCCGCGGCTCCGAGGGAGGAAGTACTCTGAGGTGAGTATCTTCGATCTTCTATTACAAGGTGAGTAAACAAAAAAAAAAACCTAACTATGCAATTCCTTTTCAGGTGCGGTGTACCTAGCGGAGGGGCACAAAAAAAAAATATCGTTTTTGTGCCCGGAACTTTAATGCTGAGAAATATAGGCAGATATTTATCCATCATGCCATACCATACCATCAGGGAGGCGTTTGATTGGCCCCAAATTTATTTTAAAGCAAGACATCAACCCTAAACATACAGCCAATGTCATTGAGAACTATTTTCAGTGTAAAGACCAAGATGTCCTGGAAGAGATATTTAGGCCCCCACAGAGCCCTGATCTCAACATCATTGAGTCGGTCTGGGATTACATGAAGAGACAGAAGGATTTGAGGCATCCTACATCCACAGAAGATCTGTGCTTAGTTCTCCAAGATGTTTGGAGCAACCTGCCTGTACCTAGATGAATTGATGCCGTTTTGAATGCAAAGGGTGGTCACACCAAAATATTGATTTGATTTGGATTTCTCTTCTGTTCATTTACTTTCCAATTTGTTAATTTATAAAAATAAACTATGAACACTTTTATTTCTGAAAATATTCTTAACCGGTTGCCGACTGCTCACAGTATATTTACTGCGGCAGTCAGCCCCGGCCAGGCAGAGTGACGTAGGTCTACGTCGCTCGCCTGTCACTCCTTTTAGAGCCAATAGCGGGCGAGCGCGCGCCCGCCTCGGCTCGTTCACAAAGGAGTGCGGGCGTGTGACCGGCAGACCCAATGTCCGCCGGTCACACTACGATCGCCGGTACAGCGGGAGAAAGACAGAGCGGCTAATGTAAACAAGCCGCCTGTCATTCTCCCCTGTGTAAAAATGAAGATCAGACGGTTCTACTATGTAGAACCGTTTATCTTTGTTTTTACACTAGGAGACCTGTCCCCCTACAGTTAGAAGCATGCCCCTAGGACACACTTAACCCCTCCCTGTCCAATACAGTTAACCCCTTCCCTGCCAGTGTCATTTTTGCAGTAACAGTGCATATATATATATATAGCACTGATTACTGCAGTAATGTCACTGGTACCCCCAAAAGTGTCAAAAATGTCAGTCAAGGGTCCGATCTGTCCGCCGCAATGTCGCAGTACCGCAAAAAAAATCGCAGATCGCCGCCATTACTCGTTAAAAAAAAAAAACACCAAAAATGACAAAAATCTTTCCCTTTGTTAGTAAACGCGATAACTTTTGCGCAAACCAATCAAAATACGCTTTTTGCGATTTTTTTACCAAACATATGTAGCGTAAAACAATTTGGCCAAAAATGCTAAAAAATTTTGATTTTTACATTTTTTTGGGGGGGAATTTCATATAAAAAAAAGTGAAAAATATTATTATTTTTGCAAAAATTATGCTCTTTTTTTGTTTAAAGCGCATGATCAAAAAATCGCACAGGTGATCAAATACCACCAAAAGAAAGCTCTGTTTGTGGGAAAAAAAGGACGTGAAATTCGTTTAGGTACAGCGTGGCACGACCGCGCAATTGTCCGTCAAAATCACGCAGTAAAAAAATCGCAAAAAACCCCCTGGTCAGGAAGGGGATAAAATCTTCCGGGGCTTAAGTGGTTAAAGAGGAGGTCTCGTCTGGAAAAAAATAAAAATAAAAATTAAAAGTCTGCAGCTACAAATCCTGTAGCGGCTGACTTTTAGCAAAAGGACACTTACCTTTACAGGGATCCAGCGCCATCCTCCCCAACGCTAGTTCGTTACTAGCCTTTGGGTTCCCTAACTGCCAGGCTCCTAACAGCCGGCTGCCCATCGTGCATATGCGAGCCACAATGCGCTTTCTGCACAGTACCACTGTCTTCTGAGACCTGTGATGTATCCCAGAAGTGTGCAGGAAAGGAGGGGGAGAGGAGAACTCCCACTCAGATCCGAGCAGAAGTAGGAGCGGATACCTGTCAAAAACACAAAGAAAAATTACCATGCCAAATGTGGCAGGTGAGGAAGGGAGGAGGGGAGGAGGACTCAAAGCAGAACATCTTTTGGAAGGAGATCAGAGATGTATAGTAACTAAGTAGAACTACTTCACTACTGTACTTAAGTACCGAAAGGCGGTATCTGTACTTTCCTAGAGTAGAATTTTTTTCTCCTACTTCCACTTTTACTTCACTACATTTTTTCAATGATTTCAATACTTCTACTCCGATTTTTTTTTTTTTGTGCTGCATAGTTACTCGTTACAATTATAAAAATTACCACTGCCAGAACAGTAGATGGCAGGTTTCATGAAGCTCAAAACATGTGTATTATCAGCGCATACGAAAATAAATGCTACTATATGTATAAATAAAAGCTGCATTTGAAATAATAAAAAAACAATATGATGTTCAAACTTTTGACTTCTTTCTTTAATAACTACATAATACAGTACTTGTACTTTTACTTTCAGTACTTGAGTAGCAACATTTTTAAAAAACTACTTGCAATACTTAAGTACAAAAAATGTGGAATACTTTAGTACTTCTACTCAAGTCACTTTTTGATCGAGCACTTCCACTTCTACTCAAGTCACTTTTTGATCGAGCACTTGTACTTTCACTCAAGTATGGGTTTCGAGTACTTTATACAATTCTGAAGGAGATACACTTTACGTTACAGCATTTTTTTTTCTTCACAACTGCCTAAAACGTTCGCACACTACTGTGTATTTAATGCATGAATATGCTTTGATCAAAACCATTCCATTGTAGCTCTGGCTGTATGTTTAGGGTCGTTGTCCTGCTGGAAGGTGAACCTCTTCCCCAGTCTCAAGTCTTTTGCAGACTAACAGGTCTTCTTCTAAGATTGCCCTGTATTTGGCTCCATACATCTTCCAATCAACTCTGACCAGCTTCCCTGTCCCTGCTGAATCAAAGTATCCCCACAACATGATGCTGCCACCACCATGTTTTGTGGGGATGGTGTGTTCAGGGTGATGTGCAGTGTTAGTTTTCTGCCACACATAGCGTTCTGCTTTTAGTACAATGTTCAATTTTGGTCTCATCTGACCAGAGCTCCTTCTTCCACGTGTTTTCTGTGTCCCCCCACATGGCTTCTCGCAAACTGCAAAGGGGGACTTCTTATGGCTTTCTTCTTGCCACTCTTCCGTAAGTGTCAGATTTGTGGAGTGCATGACTAATAGTTGTCCTGTGCACAGATTCTCCCACCTGAGATGTGGATCTCTGCAGCTCCTCCAGAGTTACCATGGGCCTCTTGGCTGCTTCTCTGATTATTGCTCTCTTTCCCGGCCTGTCAGTTTAGGTGGATAGCCATGTCTTGAGAGGTTTGCAGTTGTGCCATACTCTTTCCATTTTTGGATGATGGATTGAACAGTGCTCCATGAAATGTTCAAAGCTTGGGATATTTTTTTTTTTTTTTTTTTATCACCTAACCCTGCTTTATACTTTTCCACAATTTTATCCCGGACCTGCCTGGGGTGTTCCCTGGCCTTCATGATGCTGCCTGTTCACTAAGGTTCTCTAACAAATCTCTGAAGATTTCATGGAACAGCTGTATTTACACAGGGATTACACTACACACAGGTGAACTCTATTTACTAATTAGGTGCCTACTGAAGGCAATTGGTTCAACTAGATTTTAGGGGAATCAGAGTAAAGGGGGATGAATACAAATGCACGCCACACTTTTCAGAGATTTGTAAAAATAAAATTGAAAACCGATCATAATTTTCCTTCCACTTTACAATTATGTGCCACTTTGTGTTGCTCTATCACATAAAATCCCAATAAAACACATTTATGTTTTTGGTTGTAACAAGATAAAATTCTGAAAATTTCAAGGGGTATGAATATTTTTTTTAAGGCACTGTATATAGCCCCCCATGAAGGTTTATTTTGGCCCTGGCCATGAAGGAGTTAAGGTTATGCCATTGTTTCTGTGCAAGCAAATCCTTTGCACACCTGGTGCTCATAGCTGGTAATTAAACCGAGCCAAACCAGCAGACACAGACCTATTTTTAGGCTGGTTGAGGAGTTTTATCCCTGGAGCATTATCTTTGTAGTTCTTGTCACAAGGTATTTTATTAAAACAGGAGCTGTAAAATGCAGTGTCATTAGGAGAATACATACGGTATTTGTTATGTCATGGGGACAATGGCAATATGCATGTACACCACTGAAAGGTCACCTTAAAACTTTTCCTATACATGAATTTATTCCCACTGTGGCAGATGACATTCAGTTAAGAGTGTGCACAAATACAGTAAAGCACAGCTAAACTTACATTTTAACCTCATGCACACAGGGCTTAAAAAAATCACTTTTACAGGTGTTTGGCAGTTTTTTTTCTCTGCCTGTAAACGTACGCTATTTCAGCATATGTGTACATGTACACATAGGTGTTTACAGGTGTATTAAAAGAGAAGGATTTACTGGCAAAAAAAAAAAATGCACTACCAGTGTTTTCAGGAGAGGAGCTTAAAAGCTAAAAAACCGCCCTCACGTATAAACGAATTTAAAGGCTGGACGCATTTAGTGCTTGAGCATTTATTCATTCCAAATAATATTCTGGCCAAGGGAATCCATAAATGCTAAAATGCATGATGCGCCTAAACGCATGTGCAAAATGCAGCTTTAGTATTTTCAATGGGCTGTCCTACATACAGCAAAGTAGCTCATAGGACCTTTTGGTGTGTTACGGTTTGCATGTTATTTACTGTGCATTTTGCTGCTTTTGTCATACAGAAAAATGTGTTTCCTTCCACGTTTTTTTACCAATTAATGGCACTGAACTCACGACTAGTTCATTTTAGGTTTATAAAGACTGATTATACAATTTCCTTTAGATTTACCAAAATCTATACAATCATCTTGAATTACATTAGGGGTGTCCAGTCTGAAGGCCATATGCAGTCAGAGTTTAGCATGCGATCTAAGCCCACTTGGAGGGATGCCGTGCAAACATAGTTTAAGGATGCAGGGTTGTGTGTTAATGAGGTCAGCTGGTGAACACCTTTCTGTGTCTTACCGATTTTCATGTCCTAAATCTACATAACAGGAAGTCATGAAATATTCCATGGAACACAGCTGGAACTCAGGTAAGGCCTTGTTCACAAAAAACAGAAACGTTTTTTTTCCTCAACAGAGGTATGTTAATGGTATATTGGTAGAAAGGGGAGCTGGAATTTAGGAAAAAAAAGGCGAACCGAGCATTTAAGAATATGTTTCCACAGAATTGATTATTCACCACTCCCACTTTTCACGGACCAGGTTAGGGAGATCTCTCTGCTCTACTGCTGCCATGATTACCTAACGTTATAGTGCATTCTATTTGATCATGTTTGTAAAGGTCAAACATTTTCCTTTATTCTTGCACTGTAGCGTCGCAAAGTGAACAACAGTAATCGTTTGAGAATTGCAAAGAAAAATAAAAGGTTTTCCAACACCTGTCCCTAATTCTCTATGTACAGTACCTTTCTTTAGGTTCCCACTGTAGGTGTTAGAACTCTGCTTGGCCCAAAACTTCCATGCTTTTCCTATAGAAAAGCAATTCTTCCTTTTGAGAAATAAGCAGTAGCTGAACACTGTAGTTGTGTGTAAAATTGTGTAGCTCAGCATATAGCTTTAGCGTTGTCCACAAAGTTTCTTATGGTCAAAAAATGATCACTGTTCCCAGACTTTCAGTTCATGCCAACAATAGACACAAAGGACTTCCTTAACAGAACTTCCCTGATTTATTACAGTTGAAAATATAGTCAATTCTTACCTCCTAAAACATAGTTGTAAAAAAATGTACGAATATTTGCAGCACTTTGGTTGGCTTTATCATATTAAATGAGTAATCAACCATCACCACCCCATTAAGTGCAATGGAACCGTTCTAACAGTAGCAACTTGAGTTGCTCTGACTTATACCTCGTACACACGCAACGATTATCGGCCGACCGATCGGCCGTCTTTTGTCCAGTGTTGTTGTGTTGGTTGAAATGTGCTCTAGACTGCACACATTTTTTCGGCCAACAACAACCAACTTCAGAAGTGATGTCATGTGCTGGTTTACTTTCCGTGTGTTTTTTCTTCTCTGAGCATGCCCAGTCTTGCTTATCTGATTTTTGTCTGCCGAAATCTGTACTGACTGACGAACAATCAGCCGTTCTGTTGACGGCCAACAAAAATTTTATAGCATGCACACTAGATTTTGTTCGGCTGAAAAGCCGCAGTCGGTTGTCGGAAGCATCATACTAACAAGCCGACAATCGGCCGATCGGACGTTGGCCGAAAATTCACGGCCAACAATCGTTGCGTGTGTACGAGGCATTAGAAAAAGGTTCCTGCACTACTTCTGGTCTGACTTCGGCACGACTTGCATGGACTTCTGATAAATAAGTTGAATGCAAGTTGTGCCAAAGTCACGCTGGAATGTCGGCTTTGAAGTTGTGGCAGTGTGAACTGGGCCTAACCATTTTGGATCAAATATATTTAAATCGTGTGAATTCATAAAGGGTTTCATAGACAGCCTCAAGAAATCCTTCGGAGCGCAGCACCAAAAATGTCAGTGTATGTGCCCGATTCATGTACTTGTCACAGACAGGTAAATGAGTCAGCACTGAAGAAGGAAATGAGTCAGCACTGAAGAAGGTGTCTCCACACTGTTGAGTGAGCTCACTGCGTCCAGAGCCCATCACTCACATGTGATCGCTGCTTGAGGGATTACATGCAAGTGGACATGATTAGGTGCGAGAGAAAGCAGCTCTATATTGCTTTCAATGCAGGACACAGGCTATGACAATGCTGGATTCGCTGGGCAGGTTGAGGGGATAGGGAGAGTGGTAAGGAAAGTTAAGAAATTAATCACGCTCCACAGCAAAATTTGACTGTGACCCAAAACTTATAATAAAAATAATAATAAAACGTTTGTGAGGACTCTTTATTAAATATATGGCAATGTCCCAATTTTCGTCCTGGAACATCTCATTAAACTAAACATCAACAACTATAGCCTGAGCTTGGGCCCCCATACAAACAAAGTTAGCCTTTTTGCAGATGACCTATTATTAACCCTAACCCAATCTCTCCTTGCTTAACTTACTATCCACCATAAATGTATTCTCCCATGTCACCAGCCTATTCATAAATGAGAAAAATGTCAGTTCCCCTCAATGTCTACTTGTCCAATCCAATACTTGAAATGCTTAATTCTACCTTCACTTTCACTTAGGCTCACAAATAACTGGATTTTTTTTTTGCAAACTAACCCCCAACTATTCTAATTTAAACTAGGCCAGTTACATCCCAACTATCTGTAGTTTAAAAACCCAAATAATGTCTTCGACATTATATCTCTAGGATGGGGAAAATTATTTCCATCAAAATTACCATTGTACTAAACCTCTTGTACCTTTTCCGTACCCTCCTAATCCCAGTGCCCTCATAATTTTGCCCTTTGTATAGCATACCAAGAAACGGAGAACCTTTAGACAAACAATGTATATACACAGACGCCAAGGAGGTCAAGGGGTTCCAAATTTCTTAAAATATTACCAGGCTGCCCAGGTCACCCCGCTCTTTGCACTATATGTTTCTAAAGAGGCCCCTATTTGGGTAGCCCCAGAGGCTAATCGTTGATCACCAGTTCACTTGAAAGCCTTACCTTAGACCCCAACCAGTTCAAGACCAAATAGAATGACCACCCTGATGAAATACACCCTAAAAATTTGGGATCGTTTTAGCATTCTAGTAAGCCAATATCACATCTCCTCTTACTTCCTGTGACAGGCAACCCACATTTCAAATTAAGACTAAAATCCCCCACCGCCAAAGTATGGTTAACACAGGGCCACGCGACTGCCCACTCCCTCCCCGAAAACGATTAGATTCTCACAAGGCTCACCAGCAAAGAGAAATTCAAAGCTTCTTCCTCAGAATT
Source organism: Pelophylax lessonae (assembly GCF_965119305.1). NCBI lineage: Eukaryota > Metazoa > Chordata > Amphibia > Anura > Ranidae > Pelophylax > Pelophylax lessonae. Next base: position 254,662,032 of record NC_138771.1, on the reverse strand, counting down.
TCTTTTAGGCCCCTTTCACACGGGCGATCCGATCTGCCTGTCAGTTTTTCAGGCGGACCTGATCGGATGCTCCATGCAACCCTATGGAGCAGCGGATGTCAGCGGAGACATCTCCGCTGACACCCGCTGCTATCCAATCTGATCCTGTCCATGAAATCCTATTTTCCATCCGTCTGGAGGATCGGATGGGATCGGATGAGAACGGACAGGCGGTCCGCAGAGGATTCATGTAGTATTTACTTCCTGGAATCCATCTGCCCTGAGCCCCAAACATGCAAGCAGGAGAGCGTGCTTAGCAAAGAAAAACCCTCCTGAAGACTCCTGGAATGTATGACATAATTTGGCTATGCCTGAAAAATATAAACTGAAGAAATGTAAAGAAAAAAAAAAAAGTTTAAAACAAGTAAATATGATATATGTTCTTATTTATTTACTAATGCTGGCAGCATAAGGAATAAAAATAGTTCATGTTGATTGAACTTACTAACCTACAACACACTTGTGGCCAAATGGGAGGACTTAAAGGCTAAAAAGACAGAGAAAAACTACCAAGAAACATGTCCTATTATTGCCACATGTAATATCAAGGTTACCTCTCTTGAATCCACATTCCAGGTCTTAACCAGATGGTATTTAGTACCTTCAAGACTCACTCACTCATATATAGCCTGATATATATCCTGTGCATTTAGGCTTTTGCTTTAGGGACTGCCAGACTGCTGGACATGACATAGTTGGTCAGGTTGAAAAAAGATACAAGTCCAACTAACTCAACCAATAAAAAAACAAAAAAACAAAAAAAGAAAACACAACCATACAATCCCATATACCCAATCCTATACCCACAGTTGATCAACAGGAAGGTGAAAAACCCAGAAAAGCATGATCCAATTATCTAAAGCCTCGTACACACGTGTCGAAATTCGGCCGGGAATTTTCGTCTGATGACCGATCTGCCGATTTTCGGCTTGTTAGTATGATGCTTCCGAAAACCGACTCCGACTTTTCGGCCGAAAAAATTCTGGTGTGCAGGCTATAAAATTTTTGACCTCCGTCAAAACACGTCCGATTTTCGTGCAGTCAGTACAGATTTCGACAGGGAAAAATCTTATGAGCAAGACTGGGCATGCTCAGAGAAGAAAGAACACAAAGAAAGCAAACAAACACATGACATCACTTCTGAAGTAGAATTTTCGTGTGCAGTCTAGGCACATTCCAACCAACAAAACACAACTCTGGACAAAAGACGGACGACCGGTTGGCGGAAATTCGTTGCGTGTGTACTAGGCTTAAAGCAGGGGAAAAATTTCCTTCCTGACCCCCTGAGAGGCAATCGGATATTCCATGGATCAACTTTACCTATAAATATTAGTACCCAGTTATTATAGTATATGATGTACATTTATTAAAGAATCCAGGCCTTTTTTAAAGTAATCCACTGAGCTTCCCAGAACCACCTCTGGAGGGAGTCTATTCCACATGTTCACAGCTCTTCCTGTGAAGAAGCCTTTTTGTATTTGGAAACAAAATCTCTTTTCCTCTAGATGTAAAGAGTGCCCCTTTGTCCTCTGTGATGACCTTAAAGTGAATAATTTAACACCAAGTTCACTATTTAGACCCCTTATTTATTTATACATGTTGATCATATCCCTCCTCAATCTCTCGAGAGAATAACTGGATTTTTGTCTTACCGTAAAATCCTTTTCTCTGATGTTCATTGACGGACACAGCTTCAGAATCTTGTAGACCATTGGGTTATGCTGCCCTCTACAGGAGTAGGATACTAGGCAGGAAAAAGAAAAAAAAACTACCACGCCTTTGGGGCAGTCCCAGGGGGTATACTCCCACTTCCTGCTATAACCATTAAGTTTTGTTCCAAGCAGTGTCAGAAGAACAAATAACCCAACTCAGAGGGGTGGGGTACTGTGCCCATCAATGAACATCAGACAAAAGGATTTTACGGTAAGACAAGAATCCAATAAACTCTTTTGTTCATTTGCAGACATAGCTCCAGACATTCTCAAAAGGCTAAACCTAGCTAACCAAGTAACATGGAGCTCAACCAAGAACAACTGGAGCTCACCTGAAAACAATACACTCTCAAAGAGGATCAAGTCCTCTCAAACAGCGGCCTGCAAAACCTTGCGGCCAAAAGCAGCATCCGCAGATTCCAATACATCTACTTTATAAAATTTTGTGAAAGTAAGCACAGACAACCAGGTGGCCGCCTTGCAAACCTGCACCTTTGATGCCTGATGGTGAAAGGCCCAGGAGGCACTAAGCATCCATGTAGAATTTGCCTTTAACAGGGAAAGGAGGAACCGGACTCTTGATTGAATAGGCCTGCACTACCCTCTGTCTGATCCATCTGGAAATGGTAGTGGCAGACTCAGCCAACCCCTTGCGAGGTCCATCCGTAAGGACAAAAAGTTAGTCTGATTTCCTAAACGACTCAGTTGCCACCAGGTACACCCTGATCGCCGAACCACATCCAGAGAATGCAAGGCAATGCTTAGGCTTAGGACACAGGGAAGGCAACACAATGTCTTCATTCAGATGGAAACCAGAGACAATCTTAGGAAGGAACGACTGACAAGGGCGAAGCACCACTTTATCTCTGTGAACCACCAAATAAGGTGAACGACAAGACAAAGCTGCCAGAACGGACACCCTGCATGCAGAAGTAATCGGCATCAAGAAGGCTACCTTCTGGGACAATGTAACCAGAGAGATCTTGTGATAATTTCCAAAAGGTGGTTTCTGAAGAACCGACAGTACCAAATTGAGGTCCCACAGAGGCAACGGAGACTGCACAGGTGGAGCCAAGTGGGGAACCCCCTGAACAAAAGTGCGTTGAAAGAACATCGCCAAGGCTGAAACCTGGCCCTTGAAGGTACCCAAGGCCAGGCACTGTTCCACACCTCTTTGGAGGAATTCCAAAATTCAAGCCCCTGAAAAGGAACGGGGAGAACCCCCAGAGACTCACACCAAGCAATGTATGACTTCCAGAGGCGATGGTAAATCTTTCTAGAGGTAGATTTTCTAGCCTTCAACAGCGTGGGAATCACAGAGTCAGACAACCCCCTATCCTTCAGCACCTGGCTTTCAACAGCCAAGCCGTTAAAGCCAGAGACTAAAGAAGGATGGAAGATCAGCCTTTGGGGCCAACAGGTCTTCTCTGAGAGGGAATCGCCAAGGGACATTGGCGGCCAGCCATACCAGACCCGCGTACCAAAACTGTCTGGGGCCACAAAGATGACCGGAATTCCTTCTGCCTCTATCCTCTGCAGAAATCTTGGCAGAAGTTTGAAGGGCAGAAAGGTGTATATCAGATGGTACTGGCCCCAAAGGGGCCACCAGTGTGTCCGTGGCGTTGGCTAGAGGATCCCGAGACCTCGCTACAAACCTCTGCACCTTCCTGTTAAGATGAGAGCCCAATAGGTCCACCTCCAGGGTTCCCCACAGGAGACACAGCTGATGAAACACCTCCGGATGAAGAGACCATTCCATTTGGTCCAAGGCGACTGAGGTAATCCGCCTGACGATTTTCCACCCCTGGAACATGCACAGCAGAGAGGGCTGGAACAAAATGTTCCGCCCACCTTAGAATTCCAGCTACTTCTCGAGCCGCAAGGACACTTTTTGTGCCCCCCTTAGTAATTTATATTTGCCACAGCCGTGGCATTGTCACAAAATAATAAAAAATAATAAAAGAGGAAGAAAAATCCATTTAAAAAAGGAAAAAATGCTAGGACCAGAGATCCCAGCAAGGAACAAGATCCTTACTCCTAACTAGGCAGAAAAAAACTAGATGCCTATTGCAGGAAGTGGGAGTATACCCCCTGGGACTGCCCCATATGTGTAGTAAACTTTTTTCCTGCCCGGTGTCCAACTCCTATAGGGGGCCGCATAACCCAATGGTCAAGAAGATTCTGGAGCAATGTCCGCCAATTAACAAAGAAAAATTCAGTTCCTCTAATCTTTCCTCATAAATGAGCCCCTCCATGCCTCTTATCAGTTTGGTTGCCCTTCTCTGCACTTTCTCCAGCTCCCCAATATCCTTTTTGAGAACTGCATATTCTAGATGAGGGCTTACTAATGATTTGTACAGGGGCAAAATGATATCTCTCTCTCTCTCTCTCTCTCTGGAGTCCATGCCTCTCAATACAAGAAAGGACTTTGCTTGCTTTGGAAACCGCAGCTTGGCATTGCATGCTACTAATAAGCTTATGATCTACCAGAACACCCAGATCCTTCTCCATTATGGATTCCCCCCAGTTGTACTCCCTCTAGTATGTATGATGCATGCAAATTGCCCCCAAGTGCATAAGTTTGCCTTCACAGTTGGTGGACCTGCATGATGTGAAGTCTTTCTAGACCAGGGTCTTCATCTGAACCATGCTCAAACTCGTACCGCTTTTTAAAAAAGGGGTGCGGCCAGCCCGCACATATGTGAACTGGCTCCACGGAAAAGGCTGAAGGTTCACAAGTCATGAGAATGTGGTTCTGAGTTTTAAGATGCATATAAATAACCACAATACATAGTTTTTACTAATATCCTATTCATGGAATCCTCGCGTTTTGTAAAACTGATTGCAAGATCTTTGGAACTAAACAATGCTGCAATTTTCTGCTATACCTTTAAGTAAAACTTATTAAAATAAAAATACAAATATGGTAATGTAAAATGGGTATAATCTCTGCTAAATAAGACGGCCTCTTTATTATGATCAAATTACATTTTAGAAGACACTAATACAAAACTGCAGACCATTTCCAAAGGGAATCTCACAACTGTACTGGAAAAATTTGGAAGGTGTAACGTGTCCAAGAATAATGAAAATAATGAAGTCTATGGTAAAACTAAAAATCACAAAATATCATAACACCTTGTTGCTTTGCATCTGGATCTTGTTAAGGTATTTCAAAACACGTTTAAAAAAACATCTGCTGCCCTCTGCTGGAAAAAAAACAAACTTTCAGATGTAGACATAATCCCATATCAAAAAAAGTTGTGATGCTATGTAAAACCAACATAAAAACAGAATGCAATGATTTGTAACTCTCATAAACTCATACTTAACTCCCAATAGAGGGGGAGAGAAAACATATAAAATATTTAAACTAAGAAAAGGTACAATTTTAAGAAAACAAATACGGACATTCTGAAATTGATGGCAGCAAAATGTCTCATAAAAGTTGTGACAGAGCCATGTTTAGCACAGTGTAGCATTCCTACTTCTTTTGACAACTCTGTAAATGCCTGGGCACTGAGGAGACCAGTTGCTGGAGTTTTGGGAGAGGAATGTTGTCCCATTCTTGCTGGATATAGGGATCTAGCTGCTCAACAGTTCTGGGTCTTCTTTATCGTATTTTTCATTTCAGAATGCACCAAATATTTTCAATTCGTGAAAGGTCTGGACTGCAGGCAGGCCAATTATGCACCTGGACTCTTCTACTACGAAGCCATGCTGTTGTTATACTGTAGATGCAGTATGCGGTTTGGCATTGTCCTGCTGAAATATGCAAGGCCTTCTGTGAAAAAGACATCATCTAGATGGGAGCATATGCTGCTCTAAAACCTGGACATATCTTTCAGTACTAATGATGCCTTTCCAGCTGTGCAAGGTGCCCATTCCATAATGTACCCCAATACCATGAGAGATGCAGATTGAACTGAGCCATGATAACATAGAAGGGTCCTTCTCCTCTTTACACTGGAGGATGCAACATCCATGGTTGCAAAAAAAAAAAAGTACATTTTCGATTAATCTTACCACAGAACAGTTTTCCACTTTACAACAGATCATTTTAAAGGAGCTTTGGACCACAGGAGACAGCTGCATTTATGGATCATATTCAGGTGTGGCTTCTTCTTTGCATGATAGAGCTTTACCTTACATTTTTGGATGGCACGGCAAACTGTGTTCACAGACAGTGATTTCTGGAAGCATTCCTGAGCCCATGTAGTGATGTCCATCACAGAATCATACCAGTTTTTAATGCAGTGCCATCTGTGGGCTTGCAGATCATAGGCAAGTATTGCGTTTTGGCTTCGTCCCTTGCAAACAGAGATTTTTTTACAGATTCTCAGAATCTTTTGGTATTATATACTGTAGATCAGGGGTATGCAAACTGTGTCCCTCCAGATGTTGCAGAACTACAAGTCCCATGAGGCATAGCAAGACTGACAGCCACAAGCATGACACCCAGAGGCATAGGCATGATGGGACTTTTAGTTTTGCAAGAGCTAGAGGGTCACAGTTTGAATATCTCTGCTTTAGATGATGATAGATTTAAAGTATTTTCAATATGTTGAGGAACATTATTCTGAAGCAGATTTGACAGTTTTTAGGTGACGCTTTTCACAGATTGGTGGACTCTGCCCATCCTTACTTCACTAATTAGTGGCAAAATGTTCTTTCAGCTATTCATTTTTAATACCACTTTGCCAGCTTTCTGTTGTCCTGTCCCAACTTTTTTTGAGACATGTTGCTGCCATCAATTTCAAAATTACCCTATTTTTTTCTTAAAATGGTAAGTTTCTTATTTTAAACACTTGATAGGTTGTCTATTGTGAATAAAATATGGGTTCATGAGATTTGCAAATCATTGCATTTAGTTTTTATGTAGATTTTACACAACATTCCAAAATTTAATAAATTGGGGTTGTAAAAGTAAAACTACTTTTATTTTTTAATATACCACTATGTGATCAACTTAGAAGATGACTGTAGTTTTGGAGATGAAAGCTCTTTATGTTCAACCTCGCATCCCTTACATTGGTAAAATGAATGTCAAACAACTGAATCACCATTGTTTTTATAAACAGTAGGTATCTAAAAAAATCACCCCTTTAAAATAATTACGTTGTGTTGCTTTGCAGCCTGAAATGAAGATACAGTTTTTGTTTTAACCAGCTGTATTTACTTGCAAGTTATAACATCCAAGTGAAAGCTATAACACCAACATATCAGAAAAAAATAAATCAAACACAAAATCACAGAGCTGAAAAAGGATCACCCCCCCCCCCCCCCCAGGCTTTTGAGAATGCTTTGATTGGCAGAGCGAAACGTGTCAAGCCGTTACTCTGACGCACTACGTCACTTCCGGTACGAGCGTGTGGAACGCAAAGGAAAGATTGGTGTCCCCGAGTTAGGAGCTGTTACCGCATATTGTGATTTGATACGCTGTAAGTGCAATCTTAATTGATTTTTAATAAAGTTGATAATACTGCACGATGAGGTCTCTCTCCATTTGAATTTTATGGTGGATCTATTACTGGATGTTTTTTTATCGGAAACTGCTGCGATCTATTGGTGAGGAGATTGATCTGAGGTGCTGATAACCTGGTGATTTCCTGGGATCCTTGACGGTGTTTTATGCTTATAAGGCTTGAACCCTCTTACAGTCCGGTGAGTAGGGGACTGAGAGGGGAGCACCTGGACACTTGAGCACTGAGCACTTTAATCATCTCTGGTGTAAGACAGAGCACTTTTTGTATGAAGAGGATAATAAATTTATTTATTGTCACTGAGCATTGGACACTTTAATATTGATATTAATTATATGTTTACACTAATGAGCTTAATGGCATTAATATACAGCACTTTATAACTTATAATATTTTTGGACATTTTTTTGGGATATTTGCTTGGATTATATATTCAGAATAATGAGTTTTATATTATTTTATTGTTTTCATAGTTTATATTTATATAGATTTATATTATTTTATATTATTTTTATTATTATTTATAGGATAATTTTGCATTTAATTTATTATATTGGCATTAGCCACACATTATTGACTTATTTATTAATGAGCAGCGCTGATACTCATTTACCCATTTAGGTTAATACCAGGATACTACCACCTCAATGCTTTACTGTAGGAATGGGGTTATTTGGATGGGGAGCGGTTTTGGATTTCCGCCAAACATATCGTTTGGTGTTGAAGCCAAATAATTACATTTTAGTCTCATCTGACCAGAACACCTTTTTTCTTCTGGCATCAGAATCTTTAAGGTATGTTTAAGGATGTCAGATGAGACTTAAATATAAAAATAGCCAAATGATTCCGAGCATCAGAACTGTAAAATAATGGCAACTGTTGGCAGTGGGTTGTAGCAATATGTTAGGTTGATAGACAGATTTCTTCCTGAGAAAGACAGGCAGGAAGACATCTAGTGTCCTCAGTCTCACTGAGACCCTCCCCTTCAAGACTCACCTGGAGGACCTAAGCTGCAAAAAATGGGATCTTTGTACTTACCGTAAAATCCATTTCTCTGGAGTTTGACGAAACAGCGCTCCATAAATCATAACTATTGGGTTATATTGCCTCCTCCAGGAGTAGGACTAGGCAGAACAAAAAACATCTGGCTATGCCCATTGGCCGTCCTCAGCTTGGTATATAAGCCCCCTCTCTGCTCTAGGTAATCAGTTTAGTAGCAAGTAGTATTCGAAGTATCAGAACTCCAAACACGGTTGGGTGATGTGTCCGTCGAACTTCGAGAAATAGAGTTTACGGTAAGTACAAAAATCCCATTTTCCCTTTCCTTCATCGACGGACACAGCGCTTCAAAAATCATAACTACTGGGACGTCCAAAAGCAGTGCCAAAAGGAAGGAGGGGAAAATAACCCATGGCTAAACATAAGGACCCTTAACCCTCCTCTTGTGTTAGGGTCAGAACCGACCCGTTTTCAGGTTTTGAATGTCTATAAGTATCACATAAATTTGTTTATTGCATCAAGATTTTTTTACTTTGTCAGGAACCTCTATTTAAACAATGTAATAGAAAAAGAATCCTTTTCACAAAATTATAAAATACTGTGGTAAAAATTAAGACGTTTATGGTGTTAGGGTCAATTCTGACCCAGTTATAATATAGGATTATAGGACACTAATAAGTGCCAAAACTGAAATCATAAACACTCTCTCTGCTTAGTAACACTGACAGCCAATCACCTCTCAACCCTGTGAGCTGTAGTTAGGGAGGGGCCTATCTCTTTGCCTGCTTGTCTGCTTCTCTAAATAAAGTGAAGAAACATAGGACCAATACATTTCAGAGTTGCTGACTTTATTTTACCATTTTTTAAATTTGAAAATGAGAGGTATGCTATCAAAAGAAAGGTCTAAGGGGTCACACCAAAAATATTCAAACCAATCTTTTCAAGGATAAAGAAGCCTAACAAGGTAACAAAGAGGTAAGAAACAAATTGGATGATAAATAATTGTTCAGAGGGTATTTAATAGCTGATTCAAGACACGGGTCAAAACCGACCCGTTATCATCATGGATAGTAACAGAAAGCTAACATAAGAGGAGGGTTAACCACGACACAGGAGACTTAACCAGGTCACCGGAGCCCTGTCTGAAAAATAAAAGTTTAAAGAAAAACATCCCTCAAGAGAAAACAGCCCCTCTTAAATAGCAGCCTGCAAAACTTTGCGGCCAAAAGAAGCATCTGCAGATGCCAAAGTATCTACCTTATAGAATTTTGTGAAGGTGTGCCCTGACGACCAAGTGGCCGCCTTGCAAACTTGCGATATTGATGTCTGATGACGGAAGGCCCAAGAAGCACTCAGCGCCCAAGTAGAATGCGCTGTGACTGGGAAAGGTGAAACCTGACCTTTAATGGAATAAGCCTGAGTCACTGCCTTTCTGATCCATCTAGAGATGGTAGCCGAAGAAGCAACAAGCCCTTTTCTTGGTCCATCTGTAACCATAAAAGGAGAGTCTGACCTCCGAAAGGACTCGGAAAGTTGCCGCCAGATACACCCGAATCGCACAAACCACATCCAAGATATGCAAAGCCAAATTCCTTGGGATGAGCTGGCTTGGGACACAAGGAAGGCAACACAATGTCCTCATTCAAATGGAAGGCAGAGAACACTTTGGGCAGGAATGATGGACAGGGACAAAGAACCACTTTATTCCTTTAGACCACTAAATAGGGAATGCTACGGGACAATGTCAATTTCGATACCCTGCCGGCCGAGGTAATAGCCACCAAGAGTGTCCCCTTCTGGGATAACGTAGGCAAGGGAATCTCCCAAATATTCTCAAATAGAGGTTTCTGGAGAACGGAAACTACTAAATTTAAATCCCATGGCGGCAAAAGAGACCGTACAGATGGAGTTACATGTCGAACCCCCTAAATGATGGTATGAACTAAAGAGTGCATGGCTAGGGATCACAGAACCTAAAAAACCTGAAAAGGACAATTTTGTCCCCCTTTCTGGGTACCCCCAAAAGATTTATTTGGTGGATCCCCTTGACGCTCATGAAGGAGGTCCACGAGGGCAGACCTTCATGCTGAAGGGGTCTTATCTGCGGGTCCGGAGAAGCTAGCTCTAGGCTTACCAGACCAAGGATGTTTGGAACCTCCCGGGGAAGGTTTTAAAGATCTACTTCTCTTATTCTTCAACCCAGAAGCACGAAAGACTTTTCTATGTGCTGAGAAGGAGGGCCCCCGTCTGCGACAAAGCTCCTTCCCTTTCCTAGACTATTCCAGGAAGGTACTCTTCCCGCTCGTGGTACCGTTAATAATGTTATCCAGGGTAGCCCCAAACAGGCGATCGCATTGAAAGGGCAGATCAATGAGAGCTTTCTTAGAGGCTTGGTCTGCAGACCAATTATTAAGCCACAGCACGTGCCTAATCACCACCGCTGAATCAGAAAGTTTGGACAACACAGGAGCTGTATCCAAAGTTGCATCACAAATAAACTGCAGCCCAAGGACCAACTGGTCGGCTAAATCAACGTAAGCGGCGGGGGCTTGCTCATCCCCCCAGACCCTGGCGCAAAAGCTTTGCCCATTCAGTTAGGGTCTGAGACACCAGGGCTGAGGCAAAGACTGGCCGCAATGTCTAACCAGCCATAATAAACATGCTGCTTGCCACAGCGTCCTGTCAGCAGGGTCCTAAAAAGACGGGTATTCCTCTATTGGGATCATGATAGCTTTGTTCAACCACTGGTGGACTAGTCGACTTTTTTAAAGGGACTCCTCTAAAGGGTAACATACGGCAAAACGTTTGGGGACCACCTGAGTGCGAGGTGACTTATGCCTACCAAACGACACAGCCACGTCCGTGGCTACATCAGCCGCATCCTCCGTTTTCAAAGTCTCAAGCACGGCAGTGCTTTTAAATTCACTGCTGCGACCATGGAGGAATCATCCTTACTATCGGATGGATCTGGGGGTGTGATATTAAGACCCCCTGGATGAGCCGTGCCCATTGCAGCATCAGGCTCAGAATCAGATGGGACAGACTGAGCAGGTAAAGGAGGGAGATGCTTCCTCCTGGGCCTTTGCCCACACACCACTTCTACCTGAAACACTAAGGACTGCAGGACCACTGTCAGTGCAACCATGGGAAGCTGGGGGTTCCGAAGGACCTGCCACCTCCATGAGAGGGTCAGTGGGCAGGGAAAGGAGGGGGATGCTTCCTCCTGGGCCTTTGCCCACAAGCCACTTCTACCCAAAACACTAAGGACTGCAGGACCACTGTCAGTGCAACCGTGCAACCATGGGAAGCTGGGGTTCCAAAAAATGAGATATTACAAGATGCCATTAAAATGGTTGAAAATACACCCCTGACATAGCGAATATTGAAAATGGCTTTAGCAAATGGCTATCACTACTTGGAAATACTAATATATGACCATTAAGGTCCATTTCCAGTATTTTCAGCAGCCATTTCTATAGTGTCCTAATGCTGAACTCATGCCGGTTTAATAAACTCTTATTGCTCAACCCATTTTACTGCTAAAAACAGCAAGTAAACCAGTCATCCTTGGGTCACAAGGAACTATCGTTAAAAAGTTCACTTTTGGGTTCAAAAATCATCTGCTTATAAAAGCGTTTTCAGGAAACATCATTATACTGGAGTCTTATGAAAGGCGGTTATTGTATGAAACAGACTACCAAGAAAAAGAAGAAGATTTCATACAAAAGGTTTCCACAACTGGATCGAACCAAGATAGAAAAAAGAATTGCGAAGTAAAGATACACACTGCAGAAGAAGTTAAGTACATCAGAATCTGCAATTTGAGAAACTTGTGCCTTACAGGTCCTCAGAAAGCTGCTTACCTAAAGTGGTTGTAAACCTCTGACATGAAATATGAACACAAGAAGGCGTCAGACTCAGTTAAGCAGGTACTGCAAATGGATTTTATAAAAAGCTAATTGGCAGCTTTAAAGGATAAAATGTATAGGAATATAAAAAGGTCTATGGCTGATATAACTGGGCTTCCCGAGGTCATTAATGCAGGTCCTGGATGGTAGGAGACTCCTGTCCCTGGTTGCTTGTTGGGTGAACAGCAGAGAACAGCAGGAAGTGGGCTGAAGTCAGCGGTAAAGCAGATGGACCTGAAGTGATGTCAGTGGGAGGTGGGGGATGTCAAAGACCAATGAGGTATCCTACCATCCAGAACCTGCACTGATGACCTCAGGAAGCCCAGTTACATCGGCCATAGACCTTTTGATATGCCTGGTTATTTTATCCCTTATGTAAGTTGCCAATTAGCTTTCAATAAATCCATTTGCTCTACCTGCTACACTTACACTGGACCCCCCTTGTGTTCCCTTTTGTTTCCTACAGAGTCTGCTTCACTTTATGGAAGAGCTACGACTGAGATGGCACAGCTACACACATATATTTATGGACTTACAGACATCCATTACCTTCTGCTGTCTAGTTCCTCTGCTATCTGCATGAGTTATTTCTGACAGGTTTTTTAGACTACAAGAGATAAAAAGTGAGAGTGGGAGCTCCGGCACACAGCCTGTGATTCATATCCTCAGCTCTGCATCATTCCTGTATGTTGTGGGGACAGTGGCATGTCCATTCCCTCCAATGGGCTCTCAGAGCTCTCCTCATTGAGCTATACAGTGTCTAACTTTAGTTTCCCACCTCTGTGCTTTAGTAAAAAATCATTTTTATCTCCAAGTTTTACAAAGCTCTACAGGGCAAATGGCTACAGAAAAAAAAAGGTACAACTTATGTTGGAGGATTTTCTCCATCTCTGTATCACCTGAGTCGTCACTTCACTGGGTATATTTAATGGTTTAAAACAAGTTTAAAAGAGAAGTATAACCAAAGCTATTTTGGATCACAGTTTGCTCTGCACACCTGGGACTCATTTTCAGCTGACAGTGGGCTAAAGCGGATGTCACTCAGCTGGTCCAAGCTCGGGAAAGATTCTGACTTTACAGTTAGGATTCACCCAGAGCCTGGACAGGCAGCTAGCTCAGCCTCTCCTGCCCCCTGTACAGCCCAGCTCTCCAGTGAGCGCTGGATGGCCAAAGCAGAGTCACCAGCTCATTGCTGGCTGAAAACTGGGAACTCAATGATGGTCTTTGATCACTGAGTTCTCAGTCTTTGAGGCAGAGGGGGACAGCTGTAGTGGGGATCAGTGCTGCAGCCATCTGGGTGAGTATGATATGGTAAGACTGCAATATAAAGCCTTACTTTTATTTTACATAGTACACACTTAATAGCATCATCATCTGTTAAAGTAAAAAAAAAAAAAAAAAAAAAAAAAAAAAGTTTGGATACCAGCCATGTCTAAAACTATTTAGAAAAATACATTTTAAAAATGAGCAAAAGAGCATAGATACCGAATGGTGCATGATGGGAAAAGCATATTATGAATGCGTTAGCCCAAGCATGAATGGACTTCCAAATTAAGTTATAACATAGTATGTCATTCTGTAGCTCTCTGACATAAAAAGCCAATGCTGGGCACTCAACTAAGACAGAGCAAGAGAAGATTTACAGTCGGCTGTACACACACATGACATAATACAATGGGACTGTTTACTTATTACTCTTATTAAATCGTACTTATTGCACTTATTACTGTTGCTTGGGCACATATTTAAAACTGACTTTTCTATGTGTACTTTTCGGTTACAATTTTGCTTAAGACAAAACACTCTATACAAGGCTTTATGCCTAAAAAAAAATACATATTTAGCATGGCAGCCATTAATTATCTTAAATCTATGGTAGAAATTGAAAAAAATGGGTGTCATTGATTACTATGGGCAATAACTGCACATACATTTATGGCCCGTACACACGATCCGAAAATCGGACGAAAATTAACGCTTGTGAAAGGATCGGACGATAATCTGATCGTTAGTACACAGCTTACGAGAGGCGATCACGACAGTTCGCCCGATATTATCCGGTCGTGCAAGCATAAAAATTTTGATCATATTATAACACATCGTACGATAATCGTATTATCAGTATGTTGTTCGTCCGAAAAAAATGGTGAGCAGTAGACAGCGCATGAGCAGTAGACATCATTTTCACCTCACACGCTACAGCGTGGTTACGCATACCGGAAGCTTTTGACAGGGTTCATACACATTTTCACCAATAAAATTCCATGACTTTTCCATGACTTCACGTAAATATTCATGACCTAATGTTTCATGAAATGTCTATGTATACATGTTAAATAAGAAGAAAATCCATGTCACACCCAGCATATTTTCACTAAAATAAATGACAATCTTTGTAGTGTACAGTACCTCTGCAGTAAGGGCTCTTTCACACGGGCGGTCCGATCAGATCCGCCTGTCAGTTTTTTAGGCGGATCTGATCGGATCCTCCATGCAGCTCTATGGGGCAGCGGGTGTCAGCGGAGACACCTCCGCTGACACCCGCTGCCATCCGCATCCGATCCTGTGCTGAAATCTGGACGGATGGAAACCCTATTTTTCCATCCGTTCAGTAATCAGAGCGGATCTGATGAGAGCGGACAAGCGGTCCGCTCTCCTCCGATCCCCCATAGAGGGCAGCGGGTGCTGAGACACCTCCCTCTCCGCTCTGAAAGCGGAGACGGAGCTGTCATCCGCCCGGGATCGATCCGCGATCCCCGCTGAGCAACACGGATCCGCCTGCGGAGGCGGACCGTGTTAAAGAGCCCTTAGGGTTTCATTTCTGGATACAGCGTGACTCAAAATGGTCCCTTGTTTTACAGTGGATAAGATGGAAGCACTGCTGCCGCAGCTGGGAGCCGGTGTCACTTCAGGCGCACGGGTGAAAAAGCCAGCGATCAGATTGGAAGCTGTCAAGCACGCAGCTGCAGACTGGTGCTTTGCACCTTTAGCGTGGCTAGACAGCGCTGCCTCTCCCATGTTCGAAATGTCAAACGTTTTACGACACACACTGTACATTTAGCGGACATGATACAGGAGGTGGTCAGAGGCTGCGGACATGATACAGGAGGTGGTCAGAGGCTGCGGACATGATACAGGAGGTGGTCAGAGGCTGTGGACATGATACAGGAGGTGGTCAGAGGCTGCGGACATGATACAGGAGGTGGTCAGAGGCTGCGGACATTATACAGGAGGTGGTCAGAGGCTGCGGACATTATACAGGAGGTGGTCAGAGGCTGCGGACATGATACAGGTGGTGGTCAGAGGCTGCGGACATTATACAGGAGGTGGTCAGAGGCTGCGGACATTATACAGGAGGTGGTCAGAGGCTGCGGACATGATACAGGAGGTGGTCAGAGGCTGCGGACATGATACAGGAGGTGGTCAGAGGCTGCGGACATGATACAAGAGAAGGTCAGAGACTACAGACATGATAGAAGATAGAAGAGCACAGGGGAAGCAGAGAGCACTGGAGGAGCTGAAGGGCACGGGGGGGGAGGGGGGACTGGAAAGGCGCGCAAAACGGTTACCGCCCCCTTCCGCATCATCATCACGTTAATGCGGCCGGCCCGCCCTCCAGTGACGCTTCCGCTGCCTCATCGGTTGATAATCTCCCGGCTGTTACTGCTGCTGCTAGTCAGTCACAGTGTCTCCAGGCAAACCGCGGCCGGCCCTCCCCGCTGCCTGATTGGGTCATCTCTTTGGCTGCTGCTGGCCAATGACAGCACGCGCATACCACGGACCCGGAAGGACGCTAATACAGCGAAATGTAAATACAGTATGTGGCAATATAATTATAAAATAATTAAAATAATTAAGCATCTGCTTCCCGCTCCTCCACAGTAATTTAATTCCATGACTTTTCCAAAACCTAGTGTATTTCCTAATTTTCCATGACCTTTCCAGGCCTGGAAAGTGTCATCTAAAAATTCCAAAACTTTTCCAGGATTTCCATGACCGTATGAACCCTGTTTTGAATCATCGTCCGAGAAAATTCGTATCGTAAGTAACCTCTCCCATTTGCAAATATAATTGAGAGTTCCTAGCAACCAAACAAAAACGGACGGAGAGTCGTCCGATTTTCGGATCGTGTGTACTGGGCATAAGACACTTCGATAAATATATAGACTGACATTGCCCCCACCATCTCTGCCATGAACTACAAGAAGTCACACTGAAAGAATGCAGATGATGTAAACTGTCCACACTATGCACTGCAAAACAAAAGAAAGTTTCAGGATGTTTCTGTTTATAGCACGTATATTAACTGGACAAGCACGGAAAGCAGGTTAAAGTAGCTTAAAAGGTCACATACAGATCAGAAGGCGGACAACTACAGGTAATGCAATTCATTTGCCTGCCAACATGGGCCCATGGGCCTCCTTCACAGGGTTGATTACCTGCATACACCGGATTTCAGAAGTCAGATGTATCTGGGTTCAGAAATCCATCCCTAACTTTAGGTAATGGTTTGGTGTGCAGCTACATGCAAATAGCAATGGCTGCTGTCAGCTTGTCATTGCTGTGTACAGGTGGAGTGGCTGCAGCTATTCCCATATCCCTTTCATCGCAGCTACAAGAGTTTCCTGATTATTGCCGCTGGACTCAAAAAGTATGCAGATAATTACCCGTGTGAAAGAGGACCTAAATTATAACTATGGTCTATGTTGCAGCACTTTAAATGGAGCTGCACATACAGTTTTCGCTTAGCCCTTAGCAAACTCCCACAGATACTTGTTAAAGTGATTGTAAGTGCCGGTTCACACTGCAGCGGCGCGACTTCGGGGGCGACCTGTGAAGTCGCATGCACCGCGACTTTGGCGCGACTTGCACGGACTTCATAAAATGAATGTTTTATGAACTGGGACTTTGCCCGCCCCCCCGTCACAGCTTTTGATTGACAGTAATGGGAGCCAATGGCTCCTGCTGCAATCAATCTGACCAATGAGGAAAGAGGTGCACATTGCTGGATCGGATCAGGCTCAGGTAAGAAAAAGGGGGGGGGGTCGGGGGGCTGCAACACAGAAGGTTTTTCACCTTAATGCATAGAATGCAATAAAGTAGAACTATAGGCAAAACCTTTTTTTTTTTTTTCATTTTGGATAGAGCAAAGGATGGTTATAACCCGTCAGATTTTTTTCCTCGCCATCTGTCTTCCATTGTGGAGATTTCCCTTCACTTCCTGTCACATAGCCAAATAGGAACTGAGAGAAAATCCCTGCAAATTAAGGGAATTCTTTTGGAACCCCCCAGGTCACCAGAACTGGTGTCGCCATTGGAAGATTTTCCCATTATTACTTTTCTTGGAACAACCCAAAATGTGGGTTTTTCTTTTACTTTCAATGATAATGGTAAACATGACATATTTAGGGTGAATCTCCCTAATGGTTGCACAGACAGCAATAAAAACTGACAGGGATTCTAGTCCCTCTCCACTATCAAAAACTAAAAAAAAAAAAAAAAAGTTTTACCTTTAGGGTGAAAAACCTTAAGGCTTTACAACCACTTTAAGATTGCTAATTAAGTCCACCTAATGCAACTCTTCCAAATTCAGAGTAGAGTTGCCACTCTTTGCCTGCTTGCAATACAGTGGCATGGGAAGATTTAGCAGGGGGTGTGGCATATCCATATCCACACTGAGTCACAAGAGTGTAGCTTGTCAATCAACACCTGGTCAGGGCGTGGCCAGGAACGGCATTGTTAGCAGCTGCTTTTCACAGAGCTCCCGGGAGTTACTCGGATTTCATCCTGTTCCCGATGCCACGGGCTCAATTGCTTGACATCCAAGGGTTCCACCACCCCTGCTGATACTTCTGGTACCTTTGGCCCTTCTCGACTTAATTACCCCCAAAAACAAGGAGGATACCCAGCGCCCGGACTAACATGGCGCCGCCGCAGCCCTCCAGCGGCATGGTCCACACGGTGCTGAGAAGAACAAGGAGGCTGTGAGTAAACACCTGGTCATACCTTCTCCTGCTCACTGCATTCAATATTGATAGCACTGTCTCTGTTAATGAAATCTACCAACTGCGAGCTGCAGTGTCTGGGAGGGGGGAGTTTGTGAGATACAAACCAAGGAGGATTTGGCTCAGCCAGGTAAGTTAAGGGGAAGTTTGTTAGCTTTGTTCATCCTATAATAATAGGATTTTGGACATGCTTTGACTCTCCAACAGGAGCTTTAGGTTGTACTCTTAGTTGGCCATAGTCACTGGCCGTGGTTAAACAGATATACAATCTGACAGGCCCTCAAACATCTTCTGTGTATACCAGTATATTCCTAAACATAAGAAAATGCCTGGAGTAACCTTTTATAAGGATCCAATGTAGCGTGAGAAGTTGCAGAAACCTCCAGCCTTGCCTTACTGGGATGAAAACAAAAGGCTATTGCACATGCTTGTCTACCTTGTCTGATCAATTTCTCTCCATTGAGACTTCGTCAGCTACTGAAAATAGCTCAGAGACATCAGAATTCTGCACAGTCAGATTGATGGCGTTCATCATCTAATAGCAGTGGTTATATATACAGTACATTTATTGTTTTAAAGAGGAAGGATTGTGTAATTTCAGTGAGCACATATTTTGAAATATTAATATAATATTCACTTAAAGCGGAGTTCCGGCCTCAAAAAAATGTTTCCGATAAAAATACCCCCAGGACAGCCAGGGCTAGTGCATTTCAGCAATGATAGCCTCTGAACTGTCCCCGGGTTCACTTACCTTTTAGAAGAAATACTTACATTGAAAATGTCTTGTCCAGCGCTGCCACCTCAGGTGTGGGCAGATGAAGCCAGAGCGTCCTCTTCGGTGACGTTGGAGTCCCAGAATGCCCTGCACCGGCCCTGCTCGTCACTTCCGGTGCAGGCGCGTCATCCCTGCACAGCTTCTGGGCATGCTCCCAGGAGTCAATGCAAGCAGCAAGAGACAGCGCGAGCCGCGGCCGCAGAGGGAGGAAGTGGAAGGAAGGTAAGTATATTTTCTACAAAAACAAGGTAAGTTAAGCAAAAAAAAAAAAATCGTGATTATCCACTTCTTTTTCAGGTTACTTGGGCAAGCGGATGCCAAATTTTCGTTTTCAGGCTGGAACTCCACTTTAGGAAAAACTCCCAATCTATAATCTGCCACCCTGCTGAGAGAAAATGTTCATCTAAGTTATCAGTCACATAAGCACTTTTTAACCAGCTGGCCAACTTACAGACATAAAGTGAAACTCCACTTTTGTTGAGAAAAAAACATTCCCCTCTGGGTGATGCCTGTATATTGCAGGGATTTTAACAAACTTTGTTGCAGATTCCTTTTGTTATTATGAAGAAATCATTTTGTTCCTCTGTGCCGTGTGGGTCACATGAGAGTGGTTTCATAATTATCAGCTGTGCAGCTGCAGGGCTCTAATGAGGAAATCTGCTGGGCCTGTATCCCTTTAGACGTGTTCCTATTGGGAGTATCTGACCAAAAATGACATTTTTGTTTCAGGGGATGTCAGAAATCTGACTTGTATCTTAGTGCAGACTTCTGGGAAAATTGGTGAGCCAATCACACAAGCAGGAAATGATGTTTCTGGGGTGTGGTCAGTATACATTCTGTGTACAGAACAGCTCCAGGTAGCCATATTGCATTGCATTTTCAGAAAATTACAGTGATTGCAAATTGAATAGAAGAGGTCATTTTTAATAACATTAAATTACAATATGATTTGTGTCGCAGTTACATAGTTACATAGTTAGTGAGGTTGAAAAAAGACAACAGTCCATCCAGTTCAACCTATGATGTGTGTGTGTGTGTGTTTGCTTTTAACCGTACATTGTATACCCCTGTATGTTGTGGTCTCTAAGGTGACCATCTAACAGTTTTTTGAAACTATCAATGCTCCCTGCTGACACGACTGCTTGTGGAAGAGAATTCCACATCCTTACCGCTCTTACAGTGAAGAACCCCTTACGCATTTTAAGGTTAAACCGCCTTTCCTCTAGTTTTAGTGAGTGGCCACGTGTCTTATTGTATTCCCTTACTCTGAATAGTTTGTTCCTTATGCCAGGGTCGCCAGTACAGTATTTGTACATTGATATCATATCCCCCCTCAATCTTCTCTTCTCCAGAGAGAATAAGTTCAGTGCTTGTAGCCTTTCCTCATAGCTGATGTCCTCCATTCCCCTAATTATTTTTGTTGCCCTTCTCTGGACTCTTTCCAATTCCAGCACATCCTTCCTGAGGACCGGTGCCCAGAACTGGACAGCATACTCCAGATGTGGCCGGACCAGAGTCTTATAGAGCGGGAGCATAATCTCTTTATTTCTGGAGTGAATCCCCTTTTTTATACATCCCAGTATTCTGTTGGCTTTACTTGCAGCGGCTTAGCATTGCATGCCACTGCCAAGCCTGTTGTCTACCAGGACCCCCAAGTCTTTTTCCATCTTAGACTCACCCAGAGGTTCCCCCCCTAGTGAGTAGCTTGCTTTCTGGTTTCTGGCCCCCAAGTGCATTACTTTACATTTTTCAACATTAAACCTCATCTGCCATGTAGTTGCCCACCCCGTTATTTTGTTCAGGTCTGCTTGTAAGGTTTCCACATCCTGCATAGAAGATATTGGCATGCCTAGTTTAGTATCATCTGCAAATACTGAGATTGTACTAGATATCCCCTCCTCTAGATCATTTATGAATAAATTAAACAGGATTGGTCCCAGGACCGAACCCTGGGGGACCCCACTTTCCACACCCGCCCAATCCGAGTACTCCCCATTAATCATCACCCTCTGGACTCTCCCCTGGAGCCAGTTCTCTATCCAGGTACTCACCTTATGGTCCATACCTACCTTCCTTAGTTTGTACAGTAAGCGTTTGTGGGGAACGGTGTCAAAGGCCTTTGAAAAGTCCAGATACACCACATCCACCGGCTTACCTGTATCTAGGTGGCAGCTCACTTCATCGTAGAAGGTTAATAGATTGGTTTGGCAGTTGTATACGGTGTATTGTTTTTTTCTTTATTTGATGATTTTTTCCCCCACGAAAGTGGAGTTTCCTTTAACGTGGAACTTCACTCTCCCAATCAACATTTATTTATTTTTTTAAATCCTCATGCTAGTTACTAGCATTAGTAAATAGATAGGAAAGTATATATTTACTTGTTTTAAAATTTTTTTGTTTTACATTTCTTCAGTTACTTCCTGGTTTCTTGCCTAAGCAAAATATGTCATACACACCAGAAGTCTTCAAGAGGGGAGGAGGGGGTTTTCTCGGCTGAGCACACCGTCTTGCATGCATGCCTGAGCTAGATGGTCATCCGCTGACATCCGCAATCCCATTGACATGCATTATGTCCGTATATCACCCGCAAACCGATGGGGTGATATACGGACATACGGAACGCCCATGTGAAAGAGGCCTTAAGCTCTGCTTTACGGAGGCTTTAAATGGATTGAAATGTGGCAGTTTCAGCAGGGACCGGACACATTTTTATCTATGTATGGTCACTGCAACTGGACAGAAGTAAATCTGCCCACTGCCTTCTGTTCAATCACCCTGTTGGATAAAAGCCGCACAATCAGCAGCTGCAGGCTGATTTCTGTATTCTGACAGAAGAGGAGTCTCCCTGCTATCAATATACTATAGCACAGCAGGAGGATTTCCCCATCCACCATGTATGGATGGGGGAACCAGTTTGGGTTTTCTGGTTCAGCCCACTGGCTGGGCGAAAAATAAAAGAACAGTAAAGTAGAATTGTTGGGGTTTATTTCCTGAAGCAGTAAAGCACAAAGTGAATTTTAACTTCGAGAAGGTCAAGCTGTGCTGACCTGAAATTATCGTTGTGTGCAAAAGGGAAAAATCCTGTTTTTTTAATCTTCCATGGGCATAGGTATTCTTTGCAAAGGAAATATTTACTCTGCTAGTAAACCAATGTACTGCTAAGCAGGTAATAAGCATGTAAAAAGCAAATATGGTTCCAAGTATATAAACAATTGCAAAATATGAACAGAGACCAGGTTTAAATAAAAAATAGAAAAACGGTGGCATGACTGTTCACATCAAGTTGCATTTTTTAACATATACAGAATTCTATATTCCTCTAAGTGCCCTACTTCATCTGAGTTTAGCACAGACACAGAACACAGATGCTTTAAACTGAAAAGAAAGCAGATAATGATCAACAGATTACAACAGACAAGTATGACCATAACTGTACTAGAGGGTTATATAGTGACACATTAAGAAAGTGTTTTCTTACACTTAATATTTGTGAAATGGTTAAGACAGAAATGTATAAACAATACTTATCCAAGGAAAAAAAAAAAAAAATGGACTCCATTTTTCAAAATGAACAAAATACCCTGATAGGTGGCATATCACACCTTCAAACTAATCAGTGCCCCCTGGCAAAGTGGCTAAAGGCAGCTAAGCAATAAGAGAAACTTCCCTTCATCACAATGTCCTAGCTGGCTTTAGCATAGTATAATGATAAAAAAAAAAACGTTGTCCGTCTTCTACAATCAAATCGTTATTGATGCATGTTCAGCATGTCATGAAGGTTTTGGGACCACCAGGGGCCCCTTTATCAGGCAAAGTGACATTAATCAGATACAAATGTGCTCCCAGTACACCTTAGGCTTCTTTTACATGGTCTGCTGCTCAGCGAGGATCGATCCGCCGATCCCCGCTGAGCCAGCGGATGACAGCTCCGTCTCCGCACTGTGCGGAGAGGGAGGTATAAGAGCACCGCTGCTCTCTATGGGGAATCACATCCGATCCGATCCCCTGGACAGATGGAAAATGGGTTTTTCATCCGTCTGGATTTCACAGACAGGATTGGATGCGGATGGCAGCGGGTGTCACCAGACATGTCTCCACTGACATCCGCTGCCCCATAGGGATGCATGGAGGATCCGATCAGATCGGCCTAAAAAACTGACAGGCGGATCTGATCGGATCGTTCGTGTGAAATGAGCCTTAATCTTTTGCAATCTTTATTGACATTTAGCAAGTCATACAAAAAAATGCAAAGATTCAGAGGCACCAGGCACGTATCCTTTTTTTTTTCTTAAGGAACCCCCGATAGTTTGGAAATGTTGCACTTTTTCTATGACATTTTAAACAAAGGTCAATAAAGATAATTTAATTGCAGAAGAAAGAGGCGGCAACCTTTTATCTTAGCTGTGAGTGCCATCCACCAGTTGTTTTTAGCACCCTGTACATAATGATAAATTCTAGTTTGGTGTGCAATGGATATCTGATGTCATGATGTCATAGTACAATGACCCCATTACCTATAGATGTTCAAGTGGTACTAAACCCAGGACCATGCATTCACTATATCTGGTCTCCCACAGTACATGGAAATGCAATCGTTTTAGTAATTTTAGTAATAGTTTTAGACTTCTATCAGTGTCTAGTTAGAGCTTGCAGGAGTTTTCATTCTGCACTGTCCTATTGGGATGCAGCAGGACCCCCGACCCTCTGTCTGGACAGTGCTGATTGGCCCTGCGCTGATTACATTCACCCTCCAAAACTCTGTAGTAATACACACCAAACTGAGCATATGCAGCTTACCCCAAGGGTCTGTTCTATCAGGAGATGTTTTGGGGGCTGTGGATCAGAGAAGACAGCATCAAAACAGCCTTCTTACACAATGCAGAGGATTAACCACTTAGGTCCCACATTGCCTCATTGCGTATAACAAGCATGCTTTACTGCATATACAGACTGATTTTACATTTGTGAGTTTAGTAACACTTCAATGCAAACATTATACTGGCATGAAAAGGCAAACTAAAATCCTGTTAAAAAAAAACAAAAAACAAATGCTCCCCTGGATGATGAGTGTTGTCTGAAAAAAGTCTGAAAAAAGGAAAAAGGGAACAGCGACAGTTAACTTGTGAAAGACCACAAGTTAAGATCAAGTTAAAGCATAAGAAAGCGGTGCTATAAGCTGCATTTTCACAAGCCAACAGCAGGTGGCTCCAAAGCACTACAGATTTTTTTCTAGTACGTACTTGGCAAGCGAGCATAATTCAGATCCAATAGAGCTTTGATAGACGTGTGTGGCTGAAGAGCCGCAGAACTGTGATTTAAAAAGGCTTTCAAGGAATAGTATGATTTAAAAGTAACAATTGTATTAAAATTAGATTGCACCAGGGAGAAATAGAAGTTTACACAGTTCTCCTAGCGCTTGTGGTCAGACAAAAGAGTCGTTAGGCCACAATAGGAAAACAGTACTCAGCAGCAAGGAAGACACGCTAAAATATTATTATAATTCATCCCTGACCACACCTCTTCCCTATAGCTAAAAAGGTGTGAATCATTACATAACAAGAACTTCCTGAATCGGTTTTAAACATCAGCATGGTTTGATGGAAGAGGCATGACGAGAATACATTTCAGGGTGTCAAGCTCTGGATTGCATATTACCTGTTCAATGATGTTCTAAGGCAGGGTTTTTCAACCTTTTTTCAGCCAAGGCACCCTTTAAAATTATGGACAATCTCGAGGCACCCTCCAAAAAATCTTGAGGCACCCCATTCTAAAATGCAAAAACTATTCTGATAGTTTTACATAACGCAGCAACATTAATGAAGGTAAGATACCCAATGTTAGAGGATGGTTTATTCTTCCAAATCAAATACACCTTTGCAAACTGATATTGACTAGTATTCCAATGTTTCTCTTCTCCGTCCGTTTTTCTCCATCACTTAGCTAATGAGACCCCAAAGCTGATGGAGAGAGGCAGGGGGGGGTCAAACCAGGATGACATGCAGGTAACGGACATCCTCCTTATCAAATGATGATGCCATTGGTCGTTAGAGGGTTGGAAGCTAGAAGGTTGTAATGGTGTACAATGAAAAGCTGTGGCTTTAGGTAACTAAAAGGCAGGTTTCATCCACCCACTGGCTTGTATACAATTTTGGGCAATTTTTAGGAATCTTGCAGAGGCAACCCTGAAGAAACCTCATGGCACCCTGGCTGAAAACGGCTGTTCTAGGTGTCTGTTCTAAGATGTCAGTGTCATGCATGCCAAGTAAACCAATACTTTCTTTAGGACCCTTTCACACTTGAATGACCTGAAAGTCACGTGACTGACACGACTTGAAGCAATGCCTGTGTAATCTTGAGGTCTATGGACCCAAAGTTGCATCAAAGTCTGACCAAAGTAGTGCAGGGACTACTTTGAATTTGCTTTGACTTGAATCTACACCGATATAAATGGTACTCATTGGAAATCATGGGGCATGACTTGTCAAGCGACTTTGCAGTCCCAAGATAAGATAAAGAGAGGCAAACTAAAGGGGGAGGAGTTATTTAAAACCATCATACATATTATCTTGACATAATAAACTGTGCTTTAAAGAGTGTTTACAAACTGCACAGATAAAGATATAAAATAATCTACTTAGAGTCGGTTCACACTATGGCGACACGACTTTGGGGCGACTTGAACAAGTCGCCGTGCACCGCGACTTCAGCGCGGCTTGCACTGACTTCCCATAATGGAAGTCAATGCAAGTCGCTCCGACTTAGGCCAAAAGTAGTGAGACTTGAGTCGCTCCTATTAGAACAGTTCCCATTGCACAGAATGGAGCACGACTTTTCAGGCGACCAAGTCGCCTGACAAGTTGGAGTAGTGTGAACCAGCACTTAAACATACGTTTTTGAACATTTAGATATATTATGACTTATTAATTTATTAAAGAACATAAGAGGGACTGTAGGCTTTGAGGGCTGGTTCATACTAGATGCAGTCGAGTACAATTTTATTCTGCATCAAAAATGCATGGACAGTATTTAACATGGATTGCAACGGTCCTAGTTCAGACCAATGCGGTGTGTTCCAGTGCAGTCAACAAATGCAGAACACGTTGCATTTTTTTTCTGTATGCAACACATGTGGAACGTAACAAAAATGCACTAAAAAATGCACCAAGATATGTCAATAATTGAGGTTAAAAAAAAAGGGTGGGAAAAAGTGCACTGAAATGCATGAAAAATGTATAGAAAACACACTGAAATGCATAAAAAAAATGTGCACGCATACACGCATCCGGAACACAGATATTAAGGTGGGAAAAGTAGATGAAAAACTGTAAAAATGTCCAAGCGATGTGTATGAATGTAATGTCTGGGCTTGTACAGGAAATACTGAAAGTTACAAGACATCTTGTTTTTACAACAGTGTACTTCAACATTAAGGTCCCCCGTTCACACTAACTACTCACAAAAGGCATGCAGGTCATCAAAAAACATTGTTTTCGATGAAGGCCATTCACATCTATTCAGTGCGATTTTGATCCAGTTAAGAAAAAAGGGTCCTCTGCGAGTTTAGTGTGAATTTAATTTCTATAGACTTCAATAGGACCGGATTGAAATGCCAGCTGTTTTTTCCTACATTTTACAAATTTCCCTTCTCACACTACTCCCCTCGGCTCCTGGAAATGGCAGGTTGTTAAGGAGTGGGGTCCCTGTTTTCTTAACAACCGATTATTTGTCAGCGGGATTCCCTGCTGACAGCTGAATGTAAACAAAAGAATACCAGCGATATCTCCACCCCACCTCGATTTATACTTGGACCTTTAGGTCTGGTATGGATTTTAAGGTAAACTTCACGTACTTTTTTTTTTTTTTTAAATGCTGGCATTATTTTATTTGCATTCAGCTATCAGCGGCGAACCCCACTAACAGCTGATGTGTCAATGGTTGTTAAGGACACAGCGGCCCAGCTCCTTAACAACTGGCTTGGGCCAAGCTGTGATTTCTTTTTATTTACAATAGAGTTTCACCTGTCAAACAGTAATCACGCTGCAAATTTTCACCACTCCCAACAAAAAATGGATGGATTTTACACTGCATCAGTATGAATCGAGACTAAATCTCTGACAAAACCAGGTCGCTCTCAGAATCACTAATGACTTTTTTTTTTTTACATCTAATTAATCATGAATGAGCACTTAGCAGGTGCTCATTCTATTGTATAATGCCAGTTCATTCCTTTGACTACATTTACTATAGGTTTAAAATATTTCATATACCATACTTACGTGCAATCTGGTCCACCTATTCAATGCTAGGGTCACAGTGACATCTTATTGTAAAGAAACCTGTGGTGAACGCTGTCACACATAAGCATTTGCCACACACAAGAGTGACATGAATGTCATCTCTCTATTTACAGAAACGCAACCTTACTCTTGCGGGACAGGTCTACAATTTTATTGCCACATGCGCTAATTGCGCCATAATAAAGTAAACTATTATAAGTAACAGAAACAAAGAACTAAATAAAAACCAATAAACATTATCTTTGAAATGCATAAAGAGTGTCTTACCTGCTCATTAGAAGCCCTGCAGTAGTGCAACCTGCGACAAAAACATATTTCAACGTGGAGGAGGTTTTGTAAAGAGGAAAAGATCGCACCTTCTCCCAACCAGCCCAAGTAAATAAAAAATAAAGAACAGCCTCCTGCATGTCTTCACCACACACACCCCGAATCATTTCACCCCACCCACTGGGGCTTAGGCTGGCCATAAACGGTTCGAATCTCGGCTGGTTCAGCAGGAACCGGCCGAGATTCGAACCGTAAATGGGCAGGCTGAATGCACCAAGTTAATCGATCTATCAACTTGGGAAAAAACAGCCTGCTGGATTCTCTTCCGATTATCGCTAGCGGCTGCCATAGCTGCTAGCAATAATCACCGTCTTCTCCCAGCGGAGATAGCCCCCCTTGGGAAAAGACAACTGTTCAGCAGGAGGGAGTCCCCTGTCATTGCGGTCTGTGTTGATGGAGGAATCGTGCAAATTCCTTTCCTGCAATTCATGGTTGCAGGAAAGAAATTCACACCGCGTGGCCAAGCCTTAGTCCTTGGAAACATGTAGGCTGAGGCCGCTCTTTATCATTTATTCACCTGGGCTGGTCAGGAGTAGCAGCAATCCATTACAATTACCAGCCCTCTGGATTGATATTATGGAAAAATGTTTTGGTAATATGTCCTGGGACACAAAGATATGCTTTCACCTCTACTTTGAGCGGCGCAAAAAACAATTTGAACTGGTCGCATGAAGCAGGTTTTAATTTACCTCCATTTTCCCTTTTTACCAAATATTACTTTTTGAATTTCTTGCAACAACAGTGACAGACCGTAAAAGTGTTGCAAATAACAGCTTAATGAATTTATGTCTGTACTAACAATAATAATGTCGCACAGGCTTCAAGAATTTGGCACAAGCTTCCAACTACATCCACACCACCAGAAATGTGTCACAAACTATATTGCCCCCAGTGTGTTAACAGTCCTTAAAACTACAATTTAAAAATCTCTAAAAAACACAAACTGGTTATAAATAAAAAAAAAAAACATACTTTATATTCATACGCCCTTAATCTGGTCTACTCCTGGGCACAGATCTACATCAGCAGCTAATTTAGAGGCTATATTTTGCATCGGTATTAAATCGCAGGCTAGTAGTCACTAGTGCATTATGCAAAATATGCCCTACATATGTATACAGGAAAAGAAAACACGTTTTCTTATTTTCCTTCTCTGTCTCTTATTCCAAGCGTCATCTTGAAATCCCTGTGGGTTTTCTCACATGTAAAAGTGACCTGTACAGAAATTCCCTAATTAGGGAAAATTACCCAGAGGAAAGAGGTTTATGTTAGATATGGGTATTCAACACTCCCTTACGCTTTTATTGAATTACATGCTGAACAAATTACTTTGTGCCTGACTTAATTTATTTCATCTAAGTGCACTTCTGTTCAGCCATTAGCAAATCCTGCTCCTGATTACTGAAACAGCTTAAAGCAACAACAACTAGAGCCCAGCAAGCTGAAATACAACAGCAAATCACTTGGCTGCAGTGCTGGGCAACTCTGATGATGAACCCTGCACGACTCGTCTTCAAACTATCTGCTTAATTAAATATATGACGGCGCTGAAAATCCAAAACAAAGCGCTAACCTCAATGAAAATATGAACTGATCAAATCTGTTCTTTAAAAAAAAAATGGTAAACACAGACGGCGAACAAAATTCCACATGGTTTTGCGCTAAAAATAGAGGCCAATCACATCACAGCTATCAAATTTGAAGCCTGGACTTGACTACAAAATTTTAGGAAGTTCTAATGCCAGCTGGAGAGGCAATAGTATCCCTAGGCAGCAGGCATTTATGGCTTCCTTGTCTTTATAAATGTATTATATAAGGTAATTGATGGGTAGTGGGCTAATATAAGGAACCATCCTATTAAGGGACCATGTAACATGTACATTCAGCAAGCTTCACATAATTATTACACAGGATTCATATAGCATCAAAAAATCCTTCGACCAGACAGTGTGGGGCAGGGCCAAGCTGTGCGTGTCAATAGACACACAGAGCAGGGTCTGGTAGTGCGCCCGCATATGTGGCACCATAGGAAACGGATTCCTATGGTGGCACATAGAGAAGAAGAGACGCTCTGTGCAATGCCATAGCAGGTAAGTATAAAACAAATGATTATTTTAGTTAACCACTTGATGCCCACGCTATAGCCAAAAGATGGCTACAGTTCAGGCTTCAAATGCCAAGAGGCCGTACGTTAACATTCTCCAATTCTCGCACCACCCGTGCGCCCTAGGAGAGCGAGGGCGGCGCTCTCTGCGATTGGCGAGTCCTTGGGACTTGGCTGATCACAGAGCAGGGTAAAGGGCAAATCACAGTGGGCCCTTTACCATGTGATCAGCTGTCAGCCAATGACCGCCAATCACAGATGTAAACAAAAGCCGGTTACCTGCTTTTTTTTACCAAAATGTTCAGTCTTTTTTTTGTTTGTTTAGCAAAAAATTAAAAACCCAGTGGAAAATAAAAACTACCAAAAGAAAGCTTTATTTATTCGTGTGAAAAAAATGATAAACATTTCATTTTGGTACAGTGTTGCATGACCGCTCAATTGTCATTCAAAGTGTGAGAGTGCTGAAAGCTGAAAATTGGTCTGGTCAGGAAGGGGGTATAAGATCCCAGTAAGCAAGTGGTTAAAGTGGTAGTAAACCGCTGGCTTTTATTTATTTTTAAACCTGCAAGGCAATGCTATAATGTGTTAGTATGCATCGCATACCAGCACATTATGTGAAACTTACCTAAGAAAGAAGCCCTGCAGTGCTCTCATCTTCACCCGGTCTTCCTTCTGGGTTCACGGACTCCAGCTGTCTCAGTGACCAGAGCTGCGATAACGTCACTCCCGTGCATGCGTGCTGGAGCCGACGTTTACGGCACAATACTCTGAAGGAACAGCAAGGGTATGCATGAATTCTTTAAGAGCGCATTCGCCGGTGATGTCACTGGTTGCATCTACAGTAAATATCTTCTAAACGGTGCACATTTAGAAGATATTTACAGTACCTACAGGTAGGCTTTCTTATAGGTTTACCTATAGGTAAAATTCAAGGACGGGAGTTTACTCGCACTTTTAAAAAAAAAAAAAAAGAAAAGAAAAAAATAATTTTTACTTACCATAAAATCAATTTCTGTGCATTCATTGATGGACACAGCTCCTTAGGATTCTAGACCATTGGGTTATACTGCCCCCGGCAGGAGTAGGACACTAGGCAGAAAAATAACTTGACTATGCCTATGGGCAGTCCCAGGAAGGATACACCCCCCCCCCCCCTCTCTGCTATAGGTACTCAGTTTTGTTACAAGCTGTGTCAGAAGTATTACAGCTGTATAGAGGGATGGGTGCTGTATCCGTCAATGAACGCAGAGAAATTGATTTTACAGTAAGTCAAAAATCCCATTTTCTCCTTCATTCATTGATGGGCACAGCTCCTTAGGATTCATGACCATTGGGATGTCCCAAAGCATTGTCAAACATGAGGGGTGGGAACAGCAAAATATTACCAAGGCTAAACAGTAGCCAACCAGGTAACTGGAGCCCAACTGAACAATTACACCCCCAAACTAGGAACAGACCCTCTAAACAGCAGCCTGCAAAACCTTGCGGCCAAAAGAAGGATTCACAGATGCCAACACATCCACCTTATGGAATTTAGTGAAAGTCTGCACCGATGACCAGATGGCCGCCTTGCAGTCCTGCGTCGGACGCCTGATGACAGAAGGCCCAAGAAGCACTAAGACCCTTGATCGAATAGGCCTGAGTCATTGTCTGTCTGATCCATATTCATTCAAATGGAAATCAAAGACGTACAAGGGCGAAGAACCACCTTATCTTTGTGAACCACCAAGTAAGGGGTACGACAAGATAACGCCTCCAATTCAGACACCCTGCAATCAGAGGTGATATCTACCAAAAAGGCCATCTTCTAGAACAGCGTAAGCAGGGGAATCTCCCAAATATTTACAAAGGAAGGCTTTTGGAGAACTGAAAGCACCAAGTTCAGATCCCATGGTGGTAGAGGAGACCGTAGCGGTGGTGTCAGATGTCAAACCCCTGTGAATAAAAGGTACGCACCAGGCAATGTGTGGCCAGGGGTCGTTGAAAGAGGACAGCCAAGGCCGACACCCGGTCCTTGATGGTACTCAAGACCTGATTCTGCTCAACCCCTCGTTGAAGGAAGGTCAAAAGAGAAAAAGAGCGAGGGAGAACACCAATCGACTCACACCACGAAAAGAATGCTTTCCACGTACGATGGTAGATCTTCCTAGAGGTAGACTTCTTAGCCTTCAGCAGTGTCTGAATCACTGACCCAGGCAAACCTCTATCATTCAGCACCTGGCTTTCAAACAACCAAGCCAGCGACTGTAAAGCAGGATGGAAGATTGGCCCTTGGGACAACAGATCCTCCCTGAGAGGCAGTCTCCAATGGATGTCAGTGAACCAGTAGTACCAGATCAGCGTACCAAGACCGGAGAGGCCAGTTCGGGGCCACTAGAATGACCGGAATCGCCTCTGCCTCGATCCTGCGCAAGAGCCTCAGCAGAAGCTTGAGGGGAGGGAAAGCGTAAATCAGATGATACTTGCCCATGGGGTCACCAGAGCTTCTGTAGCATCCGCCAGAGCGAACCATGCCACAAACCTCAAAACTTTTCTGTTGAGCAGGGATGCCAACAGTTCCACCTCAGGGGTGCCCCACTGGAGACATATCTGATAAAACACGTCGGAGTGAAGGGACCACTCCCCTTTGGCCAACGCCTGCCGGCTGAGATAATCCATCTGCCAGTTTTCCACTCCTAGAATGTGCATGGCAAAGAGGGCCAGAACAAAGGGTTCTGCTCACGGTAGAATGTCGGCTACCTCCAGAGCTGTCAACACCCTTCTTGTTCATCCTGGTGATTGACATAAGCCACAGCCATGGCATTGTCAGACTGAATCCTCACTGGAAACCCCTAAAGACAGACCCATCCAGTGATCCAGGCACGGTCTGATCGCCCGGAGTTCCAGGACATTTATCGGTAGTTTGGACTCTTCCAGTGTCCAAACACCCTGAGCAGAGCTCCAACCCAGGACACCCCCCCCCCCACCTGGAGAGACTGGCATCCGTGGCGACCACTGTCCAAAACAACGGGAGAAAGAACTTTAACTGTCGAAGAGCTGGAGAGTGAAGACACCAGACCAGAGAACCTTTGGTTCATCTGGAGGGATGACCATCTGCTGGACAGCAGGAGATGAGCAGGAGAAGAAGAATAGCAGCATGCAACTTCTCGAGTTTGTCCAGAGGAAGGAACTCTCTGGCAATAGCTAAATCCAGAGTCAGACCCAGATAATGCAATTTTCTGGATGGAATTAGAGCAGACTTCTGGTAATTCAGAAGCCAGTCCAACTCCCTCAGGGTCTGTATAGAGATCTCCACGTCACCCATCAGAACCACAAAGGAATCCGCTCACAAGAGGATGTTGTCCAGGTAACCCAGTATTGCAATTCCCCTCTGACATAGCAAGGCCAGAACTGGGGCCAATATTTTTGTGAAGACCCGAGGGGCGGAGGTGAGACAAAAGGTAACGCTGCAAACTGATAATGCTCCTCTCCTACACCAAAGCGGAGAAAGCACTGGTGGTGGGCACATATTGGAATGTGCAAGTAAGCATCCTTGATGTCTAAAGAGGCAAGAAAATCCCCTTGATGCAAGGATGCAACTACCGTGCGAATAGACTACATTCTGAACTTCTGTACCCGCACAAAGCAGTTTTGTCCTTAAGATCCAGAATCGGACACACCTTCCCTCTTTTTTTGGGACCATAAACAGGTTTAAATAAAAGCCCTGAAACCGATCCGAGGCCGGAATGGGGACAATAACACCCTGCAGCAGCAGATCTTGTACCGCCCAATAGAGAGCTTGCAATTAGTCCAGGGACAGGTGCACATTGGAAGGAAAGAACCTTTCTGGGGGGTAAGAATGAAACTCGATCTTGTAGCCAGACCGTATCACTTCGTGGACCCATTTGTCTTGCACCAAGGAGGTCCATGGGCCCGGAAACCAGTGAAGACGCCCCCCCCCCCACCCCAGGATTGGGTGAGAGCGCACCTTCATGCTGAAGGGGTCTTGTCCGTAGGTCTAGAGAATCGAGCTCTCTGCTTGCTAGACCAGGGTCGCTTGGAACCTCCAGAGGAGGACCTGTGGAAGAAAAATACTCTTCCCCCCCCCTGTGAGACTCTTAATTTTGTCATCCAGGGTAGCCCCACACAGGCAATTTCCATAAAAAGGTAGATCAGGTAAAGCTTTTTTAGAGGTCTGGTCCGCAGACCAAACACTTAAGCCACAATATGCGCCTAAGTACCACTGCCGAAGCAGACAGCCTAGAAGCCGCACCCAAAGAGGCATCACAGATCAACTGCAGCCCGTAGACCAACTGGTCCACCAGTTCAGCAAAGGCAGGGTGGAGCTGCACAATACCCACAACTGTGAACATATTGTGGGCCACAGTCTTCGCTTTTCTGTCAGCTAGATCCTTAAAGGCCAGCAATTCTTCAACCAGGATCATGGTCGCCCTATTCAACCTGGAAACAGGGATGTTCACCACCGGTGGAACAGTCCACCTTTTAAGGAAGGACTCCTCAAAAGGGGTACCATATCGCAAAGCGTTTAGGAATCACAAAGGGACGTTTTGGACGCTCCACTCTGTTGCAAAAAATTCTGTGAAAATAGAAGGGAAAAAGGAAACACCTTTGACGCTCTAGACAGGCTTGAGCTGCATCCCCCATTTTTAAAGTTTCAAGTACAGACACAATCAGTACCGTCCACGCATTTACACTCGCAGCTACAGGTGTGGAGGAATCATCTTCACTATCAGAAAAATCAGGACGTGTGGCCGCAGTCCCCACAGGGTGGGCCACTTTGACAGCCGCCCAATCTGCTGCAGGATTGTGGTGTGCTGGATTGGGGGCTAGATGACCCACAGGGATCACCAGAATACAGGGGGGCCTATGGGAAGGAGGGGAACCCGGGGATCTGACCATTCCAGGGAGGGGGCCCGCGTCCACCCCAAAACCCTCCAGGGGGAGGGGGGGGCAGCTACTCACCATACCGGGAACTTGGTGGGCAGCGCTCCAGACAAAATCTCCTCACCATCGAAATGGAGCCAGGAGAAACACTGCGACACAGGCCAAGACCAGGTCGTATGTGACCTTGGTTAATTAGCAGGCCAGTCGCCGTCCAGTAGGGCTATGTCGCGACTGACCTAGTGTGGAGCTGAGGTCTGCGCGCGCTCGCCGGCCAGACTGGGGTGACCACTGGTTGACTGTAGATCTCGCAGGGGAAAAAAAGCCATTTAAAAGAAAAAATTGCCAGGACCAGAGATCCCAGCAAGGTACTAGGTCCAAACTCCTGTCTAGGCAGAAAAAAACTGAGTACCTATAGCAGAGAGGGGGGGGGGGGGAGTATACCTCCTGGGACTGCCCATAGGCGTGGTCAAGTTCTTTTTCTGCCTAGTGTCCTCCTCCTGTAGGGGGCAGTATAACCCAATGGTCAAGAATCCTAAGGAGCAAGGTTTGCAACCACTTTAAAGCCTAACCCAGGGATCGTCAGTGCAATCCCATTTTCCCACATCCTCTAGCAAAAACTTCCAAATTCTGCAGAACAGCACAACAGTATGATATGATGCAGCATCACTGGATGGGGGGAGTGTGCGCGGGGACTTTTTTTTCTTTTGCTCAAGGTAGAATTGGCCTTTAAGGAAGATGTAAACCCTAGCAGAATTGCATTCAGTTTTCCAAAGTACCATGTATCATTAATAACTGCCTTTCTTCCCCCCATTTTCCACTTTTTTTTTTTCCCTTTGCTGATCATCTCCACATGCTTCTTTCAGCCACTTCCTGTCTATCTTCATGTACTCCAGCAATGGCTGCATGGCATTTCATTGGCTACGGTTTCTTATGGTGACAGAGGATTTTTCCTGCTGTTGAAAAAGCAAACCGTAGTCTCCATCAGAAATCCATATGACAGGTTAAAGCGGAACGCACCAAAAAGGGGAAGTTCTTTTCTTCTCATTCCCCCCCCCCCCACCTTTTTTTAAGTACTGGTTTTGGCAGGTACCCCCTCCCAATTCCAGTCAGATCGCTGCAGCAATC
The DNA here is from genome assembly GCF_965119305.1 of Pelophylax lessonae. Classification (NCBI taxonomy): domain Eukaryota; kingdom Metazoa; phylum Chordata; class Amphibia; order Anura; family Ranidae; genus Pelophylax; species Pelophylax lessonae. The sequence continues at coordinate 254,626,374 of NC_138771.1, read as the reverse complement.
TGAGCAGAAGTACTGCCCTCCCCCTCCCTCCTCCCTTGCAGTGGGAAATTTGACCTATTATAGGTAGTGCCTGAACAAGAACCTTCAAAACAGGACCACCAGGAAGAAATTCTAATGAAGACCGCAGATGTAAAGATATTCAAAAAGCTGCATTAGTTTAGACCCAGTGATGTCATCACTGAATCTCTGTGCTTCTCTAGACAATTTAGATTCCTCATGGCTGGCAGGGTGTTGTAAAAAGCTTCTTGAAGACATCACTCCCCCAAGAGCCCTCAGCACTTGAATGCCAGTGGGCTGGCTCTTCGGAGGAGTTGTGGAAATGCTAAAAATCCTTCATGGTAGGGTGTTAATCTGGAAAAGTGGTAATTTCTAGGCAGACTACATGATAGTGACACCCACATGCAGTGCTAAGCCTTTACTGAAATCGAATAAATGAAAAGAATGGTCAAGGGACAGTACGGCTAGATCTGCTGGATGTCCTCCAGCCAGGGAATAAGGCAGATTCTATCTTATTTGCTGCAGTTTCTAATGCACACTAGAGAAGCTCACAGTTCCGCTTTAAAGCTTATATGAGATTTTAGATGATAGGAATTACGTATAAGGATGGTGCCAGACATCGAGTCAGTTCAGCAACCATTACATTAGAATGGTCCATTTATGTTCAGGAAACATTATCTTGTTATCCTAGAGCAGTAAAGGCACTTAAGACATCACCTGTTTTTGACCTCTGAGAAGGCTCCATGGAAAAGCAGTGAGCCCACGACATTAGCAGGAAAATTGTGGGAAATCCCATCTACATACAGTAGGAGAAATTAATTTTCTACATAAACAATTTCTAAAAAATTATTGTTGGCTGCAAACTGAAAATGAATAGTGATCTTTAATGAAGAGGTGGCATTGACTTGTTCTATACATTTTCTTTTAAGAATAATATATAAAACAGAAAAAAGGATACCTACAAAATGCATCTCCAGTACATTTAAATTAGGGTAGTCAATATTAGGGATATACATTACAACAATTTTTATTCAACTAACAACCTGCTGTGTAAACAACTTGCTTAATTTTTAGGTTGAAAATTAGAAATAATCCCTTGCGGCACGAAATGAGCAGAATAATTGAACACCCTCAATAAGATAGGTTAAGTATACACCCCAAGGGTCTGAGGATTCAATCAATCAAGAAATTAACTCCTTCACAGCTTTGCAGGCTCTGGGATTTGTTATATAAGCAGAGTTCTGGAGCTAAATCTAACCCTACTCCGGAAAACACTTTTCTTTTTTGGAAATAATGTTTTAACGGTCACTAAACCCACATCATAAAAAAAAAAAAAATCAAATGCTTCATTACATGCTATTCATACTCAGTCACTATGAGATTTATTTTCTGTATTATGCAAAAAAACTGTTTGATTCTGCTCCTCTCCCTCTCTCCATTCTGTCCAAGTCCCCCTATTCAGCTAGGGATTTTTCAGCTGTGGTGGCAACTCTGCAAATGCCCAGTTTTCAGTGAGTTTCTATGCGAGCATTATTGCCCTATCGGATCTGAGCAGCCCATGTGACTATAGAGTCACAAATGTGGGCATATACACAGTAGAAAATAACAGCCCACTCCCTCCCTCCCCCATGCCCACTAACCAGCTAAATTACACAATCGGGGCAGGATATTACATGTATATTGATGGAAGCTTCACCTCCCTCTTATTCTAAGACACAGGCTGGAGGGGCGTGGCAGCCTGTGACTAGCAGAAATCCGCACACACCACGTTATTGCTAAAAAAAAAAATTTGATTTCAAATATATATTTGTATAAAAATTTAAAACTGTTTGATAATTTTTACTCTGTATTTCAAAGGCTGTTTTTTTTTTTTTTTTTTACTACGTGACCAGCAGCGGAGAACTAGAAGCTCCTCCTGCTTATATTTCCTGCAGATTCTTAATGGCGTAATAACTTGGAGAGAGCAGATCTGGGCCACCCTACAGAAATATATTGTAGGCCGGAATCTAGCAGGGACTCTTTGGATCCTGCATGCTGCTAGGGGGGTGGTCGAGCTGGACGTCCCCCTTAATATTGACCACTCTTTTGATCAAGGACCAGATCAACAAAACTGGATAACTGTATCCGGTGAGGTCACCCCCTGGTTCCCCTGCCCCCGGTGAAGGTGTCACGTTTTTAAAAACTTGGAGCAGAGATGGCGACTACCTGCTCTAAACTGGCACCTGCGGGACACCTTCTGACCTTGGAAGGGTTAAGACACATTTATGGTGGATTCCCCATGGGCGCTTGGCGTCACAGGCAACTAGGTGACTTCTTACAGAAATGAATGCCCAAACTACGCCCTAATGACACTTTAATGTCATTCGGATCTATGAGTACATCCATTGGGAATGATTGATACCTCTTATTTCAGTGGTACAAACTTCTACTTCGTAACCACTCCCAGACAGTTCCCTACTTTTTACAGGAATGGGAGCTAGAACTAGGTGTGGAATTCACTCCACACCAGCAGCAAAAAATTAAGTTGTCACACGTGTTCTCAATTAGCTCTAGGACTCAAGAATCTTATTAGAAGTTCCTATCCTGCTGGTATAAAACACCCTTACGTTTAGCTACAGTCTTTCCAGGCACAGATCATAACTGCTGGAGGGGATGTGTCCCAAGAGGGCACTTTTCTGTATCTCTGGAGGTACTGCCCCAAAATTCAAACATTTTGGAGGGATATATCACTGTGGATCCTTAGGACTATGCTCAAACCCATACAATTTACCCACCTCCACTACTTATTCCATGATACCCCATCTTCCCTTAAATCATATAAACATAGAGTTACCTTTGAAATGGGGCTAAAAGGCTTTTACAGAGATTTTGGAAACAAGCCCGCTGCCCTATACTACATGACTGGAAGAGAGAGATGGAGAGAGTCATAGAGGCAGATAGAAGGGTATACACTGTTTAGAATAGGCAGGAAAAGTTATTTGACATCTTGTCTGGCTGGTTGTACTATACCTTAGAACTTGACAATCCCAATTGACCTGCTCTTCGGTCACTACACAGATCTCTAGCCCTCAATAGCCACTTCCCCTATGCTATGAATTTACTGGAAACTGCTAACATTCCCTCATGGGAAGCTCTTTTCACTCAACCTTGGACTTAACACTGACCTCTGGCTGGAGTCATATGTACTATAGATATTACCTCATGCTTACGTAACCTTACTATCGAGATCCTAGCTGACCTTCACACAAGGTTTACGGTTTTTCGTTTCCTATTTCGTTATTAGTGTTTTCATCCAGGATACATATACATACATACATACATACATACATACATATATATATATATATATATATATATATATATATATATATATATATATATATATATATATATATATATATACACACACATATACACATACATACATACATACATACATACAGGAAGTGCAGAATTATTAGGCAAATGAGTATTTTGACCACATCATCCTCTTTATGCATGTTGTCTTACTCCAAGCTGTATAGGCTCGAAAGCCTACTACCAATTAAGCATATTAGGTGATGTGCATCTCTGTAATGAGAAGGGGTGTGGTCTAATGACATCAACACCCTATATCAGGTGTGCATAATTATTAGGCAACTTCCTTTCCTTGGGCAAAATGGGTCAAAAGAAGGACTTGACAGTCTCAGAAAAGTCAAAAATAGTGAGATATCTTGCAGAGGGATGCAGCACTCTTAAAATTGCAAAGCTTCTGAAGCGTGATCATCGAACAATCAAGCATTTCATTCAAAATAGTCAACAGGGCCGCAAGAAGCGTGTGGAAAAACCAAGGCGCAAAATAACAGCCCATGAACTGAGAAAAGTCAAGCGTGCAGCTGCCAAGATGCCACTTGCCACCAGTTTGGCCATATTTCAGAGCTGCAACATCACTGGAGTGCCCAAAAGTACTAGGTGTGCAATACTCAGAGACATGGCCAAGGTAAGAAAGGCTGAAAGACGACCACCACTGAACAAGACACACAAGCTGAAACGTCAAGACTGGGCCAAGAAATATCTCAAGACTGATTTTTCAAAGGTTTTATGGACTGATGAAATGAGAGTGAGTCTTGATGGGCCAGATGGATGGGTCCATGGCTGGATTGGTAAAGGGCAGAGAGCTCCAGTCCAACTCAGACGCCAGCAAGGTGGAGGTGGAGTACTGGTTTGGGCTGGTATCATCAAAGATGAGCTTGTGGGGCCTTTTCGGGTTGAGGATGGAGTCAAGCTCAACTCCCAGTCCTACTGCCAGTTTCTGGAAGACACCTTCCTCAAGCAGTGGTACAGGAAGAAGTCTGCATCCTTCAAGAAAAACATGATTTTCATGCAGGACAATGCTCCATCACACGCGTCCAAGTACTCCACAGCGTGGCTGGCAAGAAAGGGTATAAAAGAAGAAAAGCTAATGACATGGCCTCCTTGTTCACCTGATCTGAACCCCATTTAGAACCTGTGGTCCATCATCAAATGTGAGATTTACAAGGAGGGAAAACAGTACACCTCTCTGAACAGTGTCTGGGAGGCTGTGGTTGCTGCATGGATGGCAGGCTTTTGAGTGTCCTTTCAAAGAAAGGTGGCTATATTGGTCACTGATTTGTTTTTGTTTTGTTTTTGAATGTCAGAAATGTATATTTGTGAATGTTGAGATGTTATATTGGTTTCACTGGTAAAAATAAATAATTGAAATGGGTATACTGTATATTTATATTTGATTTTTGTTAAGTTGCCTAATAATTATGCACAGTAATAGTCACCTGCACACACAGATATCCCCCTAAAATAGCTAAAACTAAAAACAAACTAAAAACTACTTCCAAAAATAGTCAGCTTTGATATTAATGAGTTTTTTGGGTTCATTGAGAACATGGTTGTTGTTCAATAATAAAATTAATCCTCAAAAATACTCATTTGCCTAATAATTCTGCACTCCCTGTACATACACATATATATATAATCATTTGAGTTATGCGACTTGTTACTTTGCCACACAAAACGATGTGGACTAAATATCAGTCGTCCCACCAAACACCTGAAGTCTTACTATGGATACACGCTTCTGATGCAAAGTTGTTTCATTTTTCCTTTTGTCATGCTACATTCTAAGACTTATGTAGTACATTCAAGCTGTGTACTGTCTCTATGTTACTTGAAAGTGCGGTAACTGGAGTTATTGACACTATTGTTTGTTTTTACTTTCTATAATTCTATATTTTTGTACTGAAATTTTTCAATAAAAGGAGAATATCCCAAAAAAAAAAATTATAGTGCCATCATCGACATACAGACCTCAAAGAAACAAAATAAATTAAACTGTGTGTGATTAGTATCACTTAAAATCATATAAACATAAGAGGACAATTACAAGCTCCCCAGGTAGTGTTTTATGGTTGGTCTTAACCCCGGTAACTGTCACTTTTGCGGGACAGATTGTAGAAGTAGAAACATAACAGATCAACTGGCAGAATCAATAGGTAGAACTATTTACCAGAGGGACAAAATAAAACAATACACTATACTAAATAAGTAATTTTAATATTTATTTCTAAACTAATAATTTTAATATCTTGCTGTAACATGTTTATATTTTATATCGAAGCATATGATATCACTGTTTTACCCCATACTGGTCCATTTATGCTTTCTGTGTAATTACCACCAATATGTATTTCAGCGCCTGAGATTCACAGGTGTAGCATTCAGCCCGCTGCCAGCAGCCTGTCAAAATCAGTGACCAGCTGAAATACGCTTCTCCTGTAAGAGCTCTTTCACACGGGCGATCCGATCAGATCCGCCTGTCAGTTTTCTAGGCGGAACTGATCGGATCCTCAATGCAGCTCTATGGGGCAGCGGATGTCAGCGGAGACACCTCCGCTGACACCCACTGCCATCCGTATCCGATCCTGTCCATGAAATCTGGACGGATGGAAACCCTATTTTTCCATCCGTTCAGGGATCGGATCGGATGAGAGCGGACAGACGGTCCGCTCTCATCCGATCCCCCATAGAGAGCAGCGGGAACTGTGACACCTCCCTCTCTGCACTGCAAGCGGAGACGGAGCTGTCATCCGCCGGCTCAGCGGGGATCGGCGGATCGATCCCCGCTGAGCAGCATGGATCCGCTTACGGAGGCCGACCGTGTGAAAGAGCCCTAAGGCTGGCCATACATGATACAATTTTCTTTAGATTTACCTTCAACTATGTAGTACAAAGGCCTGCCTAATTGGATACAAGTGAAAGTCTTGTTTAGTTTTGACCTTCTATTATATGGTTTTTGGTAACTCTAACAGAAAATTAAATGTAGCAGGATTCCCAGCCGTTTTGCTGGATATGGTTCCCCCTGGGTCACCGGGTGCAACAAAAGTACCTTTGTGCGTGTTTCTCCAAGTGTGAGCACTGAAACAATGACCAGTCCAGTATCTTTGGGTTTTTATATTTATTGAGAACTTGGATAGGAGAAGGGATGAGTGGGATACTTCTTTGGCTCAATTATGCACAATTTACAGGGGACAACTGATGCCGGTCAACGCCGGTTAACGCTTGTCTGCTGCCTATTAACACTGAACTGACTTCTGATCACCTCCTTGTGACTCAAAGTCCTTTTGAAGCTCCCTTTGGCACTCCTTGAACACTTGTACGCTTCAGGGCCCACCCCGGCACCCTCTTTCACTCACTTATCTTCAGGGCTTAGACACTGGCACCCTCTTCCTAAGCCTTCTCTACTGGTTAGCTGGCTCCCGGATCCCTTTGACCTTCTGGAGTGGTCCCCTCTCCTAGGCAGACCCCTGGGCAGTTTACAGTACTCACGACACTGCTTTCCTGGAAACCTCTGCCCAGCAGCTCTACTCAGTCCACAGCACACTGGATCCCTCGCTGCAGCTCAGCTCAACCTTCTGTCCTCTAGGTCGACTGCCAAGGACCTTTCCTCACGCTGACAGGAGGAGAGACAGCTGTCACCCTCCTCCAGGGACTCTGCGTCTTGTGTTCCCCTCAGACTTCTACCCTCTCCCAGGGTGCTTTGTGGCAGATTCTGCCCTCTGGGATAGATACAAGCCCTGGTGTGCTATTGGTTAGGTTTCCTCCACTGTCCAATAGGAACCCCCCATTGGACACAGTGAAGAGACTCCCCAACTCAACAGACACCCTGGAAACACATGACAGCCTGACTGAACAATTAGGTCCCCCTGATAAGCAAACAGGGCCTCCCTTATGATTTTTCCTAGCACCTACCTAGGAGGGTGCTTGCTACATCTACAAGAAAATTGAACATGGCCAGCCTAAGCACAATCGGTAAAGGAACATATGTCATTTCTGCGTTTGGGGCATATGTGCATGAATGCATTCGGCCCTATACGCAAGCACTGCTCAGATTGTGTTTGAAGCAGATTATAGCTTGCCATGCACTTTGACAGGCTGCAGGCAGCGGGCTGCATGCACCACTTCAAACTCCTGGGCACAGAAACAAGTTTTGCTCTGCATGATCAAATGTGCCCATGTGCAGGAGGCCTTATGTTATGTACAGTGTATTTAAATGACAAATTTGTGTTTCAAATTAAAAAGCTCTAACGAGTTTTCCACTTGAAAACATTAAAACACAGGTGAAAACGATTTATCCATTTTATAAAAAATTATAGAATAAATTGATGGTTATACAACTCGCACATAAAAGCCTCAACTGCGCATATAGCCATTTGCCAAGAGTTCAGCTCAACGTACAGTACATGTATGTATCCATCATTTACATTTCTACTAGATACTGCTTTATTATGGGTTATAAATACTATGAAAATATTTCTAGGCATATACAACATTTGCACACCTACAAAAGAAACTTTCTAATACAGGAGTTTATGGAACCAGGAAACTGGAGTATTTGTCAATGGCCAGAAGAGACAAAAATCTAACAAGGAATCTGCTTGCGTTTTTCCCAGATTCCTTTACACACTATATTGTCAAAAGTATTGGGACACCTGTCTTTACATGCAGATTAACTTTTATGGCACCCCAGTCTTAGTCCATAAGATTCAATATTGAGTTGGCCCACCCTTTGCAGCTACTCTTCTTTGAAGGCTGTCCATAAGGTTTAGGAGTTTGCATATGGTAATATTTGACCATTCTTCCAGAAATGCACTTGTGAGGTCAGGCACTGATGTGGACGATAAGGCCCGGCTCGCAGTCTCTGCTCCAATTCATCCCAAAGGTGTTCTATCGGGTTGAAGTCAGGACTCTGTGCAACCCAGTCAAGTTCCTGCACCCCAAACTCCCTTATCCAGGTCTTTATGGACCTTGCTTTGTGCACTGCTCCAAATCATGTGGTGCAGGGGGGGGGGGGGGGGGAATATGGTGTGGGGTTGGTTTTCAGGGGTTGGGCTTGGTCCCTTCGTTCCAGTGAAGGGAACTCTTCAAGTCACGTCAGCATACCAAGACTTTTTGGACAATTTAATTCTCCCATCTTTGTGGGAACAGTTTGGGGATGGCCCCTTCCTGTTCCAACATGACTGCTCACCAGTGCACAAAGCAAGGTCCATAAAAGACATGGATGAGTGAGTTTGGGGTGAAGGAACTTGACTGACCTGCACAGAGTTTTGACCTCAACCCAATAGAACACCTTGAGGATGAATTAGAGCGAAGACTACTAGCCAGGCCTTCTCGTCCAGATCAGTGCTTGACCTCACAAATGCGTTTCTGGAAGAATGGTCAAACACTCCCATAGACACACTACTAAACCTTGTAAACAGCCTTCATAGAAGAGTTGAAGCTGTAATAGCTGCAAAGGGTGGGCTAACTCAATATTAAACCCTTCGGACTAAGACTGGGATGCCATTAAATTCATGTGCGTGTAAAAGCAGGTGTCCCAATACTTTTGACAATATAGTGTAACTGTTTTCATACATCAGTAGACTAGTGTCTGTTATACCCCCACGGTTCATCATCATCACTATATTGTCAGTGAAATCTGTTTCCTTGGGTCATCCATGGCCTCTAATGTGCAGCGCATCAGTGCCTGCGCCTGTGATCGTCATTGCACACGAAGATCCTTTAGGAAACAGGTTACATATGTAGTCCAGGTATTTGAAATTGTTATCTTCCCAGCGTAAAATGAAACATATTTATTACACTAGAGGTTTCTAGAAGACAACTATACAATGGAAAATGGTATTCATTACTAGTCACTGCATTCCCTGGAAATATCATCCGGAACAGCCAGTATGTCAGATTATTTTCTGCCCCCTTGGCTGAAATGTCAGCAGACTGATAAGGTTATAAATACGGATTCAAATGTTGCCTGCCCCTATAAATACAAGCAAATCTAACAGGAAATAAGTGATAAGAATTCTGGGAAAACAAGTGTAAAAACATCTCTGCTTACAGGAAACCATAATATCATAATATAAAACCCCCCCCCCCTCTTTTTACAGAGAGGTTTGATTGGAAACAAAGCTCACCAGCTGCTATACCAGGATTTAGGGGGCACAAAAGAGCATACTGTCAGTTCATATGAAGGGTCATAGCACGCCACACAAATGGGAGCAGAGATTTGAAGCAGCTCCTAAGCTTTATCATTATTTTCTATGGAGGTTTTAAGCCAGCTACAGACTTATTTCTACCAACTAAAACTGACCACTATGTAGCCACAATCAACTGCTAAACTACTAATTGCTGGAATCATTGGAGTGAGTGGATGCCAGAAAAATCAAATATTCCTAGCAACAAAAACACTAAGCAGTGCCAGCCTGTAATAACTGCACATTGCTGCTATATATCAGCGTCCTTGATTTTGGGTCCTGGGACATCTCCCAGACATGGGGTGAGTGATTGCCTATTTTGATTCACAGGCACAGAAATTATTCTGTGAAATGCTAATGCTAATATGGGTGTAAGCAACCTCATGCATTTCAAAAATCCAAAAAAAAAAAAAAAAACAAAGCAAAAAAAAAAAAACAAAGCAAAAAAAAAAAAATGCAAAAAAAAAAAAAAAAAAGGGGGGGGGGGTATCCAGAAAACAAAATCGACAGAAAAAAAAAAACAAAAAAAGAAAACACAGAATGGGTTGAACTGCTGTACTATAGCGGAATAGGTCTCATTATGTCTGAACAGAATGCACAAGCCGGTTCACATTAGCGCGACTTGTCAGCCTGACAAGTCGCGCTCCCTCGCGGTCCATTGACCGCTACAGGACCCGTTCTAATAGGAGCGACACAAGTCGCTCCGACTTAGAAAAAGGGTCCTGTACTATTTCGGGGCGACCTCGGAGCGACTTGCATAGACTTCCATTATGTGAAGTCCCTGCAAGGTGGTGCAATGTAATGCACAAGTTGCCCCCGAAGTAGTAAGGAGTCGTGTCGCGCTAATGTGAACCGGCTCTTAACCACTTATGCTCCTGAAGATTTACCCCACCTTTATGATCAGGCCAATTTTTGCGATACAGCACTGCGTTACTTAAACTGACAACTGCGCAGTCGTGCCACACTGTACCCAAATCAAATTTATGTAATATTTTTCCCACAAATAGAGCTTTCTTTTGGTGGTAATTGATCACCTCTACAGTTTTTATTTTAGCTCCATAAACAAAAAAATAAATTTTTTATTTTGTGCTATAAAACATATGCAACAACATGTAAAAAAAAAATCAAATTTCTTCTTCAGTTTAGGCCAATATGTATTCTGATTCATATTTTTGGTAGAAAAAATCCCAATGAGTGTATATTGATTGCCTTGTGCAAAATTTATATCCTCTACAAACTAAGGGATATATTTATGGAATGTTAATTTTTTTTTTTTAGTAATGTGGCGATCAGCGACTTATAGCAGGGCTGTGATATTGCAGCGGACAAATTGGACATTAACTTACACTATTTTGGGAACCAGTGGCACGAATACAGTGATCAGTGCTAAAAACATTCACTGTCACTGTAGTAATAACACTGGCTGGGAAGAGATCAAAGGGTTAGCTGTGTGCCTAATTTGTGTTTTATTACAGTGTGGGAGGTGTTTTTACTAGGGAGAGACAAGGATCTATGTCCCTGCTTTGCAGAAACACAGGATCCATGCCTTCCCTCTTGTCAGCAATCTGCATTCGCGCCCCCCCCACCTGGAAGTGCAAGATCATGTGTATAGATATATATGTGATCCTGTGCACAGGAAAACTGCTATAAAGCAGTCGGCAAATGGTTAAAGCTGAACGTCAGACAAATCTATAGTCACAACATACTCTTTCATATTAGAACATCAGGATTGCAATACCAATGCAAACACTGTTCTGATTAGGTCCACCTTTCAGTTTTTGAAACTTGTGTCTGTTTACAAGCATATGCCGACCGCCAGAAGTACATATACTGCGGCAGGTCGGCTCTGTCCTGCGAGGTAACTGTATGTTGCTCCGCGGGACCGCTAGTGGGAGGTGCGCACCAATTTGCCACAGGGGTAGCCAATTAGTGGGCAAGGCGGCCACAATTGCCCCTGGGCACCAGTGATCATTCCGCATGGAGACAGAACAGCGGCCTGCCGTTGTAAACACGGCAGCCCACTGTTCTGTCAGTAATGAACACAGGGATCCTGTGTTGCCCTTATTTAGGAACACAGGTCTCCGTTTTAATGCAGCAAGCCCATCCTCCCCACAGTTAGAAAGCACCCCCTAGGGACACATTTAACCTTTTGATCGCCCCTTGTGTTCCCTTTTTTTTGTCAAATTACTTTTTATTCAAATCTTTGAGGAACAAACATACAATATAGGAGTATGTAAAGACCCCAAATTTATACCGCATATTACCCAGGGTACTCTGAGTAAAGGAGACCTGATAGGTACACTATATCTTGAATTATATTGTAATTGTACTGCCTGCACTCACGTTGTAAAGCACTGCGCAAACTGTTGGCGCTATAAAAATACTGTACAAGAATAATATATAATAATAATCATAAGACAAACAAAGTAGCTGGGAACAACCAGGAAAACAAGTTTACCAAAACAAATTTCAAGAAAGAAGACCCTGGACTTCACTTTTGGCCCCAAGACAAACCTTATGCAATGCAGTGACACGTGTGCATAGATGCACCCTTTATGCACACGTTACATGCTTTGTGCTCGGGCAACCCATACATTTCAATAGGCTGCCCAATACACAGATATTACACTAAAGAAGTGCATGTGCCTATTTTTTTTTCCCCCTTTAACCTCTTGCCGATTGCCCACCGTAATATTATTGCGACAGGGCGGCTCGGCTGCGCAAAATCACGTAGTACTACGTGATTTCGTGCACAAGGTCTTGGTGACGCGCGCCCACCGCTGGAGCCGCGTTCCCTCTGTGTTTAGACACAGCGAGAGGCGGTCCGTGGGAGGAGCGGCAGCAATTGCCCCCGGTCTCCTGTGATCATCAGATAAACTGACAGAAGACCCGCCTGCTTATGTAAACAAAGCAGGCAGGTCTTCTGTCAGACAGGCAGGGAGAGATCAGAAGTTTCAGCTAAGCTTAAACTCCGATCTCTCTGTGCCTTTCACAGAACCATTTCCCTACACAGTCAGCAAGCATATTTAGGCACACATTAACCCCTTTGATCACCTCCAGTGTTAACCCCTTCCTTGCTAGTGTCATTTATACAGCAACAGTGCAAAATATTTAGCACTGATTAATGTATTAATGTCACTGGTCCACAAAAAGTAAAAAAGGGGTCCGATCTGTCTGCCGCAATGTCGCAGTCCCGCTAAAAAATGCTGATCGCTGCCATTACTAATAAAAACAAAAAAATAAATCAAAATTCCAAAAATCTATCTCGCAGTTTGTAAATGCTATAACTTTTACGCAAACCAATTAAAATACGCTTTTTGGGATTTTTTTTACCAAAAATATGTAGCAGAATACAAATTGGCCTAAACTGATAAGAAAAAACTTGTTCTTTTACATTTTTTTATTGGGAATGTTTTATAACAGAATGTAAAAAATATGGCTTTTTTTTTTTTTTCAAAATTGTCTCTCTTTTTTTGTTTATAGCGCAAAATCTAAAAACTACATAGGTGATCAAATACCACCAAAAAAAGCTCTATTTGTGGGAAAAAGGGACATCAGTTGTATTTGGGTACAGCATCGCACAACCGCGCAATGCCAAATAGCAAAAAAAGGCCTGGTCATTAAGGGGTAAAACCTTCCACAGCTGAAGTGGTTAAAAAATGCATTGTAATAAGTTACCATGCATTGTGGTGAGCTAAAAAACAACATGCATTGTTAGCAAGGTGCATTGGGATTGCCTTTCAAAATTAATTGGCATTGCAAGATAAAAAAAACGTGTTTTTGTGTGCTGCGGGAACACGCACAATTTTGCGCACGTTGCTGTAGCATGCAGCCATGAAAGGGGAATTATTCTTGACTTGCTGTGTAAACCGGAGAGAAAGCATTGGAAGCACAAGCAAGAATCTAAGTATAACGCAGAGAAGTTACAGTGGTTTCCTGAAAACAGACTGGCTGCCAATGTTTTTCTAAACGCACTTCACTTACAGTGTGAGCTGGGATATGGAGATGTGAAGCAATCTGCCAGCACGAGTATTTTCAGTTATAACAGCATTATGTCAAACCATCCCCAGCTCAGATATATTTGGAGTGCTGACAGGCTAAAGGCAAAAGGAACATGGCAACGCAACATTTCTCAAATGCTTGAGAAGAACGAGTACCAGCGAGAGGCAGGAGAGCGGCTGTATAAGGGACAAGCAGAGACAGTCTGAAAGCCACAGTGTTGGAACGAGTCCTCAAACTGGCCCGAGGTTTAGAAAACATCACATGACGGTGAAATGTTTTGGTCCTCACTGTGAATAAAGCAGCTGTTCAACTTGTATATGAAACTGAGCTCTTTGATGAGGCTTTGTTAAGATACCAAAAGCCACTGATTAACATGTGTGAAAAAAATAAAAGCAAACTGTAATAAAAGGGCTGATAGCTAGAGAGAAGGATGGTCTCTTTCAAACTGGGCTCAGTCCAGTGGTTCTAATAAAAATAACCACTGATATGAAGAACTACTGGAAAATTCCCAAGCTAACCATAAATGAATCAATATCCAAAGAACAAGCAATGGAGCCCTTTACTATGGCAGTTATCAGAGATGTATAGTAACTAAGTAGAACTACTTCACTACTGTACTTAAGTACCGAGAGGCGGTATCTGTACTTTCCTAGGAGTAGAATTTTTTTCTCCTACTTCCACTTTTACTTCACTACATTTTTTCAATGATTTCAATACTTCTACTCCGATATTTTTCTTTTGTGCTGCATAGTTACTCGTTACAATTATAAAAATTACCACTGCCAGAACAGTAGATGGCAGGTTTCATGAAGCTCAAAACATGTGTATTATCAGCGCATACGAAAATAAATGCTACTGTATGTATAAATAAAAGCTGCATTTGAAATAATAAAAAACAATATGATGTTCAAACTTTTGACTTCTTTCTTTAATAACTACATAACACAGTACTTGTACTTTTACTTTCAGTACTTGAGTAGCAATTTTTAAAAAAAAAAAAACTACTGGTACTTTTACTTTCAGTACTTGAGTAGCAAAATTTTTAAAAAAACTACTTGCAATACTTAAGTACAAAAAATGTTGAATACTTTAGTACTTCTACTCAAGTCACTTTTTGATCGAGCACTTGTACTTTTACTCAAGTATGGGTTTCGAGTACTTTATACAACTCTGGCAGTTATTCAAAATGTTTTTTTTGATGTGACAAACTGTAGGCTAAACATGAATACGTTGCTATGTTGAATTGAATAAATAGGGTGTAATAAAAGGGACTCAAGTCTAACCAAACTAGGGATGTAACGATATCAAAATCTCACGGTACGATACAATTTCGATATTGACCTCACGGTACGATATTTATTGCAATATTGTGGAAAAGCTCACGGTATTGTTAAATAGCTCATGATAGTGTTTGTGATGATAATAGCGAAAAAATACCGACATTTATTCTGCTTTTGCCAGTCAACAGGCAATTTATTGTTGTATTTATGGATCCATGACAACATAAAACACTGATCACATAGTGCTTTTAAAGTGCAAGTTGTAGTCAGGAACATCAATATTCTGTATAGTAATATTTGGTTGCATAACTGATTCTTCTGTGCAATGTTCAAGTTAAGAAGCAGCTAGAACAATTGTAAACAAACAATAGGCAATTCCCTTTAAGTGCAAACAAAGATCAAGTTAAAGCGGAGTTCCGGGCAGAGAAACGTTTTTTTCTTGAACATACCCCCGGGACAGTCAGGGCTAGCACATTCCACAATGGCTAGCCTCTGATCTGTCCCGGTTCGCACTTATCTTTTAGAAGAAATACTTACTTAGAAATTTTCTTCCACAGCGTTTCCATCTCGGTTGTGGGCAGCTGAAGCCGGCGCGGTCCTCTTCTCTGTCTTCTTCCGTGTCTTCGTGTCCCAGAATGCACTGCACCGGCCCCTCTTGTCACTTCCGGTGCGGCGCCGCATTCCTAAACAGCTTCTGGGCATGCCCAGAAGCTGTTTAGCAGGGGAATGCGGCGTCGCCCGGAAATGACGAGCGGGGCCGGTGCGGCGCATTGATTCCTGGGAGCTATGACGTTTAGCTCCCAGGAATCATCGCGAGGCAGGGAGTGACGGGGTGAGCCTCGGCGCTGGAGGAGGAAGCTGTCATAGGTGAGTATTTACGATCGTCAACAAAAAGGTGAGTAAACGAAAAAAAAATAACTATCCAATTCCTTTTCAGGTGCGGCATACCTAGCGGAGGGGCACAAAAAAAAAAAATCTTTTTTGTGCCCGGAACTCCGCTTTAAGTCAGGTTTAAATGTGCAAGGCAAATAAAGGCAGCCTTTTAAAACTGGTATTTAGGAACATAACTTAAACTTAAATAAAATAGTCAGTCAAAAAGCCTTTAAAAAAAACACTGACCTATCATTTAGCTTATGTTCACGTTTTTCCATCAGAAAGATCAAAATATCTACATTGCAAGAAAAAAAAAAAGAAAAACAGTAAAAAAAATCCTTAAACTCTGGTCTATGTAGTTAAAAATGATTTGTTCCGCGGGACTGTGTTTATTCCTCTTGCTTTTTGACGGACACCTGTCCTTTTAATATTGTAACCTAACCACGACGATATCGAGACACGACCACGACGATATCGAGACACGACCACGACGATACCGAGACACGACCACAACGATATCGAGACGACCACGACGATACGATATCGCGATATCTTCGATATCGTTACATCCCTAAACCAAATCCAAAGACGGTGCTGTTCTAGTTTACCTTCACTGCTGGTCATAGGTCAAAAATTCTAGGCACATACAGTGCCTTGAAAATGTATTCATTCATTCAGAGTGGCGTATTTTCTGGATCAGCAGGGATCATGTACCTTGGCCAGCAAACACGCATTAAGCACTAAAGGAAGTTTGGTGCACCATTTTCTCCAGAAACAGCATGAATCTTAGCACTTTTATAAATAATTACCAAGCAGCATAACTCAACATTACTTTTAACAGCATATGAGTAGAGATTCACATTTAAATGGTGGCAGCTGTTTGAAATCTCTTGCTTTTTACAGTGTTACTGGTCATGTATTTCAAGGGTTTCAGAAAAGAAGAATTCCAAGATATTTTTAGTTTGGACCAATATAACCATACCTGTGGGGTCCCTCAATAAGCTGAAAAATCATTGGAAGACACTCCCTCCTCCCCCCCCCCCCTACTCCATTGATTTCCACTTGCTGCTAGGTCCCGTGCTGAGCGCTGTGCTCTGCTGCATTGGGATCAAAGCAGGTTATTCACTCAGAACAGGCACCATTCAGAGAATGCTTTGCTTTTTCTCAGTGAATGCAAAGCTTTCCCTGATTGGACGATGTGCAGAACATAACATCACTGCCCCTTCTCCATCCCCTCATCCAATGCAACAGGACAGACACTCAGCACAG
This sequence comes from Pelophylax lessonae, assembly GCF_965119305.1. NCBI lineage: Eukaryota > Metazoa > Chordata > Amphibia > Anura > Ranidae > Pelophylax > Pelophylax lessonae. The sequence continues at coordinate 254,609,414 of NC_138771.1, read as the reverse complement.
GACTCAGAAGCAAGTGGGGATTATTGGAATAGCAATGTGTATTATACTGATTTACAGCTTTTAGAGGGATCCCATGGCATATGCATAGTTACACTGATCCAAGCTGGGCCAATCTTAACTATATAAAAACATCCATACCTGGAATTCGTCTTTAAGGCAAGTGTGGGGTAACACATTTAAGTGTGAGTGGATCCACAGAGCTTTGCATTCCAAAATACAATAAATTGAAGAATAGATGGGAACCAGCTCACCCTGAAGCCTTCTTCACAAATGCAGTGGAAATTTTTTTATGGGATTAAGTTATTTTCATGGCAAAAGGGGCCTTTGCAATTCGTCTGATTACTCTTCATAACATTCTGGAGTATATGCAAATTGCCATCATAAAAACTGAAGCATCAGACTTTGTGAAAATTAATATTTGTGCCATTTTCAAAACTTTTGGCCACGGCTGTAAAATCACATCAGTCCCCGCCCTCCAGGAGCTTACAATCTAAGATACCAGGGCCACTTTAGAAAGGAGCCAATGAACCTCCCAGCATGTCTTTGGAGTGTAGGTGGGAACCGGAGTACCCAAAGAAAACCCAAACAGGCACAGTGTCATGTACCTGGGTGTCCTTGAATCGGGAGGTTCCTTGTTTCGTAGCTTGCAGCCTTACCTGTTGTGCCACAGAGAAGCTCTGGAGTTTGGCAGTGATTTTTCCAGCCTGATGCTTGCCTTGGACTCACTAGCCCCACCTGCTGTCAGCTGTGAACAATGTACAATTTACCCAGCTGTGAACAATGTGCAATTTGACCAGCATTTAAATAGCAGCACTTCCTGTTGCCGAGTGCCCATTTGTTTGGAATATCTTCCTTGGTGTACTGCTTGCTCTTTGATAGACTTTCATGTATGAACTTTTGTCTGTATTCTTGACCCCTCTTCAGCCTGCTGAATCTGTACTTCACTACCAGCTTGTGTATGATTTCTGCCTGCCTGACCATTCTTTGGATTACGTTTGGATACTGTTTTGCCCGATCTGTTGCCGGCCTGATCTCTGACTACATTTTCGCCTGAATCCTCATCACTCAAACTCCACTTCAGACTTTACCTAACAGGTACCTAACACACAGGAACTTATTTTTAAAAAAAGTCCCCTCCCACTTCCTCATCCTGCATACCCTGTACAAAAAAAAGATCGGTGTACTATTTTTAAGCCAGTCCAGGTACATGATCCTGCAGCTTTGATTCACCTGTTGCAGTGAGCAGCTGCTGTAGGGGAGAGGAGGGAGCACAGACAATGGATGGGCCATGAGAGCCTATGAGTGACATCATGACTCAGAATTTACAGCCATTGTTAAATGTTTCTTTACACAGAGAAGCCAAAGCTGCTGGATCACATGACTGGGCTGCATTAAAAAAAAAATAAAATAAAATAACTACACAGATCTTTTTTATACAGGGAATGCTGGATAGGTAACGAGGGAGGGGGGAGGGGGGGGGGGAGTAAGGATGTTTTTAACGATAATTTAAGTTAGCCTTTACTCACACTTTTAAAATCATTTTAGATTAGCATCCGTATTATTAGTCAGTTCTCAGTAGTCAGGATATATGAACACACTTTCACTATCTAATCTTCATCCAAAGAAATCACACAAATCGCACATAAATCTGTACTGCTTGAGTTTGTGTTGAAACCAAGCAAATTCCAGACCTGTAGGAATTTCAGGGGGGCAAACAAGATGACAAAAATACGATCAAGAGTTTCTCTACTTAAAAAAAAAAAGAGAGAAAAAAGCAAAGAACGGATAAATCAGGAAGATAAAGGACATTCATAAATCCAAAGTTCCAGCAAGACAGAATTTAGGAATAATGTACTGGTCTTCACCTAGGTCTGACTGAAAGGGAAACCTTGTACTTTTTTTTTTTTTTTTTTTAATGGCTCTTTAAACAGCTTACTAATATTATCAGTCTAGATTTCAAAAATGCCACACAAATACAAACTTAATTCATATTAGAGCAAGCTTTTAAAAACACTCAATTCCCTTTGACCGTGACAGATACTTCAGCTTTTCTAATGCTTGCACTAAAATATATTTGTTTAGCTCATAATAAAAGATATTGGCAATATTTTACCTTCTTGATAATACTAATGCTAGCACAGGACAACACTGTATTGTGGACCAGAAAAACAAACATTCAGGGCCCGTTTACACATACGCACTCGTTTTTGTGCGTTGAAGCGTGTTGTGTTAAACAGCCCATTCAACGTGACTTGGCTGTCAACAAACACAATAATAGGTCCTAAATGATTTTTTCTTTAGTACACGACATTGCAAAGCATATAGGTCTGTGTGTTGCAGCACACTATAACATGGATGCACTTAAAGTTATACTGAAGTTTTGTTGGGTTTTTTTTTTAGTTAAAAATAACAAACATGTTATACATACCCGCTCTGTGCAGTGATTTTGCACAGAACAGCCCAGATTGGGTCTTTTTTCGGTGCTCCTGGCCCCTCCCTTCTGCCAAGGGTCCTCACAGCAAGCAGCTTGATATGGGGGCACCCGAGCCGAGACAATGCTCTTTGTCCATTCAGACACAGAGCCTTGTCTTGGCCCCTCTCTCTCCTCTTTGGCTCACTGACTTTGACTGACAGCAGCGTGAGCCAATGGTGCCCACTGCTGTGTCTCAGCCAATCAAAAGGGAGAGTCACGGACAGCTGAGACTTTCGTGCAACATCGCTGGATTGAGATAGGGCTCAGGTAAGTATTAGGAGGCTGTTGCACATGGAAGGTTTTTTTATCTTAAAGCGGAGTTCCGGCCACAAAAAAAAAAATTTCAATGAACATGACCCCGGGACAGTCAGGGCTAGTACATTCCAAAATGGCTAGCCTCCGATCTGTCCCGGTTCGCACTTACCTTTTAGAAGAAATACTCACTTTTAAAATTTCTTCTCCAGCACTGCCATCTCAGGTGTGGGCAGCTTGAAGCCAGCGCGATCCTCTTCTGCGTCCTCTTCCGTCCTCTTCGGTCCCACGATGCACTGCGCCAGCCCCGCCGTCACTTCCAGGGCCGCAGCGTCATCCCTGCACAGTTTCTGGGCATGCCCAGAAGCTGTTTAGCAAGGTATGACGCGCCTGACCCGGAACTGACGTCGGGGCCGGTGCAGGCGCATTGATTCCTGGGAGCGATGACGTTCAGCTCCCAGGAATCAATGCAAAGAGGAAGTGACGGCGCGGGCCGCGGCCGCCGAGGGAGGAAGTGGAAGAAAGGTGAGTATTTTTTTTCTGCAATTACAAGGTAAGTAAAATAAAAAAAATAAAAAATCTTAACTTCCCATTTCTTTTTCAGGTGACAAATAGGAAGCGGATGGCCCAAAATCGACTATGTCGATTTTGTGGCCGGAACTCCGCTTTAATGTATAGAATGCGTTCAGATAAACGTTCTGCCTTTAAAACTACTTACACTTTGCACTGCAACACGACACGCTGCTATAGAGCTTTATCATACATTACACTCTGGATTTACATGAATTTGCTCATGCAAAAATGTTTTTTATGCATTTGTCAGTATATTATAAAATAGGGGCAGGGCCTTTTTTTTTTTTATTAATAATAAAGCAGAAGTTGTTTAAGGAAAATGCTGACAGGTAGGATTTTTATGGTGTCTCTTCTGACATATACCTCTCTCTCCCTTCCAAGCGTTTTTTTAAACAAGCACAGCTCAGACTATGATTTTGGCAGAGTTTTGTGCGGGAACAAAGTAATTCGTATGTGCATGCGTGGGAGTTACATCATCCCGGACCGGCCAATAAAAACTGCTTAACACTCCAAGCGGAGAAGAAAACCCAAGCAAAGATGGAAGCGCCAGCGATGGAGAGCAAGGCAGACATTGCAGTGCTGGAAGAAAATCACTTTGCTAGTTAAGTAAGCCATAATATATAAATATGTTGTGTACACTTGCATATTATGGCACAATGGGGCCATGTTTTTTTTTTTTTCATTTTTACTGGTGGTTTACTTCCTCTTTAAAAATGTTTAAAATAAAATAAAAAAAAAACGATAGTCTTAAAAATATGTATTTAAAAAAAAAATGTAGGTGTTGCTGCTACATTTGGCCTGACCCACCCCAATTACAAAAGCTTTAATGGATAAACCCTTGTTCTCACGTGATTATTTTTTTTTCTGAGTTTTAGATATATATAAATTTAACAGATAATTATAAAGAAATCATCAACAGCTTTATCAGTGATGCATAAAGTGAAGTTGGAACACACCTGGCATAGTTAAAAAGAAATCCAGAAGAGGAAATCAAAGCTGATTTTTCCTAAAGCCCTATGTTTTAATATCTGTCAAACAAGACAGCATGAGTCTCCATATACTGCAAAGTGAATATTAAAAAAAAAAAAAAAAACGAAGTAATTAAAAGCCCCATTATCTAGATATCCCGGCTTTCTTTTAAAAGCCTCAGTCTAGACGGAAGTGTCACTGGAAGGGTTTACGTTGATAATATGGGAGTCATTAACGTGACACTGGGAGGAGATGTGCTCTATAAAGCACAAAACAGTCAAAGTATGGCAGAAGTTCGTTTCTATGTGTGGAGAAGAGGTCCTAAAATTAGCATGAGGTCATTTACAATATAAAATCACACGTATTTCCTGTGTACAGACATATTCCACAAACAAGTAAAGTCAGGCTTCCCTGTGCAAAAATATATCCGAAATTACCCTCATACATAGCCTCATATGCCTGTGTGCATGAGGCCATATTTTAACAATGGCAAGACAAATGGTAGTTGGAATCTCAACAGATGTGATGGTAAGCACAATTTGTTTCTTAAAAAAGTGTTTTTTTTTTTTTAAATTTCAGAAGTAAAACTTTATTGGTCAATGGTCATTAACATTGTAGGTCTGACAACTATAAGATAAAATTACACCGTATGACTAGTTTTGTCTACAGTAAAGCGGATCTGGGGACTTTACTTTACCAATGTTGCATTCAAAACCAAGATATAGAAGCCAACGGATTTCCTTTTTAGGAAGCACTGATATGCTAGAATTGAAGAAAGCCAACATATGGAAAATCTCACTATGCCTACAACAAATAAGGAAGATAATTTCTTCCATATATTGATACCTTGGTTTCTCTATATGGACGCAGCATCCCAGAGAGTCAGCACAATTTGCTCAAATTTGGCAAAATTTCTGTATACTCTTGTCTACATGGTATGTCGATGAGATAATTGTTTATTCCTCTGCTCAACTATTAAATAAAGAATTAAAAAAATAAATCTCAGGTAGACATTTTTTTTTTTAAACAAAACATCTTATGCCTAAGTGTGATATCTTTTCTACAAATGTTCTGAACTGGAAAAACTGTATTGGACCAGTATGCAGAAGGTTAATGAAGTGAGCAAAAAAACAACATTGAAAATAAGTTTATAGCTGGCCAGTTACTAGTAGATTTTGCCATTATTTGTCATGTTAGCCCCCGTTCACATAGGGGCGATCCGACTTCGGCTGGCGACCTCCGAGGTCGTGGTGCGAGCAGCGCGCCGCGACCTCGGAGCGGCCGCCACGGACTTCATAACATTGAAGTCTATGGCGGTCGCCTCCTGGTCGCCCCAAAGAAGCTCCGGACCCTTTTTCTAAGTCGGAGCGACTTGCGTCGCTCCTATTAGAACGGGTCCGCAGCGTCGCCTCACAGGTCGCCTCTATGGGAACGGGGACTAAATGTACCAATTCTCTTTGTACCACCATTTTCTGTTTCCTTTCAATAAAAGTTTGTATACAAAAAGACACTAGCAGATTTTCATAAAAACATTTGCACAACATTTCTCCAGTACATGCAACGATTTGACAAAGGTCAGTCAAAAGGTATTTAAAAAGACCATAGCCAGCGCTTGGAAGCGACCTTCAGTTTCCATATTGCGCGCTAAAAGAAAAATTTCCTGGATCATGTCGCAAGAATTGTTAGCTAGCAAACTCCTGGATACTCACCATCTGCATCTCTTCGAGGTGGTGTGGGAACCATGGGCTGAGTTTACTGAAACCCCGTTACATGCTCTGCAGCACTAATTTGATCCTTCTTGTTCTAAGGGACCTGTCAGGAAAACTTCTTCCTGTCACTTTCTCTCTCTAAAGGCCCGTACACACGTGCAGATTGTCGGCCGAAAAGATTCGGCCAACGACCGATCGGCCGATTTTCGGCTTGTTAGTATGATGCTTCCGACAGCCGACAGCGCACTTTCGGACGAACAGAATCTGTCGTGCAAGCATTAAATTTTCTGTATGCCGACACCAGAACGGCCGATTGTTCGCTTGTCAGTACAGAATTCGGCCGACAGACAGCAGATTTGCAAGACTGGGCATGCTCAGAAAAGAAAAAACACAGGGAAAGTTAACCATTACATGACATCACTTCTGCAGTCGGCGGACAAAATTCGTGTGCAGTCTTTTGCACTTTTTAGCGGACACGACAGCCCGGGGACAAAAGACGGCCGATCGTTCGGCCGACGATCGGTACGTGTGTACGGGGCTTTAGACCTCATTCATCTGTGCTAGTATCGCACCCTCTTTATCATGGTCTGCTTCTTCCTCTGTTCTCTCTTTTAATAGCCTCTTTGACTCTCCTTTCTATTCCTTTCCCACCTTTTGTCTCTTCTCTTTCTCTTCTCCACACCATTTTCTCTTGAGCATACCATGCTTGATGCAAAGATTTTGAGACGCTAGTTGCTCCCTACCTTCACGGTATTGGAAGCCTTCTCGACTCTTAGGGTTGCATATTACTCAATAGCCTTTTGATCCGAATTTATAACTTTACTGCACTCTATTATAAGGGTAAATCATTAATACCTCAACTTGGTCTACCAGAGTTATGGGGAGCCGGGGATGCCCTATCTCTCCTTAGGGGACAGTCTTAGCCCCCAGTAGGGGTCTCCTTGGGATTGGGCGGGTCTCTTTGATCTCCATTTCACGGCGCATAACTTTTCCTCTGCGCCCTGCTCATTGTGGAACCTATGAGGATCACTTGCTTTCTTACACTTTGAAGTTTTTGATAATTGTTTGTATACTGTTCGGTATGGTTCAATTTGTCAAATATTTGCTGTTTGTGTATGGTTCATAATGCTTGTTTTGTATCTGTTCCTTTATATTACAAATACAAATCTTTTAAAAAGTAAAAAAGGTATTAAAGAAAAAAAAAAAAGTTGATTGTAAAACCCTTAGCGCCAAAGGGTAAAACAAATCTCAAAAGCTTAAGCACGATTTTGCAACTTTGACATGTGTTAGTAAAACCGTACATTGATAATAGTGAATAGATAACTTCTGCGCAAACCAAAAAAGGCTAAGTGAACAAGAACAAGGCAGCTGCCAACACTCAAATGTGTCCCCACATGTAATGATAAACAAATGCAAAGTATGTGTGGCGCGACCTCCAAATAAATTGATCAATTGAGCAGCAAGTAAATATATGTGCAAATGAGCAAATAAATAAATTCATGAAAAATGTAAAAAAATAAATAAATATATCCCCCTACTGGGTAATTAATTCCAGATCACTGATGCTGCAAAAAACTTATAGGTCAGAGAAAATGCAAGTTAATATATCCAAGCATAAAGATACAACTTTCTTTAGCGTAAGTGAAATAAAAAAACTTCTAAAAATATGTAAATAAGAGTACGCGTGAAAACATATGTGAATGTCCTACAAAATCCATTTCAATAGATTGTGCACACAATGAAGTATTATAAAATAGTTAATAATGTGAAAAAGGTAAAAGTGATAAACCAAGTGCAAAATGGCATCAGCTCTTTGTGTGTTGTGTTCACACCCCCTTGCACCATCCAGAGTCCACCCAGTGGGTCCTAGCAGCTCACCTCAGGTAAAGACCACAAGGGTCTAGCAGCGCTTTTCAATTATATACAATCTTGCAACAGGTCACTATATAATCTCCTCTCCTCCGATCAACAAACCCAGGATATAGTGGATAGGGCAATTAGAGATGATCAGTAAACTCTCCCACTTGGCTGCCATATATCCTCCTCTCCTTCACTCAGTACAGGCCATATGAGGTAAAAGAAATCTCCATTGTGTAATATTTTTTATCTTTAATCAGCAGTAGTAACGTACATGTAAATACAAGACTTCAGAATCAATAAGAACTGTAAATATCTTAACTTTGTGGATTATAGCACATTTTTTCAAGACAAATTGGGCTTTCATTTGGTGCTAAATGGTGATGGATATCTTCTGATTTTTTTTTTATTATTATCACAGGAAAACTAGCCCATAATAGTAAAAAAAAAAAAATTAAAATTTAGCTGTATATTTCTTGCTACTACCATAACCTTCCATCAAAAAACAACCCAAAATAAATTCTCCTGCTTCAGACGATTGCAGCTATACTACGTATGTGTATGTTGTTTGCACTCATAGTACAGCCCAGAAACAATAGTGCACATGACATTTTGCTTCTTTTTTTTTTCCTTTTATCCTACCTAAAACGACGCTAATTTAAAAAAGAAAATCCTGTCACTGACCTTGACCCAAACGCTAACCTAGATCAAACTTTGATTTAGGTTTTTTTTTTTTATGTATTCTATTTATATTTACTCTTTTTACACAATTTTTTTTTTTTTCCGCTCTGCAAGGACAGAGAAATACAATATGTCTCTCTCCTCCATTCACAAAGAAAGAAAAAACACAGGGGTGGGCTTCACAGTGACTGATCAATGTGACAGCCAATCAGAGGATATCACAGCAATCAGATGACCCGGAATCAAGGCAAACACACACACATAGGTTGAACTGGATGGACTTGTGTCTTTTTTCAGCCTCACTAACTATGTAACTATGTAACTAAGGGTTTTGGGTCCCGATCGTTAGTACGGGACCCAGGGCTCTTAGTGTGACCCCAATCTCTGTGCTGGGAGCTCGCTGTGCAGGGAGATACGCAAATATGCAGACCCATGGCAAAGAGCCCAGTCCAGTGGGGCTGCATATTTCCGTATGCTCTGCGCCAACGGGTTAACCTTCAATTTTAGAACATGAACGTCGATTTGACCCCACTAACCATCAGAAATTTGAAAGAGAAATTCTTCAAACAAAGGCCAGCTTAAGTTCCAATTTAACATTGACCTACAGTTCAAACAAAGCAATAATGACATCAACCACTGAGAACATGTTGTACTCAAAGCTTCCAATTCCATCAAAAACTGCATGCATGATTGTGGAAAACAACACTTCCTGTTGGTGTGTCATAGAACAAATAAACATGCTTAGACACTTACGTGTTGATCCAGTGGTGTCTTTGATCTCAGATTGATTCTGTTTTAGAATTGGTGATAAAGAGAATCAGAGCAGCAATCCAGCGCCAAGGGCAAACAAGATGATGCGATGGTAAATACAGCCGTGTCAGAAAGAGCAGGAGCAAGGGAGAGAGGAAATAAATAGTGTTAACTTGTGTTCAGACATACAAAATCATGCTACTGTGCTAGATTAAACAAAACATGTACATAAAAAAGGTGCACATTGCATGCACTTATAGTTTAATGCCTCAGGCACCCCAAGTTAAAATGCAGAGATCAATGTGCTACGCAAATCTAAAGGTCTGTATTGCTAGAAAGGTTAAAATAGCATTTTCAGGAATGGAAGAAAACTCGACTACAAGCCATATATTTTCATTCTGACAGGTCAAGGCAAATACAAGCTCTTGCTTATTACAAAGCAATTCGACAAGTGATAATTCTCTAATGACATTTTGAAAAATATATTAAAGCCTGAAGCAGCTTCATGCTTTAAAAAGTATTATAGGTAATGAATATCTGTTTAACCTACTGGTTTCTGTATTAAGCAGGGAGGATGCAACACTATTTACACATATAAAGTATAGACAGTATAAAATGGTGTGCTACATCTGGGCAAATGTAAAACTCTATTTCACATACAAAATACCAATACATAGATACATACAATCAGTGGTGTATTTAGGTTTTGTGCTGCCCTAGGCCTGACTAAACTTGTGCACCCCCTAATTTAAATATGACCTGCCCTTTCCTGTAAAGACCACACCCCTTCCTGTTTATGACCCACCCTGTCATCTGTAAACCACAGACCATAACCACAGTCTATCAGTGCCCATCAGCATAGCTTCATCAGTTCCCACACGTTATCAGTGCCGCCTCTTTACTGCACGTCAGTGCAGCATATCAGTGTGGCCTCATCAGTGGTCACCAGTGCAGCCTTATCGGTGCCCATTAGTACAGCCTCATGTCACGGGTCAAGTAAGATTACTCTTTTAAGATATTTGGACTTGTGTTTGCTGCCACTAATTGTAATTATAGGATTATTTTACTTATTTGTATAATAAATAGGAAGTCCATAGTCATTATACAAATAATAAAATATTTTTTTGCTGCCCCCCTGCAAAGTGCCGCCCTAGGCCTGGGCCTTGTTGGCCTAGGCCAGGATACAGCACTGCATACAATAATGACCCCCAAGGCAGATAAAGTAGAATACAAGACTTATGGTGGAGTGAGAAAGTCTGCAATTTTGACCACAGTGGCTAATGCCTACAAGAGGTATTTCAGCTCCATGGTACAAAAGCCCTTAGCTCCTAATCTGGCTATACACTAATAGCATTTTCATTCAGTCTGAATGCTAAAAGAAAAAAACAAAAAATAAACAGATTCCTCCATCCACACTACAAAGCGTAGATAGTCGAAACTCCAACTTCAGCTGTTCCAATTTGACAGATGCACCCGTTTTTCAGTTGATATTTTTCGATCGAGGGATGTCTGCCAGACAGGGCCACTCACTGATGCATTTTGACCACTTCATCAGAAAGCTTCAGTTGGTGCGAACACTCATTTGAGAGTGATCATTTGAGAAAGCAGAGTTGTCTAAACCATATTTTTCATTAACGTGTATGAAAACCCTTCTTTGGTCTGTAAAATCCATCATTGAAAGTGTCAAATAAATTAAGAAAATAAGTGTTGATCCGGATGATGTGTGCATTATGTATTTGATTTTTTTTTTTATATACCTGTACAAGTTTCTCTTGTATAGACTTCTGAAAGTCCCGTGACTGCTGCTGGGCACCACAATGTTGGATGTGATGACACCAGCCCCAGCGAAGGCAAAGTTGTCACTCAATTGATACTTTATAGTGTCCCCTTCAGTACTCCCCTGGCATCTATGTAAACGTTATGTAGGGAAGTGAAAGGAGTAGTGGTGAAGCTTTAAAAGCCCAGACAGTAAATAGTTAAAAGCTAAATTCTAGGAATTCAGTTACTTTGAAAAATCTGCAGGCATTCCATGAGTGAAGCCCAGCGAGGTGCCTGATGCCTTTTAGACCTAGCTCTATTATTCCCATCTGACAGGTTTATGCTTCATAAGGTCCAACCCTGCTAACTGTGGTCTTGGTTCCTTCAAGAGCAGAATCGCTGGAACTGCTATGCCTGCCCCTGCCCTACTTCTGCCCATTCACTGAAGCCTTTGTATTATGTGAACTCACAAAATACAAATGTTTTTGTGAAATGGCAGCAAAGGGGAGGGGAGGACATACTGTAGCTGCTCTGTGTGCAAAGTTACTGAATTCCTGGAATTCAGCTTTAAAAGGCGCATTGCAACTGAATTTTAAAAAAATAACGTACGGAAAGGAACAAACCCTGCAAAGTATGTAAAATACTTGATTTTAACCAGCGTTTACATGCAATTTTTAGGTTGTTGGCAGTATCTCTTTAAGATGAGGTCCATTCTCTGTCACAACATGTAAAAATGAACAAAGCAATAGGAACAAAAGCCTTCTGCTGTGACTGTACTGTGGAAAAAAAAACCTCACCCACAGCAACACTAGTATGTATACACATAGTATAAAGAGAAATGCTGAAGAGATCAAACACTGACATGCAGACTCATACCGAAAGAAACATCCTTATACACAACTACATAGGAAGCACTTAAATTAAATCTAAGGCACTTCCTTTAGCTTCCCTACTGAGTGATTTGTGAACCTTGCATTCTGGGGTGCACTTATGCATATTTCAACTAGCTGCCATTGTCCCACCACTCCCAACTCAATATCTTATTATTGGTTAATGTGCCCATAATAATAATGGACCATTAGGAAGGTGTGGGGCTGGAAAAGGAAAGTCCAGGCTCTCAACATTGGCAGCCTACTAGAAAAGCTTTTCTCAGCACTAGATGAACCCTTAAAGTAATGTTCAGCTCGCAGAGATCCTCTGCTAAAATAAATCTACAGTTCATTACCATTAGCTCTTTATAATAAACTTATTTTCAGTAATAATCATAAAATGAAATGAGGGCAGAAAATAAAAGAGAAACTTGTAATGTCCCTGTGCACTAGGGGCCAGTGGAGAAGTGCCCCTTACATTAATGATCAATGGAAAAGTGTCCCCTTACTTTGCAGGGGATTCTAGAAGTGAGCCCTTACATTGGTTGTTCCTGGAAATTTGCCTCCTTACACTGAACGTGAGCATAGGTGGGTGAACAATACCCACCATTGTTCACTGCTCAAGAAACCCCTAGGAACCTTTCTGGAGGAACCCAAGGGATTCACAGAACCGTGGTTGGGAAAGGCTTCATTTCAGAGTGGAAAAAAGCCTAAGCAGAGCTAGACACCAAGTTACTAAGACTACTCCTATTCTGGTATTCATGAACAGGACTGCAAAGGCAGCACAAAATGCAGGAATATACATAACCTGTGTAAAATCTTCCCAAGGAGCCGCAGATGCTGTGTACAGCCATCCAGAAAACAGTCAGGCTTAACCAAGGTATGCAATGGTGCTTGTATAGACGCACGTATGCAAGTACAGCCCTGGATGCTGAATGTCTTTGTCAAGAATTGTACATCCAAATGCGCGTTTATGCAAGTACTGCTGTATACGTGCGTAAAGCAGCATTTTGCAATTGTTGCGATCGGTGGTTGTATGCAGCCGCTGTGGCTTCTGGGTAAGTGAAGGTCCTATATGCTCTTGCACACTATATGGTCGCCCTTGCGGCCTTGGTCCTCATTCAAATGGCAGGAAAAACTCATTCACAAGCATTATTTATGGATCTGAATGCAGCTGCATTACACATTGTGCGTAAACATGCACTGCGTTCAGATGTGTAACACAAAATACAAAAATATGCATCTGAGGACCTGCGTATGTATTCTGGTACTGAAAAAACAGGGCAATTTTATGAATCTGTAATTCTAAGGCTCCATTCACACCTGGGCGTTTTTGAGCGTTTTTCAGCTCCAAAAACGCTCAAAAAAAAAAACGTTTGAAAAAAAAAGGCCAACAAGTAAAACCCCATTCATTTAAATGGCCCCTGTTCACATCTGAGCGTTTTAACGCCTGAAGCAAAACGCCTGTAGCTGAAAAAAGTACATGAGCTTCTTTTTGGGCTGATTACCAGCGTTTTTGATAGATGTCAATGCCTGCCTCCAAAAACGCCTGAAACAAACACCTGAAAATCGCGGTAAAATGGCGGTAAAAATTGCAGTAAAAAACGTTACGCTCAAGTGTGAATGCAGCCTTAAGGTTTTTTTTCTTAACCACTTGCCGACCGCCGCACGACTATCTACGTCGGCGGTCAGCCCCTCACAGGCAAAGTGACGTAGGGCTACGTCACTAGCTTGTGAGGGTCTAGGGAGCGAGCGCGCGCCGCCGGAGGCGCGCTCCCGCGTGGTCACGGACCCCCCCGCGCGTGTGACCGGTGGACCCGATGTCCGCCGGCCACTCTGCGATCGGCGGGGGAGAGGGAGAAAGTCAGGCAGCTTGTGTAAACAAGCTGCTTGTCATTCTCCCCTCTGTATGAGAGATGATCATATGGATCTACTATGTAGATCAGTTGATCACTCTGCATACAGCTGAAGCCACAGCCAATCACAGTAAGAATCACGCCCCTAGGGACACACACAGCCCCTCCCTCTCAAATAAAGTTAACCCCTTCACTACCAGTGTATTTTTATAGTAACAGTGCATATATATAGCACTGATTACTGTAGAAATGTCACTGGTAACCCCAAAAGTGTCAAAAATGTCAGTCAAGGGTCCAATCTGTCCGCCGCAATGTCGCAGGACCGCAAAAAAAAAAAATCGCAGATCGTCGCCATTACGCGTTAGAAAAAAAACAACAAAAATGACATAAATCTTTCCCGTAGTTAGTAAACGCAATAACTTTTGCGCAAACCAATCAAAATACGCTTTTTGCGATTTTTTTTACCAAACATAGGTAGCATAAAACAAATTGGCTGAAAATGTTAAATTTTGATTTTTACATTTTTTGGGGGGGAATTTCATTTCATATAAAAAAAAGTGAAAAATATTGTTATTTTTGCAAAATTTACGCTCTTTTTTGTTTATAGCGCGTGATCAAAAAAATCGCACAGGTGATCAAATACCACCAAAAGAAAGCTCTGTTTGTGGGAAAAAAAGGACGCCAAATTCGTTTAGGTACAGCGTCGCACGACCGCGCAATTGTCCGTTAAAGTCACGCAGTGCCGAATCGCAAAATACCCCCTGGTCGTTTAGCAGCCAAATCCTCCGGGGCTTAAGTGGTTAAATAGCAAACATGTTATACTTAACTGCTCTGTGCAATGCTTTTGCACAGAGCAGCACTGATCCTCTTCTTTTTGGGTCCCCCGCTGGTGGTCCAAACTCCTCCAGCCTGCTGGGTGCCCCTAATAGTAAGCTCGCTCCCGACATCGTCCATAGAGGATGGCTCGGCCCCACCCCCACTCTCTTCTCATTGGCTTACTGGTTGCGATTGACAGCAGCAGGAGCCAATAGCTCCTGCTTCTGTGTGAGCCAATGAGGAGATGGAGATTTAGGAGAGCCGCTGCTCTCATGCACATTTCTGGATTGAGATATGGATCAGGTAAGTATAGGGGGGTGCTGCACCCAGAAGGTTTCTTACCTTAATGCCATGGGAAAAAAAAACCTTATGCCTTTAGAACCACTATTAAAAGAAAAAAACAGGTATCATTTAAACGCAGAAACTTTTTTATGTCCATGTGAATGTAGACTTGTGCATGAGCACTTACACAGAAGACAGACTTGCGGAAATACTAGTTTACTGTTGTAACACTGTTAGGCTGGATTCACACCTGTGTGATCGAAGACAACACATGTGATTCAGACCGCATTGCTGTGCAGATCACACATGTCTGTGCAATGTGAATTCAGAAATACAAACAGTATGGCTGAAATCGCATCGCATTTGCACCAAAACAGTGCAGGACCCTTTTTTGGTCCGCACTGGAATCAGATCCCATGGGTGTTCACACCTATGCAATTCGATTTCTACACAACTTCACAGTTTGCACTGCGATCTGCGAACCGATCTGTGGGTGTCATTAACTTTACATTGACAACCGAAGTGGTTTGTTGATGTCAGTGTGAACCGCCGGCAATTCAGGTGCTACCCAGGAACCCACACAGTTATTGCGCTGGTTCCTGCATTGCATGAGTGTGAACCCAGCCTTAAAGGTGATGCTAGACTGCTATCTTATCACTATGTAGTATACCTTAGTATTATGTCTGTAATCCACAGTCTGTTCTTTCATGCCAAACAATGAACAAAAAACTGTATTAAAAGGTGACCGCTGTAAGCACCCCCTGGCAGTGGTCTAGATTGGCCCAACCCCCCCTCACTGTAACTTCTGCAGGTCAGCTTGGTCTACATATAAATGTAGAGAAACTGTAAATAAAGGCATTGTTAAATTAAAAGCATTGCATATACTGAACACCATCATTATAAATATTACCCCATATAGTTATCACAATACAACATTGCATAAAGGGGAGTCTAGATTATTTATGAATACATCTGTGCGTCCGGACAGCGCATTTCATCCTGATTATTCAGAATGGCAATGGAATAAAGCATGCTACCTGGCACGTCCAATTTCTCAGCCATGGAAATCCATGAAGTACACTATTTCCACAGGAAGCCACGAAGACATATTCCAAACCTACTTCTCTTGCTCCATTACAAGTTTTTCTATAGATGCCATACACAAATAAACATGTCTATTTTAGATAAGAAAAAGACTCTGCAAGCCAGAAAATATGTTTCCTAAAAAGGACAGCGCTGCTGCAGACTAAAACAGAATTAAATCTGGTCTCCAGAGGAAAGATCAAGGAGCACATCTGGAAGCAATTTATGAAATGCAAAGAAGCTCATTGTGGATGTATTGAGTTCCATGGTCAGAGGTCTCCCCATGCCTGGGGTGTACTGCTCTTCTCATATGCTTTCAGCACTGCAATGTGTGACCACAGCTTATCAGTCTATACATTAAGAACACGCCTATATAGGCATGCTAGAAATCTGCTGCTGCTTTTTGATAGCAGAAGAGGAGGCCGATAAGAATCCATTTTCCATGTATCTATGTACAGAGCACAAAAACGACTGTCAGTCCATTCAGAAGTGATCATTCAGTTATATTTGTAGTCCCATTACATTTCTTGTCACCTTGTTTAGTAAGCTCCTCCTCACCGAGATCTTGGTTCCCTGCCTACCCACCTTGCCGTTTTGGATTTTTCAGCACACCTTAGGGTGTTCCCACTGGTCCTGATCCATTATTTACAATTTAAAACTATACAACATTATCCAATCGTTTATCTTTTTTATCCTCTACTGGAAATGTAATTGTCACTTTTAGGTGCACTAATATATAGACTCACCGGCCAGTTTATTAGGAACACCTGTTTAAATGTTTGGTAACACAAATTGCTATTCAGCCAATCGCATGGCAGCAACTCCGTGCATTTAGGCATCTAGATGTGGTGATGACGACTTGCTGAAGTTTGAAACCGAGCATCAGAATGGGAAAGAAAGGGGATTGAAGTGACTTTGAATGGAGCATGCTTGTTGGTGCTAGACAGGCTGGTCTGAGTATTTTAAAAACTGCTAATCTACTGGGGCTATTATGGTCAACCCTCTCTAGGGTTTACAGAGAATGGTCCGAAAGAGAAAATATCCAGTGAGCGGCACATGTGTGGACGAAAATGCCTTGTTGATGTCAGAGGTGAATGGGCAGACTGGTTGGAGATGATACGGCAAAAGTAACTCAAATAACTACTTGTGACAACCCACAGGTATGTAGACTACCATCTCTGAACTCACAACAGATCGAACCTTGAAGCAGATGGGGTACAGCAGCAGAAGACCACACAGGGTGCCACTCCTGTCAGCTAATAACAGGAAACTAAGGGTAGAATTTGCACAGGTTCACCAAAATTGGACACTATAAGATTGGAAAAATGTTGTCTGGTCTGAGGAGTCTCAATTTTAGCTGCGACATTCAGATGGTAGGGTCAGAATTGGGCGTAAACAACATGAAAGCATCGATTCATCCTGCCCTGTATAAACAGTTACGGCTGGTGGTGATGTAATGGTGTAAAAAATGGTATGGGTAAAATAATTCAAGTCACCATAATTCATCATCAGTGGGAGCCCTGAGCTGCCACCAGATGAAGATTGTCACTATCCTGCCACCAGATACAGACTGTCACTATCCTGCATCCAGATGCAGACTGTCACTATTCCTGCCACCAGATGCAGACTGTCACTATTCCTGCCACCAGATGCAGACTGTCACTATTCCTGCCACCAGATGCAGACTGTCAGTATCCTGCCACCAAACGCAGACTGTCAGTATCCTGCCACCAAACGCAGACTGTCACTACCCTGCCACCAAACGCAGACTGTCACTATCCTGCCACGAGATGCAGATTGTTACTATCCTGCCACCAGATGCAGATTGTTACTATCCTGCCACCAGATGCAGATTGTCACTATCCTGCCACCAGATGCAGATTGTCACTATCCTGCCACCAGATGCAGATTGTTACTATCCTGCCAGCAGATGCAGATTGTCACTATCCTGCCACCAGACGCAGACTGTCACTATCCTGCCACCAGACGCAGACTGTCACTATCCTGCCACCAGATGCAGATTGTTACTATCCTGCCACCAGAAGCAGACTGTCACTATCCTGCCACCAGATGCAGATTGTCACTATCCTGCCACCAGATGCAGATTGTCACTATCCTGCCACCAGATGCAGATTGTTACTATCCTGCCACCAGATGCAGACTGTCACTATTCTGCCACCAGATGCAGACTGTAACTATTCCTGCCACCAGATGCAGACTGTCACTATCCTGCCACCAGATACAGACTGTCACTATCCTGCATCCAGATGCAGACTGTCACTATTCCTGCCACCAGATGCAGACTGTCACTATTCCTGCCACCAGATGCAGACTGTCACTATTCCTGCCACCAGATGCAGACTGTCAGTATCCTGCCACCAAACGCAGACTGTCAGTATCCTGCCACCAAACGCAGACTGTCACTACCCTGCCACCAAACGCAGATTGTCACTACCCTGCCACGAGATGCAGATTGTTACTATCCTGCCACCAGAAGCAGACTGTCACTATCCTGCCACCAGATGCAGATTGTCACTATCCTGCCACCAGATGCAGATTGTCACTATCCTGCCACCAGATGCAGATTGTCACTATCCTGCCACCAGATGCAGATTGGTACTATCCTGCCACCAGATGCAGATTGTCACTATCCTGCCACCAGATGCAGATTGTTACTATCCTGTCACCAGATGCAGATTGTTACTATCCTGCCACCAGATGCAGATTGTTACTATCCTGCCAATGGATGCAGATTGTTACTATCCTGCCACCAGATGCAGATTGTTACTATCCTGCCACCAGATGCAGATTGTTACTATCCTGCCACCAGATGCAGATTGTTACTATCCTGCCACCAGATGCAGATTGTTACTATCCTGCCACCAGATGCAGATTGTTACTATCCTGCCACCAGATGCAGATTGTCACTATCCTTCCACCAGATGCAGATTGTTACTATCCTGCCACCAGATGCAGATTGTTACTATCCTGCCACCAGATGCAGATTGTCACTATCCTGCCACCAGACGCAGACTGTCACTATCCTGCCACCAGATGCAGATTGTTACTATCCTGCCACCAGATGCAGATTGTTACTATCCTGCCACCAGATGCAGATTGTCACTATCCTGCCACCAGATGCAGATTGTCACTATCCTGCCACCAGATGCAGATTGTTACTATCCTGCCAGCAGATGCAGATTGTCACTATCCTGCCACCAGACGCAGACTGTCACTATCCTGCCACCAGACGCAGACTGTCACTATCCTGCCACCAGATGCAGATTGTTACTATCCTGCCACCAGAAGCAGACTGTCACTATCCTGCCACCAGATGCAGATTGTCACTATCCTGCCACCAGATGCAGATTGTTACTATCCTGCCACCAGATGCAGACTGTCACTATTCTGCCACCAGATGCAGACTGTCACTATCCTGCCACCAGATGCAGACTGTCACTATTCCTGCCACCAGATGCAGACTGTCACTATTCCTGCCACCAGATGCAGACTGTCACTATCCTGCCACCAGATGCAGACTGTCACTATCCTGCCACCAGATGCAGACTGTCACTATCCTGTCACCAGATGCAGTTTGTTACTATCCTGCCAGCAGACGCAGTTTGTTACTATCCTATCACCCATTGGTGTGTGCAGCATGCACACTGTGCATATATCAGCAGAGCAGTGGATAGTATCAATCAGTAATTTTTTTTAAATTTAATTATAATTATTTTTACAAATTTCTTTTAGGAGTCCTGTGATGGGGCTTTGGTTAAATATCAATGGTCTAAAACAGACCATTGATGTCTGCCTTTTGAGACAGAGAAAGAAAATGAGGACAGAGGTTCCCCAGTCCCTTTCTCTGCCTCATGCAGTATACGTAGTTTAATGTGCTTCAGTTAAGAATGAAGACAGGAACGGTCGGTACAGATCACTCACTGTGTTCATTCAGTAAAGGAAGGGGTCGGTTAATTAAATATTTACCAGCCCCTTTCTCCCTTCTGAGAGGAGGGAAGCTGGCAGCACTGCATGAGGGAGACAGAAAGCAGGGGGAATCGGCACAGCATGGGGTGATTAGGGTGTGCACATACCTATGCTTCCAACAGATTCAGATTGTCACTATCCTGCCTCCAGATGCAGCTTCCCACTATTGCGGCCTGCCATTAGGTGTATGTGTGTGTATATATATATATATATATATATATATATATATACACACACACACACACACACACACACAAAGACATTCTTTAACACTTCCCTTATTTCAAGTCACATCATCTTTTCCCTTTGGATGGGTTAATTTGAGCAGCTTGCAAGTACCTACTGACCCCAGTTTCCAGAGCTCTATTACTGTAATTATACAAAGCCTATTTTCTTTCTAGGAGATGCACATTATGAGTGCATTATGGAACTTAATTTAGGCAGCAATGTTGAAGTCAATAGTTGACACATGATTGAGATATGCCTTTGATTCTAAACATACTCCCACCTGAGGAACATGGGTTGCTCTATAAAGGTAGCACATATAGAGATGATCGATGTCTCATTACCGACGGGTGACATCATTTGGGAACTGACACACGGCAAAAGGGCCAACCTACGCAAGCACCAGGAAACAAACAAGCTACAATGTTTCAGCCTGAAAAAAATGTCACAACAGCAACCTTTAAATAAATAAACCAAGAGCAAGTAATGTGAGGTTTTCACAATCTACGTTTAAAAGTGAAAACATTCACAATAGAATCTTCCTTATTGCCAAATCCAGCATATTGACCTTTCATTTTAAATTCAATTTACTGAAACACTTCTACATGAATAAAAGTTTTCCTTATGTTCTGTATTCTCAGATCACTACACCAATGTAGATGGAAATTTTGCCCACATCAAAGGTTTCCTACTGCTTCAGGTTGTCCTACTTTACCTCTTTGTATTTTCAGGTACTGCCTGTCTGCCCTGTAAATGTCGCATTAATCAAATGAGAACCATATACAGATTGTTACCGTTTTAAAATTAACAGCACCAAGTTTTCTGAAACGCAATATAAAACCCGTGAATAAATTTACCAGGTGCAAGAAAAATAAAATCTTACATGCTTTTCAACAAATGATCACTTCATTCCATTTCACTTCCATTTTAATTGCAATTTCCAGAAATAAACAAATCTGCTCTTAATCATTGTTAAAAATAAAATTAGCATATATTACTGGAGTCTATTTTTACCTCCAAATGTTCCTAAGGATCAAAACATTAGACACACTGGATTTGACACAGCAAATACAATTTTCTTTGATAGTAGTGGAATGTACGGCATCCATTAGCTATTTCAGTATCGAGCATACCAAAGCTGTGTGATTTGTTACAGAATGAGAAGGGAAGACCAATGGCCCGTACACACGATCCGAAAATCGGACGAAAATTAACGCTTGTGAAAGGATCGGACGATAATCGGATCGTTAGTACACAGCTTACGAGAGGCGATCACAACAGTTCACCCGATATTATCCGGTCGTGCAAGCATAAAAATTTTGATCGTATTATAACACATCGTACGATAATCGTATTATCAGTATGTTGTTCGTCCGAAAAAAATGGTGAGCAGTAGACAGCGCATGAGCAGTAGACATCATTTTCCCCTCACACGCTACAGCGTGGTTACGCATACCGGAAGCTAAGAATTATCGTCCGAGAAAATTCGTATCATGAGTAACCTCTCCCTTTAAGCGAATATTATTGAGAGCTGCTAGAATACGAAAAATAACGGATGGAACGTCGCCCGATTTTCGGATCGTGTGTACTGGGCATTAGGCTCAGTTCACATGTGAGCGTATGGATCGCGGGCAGAACCGCCGCGGTTCCGCCCGCGATCCGGAGATTTATTGCAAATCGCGGGACGCCTAGCGTTGCCCGTTGATTTGCAATAGCCCCCCAAACGCCGAGCGATGTTGCCGCGATTTCCGCCTGCCGAATCGCGGCAACATCGCGCAAACAAAATCGCGGGACGCAATACGCTCCAAAGAAGTACAAGAGCTTCTTTGGAGCGTATTGCGTCCCGCGATTTTGTTTGCGCGATGTTGCCGCGATTCGGCAGGCGGAAATCGCGGCAACATCGCTCGGCGTTTGGGGGGCTATTGCAAATCAACGGGCAACGCTAGGCGTCCCGCGATTTGCAATAAATCTCCGGATCGCGGGCGGAACCGCGGCAGTTCTGCCCGCGATCCATACGCTCACATGTGAACGGAGCCTTAAAGTATGAAAAACCACAATTTTCTGTTTTGGTTCTTTCACATGGGCAGAAGGGTAGTAAAAGCAGGCAGCTGAACCATGGCTTTACCACTACAATTACACCTAGACATATTTTTTTTTTTTTAAATGACTGACCTGGGTTTTATCCATTCAGTACTTTACACAAAGCTAAAAAAAATACATTTTAGCTTTATATATTCTTTAATAGTGTAGTGTAGGTAGTATACTGTATTTGCTGCAACTACGCTTTTGTTTCAGGTTTGCTTCACAAGGGCAGAGATGGCCTTGCAAGAAAATGATTTAAAAAAAAAATGTAAAAAATATAATAATTAAAAAATGTAAACCTGTGAACGCAGTATAAAAAAAAAAAAAAGAAAGAAAAAAACAGACACACACACACACAAATCCTACTACCTGCCTCTCAGTTAAAGCCAGACTGACCTTCCCCCTGGTCGCATGATTTCTCCCCTTCATTTGCTAATGCTTGCCCATCCATCTGTGATGTGGATGGGGAGCCAGCCTATGGCCATACGTTTCTCCTCTGCAGCTATGCCTTCAGTGCCGGTGATCTGGCCACCATCATGAAACGCAGCAAGGATTGTCACAGCACATCCTCAAAGTGCTGCATTTTGGGTTCCCACTGGGAAGGTGGCAGTAAGTCCTCAGATTTTCCCCCTGCAACTAGAAGCAATGAAACACTTTGAAGCTGCCTCATATTTTTCTTCTTCTCCTTACTGCTAGCACCCTAACACCCCTCATCCCAAATGCTGGTGAAAAAGCAGGGAAGGCTTTCTGTTAAAAAATAATGGCAGCTAACAAATGGCCTTCTGGGCAAAATAATAGCAGCTGAGTAGCTGGCACTGCAGGGTAACAAAGATCACAAGCGGGGTGTTTCACTATGATGGCATGAAGGTGCATTAGGGAAAGGTTTTTCTTCTACTCCAGCAACAGCACTGAAGGTGCTGAGGTCCCTAGTGATGGCAGCGAAAAAATTCTGTCTACACCTCATAAGCAGGGTATACACAGACCAAAAATCAACCAGTTTAGAAGGTCCGTGAGTACTGCTGTCTGTTCAACAGAAGCCAGGATATGCTGAAAAGCCAATAGCTGCAAGCGCTGATCTGTGTATTCTGATGGAGAGAGTCCCCCCTGTCAGAATACAATAGCCTTCCCTTGACCCTCCTTCACTGTGGTCCCTGGGTCCTCTTCTCAGCTAGGTGTTACAGAACAGCACAACTTTCGTTGACAGCATCCGCAACACTGTATTCTGCACTGTCCCTTAAAATTGTACTGTCTCCTAACACAACATACAGTTTAAAAGGTATTTCCTCAGCAGAGGAAATCCAAAAGATAAGTGTCTTTCCTATGCTGTCCTCAAAGTCGCATTAAAAGGAGGACCCTCTCAGTATTGTACAGTATTTACAAAAAATATTTTTTGCATTTGTACATGTCCCCTATATGGAAGTGCCCACCTCAACATGCCCTTTTTTGATACTCCATTGCCTATTAGCCTTCAAAATGATCATAATTAATCAAGATTTGCCCAAAACAAACTTCAATGGGGTTCAACTTTAAAGGATAAGTTCACTTAAAAAAAAAAAAAATGCAAATTTTTTTTTTGCAGGTAATAAATAGGCATATTATTTTTTTTTTTAAGCCTGTAAAGCAGGGGTGTGTAACCTGCTACCCTCCAGATGTTGCAGGACTACATCTCCCATACTGCCTTGCCAGCCTCTTAGATGACAGAGTATTATGGGAAATGTAGTCCTGCAACATCTGGAGGGCCGCAGGTTGGACACCTCAGCTGTAAAGCATTGCATTAGCAATCAGCAGATCACTGATGATACATCCCATACAGGGCAAGCAGATACACTGACAGGAGGAATCAATGCTCTACCACAGCGCCGTGGTAGTTCATTGAGAACTACCAGCTAACATCCGCAAAGGATGTCGGTACTTGTAGTTTATTCATTTCACAGAACTCTGTGAATTAATGAATGGCATGGCCATGTGGGTGGAGCCCTGCACGGCCACGCTGATTCCAAAAACTGACAGCTAGTACAGGGAACCTATCCCCATACTACTGGCACAGGGAGAGGGGATCTGGCAGTGTCTCCAGCATTGGGAACATGTTACATGTTCCACACTAAAAATGAGTGGAACATGTAACATGCTCCTAACCCATCCTTTAAGTTTGTCATTTTTTGCTCTGGGTTCGATGAACTCCCTAAAAACCAAACCCAGACACAATTGCTTATCCCTATTCATAACAATCACACATCCCCCCTACCCTTTCATCTGCTAACCAACCCAATATAGATGAAAGAGAAAGTTTAACTGGCTTCCACTAAAAATGTTTAAAGTTCTTCTATCAAATACAAACACTAAAGAAGCCAGATAAATAGGACTACAGCTCCTAGCAACTTCTTAAGGCTCCATTCACACCTGGGCGTTTTCAGCTCCAAAAACGCTCAAAAGAAACGCTTCCAAAACGCCCAACAAGTAAAACCCCATTCATTTAAATGGCCCCTGTTCACATCTGAGCGTTTTGCAAAACGCCTGTAGCTGAAAAAAGTACATGAGCTTCTTTTTGGGCTGATTACCAGCGTTTTTGATAGATGTCAATGAAAAACGCCTGAAAAAATCGCGGTAAAATCGCGGTAAAATCGCGGTAAAAAACGCTACGCTCAAGTGTGAATGCAGCCTAAGGGTTATGTGCCTCTTCTAGCTGTTTAAAGCAGATTTAAACAGTCCTGTCCTTTACAGAACAGGCCTTACTAGCCTCTGTTTGATCTGCAGTTGCCATGGTGCTGCACATGTGGTCAGGTATGACACCAGCCATTGGATGGCTTCACAGTTGGGTTGCGAGTACAAGCACTTGTGAAAACGGTTAAACTGATGCTTTAAATGCGCTCAACCAGCGTCGCCACAGATGGAGAAAGATACCAAGACTTTAAAGTGTCATGACAAGAATCAATATCCTAGTCTACAAAGTATCTAAGATATTGATTGCTTTATAAATAAATGAGTAAACTCCCAACATGATTTCTAATTTCCTGTTTAAACAGATTTCTTCCTTTCACCTACCTCTATATACACTATATTGTCAAAAGTATTGTGACACCTGCCTTTACACAGACATGAACTTTAATGGCATCCCAGTCTTACACCGAAGGGTTCAATATTGAGTTGGCCCACCCTTTGCAGCTATAACAGCTTCAACTCTTCTGGGAAGGCTGTTCACAAGGTTTAGGAGTGTGTCTATGGGAATGTCTGACCATTCTTCCAGAAGCGCATTTGTGAGATTAAGCACTGATGTGGACAAGAAGGCCTGGTTTGCAATCTATGCTCTAATTCATCCCAATGGTGTTCAATTGGGTCGAGGTCAGGACTGTGTGCAGGCCAGTCAAGTTCCTCTACCCCAAACTCACTCATCCATGTCTTTATGAACCATGCTTTGTGCACTGGTCCAAATTAATTGGTGGAGGGGGGATTATGGTGTGTGGTTGTTTTACAGGGGTTGGCCCCTTAGTTCCAGTGAAGCGAGCTCTTAAAATGTCAGCATATCAAGACATTTTTGACAAAATCTTGCTCCCAACTTTGTGGGAACAGTTTGGGGATTGCCTCTTCCTGTTCCAACATCAAGGTTACAAGGTCCATGACGACATGGATGAAGCAGTTTGGGGTGGAGGAACTTGACTGGACTTCACCGAGTCCTGACCTCAACCCAATAGAGCACCTTTGGTATGAATTAAAGTGGAGACTGCAAGCCAGGCCTTCTCATCCAACATCAGTGCCTGAGCTCACAAATGCGCTTCTGGAAGAATGGTCAAACATTCCCATAGACACACTCCTAAACCTTGTGGACAGCCTTCCCAAAAGAGTTGAAGCTGTTATAACTGCAAAGGGTGGGCTAACTCAATATTTAACCCTACGGACTAAGACTAGGATGCCATTAAAGGTCATGTGCGTGTAAAGGCAGTCTTCCCAATACGTTTGGTATTATAGTGTAGCTCATGGTTATTACTTTAACTGATTTTAAATATAAACACCTCTCGTCAGTTTGTAATTTCTCAATCTATACCATCAGACAAAAGGAGGATAGTGGGCTTCTACTGGTTTAATATGACATTTCATGTGAATTGGCTATGGCATTTCATTAATAGCTAATGGTCTGCTGCCAGCAGTAATAATGCAGGTAATGTAATAATGCACAGTTCAGGACATTTTGTTCCCTGTTAAGATCCACTGACCATTAGTGATAATGCCAAATACACAAACCCCAACAGTTATATTTTATAGAAGAACTAGATTTGATTAAAACAGACAAACTAAAATTTGTCATAATGAAATGAAACGCTGACAGTTTGCTAAAAGGGAACAGCTGCTTTTGTGCACTGTTAAAGTGAAGGAATACGAAATCACAATCAAGGACGAGATAGAAGATTGGTAATGGAAAGCAGCTGTTTCTATAAAGCACCAAGAACATTCATATTGGAGCAAGGACTAGGGAACCTACATATCTGAAAGAATACAACAAGCAAATTCGCTTACTGAATACTTTATTTAAATAATTCTATCTTTTTCTCTGTCTTTTTTCTATTACATTTCCAACAAGATCACAGTGACCCACTGCCACATGAATACTGTACAAGCCGTTTTTACATTAAAGCGGTAGTAAACTAATTAAAAAAACAAAATACCCAGCCCCCCTGCAGGTTCAAGTGATACTAAAGGTCATTTTTTTTTCTAATAAACATGTCATACTTATCTGCTCTGTGCAGTGGTTTTGCACAGAGCAACCCTGAGCCTCCTCTTCTCGGGTCCCTCGCCAGTGCTCCTGGCTCCTACTCCCTGCTGAGTGCGTCCATAGCAAGCTGCTTGCTATGGGGACATTTGTTCATGCTGGTACCTGGGCCACCGCCTCCCTTCTCACTGGCTGTGATTAACAGTAGCGGGAGCCAATGACTACCACTGCTTTGTATGAGCCAATGAGGTGGGAGTAAGCAGAGAGCTGCTGTTCTCGTGCACATTGGTAGATCAAGTTTAGGCTCGGGTATATATAAGGGGGGGAGCTGTTTTTTTTTTTCTGCCTAGAATGCAAGAAGGTATAAAACTTTAAGCCTTTAAAACTACTTTAATGGCATAATATGCTAGTATGCACTGTGTACTAGCACATTAAGCCAGCCTTAACTTATAAACGGAGCCCACGGACAGCATGTTGTCACCGCCACAGGTACTTCCATCTTCACCCGGTTTTTCTTCTGGGTTTGGGTTCTGTGGACATTTGAATGACTAGGCCACAATGACATAACTCAGGTGACATCACAAGGCTGCAACAGCTGTAAATATCTTCTAAATGGTGCATGTTTAGGAGATATTCACTGTACCTACAGATAAGCCTCATTACGCTTTAAAGTGTATCTTTGATGGAAATTTTAAATCCTACATGTATTTTCACATTGCATTTCAATTAGTTTTTGCCAACACCTATTATCCTGAACGAACCCCAAAGTTTGTAAACTTACTTTGTAAAGATCCCCATACATTTACTTGAATTCTGTAACATATTTACACTTTCCCTAAGCTTTGGTTGCTTTCCCTCTGTAAAGGATCTTCTTTATGCCAAGCTCCGTGTCCCAAATAGCAGTAGTCTCTACATTTAGGTATCTAGGTATTCAAGTAACATCTCAAATGTCTGAATATGTAGAGAGAAATGTAGATCCACTGCTTAAAAGTTTTAAAAGGATGGGAAAATACAGAATAAGTTGCCTTTATCAGTAACAGGCAGAGCCAAACTGGTAAAAATGGTGTGAATGCCACAATTATTGTATCTTCTACACAATTGTCCTGTATGGTTGGAACAAAGCTTCTTTCGATTGGTGAATATATATAAGCACCCCCGGATTAGATTGGGAATTCTGCAGCAGCCCAAGGATGGAGGAGGTCTAGCCGTCCTCAATGCTAAATTGTACTACCTGGTATCACAACTGCAACATTTAAATAGTTGGAATGCCATAGACTTGGGGAGGACCCTTTACAACAAATCATAATTTCGGTGGAGCCACTGGTGCAGTTAATAGTACCTCATCATTTCCATAGTAAACAACGCCTCCCTACATTCCACTTAGTTCATAAAGTTTGGACTACAATTCAGCAACATACTTCTCACGAGGGATATACTCAATTTTTGCCCATATGGAACAATTTAGTATTACCAGAGGAAGTGAAACTTAAAGCAGAGTTCCACCTAAAACAAAAAAAAAAAAATACATAAAAATACCCCTGGGACAGTCAGGGCTAGTGCATTCCACAATGGATAGCCTCTGAACTGTCCCCTTTTAGAAGAAATACTTACCTTGAAAATTTATTTTCCAGCGCTGCCATCTCAGGTGTGGGCAGCTTGAAGCCAGCGCGATCCTCTTCTGCGTCCTCTTCGGTCCCACGTTGCACTGCATCGGCCCCGCTGTCACTTGCGGGGCTGCAGCGTCATCCCTGCACAGCTTCTGGGCATGCCCAGAAGCTGTTTAGCAAGGTATGATGCGCCTGCACCGGAACGGACGTCGGGGCCGGTGCAGGCGCATTGATTCCTGGGAGCGATGACGTTCAGCTCCCAGGAATCATTGCAAGCCAGAAAGTGACGACGGGCCTTGGCCGCAGAGGGAGAAAGAGGCAGTAAGGTGAGTATATTTTCTTCTAAAACAAGTAAAAAAAAAAATTGCGACTATCCATTTGTTTTTCAGGTGACCCGGAGCAAGAAGATGGACCGAAGGTAAATGTTAGGGTGGAACTCCACTTTAAAAGCTTTGATTCATGGAAAATGGGTGGCATTGTACTTCTCCACCAGCTTTTTGACACCATTTATTAATGAACTCGCAGAGAAATACCTATTCTATCTGATAATTTATTTTTCCAGTATTTTCAATTGTGGCATGCTCTGCAGAGTCAAGAAGTGACTTTTCCATTAAAATATAATCCTTCTATAAGCTTAACAATAGCAGTATCCACAAGGAGCTCCAAACAGGGACTTAGTCGTGATTATATATATATATATATATATATATATATATATATATATATATATATATATATATATATACTCCTCTTTACATACAACTAACGCCAGTACACAGGGTCGTAGTCTTGAACGGTGGCGTAGGGATTTTGAAACTATTAGTGATGAGGAATGGAAGCAAGCTTTGGAGATGCCCCAAATTACATCAATATTGGGAATATATATTTAATACCTTAAGTAAACTAAGCTCTACACATGTTCAAGTAGACCCAAAAATAGCTCGTTAGGGATTATTTTGGAAGATAATCTCCCAACTATAATGCATGAGATGTGGTTGTGGGCTATGTTGTATATAGACCGTAAACTAATACTGCAGAAATGGATATCAAATTTCCCTCCAACAACTGTCCAATGGGTTGATGCAATTAATATTAAATTTCAAGAAGGGAGGAATTGGCATATAAACATAGGAAAAACACCCAAAAATTCCAGAAAATATGGTCTCGATGGCTAGACTCTGATTTGTTCAAGCAAATAGGTTGAGCTTATGAACAACGCAGACTGCATGCAACAGAGGGAAACATAGTTGGCATGGAAACCAGTATATACAAGTTGCAAAGATGTGTAAGTTAAACTAAACACAATGATCAGCCCCATAAGGTAGGTGAATCATTAAGTTATAAAAATGTTGAAAGTCTGTAAGAGACAATGATAGTATAATTAGGAAGCTGTACAGCCTATATGCAAATTTTTTTTTATTTGCTTTGTGTTGTGATTTGTTTTGTGAGTTGTCTATGTTAATTTCAAATTTTAAGCAGTGTATGGATGATATTTATTGACTTGGTTGTTAAATTTAAAAAAAAAAAAAAGTATCTGATTGAAAAAAAAAAAAAAAAAAAAAGGTTCTTCACACTTGAGTGGGCAACAGCGTTTTTCTGCACTAGAAAAACACTAATCTCCACAAAGGCACAAAGGAAACAATTGTTTTCTATGTGCCCTGTTCATATTGGAATGTAGGCCGCAGCTATGGAGAATTGCTGTTCATATATAGTTAACAAGTCCGCATTATTCCACACTTCTCCACAGCTTCCCGTTTCTATGCACCGCAGATGAGGTGCTTAGGAATCAATGAAAAGTCTGTTTGTGACATTTTAAAAGTAGAAAAAAAAAACAAAATGAGAAAAAAAAAGAAGTAAATAGTGCCTTGCGCTGTAATAACAAGGCACTGTCCCAAAGCCCATTCGGCAAGGACACAAGCCTATTTCCCCAGTGTGGCTACTGTGAACCAACCCGCAAAGTTCCCCCTTCTCATGTTCCTTTTTTCAGTTAGCTGTGTCCCCTTACAGGGTCCCATTGAGCCACGTTTGCGTACCCAACTTGCATCTATAAAAAAAAACAAATCCTGCAAGCCTGGACCAGAAAGCCATTCCCCTGGTTTCTTCCATTAGTTGACTGACACTGGCTGAAGATGTTGGGTATATGATGTAATCAGGGGGAACCCGTATCTACCCAGGGCTTCGGGGAAGTGGCGTTTAGGACCTAAAGCCAGCAGCAGTGTAAGAATGTTAAGTAAGTGTATTTATACATTTACAAAGAAAAATACGTACTGGGGAATGTTCTACAGGTAGTTCAGAATGCATGAACGTAAAAACAAGCAGTGCTTAATACTACTTCAACTACTGCTAGCCTAAGCAGGTTTTTCTATACGATATGTAAAATGCAAACAAATATGGAGGATGACACAGTGCATACAACAATGGCAATATACAGTTTATGCTTCAGTAGTGAAGAAACAAGTACAACAACTTCATATGCACAGCATGCAAAAAAAAAAAAAAAAAGAAATTATATATAAATATGTATGTGTTTGTATATATACATACACACACAAACTTTAAACTATTCTTTATTCTTAGAGGAAGTTACTATAGAAGGTTTGTTCTGCAATTATACAATAGCACACACTAAGACAAGTTTGGATGGAAAGCTGTCAACATACTAGTATGCCCAAAACAATAAAAATAGTACCGCTCGAAGGCCCCCCAAACCTATGCCAGTCAGATCAGCATGTAAAAAAGACTGGTGCAAGACAGACAGGATCAGCTTGTAAGGCTCTAGTAGACTTCAACAAAATGGTGGCAGTCTACTTACCAATACTGACTCCCCTATTGCATTGAATGTGAATGAGCCTCTACGACTAAGCCCTGAAAAGGGTGAAACGTGTATGAGAAGTTTTCTACTGGTAGAGAACAGGAGCTGAAGCCATCTTTTACCCATCTTATTCACATTCCATGCTGACCTGAAATAAGACAGCTATTAACCCGAAGAGAGAATTTGTGCCATCAAAACAAATCAGTAATATACAGCACAAGCACAACATATTGCATTAACGCACCACAATTTAGAAGAAACCACACAAATATTTTAAGAAAATCTATAAATTCAAAAAGGTATTTAGTGTTAACATGAGAAAAATAAAGCATTCTGCATATGCCCATAGCTTAACAAAACACAAACAAGCTAGAAAAAAGCCCAGAATGCAAATGCTAGATTATTTCTGTTACCTATACAGCATTCAGCGTGTGCCCGTTAACAATCTAGAACAAACACTTGGGACACTTCTAATTCTCCATCTGAGAACGAGATAGATAGCTGTTCACTCATCAACTGATGTCACGGTTAGCCATTAAGCTATAGTCAGCATAAACAACCACATGATGCCTCACTGGCTGTGAACACAAATTAAACCATAACTAGGTGAGATATTAAATCTGCATAAATAATACTGTGTCTTGTCACACTCTGCAGATGGATTATAACAATATGACCAACTTACAGCACTTTTTTAAAAAATAAGGCTTTAATACTATAGAAAAGCAACCACTAAGGTTGTCAATGTCTGTATTCTCACAGACAATTCGTAAAAAAAAAAAAAAAAATTTGACTTACAGTAAAATCCATTTCTCTGATGTTCATGGACGGACACAGCTCCTTACCTTCTTGACAGTTGGGACTTCCCAAAGCAGTGTCAAAAATAAGGGGTGGGAACAGCAAGAAAAAAATCCCAAGGCTAAACCATAGCCAACCAGGTACTATGGAGCTCTACCATAAACAAATGGGGCTCACCTGAAAAAAAACAACACACCCTCAAAGAGGACCAGGTCCTCTAGACAGCAGCCTTCAAAACCTCGCTGCCAAAGGAAGCATCCGCAGATGCCAACACATCCACCTTATAAAACTTTGTGAAAGTGTGCACAGACGACCAGGTGGCCGCCTTGCAAACCTGCAGCACTGACGCCTGATGAGGAAAAGCCCAGGAGGCACTAATCGTCCGAGTAGAGTGCGCCTTAACAGGGAAAAGGAGGAACCTGACCCTTAATTGAAGAGGCCTGAATCACTGTCTATCTGATCCATGTGGAAATGGACACAGCAGAATCAGCCAACCCTTTTGCGAGGTCCATCCGTGAGGACAAAGAGGGAGTCTGACTTCCTAAAATACTCCGTAGCTGCCAGGTACACCCTGACTGCCCGAACCACATTCAGGGAATGCAAGGCAATTTCCTTAGGATGTTTAGGCCTGGGACATAGGGAAGGCAACACAATGTCTTCATTCAAATGGAAATCAGAGATGACCTTTGGAAGGAACAACAGAAGAGGACGAAAACCCACCTTATCTCAGTGAACCACCAGGTAAGGTGGACAAGAAAACGCTGCCAACTCAGACACCCTGCATGCAGAAGTAATAGCCAACAAAAAGGCCACTTTCTGGGACAACGTAAGCAGGGGAACCTCCCGAAGACTTTCAAAGAGAGGCTTCTGAAGGAGAGAGCACAAATTTATGGTCCCACGGTGGCACTAGAGACCGCACTGGAGGAGCCAAGTGACGAACTCCCTGGTTAATGCACACCAAGGAATGTGTGGCCAATGGATGGTGAAAGAAAACCGCCAAAGCCGAAACATGGCCCTTGATGGTACTCAAGGCCAGGCGCTGCTCAACCTCCCGTTGGAGGGAAGCCAAGACCCAAGCCACCGAAAAAAAGGAGCAAGGGAGAACCCCTAGAGACTCACACCACGCAATGTACGATGGCAGATCTTCCTAGAGGTTGAGTTTCTAGCCTTTCAAAAAACTGATTCAGACAAACCTCTATTCTTCAGCACCTGGCTTGCAACAGCCAAGCCATTAAAGCCAGCGACTTAGCAGGATGGAAGATCGGCCGATTGGGTCAGCAGATATTCCCTGAGAGGAAGTCTCCAAAGCGCATCGGCGACCAGCTGTACCAGATCGACTTACCATGACCGGCGAGGCCAGTCTGGAGACACTAGAATGACGGGAATCCCTTCAGCCTCAATTCTGCACAGGAGTCTTGGCAGCAGTTTGAGAGAGGAAAAAATCCAATTAAAAGGAAAAAAAAATTGCCAGGACCAAAGATACCAAGCAAGGAACTAGGTCCTTACTCCTGACTAGGCAGAAAAAAAACAGAATGCCTATAGCTGAGAGTGGGAGTATACCCCCTGGTACTGCCCTATAGGCATAGTCAGGTTTTTTTTCCTGCCTAGAGTCCTACTCCTGTAGAAGGAAGCATAACCCAACAGTGAAGAAGATAAGAAGCTGTGTCTGTCAATAAACGAAAGAGAAAATTACACCCATCTGTAAAAGTCCATGAGTGGGGGAACACCCTCCATGAAAATACAGTGCCTAGCTGCAGCCATCGCATTAGGCTATCAGTTTGTGCTCCTGTCCAGCATGGTTTCCTGCATTTATTGGACGTACGCTGGATCTTGTCCACCTCCCACACTATCCCTGTTGTGTCTACCCAGCCACACACTCCCCCCATCAGGTATGCAATGCATGGCAACACTGCCTCTGCAAGGGGTTGTTGTGTGGGCATGTGCAGGCTTGCAGATCTAAGCACAAAGTGCACGCAGCAGCTCTAGGTCCTGGCCCAGATTTCCTCCAGATATCGGTGAATAAAACTCCAGTGAGTTCACCTTTCACTAAGTCTTTAGCAGATCTGCCTTGGAAGGAGCAACAAATACGTAGACACCATTGAAAGTGCCCTCTATATATCTCTCTGCTCATACTCTCCCCACTCCTCCCACTTTATGCCTTTCCCCCCCCCCACCTTTTTCTGCCCCTCTCTCTCTCCTCCCGATTTTATCCCTCCTCTCTCCCTCATCTTCAAATCCGGACTGCTGCATTCTATACGCTGTGTTGTAGGTTACTTACATACTCCTGTCCATAAAGACATGGATGAGTGAGTTTGGGGTGGGGGAACTTGACTGGCCTGCACAGTCTTGACCTCAACCCTATAGAAAACCTTTAGGATGAATTAGAGCGGAGACTGCAAGCCAGGTCTTCTCTCCAACATCAGTGCCAGACCTCACAAATGCGATACTGGAAGAATGGTCAAACATTCTCATAGACACACTCCTAAACCTTGTGGACAGCCTTCCCAGAAGAGTTAAAGCTGTTATAGCTGCAAAGGGTGGGTCAACCTAATAATGAACCCTACAGGCTAAGACTGGGATGCCATTAAAGTTCATGTGCATGTAAAGGCAGGTGTCCCAATACTTTTGGTAATATAGTGTATATAGCCCAGCAGCAACTCAGCACAACTTCCTGTACTACCCTCCTCCATAGTCAAACATGCAACCTTAGGTCATCTGAGCATTCATGTTAGTGAAAAAAATCCTTCCTTTATATTTCATAGTTACATAGTTAGTCAAGTTGAAAAAAGACAAGTCCATCTGGCTCAACCAATAAAAAACAAAAAACAGTAAAGAAAACACAACCATAGAATCCCATATACACAATCATATACCTACAGTTGATCCATAGGAAGGCAAAAAACCCCAGCAAAGCATGATCCAATTTGCTACAGCAGGGGAAAAAAAGTTCCTTCCTGATCCACAGAGGCAATCGTATATTCCCTGGATCAAATTTACCTATAAATATTAGTAACCAGTTATATTATTTACACCTAGGAAATAATCCAGGCTTTTTTTAAAGCAATTTAGTGAGCTGGCCAGAACCACCTCTAGAGGGAGTCTATTCCATATTTTCACAGCTCTTACTGTGAAGAAATCTTTCCATATTTGGAGACAAAATCTCTTTTCCCCTAGACGTAAAGAGGGCCCCCTTGTCCTCTGTGATGACCTTAAACTGAATAACTCAACACCAAGTTCACTATATGGACCCCATATGTATTTATACTGGTTTTCGTTGCCGATACCGATATTCTGGCCATTGAATATCGGTATCGGACAATTTTTCTGTACATTTAAAAAATATATATTTTTTTTATTTTTACACCTGATAGGTACTACTGTTGTGGAGGGATCTGGGGGTCTAAGAGACCCCAAACCCCTCCTCTGCACTTAAAAGCATTCAAAACAGCCAAGTTTGGCTGTTTTGAATGCTGTCATTTTTTTTTTAATCTGGCGCCGAATACCCGGAAGTTATGTCATGACATCACTTCCGGGTTTTTACATGGAGACCCGATCAGAGCCGAATGCGGCTTTGATCGGGTCCTTGTCGGCCATGCAGGTAGGATGCCAGGGTCTCTCAGTGGGACGGGAGACCCGGGTGAGCCACGGGAGGGGGGTGATGTCCCCTCCTGCTCCTTGTAATGACAGCCGAGCGGCTTCTCAGCCACATCAGTTGTCATTACAAGACAGCCGACCGTCAGCTATGGATGCCGGTATCGGGGAGATGCCTCTAGCTGCAGGCATCACTCCGGTACAGCACTTTCCCGAAATATCGGCAATATCGGTAAACTCAGGGGCCGATTCCGATATATCGGGGAAAGTGCAGATCGGCCCTCCATATATCGGCTTTGCCGATAATCGGTCAATCCCTAATTTATACATATTGATCATATCCCCCTTTAATCTCCTCTTCTTAAGAGAGAATAAATTCAGTTCCTCTAATATTTCCTCATAGCTGAGCTCCTCCATGCCTCTTATCAGTTTGGTTGCTCTTCCCTGCACTTTCTCCAGTTCCCCGATCTAGTTTTTAAGAATCGGTGCCCAAAACTGAACTGCATATTCCAGATTACTAGTGATTTGTACATAGGCAAAATTATCTCTCTCTCTCTCTGGAGTCCATGCCTCTTAATACAAAAAGGACTTTGCTTGCTTTGGAAACCGCAACTTGGCATTGCATGTTATTATTAAGCTTATGATCTACCAGAACACCCAGATCCTTCTCCGCTATGAATTTCCCCAGTTCTACTCCCCCCTAGTATGTATGCTGCATGCATATTTTTAGCCCCCAAGTGCATAACTTTACATTTATCAACATTAAACCTCATTTGCCACATAGTTGCCCAATGAAACAATGCATGCATTGAGGTTGGCTTGTAAGTTGGAGACATCCTGTGGGGAAGTTATTCCACTGCAAAGCTTGGGGTCATCTGCAAAGACTGAAATGGTTATAAAGTAAAGATCCCAACACTGAAACTTGGGGTACACCACTGATAACCTTTGACCATTCAGAGTAAGAATCATTACTACTCTCTGAATTCTATCTTTTATCCAATTTTCTATCCATTTACAAATTGATCATTCCAAGCTTGTAGACTTTACCTTACACATTAGCTGTGTATGAGGAACAATGTCAAATGCTTTTGCAAAATCCAAGTATACCACTTCCACAGCCACCCCTCTGTCCAAGGTTTTACTTACCCCCTCATAAAAAGAAATCAGGTTTGTTTGACAATGTCTGTCTTTCATGAATCCATGCTGTCTTGTTGCTTAACCACTTGCTGACCGCCTGCCGCATATATACTACGGCAAGCTGGCTCGGCTGTGCAAATCGCCTTACCTTTAAGATGATCCGCGGGAGTGCTCCTGGGGGCGAAGGCGCTGCCGGTGGCGTGCTCCCATCCCACTAGGCAGCGGGGATGCTGATCCACGGAATCGTTCCCCGCTGAGAGAGAACATTGGTCAGCTGTTGTAAACACAGCCGACTGTTGTTCTCTCTGAAATGATCAAAGAGCGCCTGTGATCCTTCTATATAGGATCACAGGTCTCTGTGATCATTTCATAAGTTCCCCCCTCCATAGTTCGAAACCACTCCCCTAGGCTTACACTTTGATCACCCCTAGGTTAACGCCTTCCCTGCCAATGTCATTATTACAGTATCAGTGCATATATTTTAGCAAGGATTACTGTAGTAATGCCACTGGGTCCCCCCCCCCCCCCAAAGTGTCAAAAATGTCAGTTAGGGGTCCGATATGTCCGCCGCAAGGTCGCAGTCCCACTAAAAATCACAGATCGCCGCTAGTACTAGTACTAGTAAAACAAATAAAAATGACATAAATCTTTCCCCCAGTTTGTAGACGCGATAACTTTTGCGCAGACCAATCAAAATACACCTATTTCAAATTTTTTTACCAAAAATATGTAGCAGAATACAAATTGGCCTAATAGGATGAAAAAAAAATTAAATGTTCTATAGCAGAAAGTGAAAAATATTGTCACTTTTTTTGTTTAAAGTGCAAAAATTAAAATAGCACAGGTGATCAAATACCAGCAAAAGAAATCTCTATTAGTGGGGGAAATAGCTACACCGTCACATGGCCATGCAATTGTCCGTTTAAGTAACACAGTGCCGAATCACAAAAGGGGGCAAATCCTTCCGGTCACGAACTGGTTAAAATGTTTTTTTCCAGCAAGAACTCATCTATGTGATCTTTTATTAAACTCTCCAGTATCTTCCTGACTAAAGAAGTTAAACTAACAGGTCTATAGTTACTTGGCAAAGACTTTGATCCCTCCCTTTGCTCCTTAATTTCCATAGACAGTTTAAAGGTTCATTAGAAGAATACAAAAAAACAGCATACAAACAAAAAGAGGAAGCATTTGAATCAGGAAAACACTTGAAATAATCAAAAAGAAGAAAATGGATTTACATAAACCAGCTGCCTTACTTTCCATCACATGACATATCTGCTCATTTTGTCCTCCAAAAAAAAAAAAAAACTGTAGGCCAGTCTAATTTTATTTTGAAACGGAACTACGTGCAATTCCAGCCAAAATTTGTCTCTTCTAACTGTCTGAAAGAATATAGAGAAAATGTTTCCACAGGGGACTGATGAGCTGAGGAAGAGGCATCAATTCTACTTGGATGCTAAGAAGAAAATTAGTTGCCTAGAAAAGAGGAGATTTAGCCAATGAGTGGATCCAATCTCCTGGATCAGTGGTTACAACCCCTGTATTCCACAAAAGTGAGTACACCCCTCACATTTTTGTAAATATTTTATTATACCTTCTCATATGACAACACTGAAGAAATGACACTTTGTTGCAATGTAAAGTAGTGAGTGTACAGCTTGTATAACAATGTAAATGTGTTGTCCCCTCAAAATATCTTAACACACAGCCATTCATTTCAAAACGGCTGGCAACTAGATGCTCAATAGGGTTTAGGTCTGGAGACATGCTTGGCCAGTCCATCACTTTTACCCTCAGCTTCTTTAGCAAGGCAGTTGTCATCCTGGAGGTGTGTTTGGGGTCGTTATGTTGGAATATTGCCCTGCGGCCCAGTCTCCAAAGGGGGGGGGGGATCATGCTTTGCTTCAGTATGTCACAGTACATGTTGGCATTCATGGTTCCCTCAATGAACTGTATCTCCCCAGTCCTTGCAGCACTCATGCAGCCCCAGGCCATGACACTCCCACCACCATGCTTGACTGTAGGCAAGAAACACTTGTCTTTGTAATTCTCACCTGGTTGCCGCCACACACGCTTGACACCATCTGAACCAAATACATTTTTCTTGGTCTCATCAGACCACAGGACATGGTTCCTGTAATCCATGTCCTTAGTCTGCTTGTCTTCAGCAAAATGCTGGCTTTCTTGTGCATCATCTTTAGAAGAGGCTTCCTTCTGGGACGACTGCCATGCAGACCAATTTGATGCAGTGTGCAGGGAATGGCCTGAGCACTGACAGGCTAACCCTCGACCCCTTCAACCTCTACAGCAATGCTGGCAGCACTCATACGTCTATTTCCAAAAGACAACCTCTGAATATGACGCTGCGCACGTGCACACAACTTCTTTGGTCGACCATGGCGAGGCCTGTTCTGAGTGGCACCTGTCCTGTTAAACCGCTGTATAGTCTTGGCCACCGCGCTGCAGCACAGTTTCAGGGTCTTGGCAATCTTCTTATAGCCTAGGCCATCTTTATGTAGAGCAACAATTCTTTTTTCAGATCCTCAGAGAGTTCTTTGCCATAAGGTGCCATGTTGAACTTCCAGTGACCAGTATGAAAGAGTGAGAGCGATAACACCAAATTTAACACACCTGCAACCTTGTAACACTAACAAGTCACATGACACCGGGGTGGGGAAATGGCTAATTGGGACCAATTTGGACATTTTCACTTAGGGGTCTACTCACTTTTGTTGCCAGTGGTTTAGACAATAATGGCTGTGTAAACAAAAAAAAAAAAAAAAAGTAGCTCTAGTAACAAATGACACATTAAATAAAGTCCATGACAAATAAGTGCTTGAGGAGTGCAGAATTAAAGGGTCAGCTTATTTCCACCCAGGTGTTTAACCAACAGAAAGATGTGAAATCCCAGCCACCACACACTGACTCTTACCAAATGATGGCGGGAATGCAGCAGTAATCGGTTATGGGACCGCTAAGACCCTCTCACACGAACCAAGCACCTCTAGAATTCTCCAGCATCCACAGCCTTCAATCTTCGATCGACACCGAGATAGTATGTGGTATAACAGCCAAATCTGCCCTTGATAAAAACCCACCTCATGCAAGTGGGGAAATATCAAAAAGGAAAAGGCCCATAGTGCATTATCCTTGGTATACACCTTTTATTAAAGACTTCTAGGGTATGCACTCACCCAATCAGCAGAGATAAAAGCATGTAAAAAACAATAGCAGCATCTATCAGAAGCAT
Organism: Pelophylax lessonae; assembly: GCF_965119305.1. NCBI lineage: Eukaryota > Metazoa > Chordata > Amphibia > Anura > Ranidae > Pelophylax > Pelophylax lessonae. Next base: position 254,569,295 of record NC_138771.1, on the reverse strand, counting down.
TCAAAACAGTGTTCCTTCAGTATCTAACCAAAAAGATGGCCGACCTCAAAGCTTCTGGGTGTGACGCAGGTAACGCTTGGCTAGCTGCGTCACACCTGGAAGTTTTGAGGTCGGCCATCTTTTTGGTTACCTACTGAAGGAACACCGTTTTGAATGCTCCTGATAGATGCTGCTATCGTTTTTTACATGCTTTTGTCTCTGCTGATTGGGTGAGTGCATACCCTAGAAGTCTTTAATAAAAGGTGTATACCAAGGATAATGCACTATGGGCCTTTTCCTTTTTGATATTTCCCCACTTGCATGAGGTGGGTTTTTATCAAGGGCAGATTTGGCTGTTATACCACATACTATCTCGGTGTCGATCGAAGATTGAAGGCTGTGGATGCTGGAGAATTCTAGAGGTGCTTGGTTCGTGTGAGAGGGTCTTAGCGGTCCCATAACCGCTTACTGCTGCATTCCCGCCATCATTTGGTAAGAGTCAGTGTGTGGTGGCTGGGATTTCACATCTTCCTGTTGGTTAAACACCTGGGTGGAAATATGCTGACCCTTTAATTCTGCCCTCCTCAAGCACTCATTTGCCATGGACTTTGTTTAATGTGTCATATGTTACTAGCGCTACTCTTTTTGTTTATATTGTTTTAACCTTCCAGTGTTTTGAGTTTGCTGCTGGTGCTCTGTAAGTGCCGGTTCACACTTGTGCGATGCGGGAACGCTGCGAATATGCAGCGTGTTTCCGCATTGCATCCACACATCTGGCAGTTCACACTGCCATATGCGATACGCAGGGGGTGTCAATTAAAAGTTAACGACACCCCCAGTTTGATCGCATATCGCAGTGCGATCTGACAGTTCGCACAGAATCGGATCACACAAGTGTGAACCACTGTGCGGACTGATTCTGATGCGGCTCAAAAAAAGCCTCATGTGCGAGTTTGGTGCGGATGCGCTGCGAATTCAGCCATACAAAGTGAGATCGCATGTAATGAAGGAGCAGTGCGCTCCGAATTACATGCGATCTCGCAAACCGCACAAGTGTGAACCGGCACTAAAGGGCGCAGAGTGATTTATATATCAATAATGGCTGCGTGTTGAGTTGTTTTGAGGGGACAGCAAATTTACACTGTTATACAAGCTGTACACTCACTACTTTACATTGTAGTGTAATTTCTTCAGTGTTGTCACATGAAAAGTTAGAATAAAATATTTATAAAAATGTGAGGTGTGTATTCACTTTTTGTGAGATACTGATATATATATATATATATATATATATATATATATATATATATATATATATATATATATATATATATATATATATATATATATATATAGATAGATATATACACACACACCTGCAGCTCCTCCCAAAGATATCTTGGGATCAATCCAGATGAAGTACAATAGACAAGGTAGACAAGGAAAGAGGAAAAGATTAAATCGCGTATTGTTTAGTCAATAAATAGCAATGCCATCCGGGTTGCCTGTGTCATTCGTGAGTGCAAAAATCACTGTGCTTATGATGACCTGAAGCCAAAAGCAGAGGTAGATGGTTAGCCCCAGGCCAGATGGCGCTGGATCCACTGTCAGACTCAGCAGGGTCCATGGCCATAGTCAGCACTAGAGGAGGCCACAGAAGCAATCAATAATATTTCAATCTCTCCACCATGACCAAGCTGTCCAAGGATATCAGGGACAAGATTGTAGACCTACACAAGGCTGGAATGGGCTACAGGACCATCACCAAGCAGCTTGGTGAGAGGGTGACAACAGTCGGTGTGATAATTCGCAAATGAAAGAAACACAAAATAACTGTCAGCCTCCCTCGGTCTGGGGCTCCATGCAAGATGTCACCTTGTGGAGTTTCAATGATTACGAGAACGGTGAGGAATCAGCCCAGAACTACACGGGAGAATCTTGTCAATGATCTCAAGGCTGCTCGCACCATAGTCACCAAGAAAACAATTGGTAACACAATATGTTGTGAAGGACTATAATTCTGCAGCCCCCGCACAGTCCCCCTGCTGAAGAAAGGACTTGTACAGGCCCGTCTGAAGTTTGCTAATTAACAACTGAATGATTCAGAGAACTGGGTGAAAGTGTTGTGGTCAGATGAGACCAAAATCTAGTTCTTTGGCATCAACTCAATTCGCTGTGTTTGGAGGAGGAATGCTGCTGACCCAAACAACACCATCATCACCGTCAAACAAAGGTGGAAACGTTATGCTTTGGGGGTGTTTTTCTGCTAAGGGGACAGGGCAACTTCACTGCATCAATGGGACAATGGACGGAGCCATGTACAGTCAAATCTTGGGTGAGAAGATAATTCCCTCAGCCAGGGCATTGAAAATGGGTCGTAGATGGGTATTCCAGCATGACAATGACCAAAAATACACAGCCAAGGCAACAAAGGAGTGGCTCAAAAAGATTCACATTAAGGTCCTAGAGTGGCCTAGCCAGTCTCCAGACCTTCATCCCACAGAAAATATGTGGAGGGAGCTTAAGGTTCGAGTTACCAAACGTCAGCCTCGAAACTCGAATGGCTTGGAGACGATCTACAAAGAAGAGTGGGGCAAAATCCCTCCTGAGATGTGTGCAAACCTGGTGGCCAACTACAAGAAACGTCTGACCTCTGATTGCCAATGAGGGTTTTGCCACCAAGAACTATAAGTCATGTTCTGCGAAAGGGTCAAATACTTACTTCACTCATTAAAATGCAAATCAATTTATAACTTTTTTAAAATGCAGTTTTCTGGATATTTTTTGTTGTTATTCTGTCTCTCACTGTTAAAATAAACCTACCATTAAAATTATAGAGTGATCCTCTTTGTCAGTGGACAAATGTACAAAATCAGCAGGGGATGAAATACTTTTTTCCCCCTCACTGTAGGAGAGTATACATGTTTTTTTTTTTTTTTTTTTTTACTTCTCTTTTAAACCTGACAGCCTCAAGAAGTAGAGTTCCTTCGGGGGTCCTTGCATTAGGGACAACAAATGCTTTGCTAGCAGGTGTCAATTTCCTACTGTTTGCATTTTATTGCTGTATGTTGTACTACAGTACCCGTGCGTGGCTCACCTTGCTACCTACCTCTCTGTACGTGTTTGCGTTACTTGTTTGTGGAGTCAAAACTAATAAAATTATAAAAAAAAAAAAAAAATGTTTTGCTAACATAAAACTGTCAAAGCAGTTAGAGGATGTGAGATATGCCCTCTAGGCAATTACACAACACAGTCTAAAAATAACTGCGGTATTTGTTCCATGACAATGCATAAGGGCTAAAGGAATCTGCCCAGAGTCAGTAAGTTGCCATTTTAAAGTCATACAGTGAATGAAACGAATGCACTGCAACCAGTTTGCAACGTTATGACAATATTACTAAATCAAAAGGTTATTTTAAGCAAACCAATGCTTTATTCACCCCTTTTTTAGCATATATTTCCTTCCCTTTCACTTTCCACTGTTCCGTTCAGCACAAACAGCCAAAAGAAATTACTCGGTACGCCCAGGTATGAAGAAACATGTGACAGCGCTAGGTCAATCAGTGTTGTCACATGGGGACTCCATAGCTCAGTGTAAGCTACAATCTGGTGACTTGACTTCTAATAGGACATTCCTTTTGTCCCTAGAAAATGAACAGAGTGCAAAGGAGTAAGGCCTCTTTCACACGGAGCGGACTGTATGGCGATCCGCTCCGGCACTTTTTTTTTTTCTTTTTTACGGACACGGGTGACACTTGTGTCATCCGGTTCGTATGTCCGCATATCATCCCATCCGTTTGCGGATGATATACGGACATAATGTAGGTCTATGGGATTGCGGATGTCAGCGGATAACACCGCTGACATCCGATTTTGCGTCCTTTCCGTTTTTTAAACGGAAGAAAAATAGGGTTCTGTTCCGTTCCAAAAAACGGAACAGAACTGAAAGGACGCAAATCGGATGTCAGCGGATGGTCATCCTCTGACATCCGCAATCCCACTGACATGCATTATGTCCGTATATCATCCGCAAACGGATGGGGTGATATACGGACATACGGAACGCCCGTGTGAAAGAGGCTTAATTTAAAAAGGCATATGTTGCTTTAGAGGGCTCAGCTAAATTGAACTCGTTGCTTTGCCCTGTCTTGGTGAGCACAGGTCCCATTTAAATCAGAGACAGCACTTTAACGTTTGGGACATTTTTGTTTAATTTTGTTTTTTTAGAGGCACACATGCTCTTATTCTATAGAATCATAGGAAAGTTTAAGCCCTGGTTCACACTGAATCAGACTTTGAAATCGTGCGACTTCACTTGAATTTGCACGATTTCAAAGCCACATGCCAGTGCAACTTTAGGTGCGACTTTGCTGACATCTGTGTGACTTCATGAACAGATGTCTATGCAAGTCGCACCTAAAATCACCAAAAGGTATTGCAGGAACTACTTTTTCAAATCGGTGCGGCACCACAAAGTCGGTGTCACACTGATTTGAACAGTTCCATTAGGAACAATATGGTGCGACTCTTCATGTGATTTGGACCTCTCAAATTGCATGACAAGTCACAACGGTGTGAACGGGGCTAAAAAATGTATAGCGGCTTACCATTTAAATTTACCCATGTAATCACAGACACTGAAAAACTGTTATCCTTTCTTAGGTAAAATTGCAGACACAGTTTTAAGTGACTCACCTGTGTGAGATTCAAGCCTGGTACACACGATCAGGTATCGTACGAGGAAAATTTTCATATCTGCCCCTTCAGAAAATTCCAGACGAAAACAGTGTACTAAACAATCAGATTATCATACGATCGATTTAAAAGCAGTATGTTTTGTACGATATTCGGATAATTTCTACAGGGTTTAACGTGTCATTTGGGAAAATTTCAGGTTGGAGCCAACTCCAATTATTATGAAGAAAGAATGCACATTCATTCACAGCATTCTAAGGGTTAAATCTTATTTTAAGATTAAATCTCAAGATTTTCTTCAGTTCTCATATGGATTGATTTGATTTGGGTAAAACACTATTTCCCCCCTTAGGACAGAAAGAAAAAATAAAAATAAAACCGTATGGCAAAAGGAAGCTCTCCACAGGAAGCCGTTCGGAAATGGAAAATTTAATGATTCTTGGTTGACAGCTGTTGTGTAAGACAAAATAAAAAAAACCACACACGCTACAGAGCACACAGCAGATACATCTTTGTCATCAGCTTACACTGACTGTCAAGGTTAACCCATTCATTATGGTGACAAACGAGCAAACTGAAAACTTACATAACACCAGCTTACCTCCTTCAATATACATTATATTCGCAATACTAGCCCTGTAAGTCTCTCTATGAATTCCCAGTGCTCACCTGTAATTAGCTAGTCAACAGCCCTGACTTTGGTTGTGTCCGTATTTCCCAGGAGCACAAATACTTTGCCTGTTGATGACGAAGATGTTCAGAACTCACCATGTCACAAGCATGCCTTTGGGTTTAAACAGGTTGAAATCTAATACTAATGTAATGACAAGCACTGGTTCCAAACACAATAGGAAGACACATGTAGAGGGTATTATTGTGAACATTTATTCCTTGACTTTAAGAAGTACAAAGCTCGTTTGGCTGTACTCCTGTGGATCACAGGAGTGCAGCTCGTATTGCACTGCTGTGACCAGTTTTCAGCAGACAGCGGGCTGTCGGCTGAGGTCACAGAGCCAGTCCAGGCTAGGGCAACATCATTACCATATGGTCAGAATCTGCCCACATGCCTGGACCGACACCTGGCTCAGCCTCTAAGCGAGCCACTAAGAGCCCGTGCTGACCGCTCCTGCCCCCTCAACAGCCCTCCAATGAGCGAGGGGGAGCAGAGAGCCAGTGACTGATAGTCAGCAGCTCTCTGCTTACCGAGCGATGTGCAGTGTTTGATCGCTCGGTTCCCAATCTTAAAGCCGGCTGGGTATAGATGCTGAATCCACCTAGGTAAGTACGATTTAAAAAAAAAAAAAAAGTTATTCCCATACATAGTGTGTGCAGATAAAATCAAACTGTATATCTGATTATAGTTGAAAAATGCTTGCTGTAGGCCATTTACATACCATTTAAAACCTGATTGGAATACTCCTGGATGTTGTTAGGACATTGCTAAGTGAGGCCTAGTCATTACTGCTCACCCCCACCATCACAGGAGTGAGATTTTTCTCTGATTCAAACCTCCTCACATGCTCACATGCTCCTTCTCTCCCTGATGCAGAAGCTCTGAGCTCAGCATTTGAGAGGTCAGCAGTAATCAACAGGCCTCAAACAGCAACATTCTGGTAGTATTCCAGTCAGGCTTCAGGAGGTACACAAATGGCCTACACTTCTAGCAAGGACATTATTTAACTTAAGTCAGATCTGCACAGTTTGTTTTTATCTACTTATGCCCCTTATCTGCATAGGCAGTTTTTTGGTAAAGGTGAACTAACCCTTTAAAGTATACCCTAATGTCGGGAGAACACGATGGCTCCACGGGAGGGATTCCCTCAAGGCACCGATTGTGTTGGTGGTGGGGAGGAGTCTATCGATTCTCTTTCCTGCATCTTTGGCCAGCTTAATATGTCTGGGAAAGACAGCTATCTGTTTTCAGGCCTGCTTTTGATTTAATATGTTTAATGATGGAAAAAAAAAAAAAAAAAAAGATTTAATTTTAAGTTTACATGAGTCGGGTTTATTTACCACATATACTGTATATAACAAATACTATGCGGACTATAGGTTTTCTTGCCTTAAATTAATCAAATTTAACAAAGCAAAAATACAAAGTAAATGACTAAAATAGACACATTCTATTATATAAAAGTACAAAACACATAACCAAAGACTTCAAGATACAAGGTCAGCTTAAGCACGGAAATAAAAAAACTCATGCGCCATTCACTGCATTCTGCCTTCATTATAACAGGTAATACCTACATTTTAACACTCTCAGGAGCAATTACAGATTACGATATCTAATCTTTCAAAAGGCTATAACAATAATCATGTTGTTACCTTTATATCCAAAGATAAGTGGCTATTTAAGTAAATAGGTTTTATGGCACATTTCTTTCATGATAAGGAGGCTCAGGCTAAGGAAAACTCAATCTACATTCCCATAGGCCACAGTGCTCACATAGCTAAAACGCAATTTTTGACGAATTCAAATCCTGCAGAGGCAAAACTTCTAATAGCAAAAGCTTAGGTTATTAGTGCTAGGAAACGACATCCAATAACCACAGAAAAAAACACAGACATTGAAAAAATTTTGAACATTTTTTTTTTAATGTCATGCAACTAGAAAATTATAAACATTATACAGTAAACCCCCGCTCCATCGCGGTTCAGTTTTTTGCGGTCCCGGTATATTGCGTTTTTTTTTTGGAATGTTATTTTACTATATAAATCATTAAAAATGAAATATTTTTGTGTTTTCCATAGCTCTTGCTCTGTCTCTCAGTATCTTTTATGTGTTTAAATGAGTTTCTATTGTTTTAAAAGTGTGTTTAAAGACCTTAAAATGCTTTTACACGTACAGTGACAGTAAAAAAAACATGCCTACAATGCATTTTAATAGGGTTTTTCTATTTCGCAGATTTTCACTTTTCGCGGCTGGGTCCGGAACATAACCCCCGCAATGAAGGGGGGTTTACTGTATACCTGTATTTAGTAGCCCTTATTTTAAATACAAAGTATGCTTTACTACAGTCTTCATTAAAGCTGGACCCTGTAGAAAGGAAAAATTCTCCCTTACTGTGGGGCTATCCCCTCCCCCATACCACAAGGGTTAAGTGTTCATTAATGCCTAAAGTACCAGTAACCAGGACTTTTACTGTCCTTAGGCCCGGTTCAAAAACCTATGCTTTTTGCAGGAGTGCAATACAGTTTATTCAACATGGTTTACTACGGGACACATTCACATGCTTTTTTCAGCCGATGCGTATTTGGAAAGGGTCAGAAATTTTAACTGCAAAACTGTGCTTTTTTTTTTTTTGTCTTTTTGGTTCCATAGACTTCAATGGAGAAGCTGCAGAAAAGAATATAGTGTGTTTTTGCCACGATTCTCATTTCATTTGCCCAACAAATTGGCCACAAAAAAAAAAGAAAGAAAAAAGCATAAAAATGCAAAACGTAAATCGCAGCAAAATCTTTGTAAAATTGTGCGTGCAAAAACACACAGCAGAAATGACTAAAAGCAAACTGCATAGGTATGAACCGAGCCTTATTCCTCGCTCCTGCAGCCTCCCTCCATTCTATATGACCAGCCATCGCCCAGCCTCTTCTCTAATATGCTCCAGCTGTCACAGGCACTCTGACATCATCAGGTACAGTGCAGGGCCAATATCGCTGCACGCTACACGACGACGATGAGGGACTGCTCACAACCTAGAATGTCAGGGAAAACTGGTGATTGCCAGCTGCCAGGGAAGGGAGGGATAAGGTAAAAGTCCTTGTTACTAGCAACCTAGGCATAAATGAGCATTTACCATTGCAGTGGGGGGGGGGGGGTTACCCCACTTGAAGGGAGGACCTCCCCCCCAGTGTTAAATAAACGTAGTCACATGTTGGACTGTACTTTACCATTCTTTCTGAAAACTGAAAATCCCCTCTAAGCCCTACATGTAGCAACAACCTCATTTAGGTCCCTTGATTTGCTGCATAGTTCACCTGCAGTGCACCTTAACATATAGTACTACAACCAATATCTCAAAATGGTTGGAAGGGCATCCTCTTCACTGTGGTAATAAAACCTTCTGTGATCAGCTCCCTCCTAACACCCCCCCCCCCCCAAGCATACTTACCTGAGCCTGATCTCGATCCAGTGGTGTGCCCAAGAGCAGCATCGCTCCTCTCTCTCTTTCCTCATAGAATCTGGAGGATTCAGTGTTAGCCATTTGCTACTGCCAATCAAATCCTAGGAGGAGAGCATGGGTGGGGGGGGGGGCTTGGGCTGAGCTACACCATGTGTGTCAATAGACGCACACATCCCGGCTCTAGATCCTGCCCACACAAGTGCCCCTCTAGCAAACGACTTTCTATTGGGCCACTGGGAAGCAGTGTTAATTTTGGCAGCAAATTTCAATTTAGTTTTAGTCTTAGTCTTAGGACTAAAATGGCATTTTAGTTTTAGTCCCATTTTAGTCTTCTGCAAGTGTTTTAGTTTTAGTCATATTTAGTCGACTAAAACCCCAGTACATTTTAGTCGACTAAAACTCATTTTAGTCATCAATAATCGAATGGGTGTAGTTCAATTGTAATTTGTAATGCATTATTTAAGCATTTCTCTACAATTTCCAAACTCATTATATACTATTGCTGGTCCTGGAGTGAAAAATCGAATAGGTTAGTATTTATGGTATTAAGCTTTGAGCATGCACTAGCACAGCACTACACCAGTGTTAATTTTGGCAGCAAATTTCAATTTAGTTTTAGTTATAGTCTTATGACTAAAATGCCATTTTAATTTTAGTCGTATTTTAGTCCTCTGAATGGTTTTAGTTTTAGTCGTATTTTAGTCGACTAAAATTGTGTTCATTTAGTCGACGAAAACGTTTTAGTGTAACGCTCCTGCGTTTCATGTATGGTGTGGATTTTCAGCTGCAGAAATATTCCACTTCAGTAGTCATGTAAGAGAAACGCTGAGATACCATTCCCAACCCTCAATGACTCATCATGTGTGGAAGGTCTTAATTCAGCCAGTAAATACACACACTCTACAAGATGGTTCCTAGAGTGACTTTATGTATATAGTAACACAGTGATGTTTAGACTGAAGAGACAGGTTGGGTGGAGATGGTAGATGACAGACACTTGAAGGAAAGATAGTAGCAGATGGATGCAGACAGGTTTAGCAATCATGTATGGTAGCAGATGACAGAGTAGCAGGTGGACATACAAGAGAGATCAACCCAGTGCAGGAATAGTTAGCAGTAGTCTCAAGAGCTAGCAATCTAGACATGCAGATGTGATAACAGTCCTTACTATGCAGAGCTAGATAGTGTAAGCTTTAGTATAAAGTTTATAGAGGTTTCCCCTGCGGGGTACTTAACACTAATAGCAGTATAGCCAAGGGGTGGTTCAAGAAGAGCGGATGATCCAGTAGCGGGATACAGGGATCAGCGCAGCGTGGTTCCGTCAGCGAGGTCTGCTTGCAAGCACGAGAGCTTCAAGCTAAGTTAGCATCTAGGTAACAAGGGTGTTTGAACGAACACATGTGAGTGAGAGCCGGCGATCTAAATAGCCATCCAGTCCGGCGCTGAGTGATGACAGCATCAGTCTTAAAGGGAAACACACCTATGTGTGTTTCATCTATCTAGGTAGATGGAAATCACCCGGAAATAATGTGATAGGAGGCACTGAGAGTGCCAGAACCTTACAGTACCCCCCCCCCCCCCGTAAGGCCGGCTCCGGAAGGCCTCTAAGGCTGGTTGTCGATATAAGAATCGGAAAAGACTGGTTGCCGATACGAGAATCGGATAAGACTGGTTGCCGATACGAGAATCGGATAAGACTGGTTGCCGATACGAGAATCGGATAAGACTGGTTGCCGATACGAGAATCGGATAAGACTGGTTGCCGATACGAGAATCGGATAAGACTGGTTGCCGATACGAGAATCGGATAAGACTGGTTGCCGATACGAGAATCGGATAAGACTGGTTGCCGATACGAGAATCGGATAAGACTGGTTGCCGATACGAGAATCGGAAAAGACTGGTTGCCGATACGAGAATCAGATAAGACTGGTTGCCGATACGAGAATCGGATAAGACTGGTTGCCGATACGAGAATCGGATAAGACTGGTTGCCGATACGAGAATCGGATAAGACTGGTTGCCGATATGAAAATCGGGAAGAAAAAAAAAATAAATGGTTGCCGATATGAGAATCGGATCAGGTTGGTTGCCGATACGAGAATCGGATAAGACTGGTTGCCGATACGAGAATCGGATAAGACTGGTTGCCGATACGAGAATCGGATAAGACTGGTTGCCGATATGAAAATCGGGAAGAAAAAAAAAATGGTTGCTGATATGAGAATCGGATCAGGTTGGTAACCGATCTGAGAATCGGATCACTTGTTGCCGATATGAAAATCGGATCAGGTTGGTAACCGATGTGAGAATCGGATCACTTGTTGCCGATATGAGAATCGGATCAGGTTGGTAACCGATCTGAGAATCGGAACACTTGTTGCCGATATGAAAATCGGATCAGGTTGGTAACCGATGTGAGAATCGGATCACTTGTTGTTAGGGTGTCTGCTACATGAACCCCTCACTAGAATCGGACGCATAACCATCCGAAGTAATCCTAGTAGTCCTAGCAACCAATGCTTCTTCAAACATCCTCAGATCCTTCCTACATACCACCGTGCCATTAGAAGCGCGTACGCAGTCAGGTGCAAGAATCTCAATGTTTTCATTGGAAGCTAAAAATGTGCTTGCAAAAATAGGAGTATCTATACCAACATCTGCCAATTTCTGGGTGTCCTTTTCTGATATAGAACGGGGACAGAGCTGGCAACAGCCTTGGTAATTTCCAGGCTGTTTTTCAGGGAAGACCCTTCGGATTCGCCTGGCCTCCATTGGGAGAGCCTTAGGCCTATGGGGTCTGGTTGGGCAGAATGTAATGAAATGTCCCCCTTCACCACAATAAAAACAAAGGCCACAGATTCTTCTTAGATCTCTTTTTTCTTGTAAGGACAACTTAGTATGTACGGCACCAATCTCCATAGGCTCCTCATCCATCTCTGTAGGATCAGGGTTCAAATGGGATGTGTCAGAGTGACAAGGCTGACTGTTTAAGGCAGGCTTGGACCATGACCAGGCAGGATCACCATATTTATTTGGTTTCCTTTTTTCCCTAGGTAGCCGGGGTCTGTGGTTACCTGGAGCGGGTTTAGGAGTGGGGTCAACGGCCGAAATCCGAGAAGAACTGGATAATGGCATTCCCATTTTTTCAGACTTCCTTTCTCGTAGTCTTCTATCTATGGTGATACTGAGTTGTATCAATGCATCCAGGGTTTTTGGCAGATCCGCTCGGGCCAGCTCGTCTTTAACGGCCTCTGATAGGCCAAGCCTAAATTGGGTTTTCAGAGATGCATCATTCCATTCTGAATCAAGGGTCCATCTCTTGAATTCTGCGACAAAGTCTTCCACAGGTCTCCCACCTTGGTTCAAGGATCTTAATTGAAAATCGGCAGTACTCTGCCTATTGGGATCATCATATAGGCTAGTAAGTTCTGCTAGAAACAAGGCATAGAAGCTGAGAAGCTGGTCGTTTTTCTCAAAAAGAGAGTCTGCCCAGGCCCGAGGATCGCCTGTTAGGTAAGAAATAATAGTACAAACCTTAATATGATCAGTAAGGTAGGTACGGGGTCTTAACAAGAAAAGTAACTCACATGCGTTTTTAAATTCGCGAAATTTTTTGCGATCGCCTGTAAATACCAAAGGAGGATTTATTTTGGGTTCAGGGGACTGAGCAGAGGTAAGTTGTGTCAGTCTAATTACCTGCTGCGACAGAGCCTGATTGTCTTCTTTTAATTCAGCAAGTGCGTGTATTAACGCAGATACTTGCTGTTTTAATTGTGTCACCTGAGTGGTTATTTCTGCTGAATCCATTTGTAGGTTCGTTCAATCTGTAACGCTCCTGCGTTTCATGTATGGTGTGGATTTTCAGCTGCAGAAATATTCCACTTCAGTAGTCATGTAAGAGAAACGCTGAGATACCATTCCCAACCCTCAATGACTCATGTGTGGAAGGTCTTAATTCAGCCAGTAAATACACACACTCTACAAGATGGTTCCTAGAGTGACTTTATGTATATAGTAACACAGTGATGTTTAGACTGAAGAGACAGGTTGGGTGGAGATGGTAGATGACAGACACTTGAAGGAAAGATAGTAGCAGATGGATGCAGACAGGTTTAGCAATCATGTATGGTAGCAGATGACAGAGTAGCAGGTGGACATACAAGAGAGATCAACCCAGTGCAGGAATAGTTAGCAGTAGTCTCAAGAGCTAGCAATCTAGACATGCAGATGTGATAACAGTCCTTACTATGCAGAGCTAGATAGTGTAAGCTTTAGTATAAAGTTTATAGAGGTTTCCCCTGCAGGGTACTTAACACTAATAGCAGTATAGCCAAGGGGTGGTTCAAGAAGAGCGGATGATCCAGTAGCGGGATACAGGGATCAGCGCAGCGTGGTTCCGTCAGCGAGGTCTGCTTGCAAGCACGAGAGCTTCAAGCTAAGTTAGCATCTAGGTAACAAGGGTGTTTGAACGAACACATGTGAGTGAGAGCTGGCGATCTAAATAGCCATCCAGTCCGGCTCTGAGTGATGACAGCATCAGTCTTAAAGGGAAACACACCTATGTGTGTTTCATCTATCTAGGTAGATGGAAATCACCCGGAAATAATGTGATAGGAGGCACTGAGAGTGCCAGAACCTTACATTTAGTCGGTTTAAGTCGACGAAATTAACACTGCTGGGAAGGCCAAGAGCACCGGTGGGAGACCCCAAAAGGAAGAGGTTTGGGGCAAAACCATAGCATAGAGCAGGTTGATATGACAGGTTTATTATTTTTTTTTTTTTAATTGTATCTTTACAATCACTTTACAATCACAATAATTTATATTAGAATGACTGCAGGCCAAAATTGTATATGGTCATGGAGCTCCTGTGTAACTTGTATAAATGACAGCTTGAAAGGATTGACACATAGAAGGGTACATACAAATGATAACATATAACATTGACATACCAATGATAACATATTACTTTGACAGGATTGTCGAAGTAATATTATACGAAGCTTTACAAGGTTAGAATGGAAAATAGGCCAAAGGATTCTCTTTGAAAAGCAGCAGTAATTTCACTATTACTTTACAAAATTTAAAGGAAACCTGTACAGTAAGAAACTTAAAGTATAACTAAAGGCAAAGCTTTTTTGTTTTGTACAGTGTGGAGAGGGATTAGAATGCTTGTCAGGTTTTATTGCTGTCTGTGCCCCCATAAAAGGAGGTTTCCTCTCTATTTGTCCTGTTTACCTTTACCGTTGAAAGTGAAAGTAAAAGAAAATTACAAATTTTGGGTTTTCCCCACAAAAGTAGTAGAAAGAAAGTCTTCAAACGGGGACACTAATTCTGGTTACCTTGGGGTCCCCAAAGAATTCTCTTAATTTGCCGGGATTTCCTCTCACTTCCTGTCTGGATATGGGACAGGAAGTAAAGGGAAATCTACACAATGGGAATCAGATGGCAAAAAAAAAAAAATCTGACAGGGGTTATAACCCTTACTTGCTCTATCCAAAATTAAAAAAAATAAATAATAATTTTGCCTATAGTTCTACTTTAAAGATTGACCTCCGCTTCTGGCTTCTCAATGGTTTCAATATTTGAGTCAATGCTCTAAAACAGTGGTCCTCAACCCTGGCCTACAGGGCTTACTAACAGGCCAGATTTTAGGTATTACCTTGGGGAGATGCAGACTAGAGTACTGCAATCACTGAGCAGCAAATGAGATCACCTGGGATGTATTTCAGTTATCTTGAAAATCTGGCCTGTTAGTGGGCCCTGTAGGCCAGGGTTGAGGACCACTGCTCTAAAACACATACATCAGGCATTGGTCAGTGACCAGTAGACCATCCAGCAGCATTTTTTTTCTTTTGCACCATTTGAAAGCAAAAAAAAAAAAAAAGTGCAAAAATGAGTGCACCCAATCCTCTCTCATCACTCACATTACCTGAACCACTATTCCCACAGCTATAAAAGCAGGTATGCACCGTTTAAGGCTATTATCCCTGGAAAAACTATACTGCTGCTGGCCAATGTTACACACTGCTGTATCCTCTAAGACGGTGGTCTCCAAACTGTGGCTCCTTTACAGGCCTTTATCAGGCCCTTGGGGCACTATTCCTACCACTCACATTAAAGCGTTTGTTACCCCAACACTTCGTATTCTTGATATGTGCCTGCTGTACCATGAAAGTATCCTGTTCTCTTTGTATGCTTACTTTGTGTGAACTCTCTGGTGTTCCTGCCAGTCCTTCTACTTTCCTATAAAAACTGACCACAATAAGCAGGAAGGCACATCGTGGTCAGTACTCTAGCTGTGCTGGGAACTGAGCCTGTTCTCCTCCAATGATCAGACTTTTCCTGACACGCCCCCCATGCACAACCCTTTACTCAGAAGCTCAGTGTGCTGCTGCTTCTCCTCCTCCCCCAGCTCTTATGCAGCTGAGAACAGAGGGTATGTGATCACTTATAAAAAGGGAAAAAATGGATTTATAATGTATTTTATATCTATATAAAAATGTTTTGCCTTTCATTTCTATTTTAAACTAAAAGGATCGTTTACAATCACTTTAACCACTTCCCCACTGCTCACTGTGCTGCTACTGCGGCACAGTGGCTCGTTATCGTCTGGCGACGTAGGTCTACGTCACCAGACATTCCCTTCTCTCGGTGGCGCGCGCGCGCCGCCGGAGGCTCGCTCCCGCTGTTTTCAGCTACAGCGGGAGTCGGGCCAGGGGAGGAGCGGCGGTGATCGCCGCTGCTCTTCCCCGATCGTCGGGGAATCTAGTTTGGAGATCCGCCCGCTTGTGTAAACAGAGCGGGCGGATCTCCTCAGTGACAAGGAGTGACAGATTGCAGTGTTCCGCATAGCTGAACATGCGATCTGTCCTTATGTCACTCAGTAACCTCCCCCCCCCCCACACGTTAGTAAGCACCAGGCATACATTAACCCCTCCCTCTCCAATAAAATTAACCCCTTCCCTGAAAGTGTCATTTTTACAGTACAGTGCATATATATAGCACTGATTACTGCAGTAATGTCACTGGTACCCCCAAAAGTGTCAAAAATGTCAGTCAAGGGTCCGATCTGTCCGCCGCAATGTCGCAGTCCCGCAAAAAAAACGCAGATCACCGCCATTACGCGTTAAAAAAAAAACACCAAAAATGACAGAAATCTTTCCCTTTGTTAGTAAACGCAATAACTTTTGCGCAAACCAATCAAAATACGCTTATTGTGATTTTTTTTACCAAACATAGGTAGCAGAAAACAAATTGGCCAAAAATTTAAAAAAATTTGATTTTTACATTTTTTTTGGGGGGGGGGGGGGGATTTCATATAAAAAAATGTTAAAAATATTGTTATTTTTTCAAAATAAACGCTCTTTTCTTGTTTATAGCGCAAAAAGTAAAAAATCGCACAGGTGATCAAATACCACCAAAAGAAAGCTCTGTTTGTGGGAGAAAAAAAGGACGTAAATTTCGTTTTTGGGTACGGCATCGCACGACCGCGCAATTGTCAGTTAAAGTCGCACAGCGCCGAATCGCAAAAAGTGGCAGACAGCAAAATCCTCCAGTGGTGAGGTGGTTAAGAATGGGGCATAATTCCTGCCACTGACACCAATAGTGGGGCACTCTTTCTCCTACTGACAACTATGAGACACTATTTCCCTCTCTGACACCAATGATGGGGCATGGTTACCGATGCCAGGAATTTTCTACTCCCACTGGCCACAATCCAGCCCCGCAAAAGTCTGAAGGATAATAAACTGGCCCTTTGTTTGAAAGTTTGGAGACCCCTGCTATAAGGTATCTTCATTTTATTAAATGATATATCCCTTTTTGTCATTACTAATTGATAAATGAAACTAATCAATATGACCTAAAGCAAGACTAAAAATTACAAAAACAATTTATAAAGCATTCGCCATATAGAAAGTTATTCAGTAGCTGCCTAAACGTACAATGTAACTCTGCCATTAGGACTGAATTGCTTAAAGTGGTTCTAAAGTCAGAAGAGGTTTATAGGGCCCTGATCATTTCTGTTTTCGCAACTGTTGTGCTGTACCATGACATGCTGGGTCCCATACCCCACCAAGTCTTAGAGTGGTCCCAAGGGTTTGGTATCCCATCTGTTGGGGGTAGGACCCCTCCAACTCTCAGCTATCTACAGCTTCCCACTATAGCAAAGGTCTTCCCTCCACCTGTCCATTTGCCTTCCCTATCCTGAGGGAGGCTTTCCCCTCGACCACCCTACAAACCCTAGATTTTGCTTCCTCTAGCAGCAACTGACCTCTTCGGGATGGGAAAACAACCCAAAAGAAAATAGCTACCCCACCTACCGGGCCCAGCATGTCATTCCCAAATGGATTTTCCCAGACATTATCACTTACTGTTTGCCCTGGGACAACTGGGGCCTTTTCCTATTTTTCTACCAAAACTGTCACTATGTGCCATATTCAGCGTGCCAACTCATTTATGTTTTTAACTTTATAAAGCTTGTGCCACAATTACTCTGTAACCCTATGATCTTCATCTTTATAACGTTCTCCATCTCGTTTAATAAAAACTGATTCAGAATAAAAATGAACTAACCCTTTAAAAAGTAACACGGTTAAGCATTTTTGCATTACATGCTCAGTTTTAAATACCAACATTTATGAGAAACTTGCTTTAAATATCAATCGTTTGCAGAACTAGCTTAACCTGATAGCTTTAAAACAAACAGTTTACATATCAAATTCCCACTAGGCTGAGATAGAAGAAAAGCAATCTCTTCTATCCAGTTTTCACTCAGCACTGGTGTGCACTCTGGGAATCCCTTTCCACTGTGATCACTTCTCAGATTCCACTTTCCTCTGTGTTCCCTGCTTTGATTAGAAGATGGGTGCTTAGCAGGAATCTGTCATTAGGCTAAATGCATTACTGATGGAGGCCATCACTGTCTGACTCCACCTACATGCCACTTCCAGGGCAGATAAAGTGGAAACTTCACTCTCCCAATCAACATTGATTATTTTTAATCTCCATGTTGCTAGCATTAGTAAATAGATAGAAAAGTATATTATATTTACTTTAAACATTATTTTTTTTTTTTTACATTTCTTTCTTTACTTCCTGGTTTCCTACCTAGAAAAATTATGTCATACATTCCAGGAGTCTCCAGGGGGATCAAAAACAGGGTTACCTAAAAGTAGCCCAGGAGTCTTCAGGATGGGAAGAGATGAGGAGGGGTTTTCTCAGCTAAGTGCACTCTCCTGCATGCATGCTAGAGCTACGGGCAGATGAATTCCAGGAAGTAAATGCGAAACAAGTCATTTGCCCCTACTGAAGATGGCAATGGCCAGAAATGCCAGGGGGTTGTTTTTCAAAACGATTTCTCAACAAAATAAAGCATAGAGACATAGATGGAGGGGGGGGTTAGTTTGCTTTAAATATTAAAAATGAATTGTGTTTTTGGTTTGTGGTGCTCAGATGCAGTGAAGATCCACTTTAAGTACCTGTTCAGCATCACTGACAATAAGGTGCCTGGCAATGTATCACCACCCCCCCCCCTCCCTCTCCCTAAAACCATTAGCATGAGGAAAACTACACAGAATAGATTGCTTTTCTTCTTTCTGAGAGGAATGAAAAGACCTTCAGTATACATTAAAGTTGCTGTAAACTTACCTTTATAATTTGTACCTATAGGTAAGCCTATAATAAGGCTTACCTATAGGTAGTGTAAACATCTCCTAAACTTGCACCGTTTAGGAGATATTTACATTGCATGCAGCTGATGAATTCATCGGCGCATCCGCTCTGAAGGAACGGCTGCCAGTGCCATTTCTTCAGAGCCCTGTGCCTTGACCGGCGGCTCCAGTAGTACAGCCGAAGTCTGAGGACCTGGAAGGAAGTCGGCCGAAGATGGATGAGGCCTCCAGCAGTGACAACGTGGGCTTCGTACGCAAGTATCACATAATGTGCTAGTATGCAATGCATACTAGCACATTATGCATTTACTTTGAATGTGAAAAAAAGTTCAGACTTTACTTTCTCTTTAAAGCATTTTTTTTTAACTGACTGCATTCAAAGCCTGCACGCTAAAACTGCTGTATGGGGAAAAAAAAAAACAGGAACAGACTGATGTTTATAAATGTAAGCCTACTGATGGTTTTCATTTTGTATGCTTTTATTGTGTCATCTGGCTTTAAGAAGGAGTGCCTTTAAAGATATGATTGCATACAATACAAGAGTAGATAAGCATTTCTATTTCCATTGCACAAGAGCCTCTAAATGGAGACAAGCACTAAAGCATGGAGATCAGCCCCATGGAACATTTTAATGCAAAACTGGGGCCCATTTTGGTTAATATGGTTTTAAGAACAAACGCATCTTGCGTCCAGATTTTTGCTTACTGCTGTACGTTTAGCCACTGAAAATATTGTGTATGTATTTTCTCAAAACCAGAGAAAAAAAGGTGCAGGTTGCATTTAGTTAAACTACAACATGCAGAACTGCATAGATGGAAACTTTACAATGAAATACATTAGTATCCACGTTTCCTTGCTGTTTTTTTGCAGAAGAGATTGGCCCTGTTCACCAACACCAAAAGGAGATTGGGTATCCGCAAGAAGAGTGTTTAAACTACTGGCTTAGATTACTGCCTCTTACATTTGCAACAATAGGTGAAAGGAGAAAACTTTTTTTATTGGCAAATAAGGAAAAAAAAAAAAAAAATACCTTCAACTATACCACTATTGAAGCGAGCTGCGCACCAGTATCAGAATAGAAATGTCATTTAATTAGGACACATAGGATCTGAGGTGTGATTTCTATTGTTATTATCTCTAAACCTAATGTGACAATTTCACTTTTATTACAAATCATGTTTTATTAAAAAATCAATCATTAATATAAAAAAAAAAAAAAATACATGACAGTGAAAGAGAATTATAAAAGTCAAAAAGATTTGCAGTTGAAATAACTGCTCACGATTTAAAGTCAAAAAATGTGCTGCGCTACAATAAATCACCAAACTGTATGGGAATGTGTTAGTACAATAATAACATTTAAATAATAAATAACATATGTGCATATAGAAAAATCTTGCAAAGAAAGAACAAAATGTGCACAAACTGCTCACGATTGCCACATCCATTTGTAACTTGGGACTTTAAAGGCTCAAAGAGTAAACATATGTATTTAAAAACAGAAATTTTATTATCCAAGAAAAGTTATATAGGATAAAATAAGAAATGTATCAAAAAAATACAGAAATCATGTACAATAAAAAAGGGGGTACACATTACCACAGTGTAATTTTACACAGTATTTATATTGGTATCTACATGCAGAGAATGCATGGACATATCCGACACGTTTCAGAGTCCCTTGGTTCCTTCCTCAGGGATCGTTTCGCAGTTAGTGTTGATATAGTAGGGTGCCCCCAAAACCATGGTTCAAAAAAGTCACATCGATAAAAAACAAAAAATTGTTGGAGTGTCATCTTATCAAGCAAGGAGTGTCATCTTATCAAGCAAGCATCGAAACCCCACTGGATGCAACGCAGGAAAATGGGCGGGGGCCTCAAAGAACAAGGAGTCCAATTTGGCATACACTAAATCCACATAACTTTGCTAGGTCTATGGGATCCAGCCGAGTTGTATCTGACAAGTCAGGGGTAGGTAACTAGCGGCCCAAGTGCTAGAGTGTGCAAACACCAAGTTTTATCCAGCACAGCTTTCTTCCTAAACCTCCTGCACTCTGTCATACCATTGGAGAAATGGTCACTCTCGATTCTCGACTTGAGAATTATAAAAAGGTACTAGCACCTAAGTTTATTCTTCATAAAACCCCCACAGCTTTCTTGTGGAATTATTAGTACAAACACCCACTGGCAACAAGTGTCGTTTTGAGAAGAGTTGCCCTAATTTTTTATGCTGGTCATTCCTAAACCTCCACACACACACACACCTATAGGCCTCTCCCACATTGGGTACAACCCATTTGTTAAATGGCAAGTAAACTAAAAGACAAATGTAGTAAAAGTGCCATACAGTGGACAACCCTTGGGGAAGTTAGTGCCAGCAGGAACAGACTAAATTTTGATCCATCTCTGAGCAAGCTGGTTGCATTGAAGTCAATCAATTGTCTTTGGTACAACCACCCAGTTGGGGTTTTTTTTGTACGATTACTACCGTCAGCAGTAATCATTGTATTCTGATGGGAAGGAAACTTGACGCTGTCAGAATACCATAGCGCAGGCATTAAAATTAATACCACACGCATCAAACGGACACTTCAATTGTCCAATGGCTGAAGTTAACTCGGACTACAAAAACACCCCAATCTGGCAAATCTTGCCATAAATGTAATACTGAATCTGTTCAAGATTCAAATTTTGGGGTCATGAAAGCAAATTGAAGGCAAAATTTTGTGTAAATGGTGAACTGTACAAGTTCAGTTCCTGTAAATTCCGGTGGTTTTTAAGTAACCGCAAAATGCATGTATAGTAAATTTGTTTCACAGCTTGCATACAATCAACGGGTTCAAATGGGTTAACACAGAAATTCAAAATAATTCCAGCCTTAGAGAACCAGCAATCCTTTATTGGAAATTATATTTTAGAACAGAGATTTTCAATGAAGCAATAAGAGTGTGCTTCAAGAGTTACAAGTGATAAACTGAGAAAGTAAAGGGTAAAAGAGTAAACTCCACTTTTGTGGAGGGGAATAAAAATGATATATATCATAAATAATTGCTTAAAACGCAATGCAATTTGGCAACCTGTAGGTGCTCTGTACACATTACGACCATAAACGTCTTTTCCTGCTGGTATGATTGGTTTACCCATTTTACTGGGAGTATAAACTAAGACAGAAGTCAGATTTTGGGCACCCCATGCAAAAAATGTAATTTTTGGCGAGATACTCCTAGAGGGAAATTACATCTAAAAGGGATTCAGACCCTGCCACTTAGAACCCTGCAAGTGTAGCAGCTGATTGATAATTATAAAATTACTCATTCATTTATATTCACTTTGCATATGGACACAAACAGCTACTTCTACAAAATAACAAAAAGTAGGAATCGGCAACAAAGTTGGTTACAATCCCTGCAATGTACATTGATCACCCAGAGTGGGATGTTTTTTTCTCAACCAGTACCCACGCAGATATACTGCTTGCAGACGATCATTTACACACACACACACACACACACACACACACACACACACACATATTATATATATATATATATATATATATATATATATATATATACATATATACATACATACATACATACATACAAACATACATACATACATACAATTACCCTTATGTAACAGATTGCATTTTGTATGCACTGCTTTTTAAGACACGACAGTGCTGGATATAAATGATGAATAGGAATCTGTCACTTATGGAGAGGGATGTACATGTGAAAGGTTACAAAATATGACTAACAATTCGCATCGTCAAAAGCCACAGGAAATACCATCTATGAATCATTCTAGGTAAACTTCAGACATTCTCAGAGACACAGATACATGGTCACACCAAAAAGCACTCAATCAGAATGAGACATACACAGACACTCACACACATATATATATATATATATATATATATATATATATATATACACATATAAATATATACACACACATATACAGTATATAAACTATATATGTTTGAGATAGCATTAGCAACTCACCTCAAACTTCTAGTAAGCCCTCAAGAGTACAGAACACTTTACACACAAGATGGCTGTTCTGTCCCAGGCTATTTATACCCACTTGCATCAGTTGATAACAAGCAGCCTATTCGTAATACATACCAGCATTATATATTTATAATCTGATAGTTCAGATCACTAGCAAATGACACCAACACTGTGCCCTGCCAGTCAGTCGGTCTTGCCAATTTACTGACCCAGTTGTGCCGTCGTGAACTCCACAAGACCTAACCTAGATCTGGATAAGCTTTAAATGAAGATATCAAAACCCTCCAGCTCTGTGCTCCCAGCAGGTCATGACTGGGGACCAGGTAGGATTCTTGTAGACAAAAGCAATGGCTTGCGTCCAGAAACATCCCAAACCAATTAAATATGGGCATATGTTTAAGAAACAACACGTTGAAGGTGGTGTGTAGTTACACAGTTGGTTAAACTGAAAAAAAGACACAATTCCACCTAGTTCAACCATAGAAAAAAAACAAGGTATATAGAAAGCCTCCAAACAAAGAACCTTATACCAACGTTTGATTCATAGGAGGGCAAAAAAAAAAAAAAAAAAAAAAAACCCCACAACCACTTTATAACGCAAGATCCAATTGGCTCCAGGGGAGGGGGGGGGCCCTCCCTGATCCCCTAAAGGTGTAACAGCTTTACATTTCTTTTTTTTCTTTTTTATCCCGTCTTGGCTAGGTTAAAAAAGCAAATACTACATTAATATTCACTATTTTTTAGCCAGCAGTGTAAGCTTCACACGGGCGGTGCGCCTGACGGAGTCCGTTTTGCTCAGTGGGGATCGATGTGCTGATCCCCGCTGAGCAGGCGGATGTCAGCTCCGTCTCCGTTCTGTGTGCAGAGATGGAGCTGTCAGATCCTCACTCTCCTCTATGGGAGATCAGATGATAACGGACCGCCTGTCTGTTTTCATCCGATCCTCCAGACAGATGGAAAATAGGGTTTCACGGACAGGATCGGAACGGATAGCAGCAGGTATCAGCGGACATGTCTCTGCTGCTCCATAGGGCTTCATGGAGCATGCGATCCAGCTCCCCTGAAAGTCCACAGGTGGCCTGAATCGGAAAGCCTGTGTGAAAGGGACCTAAGACTGAATGACTAATTCCATTTGGCTCACCCCTTACCTGTCAACTCTGCTGAAGTTTTATTCAGACAAAGCCAACCAAGAAGCAAGTTTCTACTGCTCAGCTGTCTTCTTTAGCTAAGGCATGATGCTCTGGGATCCCTTATCACATGCTAAATGTTTATCTGTAAAAGAACAATTGTATACATATAGTAGAAACAGCAATAAAAGCACCAGTTCAAAAACAAAAATAAGATAAAACAATATTTTCTTTAGCAGAATTAAAAAGAACCCACTGCCGCTTGCCTTTCTGAACTAATGTACACTAAACACCCCATCCCTCAGCAGTACAGCCATAACCTTCGATGTTTCTAGGTTTTATGTAGAAGCCTTCTTGTGAGCCCTCAGAAGCTCCTACAAAGATATACTCGAGTTTTTCGAGTCCTGGCATACAGCGCTATTTAGAAAAAAAAAGCAATTAGGAAAATATGAAAATAAAAAAATGCCTGAGCGTATCCCGTCACCATTCAGTGAAAAATCAACCAATTAACCTGTGATAAAATAAACCTGTAATGCAGTTTAAACACTTGCTGACCGAGCCATAGCCAAATGATGGCTACAGCGCAGTCGGCTTATTCTGGGAGGGCGTACAACGACGTACTCCCAAAATCGGGCATGCACACGGAAGTGTCCGTGTTTGCTGGGTCCAAGGAACCCGGCGCATAAAAAAGGGTGGTAAAGGGCCAATGACAGCGGCCCTTTACCATTTGATTGCTCTGTCAAATGACAGAGCGATCAGTTGTCAACAAACCGGCGCAATATCCGGTTCAGTTCTCTACTCGCTCACTGTACACAGCAATCGGTACAGCATTTGAGGAAGGAGGCTGCAGCACAGCTCATTCCCTGCCTCAATCATACCTCAGTCATGCCTCAATCATTCCCATCCGTGCCTCAATCATGCCCATCCGTGCCTCATTCATGCCCTTCTGTGCCCACCCATGCCACCTCAGTGCTCATCCCTGGCTCATCCATGCCAGGTCAGTGATTATCCATGCCATGTCCATACCACATCAGTGCTCATCCATGCCTCATCTGTGCTACATCAGTGCCACTACAGTACTTATTCAGTGCCCTACAGTGCCTCACAAAAGTGTAATGGGTAGTCAGGAAACGACAGTGCTCCCTGCATGTTGGGCCTCCGCATGTAGCCAGGCTGTGTAAAAGTCTCACATGTGGTATTGCCCTACGCCAGAGGAGTGACAATGTATTTTGGGGTGTCAATTTTGCTATGAACATGTTACGTATAGAAATATCTTATAAATGGACAACTTTGTGTAAACAAAAATGCATTATCATTTTCTTTCCACATTTTCCAAAATGTGTGGGAAAAAATGACATGTTCAAAAGAGGCATTATGCCTCCTAGATTATATGTTGGGGTGTTTGCGGGCGTTTCCATTGTCTTGGTGCTCCAGGGCCTTCAAAAGTGTGATAGGTTGTCGAAAAATATACATGTAATTTTTGCTCCTAGAACACCTGGAGGTGCAACTTGGATGTTGGGCCTCTGTATGTGGCCAGGCTGTCTAAAAGTCTCACACATGTGGTATCGCCATACTCAGGAGTAGCAGAATGTATTTTGGGGTGTAGTTGCAAGTATGCCTATACAGTGTGTGAGAAAAAACTTGGTAATATGATAATTTTGTGAAAAAGAAAAAACAAATCTTCATTTTGTAAAGAATTGTGGGGAAAAATTACAACTTCAAAAAACTCACCATGCCTCTGACTAAATACCCTGGAATGTCTACTTTCCAAAAAGGGGTAATTTGGGGGGTATTTGTACTTTCCTGGCTTGTTAGTGTCTCATGAAATGAGATAGGCCTTCAGTACATTAGGTGTGATCAATTTTCAATGATTGGCACCATAACTTGTAGACTCTAAAACCTTCACATACACCAAATAATATATACTTATTTGGGTTATTTTTACCAAAGATATTAGTAGTATAACTTTTGGCCAAAATTTATCAAGAAAAATGACTAAATTTGCAAAATTTTTAAATCGAAACAAAGAAAAAAGCATTTTTTTATTTTTATTTTTTTACCAATTTTTGGTCTTTTCTCATTTATAGCGCAAAAAATGAAAATCCCCATGGTGAATGAATACCACCAAAAGAAAGCTCTATTTAATTGAAAAGAAGAACGAAAATTTCACATGGGTACAGTGTTGCCTGCCTGAGTAATTGTCATTCAAAATGGGAGAGAGCACTGAAAGCTGAAAATTGGCCTGATTAGGAAGGGGGTTTAAGTGCACAGTGGGTAAATGGTTAAATAAAGCAATGTAAAGTGATAAACAAATCCTAAAAAGCCGCAACCAATATAGTCCAAACACAAGGACCTTAAGATAATGGATATAAGAAAAATGGGTGCGCTAATCATATAAGACTCAATGGCTGTGTATAAAACAAATTGATAATTTCAAACACTCAAAGAAACAAAGTCCGTTAAAAAAATTCAGAAAGTAAAAGTCCTTCAAGTGATTTATCCTCTTCAATAGTGGAAAAACATGTATTCATGTTCACAAAGGAATCCAAAAGAAACGGTGTTCAAAACAGATTCCTTCACCACATATACACACCGCTTACCAGAAATCGTGGATCTCAGATTATAGGGATCAAACATGCCTTAATCACTTCCAACAGACTCAGCAGCCAAGCTGGAGAAAGGATATTGATTCCACTGGTATTCATAAGGAAAATCCCATAGGTTCCAATAATAAGGCAATCAGCTGGTAATAACTCCCCATGTGTATAGATAAAAGAGGGAAACCTCGTAATGTAATATGTTAAAACAGCATTTATTGACAAGACATAAGTTAAACTTCCG
The DNA here is from genome assembly GCF_965119305.1 of Pelophylax lessonae. Lineage (NCBI taxonomy): Eukaryota > Metazoa > Chordata > Amphibia > Anura > Ranidae > Pelophylax > Pelophylax lessonae. The sequence continues at coordinate 254,542,832 of NC_138771.1, read as the reverse complement.
AGAATGAAGATACAAATCAGAGTTGTCTATACATTAGTATCAAACACAGCGGTGGTCAGCACCAGCCTGCTCGTGCGGAATAACGTCACAAATATGGCTCCGCCCGACGCATTTCCCCGTAACAGGCTTTGACTGGGAAAGGAGTCTCCGCACGAGCAGGCTGGTGCTGACCGTGTTTGATACGAATGTATAGCCTGATTTGTATCTTCATTCTCATAAGTGTAACTTATGTCTTGTCAATAAATGCTGTTTTAATATATTACACTACGAGGTTTCCCTCTTATCTATACAAATGGGGAGTTATTACCAGCTGATTGCCTTATTATTGGAACCTATGATATTTTCCATATGAATACCAGTGGAATCAATATCGTTCTCCTCCAGCTTGGCTGCTGAGTCAGTTGGGAGTGATTAAGGCATGTGTGATCTCTATAATCTGAGATCCACGATTTCTGGTAAGCAGTGTGTATATATGAGGTGAAGGGATCTGTTTTGAGCACAGATTCTTTTAAATTCCTTTGTGAACACGGATACATGTTGTTCCACTATTGAAGAGGATAAATCATGTGAAGGACTTTTACTTACTGATTTTTTTTTAATGGACACTATGTTTGTTTGAGTGTTTAAAATTATCAATTTGTTTTATACACAGCCATTGAGTTTTATATGATTAGCGCACCCATTTTTCTTATATCAATTTGGAAAATATATTTGGGAATTTAATACTGAACTACAGTGTCTTGCAAAAGTATTGACCCCCCTTGGCATTTTTTTGTGTTTGGTTGCCTCACAACCTGGAATTAACATGCATTGTTTGTTTGAGGATTTGCATCATTTAATTTACAGAACATGCCCACAACTTTGAAGATGTTTTTTTTTTTTTTTTTTTTTATTGTGAAGCAAACAGCAAATAGGACAAAATAACAGAAAAAAAGTCAACATGCATAGCTATTCACCCCCCTAAAGTCAATACTTTGTAGAGCCACCTTTTGTGGCAATCACAGCTCCAAGTCGCTTTGGATAAGTCTCTATGAGCTTGCCACATCTTACCTCTGGGATTTTTGCCCATTCCCCCTTGCAAAACTGCTCCAGCTCCTTCAAGTTGGATGGTGTGCGCTTGTGAACAGAAATCTTTAAGTCTGACCACATATTTTCTATTGGATTAAGGTCTGGGCTTTGACTAGGCCATTCCAACACAATTTACATGTTTCCCCTTAAACCACTCGAGTATTGCTTTAGCAGTGTGTTTGGGGTGATTGTCCTGCTGGAAGGTGAACCTCCGTCCTAGCCTCAAATCCCGCACAGAGTGGTACAGGTTTTGCTCAAGAATATCCCTGTATTTGGCACCATCCATCTTTCCCTCAACTCTGACCAGTTTCCCAGTCCTGGCTGCTGAAAAACATCCCCACAGCATCATGCTGCCACCACGTTTCACTGTGGGGATGAGGTTCTTTGGGTGATGTGTTGGGTTTGCGCCAGACATAGCGTTTTCTTTGATTGCCGAAAAAGTTAAATTTTAATCTCATCAGACCAGAGCACCTTCGTCCATACATTTTGGGAGTCTCCCACATTCCTTTTCGCAAACTCAAAACGTGCCATTTTGTTTTTTGCTGAAAGTAATGGCTTTCTTCTGGCCACTCTGCCATAAAGCCCAACTCTATGGAGCGTACGGCTTATTATCGTCCTATGTACAGATACTCCAGTCTCTGCTGGGGAACTCTGCAGCTCCTCCAGGGTTACCTTAGGTCTCTGTGCTGCCTCTATAATTAATGCCCTCCTTGTCCGGTCCGTGAGTTTTGGTGGGCGGCCGTCTCTTGGCAGGTTTGCTATTGTGCCATGTGCTTTCCATTTGGTTATGATAGATTTGATGGTGCTCCTGGGGATCATCAAAGATTTGGATATTTTTTTTTGACCTAACCCTGACTTGTACTTCTCAACAACATTGTCCCTTTGGAGAGATGGTCTTCATGGCAGTGTTTGGTTAGTGATGCCTCTCGCTTAGGTGTTGCAGCCTCTGGGGCCTTTCAAAAAAGGTGTGTAATTATGTGACTTCTAAAGGTATTTGGTTGCGCCAGCGCTTTTTATGGGCTTCATAACAAAAAGGGAGTGAATACATACGCACATGCCAATTTTCTGTTTTCTATTTTTAAAAAATAGTTTGAAGTAAATATTTTTCTCATTTCACTTCACCAACTTAGACTATTGCGTTCTGATCCATCACATAGAATTCAAATTAACAAAACATTGAACTTAAGGCTGTAATGTAACAAAATAGGTAAAAAGTCAAAGGGGGTGAATACTTTTGCAAGGCACTGTACATCTATAAACGCATAATTTAAAGGATAATGTCACCTTTCATAGCATGTTGCACCTATATTCAGAGTGTAACATGTTATGAATGCACCGGCCTCCGCTGTAACACCAGACCGGGGATTTTCTCTCTGTCTGCTGCCCACTCGGCCGCATCACTCATTCACAGTCTTCTGTGAATGGAAAACTACAAACTCCGGCAGCCGCTGCCCCACCCGCAAGAATATACCAGTCAGTGCTTTCAACCACTCTATTGAATCGGCCGATGTACCCTGATATTCGGCGTGTGTAGGGCACTTAAGGACAGCTATACATTATGCAATTTTCTTTACTTCAACCATGGATTGAATGAGGGAATCCCGCCCGCTGATTTATTGTATTCTGACAGCGGGAGGTTTCCCAGACTTCAGAAAACAAATGATCACTGCTGGGGGCTAAAGCTGCGTACTGTAATGTTCCGGTACCTCTGGTACCCTTGTTTCCATATTTCTCCTCTCTTAATTGCGTCCCATCTTGTATAACAAAGGACGCATATACCTTTAAGACCGGATGACATCACTGCCGAGCGCCGCTATGAGCGGCTATTTCAATCGCCGGTTTGCTCTCACTCATCGCTCGTTCAAACCCACATGTTCATCGCACCTACGCCTGAGAAGTCGGAGCTGCTGACATACCTTCCTTGCTGAACTGAAGCCGGAAACCTCGCTGGTGATCCGTATCTCGCTACGGGATCACCCCTCTCCAATGGACACTGTTATTCCTAAACCTATCTAAGTGATAAGTACCCCGCAGGGGATTCTTGCTAACCAATCTCCTACTGTCATCTACTGCAATTACCAAGACTATCTATCTATCTATCTATTCACTATCATCTGCATAAGACTGTTAGCTCTTGGGACTACCTTGAACTATCCTTGCACTAGGTTACTCTGTCTAAGTATACTCCATCTGTGTCCTCTTACCATCTGCACTATACTTGACATCAGAACCTATCTGCTTTACCATCACCTGCAACTCTCCTAATACTACTTCTAGTGCTCACCATACAATAGCCTGTCTCTCATCTATATCCTCATATACTCTATCCCTCCATTAAACATCTATTGATATATACTAATATATATATATATATATATATATATATATATATATATAACAGGCTGTACACGGTGATGAAGTCCTGAGAGTTGGATATGTTGTTCAACAGATTCTCTACAAGGCTACTGAGTGTAATAATTCTGCAGCTGTAAATCCATCCACAAACAAAAACGCATGAACGTTACACGTACAAAGAGCCAAAAAAAAGAAAAAGGGTTTATAATAAGTGCTTAGAAATATAGTGCATGACAATATACAGCTAGGTTAAACATAAGTGATCCTACATTCATAAAAATGTCTCAAATTCATAAGTGATGTCAAGTCGTTACCAGTTGAACATGGAAAGGTTTATAACATAGTCACAAAACTAAAACTTTACAATGAGTTTCCTGATCTGCAGTCCTCTTTCATTAATTACAGTACTTCACTTGTATGAATGTTAATATTTGTTTCACTAATATTTGAAATGTATTATAAAACACTAAATGGATACTAATTCTATCTAACTGTGTAATGGACAAATATGTTACTCTGTGTGAGTAATGCAGCCCCCGTATATGCTGTGTTATATTGGCAACCCCTGGTAATTCAAACTTTAATGTGACTTACCAAAGTTTTCTCAGGTTCCACCTCCGAGACGTTCGTCTCCATGTCAAATGCTTGTCTGAGAGCCCAGCGTTGAATTAGAAATCTAACATCTCAAGGCCTTGCGTATCCTGTAACAATAAGATAGCATGTCAGTGCCAGGGCCAGGCTGAAGGAGGAATAAGTGCGTTTGTCTACTAAGAAAACCTGATGGGCAAAACAAAGAAATATGTTAACAACTATGGGATGGAATCCCTTTGATAGCAAATGGGTTCATGCCGACTGCTTTACAGAACATCTGCTGCAATGAAGTCTCTGTAAAACAAACAGCAATTTGGAAGGCAATCAATTCTCTATGAGCAGTTGCAAGAAGTATTCCCTTTACCGAGCGGAAAACGATGGCTCTTTGCAGCCCACAAGGTCCATTGGTTCCTGGGTACAGGCTTCACTGTCACACAGAAAACAGGCACGCTCTTACAATGCCTTTCAGAGTACAAGGAACACGCACACAGCAGCAACTGTGCCTACTATAAAAAGCAGCAACACAGCAAAGTCATACACCAATTTATATGTCAGTGATACAATGGTTAGAGCACAAACTAAACAACCTTTATGTAAGTGGCCTTTGCCAGTGTGAGGGGGGGGGGGGGGTTCCTGCTTTGTTTAAAAATCCAAAGTCAAGGCTGGCTTGATTACTGCTTCATAGTTTATTTGGTGAGGAGAGTCTGGAAATACATACATCCACATTGCTTAAAGCGGAGTTCCGGCCCCAAAATCGATAAATCGATTTTGGGCCATCCACTTGCTAAGGGGAACCTGAAAAAGAAATGGATACTGGCGATTTTTTTTGTCACTTACCTTATTATAGAATAAAATATACTCACCTTCTTTCCACTTCCTGCCTCTGCGGCCGCAGCCCGCGTAATCACTTCCGGTTTGCGATGATTCCTGGGAGCTGAACGTCATCGTTCCCAGGAATCAATGCGCCTGCACCAGCCCCTGCTCGTCACTTCCGGTGCAGGCATGCCGTGCCTGCACCGGAAGTGACGAGCAGGGCTGGTGCAGTGCATTGTGGGACTCCGACGTCTCGAAGAGGACACGAAGAGGGACGCTGTGGCTTCAGCTGCCCACACCTGAGATGGCAGCGCTGGAGAAGAAATTTTCAAGTTAAGTATTTCTTCTTACAGGTAAGTGCAACCCGGGACAGTTCAGAGGCTATCCGTTATGGAATTTACTAGCCCTGACTTCCCCCGGGGGTATTTTTATCTCAAATTGACCCCGGAGGCCGGAACTCCGCTTTAAGTAGAGTTAAATGCGCAGTGGTTAGAGGGGAAATGGTAATATAATGGGTGTGTCGGGGTGTGCAAGTGAAGTGTTCAGGGAGCAGGGCTTTATGTATACTTCTAGTGAGTATACACAGGTGCAGTTGTAAGACCCAGTGGTGGAAGCAGAAGGTAGGCAGGCATTGGGTTATAGGGCCTGTATGGGTAAGGGAACCTAAACAAGTGCATTTTTTTTTTTTTTTTAAAAAAGGTACTTGTATAGCACCATCAGTGCTTTACACATACACTATATTGTCAAAAGTAGTGGGACGCTTGCCTTTACATGCACATGAACTTTAATAGCATCCCAGTCTTAGTCCATAGGGTTCAATATTGAGTTGGCCCACCCTTTGCAGCTACAACAGCTTTAACTCTTCTGGGAAGACTGTCCACAAGGTTTAAGATTGTGACTACGGGAATGTTTGACAATTATTCCAGAAGCCCATTTGTGAGGTCAGGCACTGATGTTGGACCAGAAGGCCTGGATTGCAGTCTCTGCTATAATTCATCCCAAATGTGTTCAATTAGGGGTGAAGTAAGGACACTGTTCAAGCCAGTCAAGTTCCTCCAAACCATACTTGCTTATCTATGTCTTTATGCACCATGCTTTGTGCACTGGTCCAAATCATTTGGTGGAGGGGGGATTATGGTTGGGGTTGTTTTTCAGGGGTTCTACGTTCCAGTGAAAAGAACTCTTAAGACGTCAGCATACAAAGACATTAAAGACATAGATGAGCGAGTTTGGGGAGGAGGAACGTGACTGGCCTACACAGAGTCCTGACTTCAAACCGACAGAACACATTTGGGATAAATTAGAGCAGAGACAGCCAGGCCTTCTTGTCCATTAGTGAAGGGCTCCAGCATGTTTAGTGTGAGAAGGGAAAACTGTGTTTTCAGCTTTCTCCAGGTTTTTTAATGGCAGATCGGGTCCTGGAGCTTGAAGGCTTCAAAATGTCTTGGGTGAGACAAAGCTTTCAATCTTGTGTCCAGATCTTGATGACGACTTGAAGACCCTACGAGTGCACAGGCATGCAGATTTGTTCTAAGTCAGGCCTGACCATTGCTCACTAGCAGATCTAGGGGACTGGAGGGAGTCTAAGTCTCAGAGGAGTGGGAGAGCCATGGGTGCTAGGAAAACCCTATCTAGGAGTGGGCCCAAGCAGAAAGGTGCTGTAACTATAAGGTTGAGTAAAGCCTGGAGAGCCAGAGAGCTGGGTCTGAAGGACCCTGACAAATGGTGCTGCTGAAGAGTAATCCAGGTTGCTGAACATTTTTATTATTTGTTTTGCTGCTGGAAAACCCCTGAGTGGGCAACCTATTCTCAATACTTAACTTTTCGTTTACTGTAAATAAAAGTATGCCAGCAAGTACTAATTAACCACAGACTACCATTAAGCTAAACAACCCCACAATATCTTTTTTTTTGCCATCTGTCTAGTTAGAGATATTTCCTTTCACTTTCTGACCTGCAAAAAACATGAATTGAGAGGAAGCAATCAGTATAAAAGAATACGAAAAAAATTATGTCCTGGACAGCTTTCATAAGAACAAGTTTCTCTATTGGAAAATTTCGCCTGTTCTGGTGGCAACTGTAAATTTATTTTTACCCTCACTTTTATTCTCCATGATACTAGGTAGAAAATGTTATATATATATATATATATATATATACACACATACATATACACACACACAGTTGTGTTCAAAATTATTCAACCCTCAATGCTGTAAAGGGTTTTAGGGAATTTAGTGCACATTTGTAATTGTATTCAGAATGAAATCCTACAAGGACTTCTTAAAGAACCATATGCAACTAAAATGACATCAATTGGTTTTGTAATACAGTAGTAAATGTTTATTTTGTGAATTCTTCATTGACAATTATTCAACCCCTTAAAGACTACCACTCTGAAGAACAGAGGTTCATTGAAATGTTTTCAGTCAGGTATTGAAAACACCTGTGGATGTCAGGGAGCAGCAATAAAGCCTAATAAGCACCAATTAGGCAGCTTTAAAATGACTGTGATACTCAGCTCCTTCTAGACATTTACTGGTGTGGTTACAAACATGGTGAAGTCAAGAGAATGGTCCAGGAAGACAAGAGAAGAGGTGATGATTACTCTTCACAGGAAGGGCAATGGCTATAAGAAGATTGCAAAGATGTTAAACATACCAAGAGACACCATAGGAAGCATCATTCGCAAATTCAAGGCAAAGGGCACTGTTGAAACGCTACCTGGTCGTGGCAGAAAGAAGATGCTGACTTCAACTGCTGTGCGCTACCTGAGGCGTAGAGGGGAGAAAAGTCCCCGTGTGACTGCTGAGGAACTGAGAAAAGATTTGTCAGATATGGGTACTGAAGTTTCTGCTCAGATAATACGGCGCACACTGCGTAATGAAGGCCTCCATGCCAGAACTCCCAGGCGCAACCCCTTGCTGTCTCCAAAGAATAAGAAGAGTCGACTGCAGTATGCCAAAAGTCATGTGGACAAACCACAGAAGTTTTGGGATAGTGTTCTGTGGACTGATGAAACAAAATTAGAACTGTTTGGGCCCATGGATCAACGCTATGTTTGGAGGAGGAAGAACAAGAACTATGAAGAAAAGAACACCTTGCCTACTGTGAAGCATGGCGGGGGGTCAATCATGCTTTGGGGCTGTTTTGCTTCTGCAGGTACAGGGAAGCTTCAGCATGTGCAAGGTACCATGAATTCTCTTCAGTACCAGGAGATATTGGATGACAATGTGATGCAGTCCGTCACAAACCTGAGGCTTGGGAGACGTTGGACCTTTCAACAGGACAATGATCCCAAGCATACCTCCAAGTCCACTAGAGCATGGTTGCAGATTAAAGGCTGGAACATTTTGGAGTGGCCATCACAGTCACCAGACTACTTAAATCCGATTGAGAACCTCTGGTGGGACTTAAAGAAAGCAGTTGCAGTGCACAAGCCTAAGAATGTGACTGAACTGGAGGCTTTTGCCCATGACGAATGGGCGAAGATACCCGTAGATCGCTGCAAGACACTTGTGTCAAGCTATGCTTCACGTTTAAAAGCTGTTATAACTGTAAAAGGATGTTGTACTAAGTACTAAGATTGAATGTCACTTGGGGGTTGAATAAAACTGATAATGATGTGAGAACAGATAAAGAAAAGACATTTGTGGTTATTTCATTATAAATGTTATGTTATATTTGTCTGACCTACACGTGCCTCTTTGATTAAATTGTAAGCAGGATGATTGAATGATCAAAATCAATGTCAATGTCAAACTGGCCAAAACAATCAATTTCATTGGGGGTTGAATAATTTTGAACACAACTGTGTATATATATATATATGTATATATATATATATATATATATACACACACACACACACACACACATATATATACACACACTATATATATATATATATATATATATATATATATATATATATATATATATATATATATATATATATATACACACACACAGTGGGTACGGAAAGTATTCAGACCCCCTTAAATGTTTCACTCTTTGTTATATTGCAGCCATTTGCTAAAATCATTTAAGTTCATTCTTCTTCCTCATGAATGTACACATAGCACCCCATACTGACAGAAAAACACAGAATTGTTGACATTGTTGCAGATTTATTAAAAAAGAAAAACTGAAATATCACATGGTCCTAAGTATTCAGACCCTTTGCTGTGACACTCCTATATTTAACTCCGGTGCTTTCCATTTCTTCTGATCATCCTTGAGATGGTTCTACACCTTCATTTGAGTCCAGCTGTGTTTGATTATACTGATTGGACTTGATTAGGAAAGCCACACACCTGTCTATATAAGACCTTCCAGATCACAATGCATGTCAGAGCAAATGAGAATCATGAGGTCAAAGGAACTGCCTGAAGAGCTCAGAGACAGAATTGTGCCAAGGCACAGATCTGGCCAAGGTTACAAAAAGATTTCTGTTGCACTTAAGGTTCCTAAGAGCACAGTGGCCTCCATAATCCTCAAATGGAAGACGTTTGAGATGACCAGAACCCTTCCTAGAGCTGGCCGTCCGGCCAAACTGAGCTATCGGGGGAGAAGAGCCTTGGTAAGAGAGGTAAAGAAGAAACCAAAGATCACTGTAGCTGAGCTCCAGAGATGCAGTCAGGAGATGGGAGAAAGTTGTAGAAAGTCAACCATCACTGCAGCCCTCCACCAGTCGGGGCTTTATGGCAGAGTGGCCCGACGGAAGCCTCTCCTCAGTGTAAGACACATGAAAGCCCGCATGGAGTTTGCTAAAAAACACCTGAAGGACTCCAAGATGGTGAGAAATAAGATTCTCTGGTCTGATGAGACCAAAATAGAACTTTTTGGCCTTAATTCTAAGCGGTATGTGTGGAGAAAACCAGGCACTGCTCATCACCTGTCCAATACAGTCCCAACAGTGAAGCATGGTGGTGGCAGCATCATGCTGTGGGGGTGTTTTTCAGCTGCAGGGACAGGACGACTGGTTGCAATCGAGGGAAAGATGAATGCGGCCAAGTACAGGGATATCCTGGACAAAAACCTTCTCCAGAGTGCTCTGGACCTCAGACTGGGCCGAAGGTTTACCTTCCAACAAGACAATGACCCTAAGCACACAGCTAAAATAACGAAGGAGTGGCTTCACAACAACTCCGTGACTGTTCTTGAATGGCCCAGCCAGAGCCCTGACTTAAACCCAATTGAGCATCTCTGGAGAGACCTAAAAATGGCTGTCCACCAACGTTTACCATCCAACCTGACAGAACTGGAGAGGATCTGCAAGGAGGAATGGCAGAGGATCCCCAAATCCAGGTGTGAAAGACTTGTTGCATCTTTCCCAAAAAGACTCCTGGCTGTATTAGATCAAAAGGGGGCTTCTACTAAATACTGAGCAAAGGGTCTGAATACTTAGGACCATGTGATATTTCAGTTTTTCTTTTTTAATAAATCTGCAACAATGTCAACAATTCTGTGTTTTTCTGTCAGTATGGGGTGCTATGTGTACATTCATGAGGAAGAAGAATGAACTTAAATGATTTTAGCAAATGGCTGCAATATAACAAAGAGTGAAAAATTTAAGGGGGTCTGAATACTTTCCGTACCCACTGTATATATATATATATATATATATATATATATATATATATATATAAATAGTGCATCTCCAAAATTTACATCATCATCCAAAAGTTTATTTTAGTAATTCAATTCAAAAAGTGAAACTCAGATTCATTAGACACAGAGTGATATATTATAAGCGTTTCAAAATTCAGTATTTCAGAAAATTTGAATATTGTGAAAAAGAGAAAATATTGTAGACTCATTGGTATGTCAGTCTAATCAGCTAATTAACTCAAAACACCTGTAAAGGTTTCCTGAGCCTTTAAAGTTCTCTCAGTCTGGTTCATTAGGTTACACAATCATGTGGAAGACTGGCGACTTGAAAGCTGTCCAGAAGACAGTCAAAAGTACCAATACCTGGTTTAATGATCATGGTATCAATGTGCTTGATTGGCCTGCAAACTCGCTTGACCTAAACCACATAAAGAATCTGTAGGGTATTGTCAAGAGGAAGATGAGAGACAACAGACACAACAATGCATACAAGCTGAAGACCGCTATCAAAGCAACCTGGGCTTCCATAACACCTCTGCAGTGCCACAGGCTAATCGCCTCCAAGCCACGCTGCATTGATGCAGTAATTCATGCAAAAGAAGCCCCGACCAAGTCATCCTAGAAGGAAGCCTCTTCTAAAGATGATGCACAAGAAAGCCTGCAAACAGTTTGCTGAAGACAAGCAGACTAAGGGCATGGATTGTTGGAGCTATGTCCTGTGGTCTGATGAGACCAAGATAAACTTATTTGGTTCAGATGGTGTCAAGTGTGTGTCGTGGCAACAAGGTAAGGAGTATAAAGAAAAGTATGTCCTGCCAAACAGTCAAGCATGGTGGTGGGAGTGTCATGGTCTGGGGTTTCATGAGTGCTGCCAGCACTGGGGAGCTACATTTCACTGAGGTAACCATGAATACCAACATGAACTGTGACTTACGGAAGCAGAGCATGATCCCCTCCCTTCGGAGACTGGGCCGCAGGGCAATATTCCAACATGGTAACGACCCCAAACACCAAGAAGATCACTGCTTTGTTAAAGAAGCTGAGGGTAAAGGTGATGGACTGGCCAGGCATGTCTCCAGATTTAAACCCTATTGAGCATCTGTGGGGCATCCTCAAACAGAAGCGGGAGGAGCGCAAGGTCTCTAACATCCACCAGCTCCATGTTGGCGTCATGGAGGAGTGGAAGAGGACTCAAGTGGCAACCTGTGAAGCTCTGGTGAACTCCATGCCCAAGAGGCAGAGATGTATAGTAACTAAGTAGAACTACTTCACTACTGTACTTAAGTACCGAAAGGCATGGTATCTGTACTTTCCTAGAGTAGAATTTTTTTCTCCTACTTCCACTTTTACTTCACTACATTTTTTCAATGATTTCAATACTTCTACTCCGATATTTTTTTTTCGTGCTGCATAGTTACTCGTTACAATTATAAAAATTACCACAGCCAGAACAGTAGATGGCAGGTCTCATGAAGCTCAAAACATGTGTATTATCAGCGCATACGAAAATAAATGCTACTGTATGTATAAATAAAAGCTGCATTTAAAATAATAAAAAAACAATATGATGTTCAAACTTTTGACTTCTTTCTTTAATAACTACATAACACAGTACTTCTACTTTTACTTTCAGTACTTGAGTAGCAAATTTTTTAAAAAAACTACTTGCAATACTCAAGTACAAAAAATGTTGAATACTTTAGTACTTCTACTCAAGTCACTTTTTGATCGAGCACTTCCACTTCTACTCAAGTCACTTTTTGATTGAGCACTTGTACTTTTACTCAAGTATGGGTTTCGAGTACTTTATACAACTCTGCCAAGAGGGTTAAGGCAGTGCTGGAAAATAATGGTGGCCACAAAAAATATTGAAACTTTGGGCCCAATTTGGACATTTTCACTTAGGGGTGTACTCACTTTTGTTGCCAGCGGTTTAGACATTAATGGTTGTGTGTTGAATTACTTTGAAGGGACAGAAAATGTACACTGTTATACAAGCTGTACACTAGGCTTGTGACGGTATCAGATTTCCATGCTGCGATTAATTGATTAAGGTTTTGCCACGGTATACGGTATTATCACGGTATTCTATTATTAAATTTAAATTATTAAATTTCCACCTCACTTCAATTTCATTGCTGAATTTAGGGTCTTTGGTTCACTTATGCACATTATTATATAGTCAGTCAGTACAGACTCTGTGAACCAGGCCTAAAATAGGTCATCAAGCAGTGTCTGGCCTAACTGGTGATGACTGGTCCTGGCGCTCGGCCCCGATCCGATGGACTGGTCATTAAGAGGGCAAATCCTTGTGGTCAAGAAGTGGTTAAACCTGAAGGAGGTGTTGTTTATAAATTACTTTACTATTGCTTTAGGCCTGGTTCACATGTATGCGGGTTGGCGGTTCACATGTATGCGGGTTGGCGGTTCACATGTATGCGGGTTGGCGGTTCACATGTATGCGGGTTGGCGGCCCACATTTGCACAGGCATAGCAGCCCATTGATTTGAACGGGCTGCTATGCCCTCATTTTCCCCAGAAAAAAGGTGCATGCAGCATTTTTTTTAAAATTCAGTGGCCTTGAAATCCATCCTGCTTTTGCACCATGCGACTAACCTGCAGTTCCTGCTCTGGCAAGCTTTCTGCATTTTTTATATACGTGGGCACGGCATTTAAAAACAGTTTGCGTGTGCAGCAACGGCAGGTAAGTCGCATGGTTCAAAAGAAGGATGGATTTCATGGTCACTGCATTTTTTTAAATTCTGCATTCACCTTTTTTCAGCTGAAAACGCAGGCATAGCAGCTCAAGCCCATTCACATCAATGGGCTGCTATGCCTGTGCAAATGTGGGCCCCCAACCCGCATACATGTGAACCAGGCCTAAAGCAATAGTAAAGTCATTAATAGATAAAAACACCGGTCCTCCTGCAGGTTTAACCACTTCTGGATCGCAAGGATTTGCCCCTTTAAAGACCAGGCCATCGGATCGGATCGCCAGGACCAGTTATCACCAGGTAGTCCAGACACTGCTTGATGGCTATATAATAATGTAATGTGGGCTGCTATGCGTGTGTGTGTGTGTATATGTATATATATATTAGAGCTGCACGATTCTGGCCAAAAGGAGAATCACGATTTTTTAGCTTGGAATAAAGATCACGATTCTCTCACGATTCTCTGTGTAACAAAAAAAAAAAATTGGGATAACTTTACTGTTACGTTTTTTTTTTTTTTTTTTATTCATTTAAGTCTATTAATTGCGTTTGAAAGACTGCTGCGCAAATACAGTGTGACATAAAATATTACAATAATCGCCATTTTTTTCTGTAGGGTCTCTGCTAAAAAAATATATAAAATGTTTGGGGGTTCTAAGTACTTTTCTAGCAAAAAAAAAACTGATTTTAACTTGCAAGCAACAAGTGTCAGAAAAAGATCCAGTCTTTAAGAGGTTAAACTTCCTTTCTCCCTGGCAGAGGGAAGGAAAAGATACAAATGTAATCATTTTTGTTTATAGTTACTGGGAGAGCTGTGTGAGTGAATGAGTCATCCAGCTCACTGAAATGTATCAATTCACAAGTCAGACCCAGGAGCAGAGGAACTCGGTATTTTAAAAATGCCACAATAACAATACCGTGGCTATGCAATACCGCGATATATCGAATTACCGAAAACCGGCATATGTCTACTGTACACTCACTACTTTACATTGTAGCAAAGTGTCATTTCTTCAGTGGTGTCACATGAAAAGATATAATAAAGTATTTACATAAATGTGGAGGGGTGTACTCACTTTTGTGAGATACTGTACACACACACATATATATATATATATATATATATATATATATATATATATATATATATATATATATATATATATATACACACACATATACACACACACACACACACACACACACACACAATAAATTAAATGTTTTGAAATAAAAAGGAAATCATAATAATTAATATTTTATTTTAACAGCGCGCATCCCAAAATATCAAGTTGTGAATATAGAAGCACACATTATTACTATTTAGATTTTACATCAATGGAATTATGCCCAAAAGCCCTATTAACCCAAAAGAAATTAATCAGTGTATTGGTCTTCTAACTAAAACCCCATTATTATGGAATTATAATGGAATTGGTAGCAAATATAGCTGTGATTTCAGAACGGACTGTACCCAATGAGGCAATCACAGTAAAAACCAGGTCAGACATAGCGTGCAAAAAAACAGGCTTTTAGGCAGAGAGATAATATATTTAAATAGAAGACATTCAAGATATACAATATATCCAGAATGTATGTGAACCTTTGCCTTCTAAAACTATACAGTTTCAAATCGAAAAATGAATGGCAAAACATTTGTGTTTGTGCGTGTGTGCATGCGTGCTTGCGAATATACATACTCTGCTCAAAAAAAATAAAGGAAAACTTTTTAATCAGAGTATAGCATCAAGTCAAGTAAACTCCTGGGATATTGATATGGTCAGTTAGGTAGCAGAGGAGGTTGTTAATCAGTTTCAGCTGCTTTGGTGTTAATGAAATTAACAACAGCAATAGATGGGCAATGAGACAACCTCCAAAACAGGAATGGTTTTACAGGTGGAGGCCACTGTCATTTTGTTTTTCCTACTCAACTTTTTCACTAGTTTTGCATTTAGCTAGGGTCAGTGTCACTACTGGTAACATGAGTCAATATCTGGACCCTATGGAGGTTGCACAGACAGTCCAACTCCTCCAGGATGGCACATCAATACGTTCCATTGCCAGAAGGTTTGCTGTGTCTCCCAGCACAGTCTCAAGAGCATAGAGGAGATTTTAGGAGACAGGCAGTAACTTTAGGAGAGCAGGACAGGGCCGTAGACGGTCCTTAACCCATCAGCAGGACCAGTATCTGCTCCTTTGTGCAACAAGGAACAGGGTGAGCACAGACAAGGCCCTACAAAATGACCTCCAGCAGGCCACTAGTGCCAATGTCTCTGACCAAAAGGACAGAAACAGACTTCATGTGGGTGGCCTGAGGGTACTACGTCCTCTATGGGGCCCTGTGCTCACTGCCTGGTACTATGGATCTCGATTTCCATTTGCCATTGAACACCAGAATTGGCAGGTCCGCGACTGGCACCCTGTGCTTTTCACAGACGAGAGCACATGAGCACTGAGCACATGTGACAGACATAAAAGGCTCTGGAGAAGCCGTTGAGAAGGTTATGCTGCTTGTAACATCGTTCAGCATGACTAGTTTGGTGGTGGGTGAGTGATGGTCTGGGGAGGCATATCCATGAAGGGATGCACAGACCTCTACAGGCTTGACAATGGCATCGGGGTATCGGGATGAAATCCTTAGACCCATTGTCAGACCCTATACTGGTGCAGTGGGTCTTGGGTTCCTCCTGGTGCACGACAATGCCAGGCCTCACGTGGTTAGAATATGCAGTTCCTGGAGGATGAAGGAATTTATACCATTGAATGGCCCCCACACTCGCCTGACCTAAATCCAATAGAACATGTCTGAGACATTAGGTTTCAGTCCATCTGACACCGCCAGAGTTCACCTCAGTCTGTTCAGAAGCTCAGTGATACCCTGGGGCAGATGTGGGAGAAAATACCCCAGGACACCATCCATGCCCCAATGTTATCAGGCATGCATACAAGCATGTGGGGGCTATATAAACTACTGCGCACCATTTTGAGTTGCTGCAATGAAATTTCAGCAAAATGGACAAACCTGCTTCATAATTTTTTCCCTTTGATTTTTGGGGTGTGCTTGAATTCCATCAAACGTAGAGGCTACCTTTCATTCCTAACACATTACGCAGTCTATATCAGTATAGATATCCAGCATATTTTTCCCTGTTGAGATCTGATGTGTTTTCCAAGTGTTCCCTTTATTTTCTTTGAGCAGTGTATATATGCACATATATACATACATACTTTTCT
This sequence comes from Pelophylax lessonae, assembly GCF_965119305.1. NCBI lineage: Eukaryota > Metazoa > Chordata > Amphibia > Anura > Ranidae > Pelophylax > Pelophylax lessonae. The sequence continues at coordinate 254,526,444 of NC_138771.1, read as the reverse complement.
TTTCCATGCACACCAGGGTGATCCACTGTGGTGCATTTTATGTGTATACATTAAGGGTACATATAAACTAGGAAAAAAAGAAATGAGTTAAATCTAAGTGGGAGTAAGGCCCCCCTCAATGGATGACCAAGCGGTTATTTTGGGAGACACTAGCCTTAATAGTTTGGATATAAAACATGTATTTATTGTATCAAAATGCTTTACAAAAGAGTTTATCACTCCACCAACAACTTCCCTTACCCACCATAAAAAAAAAATGTCACTAATTCAATACGTCTGGACTGTAATAACTATGTGTGCTACAAACAACTTTGCGGATCACCGCTTGTGTATACCAAAGGAAATAATACTCCCTTAAAAGAACACCAAAGTTGCAGCACACATAGGCCCCCGGGGCTCCTCCTGGATGGACCATGGACCAGCAATAGGCACTAAAATATGAATAAAAAATGGTATAGGAGAGGCTCCCTCCACCTATCGAAAGCCTTCCTAATTAGATGCAATGAATAATGCAGGGAATCGGGGAAAAACACTTATCCTTCTGAAGGTAATTGTAATTGTCCTTATCCCTCTTGTCATCAATGCTCAAACTTGAATAGTGTGTTCCTCAGAAGTCCTTCTTTTAGATATGGCAGTGAAATTCACCTTATCAAAAAAGCCTCAATGGCGTGGCTATACACAGGATTAGTGGAGCAAGCAATCTTACCCCGCTTGTCGATCCTTCAGTAATCAGGACAATATAACTTACTAATTAAGTAGGGTGTAGGTGGTCCGCTCTGCGCCAGCTCCAATCTACTGTGTGCCAGACAGAATCTCCAACCACATGAGGGCTGCTCTCCAGGATTTAGACTGGGAGGGAATATTGGCATCGATGAGCACAGAACAGAAATGGGAAATTTTCAAAAAGACTTTATGCAAACTCACTGCAAAGTATATTTCCATGGGTAATACGTTTAAAAGGCTTAAAATAAAACCTATGTGGCTCATGGCCAAAGTTAAAAAAAGCTATAAATAAAAAGAAAAGAGCTTTTAAAAAATATAAAAATGAAGGAACACTATCATTGTTTAATTGTTACAAAGAATATAACAGAATATGTAAAAAAGGAAATCAAGAACACAAAAATTCAAAATGAACAACAGATTGCAAAAAATAGTAGGACAAACCCCATAAAATTCTTCGAATATATTAATAGTAAAAAGGTTAGGTCTGAGCATGTAATCAGGAGTGGGTGACTGGGGACAAAGAGAAGGCAAATTTCTTAAATACTTTCTTCAGCTCCGTGTATACAAAGGAGCATGGGGGAGCTCATGACCATAATGAGGACGGTATTGACACAGCCCCAAATGATCCACAATGGCTCAAAAGTGATAAGGTCCAGAAATATTTAGACAGAATAAGGGTGGATAAAGCACCTGGACCAGATGGCATCCACCCACCCATCCTAAAAGAATTGAGTACTGTAATTTCAAAGCCTTGGTTTCTAATTTTTAGGGACTCGTTAAGGACTGGAATAGTACCACTGGATTGGCGTAGGGCCAATGTGGTGCCTATATTTAAAAAGGCATCAAAGTCTTTGCCAAGTAACTGTAGACCTGTTAGTTTAACTTCTATAGTCGGGAAGATACTGGAGAGTTTAATAAAAGACCACATAGATGAGTTCTTGCTGGAAAAAAATATTTTAAAGCAACAGACAGCATGGATTCATGAAAGACAGAAGTTGTCAAAGAAACCTGATCTGTTTTTTTTTTTTGAGGAGGTAAGTAAAACCTTGGACAGAGGGGTGGCTGTGGACGTACTATACTTGGATTTTGCAAAAGCGTTTGACACACTTCCCCACACACGGCTAATGTGTAAGGTAAAGTCTACAGGCTTGGAAAGATCAGTTTGGAAATGGATAGAAAATTGGCTAAAAAATAGAATTCAGAGAGTAGTGGTTAATGATTCTTACTCTGAATGGTCTAAAGTTATCAGTGGTGTACCCCAAGGTTCAGTGTTGGGACCGTTACTTTTTAATATCTTTATAAATTATATAGGGTCTGGGATTAAAAGTACCATTTCAGTCTTTGCAGATGACGACACCAAGCTTTGCAGTGGAATAACTTCTTTACAGGATGTCTCCAACTTACAAGCTGACCTCAATGCACTGCAATGCATGCATTGTTTCATTGAGCAACTATGTGGCAAATGAGGTTTACTGTTGATAAATGTAAAGTTATGTACTTGGGGGCTAAGCATACATCATACATACTAGATGGAGTAGAACTGGGGGAATCCATAGCGGAAAAAGATCTGGGTGTTCTGGTAGATCATAAGCTTAATAATAGCATGCAATGCCAAGCTGCGGTTTCCAAAGCAAGCAAAGTCCTTTCTTGTATTAAGAGAGGCATGGACTCCAGAAAGCGAGATATCATTTTGCCCCTGTACAAATTAGTAAGACCTCATCTGGAATATGCAGTTCAGTTTTGGTCACCAGTTCTTAAAAAAGATATCGGGGAACTGGAGAAAGTGCAGAGAAGGGCAACCAAACTGATAAGAGGCATGGAGGAGCTATTTTATGAGGAAAGATTAGAGGAACTGAATGTTTCCTATTCGTTATTGACGGACATTGCTCCAGAATCTTCTTGACCATTGGGTTATGCTGCCCCCTACAGGAGTAGGACACCGGGCAGGAAAAAAGTTACTACACCTATGGGGCAGTCCCAGTGGGTATACTCCAACTTCCTGCTATAGGCATCCAGTTTTTCTGCCTAGCTAGGAGTAAGGATCTAGTTCCTAGCTGAAGATTAGAGGAACTGAATTTATTCTCTCTTAATCAACATGAATAAATACATAAGGGGTTCATATAGTGAACTTTGTGCTGAGTTGTTCACTTTAAGGTCAAAATGGAGGACAAGGGGGCACTCTTTACATCTAGAGGAAAACAGATTTCGTCCACAAATACGGAAAGGTTTCTTCACCGTAAGAGCTGTGAAAATGTGGAATAGACTCCCTCCAGAGGTGATTCTGGCTAGCTCAGTAGATTGCTTTAAAATAGGCCTGGATTCTTTTCTGGGTGTACTTAAAATAAGTGGGTACTAAAATTTTGTTAGGTAAAGTTGATCCTGGGAATATCCGATTGTCTCTCGGGGGATCAGGAAGGATTTTTTTTCCCCTGCTGTAGCAAATTGGATCATGCTTTGCTGGGGTTTTTTCGCCTTCCTCTGGATAGATCAACTGCGGGTATAGGATTGTGTATATGGGATTCTATGGCTGGGTTTTTCAATACTGTTTTATTTTTTTGGTTGAACCAGATGGACTTTTCAACCTGACTAACTATGTAGCATGTAAGTGATAGTGCTCGCGCCATGCCGACAGGGGATCTAGAATGCTGGTCTCCCCAGATCCTCACTTGGCTGACCCACGTGTGTGTCGTGGGATATCCAGATCACCATTAGTGATGAAGCGCCATCTGAGGTGTTCTTTTGGGTACCCGAGTCGTGCACTTATCCACAGGGGCTTGCTCTTTCAAGAGTCCAGTGACGTATCTGTGACGTGTTTTGCTACGTCCACGCATTGCTTTACTAGGATAACGTGCCTACTCTCCCATTCTTTTCAAGTATGCAGCCATACCAGGGATGAGGCAGTCCTTGTTTTTGTTCCAGTGCCAGTGTACTTATCAAAAGATAATCTATGTAGGTGTCGATCTGGATGGAGCATGGAGCATCCAAGGCGGCCCTGATCGGAAAGCCCTTGTGAAAGGGCCCTACACTGAAAAAGCTGGAAGTTAGAAACGGATTGGTTAATATGCACAGCTGCATCAGATTCTGTGTGTTTTGTAACTCCCCCACAATGTGTCATTCAACAGTAGTAAGGCAGAAACCACAACTAAAATCAACATAAAGGCATGCCTTCAATTTCCCAGAAAGCACCTAATAAATTCTGAGAATTTGGGAGACATTTTTATGACATAAGACAAAAATGGAATTTAATGTAGAACACACGTCTGACATAAAATGAATATAGAACCCACCCACTCTAAGAATATCATACTATCACAGAAAGTGCAAGAATGGCATGCTGCCTTCAGGGCCTGGGTGACATGCCATACCGAACTGAAGGAACAATCAATTATTTTCCATATTCTCCACGTTGATATCTGGGCAAATACACTGAGGGAATGCTTTTACAGTAAAGGAGCGGTTTCACCAGCAAATAGATTTCTATTTCAGTCCATTCGGTGCAGAGATTTAAAGCGGTTCTTTACCCTAGAAACACAAAAATTAAAAGTCAGCAGCTTCAAATAATGAAGATGCTGACTTTCAATAATAGGACACTTACCTGTTTAGGGATCCTGATCTTCACTCACCCAGGCCAACTCTTCGTCAGTCTTCAGGTCCTGGAATGTTTAGTGTGGGAAGCTTGCAGCGGCACAGCCTTCCTCCCACTGCGCTTGTGAATGGCCTTGCAGCCTTCTGGGACCTGTGATGTGTCCTAGAAGGCTACAAGGGGAAGATGGGGGGGGGGGGGGGGAGACTTCCAATCGGACAGATTACGGAGGCAATTTGACCAGTAGTGTTAGTGGGTACCTACCAAATCAGGTACCCCCCCCCCCCCCCATAAAAAAATAAAATAAAGTGCCAAAACTTATAGAGGTTTGGGGGGGTGGGCAGGAAGCAGGCAAACGGAACTTCCCATTTAGGGTGGAGTTGCACTTTCAGCAGGGCATACACGCATCGAAACACGGCCAGTTCAGCAGGGACTGCCTGAATTTCAACGAGTGTGTATCCTTCTCTGTTCAACAACAGCTGGTCATTAGACCAGCTTCTGTCTAACAGCCGCACTGGACAGCCAGCATTCGATCAACAGATGCAGCCATTGGCTGATCAGTATATTCTGATGGGGGGGGGGGGGTGTCCTTGCTGTTGGAATAAAATAGCACAGCAGGGGAGATACCTTCAACCACATCACTTGTGTGTATGTGGGAATCTGTGTTTTCTTTTTTTTGTTCAACCTGCTGGTTGAATGAAAAACTCCTCTCCATGTATACAAAGCTTTAACACAGCCCTGTCACATAGCCCAGCTAGGCAGATGACACAGCTTTCTGTTACAGCTAATGCCTAGAACATACGATCCAAAAATCGGAGGACAAAAACCGCTTTTGGTGTGATCGCATGATAATCTGATCGTTGGTATACAGCTTTCGAGAGCTGATCACGACAGTTAATACAACAATATCGGAAGGAACAACCAAGGAAATTTTTCTCGGATGATAGCAGAGCGAACGATTTAGTTTAATCAACACAGTATTCATCCACAAATGCTCGGAAACGAAAGAATACATTACAATACAACACATTCCATCACTTCTGAAGTTGTATTCTGTTATACGAGGATTTTCACAACTTTAGTAACCTCTTCCTTTTCGATATGAAACTAGCATGAAAAAAAAAAAAAAAAAAAAAACAGATGAGCATTCGTCCGATATTTTCATTAGGTGTACAAGGCTTAAAGTATAATTCAAAGGCACAACTTTTTTTTTAGTTTTGGATAGAGTAGAGATGGATTAGAACACCTGTCAGTTAATATTGCGGTCTGTACCTCTGTTAGGAAGATTCACCCTCGCTATTTGTCCTGTTTACCAATATCATTGAAAGTTAAAGAGAACCCCATATTTTGGGTTGTCCCAAGAAAATTAATAGAGGGAAAATCTTCCAATGGAGACACGTTGTGGTGACCTGGAGGACCCCAAGGGAATCCCTTGATTTTCAGGGATTTCTTCCCACTTTCTGTTTGGCAATGAGACAGGGCGTAAAGGGAAAGCTCTGCAATGGAACACAGATGAGGGGAAAAAATCTTGACACAGGTCATACCCTTCCCTGCTCTATCCAAAATGAAAAAAAAAAAGTTTTGCCCATAGCTCTACTTTAAGATACTGTATGCTAAGAGGAGTAGCAAACCGATTAGGTTATCTCTCTACTTTCTCGTTCTATTTAGCAAGTTAAAAAAAAAAAAAAAAAAAAAAGTATGCCAAAAATTCTCCTACATAAATATCAAAGACTAATATTGAATTCTAGGGAGCATGTGGTTAAAGTCACTGAAACTAAATGTAACACCAAGGCTGAACTCATGCCAAGTAGCTAAAAAAAAGAAGTTAAGTTGTTTTATCTGCCAAAGAGTTTGGAATTCCTTTGCTCAATTTTTAGACTCGACACCTACTCCAGAGAAGAAAGACTGACAGTGTTGATTTAGGAAGCAGCAGAACAACCATGGGTTTTTGCTTGGCCCATGTCAGCATGTGTCCTGGCAGCACATGTGTACTGCAGTACAGCCTGAATGGCTCCTTGCCCTGTACCTGGCTGGCACTATCTCTAAGTGCCACTGTACAAGGAATTACAGGAGGCCAAGTTCAAAGAAAATGCAATCTCAGGAGGCCAATCTCTGCTTCACACAGATCACCTAAACAATTATGGCAGTCAGCAAGCCCATAAGACCCAGAGGGAGACTGTGAGAGCTAGCTAGAGGTAAGTATATGAGGACTTTACCAATTAGGAAGGAGCATGGATGGTGGACAGTTTCTATGGGCTGCTGATAAAGGTCAATTAAAGACTTCTTCCAACATTATCTTTGTTATCTGACAGTTTTAGGAGTTGTCTATTATCAGCAGTGAAGTAAGGCAGGAGATAACACAGCTTATCAGCCGAAAACTGACTGTACACTTCAACTAAAATGGGGGAAATGCTGGCCTCTAGGAAACCCAGAGGGAAAAGATAAATCCCATTGGGGCCCGGTGTAACGTTAGAAAACCATACCTCATTAGAATTCCATACCCACGTCACTTCCTGTCCGAAACAGCTGATCAGCGTAGGAGTGCGCATGCTCAAAACCCCCGGATACATCATTAAACAGCTGAGAAGTTGACAAGTGCGCATGCTCAGAGGGTATGAAATTATCATGGTAGTGTGTCACTTCTGGTGCACCTACGGAGGGTATGGATTTATCACGGTAGTGTGTGTAATGTTACACTTGCGGCGGTTACATAAAACAGCTCGGCTGCAAAATGAGTCCTCTCCGCTCCTATCCCTGTCACTTCCCTGATGTTGGCTACTAAATGTAAAAGCGGCGGCGGGTGTATGTAATGTAAATGACGGAGAAGATGTTGGCTCCGTGATCCGGTTTTATATTTATTAGCCGAGATCAGGGAAGTGACAGGGGTAGGAGCGGAGATGATTCATGTTGCAGAGGAGCCGTTTTAATGTAACCGCGGCAAGTGTAACATTACACACACTACCGTAATAAATCCATACCCTCCGTAGGTGCACCGGAAGTGACGAGGGTATGGTTTTCTCACGGGTATGGTTTTTTCACGGAACACCGGTTCTCTTATAGTTTGTCATTTTGCACATTCAGGGCAGATTTAAAGGGTAAAGCCAAATGTTGGGAGACATCGGCCGATTAAATAAATACGGACCAACATTAGGCCCATGTTCATGTCAGTCAGTCTGACAGAAGCTGACCGTTTAGCCAACTTCTGTCGGACGAGCATGCTTGAAGATCAGCAGCCGACCGGATTCAGATCAGCTAATGGCTGAAAGCGCTGATCAGACCATTCTGGCAGGGGGAGGCCAACCCCCCGTCAAAAAACAACAGCTCAGCGGGAGAGATTGCTGTACTAACATTGGATGGTTAGCACAGCAGTTCCGGTTAGTGTGTACCAGGCTTAAGTTGACCTTTTACAAATAAATAATAAATGCACATCTTTTTGCAGGTTAAAAAAAAAATTTTATTATTTTTTTAATCTGCAGCCTGTAAGGCATTGTACCGGCGATCAGCAGATTGCAATTACAATGCCTGGATCCTGCAAGCACTCAGAACAACTATCTGCTTGTACCTCATACAGGAAGACAATTACTGAATGGCAGGAATATTAAATAAATCACCAGGATTTTCACCAGTGCCTTCGTAGTTCTATGAGAAACTAACCTTTAGCCGACATCTGCAGAGGCCGATGGTAGATGTGGTTCATTCATTCACAAAACTCCATAAATTAATGATGCAGCCAAGCGGGAGGAGCCCCGGATGGCCGTGTGGTTTTTTAATTGTGAAAGTGGGTGTGGGGAGAAGAGGGGTGGATAGGGGGGAGAGGTTGCAAGAGCTAGAACATGTTACATCCAAAATATGGCTGGAACATGTAACATGTTCCAAAGGTGAACGTATCCCTTAAGGCCTCATGCATATGAACAATTTGGAGCATCCAATGTAAATTGCAACCATATTTTTGTGCCCGGAAGGCATAGCTGCAGCATATAGCTGCTCATAGTAATGAATGGTTGTATGCTATTTAGCTTTTTTAGGCAAGTCCAGGGATTTACACCTGTTCACAAGTTTAAAGTGGAAGTAAACACCCATGCATGAATTTTTACCTATAGGTGCTGTAAATATCTCCTAAACGTGTGCTGTTTAGGTGATTTTTACTGTAGATGCAGCCATCACATGCGCTCTGAAGAAACGGCATACCCATGCTGTTCCTTCAGTGTCCTGTGTCGTAAAAGGTGGCTCCCGCGCATGTGCAGGAGTGACATTATCGGGGCTCCGGCCACTCACACAGCTGGAGTCCACGAACCCGGAATGAAGACTGGATAAAGGCCGGATGAAGACGGAAGCATCATCAGCGGTGACAGGGCTTCGGTCTAAGGTATGTTTCACATAATGTGCGATGCATAATAGCACTTTATGACATTGTCTTGCAGGTTTTAAAAAAAAAAAAAAAGCAGTTTACTGCCGCTTTAAGCAAGCACAGCATCCACCAGCGTACAGCTAGTGTACAGCCATTCATTACATTGGACAGTTGCACGCTGCAGCTTTATCTCCTGGGCGTGAAAACACCACCGCAATTTACACTGCATGATTGAAAGCGTCTGTGAGCAGGAGTCTGGGGAGTCTTTTAAAGCCCACCTTTGTTGACCTATCCTCAATTTTACAGCAGTACAGGCACTTCTTCCTCAATCACAGCCACCACAAATAAACTGTGAAGCTCCATGTCCGATGCTGGTGGGACTGTCAACTCCCTCTGCCATGTGAACATGCAAAAACTGTAGCAACAACAATTTTAATTAATTATATGGTGTGATAATTGTGATCATCCTCTCTCCAATTGCCCATACAAAGCCCCATCCTTGAAGCCAAACTCCATCTTATACTATATAATCAGTTACAGCCAACAGCTTTTCTTAATTTTGGGATAAAGGTTTTGCATGAATAAATAAATGATCATTTTATTCACCCCTGCCATTGATAAATGGTTTGCCTCATCCATATAAACTTTAAGAACTGAACCACACTAACAGACAGAGAAGTAGAGAATTGCCAATGAACTCTGATATTATTAGCAACATAGGACATGAACTGATTTGTTTATATACAGCACCCTTACAAATATATTACCGGTCCACTTGCTCTCTGGAAGATTTACCCCTCTAAATATCCAGGCCATTTTTTGCTTTTTGGCACTACTTTATGCACATCATGCAACGCTGTGCAAAACGAAATTGATGTCCGTTTTTACCACAACAAGAGCTTTCTTTTGGTGGTATTTAACCACCACTGGGTTTATTTTTTGCACTACAAACAAATAAAGACTGAAAATTAAAAAAAAAAAAAAAATATATATATATATATATATATATATATATATTATATACATTATATATATTATATTATATATATAAATATAAAAATAAAATATCCAATAACATTTTTTTTAAAAATCTATTTTTTCATAAAATTTAGGCCAATATGTATTCTGCTTCATATTTTTGGTATAAAAAATTCCTATAAAGACAGGTAGTATCGTCTCACTCAGTGCCCAATGTCAGTGGCCATCATCCCTATTATTTGTATATACAAAAAGGATTCCCCTATAGATATGGGACTGTGAATGCCACTGAACACTGTGTTTTGTATAAAAATAACTTTATTAATTACAAAAAATTAAACACACAAAGAAAAAACGTAAATCAATAACATGTACAGGGCATTAAAAATGCATGCATTGACAGACCAAATACCGAACCAAAGGGGCGCACAGGTGTACAAGGTGATCATGGAACCGGAACCGACCCAAAAATATATAAAATTGTAATTTTATATATATATATATATATATATATATATATATATATATATATATATATATATATATACACACACATACACATACACACACATACACATACACACACACACACACACGCACAACAGTATTGGTGGCGATTAGCACGACTGTGAATCCTGACACTTTTTACACTTTGTGGGAACCAATGACACGAAAACAGTGATCAGTGGTAAAAATATACATTGACTAAACGAAAACTTTACAAGGACAATGGCTGGCAATAGGTTAACATTAAGGACGATCAAAGGGTTAATAACAGTGTTTGTGTGTGTACTGTGAGGTGCTTTCAGTAAGGGATGTGCTGGTTTCTATTCCCCGTTTTTCAGAGAAACAAAAACCAGCACATTCCTGCTGACAGGACAGAGCTCTGTCTTGTTTATATAGACCAAGCTCTGTCATCCACCCCGCCGATTAGCGGGTGCTGGCGGTGATCCATTGGCAGGCACCCGCTGATTGGCTTGTGCTTGGACTAAATCGCAGTGTGCAGCCCCCTACCAAGAAGAGCAGAATCATATATATATATATATATATATATATATATATATATATATATATATATATATATATATATATATATATATATATACACACACACACACGTGATTCTGCACAGCGGACCCACACTGTTGCAGTAAAGCTTATGGCAAGTGGTTATGCAAGTACCGTAAAACCTTTGCGAGGATAATTTCTTTCCGGAAACATGCTTGTAATCCAAAGCACTCTTTAAACAAAGTGAATTTCCCCATAAGAAATAATGGAAACTCAGATGATTTGTTCCACAACCATTTTTTCATAAAACCTTCAGTTTATAATCCATATATAAAGATTATAGCAATGTGATAGGTTGTGTAACCATAAAATGTCCATCCAAAAATGATAGCCCCCACAAGGGGATAAGAAGCAAAATCTAGCAGGAGCTACAAAGTATAAAAAAAAAAAAAAAAGAAGAGAGGCGCCTCGTAAGTGTAGCAATATGGTTACATTAAATGAAGGTACAACATTTAGCAACTCACGTGGATGATGATTAAAACAGGCGCATCTAAGTATGCAGGCATCTGTGGTAAAGCTGTCCACATAGACCATCCTCTGCCCCGCCGGCTCTCACCACTGTCAGTCTGCAGTCGTGGCCGGGAAGACTACCCTGCAGTAGAGCAATCTGAAAGCGAGGCTTGAAGCGCTCGTGGAGTGCAGTGTGGAAGGGATGACGTAAATGGCGGTGCAGAGGACGGTCTATGTGGACAGCTTTACCTCAGATGTCTGCATACTTAAAATGTGCCTCTTTTAATCATCAACCATGTGAGTTGCTAAATGTTGTACCTTCATTAAATGTAACCGAATTGCTACACTTAGAGGCACCTCTCTTCTCTTTTATACTCAGTTGTGACATGATGCTACTTGTATATCAAGACATCACTTGTTAATCAAGTCAAAATAAATTAATAAAATTTGCTTCTCTTGCAAAATGCTCCAAAACCTCTCAAGAACTTCCCTCAAAACTCTCTCAAACCTCTCAAAAACTCCCTTCAAAACTCTTTAAGTTACTCTCAATCCAAGGTTTTACTGTAACACATAGGCTTTGCTTCAGTGCGTGACTATTTACTTAGTTTACAAATTTCAGTAAAACAGATAAAATGAAAACTCACATGTCAACCGCATGCATTGTTTCAATAATGAGCATAAAAGAACATAAATAACCTTAAAAAAAAGCACAAATTGTAAGAGAATGCATTTTCCTCAGCTTTGCGCCATAATGACTTAATTAAGCTTGTCAATCCCATTGATTGAACAATGCATTTGGGTAGAACCATTCACGGTTAATTACAGAGTAAGTGATCTTCATGTTTCTATTTTCACCAGCAAAGACGCCAAGAGAAATACAGGTTGACTGAACACCACCATAAAACGGAGGCACGTATTTCCTTGATTTATTGCCCCCTTTCCTCATTACTTTGTAGATCTATGCGGTTAGTGATAAAACCATATATAGTCGGGAAAACGGCGCATTCTTCGTTAGAGTCACACTGATCTTTCAGGACACGGTGAACTCGGCATCAATAATTAAATCATTATTCATTCAGTATTGTATGTAGGATGCAAACATGTATATCAAAGCTTAAAAGAAACCTGTGCTAAGACAACACACATGCTGTCATTGCTCACCTCTACATGTTAGCTACCTGGCTGTCATGTTCATCCAAATAGCTTCAATTATTAATGGAAGACGTTTCCAGTGTTCACATTTTGCGATGGATTTCTCTATCATCGATCGACAAACAAGAAAACCATGGTGTGAAAGGATCACCAATAGGGCGTCATCGAGAAACATCCATTATGCCTCGTGTACATGTTCAGATAATCGTACGATAAAACTCGCTTTCGACATGATCGCATGATAATCTGATCGTTAGTACACAGCTTTCGACAGCCAATCACGACAGTTCGTCCAACAAAATCTAAAGGGACAAACAGGAAAACTTCTGTTGTACGATAGCCTAGCGAACGACAATCGTTTAATCAGTACAGTATGCGTCCGCTAAAAATCAATCGACAAAGACCACGCATGATCAGAAACACTAAAATAGCACGAAAAAAAGCCTGGCTGCCATTGTTTTTGATTTGCACTATTTGATACGTAGCTACGCAACCAGGAAGCTTTTCCAGAATCGTACGACAAAAAATCCTACGTTTTATATGCATTGTTGAATTCGATATTAGCATCATGCAACAAAATGCGAATGATAAGTCGTCCGATTATCTGAACGCGTGTACGAGGCATTAGTCAGTGGTTTCTTTGAGTCACAGAGCTTTTTAGGAATCTGATGAAAGCTACAGATCCTCCCCCACCCCAGAAATATTCACATAAAACACAACTTTGCATGCAAGGAGTAGATATAGTATATTTTATTTTAGTGAAATATGATTACCTTGTACATAATACCATACACAAAGCTTGAATGAAGTAAGCAATCCTAACAATAAACTCACTCCTTTTCACACAAAAAGTAATATTTACAAAAAGAAATCCAAATTTAAGAAAAAACAAACTAAAATGTTCTCAAATCTATTAATACTAGAAAATGAGAATTAGAAACTTGCTATAATGGAGTGGCACAAGAGGGTGATTGAGTAGAGAAGGATGATACAAATTTAAATGGTAAACATGGGCCAACGACGCTTAGTAGTCAGCACTAAGCGATGGCGGGGTACGTTTTCTTTCAATGGGAAACCATTGGGGTGTACAGTGAATGTAAATGTTTTTTTTTTATCTGACCCTAACAAACCCCCTAAAAACCAATCCAGGGACCCCAGATTAGAAACCCCTGCATTAGATGCAGGCTAAAACTGTAGTATTACTTTAGAGGTGGGCTAACCCTTTATTAGAATTAACCCCTTCCCACAGACCTAACACATTGATTAAGGTTATAATGTACCAATCATCGGGACCCGACACTCCCGATTCCAGGTCAACTGATCGCTGTGGTAGCCTCTGATTGGCCGATCATTTACTGTGAAGGCCACCCCTGTGTTTCTTTCTCTGTGAAAATCCTTCGCTTTCCTTGCAGAGAGGGAAAAAAGTGTGTGTAAAAAAATTAATTAATAATAGAGAAAAGAAAAAATAATACCTAGATAAAGGTTTGATGTAGGTTAGTGCCAGGGTTAGTGTTTGGGTCAAGGTCAGGGTCAAAGGTCAGGGTCAGTATATTTTTGGCAGGATTTTTTTTAAATATATCTTTGAAAGTTAGCATCATTGTCAGTTAGTGTCAGTGTGTTTTATGTAGAATGACAAAAAAAAAAAAATGTGCACTCTTGCTTCTGGGCTGTACTGTGGGTACAAACAAATAACCTACACATGTGATATTGTTGCAATCGTCAGGTGCAGGAGAGTTTATCTTAAGTTGTTTCTTGGTTAAATTGTTAAAAATCAACTTAAGTCTCCATTCACACTAGCGCGATTTGTCAGGCGACTTGGTCAGCCTGACAAGTCACGCACCGTCGCGGTCCATTGACTGCTACAGGAATCGTTCTAATAGGAGCGACACAAGTCGCTCCGACTTAGAAAAAGGGTCCTGTACTACTTTGGGGCGACCTGGAGAATTCATGCCGCTTCAGTGTGAACCGGCACTAAGAGACGTGTGGTGTTTTTTTTAGGAATCATACTTACCTAGGTGGATGCAGCATCGTTCTGATCCTACATCTGTCCCCCAACGCCTCTAACACTGAGAACCGAGCGATCTAACACCGCCAATCACTCTGTCACAGCTCTCTGCTTTCCGCCTGGGCTCACTGTAGAACTTGGCTGTGAAGGGGGCTTGCTGAGAGGCTGAGCCAGGTGACAGTCCAGGCATGTGAGCGGATCACGACTTCATTGTCGCCATCTTGCCTTAGCCTGGACTGGCTCTGTGACATTAGCAGACAGGGGACTTCAGCCTGCTGTCTGCAGAAAACGGGTCACAGGAGTGCAGAACAAACTGCACTCCTGTGACCCACAGGAGAAGCAAAGCCAAATGAGCTTTGGCTGTACTTCGTCTTTAAGCAATTTTGTTGAACAATTACTATTCAAAAAAACTTATAAGGAACAAACAAGAAAGTGAAAGCATAACCTCTAAGAAAAATGTTCACAAACCATTACCACAAGCTACCTACACCCTGGTTCAAATTATTATGCAAATTATATTTAAGTGTCACAAACATTAAATATTTTGTTTTGCAGTTTAACTCATGGATGGCATTGTGTCTCAGGGCTCTTTTGATCACTGAAAACAATCTCTGACACCTGTGATAATTAGATTGCCAGGTGAGCCCAATTTAAGGAAAAATTACTAAAGGAGGGTGTTCCCCAATATTAAGCAGAGCACCATTTTCATGCAATATGGGGAAGAAAAAGGATCTCTGCTGCCGAAAAGAGTGAAATAGCTCAATGCCTTGGACGAGGTATGAAAACAGATATTTCACGAAAACTTAAGCGTGATCATCGCACTATTAAGAGATTCGTGGCTGATTCAGAGCACAGACGGGTTTGTGCAGATAAAGGCACATTGAGGAAGATTTCTGCCAGATCCATGCATCGGGTCAAGAAAGCAGCTGCTAAAATACCATTACATAGCAGCAAACAGATATTTGAAGCTGCTGGTGCCTCTGGAGTCCCACAGACATCAAGGTGTAGAGTCCTCCAGAGTCTTGCAACTGTGCATAAACCTTCTATTCGGCCACCACTAACCAGTGCTCACAAGCAGAAATGGCTGCTTTGGGCAGAAAAATGACATGAAGACTAATTTTCAAACAGTCCTGTTCACTGATGAGTGCCGTGCAACCCTGGCTGGTCCAGATGGATGGAGTAGTGGATGGTTGGTGGACGGGAACCCTGTTCCTACAAGGCTGCGACGTCAGCAAGGCGGTGGTGGGGTCATGTTTTGGGCCGGAATAATGGGAAGAGAGCTGGTCGGCCCCTTTAGGGTCCCAAAAGGTGTAAATATGACCTCTGCAAAGTATGTGGAGTTTCTGACTGACCACTTTCTTCCCTGGTACACAAGGAAGAACTATGCTTTCCGTAATAAAATCATCTTCATGCATGACAATGCACCATCTCATGCTGCAAAGAATACCTCTGCATCAAAATGGGTGCTATGGGGATAAAAGGAGAGAAAGTCATGGTGTGGCCTCCATCCTCCCCTGACCTCAATCCTATTGAGAACCTTTGGAGCATCCTTAAAGCGGAGTTCCGGGCACAAAATCGATGTTTTTTTTTTGTGCCCGACCGCTAGTTCTGCACAACCTGAAAAGGAATTGGATAGTTAGGGTTTTTTTTTTTTTTTAAACTCACCTTGTAATTGAAGATCGTAAATACTCACCTCAGGGTACTTCCTCCCTCAGCGCCGCGGCTCCGCTGTCACTTCCTGTCTCGCAATGATTCCTGGGAGCTGAACGTCATCGCTCCCAGGAATCAATGCGAAGGCACCGGCCCCGCACGTCATTTCCGGGCGACGCCGCATTCCCCTGCTAAACAGCTTCTGGGCATGCCCAGAAGCTGTCTAGGAATGCGGCGCCGCACCGGAAGTGACGAGAGGGGCCGGTGCGGCGCATTCTGGGAGAAGAAGACGCGGAAAAAGACGCAGAAGAGGACCGCGCCGGCTTCAGCTGCCTACAAGAGAGATGGAAACGCTGTGGAAGAAATTTTATAAGTAAGTATTTCTTCTAAAAGGTAAGTGCGAACCGGGACAGATCAGAGGCTAGCCATTGTGGAATGTGCTAGCCCTGACTGTCCCGGGGGTATGTTTTTTAAAAAATGACATCTGTGCCCGGAACTCCGCTTTAAGCAAAAGATCTATGAGGGTGGGAGGCAGTTTACATCCAAACAGCAGCTCTGGGAGGCTATTCTGACATCTTGCAAATTCAAGCAGAAACTGTCCCAAAACTCACAAGTTCAAAGGATGCAAGACTTGTAAAGATGCTATCAAATAAGGGGTCCTATGTTAAAATGTAACATGACTTGTTAAAATGTTTAAAAAGTTAAAATGTTGTTAGAAGTTTGATTGAAATAGCTTTTGATTTCAGTAAATTCGCAGCAAACACAACAAATGACAATTTTCAGTTCTTTACAACCTATAAAGTGTTTTGAAATGTACTGTGCGTAATAAATTTGGAACAGTGCACTGTAAGTTTTTTATGTTTAAAAAAAAATACTGTTATTAGGAGGTTTGTTCAATAAAATTTGTATTGTACTTTTAATAGTTGATAACCTGTGAATTATGCTGACTGTTATATACATCAATTATTTAGGTAAATGAGAAAGATATAATTTGCATAATAATTTCGAACAGGGTGTAGACTGTCAAGTTGTGAGTTCTCTCAACAAGGTCAGGACTTTTATACACCGGTAATTTGTCTGCCTCTTAACCGCTTTCATTCTTT
Source organism: Pelophylax lessonae (assembly GCF_965119305.1). NCBI lineage: Eukaryota > Metazoa > Chordata > Amphibia > Anura > Ranidae > Pelophylax > Pelophylax lessonae. Next base: position 254,509,384 of record NC_138771.1, on the reverse strand, counting down.
ATATAAAGTTAATGAGAAAGCAATAGAAATGTGAAGAATCTCCAAAGAAACCCAAAAGCAGCTCAGAAGCATCCAGAGAAAAACTGCATAGGTTAATCAGAAGCACCACAGAAAAAAATTGAAGTAACTCAAATGCGATTTAAAGTAAGAGTCTCCAAACTCTTCAGATCAATTGATCCTTCATGAAGTTTTAGACCCTTAAAGTAATTGTAAAGTCTTGATTTTTATTTGTTTTTAAATAACAGGTTATACTTACCTCCTCTGGGCAGTAGGTTTTGCACAGAGCAGTCCACATCCTCCTCTTCTTGGGTCCCTCTTCGTCTTTCAGGACCCTCCCTCCTGTTGAGTGCCCCCACAGCAAGCAGTTTGCTATGGGGGCACCTGAGTCAAGTCACAGCAACCTTTGCCCATTTAGACACGGTGCAGTTACCGACCCCCACCCTCTTCTGATTGGCTGACTGACTTTGATTGACAGCAGTGGGAGCCAATCGCACCGCGCTGCTACCTTAGCCAATAAGGAGAGGAGTCCCGGGCAGCAACATTGCTGGATAGAGATGGGCTCAGGTAAGTATTAGGTGGCTGCTGCACACAGAAGGTTTTTTTATCTTAATGCAAAGAATGCATTAAGATAAAACAAAAACCTGCCTTTACAATCCTTTTATACATTATATGAAAATCAAAGGTTACAGCAAAGGTTTCACAGCAGCATTACTAAAAGTGTTTTTACCAAACAAGTATATTTGAATCAGTAAATAAAAGCTACATATGCCTGTGAATACTGTTGACACTTCCTCTTGGTATCAGCAGCTGCCATTTTTCTTCTTACAATGCAAAATATTTAGCAAATACGCATGCAACCAGCTCTTTAATACCACTCCTATGGCTATGGGTATACTTACTTGTTCCTAAACAGAGTGATATTGGTGTACTTCGTGGCTCTGCAACAGAGTTCAGCCAGCCATACATAGATTGAAATTCTGCTGGTTCAGCAAGGAACAGCCACATTTCGATCTATGTATGAGCACTTTGGTAGTACACAGGCTAATCCATCAAGCGACTTGTGTACAACCAGCCTCTTGGATTTTTTTGGAATAATTAGTGTCGCCCACTATAAGCCAGGAACAATAGTCATTGTGTTCCGCTGGCATGGAATGCTTCCCGCTGGTAGAACACAATGTATGGCCTGCTGTAGAGACTGGAGGAGTACACTCAGTACAAGAAAATGAATATCCTTCCCCGAAGAAGGAGGGTAGAAAGTCACAGACACATAACGCAAAGCAAGAGCAAACAAGACTAGTAACAACACACGAGCTAAAGCCTAGTACACACTAGTAGTTTTTTTCATTCAACCCCCCCAGCGCCAGAACACACCAGTTAGCACTCTCAGACATTGGCCATAGAACCAGATAAATTCAATGAATTTCAAGTTTACCGATCTGAAGCTCAAGGGGGGTGACGTAGGCAACACTTGGTACATAAACACGATATGAGGTGACACATTCATCTTTATAATTCCAATACGTCCCAACCAAGAGAATTAAAGCCTGCCCCAGTTGAAAAGATCATTAAAGTGTTACTAAACCCAGGACCCTGCACTCACTATATCAGGTCTCCCACACTACACAGAACTAGGGATGCACCGATCCGATATTAGGATCAGATATCGGAGCTGATACTGCCAAAAATAGCTGGATCAGGGGATCAGTAAAATTAACCGATCCACTGGCCGATCCGGTTTTGCTGAGTCCCGGCTCAGCCGTCCCTTCCTTGCACGGAGCCGCCGATCCAGTTTTGCTGAATCCCGGCTCAGCCGTTGCTTACTGGGTGTAGTAGTAGTAGTATGATGGTAGTATGGAATGGGAGCCGCTACTTCCTGTATAGGTCCGGCTCACATGCGGAGTGATATTAGATGCACTCCGCCTGTGAATGGAGGAGCCATACACATGAAGCAGTGGCTTTGCTCTGTACTGCAGCCGCATGCATATTGTGTATGTGTGTAGTTCCGGATCAGCATCGGCAGATATACAATGCCAGGTATCGGGACTAGAAAATTCGGATCGTTGCACCCCTACACAGAACATGGAGATGCAATAGTTTTAGTAAGTATAAACTGCTAAATACCTTTTCTCATCAGCAGTATATAGCAGTCTTGTGACTTCTATCAATGTCTGCTTAAGGTTGTAGGAGTTTTCATTCTCCCCTGACCCTCTGTCTGGACAGTGTTGATTGGTCCTGTGCAGATTACATGCACTCTCCCAAGAAAAACAAAACGCTCTAGCAATACACACCAAACGGAGCATGTGCAGCCTGACTCCTAATACTCTGTTCTATCAAGAGATGGGTTGGATTCAGTTAAAGAGGAGGAGGATCAGAGAAGACAGGATCACACAATGCAAAGGATTAACCACTTAGAATCCAAACAAGAGTATAAAATTCATGCTTTACTGTATATAAAGAAATATTTTACTGTTGTGGGTTTAGGGACTAAGTGTGTAGGTTCTGACAATTATGTTTATAAAGATTTGAGTATTAGTTTAAGTCAATTCCTAGATACCTTAGTGTTTTTTCTTACAGGTAAAAGGAAAATGCATTGGAGATACAAGATTCTCTGTTGAACTGCCACTCTATTTCTATAAATCATGTTTCTATTTAACTTGCCTAATCGACTGATTTATTTCTCCAATTCATTTTAAATTGGCACCAGGCAATAAGAGGTTAGTGGACTGAATCTCTCAAATCTGATCACAGTTTAACCACAGTCCAGTCCTATGTTTTTGGCACACAAACAACAAGGACAGGCTACAGCATAATCCTCTTTGTGATGTCTCTGCCAACAGCCTGTTATTTTTAAGACATTTGTACAGCCGCTGTTAACATTTCACAGTTCTCATTAACAAAGATTTCTCATCCCTAAATAATTTGCAGAAAAAAAAAAAAAAATGTCAACAGAAAAATTAAGAAATATTTTATTATGAAAACATTTCAGAATAAGTGTCCGTTCACATTAGGTCGCTCCGACTTAGGGGGCGACCTGTGAAGTCGCGTGCAGCGCGACTTGCACGGACTTCACATAATGGAAGTCAATGCAAGTCGCCTCCAGGTCGTCCCGAAGTAGTACAGGACCCTTTTTCTAAGTCGGAGCGACTTGTGTCACTCCTATTAGAACCGGTCCTGTACTACACTATGGGAGCAACGGTGCACGACTTGCCAGGCTGACCAAGTCGACTGACAAGTTGTATTAGTGTGAACCGGCACTTAGGAGTTCTACAAAAATATTGTTTCAAAATATATATAAAAAAATTCCTGATCTTTTTAGATTTTAGGACATCAAAAGATGCAATCTTCTGGGAGAATACAGAGTTGACTACTTCTCTACTAATGATATTAGAATATACTCTAGCCAGCCTATCCGTCCTCACTTCTAATAGTTGTGAAAATTGACATTTTTGATACCTTTCCTCTCTACGCACTAAGGCTCTGCACCGTTCACACCGGATCGTGGAAAAATCGCTGCTAAACACAGGACGCATTTGCGATGCCATCACTTCTTAATGGCACCCATTAAGAAGTAATTGCATTGCAAACGCGCCCCATGTTTTGCTTAGATTTGAAATCAAGTGTAAAAGGAGCCTTAGACTTCATGCAAAATTCCTCTAGAAGCTGCGATTTTTTAAGCCAGTGTGCATGAAGCCTCATAGAAGAATAATATGCTTTAGCTTTGGCTAGAGTATGGAAAGATTACAGCCACTCAAGTTCATATTGCTGTACATGCTCCAGTTGGAGAGATCAACCCTCACCTTTTCTCACCGTGACCACCGGTACCACTGACAGAAAATGAGGGGAAATATAAAATGTCATGGCTGTCACTAACTCCAGAGTAGCGGAAATATCCAATAGAAATATCTGTTCTATTGACAAATGTCAAATGTGGGATTTTCCATCACTTTGTTGTAGTTTCCAAGATACACAAAACACTAAGGCCCCTTTCACACGGGCCGTGCCGCCCAGACTCCGTTTTGCTCAGCGGGGATTGATGCAATGTTTTCCATTGACCTGATATTTATTCCTTGCTCCTTTTTTTTTTTTTTTACCGACAGTGCCTGTATCTTTATGTGTTGTTCTTGAAAATTTATAAAATAAACACCTTTCAAAAAAAAAAAAAAACCCGCAGATCGCCACCATTACTAGTAAAAAAAAAAAAAAAAAACACAAAAAAACAATAAAAACGACATAAATCTTTCCCGTAGTTAGTAAAGGCTTACTGACATTTTTTTTTTAACAAAAATATGTAGCAGAAAACAAATTGGCCTAAAATGTTAAAAAAAATTAGATTTTTACATTTTTATTTGGGGGAATGTTGTATAGCAGAATGTGAAAAATATATATTTTTTTTTCAAAATTGTCGCTTTTTTTGTTTATAGCGCAAAAAAAACTGAAAAAAAAAAATGGCACAGGTGATCAAATACCACCAAAAGAAAGCTCTATTTTTGGGGGAAAAAAAGGATGTACATTTTGTTTGGGTACAGCGTCGCACGACCACGCAATTGTCCGTTAAAAGTAATGTAGTGCTGAATCGCAAAATAGGGCCTGGTCAGAAAGGGGGCAAATCCTTCCAGGGCTAAAGTGGTTAAACTAAGAAAATTTATAATTTTAAGACGGCAGCAACAGGTCTCAAAAAAAGCAAGGACAAGGCAATTTTTACAATGGTGTAGCATTCCCTCTTCTTGTAACAACATTCTGTAAATGTCTAGGAACTTAAGAGTTTAGGGGGAGCAATCTTGTTCCATTTTTGCCTGACATAGGATTCTAACTGCTCTACAGTCCGGGTCTTTTTTGTCCTATTTTTCATGTCAAGATGCACTAAATATCATGTAATTGGTGAAAGGTCTGGACTGCAGGCAGGTTAGTTAAGCACCCGGACTCTTCAACTACGAAGCCATGCTGTCATCACAGATGCAGCATATAGCACTGTCCTGCTGAAATATGCAAGGCCTTCCCTGAAAAGTACATCACCTGGATGGTAGCATATGCTGCTCTAAAACCTGGATAAATCTTCCAGCATTGATGGTGCCTTTCCAGATGTGCAAGCTGCCCATTCCATATGCACTAATGCATCCCTATACCATCAGGTATGCAGACTTTTGAACTGACAACTGATAAGATGGAAGATCTCTCTTCCTCTTTAGCCCAGAGGACAGGGTGCTCATGGTTGCCAAAAAGAATGTTGAATTTAAATTTGTATGACAACAGAACAGTTTTCCTCTTTGCAACAGACCATTTTAAATGACCTTTGCCCCAGAGAAGATAGGGGCATTTCTGGATCATATTCAGATATGGCTCCTTCTTTGTATGATACAGCTTTAACTTGCAACAGCGATTTTTGGAAGTATTCCTGAGCCCAGGGGCAGTGATGTTCACAGAATCATGCCTGTTCTTAATGTAGTGCTGCCTGAGTGCCTAAGGATTGCAGGTATACAATATAGCTGTTCAGCCTTGTGCCTTGCGCACAGAGATTTCCCCAGATTCTCAGAACCTTTTGATATTAAGTACTGTATTAAATATATTTGCAATTTTACATGGACATGGAGGAACATTATTCTGAAATTGTTTGACCATTTTTAGAAGCAGCTTTTCACAGACTTTATACCCAGTCATGTTACTGACCTGTTGACAATTATCCCAATTAGTTGCACAATTTCTTCCAGCTCTTCCTCGTTAGTACCACATACTTTGCCAGCTTTTTGTTGCCCTGTCACAACTTTTCGAAGACGTATTGCTGCCATCAATTTCAAAGCTACTTTATTTTTTTCTTTAAATAATTTTTTTTGGAATTTAGGGTGTATACAGCACCTCACAGGTATGGATGAGCATGTGGCTGACTGACCCTCTACTAAGTAGAATATAGGGGGTACTCATCCTTTAAAAGCAGTCTGTGAATGCACACATGCAGTATGAACAGGTCACAGTTCCAACACTCAAAACGAGTAATGCTATCAAAGAAAATGGAGCAAAAAAACAAAACAAAACACACATAGTAAGTTACCAAAAAATATATCATTTGAATAGAACAAAGAGCCAGAGCATTGCGTCACTTAAAGCTAAGGACAAAACTGCAATATATTATTGCTTTTCAGCCTCTAGCAGAGATAGCTGCATTCGTTTTCCTCTAATTTTGCTGATGCTTACTACAAACAGATACCATTCTCTTATCGCCATTACAGATATTCTGTAGTTCCCAGAAAATAACTGGTGAGAGCTTATACCACTGTTTAGGATTTCAGTTTAATGCAGGGATCCTCAAACTACGGCCCTCCAGCTGTTGCGTAACTACACATCCCATGAGGCATTGTAAAACTCTGACATTCACAGACATGACTAGGCATGATGGGAATTGTAGTTCCTGAACAACTGGGGGGCCATAGTTTGAAGACCCCTGGTTTAATGGATAGGTCATTTTAAGGATGTTGGATTTCTGGCAGGATCGAAAGGTACTATTCTGTATTTTCAGAACTTTTACTTGACCTGAAAAGAAAGACCAATGCAGCCACCGCTTTTAAGTGTAAACTTCAATATATTTTTTTTCCTTCAGTTTAAATATACTACACTATTTGAATATCTGCCCAAGCATATGTGCTTGTCTATAGACAGACAGCAATTCTTCACTTTGTTGTTTACCTACTGTATGTCAGAAGGGGTGATATAATCAAATAACTGTCTAAATTGGAGGCTAAAAGATGCTATTAAAACTAAAAAATAAGTATTTCTGGTTACTGTCGTTTCAATCTACTCTCTTTATTTATTACTACCATCACTGTTAAATTCATTACAACTTTGTTTTAAATACTTTTAGTTCCTCTGGTTTTTGGCCTCTGCACAAAACTATACATATAAAAGGACTTCCTTTTTTTTTTTTTAGTTTTCATTTTAAAAGGAGAAAGAGGACCAACATTAAATAGAAGTCAATAAAAAGCATACCTGCATCTTGATGCACTTTCCTTTATGATCATAGAAAATATTAAAAGCGGAATAAGAATAAAGCTAAAGTTGCCCATGTCCACATATATTTACGTCTCTAAAGAGGACTACAAAGCCGAACAATTCTGGCATCCCAAGCTGATCAGTGTGCATTGAACAGCTCTGTTCTTATCTATGCAGCTGTCTTGTATTAAAAAGCTCAACATATCCAAACAAATCAAGGCAGCAAATTCAACTGTCAAAAACATTAAGAAATGCAAATTACAAGGATGTGCCCTGGGCACAAAATGATCTGCAAGACAAAAAATAAAAGATCTGCACAAATAGCATGAAAACCAATTGAATATTGAATTTGCATCCAAAAAGGTTAACAGAAAAGTCAGCAAAGAACCAAACTTATATTAGAGATACGTTGTTATACCTTAAGCATATCTAAAATAACATTGATATTATTGCAACTTACCTATCCTGAGATGTGGTGGCTGCATTAGCTTTTTCAGAATGTATCTGCCTTTAATTTAACCTGGTAATTCTGCTATTAACACACTTCCTATCCTACAGTGACAACAGTACTGAGTAGAGGTGTCACCCTAGGACAGAGGGTGTGTATGGCAACTAAATAACACATTCTTCTTTTCCCCACAACAGGTGGTGTTTTGTGGCCCACTAAGATAGCAGGTCTTCTAATAACAGCCCAAAGGCAAAGATCACAGGATTTCTGGAAGGATGAACAGCTTTTTTATGTATTTTTTTTTTTTTCACTTATTAAAATTAGATTATAAAACTCTTTCAATGGTATATAACAGGAAAAATGGGAGCAATGCAAAAAGAAGCCTGATGAAGGAGGCTGATCCTAGGAAACGACGTTGCGGCCCGCCCTCTCCACTGTTCGCTTCTTGTCCCTCACTGGCATCCGTGGAGGAACCGGCAGTGGTAGGTGTGATGTCATCACCGGTTTCCGGCACCGTGTCGCTGATGCCTTGGGGGAGGTGCGGACGGACACTGCCTCCTGTGTTACATCGGTCTATTTATTCATTCTTGGGGTGTAATTGGAGCACTATATCATCATAAACAATATCCTATAACATATGTATAAAGTTCAACACAAAAGAAGGATCCAAAAAAGTGCTTACGTGCCAAGAAACAAAAAGTAAGTAGAAGTCCTTTCAATCAGAAGACCTCTATGAATTGTGAAGCTCTCACAGACCAATCCAAATATCGGATCCTTCAGTGTATGGGCCTGCATCATCAAACACGATCATCTCATGAAATATACAATCGCCAGAAGCACATGCTACAGTAAATGTAGCAGATACAGCATGTAGGTAAGGGTTAGCTCAGGTAATGTATGCGCCAGCTCACAACCATCTCCTTTCAGCAGCACCAGAGCTTGATCCTGGCTGTAGCAAAAAAAAAAAAACTTGCACAGGAGCCGGCAGAATGCAGAAATAGTGTAGTATTTAATTAAACAATGGTCACACAGAACATAAATAAAACAGGTTACTCCTACTAAAAACAGTTGCAACTCGCACAGAAAAACGCTGCTGATCTGGATCATGCAGCGGAGTAACGTCCACACAGAGTCACCGCCCCAGCACGTTTCGTCCAATAGGGCATCTTTAAATCCTACTGGTCAGTGGAGGACTCACAAATCACAGATGCCTTCATTCTGATTGTAAGGACATACAGGCACTCCTTGCTTCTTGGCGCTTAAAGTGGTTGCAAAGCCTCAAGGCTTTTCCCTCTAATGCATTCTATGCATTAAGGTGAAAAACATGTGCTGCAGCTCCCCTCAGCCCCCCCCCCCCCTTTTTCTTACCCGAGCCTGCAATGTGCACAAAAGCAGCAGCTCCAGGTGCTGTCTCTCTCCTCATTGGACAAATTTTAAACAGCCACTGGCTCCTGCTGTTAATCAAATCCCTTGAAACTGGAGCAGGGAGGCAGGGCTGGAGTCAATGGACGCAGCAGCGAGACTCCAGAGCAAGCCTGCATAGGTGCCCCCAGGGAAAATGGCTTTCCGTGAGGACACCCAATGAAATGGAGGGGCCTGGAGCACCAGCGGGGTGCCCCAGAAGAAGAGGATCGGGGCTGCTCTGTGCAAAATTATTGCACAGAGCAGGTAAGTATAGGCATGTTTTTTTTTTTTTTTTTTTTTTTTTTTTTTTAATCATAAAAATAAACCAACACCCACAAGGGTTTCCAACCCCTTTACACACTTTTTGGGATCATAGCCCTCTTTTGTGTTGAACTTTATACATATATGTTATGGGATATTTCTATTGCACTTTATATGAATGGTGACAGATTGTACACTTTAACTAATTTGATGCTGCATATATTTATATATGGTTTACAATTTTGGTTTTCTGTATATCTACCCTTTTATGTCAGCAGCCATCTTTTCACCACAGCACACACTAAATATTTAGATACTGTACCTAATTTTTTAATTAAAGTGTCCCTGTCACTCTGTGTTGTAGAATATTTGAAGTGGCTGAGGAGAGGAGATGCAGTGGCTTTTTGATACACAGGACATCAGAAAAGAGAGTATATAAACTTAGTTTACAAATGAAGGTGAGGTTTTGAAAAAGTGACTCGGGTTAACTGACAGGGTCATGTTAAAGAAAACGACAAATCGTTTACAATCCACAGTACTTTAGCAAACTATTTTAAATTTGGGGATTTATGGATTAGAGATTCTTTTGTCCTCCTGCCTGCCTCAACCTATACAAGGGGCTTTGAAAGCTGAACTTTTTAATTTTACATTATAGAGAATGTGATAGCATAAGTAAAACTATCCCAACTACAGAAAGAGTGAGGCTTCATGTAGAAGAGCTCTATCGGGTGATTTGGTTTTGCATCATCCAACCAATTAAAATACTGTTTATAGGTGGACTCAGCTTTTAGGCATCTACACATCAGGTTCCATGGGAATACTCAGGCAATAGAAAATTATCTCTCACCTAACATTACCAACATTATACAGTACATCAATTGCTTATAAAATAGTTCGGAGATGTTCCAACAACCATTTATTTAGATCAAAAACAAAGACCAATATAGTGGATTACAAGAATCTCTTAAGACCCTTTGTTTTGCAGTAATACATTTAGACTTCCTCAAAACTGAACAGAAGTCATAAAAACGGGTCATTGTGAACTGATAACAGTATCCTCACTTAACTTTACATATCTGCAGCATGTCCTGGATGCTAGAGGTCACTTCCAGGCTGTTATCTGGATGGCAGCCAGTTCCCAAGTCCCTGTTAATGCTGCTGTGCAGTTATACCACCCCATCTGGTGTTGTCTTTAAGGCCAAGCCACCTATTACCATGCCAATTTTCCAATGAATGGTACAATTTGGTTCCATTAGAAATTGCTTTAATTAAATAGCACTGTCTGATACAATGATAAGTGAGCAATAAATTGACCTGGGTAACAAAAGGTGTATACAACAAATTAGCCATTCATAATTAAATTCAGACACCCTGTTCTAAATAAAGCATTGTATTGAACAATAAGTTGGCAAACCAGTTATGTGAGGATTGTAATGTTCATTTAACAGATTACAGAATGCACAGTATACTTACATTTTTTTCCCATGCTATTAATCGGGCATAGTGTGTAGGACACTGAATGCATTACATTCATTTGCAACAGAGGCTGCATCTCATCCGTCCAGCTTGCCAGCATTCCGCATTAATTTACAGTGTTTAGTGAATGAGAAAACTACAAGTCCAGACAGCCTTTGTGGCTGTCAGCTTGTAGTTCTCAATGAACTACCACAGCAATGTTGATCGCTCTAGGTAAATCACAGAGCTTCCTCTGAGTTCAGAGTTCAGAGTTCAAAGCAGTGTTCCAGCCTCCCCCTCCAAAAATTAAAAGTCAGCAGCTACACAAACTGTAACTGCTGACTTTTAATATTAGGACACTTACCTGTCCTGGAGTCCAGCGATGTCGGCACCGCAGCCGATGTTTCCATCAGCTGTCGGGTGCTGCCGCCGCCATTGCTGGTGAGGGAACCTATCACGTACCTGGTGGAGACCAAGCTGTAGAGGGGGCTTCTCTTGCACCTCCTGTCCAACACCCCTGATAGAGATGACAGGCGGTGTAGGACACAGAGTGGCACGAGGGCCAGAATAGCAGGTGATGTCTTGGCAGAAGACTGATGGCTGTGGATCACCGGATGAACACCTGAAACTGGAACTCTGTGATGCTGGATGAGAAGGCAGGAGCGAAATCGGAACACAAGCCAAGGGGTTGTCAACAGCAGGACAGCACGGGTACAGGAACGTGAGGCAGAAGCGGAGTCAGGATACAAGCCGAAGTCGGTACACAGTCTGGCAGCAAGGTACAAGGGCATAAGGCAAGGCAGGGTCAAACACAGGCTGAGGTCACAAGGCAGGCAGGAATCCAAGGAGAGTCAAAAGGCAAGCCGGGTCGGTATAACGGGAAATCCACAAGCAGGTCAGGGCACAGGTAAACAGGAACACAAGCTGAAAGACCACTCAGCAATGGGCTCCTGTCACCGCCTGGTATAAATAGGCCGTTTGGCGCCAATTGCGTGCGCACGTTGCGTACGCGCGTTCGCGCATTGGCGCATTCGCACATTGCTTCCCGTGTGCCTGGGCACGCGCACTGAGCGTCTCTTACATGGCCCCCCCCCAATGGGCGGCCTCGGGATGCCCATCTGCAACATCTTCTCAGGATGAAGCTGAAAAAAGGTTTGAATTAGATCCGTAGCATGGAGGTTGGCTTCTGGTTCCCAAGAATTTTCTTCCGGGCCATAGCCCTTCCATTTAATTAGGTACTGGACAGTACCTCCTCTTTTCCTACAGTCTAATATTGCTTCAACCTCGTATTCTTCGTTGCCATCAATAGTTTCAGGCGGAGGTGGATCCGACTCTCGGTCAGGAAATGGATTGGGTCTGGTAGGCTTCAGTAGGGATACATGTAAAACAGGGTGAATTCTGTATGTTTCCGGGAGTGAAAGTTCATAGGCAGCAGGATTGATTTGTCTCTTAATAGAGAATGGACCGATATATCTAGGCCCCAGTTTCTTAGACGGACATGACAGTTTTAGATTGATAGAGGATAACCAAACCTTGTCTCCCGGTCTGAGGTTTAGATCTCCCCTCCTCTTCCTATCAAAAAATTTTTTGTTGTCTTGCTGTGCTCTGACAATGGCATCTTGCAATAATTTGTTGTTGGTTTGCAAAAATGTAGCTTTTTCCTGGACTGCGGGAACCAAGGAATCAGGTATTACGTCAGGCATAAAGGCTGGGAAGTACCCATAGTTTGCAAAAAACGGGGCTTGACCCGTGGCTGAATGCACTGCGTTATTATATGCAAACTCTGCTAGGGGTAAAAGTGATGCCCAGTCGTCTTGTGAGAAAGATGAAAAACACCGGAGGTACTGCTCCAGGGTCTGGTTTGTACGCTCCGTTTGCCCGTTTGTTTGCGGGTGATAAGCTGAGGAAAAGTACGTGTCAATTTTTAATGTTTTGCAAAGGCCTCTCCAGAATCTCGAAGTAAATTGCACCCCTCGGTCTGAAGTGATATTACTAGGAACCCCGTGGAGCCGAACCACTTCCTTGATGAAGGTTTGGGCAGTTTCCATTGCTGAGGGAGTTCCCAACATAGGGATAAAGTGGGCCATCTTTGTTAGTCTGTCGACCACCACAATGATGGTCGTGAATCCTTCAGACGGAGGGAGCTCAACGATAAAGTCCATGTTTATCATTTCCCAAGGCCTCTTGGGAATGGGCAAAGGTCTTAGCAAACCCCAGGCTTTGGCCTTGTCATTCTTGTTCCGGATGCAGATTGTACAGGTGCTAACATAATTACAGCAGGCGGACCTCAGACCAGGCCACCAAAAGGACCGTTGTACCAGGTCAACCGTTTTAGATATCCCAAAGTGCCCTGCCAAGGGGTGATCATGGCACAGGCCGAGGATCTTGGCACGTAGACCTGGAGGTACAAACACTTTTCGGTTATAGAAAAACAGACCTTCTTGTTCCTGAAGGCACATACCTGATGGTAAAACATCCCTTGTGGACGCCTGCTTCAGCTGCGTTAACAGATCCGCTTGCAAAAGTAGAAAACTTTGGGATGGCAGGATTGTGTCTACTGGGTGACACTCTTCGTCCTCTGGGTACATGCGGGAAAGTGCATCAGGTTTGCCATTCTTGGAGCCTGGCCTGTAGGTGATATGGAAGGTAAAACGAGAAAAGAACAGTGCCCACCTGGCTTGACGTGGTTTCAGTCTCTTAGCTGTTCGGAGGTACTCCAGATTTTTGTGGTCGGTAAAGATCAGGATAGGGTGAGATGTTTCTTCTAATAGGTAGCGCCATTCCTCCAAGGCCGCCTTGATGGCCAGTAATTCCCGGTCTCCAACATCGTAGTTCCTTTCTGCTGGGCTGAGTTTCCTGGAAAAGAAGGCAACAGGATGAAGAAGAGATCTCGTACCTGAACGCTGTGACAGGATGGCACCTATGGCATTTTCTGAAGCATCCACCTCGAGAACATAGGGCAGAGCGGGATTTGGGTGTCGTAAGATAGGTGCAGTAGTGAATAGGATCTTCAACTGGTCAAACGCAGCTTGTGCTGCCGGGGTCCATTGGAAACGGGTGCCTTGCCTTGTTAGCTGGGTGACTGGAAGCATAATGGCGGAGAAGTTCTTGATAAACTTGTGGTAAAAATTAGCGAAGCCAATGAACCTTTGTGTGCTCTTCCTGTCTGTGGGAGTGGGCCATTCGAGGATCGATTTGACCTTTTGGGGGTCCATGGAGATCCCAGAAGTGGAAATGACGAGTCCCAAGAATTGGATTGATTCCTTTTCGAACTCGCATTTCTCAGCCTTTGCGTATAATCCATGGTCTCTTAGGCGGCCGAGAACCTTCTTGACATGTTCACGGTGCATTTCAATGGAACCTGAAAAGATAAGAATATCGTCAAGGTAGACAATCCTAAACAAATCAAGGAAGTCTCTGAAAATATTGTTTACGAAATGCTGAAAAGTAGCTGGAGCATTGCACAATCCAAAGGGCATGACAAGGTACTCGAAGTGGCCGAATCTTGTGCGAAAGGCGGTCTTCCACTCGTCGCCCTCACGGATCAGTACTAGGTTGTATGCTCCACGTAGGTCAAGTTTTGTGAATACCGTGGCTGCCCTGAAACGTTGGAAAAGTTCAGGAACTAAGGGCAGGGGGTATCTGTTTTTGACAGTAACCTTGTTCAACTCCCGATAATCAACACAGGGGCCTAGAGAATGATCCTTCTTTTCAACGAAGAAAATACCAGCCCCTGCGGGGGACGTAGAGGGCCGGATGAAGCCTTTTTTCAGGTTTTCGTCGATGTAAAGGCGTAATGCCTCAAGTTCTAGTTCAGAGAGGGGGAAGATACGCCCAAACGGTATTTCAGCACCTGGTAAAAGTTCAATTGGGCAGTCATACGACCGGTGAGGTGGTAGGATGTCTGCTTTCTGTTTATCAAAGACTTCCAAGAACTCATGGTAAGCTGCAGGCACAAGTTGGGATGCAGAGGGATCAGGTTGCAGGCCCAAAAGTGATGCAGGTTTCCCCGGACTGGGCTGGAAGCAGTTTTGTTGACAATAGGTGGATGGAAATGCCACTTCTCCTGACTTCCAGTTTATCTGAGGATTGTGTGCTTGTAGCCATGGGATACCGAGAATGATAGGGAACAGAGGAGATGGGATAATATCCAAGCACAAGTATTCTCAGTGGCCTTTATTAGAGATAGCCAGTAATGGGCAGGTTTCTTGGGTTATAGGCCCGGACTTGAGATGGGATCCGTCAGCTAGATGGATAGATAACTGACGGGTTTTCGCTTGCAGAGGGATCTGATGACGCTGAGCAAAGTCACTGTCCATGAAACAGCTGCAAGCGCCGGAGTCAATAATGACTGGGACTTGGATGGTCTTTCCGAGAATCTGTAGTGAGAGAGGTAGAGTAATGTGAGGGACAGATCCTTCCCAGAACTGTTTGCAAGGTAAGAAGGAAAAGCAAACAGACTTACTAGGCCGCACCGGGCAGGTCTGAAGGTAATGTCCGGCTTCCCCACAATAGAGGCATAAGTTGTTCCGGCGTCTTCGCAACCTCTCCTCAGTGGTTAGTGGAGAACGTAAAAGTCCGAGTTGCATGGGCTCCACACTGGAGGTTGTGGGGAAAGCGACAGGTGGACGAAAAGCCGGAGGTGACGGCACTTGAGGCAACATCCAGGTAGGTCTGGAACTTCCAGCTCTTTCCACTCTCCGCTCCCTGATCCTGCGGTCAAGCTGGATAGTAAGACTAATAAGGTCATCAAGAGAATCAGGCGTACCCACATAAAGCTGCGCCATCGCTTCGAAGAATGATGAGATGGTGTTCAAGGCTATATCATTTTGTTCCAGGAGACGGTGGGCCCAGGATTGCGGCTCTCCGAGAAGTAGAGAGATTACGAACCCCACCTTGGTGGATTCAAGTGAGAAAGTCCGTGGCTGCAGGGCAAAGTATAGCTCACAAGAATTCCTGAAAGCCCGGAATTTGAGTCGGTCACCCGAAAATCGTTCTGGAGCAGGTACCCGAGGTTCCGGTGGTGGCAAAACCACTGAAGGTGTAGATAGAGCCGTTCGGGCACGGAGGACCCAGGTGCCGGGGTTGCCGGGATAGAAGCCATGGATTGGATGCGACCCTCTAATTGGAAGTAACCCTCTTGCAAGGATTTGACTGCTTGGGTAAGCGAAGCAAGTTGCTGGCATACTGTCTCTAGAGGTGAAGCCCCTCTCTCGGTCTCCGACATCTGGCTGAGTGGTACTATCACGTACCTGGTGGAGACCAAGCTGTAGAGGGGGCTTCTCTTGCACCTCCTGTCCAACACCCCTGATAGAGATGACAGGCGGTGTAGGACACAGAGTGGCACGAGGGCCGGAATAGCAGGTGATGTCTTGGCAGAAGACTGATGGCTGTGGATCACCGGATGAACACTTGAAACTGGAACTCGGTGATGCTGGATGGGAAGGCAGGAGCGAAATCGGAACACAAGCCAAGGGGTTGTCAACAGCCGGACAGCACGGGTACAGGAACGTGAGGCAGAAGCGGAGTCAGGATACAAGCCGAAGTCGGTACACAGTCTGGCAGCGAGGTACAAGGGCATAAGGCAAGGCAGGGTCAAACACAGGCTGAGGTCACAAGGCAGGCAGGAATCCAAGGAGAGTCAAAAGGCAAGCCGGGTCGGTATAACGGGAAATCCACAAGCAGGTCAGGGCACAGGTAAACAGGAACACAAGCTGAAAGACCACTCAGCAATGTGCTCCTGTCACCGCCTGGTATAAATAGGCCGTTTGGCGCCAATTGCGTGCGCACGTTGCGTACGCACGTTCGCGCATGCGCATTCGCACATTGCTTCCCGTGTGCCTGGGCACGCGCACTGAGCGTCTCTTACAGAACCTGGCAGTGAAGCCTTACAGCTTCATGGGCAGGTCCCTAATGCGCATGCGCAAAGCACGCTGCGCATTTGGATTGGCTTGGCGGCAGGGGAAGGAGGAGGGAGCCAAACTTCCGAGGGACAGTGCCGCGGCGCCGTCTCCCGGAAGTCGGGAAAGGTGCCTGTCAAAAACAGGTACCCTTTCCCCCCCTCCCTCCTGAGAGGTGCCAAACTCCGCTCTAACTGCTTGCCTGCATCGGAGGTACGGGCAGACAGATACACAGGCGGTCTGCAGGACTGTGTCATGTAAGGCTTTACAGGTCCCTAATAAAACAAATAATAATAAATGCATATTTTTTACCATCAAAAAAATGTGCATTTATTTTTTGGAAAAGTGAACATATCCTTTCAGAGTCCATTCAGACTAGCGCGACTTGTCAGGCGACTTTGTCGCCTGACAAGTCACGGTCGCTCGCTCGCTCGCCATTGAGTAGTACAGGACCCGTTCTAATAGGAGCGACACAAGTCGCTCCGACTTAGAAAAAGGGTCCTGTACTACTTTAGGGCGACCTGGAGGCGACTTGCATTGACTTCAATTATATGAAGTCCGTACAGGTCGCCCCACAAAGTCGTGTCGCGCCAGTCTGAATGGGCTGTAATCATGGAGCTCTTTTATTTGAAGTATAACTATAAACATAACTTTTTCGGACAGAATGGAGATGGATTAGAACACGATTATGTTTTTATTGCTGTTTTTGTCCCCCATTAGGGATGGGCTCAGGCGTGTTCGGATCTTGGTCCCAACCCACCTGAGCAAAGCCATCACTTCACACCCCCAATCATATGCAGCCTAGTCAGGGCGCGTGTATGTGCAGCTGCGGGCTGGGAAATGCCTCACTGCCTATGACTGGCGGTAACGGCTTCTTGGCGGGATTGCTCAGGTGGGTTGAGACTAGAATCTGAACACACCGAAGCCCATCCCTAGTCCACAAAAGGAAGATTCATCTTCTCTATAAATTATGTTTAAAATTATCAATGAAAGTAAAAGAAAATCACACATTTTGGGCTGTCCCAAAAAAAAAATAAAAAAAAAAATAAGTAATACTGGGGAAATCTTCCACTAGTTCTGCTGACCTTGGGGGCCACAAGGGATTACCTTAATTTGCAGGGATTTACTTTTACTTCTTGTTTTGGCTATGGGACAGGGAGTGAAGGGAAAACCAAATTGATCCTAATTCAAAATGAGAAAGTGCTTGATTTATTAAAAACATTTACATTTATAAACTGAGGGATATTTTTTCAATCAATGTCTTTACTTAATAAACTGCTGAACAATACAGTGGGGTTGATTTACCCAAGCTGGAAAGTGCAAAATCTGGTGCATGGTAGCCAATTAGCTTCTAACTTCAGCTTGTTCAATTAAGCTTTGACGAAAAAAAAAACCTGGAAGCTGATTGGTTTCAATGCAGAGCTGCGCCAGATTTTGTACACTCCAGTTTTAGAAAATCAACCCCGCAGTGTTGCATCGTTCAATATTTTAATTGATAAATAAAATAATTTTGCAATCGCCAATACCCAAATAAATCACAAATCGTTACATGTACGGTGTCTACACAGGCTCTGTCATATCTGCTCAATAGCATTAAAGTGGATGTACAGGCAAAACATACTCTCAGCCACATTCTAAGTCTAATCTATCTAGCCCTGTAAAGAAAAGAAAAAAATTGCTATACCTACTGTACCGGTTCTGCAGCGCTCCGGTCCAGTCCCAGTCTATAGGGGATGCAACTTCCCAGTCCTCTTGCATACAGAGGACGTGGAGATCGGACCGGAATGGCTGCAGAACACGCAAGTATAGCGACTTCTTTACAGGGCTATATAGATTAGGCGTATCAAGCAGCTGAGAGTAGGTTTAGAGTTAGTTAGGTTTTGCCTCTACTCCCACTTTAACAGAGAATGATTTTATGATCTTTGCATGGCTAGGGCTAGTTTTAGAAACCATAGAACGGTTTTTGTTTTGACACAAGGTCTTCTTTAAATACATTTGATTTACAATTGCAAATAGAGAAAAGCTGTCTTTGTTAGTAGACGGTAATCCCAGGCGGAGCAGTGAACAGACGTCGTATTAAAATCTCACTCTGTTAAATTACTCCCATGTTACAGTACTGTGCTTCCCACCATCTGGTGCCTGCTTAATGTATCACTGCAAGTATGGCGTGAGCGATCTAATGCTCTGGTGGCTTCAGGACGCACTAAATGTATCATGCGCCCGATTCCCATAAAAATTTTACATTAGTAAAGAAATGAAAACCATTTATATAAAACATATTCAGATCAACTGTGCCAGTGGTCTCCAAACTGCGGCCCCTTGCTTGCCTTTATTTGGCCCTTGAGGCATAATTCGTACCACAGATGCCAACAATGGGGCACTATCCCTTCCACTGACGCCAACAATGGGGCACTATTCCTTCCACTGACACCAACAATGGGGCACTATCCCTTCCACTGACACCAACAATGGGGCAATATTCCTTCCACTGACACCAACAATGGGGCACCATTCCTTCCACTGACACCAACAATGGGGCACCATTCCTTCCACTGACACCAACAATGGGGCACTATCCCTTCCACTGACACCAACAATGGGGCACTATTCCTTCCACTGACACCAACAATGGGGCACCATTCCTTCCACTGACACCAATGATAGGAGCAATTTCCTTCCACTGACATCAATGAGAGGAGCACTATTCCTTCCACTGACACCAACGATAGGGCATAATTCCATCCACTGATACCAACGATAGGGCATAATTCCATCCACTGACAACAATGATAGGGCATAATTTCATCCACTGACACCAACGATATGGCATAATTCCATCCACTGCCAACAATGATGGGGCACTATTCCTTCCAGACAACAAAAACAGGGCAATGTTCCTCCTAATGAAACTAATTATTTCTCCCTCCAAATACCAAAGATCAGCCATTATGTTTACTCAGTCGAGCCCCCTAAATTTGAAGAATAGTAAACTTGTCCTTTCTTTAGAAAGTTTGGAGACCAATGCACTATGCCATTGTTTAGAGAATAAAGTGCTAAACCAGCCAAAACACGGCGGGAAGCCCAGGCAACAAGGGGTAATCAGCACCACACGCAGTGATTAGGGTGTGCCCAGGCACTGATCTGTACCTATATTAGAGCGGCTCCCAGCGCTCAGCTGACCCCTCGGCTCTCTTCTCTGCCGGGCTGACAGCTCCAGTGGGCAGGGCGGAGCACGGCCACCGACGTCAGCTGGGGAGGAGGGAAGAGAGGAGAGAGAGAGCCAAGCGGTCACGTGATCGCCATGAGCTGCTCTGATATAGGTACAGATCAACATATTTTTTTCTATAAAACAGGCACAGGAGCACTTAGTGTTATATTACAAAGTGGATGGGATTATTTTATAATAAATAGGAGAGCAGCAGAAGGGGAGGGGGCGAGCACTGATACGAGCAGACAGGCAGGGACAGGAGAACAGAGAGAACAGTGCAGGGCTGCGGATCACAGAGGAACATAACTGACCATGGTGTCATGGCTCAGCAGCCATGATATACCGTGGTCAGTTTACAGAAGGGAGGGTAGAAACTGGCAGGATCAGCCAGGTAACTAACGCTTTAATGAGTGCAAAAATGGAAAAAAAAATGGCTAATCTGAAACCAATATAAAAAGTTGTGGCTTTACATGCACCTTTCACATTTTAATCAATCATCCAAAGAAAAAAATGTTGGACTAAAGGATCATAGGTCTTAAAGTTGGTGCTTTTATACACTACTTTTTAATAAAAGTACAAAGGGTTGCAGAGGACCACAGGGATAGTACCATTCACAGGACAACATTGCCACAAAAATAGTGATTTATCTACAAGAACAATGGGTAGGGAAATATATATATGTCCATTCTCTAACAAGTTGTCTGCGTATTTACCAGGACGTACAGTATTTTCAAATTGTAAAAACTACCTGTGTGATAACACACACCTGTAATTGCCTCATCTCAGTGTAGAACAGGCATGTCCAACCTGCGGCCCGAGGGCCACATGCGGCCCAGGACCACAGGCAATGCGGCCCACTGACCCCTGACAATTCTTTTTTGCTGGGGAAGGAAGGAAGTTGAGTCGGGGGCATGGCCACAGCAGCTTCCAACTAATGGTAGGAAGATGCTGCCTCGGAGGGGAGGGGAGGGGAGGGGAGGGGAGGGGGGAGGCGAGCATGTGCGGTGTTTCTGACTCCTACCACCATGACCACTTCAAATCACTGAAGTGATCATGGTGCTTAGAGTTTTCCTCTATTGTCTCTCAGAAGAAGTAAACCTCTGTATACTGATTCCATTTCATTTGATCATCCTCTAGTTGTGTTAAATTAGTGCGGGGGCGTGGGAAGGGCGCAGCGGCATTTTATTACATACCTTAACTATAGTGTATATTTTATATGGGGCCCGAGAAAATTTCTCTACACTCAATGTGGCCC